>NC_064640.1:145178176-146428176 GCF_023864345.2 Schistocerca serialis cubense | reverse complement strand
TTTGGAATGTATTTGCAATTTTATTTTTGCATTGTGTAACTGGAGTGTAGCCAAACAATTATCGCTCATCACTTCTGCGACGTACATTGTCAACTGAAAGCGTCGGTTTCTTTCCCATTACAACCAAAATTATTTTTAATTCGGAATTTTACATGCCTATTCGATAGTCTAGTGCAATATTCGTTTTTAGAATGAAATTTTCACTCTACAGCGGAGTGTGCGCTGGTATGAAACTTCCTGGCAGATTAAAACTGTGTGCCAGACAGAGACTCGAACTCGGGATCTTTGCCTTTCGTGGGCAACTGCTCTACCAACTGAGCTATCCAAGCACGATCACGGCCCGTCCTCACAGCTTTAATTCCGCCAGTACCTAGTCTCCTACCTTCCAAATTTCACAGAAGTTCTCCTGCGCAGGAGACGTGCTTGGGTAGCTCAGTTGGTAGAGCACTTGCCCGCGAAGGGCGAAGGTCCCGAGTTCGAGTCTCGGTCCGGCACACTGTTTTAATCTGCCAGGAAGTATCAATATTCGTTTTATCGATACGTATTAACAGGTATAGTAAAGCAAGAAGAGTATTCAGTACCCACGATTCAGTAGTACTGCATGCTCGGTGGTAGCAACCAGGGCAGGCCAGGTCTGTGGTGTCGCTGCTGGTGTACCGGTTATTCTTCGAGGTTTAATGTCACTGTTAAGATTTATTGATAGCACCAATGTCACACTGAACTAGTCTGGGACCGGTCCATTGAATGGGAATGTAAAATGCCGTTTTACAAATCATTTTGTTTGTTATGCGAAAGAGACCGACGCTTTCTGTCGACAATGGGCATCGCATTAAAGACGTGAAGAGTACTATCTGTTAGGACTGACTCCAGCCTCATAACGCAAAACCGAAATTGCAAATATTTACTAAATCACCAGAGAAAATATGTCTGAAGACTCTTAGGAGAGACAAAAAATGGTTCAAATGGCTCTGAGCACTATGAGACTTAACATCTATGGTCATCAGTCCGCTAGAACTTAGAACTACTTGAACCTAACTAACCTAAGGACATCACACAATAGGAGAGACACCCTGTATATATTACTCATCAACATCTTCATCATTACTGTTGTGAGGTAGCACAGCCAACATCTCTGTACACCTATTAAACTTAGGGCATTAGCCATCCGATGCTATCAAAGCCAATAACTGAAGCAGTACACAGACACCAACATGCATCGATTGTAAATCAACAATGACACTCGCTAAGTAAAATGTGAAAGAATACAGATACTAACACAGACATGTATATATGATGCTCATGCTGAGATACTTAAGCCAACAAGTGTATGCATCTACTAACGTTTGGTCAGCAGCTCTCTACTACAGGTGAAGCCAAGAACTGACCCGGTATACAAACATCATCATTCATCGATCCTAAAACGACAGTGACACTGGGTAAATAAGATGCAGAAACTACACACACTCACACATGCAGATATGTATGTGACTTGTCATCATCAGCACCAGGATACTGGAATGGCTTGGTTAAATCCACCACATAATTTGGATCCTGAGAGGGTGTAGCCACATCTATCTATGGGGATCACCATCAAATCGTCGACGTTCAGTATTCCTAAAACAAAAGAAAACAACACTCAGTAACTAACGTGTGGGTAAACGCACACATGGAGACACACACACACACACACACACACACACACACATACACACACACACACACACACACACAGGAAGTAGCTGCTACTTACGTGCAAGATGCAAGATCGTGTGTCCACATACCAGTAAAACAGCAAACATGTGTTTGTGAAAGAGGAGTGACGACATACCATCATCAACCTCATCAAAATGACGACACATGAAACTTCCACTGACAGTGCTGCTGGTACTGTCTCACTTCTTCATAATGATTCTATGGCTGATAGTAACATCACACATGAATGCTACAAACAGATTGATGTAAATTATGGCCTGCTGTTCTGTTTTATGAACCCAAAGCTGAGGGAGTAGTGGTAAGGGAAGATATCGGCCACTAGTACTGCAGCTTCCACAAGGAATAGATGCGTCACACTGTACCTCTTGGAGAGCTGAGACCACTCAGGGTGCACCTATGAAAGTAAGAAGACTTGAGAGGTTGTTTTAAATAATTTATTTCTAGCCCTATTTAATATTAGTTTTATATTGTCTAATACACACTCAGAACAGTCCATCTTCCTATTAGTCTTCAGACTAAGAGTATTTGTTGAAGGTCACCAGTAAGCTTCAGGATTTTGGCAGCGGCGTTTTTGAAGATCTCACATATCCGTGACAATTCGTCACTACCTTTCCTGTAAGCAATCTAGTCTATATCAAATCTTCTCAATAATGTTACCATATCTTCAAAAATCGTTCAGTTCTCATCCCAGTTCACACCATGGTAACCATGAAGTGCTTCGACGCGTTTTGAGACATTTAATGTCTCTGAAAGATTTTTCCTAAGCGACAATTTTAGAAAATGCTGTGCTAACTCGTTTATCGCTTGTGAAGGCGATAAATGTGATGTCTTTGAATATGAAGCACTCATATTCAGTGAGGAATTCTTGGCCATTAGTTACGATGATCGCATTTTGAGGTGCCAACGTGAACTGGTCAATATATGTAGTGAAGAAACTCAATAAACAATACATACAACAAAAGACCAAAGTTTCTCAATGTTAGCTTACGACAGCAACAAAGCTAAAATCGGTGATAATACAAGATTAAGCTATTTATATCTACAGTACCGAAAGATACAGCAGAGCACGTGAAACACAACTTATCTGGGGCGAGCTGCAGACAGAGAGATGACTGGCACAAGGCTGTAGGCGGAAGTATACACACAGATGTGCACTTAACCCAGTTTCCATTTCACGGAAGACTCAAACTGAACTGGAACTACCGAGCTAGGTAACTTACTGACTGAGACACCGGATACGCATTCGGTATTGCAGAGTGCAAATAACAACTCATTCATCCAGATTTATAATTTTCGCGGTTTCCCTCTATTGGTTAAAGTGAGTTCCATGATAGTTACTTTGAAATGGATGCAGTGGAATATTTTTCACATCCTTCCCCAGTTGTAGCTTGTGATCAGTCCCTAATGATCTCGTTCTTGACAGAACTTTAAACACAATTTTTGTTTTGTTCTGTTTTGTAACTATTACTGACTACTATCGGGCTATTAGAAAAGTATTGAATATAAGCTATTCGAAAAATTACACAAAGTATTATAATTAACCAAAATAACGGCGAGTTTCGCAACAGCGACCAGCTGCTGATGACGTCACAGCTGTGACTATTAACAGGCGTTACACATTTTTAACAATAATGAAGCGTTGTAGCCCATGAAAGGCAACGCAGGGAAGCTCGTGATACAATTATCGAACAACGTAAACAGCGTTTCACTCTAAATAAATTTCACTTAATTGCCATTATTTATTCATTTTTTGTCAGGGATCGATGGTGGCAGGAGTGAAAAGGCATTCACCAAAGTTAACTCTTGAACTGGAAAGGCATTATGTACTACTCTAAAAACAATTATAAGGAAAATATTTATTGTGTCACGTGTATGTAAACGGAGAAAATTTGATATCTAAGTACTTTAGGTACAGCCAAAATGGCTACTGAAAGTTGCCTGAGTATACGTATTTTTAACTCTTTATGATTCTTCAGAGCAAAGAAATCTACGCTTGCAACATATCAGGTTGGTGAACCTGATATGAGTTAGTGGGTATGTGTATTATGAAGTCATACTCAAATTGTAAATGTTAACTCTTTAACTAGAACGTCATTATGTACTACTCCAAAATCAATTATAAAAGACATATATTTATTGCGTCAGGTGTATGAAAATGGAGAAAACTTGAGCTCTAACTTTTTTCGGTGCACCCAAAATGGTGACTGAAAACTGCTTGCATGTATGTATTTGTAGCTCCTTACTATTCCTCAGAGCAAAGAACTCGTACATTTGAAATATATCAGGTTGGTAAATCTGATATGAGTTAGTGGGTATGTGTATTATAAAGCCCTACACAAATTGTAAGTGTTGTCATTGTTAAAGTTTGAGTCCACTTCCTGCTCCACAGGAGGGCGATCGTTTATAGTTAGGCAGACAGAACCCCACTTTCGCACTTCACTATGCAAACGTGTCGATCTCGCGTTATTAACTAGGAGATTCAGAAAAAGGAAGGGAGAATAGATAGATCCACCTCGGTAGCTGCGCGATCAGTGTGGCGCGTTGCCAAGCGAAGGGACGGACCCGTGCTCGATTGCCAGCCCCGGTCAGAGATTTTCTCTGCTCGGGCCCTCGGTGTTGTGTTGACCTCACGTTCGTAGGGCCATCATTGACATTCCGCTATTGCTATGGCTGAATAGGCCTAAAGCTAATAAGCCAAACAAAAAAATTAAAAGAGGTTAAGGTCTAACGTTCTGTCAACGAGTTAGACTACAAGCGCGAACTCGGAAGGGCTGCGAAGAATATCGGCCATGCATGTATTTTTTCAAATGTACCATCCTGACATGTTGATTTATTAGGTTTAGAGGAGGGTTGGAAAACATTAATCTTGGTGGATTTGAACTGCAGTCCTCCAGAATGCGAGTCCACTGACCTCAGATGTTGTTCTCTTAACCTAGGATGCGGAAGTAAACGCACGGTCTCTGATGAAATATGTTACATTCTTTGGATAGAATATCACTTTTAGAGAAAATATGTTTGCGTTTAACTACAAATTGATAATACTTAACTCATTGTTGAGTAGAGTGTAACTTAGGTACGAAAGATGAGCGTTAGTAAGGTGAAATGTGAACAACCCTAAATGTAAGGCGCTTTAAATGAAAGGCAGACTAATATCATATATTCAGCTGAGATAAATAACTGACTAAATTAACAGTGTGGACGTTGTCGAGACGTAAAGTACGTGGATCAGAAATTCGATACCTTTTATCGGGAAGGTAGCACGTTGTGTCTTCTTAGGAACAAATCTCTTTCCTCAATCGAGCAGAGATGAAGTTGCAGGATATCCGATTTGGAAACAACGTACATGCCTCGCTAAATAGCTTGGTTGTCTGTCAAAGTATGCAACTTTCCCAACCCCAACCTGCATCTTTTAGCTGTACTTTACGTATTATACTACCACGTAAATACTGAAGTTTGTTAAGAGCGAAGCTCAGTAACAGAAGTAGTTTCATCCGTATTAGTGTAATTTGCTGATAAATAAATAACGATTTAGGTTCACAGTTATTGTGAATTACTCGTTCTCTTGGCACAAGCAGAATCAACAGCGTATAGATGACAAGTAGACGATAAATACATATCAGAACGCAATTATTCCTTAGCTCTGATGAAGAATGGTTGTAATTAACTGTGGAGACGATAGTGAGATAATTAAAGGTGCACCAACTGCTCAGTCGAAGACAGTGAGGAGGAACTTCTGTGCCTGCATCTCGTGGTCGTGCGGTAGCGTTCTCGCTTCCCACGCCCGGGTTCCCGGGTTCGATTCCCGGCGGGGTCAGGGATTTTCTCTGCCTCGTGATGGCTGGGTGTTGTGTGATGTCTTTAGGTTAGTTAGGTTTAAGTAGTTCTAAGTTATAGGGGACTGATGACCATAGATGTTAAGTCCCATAGTGCTCAGAGCCATTTGAACCATTTGAACTTCTGCATGGACTCGTTGAAGGAATCATTTCAGTATTCATCTACGATTCCTTATAGCAACCAGTAATGCTACATCAAGATGAACGGGCTTTGAGGTTCGCTATACCAAATATTACTCAAGTGTTTTCGCTATTGTACTATATTGCACGATGTCTGCAAATGAAGAAGTTACGCCCTACAAACATCAGTAAAAACAACGCAGTATATCGAAAGTCATCACGTAAAGATAGTCACCCGGCCTCGTAAACTATACAGCCGGGAGAGGGGTGTACAGACCACATGCCCTTCCGTATCTGCATCTAGTGACGCCTGTGGGTTGAGGATGACACGGCGGCCGGTCGGAACCGTTGGGCCTTCATTGCCTGTTCGGACGGAGTTTAGTTTAGTCTAGTTTTTAAAGACAGTCACCGATTTCACTGTTTTTAGCAGATAAAACAAGCAGACCTATTTTTCCATCAGAACAATGTTACAAATGCATCAATATAAAATTTATATAGAACTTTTGAAAGCCAAATTCTTTGTTGACAATGGTGTACTCCTGAACATTCCAGATTTATTCATCTGTACCTGTGCTCTTATGACTGTTTACATTCTATTTCGTCAATTATCTGTGGATATTCACAAAAAACCACATACCTTAACTTGCAGCAACCCTTCTTGCCATTGCATTAGTTTCATTGCTGCAAGTCCTTTAAACCTTCCAACATGTTATTCCAGTCTGTATAAGATCTAACAAAATACTGACACACTGCGTCTCTGGTAGTCGCATCTGACTGATGCCCGACGGCATCGTCTGAAATGCTGGTCTTGTTACACAAACCCCTTCAGATGAAGGGCTTATTTCAATAGTGGTACAGGTCCATTTTTGATCGTTCTGAGATGCAGAGTCCTAAAGTTAAATGAGCACTGAAAAATCCGCAGTTGAGATACCAGAAATATCTCTGAAATACAGAGTCCTAAAGTTAATTGAGCGCAGAAAAATCTGTAGTTGAGATACCAGAAATATTCAAGTAGTTGAGATACCAGAAATATCTCAGAAATACAGAGTCCTAAAGTTAATTGAGCGCTGAAAAATCTGTAGTTGAGATACCAGAAATATTCAAGTAGTTGAAATACCAGAAATATTCAGTTACATATATTTGAATATTTCTGGTATCTCAACTACTGATTTTTAGCGCTCATTTAAATTTAGGACTCTGTATTTCAGAGATATATCTGGTATCTCAACTGCAGATTTTTCAGCGCTCATTTAACTTTAGGACTCTGCATCTCAGAATGAACAAAAATGGATCTGTACCACTATTGAATGTACATGAATATTTCTGGTATCTCAACTACAGATTTTTTAGCGCTCATTTAACTTTGGGACTCTGTATTTCAGAATGAACAAAAATGGACTTGTACCACTATTGAAATAAGCCCTTCACATATCCTTAAATCGCTAGTGCCTTCAGTTCGCTGCCTATGTCCGATTTTATCACTAGAAAACCGGTGCTTCTTTATATGTATCGAATGTTTCTGCAATAAAATCGTCAAAGAAACTTTACTGACTCGTTGTTGTCGTCTTCAATCAGTTTGCTGTAGCTCTCAAAGCTACTCCATCCTGTGCAAGCCTGTTCATCTCCGAATAACTACTGCAACCCACATCCGTTTGAACCCACTTACTGTCCTCGTCTCTTACTCCCCATACTTCCCTTCAGTACTAAATGGACAGTTCCTTCATGTCTCAGAATGTGTCCTATTAACCGATGCATTCGTTTAATCAAATTTGCCACAAATTTCTGTTCTTCCCAATTCCACTCAGTACCTCCACATTAGTTAGGCGATCTGCCCATCTGATCTTCAGTTATCTTCGGCAGCGCCACATTTCGAAAGCTTCTATTCTCTTCCTGTCTGAACTAAAAAAAAAAAAGTGTGTTAAATCTTATGGGACTTAACTGCTAAGGTCATCAGTCCCTAAGCTTACACACTACTGAACCTAAATTATCCTAGGGACAAACACACACACCCATGCCCGAGGGAGGACTCGAACCTCCGCCGGGACCAGCCGCATAGTTCATGACTGCAGCGCCTGAGACCGCTCGGCTAATCGAGCGCAGCTCCTGTCTGGACTGCTTATCGTTCACGTTTCACTTCCACATAGCTACACTTCCGACAAATGCTATAAAAAGGTTTCCTAACACTTGAATTTATTTCATTGTTAGCAAATTTCTTCTTTTGAAGTGCTTCTCTTGCTAGTGGCAGTCTACGTTTACATTCTCTCTACTTCGGCCATCATCAATTATTTTGCTGCCCAAACTGCAAAACTCACGTATTACTTTTAGCGTCTCATCTCGCAGTCTAATTTCCTCTGATTTCATTCCAGTATTTTCAATTACACTTGTTTTTGTTAATGTTCATCTTATATCCTTCTTTCAAGGCACTGGCCATTCCTTCTAACGGAACTTCCAAGTCCTTTGACCTGTTAAACTGCTTGACCGTTAAAGCACGCAACCTTAAGAAGACAATGCATTGAAGAAACAAGAAACCCAAATAAATTTTTAAAAAAGTCCCACACACTGCCCCGTATTACACACAAAAATAAAGAATAACAAATTTCCCCCCAATCTTAAGAGGAAGGAAATACCTAACGGTGAACTCTTCATCCAACAGCTGTCCTCAGCCTGCAGAAGTGGAAGTAACCAAGTCCTTTGCTGTCTCTGACAGAATTACAATGTCATCGGCAAACCTCAATGTTTTCATTTCTTCTCCCTGAACTTTCATTTCTTCTCCAAATTTTTAATTGCTTTCCTCTACTTATTCCTCAATTGAACAAGATGAGGGATAGGCTACAACGCCGTCTCACTCACTTCTCAAAAACTACTTCCTCTTCCTGCACTTTCAGTCTTACAACTGCCGTCTTGTTTTTGTGCAAGTTATATACAACCTTCCGTTCCCTGTATTTTACCACTACTGCCTTCAGAGTGCAAATAGTGTATTCCCGTCAACATTGCCAGAAGCTTTCTCTAATTTTACAAAATCTACAAACGCAAATTTCCCTGTTTTTAACCCATCTTCCAAGATAAGTCGTAGGATTAGTATTGCCTCGCGTGTGCCAATATTTCTCCGGAATCCACACTGGTCTTCACCGAGGTCGGCTTCTACCAGTTTTTTCCATTGTTCTGTAAATAATTTATAATACTATTTTGGAACCATAACATATTAATCCTATGGTTTGGTAATACTCACACCTGTTAATACATGCTCTCTTTAGAATTAGAATTATTATACTCTTCCTGAAGTCTGATATTTCTTCCCTATCTCAGATATCCAGCACACAGGGGGGAATCGGATATCAGCAGTTCTGATAAAATGTCCTCTACTCCAGGAGCTTTCTTTCGGCTTAGGTCTTTAAGTGCTCTGTCAGATTCCTCTCACAATATTGTGTCAGCCATCACATTTTTCCCATCATTTCTTAGTACTGGTTTTCCATCTGCACTCTTGGTATACATAGAGCTGTATCTCTTTTCTCCAAAGGTCTCTTTAATTTTCCTGTAGGTGGTATCAACATTAGCCCTACTTATACAGGCTTACATTTGTTCTCTAGTCATTCCTCGTAGCCATTTTGCTCTTTTTGTCAGTTTAATTGTTTAGACGTTTGTAGCCTCTTTAGCCTGGTTCATTTGCTTACTTTTTTATTTTCTCCTTTCATCAACTAACCCTCTCGTTACCAAGGTTTTTCACACCTCTGTTTTACCAAGCGGGGTATTTGGACTACCCGGAAAGAGTTTTGTGTTTTATTGTTATGTTTGTTCTCAGATTTCGTTATTTCCATTGAATGGGTTTATTTAGTACTGAAAAACAGCTTTTCAGGTTATTAGAAGTATTTAATCAGATCACAGACACAAAGTAAAAAAAAAATTTTATATCTTTTACTAAATTCAGCACTCAACGAACAGAAAATTAATAATCTATGTACCTCAACAGTCACTGCAGTAAAATAACACAAGACTTATTTCAGCTTTTCAGTCAAGTACATTTTTGCACTGCATGCACTTCACAGTAACAGTTTCTTCTCTGTGTATATTAAAAACACGTTTTTTGCACGTTACAAAACAGAATCTTGTTTTCCGGACTTCGTTTCTCTTGCAATCTTGACATCGTTGTGGCGTTGGTAACTTGGAACACTGGGTCTGTATCACTGCTGTAGGAATTGCAATACCACAAGCTTTCAGTGCATGTTGTACATCTTTATGAAGACCGTCGATATTTTTGGCACTTTCTTCCATGTTGCCTTTGCTGAGTCGGAATGCCAGTTCAAACGTGAAGAGTTTACGTCCGCTTAGGTTACTCTTCAGCCATTCAGGAAATCTTTGAGTGTACAGAATATATGCATTCAGTGCTGCAATATCTATCATTTCCATGAAGATTTTTAGTGGCCACCGCCTCGTTCCTCTAACACAACTGTATTCACTTTTCATTTTGTCACCATTATCTACAACACCTTTGGTTTTGTTGTAGTGCAGTATGATTTCGGGTTTGTGTTCACTTTCTTCACCACCCACTTGTCTCTCACTATGCTGAGTAGAGAGTAGTATTACTGCCTTTCCCTTCTTTGGAACATAGGAAACTAGGGTGAAGTCATTTGCGAAACCAAACATTGAAGAGTGAACTTCTCTCTCTCAGTTTGGCAAGAATTCCTTCGGAATCTCTTCCTTATTGGAACGCAAGGTACCAACCAATATCGTGTTTCGTTTTAGTAGTTCAGCAGCCAATGTAAAACTGGTGAAAAAATTATCAGTTGTTACACCATGACCGTTATTCAGAAATGGTTCCATCAGGTCCAAAACAACTCTCTGTCCTTGATTCATTTCCCGAGTATTGTCCACTATTCCTGTGTAAATTTGGATCCGTAATTAGTAAGATGTCTTCACATCAGCAAAAACACAAATTCTTCATCTCCCAGTACTTACTGCAGCCTGCATCCTTCTGAATCTGCTTAGTGTATTCCTCTCTTGGTCTCCCCCTACGATTTTTACCCTCCACGCTGCCCTCCAATGCTAAATTTGTGATCCCCTGATGCCTCAGAACATGTCCTACCAACCGGTCCCTTCTTCTTGTCAAGTTGTGCCACAAACTCCTCTTCTCCCCAATTCTATTCAATACCTCCTCATTAGTTATGTGATCTACCCATCTAATCTTCAGCAATCTTCTGTAGCACCACATTTCGAAAGCTTCTATTCTCTTCTTGTCTAAACTACTTATCGTCCATGTTTCACTTCATTACATGGCTACACTCGATACAAATACTTTCAGAAACGACTTCCTGACACTTAAATCTATACTCGATGTTAACAAATTTCTCTTCTTCAGAAACGCTTTCCTTGCCTTAGCCAGTCTACATTTTATATTCTCTCTGCTTCGACCAAATAGCAAAACTCCTTTACTACTTTAAGTGTCTCATTTCGTAATTTAATCCCCCAGCATCAAGAGACTTAATTCGACTACATTCCATTATCCTCGTTTTGCTTTTGTTGATGTTCATCTTATATCCTCCTTTCAAGAAACTATCTATACCGTTCAACTGCTCTTCCAGATCCTTTGCTGTCTCTGACATAATTACAATGTCATCGGCGACCCTCAAAGCTTTTATTTCTTCACTCCGAATGTTTCCTTTGTTTCCTTTACTGCTTTCTCAATATACAGATTGAATAACATCGGGGAGAGGCTACAACCCTGTCTCACTCCCTTCCCAACCACTGCTTCCCTTTCGTACCCCTCGACTCTTATACTGCCGTCTGGTTTCTGTACAAATTGTAAATAGCCTTTCGCTCCCTGTGTTTTACCCCTGCATCTTTAGAATTTGAAAGAGAGTGTTCCACTCAACATTGTCAAAAGCTTTCTCTAAGTGTACAAATGCTAGAAACGTAGGTTTGCCTTTCCTTAATCTTTCTTCTAAGATAAGTCGTAAAGTCAGTATTGCCTCACGTGTTCCAACATTTCTACGGAATCCAAACTGATCTTCCCCTAGGTCGGCTTCTACCACTTTTTCCATTCGTCTGTAAAGAATTCGCGTTAGTATTTTGCAGCTGTGACTCATTAAACAGATAGTCCGGTAATTTTCACATCTGTCAACACTTGCTTTCTTTGGGATTGGGACTACTATATTCTTCTTGAAGTCTGAGAATATTTCGCCTGTCTCATACATGTTGCCAACCAGATGGTAGAGTTTTATCAGGACTGGCTCTCCCAGGGCTGTCAGTAGTTCTAATGGGATGTTTTCTACTCCAGGGGCCTTGTTTCGACTCAGGTCTTTCAGTGCTCTGTCAAACTCTTCACGCAGTATCGTATCTCCCATTTCATCTTCATCTACATCCTCTTCCATTTCCATAATATTGTCCTCAAGTACATCGTAATTGTATAGACCCTCTATATACTCCTTCCATCTTTCTGCTTTCCCTTATTGCTTAGAACTGGGTTTCCATCTGAGCTCTTGATATTCATACAAGTGGCTCTCTTTTCTCCAAAGGTCTCTTTAATTTTCCTGTAGGCAGTGTCTATCTTGCCCCTAGTGAGATAAGCCTCTACATCCTTACATTTGTTTTCTAGCCATCCCTGCTTAGCCATTTTTCACTTCCTGTCGATCTCATTTTTGAGACGTTTGTATTCCTTTTTACCTGCTTCATTTACTGCATTTTTATATTTTCTCCTATCATCAATTAAATTCAATATTTCTTCTGTTACCCAATGATTTCTACTAGCCCTCGTCTTTTTACCTACTATATCTTCTGCTGCCTTCACTACTCCATCCCTCAGAGCTACCCATTCTTGTTCTACTGCATTTCTGTCCCCCATTCCTGTCAATTGTTCCCTTATGCTCTCCCTGAAATTCTGTACAACCTCTGGTGTAGTCAGTTTATCCAGGTCACATCTCCTTAAATTCCCACCTTTTTGCAGTTTCTTCAGTTTTAATCTACAGTTCATAACCAATAGATTGTGGTCAGAGTCCACATCTGCCTCTGGAAATGTCTTACAATTTAAAATCTGGTTCATAAATCTCTGTCTTACCAATATATAATCTATCTGATACCTTCTAATATCTCCATGAGTCTTCCATGTATACAACCTTCTTTGATGATTCTTGAACCAAGTGTTAGCTATGATTAAGTTATGCTCTGTGCAAAATTCTACCAGGCGGCTCCCTCTTTCATTTCTTACTCCCAATCCACATTCACCTACTATGTTTCCTTCTCTCCCTTTTCCTACTCTCGAGTTCCAGTCACCCATGACTATTAAATTTTCGTCTCCCTTCACTAACTGAATCATTTCTTTTATCTCGCCATATGTTTCATCAATTTCTTCATCATCTGCAGAGCTAGTTGGCATATAAACTTGTACTATTGTAGTAGGCATGGGCTTCGTGTCTATCTTGGCCACAATAATGCGTTCCTATGCTGTTTGTAGTAGCTTACCCGCACTCCTATTTTTTTTATTCATTATTAAACCAACTTCTGCATGACCCCTATTTGATTTTGTATTTATAATCCTGTATTCACCTGATCAAAAGTCTTGTACCTCCTGCCACCGAACTTCACTAATTCCCACTATATCTAACTTTAACCCATCCATTTCCGTTTTCAAATTTTCTAACCTACCTGCCCGATTAAAGGATCTGACATTCCACTCTCCGATCCGTAGAACGCCAGTTTTCTTTCTCCTGATAACGACGTCCTCTTGAGTAGCCCCCCCCCCCTCCCCCCAGGAGATCCGAATGGGGGACTATTTTACCTGCGGAATATTTTACCCAAGAGGACGCCATCATCATTTAACCATACAGTAAAGCTGCATGCCCTCGGGAAAAGTTACGGCTGTAGTTTCCCCTTGCTTTCAGCCGTTCGCAGTACCAGCACAGCAAGGCCGTTTTGGTTATTGTTGCAAGGCCAGATCAGTCAATCATCCAGACTGTTGCCCCTGCAACTACTGAAAAGGCTTCTGCCCCTCTTCAAGAACCACACGTTTGTCTGGCCTCTCAACAGGTACCCCTCCGTTGTGGTTGCACCTACGGTACGGCCATCTGTATCGCTGAGGCACGCAAGCCTCCCCACCAAAGGCATGGTCCATGGTTCATGAGGGGGGGGGGGAGGGGGGTTGCTCTTCATAAAACCCTAAATGATAAATGAGCAGTTTCCTCGGTATGTTGCTAATCGTTCATCAGTAGTCACGTATTCATAAGGATAGAAGTTCTTGCACAAGTTAGATTGAAATTTGTCGAACACTACCCTGATGGCTTTTAGCTTGTCCTTGGTTTATTCATTTCGTGTACCCTTGTGTGTCTGTTGTCAAATCGCAAGAATTTCAGTGTAGACAAAAATCGGTTTCTTGACATGGCAGCAGGAAAGAATGGTTACCGAAAGGCAACATTACCTCCTCGCAAATCGGAAGCACTTGCGCGATGTCCATGAGTTCGACCATCTCATATTAGAACTGCTAATACAGCGTACACTACAGTTGCATTTATATCTCTCCATGTCGTTTTGTTCGAAGAATGAGCTGCGTTCCACAAAGAAATTACTAGTTTGGCTTCCCTGTAGCCGGCCGAAGTGGCCGTGCGGTTCTGGCGCTACAGTCAGGAAACGCGAGACCGCTACGGTCGCAGGTTCGAATCCTGCCTCGGGCATGGATGTGTGTGATGTCCTTAGGTTAGTTAGGTTTAACTAGTTCTAAGTTCTAGGGGACTAATGACCTCAGAAGTTGAGTCCCATAGTGCTCAGGGCCATTCGAACCATTTGCTTCCCTGTTCGTTTCCTCTACAATGATGCTCACGATTACCGGTGAGATAAATAATAAAAATGACTCTGTTATTGTTTTGAGTGTTTTTCCATCATTCATTGGGCCAGGTGTTACGTTCAAAATGTTACGACGTCGACGCCGCCGACCTTTTGGTGGTTCACTAGAAAATTGTAGTCCACTTCTAGAAACCAACAGATCTCCAACGTCTTCTTCTTCTTCTTCTTCTTCTTCTTCTTCTTCATCCTCTTCTTCTTCTTCTACTTGTTCACGTGAATGTGTAGTGTCTTCTGATATTTCATCATCAGCTTCATCTGATGCTATGATATGGTCTTTGTCAAGAGGTTCAGTACGTTCATTCAGTTCATTATCAATGTCCCATTCTTTTTTAACGTCATTGACATCAGAATTGTATAGAATTTCCATGATCTCTTCGCTAGAAAGTCCTTTGGACATCCTTACTTGCAGATGAAATACTGACTCGTGTAAAGTCAGCTCAACATTGAACGTCAAATTCAACTCAACAATAGTAACCAGCAACAATAACATACATTGCATCTATGGCAAAACAAAGAAGATGAATGACAGATATATCTCCCAAAATCTTCTTTTTCTACAAATAAGAAAATTACACGTTTCATACCAAGCGGGGTAGTCTCGCAATCCCACCAACAAATGACTTGAATAACAATGATAAAGCCAAAAAAATTAGACAGTCGTGAGTGTGAACTCAACGTCGATCATTTTAGTACAAAGTCAGGAAACCACAGGCATGTGGCCCTTCAGATAACATTATTATAGGGAAAAAATCAACCAGGGGTAGTCAGAATACCCCGCTTGGTAATGCGTGGGGTTAATTTCGGCATCTCCTGTGATATCAAAGGGTTTCTACTAGGCCTATAACATTACCGGCTGCTATTATATTAGTACAGTTCAGATAATGTTACACCCGTGAAAGGATTTTTACTGAATAAGAATCTAACGAATGTCCTGTAAATGTAAAAGCCACGTACAACACTGTTATACAGGGAATTGTGTATATGGTATAATGTTACCTCTTTTACAGAATTTGACCGTGATGTATGACTAACGGATATGGAAATCAGACTATTAGTTCCTTTTCCTAAGAGTTTTCTAGCTGTTAGAAAGAAACGCAGTAAAAATGGAATAATACTGAATTTGGGTCCTTTCTATACCAAGTCCATTAAGTGATTTGTCTAATGGATTTACGGTCGCCAGCCTATATATGCAAAGAAATGGTTAACTTTCAGAAAATCAGAAGAAGTAAATTTGGTCTACTTTCCTGCTGTTCCCTAATATAACTTCAGAAATAAATACAACTTTGTGGATATGGTTCTGAGAAAGACACAAGAATCTCTTTGCTAGTACACCCACAGTATAGTTTTGAAAGGCCACGAAATTTTAATCATTACTATGTTAAAAAAATTGGTGATGGGGGACTTCTGTGTTTGCATTTTGGATAACCACCAAATTAAACACTTCAATATTCTAATAGCGTAAGCAATTTTCTGTTCATCACTCTTTGCACTTTCTCATTCAGTATTTATATTAAACCATATTCCAGTGTTAGTAAGCCTCATTACTAAATTTCATTTATAACTGAAAGAAATTTATCTGTACTTTTCTCAAAACTTATTTACTCACCTCCACTTATAAAAAATTCGTTCACAACAATTACTTTCAGACATTTACTCAAAAATGAAAATTAATGCTTGTAGATAGTAAATAAAGTACTTCAAATGTTTTTAAAATAGGCTTACTCGGAATAGTTAACCACCGGGAAAGGACCCTATATAGGTGAATGCTTAGGAATAAGTAACAGGGTGAACCAAATTTTATATTTTAAGGTAATAATTATTCAAAAAAGTTAAATTTGAATTAACGGTTCACGCTTCTGCAATTTTAATTATACTGTTCGTAACCTGTTGGCTGTAGGCGTTGGTTGTGGCGGACAGCAATCACGGCTAGAACGTGTATGGTACAGTGTACAAGTTTCTTGAAGTAAGGGCTAATTAATTCTTCTTGGGCTCGTTTTAACGTCCATAACATAGCCAAACAACATGTAAGAAAGCCGTAATAATTCAGCAGTTGTCATCCGAGGCTATTGTGAAACAATTTCCAGGAAAGGCATCGCCTGTTCCGCCTTAGTGTTGCCTCTTTCATTGCTGCCCTACAGACAGCGTCCTCTCGTTCCCGATCGCTCAACAGGTAGCGCGACGAAACCTACACATTATCCCTAAGTGTGTACCATTTTACACAGAAGACTACTAACACAAATATATAAAATTACATAAACGGACATTTTGATTTCATTAACTTACGACAAAATTTTATTTAGTAAATTACACATTTCACATATTTCCTTACATAAGTTACAAACATACACTAGCTAAGCACTCTAACAACACACACATCACGTTTTACGAATAATCTTTGCATATCACAGTTATGTTGCGATAAAATTTAAGAGATTCTTTTTTATAAATTTAGATGACTGAGTGAAGAATACTGTTATAGGCCTTGTCTATTTACCTGTTTGATACTCTGCTGCCTTTCGTATTTCATCCCACAAAGCTATCCACTTGTCATCTATTGTATTCCTTTCCGTTGTTTCAGTCAATAGCTGTCTAATGCTGCCTTTGAAAACTCCAACAACCTCTGGTTGTTTCAACTTATGCAGGTCCTATCTCATTTATTTTCAACTCTATTGCATTTTTTTCAGTTTCAGTTTACAGTTCATCACCAATAAATTGTGCTCAGATTCCACAGCTGCCCCTAGAATGTCTTATAGTTTAAAATCTGGTCCCGAAATCTCTGTCTCACTATTATATAAACATTCCGAAACCTTCTAATGTCTCTATTTCTCTTCCACATATACAACTTTCTTTCGTGATTCTTAATCCAAGTGTTAGCGGTGCTCTAGATGCAGAATTCTATCAGGAAGCTTCGTATTTTACGCGTCTCCCTCAGTCCATACTTTACCACTGTAGTTTCTTCTCTTCCTCCTCCTAACACCGATTTCCAGTCACTTATCATAATTAAGTTTTCTTATTCTTAACTATCTCAATAATTTTTTAATCTCATTTTACTTTTCGTACTTTCTCCAGTAAACCGCTGGTTCAATGTGATTGAAGGCGTCATTGTATGAAAATACTTTATCTCTTTCTGTACCCATCTGCTTCGGTTTTCTTCATCTCAGCCTAGATTTTTAGTACTATAAGCATAAGCAAATCAGTTGTATGTGTAGAGCAAGAGACACAAAGAAGAAAAGAATGAATATAATGAAGGAAATGGAACGGAAGCTCAAAATTTTTCAGCACTTTTAATATATCAAACAATGATCCACCATCTCCACTTCATTCCTATATCAGTTCGGCTAACAAATATTCTACATTGGGTAATCCAGTGGGCAAACAACAACTAGAAATTTTCACACAGCATTTGTGCCCCCTACAGGGAGAATTATTCGTGCTATCTATAGCTACGAATGAAACAAAGCCCCTTGAGTCTCGTTACTTACATACTACATAGTACAGAATTGAAAGTCTACTTGAATTTAGATAATGCAGTTTACGTTTAGACATCCTTATATTTTACAGATTTAAAGAACAGTTTCTCAATAGCATCATCAAGAATATTGTTTGATCTATTACATTTCTTTATTCCCAATTATCTAATTATCCACGTAAGAAAACCGAATCCTTATCGGTGTAGAGAGACATCTATCACATCCTTAAGAAAAAAAATTAAGCTCTTCACTAAATAACACGAGTACAATAGAACAGACGCTTCAACATAATCTGATTAACCAGCAGAAATAGTTTCGTCATTGTCAATGCCTGTTTTCGATTTTCACTTTTCAATAGTGATTAGTTTGCCCTATGTCGAGGTTGTTAGCTGCTTTACAAAAATATTTTGTGAGAAATGTGACTAAAATGTTTAAAACTTCATACTAAGAGATTCAATTGGAGTTTCAGCAATCTCACAGGAGCACAATATCTAATATTCACTGTAACATCTTAGTCTGAAATCCATTATTAAAATACAAATAAAGTCACAACGTAGTCGCTAAAATACTGAAACAGCTACAGTCACCGGCTGATAATTGAGAAGAAACGGGGTGAAGCAGCCAAACAGGAAACATATTCAAATATTTTACCTCACAACTTACGAAAAGATCAGACATGATACAACGTACCAAAACCGTACCACATTCGTCTCATCTACCTAAGGTAGAGACTAAATCACAGATAAGTCAGTTAAATAATATGAAGCTCATTTTGTTGAAATTTGGAATAAAGATTTTTGCACACCACAAGCATTGCACACTGTTTGGCTCTCTCGCCCATTGGCTTCACCGACTGCGGCTTGTTATTGTTGAACCCTAGTCACTCTTTCTCCTTTTGAAGTATGAATCTGTACCTCAACAGTGTGGTGACGGCATGTAAGAGGAGTGCAATTGCGCCACAGAATTTCCCATTCAAGTGTCCTTGGTTATATCATACGTTGTTTCATTACTCTGAATTATGAAGAGTCCTGAATCCATCCGGTGTACGTCTTCTTCTCCTGCACTTTTATATCTGCTGGATGTATACAACTTTTCCTCAAGGACAGTTTGGGAGGGAAGAGGGGGTAGGGATAAAATAGATAAAGAATTAGGTGTCACTATTATATCTGTCTCAGTGACCTAAGGAAACATATAATTCACCACCAAATACAATGAATTATTTGGGTAGGCGTATCTTGAGTAAACATTTGAATGTGTACTGGCTGGATCAATGAGCGTAAATTAGAAAATTGTTGGAATGCACTGCTAAAATTCTGGAAACGATTTCATAGCGTAATCTGAAGATAAGTTCTTTCTGCGCCCTTATATGTCTAAAATATTTTTGAGCGTCATTATCGGTACCACCAAGTGCCACTAGGTCCTACTGAGCGTGAGTCCAAAATGGCCTCGTTCATTATATTCGTCCCGTTGGAGGGCGAACATCTTCCTGGCTCTGTGTTGATATTAACCTGTACGCACAACGCTCTATGATGAGCTGCCGCCAGATGGCAAGTGGGGGTACTCCAGCACATAGGCTGGGAGCCAAACTGACCTTACATATCCCCAGTGACAGCTTAATTCCCTCATCGTGAATACCATCGATGATTTTCAGATACGATGACATAACTGAACACTGAAGTATGGATCCATAGTTGAGATATGGTCGTAAAAAAGCATTGTTGACTGAAGCAGACATGTTCAGCGCTCTTCCCATAACCTACGGCTCAGACGTATCACAATATTTCCCACCTTTAGGACTCTGGCACTTTAATCCTTCAAGTGTAGGAACCAAGTAAGTCGATAATAGGAAGTGAGGTCCACAACTCTCACTGAGCTTATAATATCGAACATTCACACCCCTCCCCCCCCCCCCCTTTCGAATACAGATATGTTAAAGAGGCAAGATAAGTGTTTAAAAATGAGACACACAAACACAGGTGTCCGTAAGGTGGGTAAGAGAGGGGGAAGCAGGGGTCACTTGCCACCTTCCCCTAAAATCTGGAGTAAACAGATTTTATCCATTAGAGAATTCTCGCACCCTTCCGTAGATGACTGGATAACCATAAATTTTCTGGGATAAAATACGTTTTTGTGTCGCCTAGAAAATTTAGTTCTTATTATTTACTATTTTTTCTTTATTTAACATGCTCAAGCACATTGTAATATTACATGTGTGAAGGTTACCTACAAATGGTACCTGTAGAATTTCAGATTACCGAAGATGATACAACTCATACATGGACATTTACTTCCAAATACAAAATTAGAATACTTCAGTACTTAATAATTTACTGAAATATCAAATTTATATGTACTATCATGCTCAAAAGTATCCGAACGTCCTAAATTGCGTTTCGCCTGATTTGTATGAATCCCACATAACGTCACTGTCTTGCAGGTCCTCTAATCTCATTTTGATACAATCATTTGACTATACAAAATATTTACCAAAAGTGACCATTAGGAAACACTGCTCCGTATGGCGATAACTCCAGATATAAATTAATATACCACGATACTGTAAATATAGAGAAATACCTGATACAGTCTTTAACGCTCGTAAACTTAAATTTATTTCAAGAAGTGACAATTGTAAAGTGTTACCACACTCATTAGTACCTGAGACAAATAATGACCGTAACTCTAGCACATCCGTCTCTTGAATTCTTGTTCCCTAAACAACTATCCAACCATCTATTAACCGTCGTTCACTTGACAAGTGTTATTGCATAAATTAATTAATGAACTAACCACTCAGAAAAGCGCTCTATCGCTCTATCGAAAGCTCACCGTCAACAACGTATCATTACTAATTTCATAGTCTTCATGACGACATGCTGATCTATGTGCAGTTCGGAAACCACCTCTCGTACTAATTATCAAACACAAAGTGACATTAAAATTGTAAGTTATTTATATTTTGTGAGACTCGACCACAACACTAATCGTAACTGCTGACTAACAACCAAGAGACGTCGTGTAATACATTTTTAGCCGGTATCAGTCGGCAAATGTGAACTTCTAATTACATGACGAAAAGTTTTCTTAAATATGGTTTCATTCCCATGTAACAAACTTGAAATGATGCACTGTATATGTTGGATGGCGATTCTAACCCATTACCTAATCCGACTATTATGTAAGCATAGGCAAATTCCGGATATCGGATTTTCTCAGTAGTAGCGAGATTTTTGCAACTACAGTGATGAGAAAGTTAATAATTTCTGCCTTCCCGGGATTCTAATAAGCTACTTATCGCTCTGATTCTCTAGCCAAGAATGGACATTAAATATAGGTTTCTTTCACCAGGAGCGAGATGTCTGCCACATTTAAACTAGAAGTGACACGACGATGAGTACAGTGAAGACTGGGAATCGAATCCCCCGACGTATCGTTGTTGACTACACAACAAGACGCGTAAACTGTCAAATTATTTTTCACCAATAGCTAGGAGTGACATGTGTGAACTTGAAATGATGTGACGAAAATATCTGCGTCGAGACCGTCACATATCGTTATTGATAATGAATGAAAAGTCGTAAAAACCAAAATAAATTCCCTCAGCTGTTAGCTGTGCTCTTGCGGAAATTTTTGTGCCGGGCCGGGATTCAAACGTTGACACGCGTCGTACGTGGAGAACTCGAGGAGTTTGGAACCTTGAGCAAACAACGAATTGATGGCAAAATGTTGTCACGTAAGTATCAAATCGCGTGAAAACAGAACCAATAAATTAAATATCTCAAGCTGAAATGAAAGATAGAATAAGTGCCCTCTGACTTGCTATGGTGTATGGCACTTTAACTAAAATAAAAATACTGGTGTAAGAAAGGTTACAGGTGACAGAGATTCTACATTCTGCCACTTACACCTCTGTCACTGCCCAAACAAAAGAGTAGTCGGTACCGAAAGGAATCACGTTCAATGTGAACCTAGAATCGCTATGGAATCGTATGTTCTTAACTTGGTATCATCAGGGGTAGATAGGATCACATAGTGCCTATCAGAAACTTCTGCCTGAAGTGGGAACTGAACCCTGACCCTACGGATACTAACCAATATCAAGCCCCCAGACCACTGAACTCCACATATGGCTGGGTTCTCATTTTGCCATAGCACTAGTGGGCCATACCTTGTGAGAACTCTGACTTCCTTGCTGTCTGGAGTGGATAACAATCTGTTCAATACAGGTATTTCTTGCTCGATCGAAATATAACTGAAGCGCCAAAGAAACTGATGTAGGCAGGCGTATTCAAATACAGATATATGCAAACAGGCGGAATACGGCGCTGCGGTCATCAACGCCTATATAAGGCAAAAAGTGTCTGACACAGTTGTTACATCGTTTACTGATGCTACAATGGCAGGTTATCAAGATTTGAGTGAGTCTGAACATGGCGTATATAGAAACAACGATGAAGTGGGGATTTTTCCGTACGACCACTTCACGCGTGTACCGTGAATAGCAGGAATCTGGTAAAACAGCAAATTTTCGACATCGCTGCTGCCGGAAAAAGACCCTGCAAGAACGGGACCAACAAAGACTGAAGAGAATCGTTCAACGTGACAGAAGTGCAACCATTCCGCAAATTGGTGCAAATTACAGTGCTGGACCATCACCAAGGGTCAGCGTGCGAACCATTCAACGAAACATCATCGATATGGGCTTTCGGAGCCGAAGGCCCACTCGTATACCCTAGATGACTGCACGATACAAAGCTTTACGACTCGCCTCGGCTGTCAACACCGGCATTATACTGCTGATGAATGGAAACATGTTGCCTGGTCGGACAAATCTCGTTTCAAGTTCTATCGAGCGGGTTGACGTGTACGGGTATGGTGAAAACCTCATTGATCTCTGGACCCTGCATGTGAGCTGGGGACTGTTCAAGCTGGTGGAGGCTCTGTAATGGTATGGGGCGTGTGTAGTTCGAGTGATTTAGGACACCTGATACGCCTAGATACCACCCTGACAGGTGACACATGTTCGTAAGCATCCTGTCTGGTCACCTTCATCCATTGATGTGCATTGTGCATTCCGATGGACTTGGGAAATTCCAGCAGGACAATGCGATACCTCACACGTCCAGAATTGCTACGGAGTGGCTCCAAGAACACTCTTCTGAGTTTAAACACTTCCGCTGGTCACGAAACTCCCGAGACATGAACATTATTGAGCATATCTGGGATGCCTTGCAACGTGCTGTTCAGAAGAGATCTCCACCCCCTCATACTCTTACGGATTTATGGACAGCTCTGCGGGATTCATGGTGTCAGTTCCCTCCAGCACTAGTTCAGACATTAGTCGAGCCCATGCCACGTCGTGGTGCGGTGCTCCTGCGTGCTGCGGGGGTCCTACACGATATTAGACACATGTATCAGTTTCCTTGGCTCTTCAGTGTATGTGGATATGTTTAGCGTGGTAGGTAACAAATAAGAGCATATGTATGCCCCTACTCCACCCTCATGTTAGGTACATCTGGGGTGGAGAGAGCGAGATGGCGCAGTGGTTAGTACACTTGACTCGCATTCGGGAGGACGACGATTCAAACCCGCTCCGCCAATTCTGATTTAGGTTTTCCGTGATTTCCCTAAAGCGCTTAAGACAAATGCCTGGATGGTTCCTTTTGAAAGGGCATGACTGACTTCCTTCACTACCCTTTCCTAAACCGATGGGACAGATGACCTCGCTGTGTGGTTCCCTCCCCCAAATCATTCAATCAGCATCTGTCGTGTATTAGAAAGACAAAACTATCTAGATTTACACAGGTGCGAATGCTTGGCTTGAGCCAGGTATATGACAGGAATATTATATAGTCGTCTATATCTTGAAATACACGGCGCAACACTTTGAGACGAGATGATACAGATTGGAAGTTTGCATGTGCAACGTGGAGCATGTTGCTTTCAGGTACAGCATACGTGAGGATACGACATCTGGCTCTGGGTCACTAACCACATAGCGGCAAAGATTCACAAAGTCACTGGGCAGGGAAAGAGCAGATTTATAGCGGGCAAAAACGAGTTAGCTAGCTGCGGGGAAAAGGGGAGGTATTGTAGCCAAGGTCAGTTGTGTCCGTAGTAATCATGGGACAGTGGAGTGGCGGTTAGGAAGACAAATCCCAATAAACGTGACTCAAATAATTTACACTCGACAATATTAAAAGCAGGATGAAAATAATAAAATCGTAAAATACCATTAACCACGCTAATCACTAATAGTACCAAAAATACAACAATAAACTGCTAAATCAAGCTGTGCGGTTAAAGGCGCTGCAGTCTGGAACCGCAAGACCGCTACGGTCGCAGGTTCGAATCCTGCCTCGGGCATGGATGTTTGTGATGTCCTTAGGTTAGTTAGGTTTAACTAGTTCTAAGTTCTAGGGGACTAATGACCTCAGCAGTTGAGTCCCATAGTGCTCCGAGCCATTTTTTTGCTAAATCAAAATGGAAAAAAGGCTAGGGTAGTATTCATAACTGATGATTTAAGAAAAGAAAATGACATCAGAAATAAAGAGAAGTAAATCAGTTAACACGTTATTAAGTTATGAGTAACTACACTGAGGTGACAAAAGTCATGGGATACCTCCTAGTATCGTGTCAGACACTATTTTTCCCGGCGTTGAGCAGCAACTCGACGTGGCATGGACTCAATAATTCGTTGGAACTCCGCTATTGAGGCATGGTGCTACTTCTACAGCAGTCCGTACTTGCTAAACTGTTGCTATTGGAGGGTTATGTGTTCGAACTGACATCTCGATTATATTCAATAAACGTTCTAAGCTATTCATGTCGGGCGATTTGGGAGGTCAAATCATTCGCTCGAAATGGCCAGGATCATCTTCAAACAATCTCGAACAATTGTCATCCTTTGACATAGCGCATTGTCATTTCTAAAATTTCCATCGTTGTTTGGGAACATGAAGTCCACGAATGGCTGCAAATGGTCTATGAACGGTTCAGTTGTACCAGAGGGCCTAGTCCACTCCATGTGAACACAGCCCACACCATTATAGAGCCACCACCAGATTGACCAGATTGCACAGTGCCTTGTTAACAACCTGAATCCATGGCTTCGTGGGTTCTGCGCTACACTTGAACCCTACCATTAGCTCTTACCAACTGAAATCGAGACTCATCTGACTGGACCACTGTTTTCCAGTCGTCTAGGGTTCAAGAAATATGGTCACGAGCCCAGGAGAGGCGGTGCAGACGATGTCGTGCTATTTGCAAAGACACTCGGGTTGGTCGTCTGTTACCATAGCACATTAACGTCAAATTTCGTCGCAATTTCATAACGGATACGGTTGATTTCTGAGGTTATTTCACGCCGTGCTGTTAGCACTGACTGCGCAAACGCCCTGCTTTCGGACGTTAAGTGAAGGCAGTCGGCCACTGTGTTGCGCGTGGTGAGAGGTGATGCCTAAAATTTGGTATTCTCGGCACACTCTTACACTGTGGATCTCAAACATTTGAATTCCCTAACGATTTACGAAATGGAATGGCCGATGCGTCTAGCTCCAACTACCAGTCCGTGTTCAAAGTTTGTTAATTCCCGTCGTGCAGCCATTTTCACATAGGACACTTTTTTACATCAACTGAGCACAAATGACAGCTCCGCCAATGCCCTGTCGTTTTATACCTTGTGTACGTGGTACTACCACCATATGTATGAGTGCATATCGTTATCACATGACTACTGTCACCTCAGGGATATTAATGAAGCGTTATGGCTGTGCAGTAATTTATTGTGTGCAAAGGCACGTCTAACTCCTCTGGCGACCCATCCTGAAATGTTCTCTACTTACATTACTACTGTTCAGCAGTCTAAAACGTCGTCGTTCTGCTTCGCGTTCGTTTGTAACGGTTTTGTAAAATGAATTACAAATAAACACAATCTAGCACATTCCGGTGGAGGACCAATCCCATGTATATATCGAGGCACACTTAAAATTATCAGACTTGCCTGAGCATATTTTACACATTTAGTGTTGTCTTTATCGATAGTGGTCTGTGATTCCTCTTCGTTTCTCCATAACTAGCAGCATCTTTTCTAACGTTGGTCCTTCAAATTGTCCGTACTCATCGCTATCTATCATTTTGACTGACGTCTGATTGGAAATGATTCGCCAGAATCGTTAAATTGCGTCTTTGGTTCTAAAAATCCTTTAACTGGCGCGCTTAGCATATCAGCGGGCATGGCACAAGCATTGAATCGAAATGAAAACTGGGAAAGGAGAGAACCGAAGCTTTTCGAATGTAGTGCAACAAGAGGACACTGAGAATTCAGTGGGCTGAAAAAATAGGAAGTGACGTTCTCCACTGAATTGGTGTGGAAATGAATATACGGGCAACATTACCTAGAAGAAGGAAGAAGACTACAGGAAGTGCGTTAAAACATCAGGAAATAACTCCCGTGGTGCTAGAGGGAGATTGGAATATACACAAAAGGTAACTCAAAGCAGCTGGTGTAAGTGCTAGTATGAGATGAAGATATTGGCACTGGCAGAGAAGACTTCGAGGTGGATTGCATAAAACTACTTATAAGGCTGATGATCTGAGAGCAAAAAGAGAAAGATCTAACCAACAGCTCTATCAACGCATGTCTCACATCAAGAGTCCAACTTTCAGTCTAGTGTCATCTCTCATATCGTTAGCAAATACTAGATTCACAATAGATATTTGGGAAAGCCTCAAAACAAAAACAGGCTGTGGTTTTCAGTCCGACCAACAGAGATGTCGACGATTCAGGAGTAGGATGGAAACGTTGATAGATTACAGCTTGGTCCGTCGGACAAACCTGGGTAGGCTAATTAATACGCGTATTGGAAGTGAAAGGCAAGGTCTAGTTGACAGTTTTAATCTCTTGCTATGTTTTATCACACTACTCATTTGCTGCCTCAAAACTCCTTACTTTTCAAACGTTGCACCCTACACGATAGTTCACAAGGTACAGGCAGTCTGTATGCATGTTATGTAAATCTCCTCATGTGCAGGGCCGACATGGCTCTCATTTTCCGTGACTTCTGCTCTTTACGGAGTTGATTTCATAGCTCTATGTTAATAAAACAACAGATTTAGGTCGCGAATACTATAACTGTCAAGGTAGATGAGAAATAATGGGGCCCGGTACGGGAAATGTTTTGGTTAGGTGGTTTTAGATAAGTCCCAAGCATTTCGTATGTAGGTTATCCAAATGAGTTTCTCACTGAGATTGCAGTAGTGCTCTGCCTTCAGATCCTGTTTATGGTCTGCAGCGACGACGACGAAGGCAGGTCGTAAAAGTACCTCAGTCCAACGAAAATCCCGGAAATGTTGTGTACAAATAAAATCCTGAGAATGGCGTGTAGCACAGCAGACATCAGAGATTGTCTGCAGTTCCTCCACGTTACGGTCTCGCGCTCCTTATATCTGACTTCCGCTTCAGTAAAGGACGAGTTCTCGCAAACACCGCTGTGTCAACATTTTCTCCGTGCAGAACTTCGCACACAGCGTACTCGCGAGCAATCCGTAGTTCACTGTAGCAGACTCATTTGCAATCTCACATTCGCGCTGACTGTTTCTAGGAGATGCCATCACATATGCGTAGGATGTTGTCCGGACGGGGATCGCTTCCAAAGCTCACTAGATATTGGGTAAATACCGTTCATGTAATGGTTTGTGAACTCTCAAGAAGTAACGTATGACACTAAACACATGCCAATTATGTTTGAGGAATTCTTAGTTTATTTGCGGATCTGAGATGGCTCCAAGCGAATAGTGACCTAATTTCTGACGTAACTTCAAATATTATCTGAAACTTTAAACTTTCCCGGCATAGTGAATCTTCAAAAAACAGTCGGGGTGTTCACCTATCGAAATATCAGTAGCTGCCGGAAACGTTTCCCTCCTGCATTCCCCTAAATTATTTGAAGCAAGGCCCGTGTTTTGTAAAATCTACGTTACCGTTTCTTGTCGAAATTCTTCGTAAATAGCATATTAAAATGGTTAAATCTTACTTAATAAATTCCAACTCTGATCTTGAAAATGTGGTTTCTAACTAACTGACCATGGCTTAATACTGAAGAAAATGTACTTATTGGAATATCAAAGCAAGGAAATGAGTATCTATGAATACCTCAACTCCTCGTATATGACTGTGCAGAATAGTTTTTCATCTACGTTTCGTCATACTCTGCAGCCATCCTAACTGAAATATACATGTATAATGGTCGTTCTATACCGAACTCGTCTCGTGTTTTTCTGGTGCATTGAAGCCTAATGGCCGAGGCGCTGCAGCCATGGACTGTGCGGCTGGTCCAGGCGGAGGTTCGAGTCCTCCCTCGGGCATGGGTGTGTGTGTTTGTCCTTAGGATAATTTAGGTTAAGTAGTGTGTAAGCTTAGGGACTGATGACCTTAGCAGTTAAGTCCCATAAGATTTCACACACATCTGAACATTTGAAGCCTAATGTTTCCTGCAGTTATTGGAAATAGAGCCTACTATATTTAGCCTAAGTAACAGAGCAGTAATCGCAACTGAAATAATTGCAGGCACCTATTTAATTTGAAGCTTTTGATGAATTAAGATAAAAGCCATCAACCAGCTATGTTCGCAGTTTTATAATATTTCAGCTTTCGCGTGTGAATATACAGGGTGTTACAAAAAGGTACGGCCAAACTTTCAGGAAAAATTCCTCACACAAAAAGAAAGAAAATATGTTACGTGGACATGTGTCCGGAAACGCTTACTTTCCATGTTAGAGCTCATTTTATTACTTCTCTTCAAATCACATTAATCATGGAATGGAAACACACAGCAACAGAACGTACCAGCGTGACCTCAAACACTTTGCTACAGGAAATGTTCAAAATGTCCTCCGTTAGCGAGGATACATGCATCCACCCTCCGTCGCATGGAATCCCTGATGAGCTGATGTAGCCCTGGAGAATGGCGTATTGTATCACAGCCGTCCACAATACGAGCACGAAGAGCCTCTACATTTGGTACCAGGGTTGCGTAGACAAGAGCTTTCAAATGCCCCCATAAGTGAAAGTCAAGAGGGTTGAGGTCAGGAGAGCGTGGAGGCCATGGAATTGGTCCGCCTCTACCAATCCATCGGTCACCGAATCCGTTGTTTAGAAGCGTACGAACACTTCGACTGAAATGTGCAGGAGCTCCATCATGCATGAACCACACGTTGTGTCGTACTTGTAAAGGCACATGTTCTAGCACCACAGGTAGAGTATCCCGTATGAAATCATGAAAACGTGCTCCATTGAGCGTAGGTGGAAGAACATGGGGCCCAATCAAGACATCACCAACAATGTCTGCCCAAACGTTCAAAGAAAATCTGTGTTGATGACGTGATTGCACAATTGCGTGCGGATTCTCGTCAGCCCACACATGTTGATTGTGAAAATTTACAATTTGATCACGTTGGAATGAAGCCTCATCCGTAAAGAGAACATTTGCACTGAAATGAGGATTGACACATTGTTGGATGGACCATTCGCAGAAGTGTACCCGTGGAGGCCAATCAGCTGCTGATAGTGCCTGCACACGCTGTACATGGTACGGAAACAGCTGGTTCTCCCGTAGCACTCTCCATACAGTGACGTGGTCAACGTTACCTTGTACAGCACCAGCTTCTATGCAACTGACATTAAGGTTATCGTGAACTGCACGATGAATTGCCTCATCCATTGCAGATGTCCTCGTCGTTCTAGGTCTTCCCCAGTCGCGAGTAACAGGCTGGAATGTTCCGTGCTCCCTAAGACGCCGATCAATTGCTTCGAACGTCTTCCTGTCTGGACACCTTCGTTCTGGAAATCTGTCTCGATACAAACGTACCGCGCCACGGCGATTGCCCCGTGCTAATCCATACAGCAAATGGGCATCTGCCAACTCCGCATTTGTAAACATTGCACTGATTGCAAAACCACGTTCGTGATGAACACTAACCTGTTGATGCTACGTACTGATGTGCTTGATGGTAGTACTGTAGAGCAATGAGTCGCATGTCAACACAAGCACCGAAGTCAAGATTACCTTCCTTCAATTGGGCCAACTGGCAGTGAATCGAGGAAGTACAGTACATACTGACGAAACTAAAATGAGCTCTAACATGGAAATTAAGCGTTTCCGGACACATGTCCACATAACATCTTTTCTTTGATTAGTGGGCGAGGAATGTTTCCTGAAAGTTTGGCCGTACCTTTTTGTAACACCCTGTATTTCACACAGCTATATGAGCTATATGAGCTAAATCACAAAATATTCGCAGTGTTAATAATTTCAAATTTTATGATTCGAATGTATCATTAGACATGATAAATATATCCTGTTCAATTGAAAGACATGTTTGAAGTTCAAAATTGTGTGATGCTGTTTCTCTAAACTACGTATTTATGTGTTTTATTATTACAGATCTTAATTTTTAAAAAATACTGATAATAATGATATGCGTTGGCAATGAAGCTCACTGCACGAAATACTAAACACCCCATTACGAGAGCGCTGATCTTAACAGCTGACGTAACTCATAGCAGTCAAGTAGATTGCATCTGTTAGTCAGTTGTATGGAATCAGCACATTAAGTTGGTTCGAACTGAAGACGTGACAGACTGGCAGAAAGCAGCTATTGTTTTCGAACAGATGCATGACTATACAAATGGCTCCGAGCACTATGGGACTTAACATCTGAGGTCATGAGTCCCCTAGAACTTAGAACTACTTAAACCTAACTAACCTAAGGACATCATACACATGCATGCCCAAGGCAGGATTCGAACCTGCGACCGTAGCGGCCGCGCGGTTCCAGACTGAAGCGCCCAGAACTGTTCGGCCACACCGGCCGGCATGACCATATAGTGAATGAAGTTGTCTAATTTGTTGGTGTCTCAACGCAAGCTATCCAACGCATCTAGAAGGGATGGTATACCACTCGCAGTTAACATAGCGCAAGAAAAGTTGTTGTAAACTGTTCCTAATCAACACGAACCAGAATAGGGCCGACAACCAGGAGCGATGATGTGGAGTGCCATTTCTTTCATAACAGGACCCTTTGGTTGTCATCCACGCGAAAGAACTTGCCCCCTTCTAACAGCCGTGTACCGCAAGTCTCTAGAAGAACGGAAGGTTCCAAATGATTGGAAAAGAGCACAGGTAGTCCCAGTCTTCAAGAAGGGTCGTCGAGCAGATGCGCAAAACTATAGACCTATATCTCTGACGTCGATCTGTTGTAGGATTTTAGAACATATATATAAATGACTTAGTAGATAGTGTCGGAAGTTCCATGCGGCTTTTCGCGGATGATGCTGTAGTATACAGAGAAGTTGCAGCATTAGAAAATTGTAGCGAAATGCAGGAAGATCTGCAGCGGATAGGCACTTGGTGCAGGGAGTGGCAACTGACCCTTAACATAGACAAATGTAATGTATTGCGAATACATAGAAAGAAGGATCCTTTGTTGTATGATTATATGATAGCGGAACAAACACTGGTAGCAGTTACTTCTGTAAAATATCTGGGAGTATGCGTGCGGAACGATTTGAAGTGGAATGATCATATAAAATTGATTGTTGGTAGGGCGGGTGCCAGGTTGAGATTCATTGGGAGAGTCCTTAGAAAATGTATTCGATCAACAAAGGAGGTGGCTTACAAAACACTCGTTCGACCTATACTTGAGTATTGCTCATCAGTGTGGGATCCGTACCAGGTCGAGTTGACGGAGGAGATAGAGAAGATCCAAAGAAGAGCGGCGCGTTTCGTCACAGGGTTATTTGGTAACCGTGATAGCGTTACGGAGATGTTTAACAAACTCAAGTGGCAGACTCTGCAAGAGAGGCGCTCTGCATCGCGGTGTAGCTTGCTGTCCAGGTTTCGAGAGGGTGCGTTTCTGGATGGTGTATCGAATATACGTATTGCTTCCCCCTACTTATACCTCCCGAAGAGATCACGAATGTAAGATTAGAGAGATTCGAGCGCGCACGGAGGCTTTCAGACAGTCGTTCTTCCCGCGAACCATACGCGACTGGAACAGGAAATGGAGGTAATGACAGTGGCACGTAAAGTGCGCTCCGCCACACACCGTTGGCTGGCTTGCGGAGTATAAATGTAGATGTAGATGTAGATTCTTAAAACACAGCGGTACGTAGACGATATTCTACGCCCCTTTTTGTTGCCCGTCAGGGCAGGCTATCGTGGGCTGACATTTCAGCGAGATAATGCCCGCCTACTCACGGCAAGAGTTTGCACTCCTTGTTTTCATGCTTGCCAAACCCTGATTTGGCCTGCAAGGTCGCTGGACCTCTCCCCAACTGACAACGTCTGGAGCTTAATGGACAGGGACCTTTAATCATATCTGGATTCTCTCTTACGGCTATAATTGGACACAATTTGGCACGATATCTCTTAGAAGGACATTGTACAAATCTGTCAGTCAATTCCAAGCCGAATAACTGCTTGCATAATGGCCACAAGTGGACTAATGCGTTATTAACTTTCTCACATTGTGAAACTGTTTCTCTTGAATAAATCATCCAATTTTTCTGAAATTGTAATCATTTGTTTGTCTCTACATGTATATCACATATACCGATTTCTATCCCATCTGAAATTCCTTCGTGGTAACCTGGGCTCCCTCACTGATATTACCAAGAGCATCAACCACAACGCTTATTTCAACATTTTCAGTGACGAAATGTTGTTATTTCTTCTCTGACTACATGATTAGTAAGTAGTGAACATTTTCTTTCAGAATGGCAGCAGCTGTGCTTACAGTGTTGCACAAATACGGCCCTGGTTTGAGGAACACTTAGGCATTCAATCGCTTCTGGACCTGCCCGTTCAATCGCCCAATCTTACTCTCATAGAAAGTGCCAGGGTGTATTTGGAACAGCAGGTTGAATGTAGCAACCAAAATCGACGCTGTGTTGCAGCCTTGCAAGATCTTATAATCACTGAGTGGCTTCGGCGGGGTACGAAATACCTCGGGAAACTTGTGGGAACTCTTTCTCGCCGAAATGAGCCAAGTATGAAGGCAAGAGGTGGTGTTAGAGAGATGTCTCCGGGGATAATTAATAATTCGTCCGGTGTATTTATGTTGGAGGCGTTTCGTTGAATTATTTTATATTCAAGTAGCATTTTACGTACAATTGCGTTGACTTATTGAATAGCATCCATAGAACAGCAGTATCTCCTTGTGTGTAACTACCTACTACAATACCAGTATAGTAATTCACTCAGGGTGGATTCTGTTGAGTGAAATATTGTAAACTAGCCTTCGACTGCGGCTTCGCCCGCATACGCATATATCACATATACGCTCCAGTCACGCCAAAGTGCAATAACCACTCACAACGCCAGATGGCAGCACCAGCAGTGCAGGGTATATACAGTGTGTCGGGGGACGCGGAAAACAGTGCATCCGTTGTCATATTGCGGAAACGGAGTATAATCATTTACTTCCGGGTCAAGAGTGGAAGTTTCCTGAAACGGAAAAGTTTGTAAACTGCTAGCGTGCTGCTGTGGATAAAGTATGCCGTGCATGGCAAAATCAGACTATCCGAAGCCGGCACCGAGACAATTGTGGTGCACGAAGGGCTATAGATGACACGGGTGAACGACGGCTAGATATGTTCGGGCGAAGAGACGTGCAAGTGTCTAGCAACTGGACAAATGAACCGTGGGCCTACCAACAGTGTCTCCACAACGACTGTTCAGCGAATATCGCTGCGTACAGCCCTCTGCTGCAAGCAGCTGTTTCCTGCACCCACGCCGACTGCTGATAATTGGCGAAGGCCGAGCGGAGTGGACGCGCGGTTTGAGGCGCCATGTCCCGGACTGCGCGGCCCCTTCTGACGGAGGTTCGAGTCCTCCCTCGGGCATGGGTGTGTGTGTTGTCCTTAGCATAAGTTAGTTTAAATTAGTTTAAGTAGTGTGTAAGTCTAGGGACCGATGACCTCAGCTGTTTGGTCCCTTAAGAATTCCCAAACATTTGCATTTGCATTGGCGAAAAAGGCTGGAATTTGCAGGCCAATACCGCAAGTAGTCGTCCACTGGGTGGCGAAAAGTTGCCTTTTAAGATTAATCACGTGTTATTCTCCATCGGACTGAAAGCAAACGCCCTGCAACAAACGTCAGAAGGATCCTGGGTGGAGGAGGGAGCGCTATGGTCTGGGACGGTATTCGTGACATTCTCTGGGTGATCTCCTCATTCTGGAAGGCACGATGGATCAACAAAAGTAAGCATCTATCCTTGTCCGCCCCTAAATGCACGACGGCATCAACCATCAGGACAACGCAATGCGTTACTCAGCTCGCAGTGTACGTGCGTAGTTCATTGAGGCGCAAACTGCTGACGTCAGAACGCACTTTCTGCTAGGATAGTGGTTGCTCCTTCAGCAAGGTCCGGAAAGGAACGTGGGAGTTGGGGTTTGTTATTGGGAGCCCCAATGTTAGGGGTGCCATGGATCTCCTCTGGAACATTGCGGCTAGGGCGGGAAAGAGGTCCAACGTTCACTCGCTGTGCTTGCTGCGGGGCCTTGTCCGGGATGTGGAAGAGGCTCTTCCGGCCTCCATCGAGCGTGCGGGGTGCAAGCAGCTGCAGATTGTTGCACATATCGGCACCAACGATGCCTGTCGTCGGGGTTCCGAGGAAATCCTTGCGTTCTTTCGACGGTTGGCTAAACTGGCGAAGGTGACCTCCATCTCTCGAGGAGTGGAAGCCAAGCTGACGATCTGCAGCATCGTACCCAGGGTGGACCGGGGTCCTCTGGTTTGGAGTCGAGTGGAGAATCTTAACCAGAGGCTACGCCGAAGCTGTGACGAAAATGTTTGTAGATTCCTCGACCTACGCCCCTCGATAGATCATGGGTGCACTACACACAGGAAGCAAAAAATGATTCAAACGGCTCTGAGCACTATGGGAGATAACATCTTAGGTCATCAGTCCCCTAGAACTTAGAACTACTTAAACCTAACCAACCTAAGCACATCACACACATCCATGCCGGACTGAAGCGCCTAGAACCGCACAGCCACCGCGGCCGGCCACAGGAAGCAGCTACATGGGTAGCACAGTACTTGTGGCGAGCACATGGTTTTTTTTTTTTTTTTTTTTTTTTTTTAGATTACGTTCCTCTCCTCTGGAAACAAACCGTTGGCCTGAAAAATTACCAGTTCATGACACTGATGTGGGTGTGCCAACTGTAAAAATTGTTAGTTCGCCTAAGCAGGTCATTCCAAAGGATTTAAATATGCTTAATCTCATGGTAGTAAATTGTCGAAGTGTCTGAAGCAAGATCCCCGAGTTGTTTTCCGAAATAATCAGTAACAATACCATTATCGTATTAGATACCGAAAGCTGGTTGAAACCAGACATAAATAGCAGTGAAATTTTGAACTCGGATTGGACAATGTTTAGTAAGGATAGGGCTGATGCTATGGGAGATGGTGTGTTCATTGCAGTTAAAAGCTGTTTAAACGCAGTTGAGATCGATACTGGATCGGACTGTGAAATAGTCTGGATAAAGCTGTCAATCAGACAAGGATTGACCGTTGTATTAGGATGTTTTTGTAGACCAACAGAATCCTCAACAGACGTCGCAGAACGTTTCAGGGAAAGTCTTGAGTACATAGGAATTAAATATCCAAATTATACATTAGTTATAGGTGGAGACTCTAATCTGGCATCAATTGACTGGGAAAATTACACGTTTATCACAGGGGGCAGAAGCAAAGACTCGTGTGAAGCTATACGAGTAGCCCTCTCAACATACAATCTTGAGCAATTGGTTAGAAAAGCAACTCGAGATGGGAACATATTAGATATCTTGGCAACAAACAGACCAGATCTCTTTGAGGAAGTTGATCTAGAAGAAGGTATTAGCAACCATAATATCGTTGTAGCTTCTATGTCAGTGGAAGTTGAAAAAAAGGGGAGGGAAAGCATCCACCATGATAGAACAAACATATTAGTAAGTTGCTGAGAAAGCAGAGAATTTTGTACAGTCGTTTCAAGCGTAGTCACTGCCCCGCAGACAAACAAAAGGTCAATGAGAGATTCTTTTAACGAATTTGAAACCAAAATTTTATCTGAAGATTCTAAAAATAGCCCCGAAAAACTTTGGTCGTACGTAAAATCAATGAACGCTACAAATAATTCAATACATTCTCTTGCTGACAGTACGTGTAATGTAACGGACGATGATAAACAGAAGGCCGAAATTCTAAACCTAGCTTTCAAAAACTCGTTTACAGTAGAGGACTGCAGCACCAGTTCCCCTTTCAACTATCGAACAAACGCAAGGATGACTGACATAGTGTTTAGTGTATCTGGGATTGTAAAACAGTTAAGGTGCTTAGACGCCAGGAAGGCATCTGGCCCAGACGGTATCCCCGTAAGATTATATGTTGACTATGCTACAAATATAGCACCATTCTTGTCCATCATCTATCAGAGATCATTGGAAAAGCGGAAAGTTCCATGGGATTGGAAGAAGGTCCAGGTCATAGAAATCTATAAAAAGGGTAAAAAATCGGATGCATATAGTTACCGCCCAATTTCACTGACATCGATTTGTTGTAGAATCATGGAACATATTTTGTGTTCAGGCATGATGACCTTTCTAGACTCTGAGAAGCTCATCTGCAGAAACTAGCACGGTTTTAGGAAACAGCGGTCATGTGAGACACATCTGGACCTCTTTGCGCATGATACACAACATGCTCTAGATACAGGCTCGCAGGTTGATGGCCATATTTCTCGACTTTCGAAAGGCGCTCGACTCAGTTCCGCACTGTCGCTTGTTTCAAAAAGTGTGCGCTTACGGTCTATCCGATGACATATGCGGTTGCGTAGAAAGTTTTCTAACAGACAGAGAGCGGTATGCCGTCCTGAATGGGGTGACTTCAAAAGAAACAAGCGTAACTTCAGGTGTGCTCCAGGGCAGCGTAATAGGTCAGCTGCTTTTTACGATTTACATAGACGAACTGGTTGATGGTATTGACAACAGCATTAGACTGTTTGCCGACGATGCTTTAGTCTACAGGAAAATAGTATCACACGAAAGTTGTGAACAAATCAATGAGGATTTGCAGAAAATAAATGCGTGGTGTAATGACTGGCAGTTATCTCTCAATATTAGTAAGTGTAACCTACTGCGTATAACAAGTCGAAAATCCCCATTATTGTACGAGTACAAAATAAATGCCCAGTCTTTGGAAGCGGCAACATCCGTCAAGTATCTGGGTGTAAATATTCGAAATGATCTCAAACGGAATGAACCGATTACACAAGTAACGGGCAAGGCGAACTCTAGATTGCGGATTATTGGTAGAATCCTGAAGCGATGCAGTCCTTCAACAAAGGAAACTGCTTACAATTAGTTAGTTCGTCCAGTCTTAGAGTATTGTTCGTCTGTATGGGATCCTTACCAGTTGGGTCTCACTCAAGAGATTGAAGAGGTCCAAAGAAGAGCGGCAAGATTCGTGACTGGTACATTTGCCATCGTGAGAGCGTTACAAATCTCATAGAAAATTAGAAGTGGGATACACTTGCAGATAGACGACGCGCTAAACGAAAGGGGCTGCTCACTAAATTCCGAAATCCGATCTTCGCCGAAGATGTAGAGCATATATTATTACCACCAACTTTCAGATTTCGCAATGATCACCATTCAAAGATAATGGAAATTAGAGCTCGTACTGAGGCGTTCACACAGTCGTTTTTCCCTCTTGCGATCCGCGAGTGGAACAGAGGGGGGGATATGACTTTTATGGGAATTATGCCCTCCCCTATACACCGTTTGGTGGCTAGCGGAGTATATACGTAGATGTACATTAGTTTATTGTACTCCGCTGGGCACCAATCTCCCCGGATTTAAAAACGATCGGTAGTCTGTGTGACCACCTCGATCGGGCTGTTCGGGCAGTGTATTCTCAACCCAGAAATCTAGTACAGCTGGGCACCGCGACTGGAGTTGGCATGACTACACATTCCTGACGGTACCTAAGTACCAGAAACTCTCTTAGGCTCGACCTGCACACCTCGCAGTCGTCGATGCTGCAAATGGCTTTTGACAGGTGGTCACATTAAAGTGACTGAACTGTGTGGTTCAAATGGCTCTGAGCACTATGGGACTTAACATCTATGGTCATCAGTCCCCTAGAACTTAGAACTACTTAAACCTAACTAACCTAAGGACATCACACAACACCCAGCCATCACGAGGCAGAGAAAATCCCTGACCCCGCCGGGAATCGAACCCGGGAACCTGAACTGTGTGTATCAGATAGACTGAAGCATACTGACATTCGAGAAAAAGAACGCCTCTGGTAACTCTATGTTTCTTTGCTATTTTAATGACACGCTAAAGCCGGCCGGAGTGGCCGTGCGGTTCTAGGCACTCCAGTCTGGAGCCGAGCGACCGCTCCGGTCGCAGGTTCGAATCCTGCCTCGGGCATGGATGTGTGTGATGTCCTTAGGTTAGTTAGGTTTAATTAGTTCTAAGTTCTAGGCTACTGATGACCTCAGAAGTTAAGTCGCATAGTACTCAGAGCCATTTGAACCATTTTGACACGCTAAACTGTGCTCGGTAAACTGATGTTCGGCTGAAATCGCTCAATTTGGTTGTGGTGGCAGACTGATGTATAGCTTGCTCGTTCTCTAGGTCAGGTTGAATAATTTGGTTTTGAGTTGACGAAGCCGACGAGTGTGAATGCCTCATAAATGTTGTGGTTACAGATTGACTTGTAGCGTGCCTAATGTTTAGCTTCGCGCCATATTTTGTCGATCGATTTCAGTCGAACAGCAGTTCCACCATACTCAGTTTTCTTGCTCGTCTATTTTCCGCCATGCGACTCCATAGAAGATGTTTCATTCCACTGTGTTATTCAGCCGTGTGGCGTGATCTTTGGCCCCAAAACACGCGACAAAATTATTGGCCCTATGCGGTGCTCATATTCTCAACCTACTAGAATCTAGAGATAGCACAAATAGAGATCAGACTGTGCTTCATACTTTAAATTCTTCCACGTGGGTTACACTGGAAAGTAATACTAACAGGTAGTTTTCAAACATTTTTACATATTCTCATATCCATCCAAAACCTTATGGATGTCAAGGGTATCTTATTTTCACAGGATCTTTATCCCTGTAATATATCAGTGCATACACCAAATTTGATACATATTGCTCCAGGTTTTTCCTGAAAAAAAAAAATGGTTCAAATGGCTCTGAGCACTATGGGACTTAACATCTGTCTGTGGTCATCAGTCCCCTAGAACTTAGAAGTACTTAAACATAACTAACCTAAGGACATCACACACATCCATGTCCGAGGCAGGGTTCGAACCTGCGACCGTAGCGGTCACGCTGTTCCAGACTGAAGCGCCTAGAACCGCACGGCCACGCCGGCCGGCGGCGTTCCTGAGTTAAGCTTTTATATCACTTCTTTTCACCCTAACTATCAACCAAAGGGGTGCCTGTAGGGTCTTACTGTCCAATAATTTTTTTCCAGATGCCAAGTAATGCGTGTGCGAAATTTGGTAAAAATTGCTTCGGGCGTTACAGTGCTATGCTGATGTCACCATCCCCGGCCCCTTTTGGATGAAACGTCGTAGTGAGTGTCACCAACGTTCCTAGCGACCATGAGTACTGGATTTGATACTATCATCGGTTGTTATCGGATACTTTAACGTGCCTTGGTTTCTTTCTCCCACTCCCAGCACCAGGGTTCTCACAAGTTTACCGCACAGACTACATTGTGCATTGCGCAATGCTTGTGAGAATCATGTTAGCCACCAATGTGCATAGACAATACGAGGATTTTATCAACTGTGTTCATTTTATCAACTTGAATTTTATCAAGACGTGTATATGTGGTAAGTGGGTTTTATGCTCTGACTTCATGTAATGTAACATAGCAGTTTTATAAAAAGTTCCGTAAGATCAGATGGTAGCTGCATAAAACTGTTGAAACCAGTCATCTTGGAACAATAAAAGTGTCTACACTGCGAATGCGGCGTACGAAGTGCGTTCATTTTCAACCGTACCGATTGCCCCACAGCAGAGCATGCTGCTGTGTCACCCCTTTTCCACGCGCATTTCCATCTCTATGGCAGGCTGTTAGCCTCAAGCCGGCCGCGGTGGCTGAGCGGTTCTAGGCGCTTCTGTCCGGAACCGCGCGACCGCTACGGTCGCAGGTTCGAATCCTGCCTCGGGCATGGCTGTGTGTGTTGTCCTTAGGTTAATTAGGTTTAAGTAGTTCTAAGTTATAGGGGACTGATGACCTCAGATGTTAAGTCCCATAGTGGTCAGAGCCATTTGAACCATTTTTTTTGTTAGCTTCAGAGTGCCTCTTTCCTGATAGTAAGTGATGCATGTTACAAGACTAGATCCCGTAGAAAATAAGCAATATAGTGCTTTTCATTTGTCATAAAGTTGCTCTACCAAGAACCGACGGAAGAATCAGTTAACATGATACACAGATGTCTTTGAATGATCGACGGTGCTCTGAGTAGATTAAAAGGCATTTAAATCGCTATAGATTAAATACCATGTCTATCATATTTTGTTCACAATACTTCATCAATCAGTAACAAAAAAATCTTTACTGCAGTCCAAATAGCTTTTTATATTTTATTTTGAGGGAGTTATTTTTACCTTTAAAATGAGTGCATTTTAATGCTCTGGTCACTGTGTTTTGAAATTTATAATATAATTTGATGTGTAATTTAATACTGTCGACAACTGCGTCCGTTGATGTTAAGCCATTTCGTCTATTACTTACGCTCATTCCATATTTAACCTGTAGGTTACGAGCCATTACACTACTGCACATATTAATTTTTCAGAGTACCACAGTTATTAAAGTAGCCACTGACTATGATACAGAAGTATTTTTTTTCTTTTACACCATATAGGTGTATACACCTTTCCAGTCAGTATTTCATAAACAGTTCTTGGAATCTTTAGAAGTTAAGCATCATGAAGTGAGGGACTATTAACTATGACTTCGGAGTCTCAAAAAAACTGTTAAGACCATAATAGTAACATTTCTACTCGTGCAAATCAAATTTGTTCGAAAATTGTGTTAAGGAAGTTGGGTCAGAATTTCTTGTGGTCTAAATAGAACAAGAACAGAGTTTCAATGTGAATGCTTTGAATGCTTAAAAACTATGTCCTTTTGCCTGCAAATTCTAATATACAAGGTGTTTCAAAGTATTTGTATCAAACGGTACCGGGTGAGAGATCACATCGTGATTAGCAACTTCTGATAGAGACAAAATGTACGCTGACGACTTACATCGCCGCTAGGCATTCTTTTGTGTAGGTTATGCCACTGAAGGCGGGAGGACGTAGGTAGCCTGCAGCGTGCATATGCCTTGTGTGTTGCCTATTATCCAGCCATCTGCTCCCTATGAAAGGGCGTAGGCCCAACAAAATTGAAGTTCCTGATTCGCTTCTAAAATATGTCTCTCCTCTTGTTTCCCATGGCGTGAACTATAAACCGTAGACGTTTGATGCAAAAACTTTAAAGCACCCTGTATGTAATTACCTAAATGTTGTCATACAAGGGTTGGAACTTAAATAGTGTTCAAAATGTTCAAATGTGTGTGAAATCTTATGGGACTTTACTGCTAAGGTCATCAGTCCCTAAGCTTACACACTACTTAACCTAAACAACACAAACATCCATGCCCGAGAGAGGACTCGAACCTCCTCCGGGACCAGCCGCACAGTCTATGACTGCAGCGCCTAGACCGCTCGGCTAATCCCGCGCGGCTTTAAATAGTGGCAACTATTTATTCACAGCCGATACAAAAGAGTTACATGTTTACACCTGTTACTGTCGTTCAAACTAGTCACCTGCGTTGTGTAGAACCCGTTGCCAGCGATGTGGAAGGCGTATTATACCGTCAGCAGGGCCTGTTCTGTTGAATGGAGCGAATGGAGCGGTCTACTGCCTGTCGAATCTCTGGAACAGTTCAGAAGCGAATGCCACGAAGTGGTTCCTTCATCTTCGGAATCAAATCAAAGTCACAAGGACTTAAGTCCGGGGAGTATGGTGGATGGTGCAGTACTTGCCAGTACCTCTGACCGAACAGAGCAGCCACAGCTTGCGCTGTATGCGCCCGCGCATTGTCGTGCTAAATGATGGTGTCGCCGCCTCTTTCGCAAAGCTGGTCCGCAGGTGATGCTCCAAAAACGAACATTAATACTGTGCATTGACGATCTGCCGCGGAGGAACGTAATGCGTTAGGATAACACCATCACAGTCGTACACGAGAATCACCATAACTTTAGACCGCTCCATTCGCACTATCAACAGAAGAGCCTCTGCTAACGGTATACTACGCCTTCCACATCGCTGGCAACGGGTTCTACACAACGCTGGTGACTACTTTGGAGGACAGTAACAGGCGCAAGCATGTAACTCTTCTGAATCGATTGTGAATAAATAGTTGCCACTATTTAAGTTCCAACCCTCGTAGCTTCATAAAATTAATCTGAAGAACGAGGTGCATGAGCATTGGGCCGTAAGATCGGCAAATAAGGCCATTGGAAAATTATACATAAGTATTACTTTAAAGTAACAACACATATTCCACAAATACGCCTCATATACCCATCTTCCCCACTGTTACAACGCATTTGCCTTGACACCGGATACAGCCACCAAGTTTCGTCAATACTGGATTGCCGAATTTAATTAGATAGAGTTCGCAAGATATCTCATTATCTTCATTTGTTTCTTCCTAGGATTCTGATGAACCTTACTCTGATGATTCATCTTGTAGGTGAAGTCGCTTCTGAACCTGAAGTTTCTTCAAGCTGTCTGACTAAAAAGACTTACGTTTTCTCAATCCTTGTTTTTTATTATTTATAGTTTCTGTTTGTTTTAGAAGTTGGAATCCTGTTTCCTATCCGAAGATTTTGATCTAGATATCCTTGGAGACTGCAACAACTTGTGGAATGAAGCACAAACATTTGATGTATCATTGTTTCATGAACAGGATTAATAGGAGGTGGCGCAAGCTGAAATTCAGTTTCCTTTGGTGTGTTTTCTTGGCTCGAGGATGTACTCGTTGGGAAGAACTCTTGTTCAGCCAGTGCGTTTACAGTCAATGAGTCCATTTTCTGCAGTCGATGGTGTTGTCACTTTCATCCATGAAGCCTTGAAAAATTTCGAAATCGTAGTTTCTTGATCTTTCTTTTCCTTTGATCTTCCTTGGTCCTTACTAAATATAGTTTCGACACCTTTCAACTTTTCTGGGGATATTGTCCACTTTGTTCTCGTCTTTGTGTTTCACACGTCATTCTCGATTCACAAAGAAGGAGTTGCATTTATATATTCCCATCGGCAATACAAAACGAAAACAAAATAATTCAATGTGAAAACTAAATTTAATTGCAATAACCTCACACAAAAATATTGTCCCTTATGATCCGGACTGTATTGACCCCGTTTTCCAGAAACGCAAAACAATTTTCTTTCTTAAGTTGGTAGTCTTAAGCAAGTATATTAACGCACTGGTAATATCATAACCTCTTCTCCAGTATATAATATTACTGTGCAACGAATATTTAATAAAATACTAACCGAGTTATCATACATATATTAATTTTAAGACTAGAACATATTCAGAACTTAAGACAAAAAACACCATCTTCCATAAATTTTAATGCAGGAATGAGTATATCTGACAATGTCTTCTACTTTCCAACTTATACACCGACTTCTAACAGTCATCTCTATTTGGCAACACTTCCTTCACCACTTCGTGTGTGACGATCAGGAGCAGTTTTCTAGAATTGACCTGATTCTCCTCCCTACCCCATTCGGTTGACCTTACCCAAAATGACAAGATATAGCTCCAGAATAAACACAGTATCTATTCATTGGTGTTCATAAATGAGGAGATGTGTTCTTGACACCAAAACATTAGAAAAAGTCCATACGATTAGGAGTTCGAAAATGCTTCCATAGAGTGTTAAGTGATTTTATAGTTAATGTCGCATCTGATACATTTAATGAAACACATTTACAATAACTGCTCGAAGTGACCTCCTTGTGCTTCTAAAATGCTTTGAGCCTGCGTCCCATGCTTTGCTATACTGTCTCAAAAATCCCTAGAATGCGTAGAATGTGGTTAAATCCTTTTCGGATACGCTTTCCCAGAACATCGACATTAGGTACAGAGGTTGAAAATACCAAGGATTTTAGATGTCACCAGGGATAAAAATCCTCTGGATTCAGCTCTGGTTACCCGACAAGCTGTGCAATGGATCCACTCGAGCAATCTATCGGTTCGAAGAGTGGTTATCGACATACAGGCGAACTTTTTAACTTGGGTGAAGCACCGTTGTTCACAAACCATATCCATTGGATGACGTCTGGAGAATGTATTGTACCGGGGGTTTAAGGTAACAAATAATTATTGTGAGATCGATTGTCAGTTCAAATCAGGATCTGCTACCTAACATTTAGAGGGCGAGTACACAACCTTAAAGCTGTTTATGCCTCACTTGCTAACATAGGGGTGTGGTTGTGCACTGTTTGCATTTTGCCCTTACGAGACACTGATTAATCATACGGCAAGCCTAATGAACAGTCAATGACTAATATATAAAACTACAAAATAAATACCGAAGTATTTCAGTAAAGCAATTAAGGAATGCTCTCTCATCATATTAATGTAGCCTAATCGCAGATTAAAGTTCACAATCAGTTCATTCGGATGAAGCACGAGATACTTTGGATTGTGGTCTTCCACAGATTAACATTAAATAACAGATAAGCAAATGAAATACGAAATAACTGATGTAGTGCACCAAATAGAGCGTACAGAGGCAATGAATAATGCAAGTGTGATATCCTAAATCGCTCCAGTTAAATGCCGGGGTCGTTCCTTTGAAAGGGCTCAGTCGACTTTCTACCCCATCTTCACCTAATCCCGATTGAACCAATGACCTTGCTATTTGGTCTCCTTCCCCCAAAACCCAACCAACCAACTAATGTAAGCCAAAACTATGTTTCAGTCCATCAAAATCAACTAAACTGAATAAATTCCTAACGATCAACAAGTTTATCCAAGGCTGTGTGCAAGAACTAACACACCATAGCAACGCTAAGTCAATGTTAGCTATGCAAGCACTCATTATTGAAACATTCTCTGTGTCGGAAACTGATATACAACAAGATGACTAATTCCCAAATCGGTGTACACAGAAGTATTTTTAACACCGAACGCATTGGATCTGTGCGCTTCTCTCGCGGCTCATCCGTACCCAACAAGCTACGTACTTCAGAAGACCACGAAACGTCCTGTTTACCTTTCTATCATATTCATCACGAGATCGACTACTGCGGTCAATTGAATATCTGGAAGCTTGACCACCGTTCCATTGGATATAAGTTTTTACACTTTTAAATATTTCAAATACACATAATACACTCATAAAAAAAGTTTTGCATCACCCTGGTTCCCAGAACTCCTCAAGATAGACGTTTACTGTGGATATTGTATCACAGACACAGTCCCCTTGACTGTTCAGAGATGTCACTAAATCCGCCCAAAAATGTAAACAACCATGTATAAGCAGCGCCTATTAGACGGAGGGGATCCGATAGCCGATCAGTTCCAGTTATCCTACCAGGAAGGAGGTATACGTCTCGTGTTGTATGTAGTTCAACCACGCCTACACGGTCAATACCGCAGTTCGATCGCTTCCGCATTGTTACTTTGTGCCAGGAAGGGCTATCAACAAGGGAAGTATCCAGGCATCTCGGAGTGAACAAAAGCGATGTTGTTCGGTCATGGAGGAGATACATAGAGACAGGAACCATCGATGACATGCCTCGCTCAGGCCGCTCAAGGACTACTACTGCAGTCGATGACCGCTACCTACAGATTATGGCTCGGAGGAACCCTGACAGCAACGCCAACATGTTTAATAATGCTTTTCGTGCAGCCACAGGACGACGACTCAAACTGTGTGCAAGAGCCTGGATGATGAGCAATTTTACTCTCAATGTCCATGGCGGGGTCCATCTTTGCAACCACGACACCTTGCAGCGCGGTACAGATGGGCCCAACAACGTGCCGAATGTACCGCTCGGGATTGGCATCACCTTCAACCAGACAATCGTCAGAGACGTGTTTGGAGGCAATCTGGTCAGGCTGAACGCCTTAGATGCACTGCCCAGAGAGTGTGGCAAGGTGGAGGTTCCCTGCAGTTTTGGGGTGGCATTATGTGGGGACGACGTACGCCGCTGGTGGTCATGGAAGGCGCCGTAACGGCTGTACGATACGTGAATGCCGTCCTCCGACCGATAGTGCAATCATATCGGCATCATATTAGCGAGGCATTCGTCTTCAAGGACGACAATTCGCGCCCTCATCGTACACATCTTGTGAATGACTTCCTTCAGGATTACGACATCACTCGACTAGAGTGGCAGTATGTTCTCCAGACATGAACCCTATCGATCATGCCTGGGATAGATTGAAAGGGCTGTTTATGGACGACGTAACTCACCAACCACTCTGAGGGATGTACGCCGAATCGGCGTTGAGGAGTGGGACAATCTGGACCAACAGTGCCTTGATGAACTTGTGGATAGTATGTTACGACGAATACAGGTATGCATCAATGCAAGAGGACGAGCTACTGGGTGTTAGAGATACCGGTGTGTACAGCAATCTGGATCACTACCTCTGAGCGTCTCGCTGTATGGTGGTACGACGTGCAATGTGTGGTTTTAATGAACAATAAAAAGGGCTGAAATAATGTTTATGTTGATCTCTATTCAATTTTTTTGTACTGGTTCCGGAACTCTGGGAACCGAGGCGATGCAAAACTTTTTTGTGGTGTGCACGTACGTTTAAACAGCTTGCGGATAGATATCACATCATTATACAGGGTGTCCTATTTATTTTGACCACTCTAAACAACTGTTTGTCTAGATGCAAATTACAAAATGTTTCAAGAAATGTTCTTTAGCCGTCAGGGGGACATAAAAAAAAATGTTCAAATGTGTGTGAAATCTTATGGGACTTAACTGCTAAGGTCATCAGTCCCTAAGCTTACACACTACTTAACCTAAAGTATTATAAGGACAAACACACACACCCATGCCCGAGGAAGGACTCGAACCTCCCCCGGGACCAGCCGCACGGTCCATGACTGCAGCGCTCGGCTAATCCCACGCGGCTGGGGGACATCAATCAGCATGACTGCCTTCGTTGTAGCTTTTCTTTTTCTTTACAAAGATATGAACAGCGATATGACTTTCTTTAATGGTACCCTGTATTTTTTATTCGGTAATTCCTTTCCTCTCCCAAAGACCTATTTAAAAATGTACACCGATACACTGGTGCACATGTTGAATGAAAGAATTATTTACTGCTTCCAGTGTTGCGTGCTGAAGAGAATTACAAACAAGCACGATACGTTGCTGCATGTCCTCTGGAGTAGTTGGAAAGCCGGCCGGTGTGGCCGTGCGGTTCTAGGTGCTTCAGTCTGGAACCGCGTGACCGCTACGGTCGCAGATTCGAATCCTGCCTCGGGCATGGATGCGTGTGATGTCCTTAGGTTAGTTAGGTTTAAGTAGTTCTAAGTTCTAGGGGACTGATGACCACAGACGTTAAGTCTCATAGTGCTCAGAGCCATTTGAACCATTTTTTTTAGTTGTTGGAATATCGCTATAGACAACGTCTTTAATGTATCCCCCCCCCCTCCAAAAAAGTCTAGAAGATTTAAATAAGGAGACGTAGCAGGTCAAGTAACTGTTCCTCCTTGACCAATCCATCTGCCAGGATACCTTCTTTTCAGAACACGACGTGCACGCAAGGCACTATGTGCTGGACATCCATCGTATTGATATCACATAAGCATTCTTGTTCTTAGCGGCACTTCATCCAGAAGAGGAGGAAGAATCCGTCTGAGGTAATTGGTATACACTTTACCGCTTAGACTACAATTGATGAAATAAGGGCCAATAGTTATAATACCAAGCACCCCACACCAGACGTTAACTCTCCATTGACGCTGGGTTTGTTTGAGAAGGAACATTCATCGCTAAATAGAACATTGGAGAAGAAGTTCGGGTTGGCGAAGATTTGCTGCTGTGCCCACTGACAGAACTGTACATGATTCTGGAAATCATTCCAATGCAATTCTTGATGTAGGTATACATGGTAAGGATGGAACAGGTGACTTGTAAGAATACGATGTACAATGGTTTTAGAAATGTCTATCTCGTGTTCAAGCTGTCGTGTGCTTGCATGTGGATTCCTAGCAACGGAAGGGAGAACAGTAACTTCGCAGCTTCGTCTGTGCGAATGCTACGACGATTGCGTTGTTGTGGGTTGAAACTTCCCGTTTCCTGAAGCGTCGCAACAAGACAAGAAAACATCCGTCGGGAAGGTGTTTTCTAGTCAGAATATCGCTCTCTGTACAGTTCCGCTGCCTGCGTAGCATTTCGCCTACCTTCAACTACAACAATAAAAGAAACGTTATGTCGATGCAGTTTGTAGGAAGGACAGCCTTTACTGCCAGCCGCTGTGGTGGATCGGTTCAAGGCGCTTCAGTCCGCAACAGCGCTGCTGCTACGGTCGCAGGTTCTAATCTTGCCTCGGGCATGGATGTGTGTGATGTCCTTAAGTTAGTTAGGTTTAAGTAGTACTAATTCTAGGGGACTGATAACCTCAGATGTAAAGTCCCATAGTGCTTAGAGCCATTTCAACCATTTGAACAGCCTAAACTGTATGCCTACTCTACACAACAGTATTTAAAAGGACTAAATTACTGTACTAAATGTACCCGTACGTAAGAAAACATTATTGCAATTACTGCTCTACTAACTCACATTTCCCATAGATGAGTAGCATTTCTACCTTCTCTTCGTTGGTGTACATTCTGCTCACAGCACCCTTAACTGACAGTGGTTGACGGAATGACGGGTGAACATTCTAGTTATGTTTACATTTGTCCTCTGTCAACGTCAGCACGTGGATGTGTTCCATTACCCCAAGTACCTGCACTAAGCGCTAGGAGCGTCAACGTCAACGTTGTGTTATGTAATTAATAACGTTGTGTTTCAGTGAATGATACACTGTGATACATGTTTGACTAGGTCTTGAGGAGAGGAAAGGAATTACCGAATAAAAGATACAGAGTGCCATTTAAAAAAGTCGTACCGCTGTTCATATCTTTGTAAAAAACAAAGCTACAACGTAGGCAATCATGCTGATTGATGTCCCCCTGACGGCTAAAGAACATTTGCTTGAAACATTTTGTAATTTGCATCTGGACAAACAGTTATTTAGGATAGTCAAGATAAATAGGACACCCTGTATGTTAAAGTTGTAGGATTATCTACTTTAAGATATATTTTACATTTAGCAAAAAACAGAATAGCAAGCATTAGTCGAATGTATTAGTTCACGCAGCTCGCCAATTCCTCTCTGCGTTACGCAAAGTGGTGTCTTATAAACATTCTTTTACAATTTTTTTGTTAAACAGACATAAATAAATTGAAACAGTAGTTTATATGTTTCGTGCTGAAGCTGATATTTTGTGTATCTGTGGAGAACTCTCAGCGTCGGCACCCAATTCTTTAGTTAAATAGTTTATTTATAACAATTACTCTGTATGTTTTGCACTATGGTATATATGCTCATTTAATGGCTGACTTCGAGCCATACCAGACGATGTGTCATATGCATACGTAGCCTGTGTGTAGCTTTTCTTATTATTGTTATAAACAATTTTCCACATAATTATTAATAATTTTCATAATATTTAATGTATAAGTATGGTAATAATTTTACTGAACTCGTCTGTTTCATGCGATTTCAATGTTCTCTTCAGATTTTGTGTAGCTCGTCTGGGACTGATTTTAGTGTTTGTGATAAATATTTGAAGCTTTAATTTTAACTCAGTCAGACTCTTGCCATACCGCTTAGCGTCTATAGCCACATGGTGACACAGTTTACCCTCGATGTTAAGGGCTTTCCAGGCTGCTTCTGTCCAGAGGTCCGCTCCTCTTCACCCAGCCTCATCTCCTGCTTCCTGCAACGACTTTGAGCTCACCCAGCATTTGCATACCTACCTGATCTACCCGCCTGTGTACAACCCCTTGCTATGTGACGCTCAGATAAGCCTCCAGTTCTCTAAATAATTTATGTGTGTAACGGACAGACTGCTCTTGATGTTATTAAGTACGGAATCAAGTAATTGCAGCACCTCATATCTGAGAAACCGTAGGTATGTTTGTCCACAAAGACGTTGTGCGTAGAAACAGAGCAATAAGATGATCATGTATGATTCCACAACAAGCGTTATTTTTGGGCAAAAAGAGAATTAGACAAACTAAAAATAAATTCCAAGACCATCTGTAAAGAATAACGCAAATAAAAATCTACGTTTGAGGTGCATCGCATAATCGGGGCCACTACAGGGAATTCACTTTATAACTCGTTAACTGGGCATTTTCGGAGCTATGTTCATAACATTATTTTGTGATGATTTAGTGTTACAAACATATGCTTACATTTACGGACATCAATTTATAAACACCATGTATATGCTCTAAAGGTTTGTAAATCAACATTGTACTATGTCACCGATCCCTTTCAATACTGTACGCCCGAATCCTGTCAGAACTGTTGCTTACCCCTCTCGGTATTACAACAGGGTTCTTCATCGCATAATTCTTGTACAAAGAACCTATGTTTTCCCAATCTTGGCTAAGAAGTGCACTTATCTTTATGAACTACTATTTCTTGATCCTTCTTGAACCAGAGGGTCCATAACTGTTCAGGACTACTACCTAATAGTAGGACTTTCCTCCTCCTTCCTACTTTATCTGAAACAATTGATTTCCTATTGAAAGACTGCTGAACTTTGGTTACTATTACTTCTGTCAGAGAATCTTCGATTTGTGATGTAGCACGGCAACACTATTGAATGAGCCCATCGCTAAAATATTTGCTTCTGTGGCTCCTATTTCCTGATACATCTCCCCACATATTACCCTCCTCCCATTTTAACATATCCAGTTCCTTCCTGACAGTCCTAGTTCAACCATAAAGTTCCAAAACTTGAACTAAGTTTCTGTCTCCTTCATAGAATCTGCAGAAGCTGCACAGCACCCCAGAGCTAACTTTTATAAGGGATTTCTGACTAATTATCGACACTGTCTTTCAGAAACATTCATCTGATCGTGTAAAAGAATGAAGTATGGCCATAACACAACAACAAAACAAGTCTTGATTCCTTCTATTCAGCAGATGCAGTTCAGTTATAACTGTGCAACGTCATTTTCGTCGAGAGTGGTTTCTAGATTACCCGAGGAGAATGTAACGCAACAGCACGCTGTCATTTAGGAGCTACTTCGAAGTCTGTGTTGATACAGACAATATGCAATTATCTCTGTGCAAGCAATTATCCCCCCTCCCCCTAGTGCCATGGTACATGGTGAAGGTGGGAAATAGTGCGCAAGCATGCAGTCCTACAGGTTCAGCAGGAAGCTGGGTGAATGAAATTTTCGCCTGTATAACATGAGACACCTCTTATCACTGAAAAAATGAAATAAAATGATCGCAAAGAATTGATGGCCAGGAGTTCACACCGGGGGAAGTTCGGCCACCGAGATGCAATTTTTTTCAGGTGACGCTACACTGGGCGACTTTCATGTCGATGATGATGAAACGATGAGGACAACATACCACCCAGTCCCCGAGAGGAGAAAATCTCCGACGAGGCCGGGAATCTAACCCGGGCCCGCTGCATCGCAGTCAGACGCAGTGATCGTTCATCTAAGGGGCGGATATCTTTTATAACTAAATAGGGTAATTTGAGGGTTTTTCAGTATGACGATACGATAGTCCAAAGTGTTGTCCATTTTGACAGTCTACATTTCGACAATGGTTTGATATTTCAAAGTGATCATGCAAGAGCCCTCTTCCACTTTTACCAAGAGAGTTGTCGCAGTGGTAAGGCGCTGGACTCGTATTCGAAAGAACAACAATTCAAATTCCCGTCTGCTCACCAATATTTACGTTTTACGTGGTTTCCAGAAATCGTTAAAGATGAATACTGTGTCATGGCTACCAGATTTTATTGAGGTAAGAAATGGCATGGCTGAACGTGAAGGAGAGAAACTTTATTAAGCAATGCACAAGGCATCGTGTTAGGTGGACATTAGAATGTGAGCCAGTGCTCTGTTTGACGTCATACTTGTGAGGCAATGTGACTAGTAGATGCTGGCATACAGCCAGAACGTTCGAGAACATTCTCGAAAGTTTTGTAAGAATCTCGAGGATGACCTTGAGAAGAGTCAAGGGAAAATAGCTCTATGGGAGAAACTCGCAAAATAGTCCCTGAAAAAAACAATAAACACTGAAAAAAAATCTCATCACTAAGTAGGAATTGTGCGAAAGTTGATGTCTGTTCAAATTTCGCAGCAATTGCTTGAGAGTGGCGCTAGTAACGCCACTGCGAGGATGAAAACCAGGTTTGCTTTAAATACACGCTGTAACGCTCGTGCGCTTCAGTTACTTTTGGAATTTATTTGATTGGGTGAACAGATGTTAGTCAAGAGTACCATTAATGCGACAAAGACGCCATTTTCAGCACCTCACTGAGTTTGAACGAGGTCGTGTAATAGGGCTACGAGAAGCTGGATGTTCCTTCTGTGATACTGTATTGCAGTAACACTTGACAGGAATGCTGGTAGCGGTGGTCACCAAAGTGTACGGTCGCAAGAATACCAGGCTTCGGAAGGCCACTTGGCTCTACCGAGAGGGAAGACCATTGTGTTGGGAATATGAGTGCCGCGTAATACCTCATCTGCAGCAGCAGTTTGAGCAGCAGGGGGAACCGCAGTGACACAACGAATTATTACAAATCGGCTACTTCAAGGGCAGCTTCGAGCCAGATTCCCTGTAGCGTACTGACCCCAAACCACAACCACTTGTGACTTAATAAGTGTCAAACAAAAGTTCATTGGGGGGCAGGGTGGACGTCTGTTGTGTTTTCTGATGAAAGTTGGTTCTGCCTCAGTGCCAATGATGGTCATTAGTTGGTTCGGACGAGGTCAGATTATCATGGTTATCCCACGCACCCTAACTGCAAATTTATACGTCAGACTGGTGATTCGACCTGCTGCGCTGCCATTCATGAACAGCATTCCAGTGGGTGTTTTCCAACAGGATAACGCTCGCCCACATACCGCTGTTCTCACGAAATATGCTCTATAGCGACATGTTGTCCTAGCTTTCTCGATCACCTGATCTGTCTGCAATCGAGGACATACGAGACATCATCGAACGACAATTCCAGCGGCATCCGCAACCAGCCTTAACCGTTTCTGTATTGAACGACCAAGTGCAACAGGCATGGAATTCCATCCCACAAACTGACATCCGGGACCTGTACGACACGATGCATGCACGTTTGGAATCTTGCATTCGACATTCTGGCGATTACAGCTGTTATTAATGTACCAGCATTTCACATTGGCAATGGCTTATCTCGCACTTACACTAACCTGTGATCTTGCAATGGTACTCACTTCAATACGTTAACTAGATAAACGTATTCGCGAAATTTAATTACCCTACATTAACTGTTTTTTGGTGCTGGGATTTGCATAAGCGGCTAGCGCAGAAGACTAAAAGCAGTGAACAGTTAGCAGTGAAGAGTAGCCGTCAGAAGCCGTCGGTACCTCAGCTGAGTCGTCGGGATCACTCAGTATGGAGTGACACTTGGATGCTGCTGCGTTAAAAACTATAAGTAGTCCGCGCACAGTCGACGGAGGACAATTGAGTTTCCGATAAGCATCCAGAAACAATTATTGTCTTTAGTTTTGTGCCTGTTAGAGAAGAACAAGAACTTCAGAGTTTGTCTCTAGTATCAGCGATTAATATTTTATATTATATGTTTGTTAGAACACAAAGAGGGAGAAGCGCTGCTTCATACTTTTCCCCAATTGCAAATGAGGTATCTGATTGTGTATAGTCACAATGAATTAACTGGTACTTTCAGTGTGTTACCTCCAGTTGTGGTTAACGTATTTGATTGCGTATTGGCGGAACGAGTTGCAAGTAGAGCGCTCGTCTCTGAAAGCGAAAGGTAGGACTCAGGATCTGGGAGTTGCTGGATAGGCCTAACATACAGAGTAGTAGGGTACAATATTGATATATAAAGATATACAGCTACCTTACGACACCTCTCCGGATAGGGTTAAATAACTTGAAAAATAAATTGTTCATAAATTGAATCCTTAAGTGTCTGCAGCCTTATTCACATCCTACGAATCACAACTTCTATTCTCAATTCCGGATTCACCTTTGTTAAGCGCTCTAGGAGCTTTTCTGCCTCTGACTCCGTTAAAGGTGACTTAGTAGACACACCATCATCGACGTCCTGACTGCTCTACGCGGGCAACACCTTCGTCCAAGCTTGTGGTAGGACATTCGCTGGGACACGACAGATGTGATGGTTCCATTAAGGCACATTGGAAATTCCCTTCCCCTTCCTTCTCCAATGTGAGCTAGGCTCTGTATCTAATGACTACGTGGTTAACAGAACGTTAAACCGTCACTTTTCTTCCTTCAAAAATAGCTCTGAGCACTATGGGACTTAACATCTATGGTCATCAGTCCCCTAGAACTTAGAACTACTTAAACCTAACTAACCTAAGGACAGCACACAACACCCAGTCATCACGAGGCAGAGAAAATCCCTGACCCCGCCGGGAATCGAACCCGGGAACCCGGGCGTGGAAAGCGAGAACGCTACCGCACGACCACGAGCTGCGGACTTTCTTCCTTCCTTTGAACACCTTTCACTAGGAGGTATGGGTCAGTCAAAAGCACAAACCTGTGGTATTTGCATGAACCCGATTGATTGTGCTTGGGACGAGTTGAAACTTTCAGCTTATCGTGGCAAGACCTTCTTCACACAAGATGATATCGCTGATAAACCCGTTGGACTTCGTGACTCTGATGTCCAGTGATACATACACTATGTGATCAAAAGTATCCGGACACAATGGTGAAAATGACTTACGAGTTCGTTGCGCCCTCCATCGGTAATGCTGGAATTCAGTATCGTGTTCGCCCATCCTTAACCTTGATGACAGCCTCCAGTTTCGCAGGAATACTTTCCCACAGGTGGTGGAAGGTTTCTTGGGGAATGGCAGCCGATTCTTCACGGAGTGCTGCACTGAGGAGAGGCATCGATGTCGGTCGGTGAGGCCTGACACGAAGTCGGCGTTCCAAAACATCCCAAATGTGTTCTATAGGATTCAGGTCAGGACACTATGCAGGCCAGTCCAACCACTGCGCCACAGGCCGTGCATTATGAGCAGGTGCTCCATCGTGTTGAAAGATGCAACCGCCATTCCCGAATTGCTCTTCTACAGTGGGAAGCAAGAAGTTGCTTAAAACATCAACGTAGACCTTTGCTGTGATATAGCCACGCAAAACAACAGGGGGGAAACCCCCTCCACAAAAAACACCACTACACCATAGCACCACCGCCTCGGAATTTTACTGTTGGCACTACACACGCTGGCAGAACCCACACCCTGCCATCGGATGGCCACATTCTGTACCGTGATTCGTCACTCCACAAAACGTTTATCCACTGTTCAATCGTTCAATGTTTACGCTCCTTACACCAAGTGAGGCGTCGTTTTGCATTTACCGGCGTGATGCGTGGCTTATGAGCAGCCGCTCGACCATTCTCACTTCCCGTCTAACTGTCATAGTACCTGCAGTGGATCCTGATGATGTTTGGAATTCCTGTGAGATGATCTGGATAGATGTCTGGCTATTACACATTACGACCCTTTTCAACTGTCGGCGGTCTCTGTCAGTCCACAGACGAGATTGGCATGTACGCTTTTGTGCTGCACGTGTCCCTTCACGTTTCCACTTCACTATCATATCGAAACTGTGGACCTAGGGATGTTTAGGAGTGTGTGAATCTCTCGTACAGTCGTATGGCACAAGTGACACCGAATAACCTGACCACCTTCGAAGTCCGTGAGTTCTGCGGAGCGCCCCATTCTAGTCTCTCGCGATGTCTAATGACTACTGAGGTCGTTGATATGAAGTACCTGGCGGTAGATAGCAGCACAATACACCTAATATGAAAAACGTATGTATGGGGGTGTCCGGATACTTTTGATGTCATAGTGTACACTGTTTCTTGACGATTATCAGGCATCAGACAAATTTAGTACCCGTCGGTGAAGAGAATGTCACACCGCTGATACTGATGTTCCTTGCTTGCAAGGGGACCGTACGAACTTCCCCTTGTCGATCTGATTCATATTGAAGGCCTGTCATCTACGGGGCACCGTACGATTCAGAATGATACTCATCATAGAAACATGGTAAACAATAATTATTGCGACCTCTAATGAACGTCCGATTTTTCCATGTGCGTGGTTGTTTCAATGTCTTTATTGCAGTCCGCAGCTCGTGGTCGTGCGGTAGCGTTCTCGCTTCCTGCGCCCGCGTTACCGGGTTCGATTCCCGGCGGGGTTAGGGATTTTCTCTGCCTCGTGATGACTGGGTGTTGTGTGCTGTCCTTAGGTTAGTTAGGTTTAAGTAGTTCTAAGTTCTAGGGGACTGATGACCATAGATATTAAGTCCCATAGTGCTCAGAGCCATTTTTTTCTTTATTGCAAAACAAACTTGCATTCGTTCGTAAGCGATGTTCGGTCATCACACAGTTTCGTGGAACATGATGAGAATCTTTTGTTACAATTTGCTCAGTTCTCACAAGGAAGTGAGAATGAAATTAAAAAAAACCCACAGAAAGCGAGATTCCATTCTCAGACCTCCCCCTTATTAAACTAACCGCTTACCCTATTGGCTGCGGAATCCCTGGTTACTGCTTACCATACGAAATATGTAATAACACTCACAGTCTTACAACTCGACTTTCTTTAAAATAGTTAAAAGTTGTGTCTTGGTATTTAAAAATGCTGAAGTCCCAGTTGTGTCGTAAATAGCGCGTCAATACGAATCAACTCGATGAGGGGATGTTCGCACGGTCCCCTTGTGATACTGCGCGTGGGAGTTAGTACTGCTGTAAACGTAAACTTTTACAATCACAAGATGAAATGATCGTACGGCATTGTTAGCTGGGAGACCCCGTGCAGAGTGTTCGGCCACCGAAATTGCTTCTTAGCTGACCCCACTTCGGCGACTTGCGAGCCAATGATGATGAAATACACACAACACCCAGCCATCTCGAAGCACAGAAAATCCCTGACCCCGCCGGGAATCGGACCCGAATCCCGTGCGCGGAAAGCGAGAACGCTACCGCAAGACCACGAGCTACGGAGTTAGACCCACAAATGTCACATTTATTAAAATATTCCGCGCTATTATTCCGTGCTTGGATGATTTCTTGTTCAAACATAAAGTTCCGTCACCATCTGTAGTGGACATCTTGAATGGGTTTGCAATTTTTTCTAAAGCCGTTGGCAAACGGGACGAGTTAGCTAACGTTGACGTGGCGCTCTATGAGTTTTGTGACATCACTTCCTGCTATTTCACGTTGAGGATCCATTTCGCCACGCGAAACAAAAATAAGTTGTGAGATATTTCGGCGACGCGTCACGTAAAGTAGAACCAGTAGGGTTTTATGCTATACCTTACACTCAAGGAATATATGCCGTTTCTAAGTACCAGTACATTGAATATCTCGAGAACGAATCGTTGTTCGTACGATTTTTTGTAGTAAAACTACGGGAAACGTCATATTGGTGATTAAAGAATTTTCATATCAAGTTATTATCGCTTAATAATTCGCGTGTTATCATAATAAGCAGTTTTTAGGCAATGAATCATTAAAGATTCATGAAAAACTTGTTAGCATTTGTTATAATTACATGTAAATTAATAACATATCATCGATTAAGCCTGTAGAAGACTATAAGATAAAATCTGAAGTCTCTTATAACGAAGCTACAGCACAGAGTGTAAAAAAAAATCATAGCATGTAGAGGCAACATGTTACACTTTCTCACCTTCATGGTAGTGGAACTTCAATAGGAAGTCAACAGAATAACTTCTCTAATACATAATGGCCGGCTGGGGTGGCCGAGCGGTTCTGGGCGCTACAGTCTGGAACAGCGCGACCGCTACGGTCGCAGGTTCGAATCCTGCCTGGGGCATGGATGTGTGTGATGTCCTTAGGTTCGTTAGGTTTAAGTAGTTCTAAGTTCTAGGGGACTGATGACCACAGAAGTTAAGTCCCATAGTGCTCAGAGCCATTTGAACCATTTGAATGCATAATGTTATGTAAATAAGTGCGTTCACTGTAAGGAGTGAGTTAGCTGATGGCTTCACTGACCCCGACATGTATCTTTCTTTTTTGTCTCATTTCATGTTCACGGATATTGAAGTTTTTATTTATGCGTACCACAGACAGAACAACACGACTAGAATATGGCCAAAGAAGGAAATGTACGCTTTTATAGAGCTAACGTAGGAATTTTACGCGCGTCCATTTTTGTGAACAAACTGTATTGTTTGCGAGCCAGATAAAGCCGACAACTCCGCTGGAGAGCGCTCACACCGCAGAAACACGTTAACTAGCTCGTCCCTTGTGCCAGCGGCTTAAGGTCCGAAGCGTACCCAGGCTCGCTAATGGCGCGACGTTAGTACTGTTGTTCGAAATGGACACCCGGAGGACAAATTGATCGTGTTCATTCGATTGTGTAATTTCTGGGTCGACACAGTACTCCGAGTTGGTTACAAATTGATTATGCGCAGCTCTGTTGCGTTCTGCTTGAGTTACGAACGCGTCATAATTTATGAGTAACACTCCCAGCTGGCGGAATTGAACGTGGGTTTCCACTGCAAAGCGGACCTGCAACGGTGTCCACACGAATTCAGCACTCGCAGTCGAGTCTTATAATGTTCTAATGACGTCGCTGTGTGCACTAACCCGATGAGCAACTGCCCGTGCAGAAAATTTTTCTTGTCAGAAAGTGACTATACGAGCACGGCCCAAGCTTGAATGGACTATCCGACGACTACTGGTTGGTTGAACAGTGTAGTACACACAACTCACATTCCCCCGCTCACGACTGGACACACAGTGCGCTCTGCTCAACTGCACTGAGAATGCATGTTCCCACAGGCGGATGTACTACACATTTTCCGTGGTCAAAAGAGTGTTTATTCAAAAAAATAAATTTACAACGGAGACTAGACCGCAAGCAGGAGTTTTTGGTACCTGAAGAAGCTGACGGAGCCGCCGCTGCTGCGTCCTGCTCCTATAATATGGAAGTTCGTTACTCTTTTCTGAACAGGACAGTCTACAGGGTCCGGTCAGGAGGTATAGTTTAAGAAACAAATACATTACGTCCCGCAACGAAGAAAAAAAGAAAGAAAGAACCTTACAATCCAAGGGATGTTCCTCGAATAGGATAAAAATGGTGCTGTAGACACCCCAAACAGATGTCCTACTCTGATGTTGTCTCAGTGAACATTGGAAATGTCGGAGGCAGATCTGATCGTTTTATCCGCGTTGTCCCCACTGTAAGAGGATCTATTGTTGCTGCACATCCAGTAGCGGCTGCTGTTCCCGTAATTGTCCTCCGTGACGATTTGCCTGATCCGGTAATTGCACCTCCAGTTGCTGTACCAGACAATGTGGTCTCTAAATAAGTTTCGAATCTCAGAAAAATATCGATTTATATAGAAGACATTGTCTCAACTGTTTTTTAGCTTCACAAAAGATATTTTTCAAATGAACAAACAAATACATTGATGATCCGTAACATTATGACCACTACTCACCGCAAGAGTGCCTGTCGGCTGATAATGTTGATGACTGGAGAACCGCTCTAGCGACGATAAAGGCCACTGATGGGGAATTCCACTGATGAATGAAATGTGTGGCTAAGGCCCCCCGTCGGGTAGACCGTTCGCCTGGTGCAGGTCTTTCGATTTGACGCCATTTCGGCGACCTGCGCGTCGATGGAGATGAAATGATGATGATTAGGACAACACAACACCCAGTCCCTGAGCGGAGAAAATCTCCGACCCAGCCGGGAATCGAACCCGGGACCTTAGGATTGACATTCCGTCACGCTGACCACTCAGCTATCGGGGCCGGACATGGGGAATTCCACTGAGACAAGTGACATTGACAAAGGGCAGACTGTTATGGATCTGCACCCAGGAACGAGTATTTAGATAACGGCGAGGCTGGTCGGCTGTTCCTGTGATACTGTGGCAAGCATATATGAAAACTGATTGAAGGTGCCGGCCGGAGTGGCCGAGCGGTTCTAGAAGCTACAGTCCGGAACCGCGCGGCTGCTACGGTCGCAGGTTCGAATCCTGCTTCTGGCATGAATGTGTGTGATGTTCTTAGGTTAGTTAAGTTTAAGTAGTTCTAAGGTCTAGGGGACTGATGGCCTCAGAAGTTAAGTCCCATAGTGCTCAGAGCCATTTGAACCATTTTGATTGAAGCTCAGTGACGCCGCGAGTTTGTGGTAAGGTATTGGACGCCCACGTCTCATCACGGAACGTGGGCTTCCCTCTCCGTAAGACAGTATAGGCAACTATCTGTGTCAGAACTGCTGCGAGGGAAAACCGAGAGGTCTAAGGCGCTGCAGTCATGGACAGTGCGGCTGATCCCGGCGGAGGTTCGAGTTCTCCCTTGGGCATGGGTGTGTGTGTTTGTCCTCAGGATAATTTAGGTTAAGTAGTGTGTACGCTTAGGGACTGATGACCTTAGCAGTTAAGTCCCATAAGGTTTCACACAAACTTGAACCTGCGTCAGAAGTGACGGCAGGCACAAGGGTTTGGGATCACACTACTCACTGCACACTGCTGAACGCTCCGCATGCTCGCAAGTTGACCCACTGACATCGTCAGTAACGATTGCAGTGGTCACGGGATCGTAGACGTTGGACCGTGGATCAACTGACACTTGTCGCCTGCTCAGATCAATCATAATTTTTGTCTCACCAGGACGACTGTCGTGTCCAGATACGCCAACGACTCCTCGAAACATGCACCGCGCTGCAGATGCATGACTATGGTGTGAGTGTTATGTTATGGGCGATATTCAGCTGGCATTCCATGGGAACTGTGACACCAATCGAAGGAACCATCCCAGCTGTCTTCCCCGACAGCAATGACTTCTTCCAGCAAGATAACTGTTCAGTTACAAAGCCAGAATCGTCCATAGTAGTTTGAGGAACATCATAGTGAACTCAAGTTTATGTCTTGGCCACCAAATTTGCCCGATCTAAATCCGATGGAACACAGCTGGGACGCTATAGGGCGCCAGCCATGAGCCCACAAACAACCGACCCGAAATTAACTACAAACCTGTGACCTGTGAGGATACATCTGGTGCTACACTCTCCAGAAATGTACCAAAGATTTGGCGAACGCACGTCATGCAGAACAGCTTCTGTATTGTGTCCCGGAACTGGAACATCACTCTATTAAGCATTTGGTCAGAACCCTGATGAGTGTTTGTTATAAACAGTCAGCAAAAGTATCACTTAAACGATCAGAAACTCTGGCGAATTACCCAGAATAATTACTAAACCATTCCTGTAGTATATTTATGTCTTGCACGTAGGTTTTTTTTTTTTTTTAAATGTATATATACAGGGTGGTCCATCGATCGTGACCGGGCCAAATACCTCACAAAATAAGCGTCAAACGAAAAAACTACAAGGAACGAAACTTGCCTAGCTTGCAGGGGAAAACCAGATCGCGCTATGGTTCTCCCGCTAGATGGCGTTGCCATATGTCAAGCGGATATCAACTGCGTTTTTTTAAATAGCAACCCCCACTTTTCATTACATACTCGTGTAGTACGTAAATAAATATGAATGTTTTACTTGGACCACTTTTTTCGCTTTGTGATAGATGGCGCTGTAATAGTCACCAACATATGGCTCACAATTTTAGACAAACAGTTGGTAACAGGTAGGTTTTTTAAATTAAAATACAGAAAGTAGGTACTTTGAACATTTTACTTCGATTGTTCCAATGTGATACATGTGCCTTTGTGAACTTATCATTTCTGAGAACGCATGCTGTTACAGCGTGATGACCTGTAAATACCACATTAGTGCAATAAATTATCAAAATGATGTCCGTCAACCTCAATGCATTTGGCAACACGTGTAACGACATTCCTCTCGACACAGACGTTTTTGAGATTCCCGATTCTCGCGCAATTTGTCTGCTACTGATGTGCGGATTAGCCGCGACAGCAGCTAAAACACCTACTTGAGCATCATCATTTGTTGCAGGTCGCGGTTGACGTTTCACATGTGGCTCAACACTTCCTGTTTCCTTAAATAACGTAACTATCCTGCGAACGGTCTGGGCAGTTGGATGATGTCGTCCAGGATACCGAGCAGCATACACAGCACACGCTTGTTGGGCATTTTGATTACAATAGCCATACATCAACACGATATCGACCTTTTCCGCAATTGGTAAACGGTCCATTTTAACACGGATAATGTATCAAGAAGCAAATACCGTCCGCACTGACGTAATGTTACGTGATACCATGTACTTATACGTTTGTGACAATTACAGCGCCATCTATCACTGCCGCTCCCTGCCGCCGTTGGATAAGCAGCTGAGCAGCAAGTCGTATACTCCTAGCTCACTCGTTTGTTACATAGTTTAATTCTTAATTTCTTTGCGTGTTTTTGGTACTTGCATTGTTTAATTCATAAATTTCGGGCGTTTTATAGTATTTGAGAGTGTAGCATCGCGTTTTAGTACCTGAATAGTGTAATTTCGCTTAGTCTCCTTCCGCCGCCGAGCAGTGTCAGCAGTGCGCAAGAAGCAGCATTACTGCATTTACTAGGCAATCTTGTATTTTAATAACCGTTTAAATTTTGTCGATTTGTTTGCGCTCTCTGTAGATTAGTTCAGACGTTTTTTGCAAAACAGTTTTTAGCATGGATAGGGACTGCAACTGCTGTGTTCGGATGCAGGCTGAGTTGGCATCCCTTCGCTCCCAGCTTCAGGCAGTGTTGGCTTCGGTCACACAGCTTGAGGCTGTTGCCAATGGGCATCACTGTGGGGGTCCGGATGGGGGTTTGTCGGGGACGGCCAGCTCGTCCCACGCATCCCCTGATCGGACTACGACTGTGGTTGCCCGGGATACTGCCCGCATTGAGGCTGATCCCTCACCTGTGGTAGAGCGGGAGGTCGTTTCAAGGTGTGGCAGGGGGCGAAAGACATTCCGGAGGGCTGAACGGAAAGCCTCTCCAGTTTGTCTGACGAACCGGTTTCAGGCTCTGTCTCAGGCTGATACTGATCTTCGGCCTGACATGGCTGCTTGTCCTGTTCCAGAGGTTGCCCCTCAGTCTGCAAGATCCGGGCAGTTGCAGAGGGTGGGCTTACTGGTAGTTGGGAGCTCCAACGTCAGGCGCGTAATGGGGCCCCTTAGGGAAATGGCAGCAAGAGAGGGGAAGAAAACCAATGTGCACTCCGTGTGCATACCGGGGGGAGTCATTCCAGATGTGGAAAGGGTCCTTCCGGATGCCATGAAGGGTACAGGGTGCACCCATCTGCAGGTGGTCACTCATGTCGGCACCATTGATGTGTGTCGCTATGGATCGGAGGAAATCCTCTCTGGCTTCCGGCGGCTATCTGATTTGGTGAAGACTGCCAGTCTCGCTAGCGGGATGAAAGCAGAGTTCACCGTCTGCAGCATCGTCGACAGGACTGACTGCAGACCTTTGGTACAGAGGCGAGTGGAGGGTCTGAATCAGAGGCTGAGACGGTTCTGCGACCGTGTGGGCTGCAGATTCCTCGACTTGCGCCATAGGGTGGTGGGGTTTCGGGTTCCGCTGGATAGGTCAGGAGTCCACTACACGCAACAAGCGGCTACACGGGTAGCAGGGGTTGTGTGGCGTGGGCTGGGCGGTTTTTTAGGTTAGATGGCCATGGGCAAGTACAGAAAGGGCAACAGCCCAACGGGTGCGGGGCAAAGTCAGGACATGCGGGGACCAAGCAGCAATCGGTATTGTAATTGTCAACTGTCGAAGCTGCGTTGGTAAAGTACCGGAACTTCAAGCGCTGATAGAAAGCACCGAAGCTGAAATCGTTATAGGTACAGAAAGCTGGCTTAAGCCAGAGATAAATTCTGCCGAAATTTTTACAAAGGTACAGACGGTGTTTAGAAATGATAGATTGCATGCAACCGGTGGTGGAGTGTTCGTCGCTGTTAGTAGTAGTTTATCCTGTAGTGAAGTAGAAGTGGATAGTTCCTGTGAATTATTATGGGTGGAGGTTACACTAAACAACCGAACTAGGTTACTAATTGGCTCCTTTTACCGACCTCCCGACTCAGCAGCATTAGTGGCAGAACAACTGAGAGAAAATTTGGAATACATTTCACATAAATTTTCTCAGCATGTTATAGTCTTAGGTGGAGATTTCAATTTACCAGATATAGACTGGGACACTCAAATGTTTAGGACGGGTGGTAGGGACAGAGCATCGAGTGACATTATACTGAGTGCACTATCCGAAAATTACCTCGAGCAATTAAACAGAGAACCGACTCGTGGAGATAACATCTTGGACCTACTGATAACAAACAGACCCGAACTTTTCGACTCTGTATGTACAGAACAGGGAATCAGTGATCATAAGGCCGTTGCAGCATCCCTGAATATGGAAGTTAATAGGAATATAAAAAAAGGGAGGAAGGTTTATCTGTTTAGCAAGAGTAATAGAAGGCAGATTTCAGACTACCTAACAGATCAAAACGAAAATTTCTGTTCCGACACTGACAATGTTGAGTGTTTATGGAAAAAGTTCAAGGCAATCGCAAAATGCGTTTTAGACAGGTACGTGCCGAGTAAAACTGTGAGGGACGGGAAAAACCCACCGTCGTACAACAACAAAGTTAGGAAACTACTGCGAAAGCAAAGAGAGCTCCACTCCAAGTTTAAACGCAGCCAAAACCTCTCAGACAAACAGAAGCTAAACGATGTCAAAGTTAGCGTAAGGAGGGCTATGCGTGAAGCGTTCATTGAATTCGAAAGTAAAATACTATGTACCGACTTGACAGAAAATCCTAGGAAGTTCTGGTCTTACGTTAAATCAGTAAGTGGCTCGAAACAGCATATCCAGACACTACGGGATGATGATGGCACTGAAACAGAGGATGACACGCGTAAAGCTGAAATACTAAACACCTTTTTCCAAAGCTGTTTCACAGAGGAAGACCGCACTGCAGTTCCTTCTCTAAATCCTCGCACAAACGAAAAAATGGCTGACATCGAAATAAGTGTCCAAGGAATAGAAAAGCAACTGGAATCACTCAATAGAGGAAAGTCCACTGGACCTGATGGGATACCAATTCGATTCTACACAGAGTACGCGAAAGAACTTGCCCCCCTTCTAACAGCCGTGTACCGCAAGTCTCTAGAGGAACGGAGGGTTCCAAATGATTGGAAAAGAGCACAGGTAGTCCCAGTCTTCAAGAAGGGTCGTCGAGCAGATGCGCAAAACTATAGACCTATATCTCTGACGTCGATCTCTTGTATAATTTTAGAACATGTTTTTTACTCGCGTATCATGTCATTTCTGGAAACCCAGAATCTACTATGTAGGAATCAACATGGATTCCGGAAACAGCGATCGTGTGAGACCCAACTCGCTTTATTTGTTCATGAGACCCAGAAAATATTAGATACAGGCTCCCAGGTAGATGCTATTTTTCTTGACTTCCGGAAGGCGTTCGATACAGTTCCGCACTGTCACCTGATAAACAAAGTAAGAGCCTACGGAATATCAGACCAGCTGTGTGGCTGGATTGAAGAGTTTTTAGCAAACAGAACACAGCATGTTGTTATCAATGGAGAGACGTCTACAGACGTTAAAGTAACCTCCGGCGTGCCACAGGGGAGTGTTATGGGACCATTGCTTTTCACAATATATATAAAGGACCTAGTAGATAGTGTCGGAAGTTCCATGCGGCTTTTCGCGGGTGATGCTGTAGTATACAGAGAAGTTGCAGCATTAGAAAATTGTAGCGAAATGCAGGAAGATCTGCAGCGGATAGGCACTTGGTGCAGGGAGTGGCAACTGACCCTTAACATAGACAAATGTAATGTATTGCGAATACATAGAAAGAAGGATCCTTTATTGTATGATTATATGATAGCGGAACAAACACTGGTAGCAGTTACTTCTGTAAAATATCTGGGAGTATGCGTGCGGAACGATTTGAAGTGGAATGATCATATAAAATTAATTGTTGGTAAGGCGGGTACCAGGTTGAGATTCATTGGGAGAGTGCTTAGAAAATGTAGTCCATCAACAAAGGAGGTGGCTTACAAAACACTCGTTCGACCTATACTTGAGTATTGCTCATCAGTGTGGGATCCGTACCAGATCGGTCTGACGGAGGAGATAGAGAAGATCCAAAGAAGAGCGGCGCGTTTCGTCACAGCGTTATTTGGTAACCGTGATAGCGTTACGGAGATGTTTAATAAACTCAAGTGGCAGACTCTGCAAGAGAGGCGCTCTGCATCGCGGTGTAGCTTGCTCGCCAGGTTTCGAGAGGGTGCGTTTCTGGATGAGGTATCGAATATATTGCTTCCCCCTACTTATACCTCCCGAGGAGATCACGAATGTAAAATTAGAGAGATTAGAGCGCGCACGGAGGCTTTCAGACAGTCGTTCTTCCCGCGAACCATATGCGACTGGAACAGGAAAGGGAGGTAATGACAGTGGCACGTAAAGTGCCCTCCGCCACACACCGTTGGGTGGCTTGCGGAGTATCAATGTAGATGTAGATGTAGAAAGCGAAAAATGTGGGCCAACTAAAACATTCATATTTCTTTACGTACTGCACGAATATGTAATAAAATGGGGTTCCTATTTAAAAAAAACGCAGTTGATATCCGTTTGACCTATGGCAGCGCCATCTACCGGGCCAACCATAGCGCCATCTGGTTTCCCCCTTCAAGCTAGACGAGTTTCGTTCTTTGTAGTTTTTTAGTTTGACGCTTATTTCCTGAGATATTTGGCCCGGTCACTGTCAATGGACTACCCTGTATAAATAATTATCAATGTTAGAGTGCAATAGCTTTCATGGAACGATTTGCGCACTTATCAAGACACTGAATTGTTTAGGAAATTCTAACACAAACACTCCAGCAACGACTGCAGCCGGCCACTGCATTTGATACTGTTGTTGTTGACACAGCCTGTGTCAACCTGGGGAATGTAGATTCCGATGTGCTATGTCCATTGGAATTGAAATTATATGCGACTGTGTAATAAAAGGACCTTTAGGTTGGTGATGACTGATAATGTAACACAGATTAGGAATAATATGAAACTGAAAAACATTTTGGAGTAGTTAAATTTTGATTTAATAAAATGAAGATCTTCCCCCATGAACCATGGACCTTGCCGTTGGTGGGGAGGCTTGCGTGCCTCAGCGATACAGATGGCCGTACCGTAGGTGCAACCACAACGGAGGGGTATCTGTTGAGAGGCCAGACAAACATGTGGTTCCTGAGGAGGGGCAGCAGCCTTTTCAGTAGTTGCAGGGGCAACAGTCTAGATGATTGACTGATCTGGCCTTGTAACATTAACCAAAACGGCCTTGCTGTTCTGGTACTGCGAACGGCTGAAAGCAAGGGGAAACTACAGCCGTAATTTTTCCCGAGGACATGCAGCTTTACTGTATGATTAAATGATGATGGCGTCCTCTTGGGTAAAATATTCCGGAGGTAAAATAGTCCCCCATTCGGATCTCCGGGCGGGGACTACTCAAGAGGACGTCATTATCAGGAGAAAGAAAACTGGCATTCTACGGATCGGAGCGTGGAATGTCAGATCCCTTAATCGGGCAGGTGGGTTAGAAAATTTAAAAAGGGAAATGGATAGGTTAAAGTTAGATATAGTGGGAATTAGTGAAGTTCGGTGGCAGGAGGAACAAGACTTTTGGTCAGGTGATTACAGGGTTATAAATACAAAATCAAATAGGGGTAATGCAGGAGTAGGTTTAATAATGAATAAAAAAATAGGAGTGCGGGTTAGCTACTACAAACAGCATAGTGAACGCATTATTGTGGCCAAGATAGACACAAAGCCCATGCCTACTACAGTAGTACAAGTTTATATGCCAACTAGCTCTGCAGATGATGAAGAAATTGATGAAATGTATGACGAGATAAAAGAAATTATTCAGGTAGTGAAGGGAGACGAAAATTTAATAGTCATGGGTGACTGGAATTCGTCAGTAGGAAAAGGGAGAGAAGGAAACATAGTAGGTGAATATGGATTGGGGGGAAGAAATGAAAGAGGAAGCCGCCTTGTAGAATTTTGCACAGAGCATAACTTAATCATAGCTAACACTTGGTTCAAGAATCATAAGAGAAGGTTGTATACCTGGAAGAATCCTGGAGATACTAATAGGTATCAGATAGATTATATAATGGTAAGACAGAAATTTAGGAACCAGGTTCTAAATTGTAAGACATTTCCAGGGGCAGATGTGGATTCTGACCACAATCTATTGGTTATGAACTGCAGATTGAAACTGAAGAAACTGCAAAAAGGTGGGAATTTAAGGAGATGGGACCTGGATAAACTGAAAGAACGAGAGGTTGTAGAGTGTTTCAGGGAGAGCATAAGGGAACAATTGACAGGAATGGGGGAAAGAAATACAGTAGAAGAAGAATGGGTAGCTCTGAGGGATGAAGTAGTGAAGGCAGCAGAGGATCAAGTAGGTAAAAAGACAAGGGCTAATAGAAATCCTTGGGTAACAGAAGAAATAGTGAATTTAATTGATGAAAGGAGAAAATATAAAAATGCAGTAAATGAAGCAGGCAAAAGGGAATACAAACGTCTCAAAAATGAGATCGACAGAAAGTGCAAAATGGCTAAGCAGGGATGGCTAGAGGACAAATGTAAGGATGTAGAGGCTTGTCTCACTAGGGGTAAGATAGATACTGCCTACAGGAAAATTAAAGAGACCTTTGGAGAGAAGAGAACCACTTGTATGAATATCAAGAGCTCAGATGGCAACCCAGTTCTAAGCAAAGAAGGGAAGGCAGAAAGGTGGAAGGAATATAAAGAGGGTTTATACAAGGGCGATGTACTTGAGGACAATATTATGGAAATGGAAGAGGATGTAGATGAAGATGAAATGGGAGATAAGATACTGCGTGAAGAGTTTGACAGAGCACTGAAAGACCTGAGTCGAAACAAGGCCCCGGGAGTAGACAACATTCCATTAGAACTACTAATGGCCTTGGGAGAGCCAGTCATGACAAAACTCTACCATCTGGTGAGCAAGATGTATGAGACAGGCGAAATACCCACAGACTTCAAGAAGAATATAATAATTCCAATACCAAAGAAAGCAGGTGTTGACAGATGTGAAAATTACCGAACTATCAGTTTAATAAGTCACAGCTGCAAAATACTAACGCGAATTCTTTATAGACGAATGGAAAAACTGGTAGAAGCGGACCTCGGGGAAGATCAGTTTGGATTCCGTAGAAATGTTGGAACACGTGAGGCAATACTAACCTTACGACTTATCTTAGAAGAAAGATTAAGAAAAGGCAAACCTACGTTTCTAGCATTTGTGGACTTAGAGAAAGCTTTTGACAACGTTAACTGGAATACTCTCTTTCAAATTCTGAAGGTGGCAGGGGTAAAATACAGGGAGCGAAAGGCTATTTACAATTTGTACAGAAACCAGATGGCAGTTATAAGAGTCGAGGGGCATGAAAGGGAAGCAGTGGTTGGGAAAGGAGTGAGACAGGGTTGTAGCCTCTCCCCGATGTTATTTAATCTGTATATTGAGCAAGCAGTAAAGGAAACAAAAGAAAAATTCGGAGTAGGTATTAAAATTCATGGAGAAGAAGTAAAAACTTTGAGGTTCGCCGATGACATTGTAATTCTGTCAGAGACAGCAAAGGACTTGGAAGAGCAGTTGAACGGAATGGACAGTGTCTTGAAAGGAGGATATAAGATGAACATCAACAAAAGCAAAACGAGGATAATGGAATGTAGTCAAATTAAATCGGGTGATGCTGAGGGGATTAGATTAGGAAATGAGACACTTAAAGTAGTAAAGGAGTTTTGCTATTTAGGGAGTAAAATAACTGATGATGGTCGAAGTAGAGAGGATATAAAATGTAGACTGGCAATGGCAAGGAAATCGTTTCTGAAGAAGAGAAATTTGTTAACATCGAGTATAGATTTAAGTGTCAGGAAGTCGTTTCTGAAATTATTTGTATGGAGTGTAGCCATGTATGGAAGTGAAACATGGACGATAACCAGTTTGGACAAGAAGAGAATAGAAGCTTTCGAAATGTGGTGCTACAGACGAATGCTGAAGATAAGGTGGGTAGATCACGTAACAAATGAGGAGGTATTGAATAGGATTGGGGAGAAGAGAAGTTTGTGGCACAACTTGACTAGAAGAAGGGATCGGTTGGTAGGACATGTTTTGAGACATCAAGGGATCACAAATTTAGCATTGGAGGGCAGCGTGGAGGGTAAAAATCGTAGAGGGAGACCAAGAGATCAATACACTAAGCAGATTCAGAAGGATGTGGGTTGCAGTGGGTACTGGGAGATGAAGAAGCTTGCACAGGATAGAGTAGCATGGAGAGCTGCATCAAACCAGTCTCAGGACTGAAGACCACAACAACAAAATGAAGATCAATATTTACTGTCAATTTTTACAGACATGACGAACGCCTATGGTAATGTACCACTACCGGTATTAATACATAAACTGACGAATTACGAACTGTTAAAAAGTTTCGCTAAAATTTGTAATATCGCATCGACAAATCATTATCGGAAATGGCTCATACAGAGACGGAGCGCAGTCGATGGTACTTGCCAGTCGCAAGGATCTGTCTTGTCCCCTGCTGTTCAATATATACAGCAGTGATATACGTGAACTAGTGAGAGAAAACGCAAGGATCTTACAATTGTCTGACCATATGTGCAGCCATGTACCAGGAGAGATATTAAACCACTGCTCTCAGAAGGCAGGGAAGTTCATGGAGGAGTCCCAGCTTGAATGATAAATGTCTCACGCTAGGAAGTATGTCTGCGAATTCACGAGGAACATACATGCATCCTTGACGCATCTAAAAATAGTCCTATTAAGTCCTATTAAAGTCCCAGTCAAGGAAACTGTTAAATATTTAGGATCGGAAATTTCCCACAAACTGACTTGGAGCTCATATATCGGAACAAGAGCGGAAAAAAGCGAAAGAGCAGTAAAACCCTATGACGGTTAAGGTCATTACCTGGAGAGCAGAACTCAGTGTGACACTGAACAGCTATCGAGCGGTCATTCATTCTCACGTGGACTACACATGAATCTGCTTCAGGTTCGGAAGCACGTTCAATCTACTAAAACTGGGTATCATACAGTATAAAGCTCTATAGACATGTGTCGGTGCGATAAAATCGACTCCAACAAATACATTATTAAGGCAGGCGTTAAAAGCCCCACTACACATCCGGCCGCATTATATCGTATAGAAGTTCATGCTAAAACACAGACACTTCACAAAAGTGTCAGTCATGTAGAAGATCCGGAAGGTTGTAAACGAGTATTTTACAGGACGATATTCGATCAAGACCAGACAGCACAATCTTGGGGATGCTACAGATTATATTTGGAAATGCCAACTGTTAGCGCAGAGCTAGCAGCCACTTTCTTTTTATTTTTTATTTTATTTAGTTATCAGTTTCGGTGAGAACACGTGAAAGCGAGATACTTACTCATGGAACCTATTACCACAAAGTTTACAGGTTGCTGATTAGAAATTTTTTAAACAATAGAAACTAGAGAATAAAAATAAAAGAAAACATGGGAGAGAAAACGAATAAATAGCATGTTACATAGAGAAATTCTCATCTATGGCGAGCAGCTCCTGTATAGAACAGAAGGAGTATACAACAAGGAAACCTTGCAACTTTATTTTCAAACCTGGAAGTTTATCACTAAATTTTTGAAGATATTCCGGGAGCCTGCTAGATATAAAACATGCTGAATAGTTCTAATGATTACGGAGCTGTTATCCAACTGCAAAATGTTTTTCCACATAGTGTTCACTGAATGAGTGTCGCAGTTTCTTTTGAATGAGTTAGTATTGTGAACAACAATTCGCATTGTGAAATGTATGTACAGGGAAGGCAGAATTAGAATTCCGAGAAACCTAAACGGCCAACACAAATTTCGCCAACAGACACTGCAGATCAGCTGGACCGCCATTCTCTTGGCTAAAAATAATCATGGTGAGCGTATAGCGGTACCTCAAAATGTGTCACTTTAAGAGATAATATTATAGAGAAATACCCCTCCTACCCTGACAACTCACCGAGCGATGTGGCGCAGTGTTTAGCATACTGGACTCGCATTCGGGAGGATGATGGTTCAACCCCTTCTCCGGCCATCCTGATTTACGTTTTCCGTGATTTCGCTAAATCCTTTCAGGTAAATGCAGGGATAGTTCCTTCGAAAAGGGCACGTCCAATTTCCTTTCCTATCCTTCCCTAATCCGATCTTGTGCTCCGTTTCTAATGATCTCGTTAGCGACGGGACGTTAAACACTAATCTCCTCCTCCTTCTCCTCCTGACAACTCATCGTTGTATCAAAGAAATGGCGTTAAGTGAACATTATACAACCACAGCTCGTGTGAAATTTAATCCTTCTGAGTTTAACAGTCGTCTAAATCCACTGGTACGGTTTGACGCCTCTCTTAATATACGTACAGACGAAGAATATATGAACCTACTAACATTAAGAATTCTCAAAAGAGAGCTACGACAAACTGAAGATTAAACAATTGTATGTTACTGGCTACATGACCTCTACTGCGTTACCACTCTGTTAGGGAAAGTAAACATCACAGGTTATGTATTGCTGAACACATTTCTCGAGGAGTTAGGAGTGTCTATAGATTTAGTCAACGAAAAATTTAAATACTGTAAGTCAGGATGTGTCTTTCTGCATTAGGCATCGCTTGAAAGATATTTTGGACCAGTGATGATCGGTTTAGGCCGCAAATATGAGACCACATGCGGTGTGTCCAAAGTATGTACGTCAGAATGGGGAACAGCAGAAATAAAGAAAAACATCCCCTTGCGGAGGGACTCCAACTATGCAAGACGACAGAAGATGAAATGGACATACACACTCTAGCGCATATATACAGTGAATTTTATTAAATGGTTACGAAATTGTATTATTTATCTTGTAAATTAATTTTATTTTATGTCGTCTGTAACAGCAGTAATAATGTCAGAAGTGTTAGAACAACATTGTCACCTAAAGAATAATGGACCATTCCGCAGAGGTATCAGTTACGTATGTCAACGGTGCGTATAGCCAATCAGATCAGGGGGATATCTTCAGAGAGGCCAGACTAACATATGATTCCTAAAGAGGACAGCCTTTTCAGTTATTTCAGGGATAACGTTTTCGATTATTAATTTTGTACGGTAACGTTTGCCAACATGGCGTTGTTACGTTGGTACTACGAACGGTTGGAAGCAAAGGAAACAACATTAGTTATATATTCCGAGGACATTCTGCTGTACTGTACGATTTGATGGTGATGATGCGAGGCTAAAACATCCCAGAGTTATAACAGTGTCCCATTTGGATCTTAGGGTGGAGACTACTCACGAGGATACTAACATTTGGGAAAACCAATTTCAGATTTTACGGTTCGGAGCATTGAATGTTAGATCCGTTAATTGGGAAATTAGTTTTGATAATTTAAAAAGAGATAAGGTTAGGTTGAAAACAGATATAGGTAATTAGTGAAGTGCGATGTCAGAAAGGAAGGAAGGGGGAAAGGAAGGAAGAATAGTCTGAACGTCCCGTCAAAATAGAAGTTATTAGAGACGGAGCCCAAGCCTTGGTTGAGTCAAGAATGGGGAAGGAAATCGGCCTTGCCCTTTCAAAGGAAGCATCCTGGCATTTGCCTGGAGCGCTTTAGAGAAATCACAGAAAACCTAATTCTGGATGGCCAGGCGCAGGTTTGAACCGTCGTCCTTCCGAATATGGTGTTAGAAATAACACAATTACTGGTCAGGTGAGTACAGGGATATCAGCATAATAACGACCCTATGTAATGCAGGAGTAGGTCTTATAGTGAATAAGAAAGTATGAGACGCGTATAAGCTACTACGAACATCATAGAGAACGCATTATCGTAATCAAGATAGATACGAAGCCAATATCCACCAAACTGATGCTTTTTATATGGCTACCAGCTCCGCAGATAATTAAGAAATAAATAGAACGTATGATGACAACGCAGAAATTATTCATATTGTTGAGGAGTCCAAAATTTAACTGCGATACGTGACTGAAATTCGATAGCAGAAAACGAATAGAAGCAAAAATAGATGGAGGACACGGACAAAGGGAAGGGAATGAAAGGGGACGTCATGTGGTAGAATTTTAGAGGGAGCACAATTTAACAATTGATGATTCTTTGCTTAAGAATCACGAAACAAACCTCGTACGAAAGGACTTTTAGCAGGGCTTCCATGGGATCTTTGGTAGTAATCGAAGGCACATGAAACTGGTGGACTGTTTGAACATTATTACAGAGCATCCGCATCATTCCATGATCGATGTCTTCACCAACGAGGATGGTATTTTCCAGCAGGATAACTGACTGTGTCACGCTAAATTGATTTAACGAGAATGATAGCGAACTCACGTTGATGCCTTGGCCACCAAATTTGCCTGATCGGAACGCGTCTATGGAGAATCACATGAAAAGATATGGGACGCTATCGACCACCGGCTCCGCGCCCATGAACGGAATAGTTTCCACAAAAAACACGTGAACTTTGCCTAGACATCTGGTGCTACATATCTTCGGAAATCTACCACGAACGTAGCAAGTCCATGCTTCGCAGAATCATAATTGTATTGCGTTCTAAATGTGAACCAACACCCTACTAAACACGCGGTATAATATATTACCCAGCAGCGTTTATTGATAGGATTGAGATCTATAAATCAAATTTTAAATCACAACTCAATTCCAGTAGTAGATGTGGACTGTGACCATAATTCATAAGCTATAAAGTGCAGCTTAAAACTGATGAAATTGCCTGAAGGTACGAAATTAAGGAAATTGGATCTGAATCAATTGAAGGAACCGTTGGTTGTTGAGAGTTTCAAATGGTGCGTTAGTCAACTATAGACTGAAACAAGGAAAAGGAATGTAATAAAAGGCGAATGGGCTGTTTCCGAGAGGTGGAAATAATAGTGAATTCATCGGAGGAAATAGGCAGGGTCGGCCGGTGTGGCCGAGCGATTCTAGGCGCTTCAGTCTGGAACCGCGCGACCGCTACGGTCGCAGGTTGGAATCCTGCCTAGGGCATGGATGTGTGTGATGTCCTTAGGTCAGTTAGGTTTAAGTAGTTCTAAGTTCTAGGGGACTGATGACCTCAGATGTTAAGTCCCATAGTGCTCAGAGCCATTTGAACCATTTCTGAAATAGGCAGGATAAGGTCCAGCGGAAATCCTTGTACAACAGAAGAAATACTGAACATTATTGATGAATTGAGAAAATATAGAAATGATGGAAGTGGAGCATACAAAAGACAATAAAAACCTATAAAACGTGATACTGACAGAAGGTCAGCAGAAATCGCTAGAGAAGAAACTGAAAGCTGTGATAACATGCATCACCATTGAAAAGGTGCGAAAGTCGTGTACTGATAAATTACAAAACCCTCTGGAGAAAAGGTTGCAGCATGAATTTCAAATGCTGAGATGAAAGCCAGTGCTAAGAAAAGAGGGGTAGGCCAGAAGGTGGAAGGAATATACAACGACAGCACTGTACAAGGGAAACGAAATTGAAGACAAAATTGTGGAAAGGTCAGAGGAAGTAGACGAATACGAGATGGTCCAGGAGTCACCAGGAGACGTCCTTAGTATGCGCAGCGATGAAGTGCAAAACTGTGTTATCTGGAGCAAACTGTGTTTAAATCGAAGAACATTGTACAGTAGGGGCCAACCGAATGGTGCAGTGCAGTTGTTAAGACACTGACCTCGTATTCTGGAGGATGAAGTTTGGTCTGTCTGGCCATCGTGATTTAGGTATTCCGTGATTGTCCGAACTCATTTCAGGCAAATGCCGGTATGAATCAGATGCCCATTCCTAATAGAATTATAAGGTTTCTTGGCAAGCAACCAACACGGATTCAGAAAATACCGTTCTTCCGAAACAGAACTACCTCTTTATTCCCTAGAAGTAATTAGTGCTATCGACAGGGGAGTCAAATTGTTTCCATATTTTTACAATTGCAGACAGATTTTGGCATGGTTTCTTACAAGCGCCTGTTGATCAAATTGTGTGCCTATGGAGTATCGTTGTGCGACTGGATCCGCGATTTCTGTTCGAAAGGTCACAATTCGTACTATTTGACGGAAAGACATTGAGTGAAACAGAAGTAATATCAGGCGTTCCCCAAGGAAGTGCTGTAGGCCCTCTGCTGTTCCTAACCTGTAAAAAAGATATAGGAGACAATCTGAGCAGCCTTCTTAGACTTTTTGCGCACGATCCTGCCATTTACTGTCTTGTGAAGTCATCAGATGATCAAAACCAGTTGCAAAATGATTCACACAAGATATCTGAATGCTGCGAAAAATGACAATTGCCCCTGAATAAAAAAGTCAACCACATGAGTACTTAAAGGAATCGGCTAAATTTCGGTTACACGATAAATGAAAAAAATGGCTCTAAGGACTACGGGACTTAACATCTGAGGTCATCAGTCGCCTAAACTTAGAACTACTTAAACATAACTAACCTAAGAACATCACACACATCCATGCTCGAGGCAGGATTCGAACCAGCGACCGTAGCAGCAGCGCGGTTCCGTACTGAAGCGCCTAGAACAGTTCGGCCACAGCGGCCGGCTACGATAAATCACACAAATCTAAATGCTGTAAATTTAACTAAATAGTTAGGGATTACAATTACGGGGAACGATCACATAGATAATGTTGGGGGGAAAGCAAACCAAAGACTGCGATTTACTGGCAGAACACTTAGAAAATGCTAGAGGTCCACTAAAGATACAGTTTACACTTCGCTTGTCCTCTCTCTTCTGGAGTACAGCTGTGCTGTGTGGGATCCTCATCGAATAGGACTGGCAGCGGACATCGGAAAAGTCCAATGAAGGGCAGCTCGTCTTCCGTAATCACGGAATAAGGGAGGGAGTGCCACGGATATGTCATGCGAATTGAGCTGGCAATCGTTAACACAAAGGCGTTTTTCGTTGCAGCTCCATCTCCTCGTGAAATTTCAATCAACAACTTTCTCCTCAGAGAGTGAAAATATTTTGTTGGCGCCCACCTACGTAGGAAAAAATGATCATCATAAAATAAGGGCAATCAGAGCTCGCACGAGAATATTTCAGTGTTCGATTTTCCCGTGCACTGTTCGGGAGTGGAACGGTAAAGAAATGGCTTTAAGATGCTTCGATGAACCCTCTGCCGGGTACTTAATTGTGAAATGCAGAATAATCATGTAGATGTAGATGTGGATACTTATTGAAGCCAATCCCGCGGGTGGAGTGTTGTGATGGTGTTGCAAGCCAGTGGCGGCCCCGGGGAAATACGACTATCAAAATAAACACTTTATTTTACTCAGACTTTTGAAGTCTACTGACGTGGGGTAGCGACAACGCCATTCTCGGCACGTGGCTCAGTCCACGTGGCCGGCGAGGTAGAAGCTAGTGCCCAGCAGCTGGCTGTGACACGCACGCCCACGATTGCTGAAGCTACTGCCCAGAAAGCGGCACGTGACCCGGTTGCGTGAGGTGCGCCAGAAGCAGACGGCGTCAGCGGCGCGCGGGGGCGGCCAGCTGCGTCCCGGCAGGTGAGGCGGTAGGTGCGGCTACCGTGCCTGGGACTCGACCTGCTGACCTATTGGATAGGCGTCAGGTTCGCTGATGGAGTGGGCCTGGGATAGCCCTGTCTGGAAGGTCGACGTAGCGCAGGAGATATTACGCTGAAGGAGGCCCGAACTCGAGACAGCTGCTGACGGCTCCATATTGTGCCCTGTCTGGTGCAGCCTCTATGTCTTATAAGGGAAGGCCACGACGTTGGGATCACGAGTTTACTTCAAACTTTGTACAACTTTAGTAGGCCATTAACGCAACGTAATGGAAAGTAGTAAGGTGCACTACTCACGAAATTCCGAGAGAATCGCAAGAGAAGTTTTACACGTCTGTTATGTAAATAACGTATCTGTGCAAAGGGACTCACTATAAAAATTCGTTGTAGTCATGTGGTTAGCGCTCGAGAGTGAAGAGAGGATCATGGACGAAGCGACGGTTTGAATCTCGCCAACACTGATTTTTTAATTTATATACTTTTTCATCACTGGACTCATTATTTTATTTACATGACATTTGAGAATTAATATAACGAAAAAAACCACATGCATTTTCATGAAGTCGTGGTAAATTTCATACGTTATTTGACTTTTTACCACTTGTAAAAAAATTTTCAAGGACGAGTCACACGCTTGGAAAGCCCAAGTCAAATCTTGATAAATAATGATGCGAATGCCGTTATTCGTGATCAGTAATACATGTCACAGTGTGCCAGACCAAAAGAATAATGTAGAATTACATGTCGGACGTGCTTTCGACAAGACACGCTGCAGGATGTTACTTGTCATGCAGACATGGAAAACATAAATTGAACTTTCATGCAAACACTTCATAGAAATATACGTTGTTTTATTTTCATTCTATTACCTCTAAAATGTCATCATTATTTAAATGAGACCAGCGATGAAAATAATAGAGATTAAAAAAGCAGTGTGTGATGGATGCGAACCCTCGTCTCCTTCACAACCGTCTTATCACGCTCTTTTTTTTAATCTCATTTTGTTCGTGATTGTTCGTTCTATTTGTTCCGGGCGGACGTCCCATGACGTTTGTTTAAGCTCATCGTCGTTCTATTAACTCAGTTTTTATTATTACAGAGGGCAGCTAACCCTATGACCGGACACATTTTTTTCTCTTTTTTGTTTCTTCTTCGTTTTGTTCGCTATTGTTCGTTGCTTTTGGTCTGGGCGGACGTCACAAGACATCCGTTCAAGTTGATCGTTGATTCCTTTACTCAATTTTTTTTATTACAGAGGGCGTGCAGCTCTCTGACCGAACACGATACACGTTGAGCTACCGTGTCCGCGCGTCGAATGTTAATCACATGACATTAACGAATTCTTACTGCCGGCGCATTTGCACAGATACATGATTTGCGTAATAGATGCGTAAACTTCTCTTGCAATTTTCTCGGAATTTCCAGGGTTGTGCACCTTACTACTTTCATATTATGTTGTTTTAAAGGCCTACGAAAGGAGTACAAGGTTTGAAGTAAATCCGTGATCCCAGTTTCGTAGCCTCCCCTTGTTAGTAGCTCGGTTGCGAATGATTCTCCTTCAAAATTACAGCTATTTATGCGGTACAGCAGCGCACCAGTTATGTCAATTGGCTGCTTCTAGACACGTTCTTCACACACACACACACACACACACACACACACACACACACACACACACACAAATAAAAAAAATAAAAAACAAAAAAATCCCATTGCCTGCACTACAAGAACCATATCTTATTGTTGCGCTGGCAGGTTTTGCATACCCGAGCCCGGCACGTCCCTCAACGAATGAAAAGCCCTGTTACTTAACTGGAATGCCAACACCACGCACTTGCCAATTGCCAGTGGCTGCCACAATGGGCTCCCACAGATCCGCTCACAATACAGTTGTGGTGCTACATTACATATTCTGTATGCGTGTATAGTTTCACCTGTATTATGATCAATCCTATGTCCCTATGAGATGATCTCTTGATAACTAAATACACAAAAAATTAACATAATACTGTGAGAAGTGTTTGATAAAGCACTGAACGACTTAAGTCGAAAAGAGGCATCTGGAGTAAACGACATTCTCACAGAATTTTTGGGATACTTGAGAGAACATACCATGACAAACGTACTCCATCTGATACGTAAAGTATATGTGATGGGTGAAACACCCTCAGTCTGCAAGAATAATTTAATAATGCCAATTCCGATGAACCCAGGCACTGACTGAAGTGAATGTTACTGAACCGTCAATGTAAGGGGTTACGGTTGCAAAATACTAACACGAATTATTTACATATAAATGGAAGTACATCTGAAAGTTGAAGTCGGGGTGGATCATTCTGGGCTCCTGAGAAATGTAGGAACGCTCGTACCAATATAGAGCCTGCGACTGTATTTAATACTGACAAAAGGCAATCCTACGTTTATACCGTCTGTAGATTTGGTGAATGCTAGAAAATACCGACTGGCAAATATTCTTTGAAATTCTGAAGGTACCAGGGACAACATATAGGAATTGAAACGTTACACACAACCAGAAACCAGACAGTAGCTATAATAGTTGAGAGTCATGCAAGGGAAGGAGTAAACGAAACGAGTGTCAGTTATTATTTCTCCAGTCATTCCGCTTAATTTTTCGAAATTTTCCTTTCTGAGCCTGTATTCGGCACCGCTTCTCCTAATCTCTAGGTTTATCGGATACATTTCAGGTTATGCTATGAATCCTTATACCAGAGATCCTTATAAGGACGTTGCATAGCATTCCTCGAAGGAATTGATCAGGTTTCATTGTCTTAGATTTGGACACCAACACACTTGCATAGAAACTGACTACAGAGGCAGATATGGCTACACGAAAAGGTTTAACGAGATTCGATGGTAATATATATTATTTTCTTGCAGAGGTGATTATTTTGTGCATTAACTTAGAAGTTTTTTCACAAATTTCAGTAATTTGTGCGCTGTGTCTCCTACCCTCAACCAGATATATAATCAAATATCAGTTTTTCACATTTCTCTTAATCACGACACCATCTATTCTAATACAAGGATTCCTTTTTTTTGGCACGTTTACCGTCAACGCCCTGAAGACAGTCTTGCTCGCAGCAAATACTCAACCACTGTGTGTCTGTCATCCACGTATTCAACGATCTCAGCTACCACTGCAGATTGCTCTGTCATTTATAGTAGTGTCTCGATCACAACATCGCAGAATACAGGACCACTTAAAGACCATCGAGGTGTAACGTTACAAGCAGCTAGTTCGACTACCGCAGGCTATAGACAGCTATCAGACCTACTGTGACAGGCCAGCTGAGCACAAGCAAAGTCGGTTAGCAAGCCAAGAGGTCCAGCTGTCATCGGGGTTTTTCGAGGCAGAAAGAGAGTGTGTTCCGGCGACACGATCGCGCGACGAGCTAAGATGCAGAGGCCTGTGACTTGGAATATCGTCACTAATATAATTTTAGCGACAATTCGTAAAATTCGTTACAAGCAAAGAAGAGAAAAACCAATGACAGTTTTGGAACCGAGGCAGTGGAACGAGCTCGTTGAACATAAACCCATATCTGAAGCTTTAATAACTAAAAAGTTATTAACATTATTAGCCTTATTGTTTGTAATAAATTGTTGCAACTGGACCCGTCACGGAAGTCACACTTGCATGTACCAAATGAAAGGGGATAATGGATGCAATATAATGAAGAGATCGTTTCGCTCATTTAACAAATATAAAAATGTTGTGAAAAAATCAGTTTATTTACGTAAACACTGCCGCAGCTATGGAACTTTCAACAGAGAAACAAATGATCTTATCAGCATGAGTTTCCTTCTTTAATATTCCACTAACGTTCATTGTGTATTTAATCGTAGTCGTGACTTATAAAATAAAGTTAGTGTTTAGATTCGAGTGCCAGATGTGGCGATTTATATATCCGAGTTTTGTTTAAAATTGTTGAAGTAATGTATAAGTGAGTTTGTTAAGAGGCTGCAAAATTACTGCAAAGATATCTGTATGTTTCATCATAGATATTTACATGAAATTATTGAGAAAATTACGAAGGTGGTTAGAATGAAAGCATCTGCACTGAATCGAGGACTGGTCGTGTGACCGCACCTTTAAATAAGCGTGCAGGGCAAAGCTCGTGTTTTTTCGTCTATCGTCTTGCCTCTGGAGTTTTGGTAAGGTATTTTTCGTCCTTCTTTCATCTGGAGTCGATAAAGTTAAGGGCGGGGTGTACGCCGCGAATGTTGTTTTCGTGTAGTAGAACTTCTACTTTATTATTTAGCGCATACTGGTTGGTGTAAATGCTGTGTCTGCACAAAGTAACTCGAAGTTTTGCGCTTCTGATGAGCACTGAACAGCTGTTGAAGGGGTTATTTGTATGTGGCCACCATTCGCATTGTTTATCTAAGAAATAAAAGGGATATTTATCCCAGTTGAAATCAAACCGTTTTGCGCAATATTATTATCCATTGATTTCAACCAACAGATCCAACCTCAGTGCACCTTTTATTAAATTATGCTCCAATGTCACGCTTCTAGTATATGATTAAGGTATAAAGTATATCATGTTGTGTTGTTGGGCTATAGAGCGACGGTTTACGGCCACACCCTAAAGATAAATAACGAGCGACACTCAAAGTTGATGGCCGTACATTGCTCACACTCTGGCGGAACATGCTACTGCGTCGTAATTGTTTGTATCAGAAAGGATACATGACGTGAGGAGTAGGAGCAAGAACAGCTTGAGAAACGTCCTAGAGAGAGTCTTTTAGTTATTTCTCGTCTGATGGTCGTATCTGAAAATGTTGGTGTAATTACTCTACCACGACAGTAGTCTCCTAAAGAACTATACAAACATGCTGGTAACTTTAACTGCGTAAAATTCGCAACAAATATGTCCACCAAATACACTGCCTAACAACAAAAGTGAAGCACCTAGAAGACATGGTCGGATATCGTAGTAACTTCGTAAACATACGCACCAATAGCGGGTATGCAGATGTTTTAATTCTCTGTGGGTGGTAGAACAACCACCGGACACCACTGGAGTCGTTCGTTTTAGGCCTGCTGAGGTACATATCGGGCGTTAATAGCGTCAGATGTTGAGTGACCACTGCGAAGGTCAACAGTGACGCCGCTTACTTGTGTGAGACAGCGTTACCAGGGACCTCATTTTGGGTCTCCATTCGGCGAGCTGTTCGAACCGTACAATTCCACATTCGTGGGTCATTTGGATGTGACAGCGGCTCGATGGTGGACTGCATGTGAACCTGTTGTGAAGTTTTCGGATGACCACCTGTGACCACCACAAGGACGGACCGCCATATTGTGCACGGTTTAACCCCTTCACCTATGCGCCAGCTTTCCGAGAACAAGTAATGGACCCCCTATATAATTTTGTGTCATCCCGCATCATTGGTAGGAGACTAACAGCAGTCAGATTAGGGAATTACAGTCTCAGGTGGATGTTATCGTTAACACCACAACACAAACGGCTACATTTGCAGTGGTTGCGTAACCGAGAAGCACGGCTGCTGAATGGCCTTGTATTATGTTCAGCAGTGACTCGTTGTTCTGTACGACCTTGGATGACCATTGTCAGTGGGTAAGTTCGTGACCTGTGGAGAGGTCTCATTCTTCACTTGTTTTGGAGAGGCACAACGGTGTTATTCCTGTCATCATTGTGTGGGAAACCATCGGTATTACTTCAAGTCACGTCTAGTAGTGACTGGTACTTCCCAGACATCCTGCGTCGTCGTATGTTATCTCTCCTGCAGCTGTTTTGTGATACCATTTTTCAATAGAACAACGTCCACACATGGCACGTGCCTTTATCAACTGTCTGCGTGATGCTGATGTGCATTCGTGGCCAGCAATAAGACATGTGTGGAACCAGCTCCGTCCCAGTGCCAGTATCCAGTGACTAGTTACAACATTTGTGGACCTGCTTGCCTCTAAAAAGGATACAAGTCCAGATGATACCCTTCCAAACCGATCAGTGCATGCATCCAGCACACAGGGATGCAACGTCATAGCGATAAGTGGGCTCATACTGCTGAGGTTCAAATGGTTCAAATGGCTCTGAGCACTATGGGACTCAACCGCCGAGGTCATCAGTCCCCCAGAACTTAGAACTAGTTAAACCTAACTAACCTAAGGACATCACAAACATCCATGCCCGAGGCAGGATTCGAACCTGCGACCGTAGCGGTCTTGCGGTTCCAGACTGCAGCGCCTTTAACCGCACGGCCACTTCGGCCGGCTCATACTGCTGAGGTCTTTGTAAATTTCACTCAGTACTGTAATCACTGAAATAACATTACATATGTTACCTTCCTCGTCTCCTCATGGGAGCACATTTTTTATCAGACAGCGTATTATCGAATGATTCCACGACATGTGTCACGATGGATACAGCTTATTTGTCACAATTATTATCAAATTTGAATAGTCTGATTTATGGCGTCGCCTATTGACTTCCCCTTTACGAATTTGTACCGAGTTTAGTTAAGATCTATCGAATAAGAACAATTCTTGTATTTTGCTTAGAGTGATCAGCAGGAAATAGTTCTGTACAATTAAGCAACTGTGATGTCCCTGTTGTTAACATTCATTTTAAATTAAAGATCACCCCAGCCTTCTTCCAGATGGCTGGTATTCTCCAATGAATTCTATTGATACATGTGTAAGGTAGGACACTGGTGTGTCTTTAATTCCCTGATGCAGTTCTGACTGTAGGCACTCAGGATAGTGTGTTTTGCCTTTCTTTCGTTATATAATTGTTAAGTGCATTTCATCTTGAGAAAGTGGGAAAATGTCTCATCCATTTATTTTCTTATATGACCTTGTAAACAGTAGTTATTCTGTTGTCTTTGTGTTGTCTTCTCTTCGTATTGTTGACAGTATTGAAGCCGACGTCATCTTCACGGGTAGAGATGGTATGTGATGTTGTTTCAGTGACGATAAAATCGCAGTATAAGCACACTTATCGGTATGACGTTGTACTCTCTCTGATCTGGATGCATGCACTGATTCGGTTGGGAAGGATGTCATGAAGCCGTCGCATCGTTTCCAAAGGCAATCAACTGCTATTACTAGTCCCTGATATCCTGAATATTGGCACAGGGATGGAGTTGATCTCCAAGCAGGTCCTACACATATCCTATTGGGGAAAAAGTTTAGGATATTGCCAGTCAACATCATGCAGACAGTTGACAAAGGCACATACATACCATTAGCGAACGAGCAGTGCCATGTTCAAAAATAGCACCACGATACTGACACATTAGAGGTGACAATGAGAATGCAGGAAGTCCGTAAAGTACAGTTGTGCCGCCAGAGCTCTCTCAGTCGCTACCGGCCATTCCCAATGCCTCGCCACTCCATGACGACAGGAGTAACACTGCAGTGGCTCTGCAAAACATATGAATAATGAAACCACTCTCCATGAGGCCGCTATACGCGCCGATGACAGTCATCCACGATGGTACAGACCCGTGAGCTATTGCTGAACACAATGCACCCGGCACCACAACTAATGCAACCATTTGTGATGTGTAAACAGCAGCCTACACATGGCATGGCAATTCCCTAATTCGACTGCTGTTGGTCTTTGACCAATGGTGCGATATGACAAAGAATTCATTACCAGTTCTGGCATCTCAACAAAGGGCTACTGTCACATCTGAATGCCCCACATACCTGGACGTTGCGCAGTTCTATCAGGCGACAGATGGTGACCGACACAGAAGTTCATTTCAAACTCTGCCAGTTGCTGACGGTTCTGTCTCACCGTGTCTTTCACAGTGTCAGTCAACATTCGTCGTTGTACACGTCCCTACTCTACCGGATGTGGTAATAACACGTAAGACGAACAACACTAATGTACTGTGATGGCCGTTCTACCTGTCAGATTTAATAATTTACATGCCCACCTAAGGCGTGTACGTGTACGGATTGTCTCCTGGGCGTTTCACTTTTTTTTCAGTCATTTTCTTCAATAAGTGAGTAGTAGTAGTAAGTATAATGTAAAAAAGGACGAACTTGTTCCTGCAAGTTGCGACTGTGTGCCAGCTACTGGGAAACCTGTATTTCTTTCATTCCCTCTATAAGACATAATTATGTTGCCTCATAAAACTAAGCATAAAAATTAGATGGAGAGAGAGAGAGAGAGAGAGAGAGAGGGAGAGAGAGAAAGTGGTGGGGGATTTACAGAGGTGTATAAATTGACATTTAGCGGGGTTGTCAGGTACTGCGGTTGTCAGCTACTCGGGTATCGGCGTATCTTAAAACTGTTTTGTACAGGCCGACACCATTCAATAGCTTGCATTTTCCAATAGCTGACATCTCAAGTAGCTGATATCATCCGTCTGATGTTGTGACAACACCGTCACATATCGCTAAGCGATATTTTCATTTTCTGCCACTATTTAGTGGATATTTTAAAGAGTACCAAACACATGGGCATGGGAGAAACGCTTTGCACTTTTTATGCGGGGAGGATGAGCTCCACATGTGACCCAGGATTCTCTTTTCAGCAGAAGACAGTCAGCGAATCTCATTAGGAGGGGCGAGCCTCCCCGGGGAGATGGCAGTTTCCACGGAAGTGAAGCTGCGGCCAACTTTCTGCTTTTGTGGGTACAGCTTGCGCCTGGCCTCGCTGAGGGCAAAGGACGCCTTGTCGCCACTTGCCATCCCCAGAGAATAAATGAGTATGACATTTTTGCCTTTTCTGTACGAATATTGAAGGTCGAGATGCCGCAGCACTGCCGGGCCAGGGTGAGAACGACCGCTTCTTTCGCTCAAAAAGTTTGGACTTTTAGTCTAATTGTATTGAGACGCCCCACCACTGTGCTTCGCACAAAGAAGTCGACAATCAAGTAGACACTGTTCTAGGCCAGTACCAAAATTGTGTTTGTTACTCTGCACTTCGTACATCACAAGTTAAAAGTTTCTGCAGTGTTCCCCTGTTTCTTCATGATATAAGCAATATTCTCATTTTTCACATTGTCGTCCCCTCCATGCAGAGATTTTTGACTTTAGAGCGTTGAAAACGGAGAACGAAGTTTTGTGGCATTTGTGTTCTGGATACCGTGCAAATAATCTCCCAGCCACCATCTAATGTTGGTGGACACACGCTTTGCAGATTTTGGAAAAATCTAAGTTTCGCAATTTTCGGTAGTCTGATTCAAACTACGATCAGCTCGCTAGTTACTTGTTCTGCGATGCAACTTGAGTTGCCCATTTGATTATTATTTTTGATTTTGTCCCATTAACGTTGAATTTGTGAGCTGCCCAGATAAAAATAATTTGTTGCATTTTCTTCCTGCAGTCATCCATATAATTTGGTATCTCCCCATAGTGTTAATGTCGTTTTGTATGAGTTATGTCCAGATTTGTAGAAAACTCATGCATGATTTTATCTACAACTTCCTTTTAGTTTTCCCACAACTTCTCCATGGTTAGGTTGCCCACTAATAATAAATATAGCCTGTTGCACACCTAAGCTTGTTTTTCTCACTGTGTTGGTGGTATCGTGCAGAGTTTTCAAACTCAGTGGTCGTTTTCTTGTTATTTAGTGAAGGTAACGAGCATTTAACTCATTCATCTTGTTTGGTTATAAGTCTGTTTATTGACTGTGGTGAGCAGTGTCGATTTCCCTTATGATTATAAGATCACTTTGAAACGTCCCCTTAGAAAAATTAATTAATCACTGTGCTGATAAACCTCTTACATCACTTGATTTTCAAACAGCTGAGAAAAACTGAACGTACTCAGATATTACTCTCTTTACTTATTCTGATCAACACTAAGCTGACACACAATATTTTTAGCGCAACGCAATCTGACTTTCAAGAATCCCTACAAAAGAATGGCCCTGACTAACATTAACCTATATGTTTCAAAAATCACTTACCTCACAAAAATCTTCGTTACTCGAACTGCTGCAATACAGCGAGCGCCACTACTGCCAGCTAAATAAAAGATTCAAACTACTGAAGGCACTAACTACTGATAGGCATAGTTAGCAAATGAAAGATTTTGATAGAGAACAAACAAAGTATTTACCTTAATAGTGTTCAAAAGTCATAATATATATAGCAGTTCATGACATCCAGTCTTACAAATTTCAAAACTCCGCCATTTCTCTCCCCACATCCACCACTGCTGGCGGTTCACCAACTGCGCAACGCTACGCGCTGTTAACATCCTGCTGCCCAACACTACAATAGCCAACAACAATGCAAACCAGCCACGGACTGCACACAGCACAGCCAGCGATTTTCATACAGAGCGCTACGTGGCGTTACCTATAAAAAAACATAAACAGCCTACTTACAACTTTGTATTGTGTGATGACTATTTGGCTTACGACAATGCAGTATTCAGACATAATAAGCAACGACATTTTATGGCAGTATCATATCGTAACGCAGGCCCAGGGTCATTTCTCACGCAGACAACGTAAACCCTCAATTGATACTCCTCTGTATGTTCTCTCTCCATCTTCATCTCTCTATGATGCTTATATCAATCAGGCAACAACATTATATTACAGAGGGAAAGAAAGAAAGACAGTTTTCCCAGTAGTTGACACCCTGCTACAGCTTGCCAGAACAACTCTCAACTTGCCTCCAATATATTAACATTGATTCCAGGCCAAGCTGTTTGAATTTGATTTTAAAGCTTGTTACAGTCAGATCTGGATTTCTAATCATCTTTTCCTCAATAATGATTCCGAGTTTGATTTCATATATCTAATGTCGGGAAGGTAAGAACAAGTCATTATATGAAGTCCAAACACGTGCACCTCTAGTAATGTCTGTATTTAATGCTGTTACATCAAAAACAAATGCATTAATCCAGGACTGAAAACTCTATTCACAGAGAATTTTGAAGTCAACTTTTGTCTATTCTTTTCCATTCTGAGTTAAACATTTTAAATGTTACTAGTATTTAATGTGCTATGAGACTAGTTTTTGACCTGAAAGTAAAATTGTTTACCATTGTCAACTAGTGTAATTTAAGCCGTAAGTAAAAAATGGTTCAAATGGCTCTGAGCACTATGGGACTTAACTTCTGAGGTCATCAGTCCCCTAGAACTTAGAACTACATAAGGCTAACTAACCTAAAGATATCACACACATCCATGCCCGAGGCAGGATTCGAACCTGCGACCGTAGCGGTCGCGCGGTTCCAGACTATAGCGCCTAGAACCTCTCGTCCACTCCGGCTGGCCGCCGTAAGTAAGATCAATATTAGTTCAAATGTGTGTGAATTACTAAGGGACCTAATTGATGAGGCCATCGGTCCCTAGGCTTACACACTACTTTAACTAATTTACGCTAAGAACAACACACACACCCATGCCCGAGGGAGGACTCGAACCTCCGGCGGGAGTGGCCGGACAATCAGTGACATCGCGCCTCTAACCACACGGTCACGCCGCGCGGCTCAGTATTAGTATCCATGTGTGTTTTGCAATGTAGCATGCACAGCATATTATACTCTGCTAAGAGATTTAAATGGACTGGATGTCATCAAGGTAAGTTCAGGAAAATACTCAGCCAGCAAGTGCAGCCTTGCTACTGCTTCCTGCTGCCTTGTGACACTTGATGATCATCACAGAACAATATAAATGTAGAAAGTAATTGGTTTAAAGTTTTGCTGCTCCTCACAAAAGAAAACGAACTTTGCTTGTACACAACTGCTGTTTTCGCAACTTCTTGGATAAGTACTTTTTATTATGGCGCAAAAAGAAATGCAGCGCGCTTGAATACTTTTGAGCACCCTGCAAAGTGTTTTGAAATACTGCATTTAAATCCTTTACCTAATTTTTTGGTTGAACATGGTGCAAAAAAGAAATTCAGTGTTCGGATACTTTTGAGCACCCTATGAAGTTCTTTTAAATACTAGAAATTACACTCTTGACGTAACTTTTTCGTTGAATGTGGTGCAAAGAAGGAATTTAGAGCGTTCTGATACTTTTACGCACAATCACAAATGTGCGAGCGTGTGTGTGTGTGTGTGTGTGTGTGTGTGTGTGTGTGTGTGTGTGTGTGTGTGTGTGTGTGTGTGTGTCATGAGATTGTGTTCTCTGCAGCGCTTTTAGTAATTTACGAATCCTACATATCTGAGTGCTTTATAATATATTAAAGCTATTTTGAGAAGTTTGTTAATTCTTCAGTTACAGAGCATTATTCTGAGTAAAATTCTGTATACTTTTAACATTAGTTACGTAATGTGTGGACGATTAAGCCATACTTTGTCAGTCGTGCACCATCTTATACCTGGAAACAGAACGTCGCTTTACCATGGAACACGTGATGTTTGCAAACTGTCAATAGCTTGTGTTTCAAATCATTTTAAATTTGCAACTGGTTATTGATAACATTTCTTCTTAATCTGATTTCACTTAGTGATTATTGGTACGTAGTAGAATAATAATACGACACACAGACTCCTGAATACAGTACTGACAAGATTTTCTCGATTGAAACACTTTTAAATTCGAACATAACATTTGTTCTTAGGTACATGAGCTTGTTGTGCCTTGGAACAGTTCTTCACGTTTGGAAAAACTTTATTTTTCCACAATAATTTTTCTAAATTGAGAAAAAGTCTACAGCACACGTAAAGAGAATGCTAACATTTCAAAGTTCTTCGAGTGCTAAGCTTCGGCTCTCTCTTTTTTGTGTTAGTGTACTGTGAGAAGAGAAAACTATAACTGAAACTTCCTGGCAGATTAAAATTGTGTGCCCGACCGAGACTCGAACTCGGGACCTTTGCCTTTCGCGGGCAAGTGCTCTATCATCTGAGCTACCGAAGCACGACTCACGCCCGGTACTCACAGCTTTACTTATGCCAGTATCTCGTCTCCTACCTTCCAAACTTTACAGAAGCTCTCCTGCGAATGGTTCGCAGGAGAGCTCCTGTAAAGATACTGGCAGAAGTAAAGCTGTGAGTAGCGGCCGTGAGTCGTGCTTCGGTAGCTCAGATGGTCAGTCTGCTTTCCGCAGCGCTGCGGCGAGGACGTCTTGTTTACGTCCCGTCCGCGCGGTCGCGAGTGCCCGTAGTTGTTTACTACTTCGTCGCCGCTAGTTTAGAGTCCATCACTACCGACGCAACATGGCACATTCATACAGACAAACCACCATCAAGATCAGTTTTCAAACCGATCATGCACGACCGCGAGCTTTTGAAGTGGAACGTTTTCTACGTGACGACGTTAAAATTGACCCGCGAGACATAATTGGTATCCATCTCTCTATCACGAGCAGTGTTGTCTACGTCAAGCTAGTAAGCGACGAGGTGTGCAACAGAATCGTGAGCGCACATGCGAACGATCTTAAATTCAAACATTCTGATGGCCATATTGGGGCGGTCTCTATCGATCACGCGGGGCTTGGCCTCCGTACGATACGCGTCTTCGAACTCCCTTTCGAAGTACCACCGGACGTAGGCACCGCGGCTTTCCAGCCCTACGGCAGAGTGATCAGCCATATGGCCGAAAAATGGACCACCTTTACAACGTACCCCGTTCTTAACGGGGTACGACAGATTAAAATTGAACTGACCAAACATGTTCCGTCATATCTTGTCATCGGCGGATGTAGGGCGATCATTATGTATGACGGTCAGCCACGCACTTGTTCTGGTTGTGGCCAAGAAGGGCACGTCCGGTCGGATTGTCTCCGACGACGGCTTACTCAAATCCCGACAGGTGAATCTATGACTCCTTCTACGGTGACGACCCTTCCTCTCAATTACGCCGAAGTTACACGGACAGCAACTCTTTCCGATGCTGACGACAGTAGTCCGATAGCCGCCCCCGATGGAGAGACCAAAATGGCTTCTGCAGTACAGGATCCGGCCTCTACAACGGCGCCCCCACCTGAAGATAATCACCGATCGACCTTGCAAGAAGGCGTGGATGCCAGAATGGACATTGACCCACGGGTTGTGCCGACAGCGGCTTTTCTTCCAGACACCGGAGCAGCTGACGAAATCCACCCACATTCAGATACTGAAACACACGTCCGTAAACAGCGTTCCCCGCGAAAACACAAGAGACGGCGGCGTGCTCCATCGGACGAGTGTTTGCAGCGATCGTCTGACATGGACTGTGGAAATTCCGACGACGGTACCGGCGGTACAGAGGCCGCTGTACCTTCAAACTCAACAGATCGCCGTGGTGACGGCTTCAGCCCCTCAGACCCCACAGCACAGCAGGATCACAAGCAGACATCCGCTGCCGATTCCCAGCCAGCAGAGCCGATGGAGTCAGCGCCGAGTGCCGCAGCAGCCACTAACAGCCACCAACAGCCGATGGTGTTTCACGGCGACTGGGCGGACGACTGTGAGGAACACTCCTTGCCCATCGTGTTGGACGACACAGGGGGAAATTTACCCCACCAGTGTTGATCCTTCCCCGCCGTCAGTTACAGTGACGAGACAGCCTTGCCAGGGTATTGATGGCCAACACGGATGCTGTGGATAGACCTCAAACTTATCGCGTTGCAACTATAAACATTAACACTATACGGACGCGCGCTAAGTTATCCTTGCTTCAGGATATGTTGAACTCTGCTTCCATCGACATAGCCCTTCTCCAGGAAGTGTACGTCGACGACTTCCCAGGCATGTACGGTTACGATGCTTGCGTCTCTCCAGCTTCCCCAACAGGCAGCGGTGTCGCTGTACTTCTTCGGGAAGGGATAGTGGCGGACGATATCCTGTTTCTGCCTGGGGCGAGAGGAATGGCACTCACAGTACTGGGGGTCCGCCTTATCAATATCTACGCACCTTCCGGGACGGACAAACGTCGCGAACGTTCACGATTCTTTGCGGAAGACGTCGCCCCGCTCTTCCAAGGCCGCCACGACCATCTGGTGTTTGGAGGTGACTACAATTGCGTACTGGCGCCCAGAGACCAACTCCCACGACATAATCCGTGCCCGGAACTCGAGACGCTAATTCGAGACCTGCAGATGGTGGACACTTGGGAACATCTTCACGGCCACCGACCGGGATTCACGCACTTCACAAGTCACTCTTCCAGTCGTATCGATCGGATTTATGTCTCACGCTCTCTCGCCGCTGGAACACAGGATGCGGAACTGTGGCCTGCAGCATTCTCGGACCACTCAGCTTACATTTGTGCCGTCACCCTGCGGCGGCAACAAGTGTGGAGAAGCCGCAGCCCGTGGAAATTAAACATCGCTCACCTGTCGTACCCGGATTGCCGCCAAGCCGTTGAGGATACGTGGCATTCGTGTGAAAATCGCCTCCGTGCCTATCCCACAACTATCCGCTGGTGGTTGGACTGCGCCAAACCGGCACTGAGGCGAACGTTGATAACCTACGGTCGTGACCACGCTACCTGGCGAAGACATACACTCGACTTTTACTTCCGGGTCCTGCGCGACTGCGATGCTATGGCGCCGTCTCCGGAACGACAAACGGCGGTCCACCGTGCTAAGGCTCAGATCCTCGCTCATATGCGACGCCACCTAGAGGGGGTAGTCATCCGCTCGAGGACGCAGGATCGGATACCGAGCGAACGCCCGTCAATGTTCCACGTCCTTCGTGAACGTAAACGACGCCAACGAGCGCTGATACGCTTCATCGACACGGAGGACGGTCATCGCCTCACCACGCAACAAGACATAAACACAGCGTTCTACAATCATTATTCCCAACTCTATTCCGCTCAGACCCCTGATCCGACAGCACTGGAGGACGTCTCTCAGACGATTTACGGCACCGTCACCCCGGCAATGGAAGCGGCCTTGATGGAAGAAATTACAGAAGAAGAAGTGATCGACGCCTTTCGAAAAGGTGCTGTCAACAAGTCTCCGGGTCCTGATGGCCTCCCCTTGGAATTTTACCGGACTTTTCAATATTTATTAGCCTCCCGATGGACGGACATCTGTCGCGAACTCCTATCCCCGGATGTGCCGCTCCCTGCGGCCCTTGTGGAAGGAATGATTATTCCTATTCACAAACCGTCCGGTGGCTCACGACTGCAGGACTACCGCCCGTTGACGCTATTGAACTGCGACTTTAAAATCTTTTCTCGACTGTTAGCGGCGCGGATACGCCAGACCCTACGAAATGTTATCTCACCCGATCAAACGTCATTAGGAGGCGACAATAATATTCAAACAGCACTCAGTGAATATCGTGACTTGATCTCACTGGCGAGGGCATGTCGTCTGAAGGGTGCACTGGCGGCAATCGATTTTAGTCAAGCTTTCGACCGAGTGGACCACAACTATTTGGAAGCGGTCCTCCAACATATGCGGTACCCACAGCCATTCGTCACTGTCGTCATGCGACTCCTCCGTGGCGCGACGTCCAAGGTGATCGTCAACGGCCGACCTTCGCAGCCCCTCACCATTTCTCGATCGATACGCCAAGGGTGCCCTCTGTCCACTTTACTTTACGCTGTGGCCATGGAACCTCTCCTCTGCGGCCTGCGCCAACGACTAACGGGTATGACGTTACGAGGCCACACTTTCCGGTGTAAAGCGTACGCTGACGACCTGGTGATTGTCATCCGCCACGGTGACGACACCGCTAGCGCACTAAATTGGATAACGAAATATGGCATGGCCGCTGGTAGTCGTATCAACGTCGCAAAATCGGTGGCGATGAACATCGGGGTCGGATTGTCTGAGAACAGTGTCACCCCCTTACAGCTCAGAGATAGTTTGAAATGTCTCGGCATTGACTTTACAGACGATATACGACGGACCGCTGCTCACAACTTTCGACGGCTTTTACGGAATGTTCGGACTGGAATTGCCAACAACCGCCTACGAGCCCTGGACATCGTCCAACGGACCCAGTATGTTAACTCACATTTAGCGTCACGCATTCCGCACATCGCCCAGATATTACCTATACCGGTGATGTTAGCACGCCGTATACATGCGGCTTTTGGGTCCTTCGTGAGTTCAGGAATGCTTTTCAAGATCAAATATGAGACTCTCACCCTTCCTCCGGATCGGGGAGGGCTTGGCCTTTATCACGTTTATGACAGAGCGGTCGCCCTATTTGTGAGCACATTAGTCAAACTACGGCACCGCCGTCCGGACAGTCTGACCAGTTTGTTAATAGAAGAACTAGCACCGCCCTCCCTGTTGCCGCCTGTGCCGATACACCATGTCCCCTCCTCGCTCTTCTACATCGGTGTCTTTTACCTCGAACTCAGTTACGTTCGACTTGCCTTACCAGCGACTCAACTGGCGACGGCAAAGACGGTTTATAGGGTCCTGCAACGTGGACGACCCGATAACGTCGTGGAGAGTAAGCACCCGAACGTCAACTGGCGAGTTGTGTGGAGGACAATTCACCACGTAACACTGGACACTGACGTCACGGCGATGTGGTATATCACTGTCAACGGTAAGCAGGTGACCAGATCAAGGCTACATGCGATCCACATGGTGGACTCACCCACGTGCACGAGCTGTGGCGTCCAAGACGACGATGAACACCGTCTTAGCTGTGGCGAGTCTACGGCAGTGTGGCACTTAGTGAGGCAAATGTCAGCATACTTCCTTCGGGTAACGCCGAATCATATCGACCCCAAGACTATCTTATTCCCGGATGAAACGTATTACCCACGCACTAAAACTAATGCAATGACGTGGCTTCGTGGACATGCAGTGCATTATTTGTTTCAAGACGGCACTAAGGACACTTTAGACTTTTGGAATTATTTGCAGGAACGACATTGCAAGATCCTCCGTAACCCTAAGTATCGACAATATTTTTCCAATTTTTTGTGGAGTGCGTTCCACGACCCTCCACGTAGCTGGAACATCACGGGTAAGAGAAGCTAAAATTACAATACGATGATAGAACACTACACGGTACGACGTGGGATCTACTTTCATCATTACGAGAAGTCATACCTGGATGATACAGCAGATGGAGAGTTTCGTTGTGAACCCTCACACTCTGTAACAGTATTTGCCCCTTTTCCTCTTTTTGTCCCCGGTGCGAAAAGGTCTTCGCAGTTTTAGTTTCCCCATCCGGTGCAAGATGTAGCACTGGTTCATGGTGGTATGGATTCCACCCTTCAGTTTTGTTTCATGGTTTCCTTCGCCCCGCACTTTGCTCTCTTTCTTTATGCCTTTTTCTACAACTATTAGCATGGTTTTAGTTCTGTGCGTCCCCAACTCGACGCAAAGAGTGCACTTACTAGTTTTCAGTTCCTTACTGTTAAAACAAATTTAAAAAAAATGAAAAAAAAATTTAAAAAAAATTCAAAATAAATAAAAAAAAGTTGGTAGAGCACTTTCCAAAAAAAAAAAAAAAGATGGTAGAGCACTTGCCCGCGAAAGGCAAAGGTCCCGAGTTCGAGTCTCGGTCGGGCACACAGTTTTAATCTGCCAGGAAGTTTCATATCAGAGCACACTCCGCTGCAGAGTGAAAATCTCACTCTGAAAACTATAACTGTTTTAAAGGAGAAGTTAATTTCTACCCAGATTTACCAAAACCAAAAGTATTGGGAAACTATACTGGGGTCCAAAGTTAAAGCAACAAACTACAGTGTACACATTCACAGACGGTGCAGTATGGCAGACGGACGATGCCTAACAGACTCTCTGAGGTGGAGGGCTGTGGGAAGAATAGAAGCAGGACAGTCGCAAACTGATGTTGCGGCGCGGCACGTTACTTTTTACCGCCCTGCCGGTGTCGAGCAATATTTATTTGTCTAGCTAAAAGCTGTAGTAGAAAATACTAGACCACTACTGTCTACTGCAGGTCGCAACATACATAGAATTGTCCGGTAAACGGGATGTGGCTAGCTACTGAAATAAAAGTTTTAACTTGGCAATGTAAATTTTCAGGTGTACTTCTACGATTTCTCTAGTAGCTGTAGATGTAGGAAGTATGCAGCAGACCTCAGCAGTTACGGTGGCTAGGACAGTTGCAAAGTCTAAGAGAAAGAAGAAGGTTCTGCTGTTAGGTAGTTCTCATGGTAGAGGTGTAGGCCAGCAGTTGCAGGAAGTTTTGGGGAGTGAGTACCAGGTCACCAGCATTGTGAAGCCTAATGCAGGATTGGCTCAGGTGACTTTTAACATAGGGGGGTTGTGTAGGGATTTTACTAAAGAGGATCAGGTAGTGATTGTGGGTGGGGCTGGTAATAGTATTGATAGGGATGGGGAGTATGACATAGATGGTGACCTGGAAAAGATAGCCACTCAGACTGGCAACACGAATGTGCATTTCGTGGAACTGTTTCAGCGTCACGATCGGCCTCATCTTAATACAGCCGTCAGGCGTAATAACATGAGACTTGGGGGTGCGCTGATGACAGAAGGCATGAGTCACATTTCAGTGGTGTCGGTGGAGTCTATCAGTAGGACGGGTTTCACTAGACATGGCCTGCACCTCAACAGGTATGGGAAGGGGAGGTTGGCAAAACTTATAGGTGACAGCATAGGTGGGGGTGGTGGGATCACTCATGGGAAAATTCCGGTAGTTGTGGGTGTTAGAGCTGTACCTTTTTTAGATTGAAGTCAGCTGATAGGTATTCCTGCTTAAGGGAAGTCTCTCTAACAAAGAAACCACTTTCTACAAAGCTTGGGTATCCGATTAATGAGGGAATTAGTATATTTCATCAAAATATACAAGGTATTAGAGATAAAGTTAGTGAACTGCTTATAGATGTTGACTCTGAAATTATTGGTATATCTGAACACTTCTTAAGTAAGGAGATAATTCAGAGGCTTCCTTTACCAGGATACAGGTTGGCTGGCAGCTTTTCTAGGAGCTCTATGCGGTGTGGGGGAGTAGCCATGTATGTGAAAAACGGTATCCCATTTGAGTCAATTGATGTTTCAAAGTACTGCACTGAAAAGGTGTTTGAATGTTGTGCAGGTGTGGTTAAATTTAGTGGAGCTAAACTTCTTACTGTTGTTATTTATAGATCCCCAGACTCCGATTTCACAACATTTTTGCTAAAGCTAGAGGAGGTTCTTGGTTCACTTTATAGGAAATACAAAAAGTTTGTTATATGTGGTGACTTCAATATTAATTGTATAAGTGATTGTGCAAGGAAAAGGATGCTGGTAGACCTCCTTAATTCATATAATCTTATGCAAACCGTATTCTTTCCAACGAGAGTGCAAGGGAACAGTAGAACAACCATAGACAATATTTTTGTTCATTCGTCATTATTAGAAGGGCATTCTGTTAGCAAAAAGGTGAATGGCCTTTCAGATCATGATGCACAAATTTTAAGTCTAAAAGATTTTTGTGCTGCAACACATGTTAAATATAGTTACCAACTTTTTAGGAAAGCTGATCCAGTTGCTGTACAAACTTTTATAAACCTTATCAAGGAACAAGAGCGGCAAGATGTTTATAGTGCTGATACAGTAGACGGTAAATATAATGCTTTCCTCAAGACTTTTCTCGTGCTCTTTGAAAGTTGCTTTCCGTTAGAACGTTCAAAACAGGGTACTAGCACAAACAGGCAGCCTGGGTGGCTGACTAAAGGGATAAGAATATCTTGTAGAACAAAGTGGCAATTATATCAAAATGTTAGAAACAGTCAAAATCTAAATGCAGCAGCGCATTACAAACAGTATTGTAAGGTGCTTAAAAAAGTTATTAGGAAGGCAAAAAGTATGTGGTATGCAGATAGAATAGCTAAGTCTCAGGATAAAATTAAAACCATATGGTCAGTCGTAAAGGAAGTGGCTGGTCTGCAGAGACAGGTCGAGAATATAGAATCAGTGCGTAGTGGGGATGTCCGTGTTACTGATAAGTTGCATATATGTACAGTACTTAATAATCACTTTCTGAATATAGCAGGTGAACTAAATAGAAACCTAGTCCCAACAGGGAATCATATAGCGCTCTTAGAAAAAAGTGTTCCGAGACTGTTACCTGAAATGCTCCTCCATGATACTGACAAGAGGGAGATTGAGTTAATAATTAAATCACTAAAGACCAAGAACTCTCATGGATATGACGGGATATCTAGCAGAATACTGAAGTATTGTTCCACGTATGTTAGCTCAGTACTTAGCCATATCTGTAACTTTTCCTTTAGGAGTGGTCAGTTTCCTGACCGATTAAAGTACTCGGTAGTGAAGCCACTTTATAAAAAGGGAGACAGGGATAATGTTGACAATTATAGACCTATTTCTATGCCATCGGTGTTTGCTAAAGTTATCGAGAGGGTTGTATATACAAGGTTACTGCAGCATTTAAATTCACATAATTTGCTATCAAATGTACAGTTTGGTTTTAGAAATGGCTTAACAACTGAAAATGCTATAGTCTCTTTTCTCTGTGAGGTTTTGGACGGATTAAATAAAAGGTTGCGAACGTTAGGTGTTTTCTTTGATTTAACGAAGGCTTTTGACTGTGTTGACCACAAAATACACTCCTGGAAATTGAAATAAGAACACCGTGAATTCATTGTCCCAGGAAGGGGAAACTTTATTGACACATTCCTGGGGTCAGATACATCACATGATCACACTGACAGAACCACAGGCACATAGACACAGGCAACAGAGCATGCACAATGTCGGCACTAGTACAGTGTATATCCACCTTTCGCAGCAATGCAGGCTGCTATTCTCCCATGGAGACGATCGTAGAGATGCTGGATGTAGTCCTGTGGAACGGCTTGCCATGCCATTTCCACTTGGCCCCTCAGTTGGACCAGCGTTCGTGCTGGACGTGCAGACCGCGTGAGACGACGCTTCATCCAGTCCCAAACATGCTCAATGGGGGACAGATCCGGAGATCTTGCTGGCCAGGGTAGTTGACTTACACCTTCTAGAGCACGTTGGGTGGCACGGGATACATGCGGACGTGCATTGTCCTGTTGGAACAGCAAGTTCCCTTGCCGGTCTAGGAATGGTAGAACGATGGGTTCGATGACGGTTTGGATGTACCGTGCACTATTCAGTGTCCCCTCGACGATCACCAGTGGTGTACGGCCAGTGTAGGAGATCGCTCCCCACACCATGATGCCGGGTGTTGGCCCTGTGTGCCTCGGTCGTATGCAGTCCTGATTGTGGCGCACACCTGCACGGCGCCAAACACGCATACGACCATCATTGGCACCAAGGCAGAAGCGACTCTCATCGCTGAAGACGACACGTCTCCATTCGTCCCTCCATTCACGCCTGTCGCGACACCACGGGAGGCGGGCTGCACGATGTTGGGGCGTGAGCGGAAGACGGCCTAACGGTGTGCGGGACCGTAGCCCAGCTTCATGGAGACGGTTGCGAATGGTCCTCGCCGATACCCCAGGAGCAACAGTGTCCCTAATTTGCTGGGAAGTGGCGGTGCGGTCCCCTACGGCACTGCGTAGGATCCTACGGTCTTGGCGTGCATCCGTGCGTCGCTGCGATCCGGTCCCAGGTCGACGGGCACGTGCACCTTCCGCCGACCACTGGCGACAACATCGATGTACTGTGGAGACCTCACGCCCCACGTGTTGAGCAATTCGGCGGTACGTCCACCCGGCCTCCCGCATGCCCACTATACGCCCTCGCTCAAAGTCCGTCAACTGCACATACGGTTCACGTCCACGCTGTCGCGGCATGCTACCAGTGTTAAAGACTGCGATGGAGCTCCGTATGCCACGGCAAACTGGCTGACACTGACGGCGGCGGTGCACAAATGCTGCGCAGCTAGCGCCATTCGACGGCCAACACCGCGGTTCTTGGTGTGTCCGCTGTGCCGTGCGTGTGATCATTGCTTGTACAGCCCTCTCGCAGTGTCCGGAGCAAGTATGGTGGGTCTGACACACCGGTGTCAATGTGTTCTTTTTTCCATTTCCAGGAGTGTATTACTGCAGAAGTTGGAACATTATGGAGTAAGGGGAGTAGCTTACAATTGGTTCGCCTCCTACTTTAAGAACAGAAAGCAGAAGGTAATCCTCCGCAATATTGAGAGTGGTAATGATGTTCAGTCCCAATGGGGCACTGTTAAATGGGGCGTTCCCCAAGGGTCGGTGCTGGGGCCACTGCTGTTCCTTATTTATGTAAATGATATGCCTTCTAGTATTACAGGTGATTCAAAAATATTTCTGTTTGCTGATGACACCACCTTGGTAGTGAAGGATCTTATGTGTAATATTGAAACATTATCAAATAATGTAGTTCATGATATAAGTTCGTGGCTTGTGGAAAATAATTTGATGCTAAATCACAGTAAGACTCAGTTTTTACAGTTTCTAACCCACAATTCAACAAGAACTGACATTTTAATCAGACAGAATGGGCATGTTATAAGCGAGACGGAACAGTTCAAGTTCCTAGGCGTACGCATAGATAGTAAGCTGTTGTGGAAAACCCATGTTCAGGATCTTGTTCAGAAACTAAATGCCGCTTTATTTACCATTAGAACAGTATCTGAAATAAGTGACATTTCAACACGAAAAGTAGTATACTTCGCATATTTTCATACGCTTATGTCATATGGTATTATTTTTTGGGGTAATTCTTCTGATTCAAAAAGGGTATTTTTGGCTCAAAAACGGGCTGTTCGAGCTATGTATGGTGTAAGTTCGAAAACCTCTTGTCGACCCCTATTCAATAGTCTGGGAATTTTGACATTGCCCTCACAGTATGTATTTTCTTTAATGTCGTTTGTTGTTAGCAATATTAGCTTATTCCCAAGAGTTAGCAGCTTTCACTCAGTTAATACTAGGCAGAAATCAAATCTGCATGTGGAATGCACTTCCTTGACTCTTGTGCAGAAAGGAGTGCAGTATTCTGCTGCATCCATTTTCAATAAGCTACCACAAGAACTCAAAAATCTTAGCAGTAGCCCAAACACTTTTAAGTCTAAACTGAAGAGTTTCCTCGTGGCTCACTCCTTCTATTCTGTCGAGGAGCTCCTGGAAGAGATAAAAAATTAAGCAAATTCCAGTGTTACATTCTTGATTTTCTTTATTTAAACTAACGACTTGTCGCCTGAATATGTTTCTTATATTTCATTTTATCTGTTTCTACAATCGTGTTATAATTTCATGTATTGACTCGTTCCATGACCATGGAGACTTCTCCTAAATGTGGTCCCACGGAACAATAAATAAATAAATAAAAAATAAAATAAATAAAGATCACAGTTAATACTGCCAAGTGCGTACTAAGTGGCAACACAATGTAAAGTTCATACGCACACCACAATCACACACGTAGCCAGTTTGTGGTATTTACACCCGTTACCGAAGTTAATAGACTTCACCAGATCGTTTAGTTATGAAAATGCTCGCTCAAATGTTGTGCACTCAGCTCTACACATAATACCTGTTCCAATCTTAGATCTCACAACACGCCACGCAGTTTTAACTAACAGTCAAAAGCAATAATTTTGATATTCCGTCCGAAATTCCACACGGCTTCCACTATACCGTTCACTTAAATACACTTTGTACTACTTCACGAACTCGTAATTAGCATTTTTCCGCGATTTTATAGTAGTTTCGTCGGAACTGCTTTCAATGAGATGTTACTAGTTCGAACCCTCAGCCACGACCCCCCTAGATCACACCAAAGGCTTTGTTCCCACTTCCCAGCACAGATTGGCGCGAGCCTGCATTTTTCTGATATCACAAACAGCAAATCAGGTTGCAGTATTATCCCGCGCTAACCCGCTCTTTACTTCAATGACCGATCATAGTAAAACATTTCTTTCTATGGCAATTGATAAATAAATAAATTTAGAAAAGTATCAAATATAAAATTACTTCTTCTGAAATTACCGATTAATTTGTGTTCTACTCACGATTTATTAGTACCATAAACTGACTGCACATTTAACTATAGTAAATCCCCTGTATAGTTTAACTGGTACTTCGTGAATAAACAAAACAATTTTAATTTACTTCTGTTCTTCTTCACTCGTACAACACTCACACTGCTAATTCCTACACATATAAAACAATTATAATTATGCAAATACATTAAATGTTAATCAAACATAACTTTACAACATTGTTTTGACTACGACTGCTAGCACTGTCCGTCAACCGCTGACCTCTGCCGCCAACTAGTACAACTACGTGCAGCTCTGTATCTCAGGTCCATGTCAGCTAGTGACATCTGCCGATGACTCATGCCTATAACGATATCGTCCTAACAAGTGACAGGAGCGGTGCGAAGGCGCTACACCTCAGTGTAGCCCAATGGCTTGCTGTGAATCGTTGTATTGTTTCTCGGAAGTGCCGACTGTTTATACAGACCGAAACTGTATCCAGAAAACCAGGGCAGGGCCGACCATTTGTGACATATTTGGTTGTAAGGGCACGACGGTACCGCCTTAGTAGTGCACGGCAACTGGCATCTGACCCCAAAGCTCTGCCTCGTGAAGGCTGGGTGTTGTGTGCTGTCCTTAGGTTAGTTAGGTTTAAGTAGTTCTAAGTTCTAGGGGACTGATGACCATAGATGTTAAGTCCCATAGTGCTCAGAGCCATTTGAACCATTTTTTGACCCCAAAGCGTCCATTGTACGTGTTGTATCGAGGCAAACGGTGTACAGAAGGCTTCAGCAGAGTGGCCTTTATTGTCGGAGTCATGCTGTATGTATACCTCTGACGTGTCTTCACAGAAGGGAACATCTGGAGTGGAGTCGTCAGAATGCCACCTGGACGGTCTATATCTACATCTACATCTATATCTACATCCATACTCCGCAAGCCACCTGACGGTGTGTGGCGGAGGGTACCCCGAGTACCTCTATCGGTTCTCCCTTCTATTCCAGTCTCGTATTGTTCGTGGAAAGAAGGACTGTCGGTATGCTTCTGTGTGGGCTCTAATCTCTCTGATTTCATCCTCATGGTCTCTTCGCGAGATATACGTAGGAGGGAGCAATATACTGCTTGACTCTTCGGTGAAGGTATGTTCTCGAATCTTTAACAAAAGCCCGTACCGAGCTACCGAGCGTTTCTCCTGCAGAGTCTTCCACTGGAGTTTATCTATCATCTCCGTAACGCTTTCGCGATTACTAAATGATCCTGTAACGAAGCGCGCTGCTCTCCGTTGGATCTTCTCTATCTCTTCTATCAACCCTATCTGGTACGGATCCTACACTGCTGAGCGGTATTCAAGCAGTGGGCGAACAAGCGTACTGTAACCTACTTCGTTTTCGGATTGCATTTCCTTAGGATTCTTCCAATGAATCTCAGTCTGGCATCTGCTTTACCAACCATCAACTTTATATGATCATACCATTTTAAATCACTCCTAATGCATACTCCCAAATAATTTATGGAATTAACTGCTTCCAGTTGCTGACCTGCTATTTTGTAGCTAAATGATAAGGGATCTATCTTTCTAGGTATTCGCAGCACATTACACTTGTCTACATTGAGATTCAAATGCCATTCCCTGCACCATGCGTCAATTCGCTACAGATCCTCCTGCATTTCAGTACAATTTCCCATTGTTACAACCTCTCGATACACCACAGCATCATCTGCAAAAAGCCTCAGTGAACTTCCGATGCCATCCACCAGGTCATTTATGTATATTGTGAATAGCAACGGTCCTATGACACTCCCCTGCGGCACACCTGAAATCACTCTTACTTCGGAAGACTTCTCTCCATTGAGAATGACATGCTGCGTTCTGTTATCTAGGAACACCTCAATCCAATCACACAATTGGTCTGATAGTCCATATGCTCTTACTTCGTTCATTAAACGACTGTGGGGAACTGTATCGAACGCCTTGCGAAAGTCAAGTCGAACAGTATCTTTTCACAGATGAGTCCCGATTTGATCTGGAGAGTAATTCTCATCTGGAGGGAACGTGGAACTCGATTTCGGGACCCAGAAGCTATGGAGATGGACCGATATCGAGGAGGATCCCTAGTGATATGGACAAGGGTTATTTTAACTATACGATCACCTCTTCACGAAATTGTACAGGTGAACTGGTACGGTTTATCTGGTGTCAGCTATTGTGACGAGATCTTGGGACGTCATGTGGTTGTTGCGGGGTGTTGTGGCCCAGACTTCGTACTGATGGACGATATTGCTCAATCTCATAGTGCATGGATGGTTGATGTTTTCATGGAAAAAGAAGATATTGCACGTATGGCGTGGCCAGATTTGAACCCCTTGAAGTATGTCTCGGATGCACGGGGAGACGGGTTGCATCATATCAGCTCCCGTCAACCACTCTCCAAGACTTGCGAGCAGCTGTGCAGGAGTAACGGGCGTTATTTCCTCAACATGAGATTGCTGACATCATTCACAGCATGCCTCGTCGTTGTCACGCCTGTATTGTTTCCAGAAGTGGTCACACCCCATACTGAGCACTTCGACCAGTTGTCAGAATGTGTGTACAAATCCTTTAACTTGGAAAAAAACGAAGAACATTTTTGTCTGTCGTTATGCATCTTGCAGTTGTTTACGTCCTGTATTCCTTTCATTGTTTCTACTTTACTATCACCTGTTATACTGTTTTGTGACAAAATAAACGTAACCTTGCAAAATTTCCGTTTGTTGGTTTAGTTTTGGACAGCAGTACAGTTAACCGCTTCTGCGAGGAACAATTAATGTCTCAGGTTGCGTTTGCGAGCTAGTTGGCTGTTTTCATTTTAAATACTGGGTTTTACAGAATTCTCATTTAACTTATGAAAAACTAATGTGTTCACAATTACGATAGTGCGTGTTAATTTGAAAGACTCAAAAATATTAACAAAATATTTTGAAAAGTAATTTTGATTTTGGTGCTGTGTCTTTCGTAGAACTCTTTAAGTTGTGTCATAGCGAATACATGCAGGCTACAGAACTTTGCCTTACAATGGCAAATTCAGATAGAAAGCTAAATAATAGAAGACTGTACCATTCTTGTGCTTTTCTTCGTACTGGATACCACAGATACGCTCGCCTAAGAAACAAAACGGCGTGATTAATTCTCATGCACGTACAACAACGAAGGAGACGTGACAGCTGGCTTGAGGAGAGAGACTGAAAAGTGTTCCGAAGTGTAGCACTCGCTCCGACAGAATTTGACGAATGAAATACAGAGATGTGTGTGTGTGTGTGTGTGTGTGTGTGTGTGTGTGTGTGTATGTATGTGTGTGTATGTGTGCACGCATTTCATAATCAAATACATTTTGACACTGGCGTCTGTGAAGATATTTTTTCTCTGCATATCTATGAACTTGAAGCCATTTTTACGCAACTGGTTGCCTCATTTTTAATACTACACTATGATTGCCTGGAAAGGGAATGGGAGGCGGAAGGTGTAGGGGAGGAGAGGGTGGATGGTGAAAGGGGGCGGAGCTTGTCACGTGATGACGATGACGTCATGAACAAAGGAGGGCGAGGCTTCGTCACAGATGTGAACAAGGTACGCCGGAATGCCCAACGTGAACAAAGTGCGTCAAATAGTTGGTATGCGAACCTGTTGCTGTTCGTGGTGGTTCTTTCGCTTACATCGGAGGCTTCTGTAGTGATGGTTGAGAGGTGTAGGCTATGTGCCGGCACTCTCTTTCTCACCGGCACCATTAACACAGACATGGAACTACAATGTACACGCAGTTATCAATCAATCACACCGACATTGCGGAATTACGCGCACGCTACGTGGGAGACACATGCTTTTGGAATGACGGCCAGTTGAGGACTAGCGAACCACGCATACGAATGCTAGTTGCTCAGTTAATGCAGTTTGTATGTAGAGTCTGTGGTCCCTGTTTCTGTTGAAACATCGCTAATGTCCCTATTCGATATTTCGCTCACCCTTAGTTAAAGTTCCTCAGTGTATGAAGTTTACTCGCAATTACAGTTGTTTCATGGTTGTATTTGCATGTGGCGCTACTCGATACTGGGCGACAGCGTCCCGAGAATAAACATCGATATTTAAAATAAGTTAGTTTTTAAAATAGGGGATAGTTTTGTAGAGTATTCTTCCGATTTATCGTCGTAGATTGCGAAATTATACCTGTGTGTGATCACAAGGTGCCAACCGATGGAGCGTTAACACCTAAAACAATATTTTGGGTACTGCGATATTATGTAGTCAGGAACTGCAAAGTTATTAAAGAAGAACAGTTTCTTCTCCAGTGCTTGTCTTTCTGCTCCTGCGAAGCTAAGCTTATACTGATCTTTATATTCCTGTTTTGTCTTTTCATACATAGAATTGTATCTGCTTTTACATCGCAAATTTCCACGAATGATATGGGTGAAATAGGGGAAAATGCATCGTAGAGACCAATAGGCAGTGCGAAATTACGAATCGTTAGTATTTTCAGAAAACACGAATTGTTAATTAGTTTTTCGTGGACGGAATACCAAGTGATATAGGAACAGTTACTGCGCTCCGGTAAAATTAAAAACAAACATTGTACCAGTACGAGGTCTGTAGGCTGCTTTCGAAATCACGGAGTTCCACGGTCGCTGCTTTTAAGCAAAACACGGTGATAGCAGTTGCGTAACTGTAGAAACATTTGTGTAAGGCATTACAAACAGCTGCTGCGAAAACGAAATGAGTGTGCACGAACGTTCGGGTAGCAGGATTGTAACGGCGCTTGGCACACGTTTGAGACTTTTCGGAAGGTTGTTGCAGCGCGCGCCGGAAAGTTTGCGGGGTTTACACGGCCACTGCTTATAACGAGCAGCAGCGGCGGCTAACGACGCACACCTGCTCCCTGCTCGCCCGCGGCTACACCCTGATTGATTGGAAGCCACGGCGTCTCAGATGGCGGACCTCGTTCCACGTCGGGTTGCATCTAGTCCCTCTCCGTCTGTGCGGAGACACAAGCGTCCTTTTACGGGCTTCTGATAAGCGGATCAAACCCGCTTCTCTTATTACAGAGCTACGAGCTGTATGCAGTCACAAAGTGCATTCCAAATGCTCCCAGAAAGCTCGTTACTACAGCGTACACAGCAGCGTCGTCTACATCTACATCTATATCTACATCGACACACATACTCGACAAGCCATTATACGGTGCGTGGCGAAGGGTACGTGGTACCACTGCTACTTACTGTCTTTCCTATTCCATTAGCAAATAGAATGAAGGAAAAAAAAGACTATGTTGTGGATTGGCAAGAGAGCCAACCCACTATGAGAGGAAGCCGAAAGGCACGCGTTTTAGCTCACGTAGGCTGGCGTGAGGTCTGGAACAGGTCAAGGAAATGAGACTAACAAAAAACGTACGTAGCTGCTGGAATACTTAACTTTAATCCATAATTGGTGAACATCGCTCTTGACGGTACATGTTTTACAGCATCAATAGTAACTGGTAATGGCGCCTTGCTAGGTCGTAGCAAATGACGTAGCTGAAGGCTATGCTAACTATCGTCTCGGCAAATGAGAGCGTAATTTGTCAGTGAACCATCGCTAACAAAGTCGGCTGTACAACTGGGGCGAGTGCTAGGAAGTCTCTCTAGACCTGCCGTGTGGCGGCGCTCGGTCTGCAATCACTGATAGTGGCGACACGCGGTTCCGACGTATACTAACGGACCGCGGCCGATTTAAAGGCTACCACCTAGCAAGTGTGGTGTCTGGCGGTGACACCACAGTTTATGTGCTTCCGTATGAGCCCTGATTTCTCTTAGCTTATCTTCCCGTCGTTACGGGAGCTATTTGTTAGTGGCAGTAGGACGGTTCTGCATCTGTCGCAAAGGCCGGTTCTCTAACGTTTCCGAATACTATTTCGCGGAAAGAACGTTTTTATCCCTCCAGTGGTTCCCATTTGAGTTCACGAAGCATTCTCCTAGCAGGACGCCTCTAAACTGCCTCGATGTCTTCTCTTAATCCAGCCATGAAGTGTTCCAAAACACACGAGCAGTACTCAAGAACTGGTAACACAAGTATTCTGTGCACAGGCTCCCCTATGGATAATGATGAGCGTATGGCATTCGTAGCCGGGAGAACCCTCGCGGGGCGGTTCGGCCGCCGCTCCACATGTCTTTAACGCCACTACGGCGAGTTGCGAGTGAATGAGGACGAAATAATGATGAAAGACACACAACACCCAGTCATCTCGAGACAGATAAAATCCTTGGCCCCGCCGGGAATCGAACCCGGGACCCCTTGCGCGGGAATTGAAAACGCTACCGGAAGACCACGAGCCGCGGACTCCCCTATAGATGAGCTACACTTTTCTAGAATTATACCAATAAATCGAGGTCAACGAGCCGCCTTCTCTACTACCGACAGTACGTGCTCGTTCCATTTCATGGCACTGTGCAACGTTATGGTTAGACATTGAATCGATGTGACACTATTAAACAGCACACCACTTTAGTAGTGTATTCGGACATTGAACGACTGCTTACTCATCTACATTACTCTCAGTAAATTACATAATTTTCATCACTGTCTTTTTTTCTTTACTAACCTCCTCCTGTATTAAAGTCCGTAAAAAGGCGATAATAGTAACTACACAGCTAACTGCCTTGTCGCAGTGGTAACACCGGTTCCCGTCAGATCACCAAAGTTAAGCGGTGTCGGGCTTGGACAGCACTTGGACGAATCACTGTCCGGAGTGCCGAGCGCTGTTGGCAAGCAGGATGCAATTAGCTCTTGTAAGGCCAATTGACGAGCGACTTGATTGAGAAGCAGCGGCTCCGAGCACGAAAACTGACAACGGTCGTGAGAGCGGTGTGCTGACCACATGCCCCTCCGTGTCCGTATGCAGTGAGGCCCATCGGTAGAAAATGAAACGGCGGTCGGTCGGAACCGTTGGGCCTTCCGAGATCTGTTCGGACGGAGTTAAGTTTAGTAACTACACGAGATGTCACTCATTAGCTGTACACCTAAAATATTTTCGAAATATTCTGTTCCCAATGAACTGAATAATGTAGAAACTTTCACTAAATTACATGATATGAACTGCTCACGAAAGTTTTGCACGTCTTGCCTTTCACAGATCGTGTGTGGCCTTAAAGGGGAGCAGGAAATGAAAGAATTATCCTTATGAAACAAAACTCATAATTTTACGCAGTCTGTTCCAAAGTGTACATCTGTGAAATCAAACGGTCGCAGGTTAGAATCCTGCCTCTGGCATGGATGTGTGTGATGTCCTTAGGTTAGTTAGGTTTAAGTAGTTCTAAGTTCTAGGGGACTGGTGACCTCAGATGTTAAGTCACATAGTGCTCAGAGCCATTTGAACCATTTTGTTAAATCAAAACGTCTGCTTCTGCGTAGCATGGGACGCGGCATGGCTCCACCCCCTCCATTATAACATGCTTGGAGTCTCGCCTGTGAATTATCTAGAAGATGGGCGAGAAGTTTGTGCTTGACGGTCGACTCGTACAAGATATCAACGTAACAAAACGGAAGATGACGTCATCGCCGAATAGTGGAGCGATAATACTAGCAACAAACGAAGTTATGAGCTATCATCCGCCATACAAAATGTCGGAATATAGCAATAGAATAAAGTAACTAGCAATGATATTGTTTATTATTGGGAAAATCAGAATTCATACCCGATTTCCGGTCTAAATAGCTACGGAGTGAAACAACATGAACAGTGTCGTTTAAACATTTCAAAACATCGACATGTTAGGGAAAATATATACACGCAAACTCATCAAACGATATTTAAAAGGCATTTTTCATAGCCTTTATACTGAGCTGACAAAAGTCAAGGGATACCACCTAATATCGTGTCGGACCTCCTTTTGCCTCGCATAGTGTAGCATCTTGACGTGACATGGACTCAACAAGTCGATGGAAGTCTCCTGCAGAAATAGTGAACCATGCTGCCTCTATAGACATCCATAATTGCGAAAGTGTGGCTGGTACAGTGTTTTGTGCACGACCTGACCTCTCGATTGTGTCCCATACATGTTCAATGGGGCCGGCCGGAGTAGCCGAGAGGTTCTAGGCGCTACAGTCTGAAACCGTGCGACCGCTACGGTTGCAGGTTCGAATCCTGCCTCGGGCATGGATGTGTGTGATGTCCTTAGGTTAGTTAGGTTTAAGTAGTTCTAAGCTCTAGGGGACTGATGACCTCAGCAGTTAAGACCCGTAGTGCTCAGAGCCATTTGAACCATGTTCGATGGGACTCATGTCGGGTGATCTGGATGGCCAAATCATTTGCGCGAACTGTCCAGAATGTTCTTGAAATGAATAGAGAACAATTGTGGCCCAGCGACGTGACATTGTTGTTTGGTAACATGTAGTCCATGAATGGCTGCAAATGATCTCCAAGTAGCCGAACCTAACCATTTCCAGCCAATGATCGGTTCAGTGTAACCAGAGCACCCTGTCTACTCCATGTGAACATAGCCCACACCACTATGGAGTCACCACCGGCCTTCACAGTGCCTTGTTGACAACTTGGATCCATGGCTTCGTAGGGTCTGCACCATACTCGAACCATACCACTAGCTCTTACCAAATGAAATCGGAATTCATCCGAGCAAGCCACCACTTTCCAGTCGTCTAGGGTCCAATCGATATGGTCACGCGCTCAAGAGAGGCGCTGCAGGTGATGTCGTACTGTTAGCAAAGACACTCACGTCGGTCGTCTGCTACCAGAGCCCATTGACGCCAAATTTCGCCACACTGTTCTAACGAATACTTCTTCGTACGTTTAACACTGATTTCTGCAGTTATTTCACACCGTGTTTCTTGCCTGTTAGCTCTAACAACTCTATGTAAAGTCCGCTGCTGTCGGTCGTTAAGTGAAGTCCGTCGTCCACTGAATTGTTCTCGAGGAGAGATAATGCCTGAAATTTCGTATTCTGGGCACACTATTGACACGATGGATTTTAGAATACTGAATTCTGTAACGATTTCAGAAATGAAGTCCCATGCGTCTAGCTCCAACTACCATTCCGCGTTCAAAGTGTGTTTATTCCCGTCTTGCTTCCATAATCAGGTCGGAAAGTATTTAATATGAATCACCTGAGTACGAACGACAGCCCCGCCAATGCACTACCCTTAAATGCTTTGTGTATGCTATACTATAGCCATCTTTGGATGTGCGTATCACTATCCCACGACTTTTATCACCTCTGTGTATACCAAACACACTGTGCCTTTTCTCTTTTTCTGTATACCAAATAAGGTCAAATACTACTGTATCATTATTCTTCAGTTAATGTGACTTTTTTGCTGTGAAAAAAGGATATCTACTTAAAAATTGATAGTTCAGTTTATGTTCCAATTTACGCACTGTGTAGGATTGTTCTTTGCCAAGGTATTGTAAAGCCTAACTCACTTTCCGCTTTCAAACATCTAGCCTCTTTCGAAGAACAAAATATAAATGGCTCTAAGCACTATGGGACTTAACATCTGAGGTCATGAGTCCCCTAGACTTAGAATTACTTAAACCTAACTAAAGTAAGGACATTACACTCATCCATGCTCGAGGCAGGATTCGAACTTGCGACCGTAGCAGCAGCGCGGTGCCGGACTGAAGCGCCTAGAGCCGCTCGGCCACAGCGGTCGGCAGAGAAGAACATTCATAAGAAATAAATCCGAGTCGTCATTGAACATTTATACGTTGTCATGATAGCAAACCAAAGAACAAAATAAAGAATAAGAAGACACAAAAGCCGGAAATTCAATACTGAAGTACAAGTGAGGGTGGTAAGATTACGTTAACATCCGACATATAAGCAGGCGACGCCACCTTCCGCCTACCAACGTCAACAACAAAAACTTCCTTTCAGAGAAATCCTGACGTTGTCCTCCAGTCCCGTTCCGTTGACGGTCTGTGTGAATGCCACCGCCGGCCGCGGTGGTCTCGCGGTTCTAGGCGCTCAGTCCGGAACTGCGTGACTGCTACGGTCGCAGGTTCGAATCCTGCCTCGGGCATGGATGTGTGTGATGTCCTTGGGTTAGTTAAGTTTAAGTAGTTCTAAGTTCTAGGGGACTGATGACCACAGATGTTAAGTCCCATAGTGCTCAGAGCCATTTGAACCATTTTTTGAATCCCACCAGCTGATACGCCTTGGGATATGTTGTGACATTGCGTCCAGTTCCGTCAAGTATGGATCCATCATACGTCTGTCCCAGAGCTGTAGTCGTCTCTCCACTTATGGTTCAAATGGCTCTGAGCACTATGGGACTTAACATCGATGGTCATCAGTCCCCTAGAACTTAGAACTACTTAAACCTAACTAACCTAAGGACATCACACAACACCCAGGCATCACGAGGCAGAGAAAATCCCTGACCCCGCCGGATCTCTCCACTTATCATCGTGTCTGTGAAGAGCGTTTCTGCGACAACGCACTACAAATTGATAGTGTACGATCTGGTTAATGTCACCAGATACCTCGCACCATTCCTTCCGAATGATTGATGCCTCCTGGAAGAAGGTGTTTTTACGTGGTGAGTGTGGTCTACTCGTGCTTTGTCACCTTGAAAGACGGACTCATCGCTGAAATTTGGACTGTAAGTCTGAAAAATACATTGGAGAATGCTGTCTCTATGCTACACAGTCCTCATATTATCCTCCGAGAGAGAAGAAAGGCCTCCGACATTCGCGCACAGTTCCGGCCAAACGTAAGTGAGTCATCTCCCTTTTGCATGCCTATGGCGTGTATTCGTACCTGGCGTCAGACAGATGTTCTACTCGTTGGTGGAGACGGTTAATACAGGTTCCATTTCATGTGTAGCTTGCCTACCTTCCTCGGTTAACACGGTGTTGGGGGGCGGGGGCTCAATTCTTCGTAATCGACGCCTAGAGACCACACTGGTCGTGGAACTCAGATGGTCACCATATTTACGGTATTGTAGTGCCTGAGTTGCTAAGAATTACGATGAAATGCTCCTACGGTAAGCATTCATTTCCAAATGAAAAGGCAATGCGGTGACTACAGCCGTTATGAAATACACTGGTGACCAAAATTAAAGCAACAAACCGTTACTTCTCTGTTCTGTGTCTCATTCACGATATAATAAACTATCAGCAGATGTCCATTCGATCTTGTTCTGCACGGAAGGTGGCATTCCGCGCAACGGACAACCACGCCAACTATGACGTCAGGACGACTATCAAACGGGGTAGTGTTTGCCGTGTAGTCTCTCATCCAAAACTGCTGTGTACACAGTCACAGACGTTGCAGTATGGCACATAGACGACGCCTACTGTAACATCGCGAGTCAATACACAATAGCATTTTATTGCAGTAAGCTACTTTGAAGTACGGGCTCGTAGCTTTGGAGCCGTTGGTTGGTGTCAATATACAGCCGCTGGTATCTTCGCATGACTCACTCGCACCTGTCGCTAGCCTAGCCGTGGGAAGCGCAACCTGTGTTAGTTCGAGCGACAGAATATTCAAGCCCCTAAGAATCTAAATAACCAGTATTAAATATTATTCAATTTTGTTAACAGTCAATATACAGCCCTTTGTTATTATAAGGTAGGTTGCATTAAAATCTCAGCTATCTAGCTGAGATACTTTCAGATTGAGAGACAATTATAAGATTAAAATCAGTCAGGATTCATAGCAGTTTGTCTTTTAGTATCATTTGGAAGTTCACTGAAGTTCACTAAATGGCAGAACAATTTATTTAGATTGTTTATAATTAAAAACGTTCACTATTTTTTGTTATTGTAACATAGAATTCAGAAAGGATTAATATTTATTTAATAACTATTTGTTTTGTTGCGTGAATAAATGAGAGTGAGTGAGAGAGTATATGTAGGACGTACGTAAAAATTCAATATTATCTGATGTTAAACATTACATAACTATGTCGTGGGAAAGTGTCAAGCAAGCTGTTGCAATTAAAGCTGTAATTTCGCTACCTTGCTGATGCATGTCCAAGGGTACTTGCTTTTGTAAGAAGGCAGCCAGAATACCCATTTGCAGAGTAATGATTTTCTAAGGTCGTTTCAAGATTAGTTTTCTTTTCATTTGATTCTGTTAAACATTTTATTAAGATTTGCATGATGAAGTGATGTGACTGCATCTGTGAATATTGATTGGCGTAGGACAGTTTTGGCGCGAGAAAGAACTCGAGGGATTATTTTGATTGGCTGGTCATTTTGAACAACCAATCAGAGTTAAGCATTTCCTGCGCTCTATCAAGTAGTTATATGCCCTGGAAGTAGCGTTTGCTAGCTATCGGACGTACAGGTCATGTTGGACGTGTCCATCTACATTACAAGTAAAATGAAGAAGTTACTGTTATTTTGCGTCCGGACGCTAAAAGGTATCAGATAGATTATATAATGGTAAGACAGAGATTTAGGAACCAGGTTTTAAATTGTAAGACATTTCCATGGGCAGATGTGGACTCTGACCACAATCTATTGGTTATGAACTGTAGATTAAAACTGAAGAAATTGCAAAATGGGGGGAATTTAAGGAGATGGGACCTGGATAAACTGACTAACCAGAGGTAGTACAGAGTTTCAGGGACAGCATAAGGGAACAATTCACAGGAATGGGGGAAAGAAATACAGAAGAAGTCGAATGGGTAGCTCTGAGGGATGAAGTAGTGAAGGCAGCAGAGGATCAAGTATGTAAAAAGACGAGGGCTAGTAGAAATCATTGGGTAACAGAAGAAATATTGAATTTAATTGATGAAAGGACAAAATATAAAAATGCAGTAAATGAAGCAAGCAAAAAGGGATACAAACGTCTCAAAAATGAGATCGACAGGAAGTGCAAAATGGCTAAGCAGGCATGGCTAGAGGACAAATGTAAGGATGTAGAGGCTTATCTCACTAGGGGTAACATAGATACAGCCTACAGGAAAATTAAAGAGACCTTTGGAGAAAAGAGAGTCACTTGTATGAATATCAAGAGCTCACATGGAAACCCAGTTCTAAGCAAAGAGGGGAAAGCAGAATGGTGGAAGGAGTATATAGAGGGTCTATACAAGGGCGATGTACTTGAGGACAATATTATGGAAATGGAAGAGGATGTAGATGAAGATGAAATGGGAGATACGATACTGCGTGAAGAGTTTGACAGAGCACTGAAAGACTTGAGTCGTAACAAGGCCCCGGGAGTAGACAACATTCCATAAGAACTACTGACGGCCTTGGGAGAGCCAGTCCTGACAAAACTCTACCATCTGGTCAGCAAGATGTACGAGACAGGCGAAATACCCTCAGACTTCAAGAAGAATATAATAATTCCAATCCCAAAGAAAGCAGGTGCTGACAGATGTGAAAATCACCGAACTATCAGTTTAATAAGTCACAGCTGCAAAATACTAACACGAATTATTTACAGACGAATGGAAAAACTGGTAGAAGCAAACCGCAGAGAAGATCAGTTTGGATTCCGTAGAAATGTTGGAACACGTGAGGCAATACTGACCTTACGACTTATCATAGAAAAAAGAATAAGGAAAGGCTAGCCTACGTTTCTAGCATTTGTAGACTTAGAGAAAGCTTTTGACAATGTTGACTGGAATACTCTCTTTCAAATTCTAAAGGTGGCAGGGGTAAAATACAGGGAGCGAAAGGCTATTTACATTTTGTACAGAAACCAGATGGCAGTTATAAGAGTCGAGGGGCATGAAAGGGAAGCAGTGGTTGGGAAGGGAGTGAGACAGTGTTGTAGCCTCTCCCCGATGTTATTGAATCTGTATATTGATCAAGCAGTAAAGGAAACAAAAGAAAAATTTGGAGTAGGTATTAAAATCCATGGAGAAGAAATAAAAACTTTGAGGTTCGCCGATGACATTGTAATTCTGTCAGAGACAGCAAAGGACTTGGAAGAGCAGTTGAACGGAATGGACAGTGTCTTGAAAGGAGGATATAAGATGAACATCAACAAAAGCAAAACGAGGATAATGGAATGTAGTCGAATTAAGTCGGGTGATGCTGAGGGAATTAGCCTAGGAAATGAGACGCTTAAAAAAGTAGTAAATGAGTTTTGTATTTTGGGGAGCAAAATAACTGATGATGGTCGAAGTAGAGAGGATATGAAATGTAGACTGGCAATGGCAAGGAAAGCGTTTCTGAAGAAGAGAAATTTGTTAACATCGAGTACAGTTTTAAGTGTCAGGAAGTCGTTTCTGAAAGTATTTGTATGGAGTGTAGCCATGTATGAAAGTGAAACATGGACAATACATAGTTTGGACAAGAAGAGAATAGAAGCTTTCGAAATGTGGTGCTACAGAAGAATGTTGAAGATTAGGTGGGTAGATCACGTAACTAATGAGGAGGTATTGAATAGGATTGGGGAGAATAGAAGTTTGTGGCACAACTTGACTAGAAGAAGGGATCGGTTAGTAGGACATGTCCTGAGGCATCAAGGGATCACAAATTTAGCATTGGAGGGCAGCGTGGATGGTAACAATCGTAGAGGGAGACCAAGAGATGAATACACTAAGCAGATTCAGAAGGATGTAGGTTGCAGTAGGTACTGGGAGATGAAGATGCTTGCACAGGATAGAGTAGCACGGAGAGCTGCATCAAACCAGTCTCAGGACTGAAGACGACAACAACAACAACATGCTATTGTCGTGAAAGCAGTTGCATTTACGTAGTTCTAAGTTCTAGGGGACTGATGACCTCAGATGTTAAGTCCCATAGTGCTCAGAGCCAGAGCAGTTGCATTTACGGACGGACTGTAGAAATTTGAGCTTTGTGAAGTGTTTAGTTGGAAAGATAAATGCGTGTGAACTTTTGGCCTTTGTAGAATTCCGCGTGGCCTGTTTCATATTCATCTATGGAATGGTTGGCGAGCAGTTTCTTCATTAGAAATCCACTGAAAAAAAGACCGAATGTGAAACTCATATATTGTAGCAGAGCATCGGCTGTAGATCACGTAATAATTCGGGTCGGACTTAAGTACATTTCTGTCTGTCCTGCGTGTATACTGGGTTGTGTGAACTGTGAGCTGAGGACACTTTTAAATAAATACGGGATGATGGCTAATTCTTTAATCTTGACCCTATAGAAATACAGAACTTGTTGCTGAATTTTGACATTTTTCTAAAGGAATGAAGCAATCGCCCTCCACCCGAAAATTGTTATAAGATATTACAGGATAGCTTGCTACCAGAGTTTAGGCGAACTTTGCAAACGTAGGCATTGACGATGTTTTTCTTCAAAGCTGCTTTTAACATAGTCTGAACAGTATCTACGTATGCAGAGAATCGGGCTGGTGACCAGACGCCGTACTGAGGTAGGTGGAACTTATTGTAGTGCACTGTACGACGAAAGACAGTGGTCTAACAATTACGCAACGCAACGCGACTTTTAACCCGCCTCGCCACACTACCAAACTCGGTTAGGTGGAGGGCCATAGAAAGAAAGGTGTCAGGACAGTCGCAAAATGATGCGTCCCCATGGCTTAATGTGAATCGTTGTGTTGTTTCTCGGATGTGGCGGCAGTATATAGAGACGGAAGCTGTATCCTGAAGACCAGGGCAGAGCCGACTATTTGTGACATCAGAAAGAGACGACCGATATTTGGTTGTTAGGGCACGACGGTACCGCCTTAGTAGTGCACGGCAACTGGCATCTGGCCCCGCAGCATCCACTGGACGTGTTCTATCGAAGCAAACGGTGTACATAAAGCTTCGTCAGAGTGGCCTTTATCGTCGGACACTTGCTGTATGTTTACCTCTGACGCGCCTTCACAGAAGGGAACATCTAGAGTGGAGTCGTCAGCATGCCACCACGACGGTCGAACAGTGAGCCGATGTTCTTTTCACAGATGACTCCCGATTTGGTCTGGAGAGTAATTTTCATCTGGAGGGAACGTGCAACTCGATTTCGGGACCCAAACGCAAGGGAAAGAAACCGATGTCGAGGAGGATCCCTAGTGGTGTGGGCAGGGATTGTGTTAACCACACGAACATCTCTTCACGGAATTGTACGGAGGAATCGGTAAGGTTTAACTGCTCTCAGGTACCGTGACGAGATCTTGGGACCTCGTGTGCGGTTGTTGTGAGGTGGTGTGGGCCCAGACGTAGTATTGATGGATGTTAATGCTCGACTTCCTAGAGCACAGCTAGTTTATGTTTTCTTGGAAACGGAAGATATTGCGCCAATAGTGTCACTCTCCAAGGCTTAAGAGCAGCTCTGCAGAAACAAAGGGCGTTTTTGATTCAACATGAGATTTATGACATCATTCACAGTATGCCCGTCGTTGTCATGTCGATATTGCTGCCAGAGGTGGTCACTCGCCATACTGAGCACTTTAACCAGTTGTCAGAATGTCTGTACAAATTTGTTATGTTGGAAAAAACGAAGAACATTTTTGCCTACCGTTACGCATGTTGCAGTTGTTTACGTTCTGTATTCTTTACATTGCTTTCACCTGTGTATATTCTGTTGTGGCAAATTAAACAAAGCCTTGCAAAATTTCTGTTTGTTGCTTTAATTTTGGACACCAGTGTACATGAAATGCATTTGCAATTGCGAATACGGGAAACCATCAGCTGTAGAATGGAATGACGACAATGAAAATTTGTTCTGGACAGGGACTCGAAACTTTATTTCTCGCTTATCGCGAGCGGTCACCTTGCCATTTTTTTTGTTTATTTTCCTTTTGTTCGGTACTGTTCGTTGCATTTGGTCGGGGCAGACGTCAGATGACATCCGTTCAAGTTCATCGTTGATTCCTTTCAAAAATGGTTCAAATGGCTCTGAGCACTATGGGACTTAACTGCTGAGGTCATCAGTCCCCTAGAACTTAGAACTACTTAAACCTAACCAACCTAAGGACATCACACCCATCCATGCCCGAGGCAGGATTCAAACCTGCGACCGTAGCGGTCGCGCGGTTCCAGACTGTAGCACCTAGAACCACTCGACCACTATGGCCGGCGTTGATTCCTTTACTCACTTTTTTATTACAGAGGGCAAGTAGCCCTCTGACCGAACACGCTGAGCTACCGTGACGACACCATTAGGGTATTCGAGTATGTTCCACAGCGAGACACAATCTCCCACATATCATCAGTCATGTGTCTACAACCTGTTCGCCCTATAGTTATTAAGTGTATTCCCGTGCACGGGTGACATTTTAATCGAAGGTATCTCACCCGGTGTCGGTGAATAAATACTATATTGCAGTGCCCGTGTTGTTCAGACTTACGATGCAATATTCCTTCGGACATTGGCTACCATATTTGTCGACACAGCACTTGCAGTTGCATGCAAAATGTGCTGCATGTAGTTCTGCTGCAGTCTCTTCTAGGGCACCGAAGAGCTATAATTCGTACGTAGCGGTCAAAAGTTGGCTTTGCTGACGGCGGCGACCACTGTATGGCAAATTTGCAGTATTACTTGTTTCATGGTACCTGTTCAATGTTCAGACGACGCCCCCGTTGTGTATAGCAATTCTACGCTAGTTTCCGCTGCTAACTACCCTTCTTGCCGTAAACTGAGAATGGTGCACACACGGTCTATGCTTGAAATGACCAGCTGACAGACTGACCAGCGTCCACATATTATAGTGACCGATTAGTAATTGCAGACACGTGGAGCCCTATTGCACTGAGCATGCAGATTTGCTTTTATCTCGATTACTCAGGTGGTTGTGCCTGTTGATTTCTTGTAGTCAGATGAATATGGAGCACGGGCTTTACGATCTATTAAACTCTGCAAACTATGTAAGTCATGGTGGCCCTTTTTTTTTAGCAGTTTAGTTACTATGCCAATGTTGTGGAACGAAATATGGTGAGTTGTGACGTTTTTGTACAGCTGTGAATGTGTTCATGATGTATCGTACAGAGATGGCAATACAAATGCAAAAAAATAACGTAATGAATTAAAATTTCCTTATGGTCTCGTCTCTCCAATGTGGGAAAGATAGATAATGTCAGAGTTCCACTGCCGCATGGAAATTTGACAGTAATTTAAATATCTTGACGTCTGATATTGCCAGGAGCGTTTTCACAATGAATGGTCCCCTACACAGCATGCTCCTCAATGTAGAAGGAGGTCGTCCGTCGGTTGCACCGTTGTTGACACCCAAGTACCTAATGGTTAAATTGTATTTTTCTCCACATTTTCATTGGTGGAACTACTGGGGCGCCACCATCACATTGAATCTACATAGGACGGTTTGTTTCGAATATCAAGCAAGAATATACACTACCTGACGAAAAAACTGAATTAACCAGACAGGGAGGAGGAAATGAAATGAAACTTCACGGATGGAGAGCGAATGTGATACTATTTCAGCGATTCCGAAGTCGATTAAGATTTACAAAGAACTTACCTGTGTTAGTCAACTTACCAGTATGATGTTGCACATCCTATGACCTGGATGCAAACACTAATTTGGTTGGTGAGAATGTCATGGAAACACCAGCTGGCCCACAACTCTGAGTGGCCCTCGATATCTTCGATACTAGCACCGAGACAGAGTTGACCTCCGAGCTGGTCACACATGTGTTTTATTGGTGATAGCTCTGGCGATCCTTCTGGCCATGGAAGTACGTCAACAACGGTGCAAACAGTTCACCAGAAGTAAAACATGTCGACGCAGGACGTCTGCAACGCACAGTTGAGCAGTCAGAGTTCCCCTATTTACCGCCAGCGGTGGCCTGAAGTCATACCCAGTCGCTCCTCACACCATGACGTTAAAACTAATACCACTGTGTCTCGCCAAACCACTGGAAGAATGGGACTTCTCCCCAGGTTTCTGCCATACCAACAAACGATGTTCATCCCGTGGTTGTGCAGAATCACGATTCATCGCCGACCACACTGCTAGAAAAGCAATTAGAACATCCTTTTAGAGGTTTCAAATTCACTCACGATTGCATATGGAATACATAAAATGATTATATTTACAGATCAATAGCACAAGCGATTCTGTGGTACCTGGTATCGACCCCTGTGAAATACCCATATTATCACGTGGTGTAGCCTCTGCGGGCGGCATTTCAGGCGCTGACTCTGGCATCTAGTCAATCGTACAAATACGAATGTTGTCCTGGATTAGGTTATGCCACGTCTGCTTGACCTGTCCACGTATTCTATAAGAGTTGTTCGTTGATTAGCTGCACGATTCACTTCTCGTCTCATCATATCCCACACGTGCTCGATTGGGGACAGGTCTGGAAATGGTGCTGGCCAGGGACAATGCTGTACGTCTTCCAGAGCACGTTGAGTTTCACGGACAGTGTGTGGGCGAGCATTATCATGTGAGAACGACATATCACCTTCCCGTTGCAACAACGGCTAAAGAACTGGTCTAAAAACATTATGCATGTGCCGAGCGTCCCCTCCATTAACACCAAAGGTGAACGAGAGTCGTAACTTATCGCAGTCCGAACCATAGGCCTAGGATGGAGCCTTTGTGTCTTGGACGAATGCACTCTTCTTCATAGTTCTCATCAGGTCTACGTCCTACGAGCAAAAGACCAACAACTTGTGACCAGGCAGAATTTGCTTCCATTGCTGAAGATCAAGATGTGCCTTCCTCATCCTATCTTCCAGGTGATCCTTTAATGGCACCAGTCAAGCCATGCACGTCGATGTCAGTGGAAGACAGGCTAGAAGAGTGAGTGCTCATAGTGCGACTGCTAATAGCTACGCGGAGTGGCAGCGCGGTTTGAGGCGCCATGTCACGGATTGAGCGGCCCCTCCCGTCGGAGGTTCGAGTCCTCCCTCGGGCATGGATGTGTGTGTTGTTCTTAGCATAAGTTAGTTTAAGTAGTGTGTAAGTTTAGGGACAAATCACCTTTGCAGTTTGGTCCCTTAGGAATTCACACACACTGCTAATAAACGGTTTGCAACAGTTCGTGTTGACACGCCTGGGCTCACAGGTGGCCTTATCTACGATGTGGCTGTACGATCTGCAACTGCTGTCAGTACAAAAAGGTAGAAAACTTTGTTTTCCCGTGAAAATGCCATCTGCTACAGATTCTATCCCGAAAATGGAGTAGGAACTGGAAGTTTTGGGACGCTTTGAAGGCGTGAGACGCTGCTGAACGTTGAAATCATAAAAAACTTTTACGCGACCTAAGAACTTCCAAGCTTGGCTACTATGAATAAAGTAGAGTTTAGATTGAGAAACTCGACTGTGCCGATGAGAGCCCAACTCGGAGGCAACAGAGAGAGCTGAAAAGAATGTCAAATGGTAGGACGTGCATTACTGGTTACCCACCCAAAGAATATCCCAGGAAATGATGCAACGTATTTTAGGGACAATTTTACCGGTCACTGTTCAGAAGATATTTACACTACTGGCCATTAAAATTGCTACACCACAAAGATGACGTGCTACAGACGCATATTTTAACCGACAGGAAGAGGATGCTGCGATATGCAAATCATTAGCTTTTCAGACCATTCACACAAGGTTGGCGCCGGTGGGGACACCTACAACGTGCTGACATGAGGAAAGTTTCCAAACGATTTCTCATACACAAACAGCAGTTGACCGGCGTTGCGTGGTGAAACGTTGTTGTGATGCCTCGTGTAACGACGTACGGACGGCTCTGAGCAGTCCCCTAGAACTTAGAACTACTTAAACCTAAGCTAAGGACATCACACAGATCCATGCCCGAAGCAGGATTCGAAACTGCGACCGTAGCGGTCGCGCGGTTTCAGACTTAGCACCTAGAACCGCTCGGCCAATCCGGCCGGCTCGTGTAGCGAGGAGAAATGCGTACCATCACGTCTCCGACTTTGATAAAGGTCGGATTGTGGCCTGTCACGATTGCGGTTTGTCGTATCGCGACATTACTGCTCGCGTTGGGCGAGATCCAATGACTGTTAGCAGAATATGGAATCGGTGGGTACAGGAGGCTAATACAGAACGCCGTGCTGGATCCCAACGGCCTCTTATCACTAGCTGTCGAGATGACAGACATTTTATCCGCATGGCCGTAAACGGGTCTTGCAGCCACGTCTCGTGGGGACGTTTGCAAGGGAACAACCATCTGCACGAACAGTTCGACGACGTTTGCAGCAGCATGGACTATCAGCTCGGAGATCATGGCTGTGGTTACCCTTAATGCTGCATCACAGACAGGAGCGCCTGCGATGGTATACTCAACGACGAACCTGGTTGCACGAATGGCAAAACGTCATTTTTTTGTATGAATCCAGGTCCTGTTTACAGCATCATGATGGTCACACCCGTGTTTGGCGACATCGCGGTGAATTCACATTGGAAGCGTATATTCGTCATCGCCATACTGGCGTATCACGCGGCGCGATGGTATGGGGTGCCACTGGTTATACGTCTCGGTCACCTCTTTTTCGCATTGACGGCACTTTACAGTGGACGTTACATTTCAGATTTGTTACGACCCGTGGTTCTATCCTTCATTCGATCCCTGCGAAACCCTACATTTCAGCAGGATAATGCACGACCGCATGTCGCAGGTCCTGTACGGGCCTTTCTGGATACAGAAAATGTTCGACTGCTGCCCTGGCCAGCACATTCTCCAGATCTCTCACCAACTGAAAACGTCTGGTGAATGGTGGCCGAGCAACTGGCTCGTCACTATACCCCAGTCACTACTCTTGATGAACTGTGGTATCGTGTTGAAGCTGCATGGGCAGCTGTACCTGTACACGCCATCGAAGCTCTGTTTGACTCAATGCCCAGGTGTATGACGGCTGTTATTACGGCCAGAGGTGGTTGTTCTGGGTACTGATATCTCAGGATATATGCACCCAAATAGCGTTAACATGTAATCACATGTCAATTCTAGTATAATATATTTGTCCAATGAATACCCGTTTATCATCTGCATTTCTTCTTGGTGTAGCAATTTTAATGACCAGTAGTGTATTTCAACCAATCTGAATAGAGTAAAGAGCGAAACGCGAAAATACGAGTTTTTCTTTTAGCAAACATTCGGTACAAATTTACTTCTTCTTCGTAGACAGCCTTCACCGCTTCATCTTGATCTCTGAAAGTCGGGCTGCAACGCTGCCAGAGTAAATGTACTGCCGGACTTAGAGAGATTTCAGGCTGATTCGCACTTAGCAGTTGGCGAGTGTTATTGGTGTGCTGCCAGCGACTGATTCAGGTGCCATTTCAGCTTCCACCTATAATTTACAACCGTGCGACGATTCGTACGGACATTAAAGCTACTTAATGGAATTTCATAGCTTCAAACTTATCTTTCAAGACTTGTATTCAGATTCAATTACCAGCTTGGTTTCAGCCCTGACCTCTGACTTAACGAGAATTTCGCTCTCATTTAAGTATATGGGTATATGGCCGAAAGAGACAGCCTTCAAGAATTGTGAAATGGACCCTGTCGTCCAGGACCATGTGCCACAAAGAGCGCAGATTCGCCACAAGATGGAGAAATTCGCTGCGCGCAGTGGCCGCGCGGTTTGAGGCGTCGTGTCCCGGACTGCTCGGCCCCTCCTGCCGGAGGTTCGAGTCCTCCCTCGGGCGTGGGTCTGTGTGTTCTCAGCATAAGTTAGTTTAAGTAGTGTGTAAGACTAGGGACCGATGATCTAAGCAGTTTGGCCCCTTAGGAATTCACACACATCTGAACATTTTTGGGGAATTTCACAGGCGTCAATTGTGCTGAATGAGGCTGGGCTGAATGAGGCCTAAGCGCTGTAGTCTGCGAGTGAGACAGATGAGAACCTATGTCACAGGGAAACCCCGTAGGAGCTGTTTGTGGCCAGGGAGACGTAGCAGCGTTAAATATGGATGACCTAAGATCGGCCATAAAGGAAAACATTTGTGAAAACTATTTAATACTGTAGCAATTCAGGGAATGAAGCCACAGTAATTTTAATATACCATCCTTCATACATTTTCATGGTGATCCCAATAAAACTTGAATATTGATCATATCTGTACTAGTTCAGGATTTACTGTTAAATGAAATTAACAAGCTTTGTAACAAAGACCTGAATGCTAAAATCTGAACGCTTTGGTCGATCTTAAAGATCGACATTTCATATAAAAGTGCATCGTTAAAATGACAAATATTGTAAATATTAACTCTGTAACTTTATTTGTTTAAAATATATAGTAAATATAAATTATCAGTATTTTCAGTTAAACATCAGAGCATCATATTCTCCACACAAAACACATTGAACGATGACAGCTTGACACTTTATCGAATCATTAGGTAACAGAATATATTTTGTCAGTTTAATGTATAATAGTTGCTTATGTTCTTTATTTATCAGAAAAAACATTGGTGCATTTGTAAAGGCCGTGAGATTCAAAGTTAAAAAGGAAATTGTATTGGTTTTATGTAAAAGAATTTAACGTTTATTATGTAATGGATATTATGGATACTTTGTTTAGATTGTGAAAGTGGTCAAGCTTTGAGTATTTAAATACGTTAAAATGAAAATAATGTAGACTATGCTATAGCCAATTAGATGGACGGCTTCAGGAAAGGGAACTGCATTAATCAGTTGAGCGAGGACGGAAACGCTGCCGAGGTGGGGCAGAGGGAAAGTGCGGGTGGAGACGCGAAAGCAGGCGGGCGATCTTTAGGTAGCAAGGAAGTTAAACGACTTAGAAGATTTCGCGTTGTGTGGTATTTCGGGACTTAGTCTCTGAGCGGTGAGCAGCCGCGTGCCTGGTGTGAACTCTAACTTTTCGAGTAGTAAACGAGGTGGAGTATCGAACTTGTAATTCGCTTTGAGATTGTGAATGATCGAACTGTGCCAAATGGATATGCGCTCAAGTGTAACAGTAACTCTAAATACGACCACTTTCGCTATTGTTTCGCTTTCTGAATAAACATTATTCTCACCAACTCGCAACTGTGTGGCCTACATCATTTATGGGCCGTTAATTTACCTCCCGATATTATTATTACTGTTATTATATGCTACATTAACGTTGTGTGTTTCGTACAATTTCGCAAACTTGCCATCAGCCAGACAATTTAACCAAAGGGTCACAAGTGCCTAACTTAGGGCGGGTAATGCGACACGTGCGGTTCAACCCCTGGACGAGTTTGAGCCAAGACATTTCGACGAAGAGGAACCGCTTGTGAGCCCGAACATCTTTGGGGTGTTAGCTTGCAGACCACAGGTTCAATGCATTCCCTTCTACAGTACGATCTCTCTTTACTACTAATAGCATAACAATCTATTTTACACAAGAAAAGAAAAAATAAATAAAATTGTGGCCCTATGTGTATCCCTCACTGCAGCAGCAGCCATATTTAAAACCAACTGCTGTACTATTCCATATTTGGGAAAGCTATCATATGTAAGAGGCACTACAGCTCATTTTCTACTCAACAGCAAGGACAAAATAGCGTTATTAAATAACAGTGGGGTTCACAAAATCACTTGCAATGACTGCAACGAAGTGTGTATTAGTCAGACAGGTAGGGTCATAACAACTAGGCTGATTGGACACTAACGCAGCTGGATATTACATAAGGCAGACTCCACCTTTGGCAGACATGTGCTGAAGGAAGTACACAGATACCAATTCCACACAGAAATACTACATTTAGCCAACAAAGAAAGAAAAGTAAGCCTATTAGAAATACTTGAGGTAAACAGACATTTAGCTCAAAACTCGCAGTTGGTTGTAAATGAGCTGGTTGCAGCTGAGCACATCTCTAATTTTAAGGTCGACATGACACAATCAACAAATCACATACGTACAAACCGCCACAATGACATACTGTATACTGCTACACAAAATTAAAACACAGCATAATTTCCTATTCCTTATATTGTTTACCCCATAAACTTTAACAATATAGCTTGTAATACTTCATATTGTGTATTTCAATCATGTGCTGTGTTTAATATTATCCATTCCATAAAAATGTTATTCGTTATGTCAAACATTTTTCCTGCACAACGTATGTTACTTGTGTTTATTTAGATATTTCTCGAACAATCTCACGACCATCTCAAACAATAGCATCATAACTGTATAATTTGTAATACTGTAGAATTATGTATTTTAATTATTGTGTGTAATACTGTCTATTGCCTAAAATATAGTTTAAAATGTTAAAAAACCTGTTTGATGCTCAACATAACTGATGAGTCCTCAATTTAACAGTTTGTCAAGACAAAAATTGAGCATAATAACCATTTAACGTGTAACTTTGTGTAGTTTAATTAATTATTGTGCTTAACGTTGTCCTATGTGTAAAGTGTAATTTCAACGTTAATAAACAAGTGTGAAGCACAACACCCTATGCAAGTGATTGGGTATAATGTTTGGTTATCTAAGAACTAGTGTACCTTTCAGACGGTAGTCAATTTTTTCCAGATATGATCTAATAAGACGAAAAGTTGTTTGAAATAAACAAAAATCGGTAGAACAAAAACAGTGTACTTGTTATTCAACCTTAAATATAGCATTGTTCTGACAAAAAGTAACGGAAGAATCCATAAATAAGATAAATGCCGTTTTTGTAACCAGGTTCACACATGTAACTATATACAATTCAAAACAACACTCACGAAATATATGATGCGTTAAATACCTTTTAAGCTGTACTCTCAGTGAGTGGGTGGATCATACATAGTGACAGTCAAACTATTTGCGTCTTTACCTGTGGCTACTCATACTTTAGGACACTTGTGCTGTACACGGCTCTATGTGAAAACAATAGCTCGATGTAATCATAGGGGCGATTCGCACACGTCTGCTTTAATGCCCCGAGTCTGATTCCCTGCAAATAATAACCTGTAGCTGTGACTCTGCAGTCAATTAGTCTATGCAGTGGCCAGATTTTCCAGTTAATAAAATACATAGAAACACAAAATAAAAGTTAAATGAATAATTTAGTAACAAAGGGCCTTTTGTAACATCTGTAACTGACAGAGATCTGTACTGAATAATGCTTATTCAAGAAAGGACATTTCAAATAAATTGGAAGTCGTTTTATGACATACAGTTAAAAAAAAACAGAAATTACCGTTATCAAATGCAATAAAGTTACGTTGAGAGCGTTATGAGAATGGTAGCAAAATTCCCAACCTTTGCTGTAACCAACGATACGCGAAAACTAAGTCCATTTCGCAATCATAATACACGAAATATCCTCCATTTGAAAACAGTTCTGAGTTCAACATGGTGTGTTACAAAACAATGTGCGATACAAAGAATAGTGACTGATCCTCTGTCTGTCCTCAGTTCCTTAATACAATCGGAGAAAATTAAGAGTCCTGCTATGGAGCACACTCAGACCTGTAGAAATGAAAGTCCCTTGAGAAATTAAAGTATGGTAGCGGCCCTTCACTGCCCAGAATCAAACACGTTTACGATCGAATACAACTCGTTATCACAGGCTGCTCAGCCTCCTTACAGAACTCGCGTAAAAGTCTCATCCAGGTGGCCAAATCACTCGCCTGCATAGTGTAATGTTACAGTGTTACATACACAGTCATCCAACTCATCACCCTCATTTTATGACGCAGTGTTCATAGATTGGTATGGTTTGAGACGAGTAAGTCAGCCGTATCGGACTAGACAAAATGAAAGTTCGGAAGTGATGACGATTTTGATTCAGGCATGAAGCAGTTTGATCACTAACACCGCTGCAGTTCCACTTAACCTGCTGCATCAATGATGTTATGACTCCAATCCCTCTGCTTCGCTGAGATGCACGTTCATCATTCCAGTTCCTTGGAAACAGTACTTACCATTTTTCATTTTACGCAGAATCAATTATATATTTCATTGTGTCAGTAACAAGGTTTATTCTACTCATCTTCGCCGGCCGAAGTGGCCGTGAGGTTAAAGGCGCTGCAGTCTGGAACCGCAAGACCGCTACGGTCGCAGGTTCGAATCCTGCCTCGGGCATGGATGTTTGTGATGTTCTTAGGTTAGTTAGGTTTAACTAGTTCTAGGGGACTAATGACCTCAGCAGTTGAGTCCCATAGTGCTCAGAGCCATTTTTCTACTCATCTTTAAATGGTTCAAATGGCTCTAAGCACTATGGGACATAACATATGAGGTCATCAGTCTCCTAGACTTAAACTACTTAAACCTAACTAACCTAAGGACATCACACACATCCATGCCCTAGGAAGGATTCGAACCTGCGACCGTAGCAGCAGCGCGGTTCCGAACTGAAGCGCCTAGAACCACTCGGTCACAGCGGCTGGCTTCTCATCTTCATTTAACCCTAAAAAGTATTACATTTATAACAAATGCCCACAACCTGATCCTCAACAGCAAATGATTAATGGATACCTTTTGAGCACTACGTTGATGTGACACCGACATCGATGTGTGTAATACATAGCAATTTACAATCAATCAATTTCAGTATGGCTCCACTCATTGTATTCGAGTGCCCAATCCGGTAATGCATCTTCTACATTTGTATGTTCTGACTCAGGAAATAATGTACCGTGGACTATCTTGGTGGCCCTGTTAGCTGGTCCTCTTAGCGTTGGATCAGAGGCTCTTTGGACTGCACATGTTTCCTGTAGCGATGATTGAGGCAATACTATGTTGCAGAACACATCCGTGTCCTGTTCCAGCAGTTACACCGGTGTTGGTGTCTGTTGGACTGTGAACGCTTCCTGCTGATCTGATAACTCAAAGAATGGAGTGAGTCATGGAATACCCACATATTCAGTTCCAGTAGTTCTGATAGCATAGTCATCATATCGCTGGATATACAGACGGTAAATGACAGTGCACACACAATCGAAGTAAACTGTCCAGTCATATTAATGTGCCCACCTTTCAAACGTCTGAATAACCACCTTTTGCAGTGCGACACATGCAGGAAGAGGGTACATGATGCTCTGGGAGGTACAGACTGGGATGTAGAACCGTACAGACTCCAGCGCAATGGCCAGCTGTCCTAGTTTTCTTGATTGAGGACCCATGGTGCGAACACTCCGATTGAGGTTGTCCTACAGATTTTCGACTGGATTTAAATCCAAGGTGTTTGGTGAGCAGGGGAGTATGCTAAACTCATGCTGGTGCTCTTCAAACCATGCAAGTACACTGCGAGCTGTGTGACACATTGCACTGTACTACTGTTAGAGGCCTAGGAAAAACTAACTGCATCCGGGGGTGGACGTGGTCGCCAAAGATAGATGTGTCCTTGTACTGATCCACTGCTAAACAGTTGCACATATATTAGCCTGTGCACATCTCCTCAGCCGTCATTCAACCCTATCATCTTTCGCTTTATTTGTTCATGAGACCCAGAAAATATTAGATACAGGCTCCCAGGTAGATGCTATTTCCCTTGACTTCCGGATGGCGTTCGATACAGTTCCGCACTGTCGCCTGATAAACAAAGTAAGAGCCTACGGAAAATCAGACCAGCTGTGTGGCCGGATTGAAGAGTTTTTAGCAAACAGAACACAGCATGTTGTTCTCAATGGATGATGCTGTAGTATACAGAGAAGTTGCAGCATTAGAAAATTGTAGCGAAATGCAGGATGATCTGCAGCGGTTAGGCACTTGGTGCAGGGAGTGGCAACTGACCCTTAACATAGACAAATGTAATGTATTGCGAATACATAGAAAGAAGGATCCTTTATTGTATGATTATATGGTAGCGGAACAAACACTGGTAGCAGTTACTTCTGTAAAATATCTGGGAGTGTGCGCGCGGAAAGATTTGAAGTGGAATGATCATATAAAATTAATTGTTGGTAAGGCGGGTACCAGGTTGAGATTCATTGGGAGAGTCCTTATGAAATGTAGTCCATCAACAAAGGAGGTGGTTTACAAAACACTCGTTCGACCTGTACTTGAGTATTGCTCATCAGTGTGGGATCCGTATCAGATCGGGTTGACGGAGGAGGTAGAGAAGATCGAAAGAAGAGCGGCGCGTTTCGTCACAGGGTTATTTGGTAAGGGTGATAGCGTTACAGAGATGTTTAGCAAACTCAAGTGGCAGACTCTGCAAGACAGGCGCTCTGCATCGCGGTGTAGCTTGCTGTCCAGATTTCGAGAGGGTGCGTTTCTGAATGAGGTACCGAATATATTGCTTCCCCTACTTATGCCTCCCGAGGAGATCACGAATGTAAAATTAGAGAGATTCGAGCGCGCACGGAGGCTTTCCGACAGTCGTTCTTCTCGCGAATCATACGTGACTGGAACAGAAAAGGGAGGTAGTGACAGTGGCACGTGATGTGCCCTCCGCCACACGCCGTTGGGTGGCTTGCGGGGTATAAATGTAGAAATGAAGAAATATCATCTATGTCCCGTGGTTCACCACAGTGGCTTCGGTGCCAGTTTTGAATAGTGCCATTTTGCCATCCACAGTGTACTTTAAACACAGTGGAGCATTAACAGTTGACAAATCTAGCCGTTTCAGAAATGCTTCCACCCTGGGTCCGTAAGCCAATAATCATGTTCTTTTGGACGTCAGATAAACTGCTCCGTTTTCGTGTTACGACACCGACTGTTTTCCGCGTCCCCCGACATGCTTTATGTACCCTCCATTGATAGTGCTGCCATCTGCTGTCTGTGAGCTGTTATTGCATGTTGGCATCGAACATAGGTGGTGGTCACTTTAATGTGACTTGAGAGTGTGTAAATCAGGCTCGAGGTCGCTCCTCAGCAATGAGCAACCAGTTGGTTCACGGTGAGGAATGGAAGAGGAAGGGGAGGTGAGACGAAGAGGAATCTGAACAAGGCAGCTCGGCACGAGAAATAGTCGACAAGTCCATTCTATGGCAGCTAATAGCTCTAAGCAGATTTATCTGATCAGAAATGGTTCAAATGGTTCTGAGCACTATGGGACTTAACTACTGTGGTCATCAGTCCTCTAGAACTTAGAACTACTTAAACCTAACTAACCTAAGGACATCACATACATCCATGCCCGAGGCAGGATTCGAACCTGCGACCGTAGCAGTCGCGCGGTTCCGGACTGAGCGCCTAGAACCGCTAGACCACCGCGGCCGGCAGTGGCTAACTGATGCCTTTCGTTGCAAATTTACGAAAAATTGTTGCATTAATGAGAAATGACTCAGACACTAACTTCCATTTCTTTAAATTTATGTGGCGAAGAATATGTGGCAGCTAACTACAAAACATGGTATTTGTTATGACTAATGCCCCATTATGATGAATGTCGGTTTACGACCAAGATTAGATTGACATTGACACTCGTTTCGTGACTATTTTAATCATACATACATTAGACATAGAAACACTGTATGTCAGTTAATACTATTTATTTTGTTATTCAGAAAAGCGTCAGTGTCTGGTACGACTTTCTGAGCATTGCTAATACGAAGATAAGCTTTTCAATGGAAGTCTATCAGTGCACTTCTGCGGTGCGGAAAAATGTTTAATATGTAGGCCCCACCATCGAAATAATTTAGCTACGATATTGCTAAGTTGTGAATATTTATGATGAAGAAAAATTTTACACGATTCTATAAGACTTCTATTATTATGAGTCACTCAGCTGCCTGACACACTGCAGCGCCGTAAGTTCTAACTGTACGAAGTCATCATACACTAACATGAAATAAATTGAAACTGGTATGTTTGAGCTTCGCTTTGAAGTATATATCACGGCCATAAATCTACTTTGCATTGATTGTAAAAGAGATACTCTCCACTTTAAACATTGCGCCAGTAAGACAATGCCCTTGCATTTAAAACTGCGGCGAACTTAACATATCGCCACTCCTCTGTAGACAGCATACAGTTTGCACTTGCCCAGTAACGACGCCTGACAGCTCCATTTTAATGTGAGCGCACACTACCCAGGCATCGACGGAGCGTGAGCGTCGTTGGTGCTCCCCTAGCTGCCTCGTGAACTGGTCTGCTATAATTAATTAAAATTGCACGAAGCGTTGGGGGGGGGGGGGGGGGGGGGGCGGGCAGCTTGCACACCATTGGTGCCCCAGGGACACATTGACGCAACGCCACTGGCTAGTAGTTGGGCTACCACACTGTAATACAAACACACACACACACACACACACACACACACACACACACACCACACACTGCAATGTTGCAATATCATACCTCGTAATATTTACAGCCATTTTGTTTAAAGGGTCTCATAGTGATGTTGTACACTAATAATACACGGTTCTGCTTCCTTACAGCGATCGTTTATTTGCGGCAGTGCAGTAATCTCTCAGTGAATGGGTTATTTGTGGAAATCATCTTAAATTGCGAGAGAAGGTGGATTGCTTATAGAAAAAAAATTACCCAATATTTCTGTATATTGCTTAGTTGTAGAAAGATGGCCAACTGTCTTGTGTCAGCCACCGCGTCTAAGCTAGTATACTACACACATCAAAAAAGTTTTGCAACACCTAGGTTCCAAGAGTTCCGGAGCCTGTACAGAAAATTGCAATAGAGCTCAACATAAACATCATTTCCGCCCTTTTTATTTCTCATGAAAACCACACATTTATGTTGTACCACCATACAGGTTGCTGTACACACTGGTACCACTAATACCCAGTAGCACATCCTCTTCCATTGATGTATGACTGCATTCGTCGTGGCATACTATCCACAAGTTCATCAAGGCACTATTGTTCAAGAATGTCCCACTCCTCAACAGCGATTCGGTGTAGATCCCTCAGAGTGGTTGGTGGTTCCCGTCGTCCATAAACTGCCCTTTCCAATCTATCCCAGGCATGTTCGATAGGTTTGAGCGATGTCATTATTCTGAAGGAAGTCATTCATAAGATGTGCACGATGGGGGCGCGAATTGTCACCCATGAAGACGAATGCCTCGCCAATAAGCTGCTGATATGGTTGTACTATCGGTCAGAAGATAGCACTCACATATCGTACAGCCGTTACGGCGCCTTCCATGACCACCAGCGGTGTACGTCGGCCCAACATAATGTCACCCCAAAATAGCAGGGAGCCTCCACCTAGCTGCACTCGCTGGACAGTGTGTCTAAGACGTTCAGCCTGACCGGGTTGCCTCGAAACACGTCTCCGACGATTGTCCGGTTAAAGACATATGCGACACTCGTCGGTGAAGAGAACGTGATGCCAATTATGAGTGGTCCATTCGGCATGTTGTTCAGTCCATCTGTACCGCGCTGCATGGTGTCGTGGTTGCAAAGATGGACCTCGCCATGGACGTTGGAAGTGAATTTGCGCATCATGAAGCCTATTGCACACAGCTGGAGTCGTAAACCAATGTCCTGTGGCTGCACGAAAAGTGTTATTCAACATGGTGGCGTTGATGTCAGGGTTCCTCCGAGCCATAATCCGTAGGTAGCGGTTGTTCACTGCAGCAGTAGCCCTTGGACGGCCTGAGCGAGGCATGTCAGCGACAGTTCCTGTCTCTCTGTATCTCCTCCATGTCCGAACAGCATCGATTTGGTTCACTCCGACACGCCTGGACACTTCCCTTGTTGAGAGCCCTTCCTGGCACATGGTTGAACTACAGACAACACTAGCCATGTACCTACCACCTGGTGGATTGAATGGAACTGATCGGCTGTCGGACCCCCTCCGTCTAAAAGGCGCTGCTCATGCATGGTTGTTTACATCTTTGGGCAGGTTTAGTGACATCTCTGAACAGCCAAAGGGACTGTGTCTGTGATACAATATCCACAGTCAACGTCTATCTTCAGGAGTTCTGGGAACCGGGGTGATGCAAAACTTTTTTTGATTTGTGTATTTCTCTGTATGTGGTCGCTTGATACAGGAGAGAGTTGAGTAGGAGTGCCGCATTCCACAGTATTATACATTATAAATGTGAGTTTCACATAAAAAGAAATATGTTATTCCATTGGTTGACAACAAGCTTTATTGTACCAACATTAATTTTAACATAATGAAAGTTAATATTTCCATCATATTAGAAATCTCACAAGCGACAAACACACTGCCACTGTTTCAATAATTACATATTGAACTCAGCAGTCAGTGGATCATATTTGCCAAGACTCATTTTCATTCCGAACGCAGGGATTAAAGGACAACCCTCATCCTCAGTATTACAGAAATCAAATACCAGTAACAATTCCTTAACCCACTTCACTTTCTCCAAGCCCCTTATGCAGACACGCCACTTGGCTGACCGAGCGAGGTGGCGCAGTGGTTAGCACACTGGACTCGCATTCGGGAGGACGACGGTTCAATCCCGTCTCCGGCCATCCTGATTTGGGTTTTCCGTGATTTACCTAAATCGTTTCAGGCAAATGCTGGGATGGTTCCTTTGAAAGGGCACGGCTGATTTCCTTCCCAATCCTTCCCTAACCCGAGCTTGCGCTCCGTCTCTAATGACCTCGTTGTAGACGGGACGTTAAACACTACCCACCACCACCACCACCACCACCACCACCACTTGGCTGAAATAACTGAGTGAATACAATTCAGCGCTGCCTGCAAGACCATACCAGCTGATTAGATACTATGTTAGTTTTCCATTAATCGTTTTGCAGAACTTACATCCAACTCTTATTAGGGCGCTGTGAACTCCAGAATAACATCACCAGAAGCAGTCACATTGATTTGAGTGTTGTCCAACATCCAAATTGCTAGTTTCTTTGTTACAAATCGATTGCTGTGGTGCAGAATAGTTGACAATCAAAGAGCGCGTTATACGTAACTTTACTTACTAACTTAACTTTCAGACTAACAGTGATGCAACTGTTATCAGTGGTCAGACTAAGACTGATGTGATTTTATAGGTGGAAAAACTGGATGCATCTAAAGTCTATGCAGGAGCAGGTCAATAGAAAACGCGGCTGGCCGGCCGAAGTGGCCGCGCGGTTCTGGCGCTGCAGTCTGGAACCGCGAGACCGCTACGGTCGCAGGTTCGAATCCTGCCTCGGGCATGGATGTGTGTGATGTCCTTAGGCTAATTAGGTTTAACTAGTTCTAAGTTCTAGGGGACTAATGACCTCAGCAGTTGAGTCCCATAGTGCTCAGAGCCATTTGAACCATTTGAACCAAAACGCGGCTGTGTAAACACCTCTTGCTTGTTGTTTGATTATAAAACCGATGGGGTACATTCCCCATCCCCCACTCCACCACCATCTATATCCCCAAGTCAACCATCCTCAATTGCTAGTATTGTGGAAAAGACACAAATTTGCTTCTGTCCACAAAATTCAGCTTGAATGTGTTTAATACTTTTGTAGGTGATAGAAGCTGACTTTGGTACTGTGCTGTGTGTGTGTGTGTGTGTGTGTGTGTGTGTGTGTGTGTGTGTGTATGTGTGTGTGTGTGTGTGTGTGTGTGTGTGTGTGTGTGTGTGTGTGTGTGTGTGCGTGTGTGTGAGTGCGTGTGTGTGTGTGTGTGTGTGTGTGTCATCTAATTCTATCACTACAGTCACAACATAATCTATTATATCTAAATACCAACGAAAAACTGTAGTTACAACATGCTCACTGTATTCTGTACCAGTTGCCTGCAAGTGGTGGTGTAAATTATAATGCAGACTCCACCAAAGACAAACAGATGGATGGCAGCAGTGTCATCAGTGATGAAAGTTAACATAGCTATGTTTAAAGTGTGTGCTTTTATAGTCACAAGTGTTTGTCTTCTTACTAATAACTCAGAAGTTAATCTGTTAACTGCTAGCACACTGGTTCATTGGTAAGTAGCAAAACTGGATAGGGTGTGGGTGGGGAAATAAGAATGGTGAATTTCATATGTACAGTCTTCACACATATGCATTTATTCACCATCATCATGTTGCAGCACAGCATTTCGAGTATTCTATAAGCCTTAAATGCAACCTGTATTGCAATGAGTCGATCAGGTGTGAGCATATACACTGGAATACCATTCGCAAACTGAGCTTCCACGTACTTGATAGTTCGACACACATTTTGCTGCAGAAGAAATACAGGCACTGATGCATTGCTCGACTTGGTCTATATTTATGCTGTTGTTGTAAAAATCCTCAACTAATTCATAGTATGCTCCTCCCACCTACGGGCAACTACAGCTCAGTCTGTCTGTAGCAGTTGCTAATGCACTATACAGATGTTGTTAATTCACAGCATTCGAATGTCTCAGATATATGGTCGTCTTTCATGAACTTAATCTTAGTATTGCAACACCATAAATATGAACTAAGCACACCTTATTTCCTAATATTTGAACATCAGTAGGAGTATAGATGCATCATACTCCTTCGCCATCTTCTTCTTTCTGTATGCCAGCACACTGCATAGACAGTCCCACTCACCTCATGAATACTACACTTTAGCACTGACACATTACACATTTCCTACTTCTATGGGTGCTTAAAAGTCGTTATGAGTTGCTAGGCCTACGTTTACACGTTTAGAACGACTAGCAGTCACATTGTATATGGTGGTGAACAACAGTACTCTTGTAGGAATTAGCTAGGATTAGAGTTCTGGTAGCTGCTGTGACTGTGCTACAGCATGTTCGAACAACACCAGGTCGGGAAAACATAATGTGGACAGTGATTGCTCCTACTATGGCTCAGGCAGGAACATCTGAATGTCTTCGTCCAGCACTGGATCAGGGGCTCTTATCTGTTGTGGCAGTTTTGTTGCTACAGAGTTCAATGACACTAGGTAAAGAAGAAACCCTATGGAGAGAGACTGCTGCTGTTGATCACGCAGGAACATCTGTGTGTTTTGGTCCAGCAGGTTTGGCCAGCACCAGACTGGGGACTGTGTTAAAAACAACAAAACCTAACTATAAACAGAGAATGCCATGAAGTTATTAGTTTGTCTGTGAAGAGTATTTCATTTGCAACTGTTCAAGGAAGGAGTATAATGTTTACTGGTGGTTTTTGCAAACAATAATAATATGAAATCAAATACTTGCCACTAGCTTTCTTCTTCCCTGCCGATCGCTGCTGTTGTAGATGGTGGCGCTACTTCATGCTGGACAATAAATGATAGCACACACGCAATCACATTAGCAAAAAATTGCTCGAAAGGTGAGGAGCTTGCACTCCACTGGCAGACAACATGATGACGTCGACAATAGGAACGTGGAGTAGTGTGGTCATTGATGGCAGGTGGCGAGGGGGGCCGGGGGGGGGGCGAGAGGTGGGGAAGGTATTCGCAGGGCAATGACATTGTGTTAGGATTCCCAAAATGGCCTTTTCATAAGAAAGTGTCGATGCTGATATCAGCAAAATACAATATGCACAATTGCCTGAGCACTGTAATGACCTCTCGGTAGGGTCTAGGTTATAGTTCTCTCCTTGCCCCTCTACTGCTGTGAAGCGTAATATCAAAAATTTTGGGTTTTGCTTCAGGATCGAGAAAGAGGGACGTTAAGCACTCTATTGATGGAAATATTTAGTGTTTCTTTTTTTTTCTTCACTATATACAGTGAAACTGATTGAAATTGCTGTACCGACACACTGCTGCTTACACAATTATCAATGGTAGTCGTACATTACCAGCAGTTCCTGTAGATCCTCACAGATTTAGATTTCATACGGTTTTCTTGAATCGCTTCAGACAGATGCCGTGATGGCTCCTTTGCAAATTACATCACTGATTGCTTTCCCAAATCCGAGCTTATGCTTCATTTCTAATGACCTCCTCTTTGACGAAGAGTGAAACCCCAATCTTCTTTCTTTCTCATTGAATGGAATTATGCCGAGAACACACTTCTCTATTCGGTACTCCGTCGGCGGCATAAACATGGACATTGGTGCCGTATACGTTTGTGGCCCTTCGATGACGGACGGCGAGCCAATATGTCACGTTCCCAGTCTCCCTGGTCATTCAAATGCAGTACGTTAAAAATTATTTGCGTGGATCGAGGGAACTTCTCCTGTTTCACAAAGTGAGATGACGCAGTTGCGAAATGCTATGTGAAGTTTCCAGATGCATTATTTATATTGTTTCAGGCAAAAATTATACACATTTTTTAAAGATATAACAAATGATGTTTGGTCTTACTGTGCGATCGAGGACAGCCGAAGTAATTCACTGGATCATGCCTAGTTCCACAGCATCATTTCAGCAGCCTTCATGGGGCGAATTATCTGTTGCTTAAGTGCAAGCCAGGAATTATGGTAGTCTGCACTGAGGCAGACAGCAGCAGCTCGTAAGATAACTGATAGCAACCTGAGTTTAGACATCGAGTGCCCTTTTGTTCGTATGTGCATATGTATACAAATGGAAATGGACGTAATGGGCACTAAGAGACAGCTACTGGATATCTAAGATACAATTTGATCCTTGTATGAACTACTATGGTAAATAATACACTCCTGGAAATTGAAATAAGAACACCGTGAATTCATTGTCCCAGGAAGGGGAAACTTTATTGCCACATTCCTGGGGTCAGATACATCACATGATCACACTGACAGAACCACAGGCACATAGACACAGGCAACAGAGCATGCACATTGTCGGCACTAGTACAATGTATATCCACCTTCCGCAGCAATGCAGGCTGCTATTCTCCCATGGAGACGATCGTAGAGATGCTGGATGTAGTCCTGTGGAACGGCTTGCCATGCCATTTCCACCTGGCGCCTCAGTTGGACCAGCGTTCGTGCTGGACGTGCAGACCGCGTGAGACGACGCTTCATCCAGTCCCAAACATGCTCAATGGGGGACAGATCCGGAAATCTTGCGGGCCAGGGTAGTTGACTTACACCTTCTAGAGCACGTTGGGTGGCACGGGATACATGCGGACGTGCATTGTCCTGTTGGAACAGCAAGTTCCCTTGCCGGTCTAGGATTGGTAGAACGATGGGTTCGATGACGGTTTGGATGTACCGTGCACTATTCAGTGTCCCCTCGACGATCACCAGTGGTGTACGGCCAGTGTAGGAGATCGCTCCCCACACCATGATGCCGGGTGTTGGCCCTGTGTGCCTCGGTCGTATGCAGTCCTGATTGTGGCGCTCACCTGCACGGCGCCAAACACGCATACGACCATCATTGGCACCAAGGCAGAAGCGACTCTCATCGCTGAAGACGACACGTCTCCATTCGTCCCTCCATTCACGCCTGTCGCGACACCACTGGAGGCGGGCTGCACGATGTTGGGGCGTGAGCGGAAGACGGCCTAACGGTGTGCGGGACCGTAGCCCAGCTTCATGGAGACGGTTGCGAATGGTCCTCGCCGATACCCCAGGAGCAACAGTGTCCCTAATTTGCTGGGAAGTGGCGGTGCGGTCCCCTACGGCACTGCGTAGGATCCTACGGTCTTGGCGTGCATCCGTGCGTCGCTGCGGTCCGGTCACAGGTCGACGGGCACGTGCACCTTCCGCCGACCACTGGCGACAACATCGATGTACTGTGGAGACCTCACGCCCCACGTGTTGAGCAATTCGGCGGTACGTCCACCCGGCCTCCCACATGCCCACTATACGCCCTCGCTCAAAGTCCGTCAACTGCACATACGGTTCACGTCCACGCTGTCGCGGCATGCTACCAGTGTTAAAGACTGCGATGGAGCTCCGTATGCCACGGCAAACTGGCTGACACTGACGGCGGCGGTGCACAAATGCTGCGCAGCTAGCGCCATTCGACGGCCAACATCGCGGTTCCTGGTGTGTCCGCTGTGCCGTGCGTGTGATCATTGCTTGTACAGCCCTCTCGCAGTGTCTGGAGCAAGTATGGTGGGTCTGACACACCGGTGTCAATGTGTTCTTTTTTCCATTTCCAGGAGTGTATAAGAAAAGAATGAATATGGTGTATTCGAAGATACTCGGGTTCGTCTGACGATACACGATTAAGACAACCAACATTTCACATTTTGGAGCAGTTTTTCAGCGCTTCAACATTGGTGAAGGCCACACTTTAAGTTAGTGCATTATTTAAATTTGGATGCATTATGCCCTCTACGTTGAGTAAGAAGAGTGACAAGATCCAACTATTTAGGTATCTGAACACAGTAGTGAAGTTTTTTGATTTACTTACTGGTATGTCACATATTTATATGAGAAGGGATGTAAAGAAAAGTTTGGTTATCTTAACCCTGAAGAGTATAGCGGATATATCCCTTAAGCAAAAGAAAGAAATGGATCAAGAAACAGGGCCTGTTATTCGAAGAACAAAAGGAACTGCCTATTGCAGCAGGAGTCATGGGGGTAGAAAGTGGATAGAAGTATCAGTGTTGATGTAGTCGGACTACTTGGTACTGACACGTAAAAAATTGTAGAGAATAGAGACGTACCAATTTTCCCTACAGACTTGTATGTTGTGGTGGGATATTTAAAAAACTGAAATAAGAGTAATAAAGGAATTAAATAAGAATATTTCTGATTGTTTGGTGCAGATAAAGAATTACGTGTATAAAGAACTGAGAGGAGTTGGTTCAAATGCTCTGAGCACTATGGGACTCAACTGCTGAGGTCATCAGTCCCCTAGAACTTAGAACTACTTAAACCTAACTAACCTAAGGACATTACACACATCCATGCCCGAGGCAGGATTCGAACCTGCGACCGTAGCGGTCGCGCGGTTCCAGTCTGTAGCGCCTAGAACTCAGAGAAGTATTCATTGATTTTGTAAATAATCAACTTGTGTGCACCTGTAGAACCAAGACCGCTTGTGACGATAACATACAGTAGTTGTTGGAGATCGAGTTTTTTTTTTAACACCTGGGGGTTAAATCTCTCTTTCTAGGATACGGTGGTATCACTCACAGGAAAAACTTATGAGACATGTCCACCCATAGTTGATTTTCTCTCAGTATTATTTCGTATCGCCAGCGATCAGTTATTGACGAAGTAAGGGGGGGGGGGGGGGTGCGTGATACTTCCGCATTTGAGCATCAGGTTTATAAAGTATGTGTTTGTGTTCCGACGTGTGCAAAGGAGATGGCTGTGGAATACTGTGATAGCAGAGGGAAGAGTATGTCAAGTCATAAGAATGGGTACTGGGTATTTACAGAGCCACAGCCATTAGCAGGGTGTATTTCCGTTACTTCACTCATTGACGAGTGTCATTCAACTGAGACCGCAATGGTAACATTTAGTTGTAAGTACAGGTTTAAATGTATATGTGAACGAATTCGGCACATTTCGCTCGTTTATTTAGTTGAGGGAAGATCGATTGTTGTGTGTGCATCTAGCATGTGGAGGACACGTTTGCCTGTTATCTAGACATGAGAGAGATCTTAGTTGGCCTTGTAAATTATAGGGATGATTTGGAATCTGTTACATAACCGACATCGGTATTCGAGAGTGGAAATATCAGTTTCCTCTATTTGTTGCTGGTTATTCAGTGTTTTACAGCACGCTGCACCTCACTAAAGTTTGGGGTTTGTTGAGAAATAATTTCCTGTCTATAACTTCGGAATTGTGTTGCGCAAGCGATTGGTAGAATACTGCTGTGTGCTTGATATCTAGCAGTACAGCGAAAATGGTATAATATTATGGCAAACGATGCGGAAATACTTATGTTCGTGTAATCCCAGAGTCTGGAGATGGTTGTAGAAATGCAAGCAAGCACGCAGGTCTGGACCAGAAACAGTAGTGCGTTTGTACAGAGGGGGAAACGAGTCAGACTTTGCACAACAGTTCTGAGAGTGACTTCGATCCACTGAGGGTGCTGTGGTCACTCATCTGGCGTGGATGCCCTAGTGCAGGGTGCTCTGTCATCAATGGTGAGGACACATGCTATCCAGAGCCGTCTTGCGTATGAGACCGGTGTGAGCGCATCATGAAGTTCTGTGACATCAGTATAACACTGACTGTATACTCGAAAATAGAAGCAACTTTCACCTGCATCTGGTGGCAGCTTGTGGCTGTGACGGTGCACGCGCCCCTGGAGCGTCTGCGCTCCCACCCGGTCACGTCAGCAACTGTGCCTAGGTGAACACGTATTTCGAGAGGAATTTCTCAGGTTTCAAGTATGAAAGGGATATCGCCGTCTCATGCTTGAGGGCACCTGTGTGTAGTTTGACAGCTGACGGCCACGTCACTTCATGGGGCTGCTGGTAGCCTCCTGCACGTTCTAGTGGACAGGGGGTGGCCGACAGTGCTTGTGCATGTTGATTGAATTATTTTGTGAGCGGGTGTGTAGGCTGTGCTATGCACTATTTGGAGAGTTTACGAGTACTGAGCATGTCTACACATCACTGTGCTGCATTATTTAGGAGCAGTTTGCAGGTCTGTACTGAAATTATTTCGGTATATTAGGAGTTGTTTCCGTGTCTGCAGAGCATTATTTAGGAGTAGTTTACAGGTGTGTGGGCTGTTTGGTGTGACCCCAAGCATGTGTTGTGTATCAGTGTGATAAATATACTCTCTCTGAAAATCGATCCCTAAATAAATTGTTCCAAAATAAAGTTCACTCCTTCCTTAGACTCTCCAGCACCCCAGTGCGGGTTGAGTCATTTTGGCGCCATTCTCCCCTTCCAGACCACCATCTTGGATTATGTCACAGGAGGGACAACATCACCCTCTGGTGGCTGTTTTGTGTACTAGGTCAGTTGGAGTCTAGATCTCATGGTGGAGACACTGCCTGCAAAATGTAAACTTATGATCAACACTGGAAGAGTCGTTTTCCTGCCATTTCCCCCCACCATCTTGGATTATGGCAAAAAACGGATGACAGCATGCTCTGGTGGTGGTACTGTGTACTAGGTCCAGACCTCGTGGTGGACACACTTGATGGTGATGAAAGCTCTAATTGTTTAAATAAAGACTGGTGCATGATTTCAAGAGTTGACAATTAGCAAGCATGTTTGCAGAGTCTTTTAGATGGATTATTATTTTGAAAATTTAGGAGTAGTTTGGCCCTCTGGACATAAATGTATTGCATTACTTACCAGTGGTTTGCAGGTCTGTAGGCTGTGCAATGCGTTATTTTGACAGTTTACGACTAGCAGGTGCATGTGCAGAGCATTATACATAAGTTAGTTAGGAGTAGTTTGCAGGTCTGTATGCTGTGTTGCATGCAGAGCGTGTGTTCTGTATCACTGTGATAAATATATTCAATCCCTAAATAAATTGTTAGAAAATTAATAAAGTACACTCCTTCCTCTCTCCACCAGCCCAGTGCAGGCTGAGTCCTTCTCCCACCAATCCCTAGGAAGAGGTGGCGGGTGGGTGACTTAGTGGAGGTGAGCTTTGTTTCCCGCAATTTTCTTAGGTTGGTAGAGAAACCCCAAGTGACCTTTTTTTACTGCCAAAATTCAAACTTGGTGCCAGTTCCTAGGATGAGGTGGTGATCGCGTGACTTAGGTTAGTGGAGGTAGTCCAAGTGTCCTTCCTTTCACGCCATTATCTTAGCTTAGTAGAGATACATGAACTGACCTTTCTTTACCACCAAAATTCAAACTTGACACCAGTTCTTAGGAAGAGGTGGTGGTCAGATGACTTAGTTTAGTGGAGGTAGCCAAAGTGACCTATCTTCCTGTGGTTTTTCTTTGGTAAGTAGAGATAATCATGGTATGATGCATTATCCTGCTAGAATTTGAACTTATGCCATTTTTCTGGTAGTGGGGAATGGAAGAGGGGTGTTAGTGGAGGTAGCCCAATTGCCCTATCTTCCTGCCAAAATTCAAACTTCCTGCCAAAGCCAAAATTCAAACTTTCTACCAAAAGCCGCCATCTTGGGTAACAGAACTTTGGGCCAGAAACACCCTTGCCCCAATACTAATGATGTGGATAATATTGAAACTGTTAAGCTATAAGGGGCATAAATAAAGGGTATTTTGCCAAATAGTTTGAGCAAAATAAAAGGTGCAAACATGAATAATATGCAATCTGCCTTCTATTGTAACAATGATAATGTTTAGAAGATTGATAAAGGGAATATAGGTCATTCAAAATGAGTTAGTAATAAATCACTGAAGGACACTGATCTCATTGTTGAAGAAACTGAAAGTTGAGGGTGAAGAAACTGAAAAGTTGATGGAATGAATAAAGTTAATATTTTGGTGTTGGTTTCCACAAGGAGGCTGTCATGGAATAATAATTGTAGGAAAGGTTTAATATTTTTGCTCTTGTAAATTCCACAATATCGTTCCCTAGAGGAAGTTGAATCCCTTACCTTTTATCACATACTTCGAGGTAGCGTTGTAAAACTGCAAGTATGACAGACTAAAATTCTGGATGTAACAAGCAGGGCAAATATTATGGCCACTCTTAGTGAGATAAGAACAAGCATCTCGTGTAGACTTTCTCATCATTACGACATTGCAGTGCTTGTGTTATTCTGAGGAACGATACAAAGTTGCTTTGGACATGAATGTATGTCCAAAAGAACAAGCACTGCGGCGACTACAGCCGTTACGAAATACATTAAATATATTCACGATAGCGAATATGGCCAACGAACAGTTGTAGAATGGAATGACGACAGTGAAATTCGTGGTGGACCGGGACTTGAACCCAGATTTCCCGTTTGTCGAGAGCGGTCGCATTACCCTTTTGCACAAATTTGGAAGTTTTGGTCAGCCCCAGAGTCGCTTACGGATAGCCAAATGGTAAGCGGGAAATCCGATTTCGTGTCCCGGTCCTCTGGAATTACAATTGTCGTCATTCCATTCTACAGCTGATGGCTGACCATATTCGCAATTGCGAATACATTTAATGTATTTCGTATCCTTTTCCTGAGACAATGTTAATCATGCCAAAACCAAAGTGATATAAGGAAGAATATATTTTGTGTGGGAATTCTGAAACTATTAGATGCCACAGAAAGGACTCTACACAGGAGTAATCAGTTGGAGCAAAACACCTCATTCAGAGTAGCAATGAAATTTCCAGTAACTGCAGTAACAGCACACGTCAGACGGAAGAGAATAAATTTACACCCATGGTCAGGAGAAATAAACAGGGAAGTGACTTGTAAAGGTTGTTGAACAAAAAGTTCATGTCTCGTCGGAACTTGTACATAGAGAAAATATTCCACTGGAATCAAATCAAGTGAACATGATGGCAAACTGATAACACTTTCACATGCTATCCAGCACCCAGGAAAGAGGTCTGTGAAGACTTTCCTAGCCAAGATACACCGAAGGGCCAAGGTAACTAGACAGGCATGCGTATTCAAATACAGAGATGCGTAAACAGGCAGAATACGGCGCTGCGGTCGGCAATGCCTATGTAAATGGCTCTGAGCACTATGGGACTCAACTGCTGAGGTCATTAGTCCCCTAGAACTTAGAACTAGTTAAACCTAACTAACCTACGGACATCACAAACATCCATGCCCGAGGCAGGATTCGAACCTGCGACCGTAGCGGTCACGCGGTTCCAGACTGCAGCGCCTTTAACCGCACGGCCACTTCGGCCGGCAATGCCTATGTAAGACAAGTGTCTGGCGCAGTTGTTAGATCGGTTACTGCTGCTACAGTGGCAAGTTATCAAGATTTAAGTGAGATTGCATGTGGTGTTACAGTCGACGCACGAGCGATGGGACACAGCATCTCCGAGGTAGCGATGAAGTGTGTACCGTGAATATCAGGAATCCGGTAAAACATCAAATCTTCGACATCGCTGCGGCCGGAAAAAGATCATGAAAGAAAGGACCAACGACGATTGAAGAGAATCGTTCAACGTGACAGAAGTACAACCCTTCCGCACATTGTTGCAGATTTCAGTGCTGGGTCATCAATAACGAAACATCATTGATATGGGATTTCTGAGCCGAAAGCCCACTCGTTTAGCCTTGATGACTGCACGACACAAAGCTTTGCGCCTCGCCTAGGCCCGTCAGCACCGATATTGGACTGTTGATGACTGGTAACATGTTGCCTGGTAGGACGAGTCTCGTTTCAAATTGTATCAAGCGGATGGACGTGTACGCGTATGGAGACAACCTCATGAATCTGTGGACCCTGTATGTCAGTAGGGGATTGTTCAAGCTGGTGGAGGCTCTGTAATGACGTGGGGCGTGTGCAGTTGGAGTGATATGCGACCCCTGATACGTCTAGATACGACCCTGACAGGTGACACGTATGTAATCATCCTGTCTGATCACATGCATCCATTCATTGTGCATTCGGACGGACTTGCCAATTCCAGCAGGACAATGCGACACCCCACACGTGCAGAATTGCTACAGAGTGCCGTCAGGAACACTCTTCTGAGTTTAAACAGTTCCGTTGGTCACCATACTACCGAGACTTGAATATTTTGAGCATATCTGGGATGCCTTGCAACGTGCTGTTTAGAAGAGAGCGTAACCCCTCGTACTCTTAAGGATTTATGGGCAGCCCTGCAGTATTCATGGTGTCAGTTCCCTCCAGCACTACATCAGACATTAGTCGAGTCCTTGCCACGTCGTATTGCGGCACGTCTGTGTGTTCGCGGGGACCTACACGATATTAGGCAGGTGTACCTATTTCTTTGGTTCTTCAGTGTGTGTTCCTAGCCACAAGTGAGTAATGTGTGGTACCCTACACATATACGTCTTTCAAGTGGTACTTCATCTAAGACAGCTGATAGCATTTCGGTAAGAAGCTGTGCGTATCTTCCCCCCCCCCCCTCCCGCCTCCCCCACCCCCCTAAGGTTTCGTCAATGTTAAGCACCAATAATGAGCTCTTAGACACTCCTGCACCAAGCGTTCACGCTTCACTGCTTCTGATATTCAGTCTGCCTCCGACAGTGCAGACTCGCAGCAGCTCTTTAACACCTATTTATATATTCAGCTTTTGCATGATTTGTGACGGTGGCTTCACCAGAGAAGAGAATTCTTTTAAGAAAGAACCTATTGTCCTGATGTTGCATCAGAACCGAGCGACAGAATTCCATCTCGCCTTCGCAATCCCGTTGGTTAACGTGCTGGTGAAGTGAGATACAATACGGATAAAAGCTGTTTTCTCGCAAAATGTGAACTACGCTGGGCTGATGTATTGCAGAAGCATTCGCAGTTTCTCTGGACCTGACATCTGGATTATGTGTAACAGCTATCAGAACGTCTATTTAATTCGCTTTGCTCGTTGCAAGCTTGCTCATTTGCCACTGCGTCATATTCCAGTGCCCCTCCGCTAACAGTGTTTCGCGTATTCAAAAAGTGGTTCAAATGGCTCTGAGCACTATGGGACTTAACTTCTGAGGTCATTAGTCCCCTAGAACTTAGAACTAGTTAAACCTAACTAACCTAAGGACATCACACACATCCATGCCCGAGGCAGGATTCGAACCTGCGACCGTAGCGGTCTCGCGGTTCCAGACTGCAGCGCCTAGAACCGCACAGCCACTTCTGCCGGCTTCGCGTATTCGCTGAAGTGTCAATCTTGTTGGGTACCGTCTGTCGGGATGTCTTTGTTCTTGCAACTCAATTTTTCTCTTCGCATTTCTCCGGAATTCTTCATAAAGAAGTAGCAGATCTAGTTCCTCTGGTTTGTGAAGGACGTTTATTTCTTAAAACTAGCCAGCGCTCTGCACACGTCAACGAGACAGACAGAATGAAATCTGCATTTCCTTTGTTCCCGTTTTATACCTGCAGCGCAATATGTTTCATCCTTATCCGAAATAACGTATTTCCTTATTTGGGTATGAAATCACAAACTTTCTAAGTCTGCTATTTACACTCCTGGAAATTGAAATAAGAACACCGTGAATTCATTGTCCCAGGAAGGGGAAACTTTATTGACACATTCCTGGGGTCAGATACATCACATGATCACACTGACAGAACCACAGGCACATAGACACAGGCAACAGAACATGCACAATGTCGGCACTAGTACAGTGTATATCCACCTTTCGCAGCAATGCAGGCTGCTATTCTCCCATGGAGACGATCGTAGAGATGCTGGCTGTAGTCCTGTGGAACGGCTTGCCATGCCATTTCCACCTGGCGCCTCAGTTGGACCAGCGTTCGTGCTGGACGTGCAGACCGCGTGAGACGACGCTTCATCCAGTCCCAAACATGCTCAATGGGGGACAGATCCGGAGATCTTGCTGGCCAGGGTAGTTGACTTACACCTTCTAGAGCACGTTGGGTGGCACGGGATACATGCGGACGTGCATTGTCCTGTTGGAACAGCAAGTTCCCTTGCCGGTCTAGGAATGGTAGAACGATGGGTTCGATGACGGTTTGGATGTACCGTGCACTGTTCAGTGTCCCCTCGACGATCACCAGTGGTGTACGGCCAGTGTAGGAGATCGCTCCCCACACCATGATGCCGGGTGTTGGCCCTGTGTGCCTCGGTCGTATGCAGTCTTGACTGTGGCGCCCACCTGCACGGCGCCAAACACGCATACGACCATCATTGGCACCAAGGCAGAAGCGACTCTCATCGCTGAAGACGACACGTCTCCATTCGTCCCTCCATTCACGCCTGTCGCTACACCACTTGAGGCGGGCTGCACGATGTTGGGGCGTGAGCGGAAGACGGCCTAACGGTGTGCGGGACCGTAGCCCAGCTTCATGGAGACGGTTGCGAATGGTCCTCGCCGATACCCCAGGAGCAACAGTGTCCCTAATTTGCTGGGAAGTGGCGGTGCGGTCCCCTAAGGCACTGCGTAGGATCCTACGGTCTTGGCGTGCATCCGTGCGTCGCTGCGGTCCGGTCCCAGGTCGACGGGCACGTGCACCTTCCGCCGACCACTGGCGACAACATCGATGTACTGTGGAGACCTCACGCCCCACGTGTTGAGCAATTCGGCGGTACGTCCACCCGGCCTCCCGCATGCCCACTATTCGCCCTCGCTCAAAGTCCGTCAACTGCACATACGGTTCACGTCCACGCTGTCGCGGCATGCTACCAGTGTTAAAGACTGCGATGGAACTCCGTATGCCACGGCAAACTGGCTAACACTGACGGCGGCGGTGCACAAATGCTGCGCAGCTAGCGCCATTCGACGGCCAACACCGCGGTTCCTGGTGTGTCCGCTGTGCCGTGCGTGTGATCATTGCTTGTACAGCCCTCTCGCAGTGTCCGGAGCAAGTATGGTGGGTCTGACACACCGGTGTCAATGTGTTCTTTTTTCCATTTCCAGGAGTGTATGTCATGTTCAAAACAGGTGAATCTCAAGATTTAAATATTATTAATTCTCAGAAACTGCGAAGCGGATTTTGAGGAGTGAAACATCGTTAATTCCTCACTTTAATACGACGATACAAGCAGCAGAAATTACTATTGTTCCATTAGAAAAAGCAACGAGGGGCATTCAGTAAGTAATGCAACACATTTTGTTTCTCGTCCAATTTCTGTTGAAAAAATGCAGAATTCTGGGACACCGTGTCATATGCCCGCTATAGTTTCCTGAAGTTCCGATAGGCGGCGGCGCTACACGCAGCTTTCAAAATGGCCTCTGTAACGGAGATGCAATGGAAGCAGAGAGTTATCAATGATTTTCTTTTGTCGGAAAACCAGAGCATCGCAGATGCTCATAGGCGCTTGCAGAATGTCTACGGTGATCTGGCAGTGAACAAAGGTTAGTGTGTCGTTCGGTGAGGTGCCTGTCATCATCGCAATAAGGTCGTGCAGACGTGTTCGATCTCGCGCGGCCGGCCGCTGTGGAAGAGCGGTTTCAGTCCGGAACCGCGCTGCTGCTACGATTGCAGGATCGAATCCTGCCTCGGGCATGGAAGTGTGTGATGTCCTTAGGTTAGGCAGGTTTAAGTAGTTCTAAATCTAGGGGACTGATGACCTCAGATGTTAAGTCCCATTTGATCTCGCACGTGCCGGACGCCTTCACAGCTGTGACTCGTGCAATGTTGGAGGTGATCGAGGTGATCGACGGATCACAATCAGACACTTCGAGCTATAACTGGAATTCCATGTTGGTAGTGCTGACACGCCCAGAGGTATGTGCCTACTGCGTCACTCGCCGCCTAACAGAAGATCATAAATTGCAACGAAGGACCATTTGTGTGGAATTTCTTGTGCGTTTCGAGGTTAAAAGGGACAATTTTTTGTCTAACGTTGTCGAAAGTGTTGAATCATGGATTCACTGCTTCGAACCAGAAACAAAACGGTAGAAGATGAAATGGCGTCAAACCACCTCTCCTCCGAAAAAAATTTTGGAAGCCTATAAAGTCACGGTGACGGTCTTTTGGGATTTTGAAGGGGTTGTTCTGTTTGATGTCTTCCCTCATGATGTAACAATCATCGCTGAAATGTATTGCGCTACACTCAGGAAATTGGAGAATCGACTACAGCGCGTCTGTCATCACAAAAATGTAAACGAACTTCTCCATCCCCTTGACAACACAAGGTCTCACACAAAACTGCGTACCCGAGAGGAGCTCACAAAACTTGATTGGAGTGTTCGTCCTCATCCAACCTACACTCCAGATCTCGCACCTTCAGACTTCCATCTCTTTGGAAGAATGTACTCCGCTGGAGGCGGTACTTCGACGATGGGAACGTTATTGACGTAGAAAGAAGTTGGTTCCAACGTCGAACACTGGAGTGGTACCATGCGGGCATACAGGGCCTCGTGGTAAGGTGGCATAAGGTCGTCGCTTTGAACGGAGATTATGTTGAAAAATAAGGTTTTTTAGCCAAAAGAGTGGGGAATAATATGGTGTATTGGAATCCTGGACAGAACGAACCTGCTTTCAGAAAAAAAAGTGCTGCATTGCTTATTCAATGCCCCTAGCAAGTTGAAACGGAAATCCCTGTAACTAATATAGCTATCAAACGCGATTACACCTCTGAAGATGACATCTGTTCCCGAAAGAACAGATACCATTGATGACTGTGCAGCTTCTATAGAATGAAATGATAATTAAATAGAATCCCTTAGCTGCCGACAGGTGTTGTTGAAATACATCAATGGTGACAGCTGAAAATGTGTGCCCCGACCGGGACTCGAACCAGGGATCTCCTGCTTACATGGCTGACCCTCTATCCATGTCAACCACCGAGGGCACAGAGGATAGAGCGACTGCAGGGACTTATCCCTTGCACGCTTCCCGTGAGACGCACATTCCCAACTGTCCACAACCTACATTCGTAGTGCTCCTAATAGATGTTTGCCCATTCACTCATTACTCACGCCAGACTAAGCTGACGGGTCCCGTAAGAGTTCGGGCAAAGTGTGTGCATTTGCACAGAAGAAGGTCAATGGCCGGGTAGCCTTTAACTATATGAAGATGGTATCTGCTCCCGAAAGAACAGATACCATTGATGACCGTGCAGTTTCTCTAGCAAATGGGCAAATATCTATTAGGAACACTACGAATGTAGGTTGTGGACAGCTGGGAATGTGGGTCTCAACGGAAGCGTGAAAGGGTTAAGTCCCTGCAGTCGCACTATCCTCTGTGCCGTCGGTGGCTCAGATGGATAGAGCGTCTGACATGTAAGCAGGAGATCCCGGCTTCGAGTCCCGAATGGGGCACACATTTTCAGATGTCCCCATTGATGTATTTCAACCACACCTGTCGGCAGCTAAGGGTTTCAATTTAATTATCATTTCAGGTTACACGTTGTTTAATGAAGATTTCCTCACAAATTATCGGAGTGAAAACAGAATTACGATATCTTAAACGGTTGTAAAAATATTTCAGGTTAACAGCTAACGTGAATAACCCCGAAAGTGAATATAATAACTAGGATGCAGATTGGCAACACTATTCCAGAAAGTAATCATGTTGTGGATGTGTAGTTTTCAAGTGAGATGTAGGGACATACAAGAAATCACTAACGCTTTAGATCTGCATACATAGAAACAAAAATCACATGGTGGCAAACTTTGCATCAAATAATCACTAGGCAGCAGTTTCACAAAGCGATTCTTAAAAATGAGTCATAGTAAACTTGTTGTTAAATTGGTATTATATCAAGCTAAGCGAAGTCTAATACGCAACTGATAACATCGATATGTTTCAAACACTACAGTCTAATATTCGTGACTACTAAATCTGCAACTTTCTCAAATAAAGTAATTTCCTATTTAAACCTTTGCTTGGCTGTCAGTTCTCGTGCTCCAAAACTACGTTTTTCTGTTCGTCATAATTAAATCAATGTACGCTGATGAGTAAAAACATTATAATCACCTTCTAAACGCGTGTTGGTCCATTTTTGGTATACAATACACCAGCAATTCTGCATGGCATGGATTCGACAAGTCCTTGGCAGATTCCCGGATACATGTGGGTCCAGATGTCTACAACAAGTTGATGCAATTTCCATAAATTATGGGTAGGTGATTTGATTTGCTGGCCCGACCCTGACGCCCGATAGCGTCCCATCTGAGTTCTATCGAGTTCAGATCAGGCTAATTTGATGGCTCAAACATCAACGTGAGTTCGCTGTTGTACTACACAAACAACTGCAGCATGATTCTGCCTTTTGACACAGGAATTTATCCTGCTGGAGAATGGCAGCGCTCTCGGGGAAGACTTCGGGCATGAACGGATGCAGGTGATCCGCAATAATCTATACGTAGTTCACATACGTCATGGTGCCATCGATTACCACCACAGGTTCCTTGGTAGCCCATGTGAATGTACCCTTGGCATAATACTGCCCCAATGCCCATGGCGCATCACATATTTCGAGCACCTGTTCGCTTGGATTACGGCATATCCGGACACAACTATCGACCTAATGTAACATGAAACGTAATTCATTAAACCAGGTGGCACATTTCCTGTAACCCGAATCCATGGACAGTGTACTACGAAACACTCGTGCCAGCACCAACACTGCACTGTCTCCAGACCTACAACAGAACGCCATCAGTCTTGCTTTACAGAGCAGGGATGCCTGCGAATCCACTTGATGAGGCGTGGGCTTCCAACACCATGTCGCCTACCAGTGGTCCCAACGTCCTTCAGCGAATTCCCATAGATGTCCACAGCTGTGGGCAACGGCCTTGCCGCAGTGGATACACCGGTTCCCGTGAGATCACCCAAGTGAAGCGCTGTCGGGCGTGGTCGGCACTTGGATGGGTGACCATCCAGGCCGCCATAATCTGTTGCCATTTTTCGGGGTGCACTCAGCCTAGTGATGCCAGTTAAGGAGCTACTCGACCGAATAGTAGCGGCTCCGGTCAAGAATACCGTCATAACGACTGGGAGAGCGGTGTGCTGACCCCACGCCCCTCCTATCCGCATCCTCCACTGAGGATGACACGGCGGTCGGATGGTCCCGATGGGCCACTTTTGGCCTGTAGACGGAGTGGTCTACAGCCGTAGATAGTAAACAGCGAACACGCCTCGAGTATCCGAGATGCTCGTTCCAGTCGCAAGGCCATCACAACCTGCACTTTGTCAAAATTGCACATGCCAGTAGATTTCCCTATTCTTGCCCATGTCGTCGCTATAATGAGTGCCCATTATTTTTTTCCTCTTATTGTTATTTCATTCCCTTGTCCCAGAGGAGATGAGGGTGGGCTATCGGCGAAACAATGCTCTGCTCTTTATCCAAAAGGGCATAAAGGATTGAAAGATGAAATAAAAATTTTAAGGTAGGAACTAGGAGGGGCGTTCAACAAGTAACGCAACATTTTGTTCTGAAAGCAGGTTGGTTTTATTCAGCATTCCAATAAACTATATAATCCCCAATTCTTTTGGCTACAAAACTCTGTTTTTAAACATAATCTCCGTTCAATGCGGCGGCCTTATGTCACCTTACTGGGAGGGCCTATATGCCCGCATGGTTCCAAATGGTTCAAATGGTTCAAATAGCTCTGAGCACTATGGGACTTAACACCTGTGGTCATCAGTCCCCTAGAACTTAGAACTACTTAAACCTAACTAACCTAAGGACATCACACACATTCATGCCGAGGCAGGATTCGAACCTGCGACCATAGCAGTTGCGCGTCTCCGGACTGAGCGCCTAGAACCGCGAGACCACCCCGGCCGGCGCATGGTTCCACTCCGCTGGCCAACAACGGAGTCAATATCCGGCTGCATCAATAACCTCCCCATTATTCACGTACAGCTTCCCGCGGAGTACATTCTTCATTGGGCCGAACAGATATAAGCGGCAAGGTGCAAGATCCGGGCAGTAAGGTGGATGAGGAAGAACAGTCCAAAGAAGCTTTGTGAGCTCCCCTCATGTGGGCAGTCTTGTGGAAGCTTTGGGTTGGCCCGCCGGTGTGGTCGAGCGATTCTAGGCGCTTCAGTGTGTAACCGTGCCACCGCTATAGTCGCAGGTTTGAATACTGCCTCGGACCTGGATGTGCGTGATGTCCTTAGGTTAATTAGGTTTAAGTAGTTCTAAGTTCTAGAGGACTGATGACCTCAGCTGTTAAGTCCCATAGTGCTCAGAGCCATTTGAACCATTTCTTTGAAGCTTTGGGTTGTCATGGAAAAGGAGAAGCTATGAAACTTCCTGGCAGATTAAAACTGTGTGCCGGACCAAGACTCGGACTCGGGACCTTTGCCTTTCTCGGGCAAGTGCTCTACCAACTGAGCTACCCAAGCACGACGCACGCCCCGTCCTCACAGCTTTACTTCTGTCAGTATCTCGTCTCCTACCTTTCAAGCTTGCACATTGAGAGGCTTATCGCGACAATATCCTTTCTTTCAGGAGTGCTAGTTCTGCAAGGTTCGCAGGAGAGCTTCTGTAAAGTTTGGAAGGTAGGAGACGAGATACTGGCAGAAGTAAAGTTGTGAGGACGGGGCGTAAGTCGTGCTTGGGTAGCTCAGTTGGTAGAGCACTTGCCCGCGAAAGGCAAAGGTCCCGAGTTCGAGTCTCGGTCCGGCACACAGTTTTAAACTGCCAGGAAGTTTGATATCAGCGCACACTCCGCTGCAGAGCGAAAATCTCATTAAGGAGAAGCTACACTCCTGGAAATTGAAATAAGAACACCGTGAATTCATTGTCCCAGGAAGGGGAAAGTTTATTGACACATTCCTGGGGTCAGATACATCACATGATCACACTGACAGAACCACAGGCACATAGACACAGGCAACAGAGCATGCACAATGTCGGCACTAGTACAGTGTATATCCACCTTTTGCAGCAATGCAGGCTGTTATTCTCCCATGGAGACGATCGTAGAGATGCTGGATGTAGTCCTGTGGAACGGCTTGCCATGCCATTTCCACCTGGCGCCTCAGTTGGACCAGCGTTCGTGCTGGACGTGCAGACCGCGTGAGACGACGCTTCATCCAGTCCCAAACATGCTCAATGGGGGACAGATCCGGAGATCTTGCTGGCCAGGGTAGTTGACTTACACCTTCTAGAGCACGTTGGGTGGCACGGGATACATGCGGACGTGCATTGTCCTGTTGGAACAGCAAGTTCCCTTGCCGGTCTAGGAATGGTAGAACGATGGGTTCGATGACGGTTTGGATGTATCGTGCAATATTCAGTGTCCCCTCGACGATCACCAGTGGTGTACGGCCAGTGTAGGAGATCGCTCCCCACACCATGATGCCGGGTGTTGGCCCTGTGTGCCTCGGTCGTATGCAGTCCTGATTGTGGCGCTCACCTGCACGGCGCCAAACACGCATACGACCATCATTGGCACCAAGGCAGAAGCGACTCTCATCGCTGAAGACGACACGTCTCCATTCGTCCCTCCATCCACGCCTGTCGCGACACCACTGGAGGCGGGCTGCACGATGTTGGGGCGTGAGCGAAAGACGGCCTAACGGTGTGCGAGACCGTAGCCCAGCTTCATGGAGACGGTTGCGAATGGTCCTCGCCGATACCCCAGGAGCAACAGTGTCCCTAATTTGCTGGGAAGTGGCGGTGCGGTCCCCTACGGCACTGCGTAGGATCCTACGGTCTTGGCGTGCACCCGTGCGTCACTGCGGTCCGGTCCCAGGTCGACGGGCACGTGCACCTTCCGCCGACCACTGGCGACAACATCGATGTACTGTGGAGACCTCACGCCCCACGTGTTGAGCAATTCGGCGGTACGTCCACCCGGCCTCCCACATGCCCACTATACGCCCTCGCTCAAAGTCCGTCAACTGCACATACGGTTCACGTCCACGCTGTCGCGGCATGTTACCAGTGTTAAAGACTGCGATTGAGCTCCGTATGCCACGGCAAACTGGCTGACATTGACGGCGGCGGTGCATAAATGCTGCGCAGCTAGCGCCATTCGACGGCCAACACCGCGGTTCCTGGTGTGTTCGCTGTGCCGTGCGTGTGATCATTGCTTGTACAGCCCTCTCGCAGTGTCCGGAGCAAGTATGGTGGGTCTGACACACCGGTGTCAATGTGTTCTTTTTTCCATTTCCAGGAGTGTAGTTTGCACTTTCGTAGCGACGAACACGCTGAAATCATTTCTGGAATCTCCTGAGGGTAGCGCAATACACTTCAGAATTGATCATTGCATCACGAGGGAGGACAATAAATAGAATAAGCCCTGCAGAGTTCCAGAAGACCGTCCCGTGACTTTGCCGGCTGAAGGTGCGGCTTTTAATTTTGTCTTCGGAGAGTTGGAGTAACGCCACTCCACGGTTTGCCGTTTTGTTCCTGGTCCGAAGCGATAAACCCATGTTTCATGCCTGTGACGATGTTCCGCAAAAAATTGTCGTTATCAGCCCCTCAACGTGCAAGCAGATCTGTACAGATGATCCTTCGTTGCTCTTTATGGTCGTCTATGAGGCTTTGAGGAATCCAGCGGGCACTCACTTTTGAGACCACAACCGGTGGACAACTGTGTTCGCACAACCAGCAAAGACGTCTAGTTGTGCAACGAGGTGTCTGATTGTGATCCGTCGGTCACATCGAATGAGAGTGTCCGCACGTTGCAACACTGCAAGAGTCACAGCTGTGCGCGGCCGGCCAGGACGCAGGAGATCAGACAAGTTTGTGTGACCGTGTTGTGATCATAACGGACGCCTCGGCCAACAACTCATCATTCACTACCAGGTCTCCGTGCACATTCTGCAAGCGCCTGTAAATATCCGCAATGCTCTGGTCTTCCGCCAAAGGAAACTCAGTGGCAGCTCTTTGTTAACAACGCAAATGGTTCAAAATGGTTGAAATGGCTCTGATCACTATGGGACTTAACTTCTGAGGTCATCAGTCCCCTAGAACTTAGAACTACTTAAACCTAATTAACCTAATGACACCACACACACCCATGCCCGAGGCAGGATTCGAACCTGCGACCGTAGCGGTCACGCGGTTCCAGACTATAGCGCCTAGAACTGCTCGGCCACCCCGGCAGGCTGCTAGGAATGCACCTCCGTTGCAGACGCCATTTTGAATGCGACGTCTAGCGCCGCCACCTATCGGAACTTAATGAAACTATAGGGGCTGAAACGGGAATATTATTAATTATATTTAAAGTAACACATAGGAAAACGTTGTTTCACTTTACAAACAAGTTACCAGTAGATTAAAACAAACACTATACTGTATTACACCTCACTATCCCTTTATAAGAGGTACCTGCAGTTATGAAAATTAATGTGGAGTAGAAACTATTGCTCCTTTCATGCAGTTAAAGTGTTTATTGAGCTACTAGGCCCAGGTATTTTGGGTCGTGGGGATGGGTATAACGTGGGAGTACGGTTGGCAGGAATATAGATAGGGGCCAGGTCAAGTTCAAGAGGCGGAAAGAACGTAGGGTGTTGAGGAGGAACGGGAAACTAGAAATCAGAAAGGAATAGGGAGTCGTAGGTTAAACACGGTAGGAGGGATAATTGTCACTGCGGATTTCGTCGTCAGGGTGTACGAGCTGGAAGAGGATACAGAGAGTGGATGGGAAGTGATGATACATGCACTACAGAACACAGGGATTTGTCATTGGGGAAAAATGCGATTGTTGGAGTCGACTTTACGGTAAGAATAGGGTATACGGTGGTGTTCATTGTGGGCGAGGAGGTGTGGAACAGATCTGAATTGAGTGTTTTCCGTTCGTCGCTGCTTCGCTTATGTATTTTACTTATCACGTCATTTGGTGGTATTCAGTCTCGCGCTGGGCAGTGTATCTTCTGAAGTTCAGGCACTTCCTGCATTTCAAATGTTTCAAATGGCCCTGAGCGTTATGGGACTTAACATCTGAGGTCATCAGTTCCCTAGACTTAGAACAACGTCAACCTAAATAACTTAAGGACAGCAGACATATCCATGAACGTGGCAGGATTCGAACCTACGACTGTAGCAGCCACGTGGATCCGGACTGAAGCGCCTATAATCGCTCGATCACAGCGGCCGGCTTGCTGCATTTCACTGGGGAGTGGATATAAATAATCCCCATCCTCAACTCTAGACACTGCTGTAGATTTCTATGTCATTAAAAACCTGAAGACAGGTTTGTTTCGAACAGCTTTGCGTTCTAGATAGAGCGGAAAATCTTCGTGTATGTCATGAATAAATGACGGTTCTCCAAGTATAGCAGCTATATATAATATGCAACTATTTCAACTAAAGCCCTTGGTACACCTGACCATCGAATTCTTCATAAACCACCCATTGGTATCTTTCAACACACGCTAACACGAGCATTCCGCCCCACTCCTATCTAGCGCTCCGAACGCAGTGGCAAGCGTCTTGTGGGTGCGGAGGAAGAGAAGGAGTTAAGCTGCAGCCGGAAGCATGCTACAGCAAAGTACTAGCTCTGTCAGAGACCGGGCAATTTGCTGACAATACTACTAGTATTAAATTAGATTTACGTTCTGCATTAGGAAAACTGTAGCGTTCACGCACTTTTTCAAAAAGGAATAAGTGGAGAAAATGCCGAATAGGAACTGCCTTACTTTTACTATCGTTTAAAAGTCATGCACTGTGCTTAAAAGCCGACCGCTGTGGCCGAGCGGTTCTAGGCGCTTCAGTCTGGAACCACGCTGCTGCTACGGTCGCAGGTTCGAATCCAGCCTCGGGCATGGATGTGTGTGATGTTCTTAGGTTAGTTAGGTTTAAGTGGTTCTAAGTCTAGGAGACTGATGACCTCAGATATTAAGTCCCATAGTGCTTAGAGCCATTTGAACCATTTTTATTTGTGCTTAATATGCCATCACACTATTATGAGCTGAAAAAATATTTATTGGAACGTCATTACAACACCAGCCACAAAGGCAATGTGCTGTACGTGCATTATGGCAAACGACAGTGAATGCTGACTGAACTAAAGGCGTCCATTCGGGGAAAAACTGATTTACGGTCAAGTAGAGGGGTGAAAAATATTGTATGGTCGACATCACCAATTATTCGATGTCATTAAATTTGTTAATACGAGGGGAGAATCATGTGCTACATGACAGTGGCCTAGATTCACGCTCTCGTATGTAAAAATCAGCTTCAAGTTCATGCCATGGAACATTTTGTGTGACTCAAGGCAGTCATTTGTACACCAGACATGACTGCCTAATTTTCGGTAATTGAAACATTTCGTCATGAGATATTAAAGAGATTCCAAGACACGGCACTACTGAAGACAGATTTCGATTTATTTGGCAGAAAATTCTCGCCCTTCGGTGCTAACGTACCTCATTGCTTCCAGCTTGAGTTCACAGGTCAACCACCTGTTTGGCCAATCAAGGAAATTTCAAGACTTTTATAAAATATTACTCCAAGAGCAATGTGCTCGACTGCACAAACAAACTACTAAACGTATGTCGATGTTTGGTTCAACACACTTGTGCGGAACTCTTTTTCACTGTTACGAAAGTGATAAAGTTCCACCGACGGTCAGCTTTAATAGATTTCAGTCTGTTTAGCTCCATAGGTTTTACTGTATCTCGAATCACAGTTTCAAATGTATTCCATATCCTAAAATCGAAATGTGTATAAATTATGGACAATACAACCTAATGTTGACCGTCTGTATGTAAAACTTTTTGTAGTTCTACTCACCATATTAGCCGTGTCTAATGTACTTATTTAATCAAGTAATAAATGGAATTGTATTGGTAGAAAAATAAGTAAAGGAAATAAAAGAAAAATCTAGAGTAGGAATTAAAGTCCAGGGAGAGAAATAAAAACTTTGAGATTTGCGATGACATTGCAATTCTGTTGGAGGCAGCAAAAGACATCGAAGAGCAGTTGAACAGAATTGATAATGTCTTGAAAGGAGGATATAAGATGAAAAGCAACAAAAGCAAAAAGAGGATAATGGAATGTAGTCGAATTAAATCAGGTGATATTGAGGGAGTCAGATTAGGAAATGAGACACTCGAAGTAGTGGATGAGTTTTCATATTTGGGCAGAAAAATAACAAACGATGGTCGAAGAAGAGAGGATATAAAATGTAGACTGGCAATGGCAAGAAAAGAGTTTCTGAAGAAGAGAAATTTCTTAACATCGAGTGTAATTTAAGTGTCAGGAGATCTTTCCTGAAAGTATTTGTAGCCATGCACGTAAGTGAAACATGTACGATAAACAATTTAGACCGGAAGAGAATAGAAGCTTTTGAAGTACGCACTACAGAAGAATGCTGAAGGTTAGATGGGTAGATCACGTAACTAATGAGGAGGCACTAAAGAGAACTGGGGAGAAAAGAAATTTGTGGCACAGCGTGACAAGAAGAAGGGATCGGTTGGTAGGACATATTCTGAGTCAGGCATCAAGGGTTCACCTGCTTAGTACTGGAGGTAAGCGTTGGGGGGGGGGGGGGGGGGGGCAGCTGCCACAACAACAACAACAGAAAAATAAAAAGTTGAAAGTAAGCACATGCGATAAACTTCTGCTTATTAAATGTATGCTGCCTCTTAATAATAGTTTTTCTGTGTTGCAAATACATCTTCCTAATTTTCCTGCATTTGTAGCCCTCGACATATAACTGTCTCTCCCACACACCTGCTCGGAATAGAACAGTGGTGGGGGTAGCCAGAGCGCTGAGCAGACTCATCTTGGGAGCACAAATTTTGGCCAGGCCTAATCTAACAGAGTAGCACGGCAAACTCTCACAAATTAGCAATATGCAAGTGTAAGATGTAACTTTCATCGAATGACTGGACTCCAACTTAAAATGGAACGACTACATAAAATCTGATATATGTAAAGCAGAGTGCAGACAGAATCTCTAGAAGGATCATAATGTAATGTAATTCATCCACAAAAGAGGTAGCCTACAACAGTCTCGATTCGTTCTTGAGTATGGCTCGTCGGTGTGAGACCCTTGCCAGGTAAGATCGAGAGTCGTAGGAAGAGCAACTTGAGGCTGGTCATCCAACTCCTGGGGCAGAAGATTTACTGTTATGAACACGTTTTCAAAGGAGTCAAGCAAGATATTAGTTCATTCCCCACATTTACCTCGTGAAATGATAATTACAGGCAAATGAAAGAACTTGGAGCCCATGCGAAGGCTAGCCGACAATTGTTCTTCCCGCTACCATTCGCGAATGGAACACAAAAAGAAGAACAGTGAAAGTACATTCCGTCTCACACCGTAAGTTGGCTTTCAGAGTATAAATTTTGATGTACAGGCTGCTGATGGAGCGTATGCGAGGTTCGTTATTCTCTTATCGTCAGTCATGGAGTTTATCAGGGAAATTAAATCTTGAAAATAAAAATAAACAACAATGTAATGCCGGCCGCGGTGGCCGTGCGGTTCTAGGCGCTGCAGTCCGGAACCGCGGGACTGCTACGGTCGCAGGTTCGAATCCTGCCTCGGGCGTGGATGTGTGTGATGTCCTTAGGTTAGTTAGGTTTAAGTAGTTCTAGGGGACTGATGACCTAAGATGTTGAGTCCCATAGTGCTCAGAGCCAACAATATAACGATTATAAGATGAACAGCTGTGGCATGGCACTGATAGCTACAACGCATTACAGAATGTAAAAATTGACATTTCACTAGTGATAATGAGCTCTGTGATAGAGTGATAGAGTAAATAGCTTTCATTCAGAAATAAATCACTTAGATATTTCAAAAATTAACGGAAGACTTTCGTTTTGAATTTATCTGAAACGAACATTCAAAAACTTGGTTATGAATGCTCATTCTAATTATAAGGTCCAACACATGCATCCGTACTTCCAAGCAACGACACATACAGTTCTACGAATTCCTATAGGTAGTGTCGAAAACAAGGAACAGGTTAATATTCGTCAGCAGGTAACACTTTCCAATAATTGAGACCGCCAATTTCCAGTAGTTGCGACCACAAAACCGTAATAGCAATGCATACTAAAATATGGAACAACAAAATACAGTTAACGAAATGAAAGAGAAAATTGTTGCAACGACACTTATTGGACCTGCGTCGGATCAATTGAGCACATGATACGGGAAGGTAAGACACGCGTGCCATTTAACACAACTAACGATGTAAATTTAAAATTACGGCATAATGTTACGCCCAAGACAGATAAATTCTCAACAACTGGAGTACAATCACGTGTAGAGACTGCAAGAAAGAATACAGAGGACGGGCAAACTATTAGATCTTCGACGTTCGTGCAAGGCACATCTTACCTAATCTTTTGCAGTAAAATCAAACTGTCGTTAACATAAATGAAAATTTAGTAATCATACTCCTAATTGATACAGGAAAAGTTAAATAATTAGATATACAGGGTGTATCAGCTAAAACTTGCACCGTAAATATTGCGGGAATGGGAAATGCGATTCATGTGCGGTTTTCGCATAATGGAATGGTAGTCTGGGGATCGTATTGTTAGCCAATCAACAGACACTTAGAAAGCGTTAGAAAATGTACACTCCTGGAAATGGAAAAAAGAACACATTGACACCGGTGTGTCAGACCCACCATACTTGCTCCGGACACTGCGAGAGGGCTGTACAAGCAATGATCACACGCACGGCACAGCGGACACACCAGGAACCGCGGTGTTGGCCGTCGAATGGCGCTAGCTGCGCAGCATTTGTGCACCGCCGCCGTCAGTGTCAGCCAGTTTGCCGTGGCATACGGAGCTCCATCGCAGTCTTTAACACTGGTAGCATGCCGCGACAGCGTGGACGTGAACCGTATGTGCAGTTGACGGACTTTGAGCGAGGGCGTATAGTGGGCATGCGGGAGGCCGGGTGGACGTACCGCCGAATTGCTCAACACGTGGGGCGTGAGGTCTCCACAGTACATCGATGTTGTCGCCAGTGGTCGGCGGAAGGTGCACGTGCCCGTCGACCTGGGACCGGACCGCAGCGACGCACGGATGCACGCCAAGACCGTAGGATCCTACGCAGTGCCGTAGGGGACCGCACCGCCACTTCCCAGCAAATTAGGGACACTGTTGCTCCTGGGGTATCGGCGAGGACCATTCGCAACCGTCTCCATGAAGCTGGGCTACAGTCCCGCACACCGTTACGCCGTCTTCCGCTCACGCCCCAACATCGTGCAGCCCGCCTCCAGTGGTGTCGCGACAGGCGTGAATGGAGGGACGAATGGAGACGTGTCGTCTTCAGCGATGAGAGTCGCTTCTGCCTTGGTGCCAATGATGGTCGTATGCGTGTTTGGCGCCGTGCAGGTGAGCGCCACAATCAGGACTGCATACGACCGAGGCACACAGGGCCAACACCCGGCATCATGGTGTGGGGGGCGATCTCGTACACTGGCCGTACACCATTGGTGATCGTCGAGGGGACACTGAATAGTGCACGGTACATCCAAACCGTCATCGAACCCATCGTTCTACCATTCCTAGACCGGCAAGGGAACTTGCTGTTCCAACAGGACAATGCACGTCCGCATGTATCCCGTGCCACCCAACATGCTCTAGAAGGTGTAAGTCAACTACCCTGGCCAGCAAGATCTCCGGATCTGTCCCCCATTGAGCATGTTTGGGACTGGATGAAGCGTCGTCTCACGCGGTCTGCACGTCCAGCACGAACGCTGGTCCAACTGAGGCGCCAGGTGGAAATGGCATGGCAAGCCGTTCCACAGGACTACATCCAGCATCTCTACGATCGTCTCCATGGGAGAATAGCAGCCTGCATTGCTGCGAAAGGTGGATATACACTGTACTAGTGCCGACATTGTGCATGCTCTGTTGCCTGTGTCTATGTGCCTGTGGTTCTGTCAGTGTGATCATGTGATGTATCTGACTCCAGGAATGTGTCAATAAAGTTTCCCCTTCCTAGGACAATGAATTCACGGTGTTCTTATTTCAATTTCCAGGAGTGTATTTTATGTGCAAACATACACTTTTTTAAATGTACCAATACCTATTGACATTAAAAAACTAAAAATAGGGTAAATAAGAATTTCAGTAGTGTTTCTTGCAGGATTCTAGGTGCGAGTCGTGTACGAGACATCGTATTTTGAAAAGTTCCCACACCTACTCTTGGACAATACCTGTGGTAGCACACACTAAAGAGCAACACAAGTGCATACATTACTTATTTGGTTTCTGACCACTAACGAGAGAACTGACCGTCACAGGTTGTGTTCAACATGACCACCGCTTCGAGTCCGGCATGGAACGACTGCTGCGCACGTGCTAGCATTCCAGCGGAGATGTCCGAGAAGGCTGCAGTAATACATTACGTAGTTGCGTATCATCGGGCATAGCTTGTATGTCCTTGTAGACAGCGTCTTACAGTTTTCCCCACAGAAAAGAGTTTATAGGAGTCAAATCCAGGAAACGGGCCGGCCAAAGTACAGGTCATCTACGTCCATTACAACAATTTGGATAAAATTCGTGAAAAGATACCGTAGCACTTCGTGCACTGTGGGCTGACAGCCGTATTATTGGTACCACAGGGTCATCCTAGTCAACAGAGCAACGCTCTCTTGCGTCATGGAAGATGGCCTATTAGGAGGCTGTGCGCGTTCAGTCGTCTGTGTATGGAAAACGGGCATATGAGCTGATGGTTCACCATCCCACACCACACGTTTACATTCCATGGACGGTGACATTCCACCTGACTAAGCCAACAGAGATTGTCAAAAGACCAATACTGCATGTTTCAAAGGTTCACCTGGCCATGATTGGTAAATATGACTTCATCACTAAACAAGATACATCACACATCTGGCGTATCCGGTCATAATGCCGACGTACACAACTTAACATGATTCTCACAACTGTTTCCATGCAGTTCTTGTTAAGGAGAGACGTAACAGGGATGGAAGCTATGTCGATGGAGAATGCCCAGCACATTTTCCTGACTCATGCCACTTTCTCATGCGGTTGCGAAGAAGCTAATGCGCATATCAACTGTAACAGCAGCAAGAACATTAATTTCCCCCTCTTTTGTCGTCACTTACGTGTATTTCCTTCTGTTACGTTGTCTAGGTGTTACAGTACCACCTACAACTAACTGGGTCAAGAGGTTGATAACTAATTGGCGAGATGGTTGCATTCGTTTGGGATATCTTGCCACATTCACAGTACAAGAATGAAGTGCATTCTTCCTACACTCTCCATACACAATGAACGTGACAGCTCTTTCTGTATTGGTAAATCTTGTCGTCCACTCACGACGTACTGCTTGGATTGTCTCACACTAATTGACTAGTAAGTTGGAATACACTCAATGAACACACAAGCATAGCAACATCCTACTTCGCAACTACGCAGGTTGCGTGGCACAAACAAGTGTTCGTGTAGAAACTTTTCAAAATACTATATCTCGTAAACGACTTGCACTAGACTACTGCAACAAACACTACTGACATTCTAATTTAAATTACTTTTACTTTGTTAATGTCGATAAGCATGATTCCATTTGAAAAAGTGCATGTTTGCACAAAAAATGTACCTTCCAAGTATTATTACAATCTGTTTATCGGCTAACAATACGAGCCCTTGACTACCAATCCATTCTGTGAAAACCGCTCATCAATAGCACTTCCAATTTTCGCAATATTTGCAGTACAAGTTTTAAGTGACTCATCCTGTATGCGAAGTTACCAGAGAAAGCTACTAACGATCACATTGCCTTTGCGCAGGATAGATATTTTAATATTTTTGGTGGCATTTTATAAACACGTTTCATTACTAGTGGAAAAATACTACTATCGAAGTACAAAGATGACGAACATGCACCAGTTTAAAAGACGTGGGCTGAAAAGTTGTGTACCAGGTGCCTCATTCTACATTGTTCAGTCCCTTTAAAAATTTTCTCAAAAATTTTGGTGTGCGAACATATTCGCGCATTTTTTAATATGTACTTCACCTTTCACTCCCACAAGCTCCACCAACTGTATCTCGCTCACACATACTAGTCCATCGCTGTTAAGCCGCTCATATCCGTTCATTCTCTTGCTCATTCTCACTCATCAACCCCGCTCACTGTCATTATCACTCTGAATCTCTCTGCCACTGCCTCCTGTCTCACAGCCACAATGTCCTTCGTTCTGTCCACTGTCACTGTCTCCCTCTTACTCTCTCTTACTGCAACTATCTCATTCATTCGATGCCACTGCTGCTGTTTCTTCCCACTGTTACTATCTCTCTCTTCCTCGTTGTCATTGCCATAGACTCTGTATCTCATTATCACTTGCTCTCACCCTCTTCCACTTTCACCTTCGCTTTATTCGTCTCTCACCGGAACTGTCTTCTTCAGTATGTTCCTGTCATTGTTCCGTCACTATCAACTATGTTCTACTGCCACTGTGTCCTTCTCTTTCTCTGACACTGTTTTTCTCTCCTTCGCTCTTTCCATACCACTATCATTGTTTACTATCTTCCTATATTTATTACTTTTCCATCTCTTTCACAGTGCCACTGTCTCCTTGTCTCTCAGCATGAAACAGTGCGAATTGTTCGCGTCCAAATTTTTGGGAAAATTTATAAGGTGCCGAGGAAGGTAGAATGAGGCAGCTGGCACCCCACTTTTGAGTCACATTCTTTTAAATGAGAGCATATTCGCCTTTTTTTTTGTCCAATAGGGATATTTTTCCTCTGGTTCCCTTCTTTTCCCTGCAGGGCACGTCACTCACGTGAAAAGAACGTTATGTGTCAGTAAAATTTTGATTGTCTACTTATGTGAAATTGAAACAAATTTTACACTGCAGTCCGGATTTTACGTACACAAAAGTTTTGCATGTCCTTCAGTACTACAATATAGGGTTCCCAGAATCCTTTGGATAATAATGGAGACACTTTGCATCATATTTATTCGCCTACTCTACTTTATAAACTACGGTTTCACTTCACTCCGGATGTTACGTGCGTATTACAAGTGAACCTCTGTGTGTCGGAAACGGATAAAGGTATCAAGAAAATTTTCGACTTTGCTCCAGATCTGGATCGTAGCAATACATCACAAAAATCACAGCATTTTACTGTGTATAACAGTCTTGAAACGCGCGGCTCGGCTTTGGTACCCAAAAACTAAGTTTTGGGGTTTTTCTCGATAACGGATAAAGATTTTTGAAAACGGAAAGAATGAACGGCTAGATAAATATCTAGAAATTATACTGTTAACATCTGAGAAATTTGCTGCGGTTTGTTGTTTAGATATCCGCTGCAGAGGGCGAAAAATGGTTAAAAACGCTTTTTTCGGGTATTCTCAAGAACCACCCATAAACTAAATTGTGCATCCATAAATCCGTTAAGGAGCACCGTAGACGATACCTAATGCAAAAAGTACCAACTGATTTTATCCATTTGCATAAGCTGGAAGAAGTGTGTAGTTTTCAAACATTAACGCTAGGCTGTAGGATAATCACATTTAGACGATCCTTCTGTTGAGTCTAGAAACGGTCCCTAGCCCAAAGGCTATCAAAAAAGTTAAACCTACCTTTGTATCACCAAGAAAACCCGAGGCATGAACCGCGGAGAAATCTTGCGCAGCGCTCGTAGATGTCCTCTACTGCTCGAAAAATAAATCAGCAACATGGTATGTTCTTCATAAGTGAACTTATGTTTTCTTTTAATGATAATGATAATAAATACAAAAAATAACTAAAATCTCACACACCACAGTTATGGTACTGTGTATCTTTCAACGTTAATGTTTGTACATATGCAATAAAAATTAGAAGGGACACACTATGGATCCACTTGTACAATTACGACAGTGTGTATCTTCAGATATCTAGTCATATTACTCATTTAACATGATCATCTATATATCTTATTACATTCCAAGATATTTTAAATTGTAATAACATTTGAAAAAACCTTATTGGCGAGCGTTTACACTATTTTTGCACAATGTATCCTCTCGCCACAGATGCACACTATCTGTAACTTAAAATACGCTAACTAGTTTCAGATTTCTTAATACAATTTTATGAATCATCTAAAAATACTAATGAATGCAACTTTAAAATTTGTTTCTGTATGTCACGTGCATTATGTACAGTAGCACAAAAGAGTAGTTAGTTACATGGCCACCAAGGGTACGGCGCTCCTCATTCACCTCCTTTTACAATATGTTTTATCAATGTTGTGCGTATGAATGAAATACTGCTTTCTCTAAAGATCTGAAAATTTTGTGGAGTGCGGCAAAAGGATGTAATCCAGGAGCAAATAATGCTTCTGACGAGTACCAGCTGTGTCTGACTAATCACCTTGCGATAAATGTGGTAAGGGTATTTAAGGATAAAAGTGGAATGAGGTGTAGTATTGATGGAGCACTATGTCTGAAGAGCGGGGATTCTTGTTAAGCACTGCGAAGTATAAGAGCAAGAGGTGGAGACTGGACACAGATGACTGAAATGGGGACGGGGGTTCTATTTTTGATCATTAATGAAAGGAGCTTATGGGCTACGACTGTAGTTGGTGGGATGGGCAAAGGGAATCTTTTAAGGTTTCCTTCGGATAGAAGTTATGTTAGCACTGACGCTGTAGTGGTCCAGGGCTGAAAAGTGTTTTACACCTCTACGAACGTCTCTACTCTGCAGGCTACTTTATGGTGCGTGGCGGAGGCTAAGGATCGGTAGGATGGTTAGGATAAGGAAGCTATGAGATTTTAGTTTTCTAATATACAGGAGATACACAATTCAGTGAAATATTCAATGCATTTGAGGACGGGAAGCAATTGGAATAGTATGAAGATTGTGTGCAGCAGAAAGAAGCAAGATACAGAAGGTGCGGTGGAATGCATCGCCTAAGAACGTTTAAGGAGTGGTAAAATCTTGGGGATGTGGAGAACCAAGCTACGTTGCTGTACGTGAGAATAGGTCAGATAAGGAAGTTTGAAGGCTGTAATGCCAATTTGCGTCCTGTAAGTAGTTTTAGTCTATGTTGTTGAATGGTCTATTACATCACATAACCAGGTTAGTTTGAAGTGAGCAGTTAGTCCCAAATATAGTGTATTAACATAGCCTATGGCATTAGTGTGGATGCAGAGGTGGAAATATGGGAGACTGAAAGAGTATTCGCTGGGCCATGACGAGCTTGATTTTTAGGTATTGCAGTTAAGCAAGGGATGGAGTTATTGAGTTGAATTTTAGGAGACTGCTGGTTATTTCGGTGATTACATCTGCATCTACATATACATACATACTCCGCAATCCACCGTACGGTGCGTGGCGGAGGGTACCTCGTATCACAACTAGCATCTTCTCTCCCTGTTCCACTCCCAAACAGAACGAGGGAAAAATGACTGCCGATATGCCTCTGTACGAGCCCTAATCTCTCTTATCTTATCTTTGTGGTCTTTCCGCGAAATGTAAGTTGGTGGCAGTAAAATTGTACTGCAGCCAGCCTCAAATGCTGGTTCTCTAAATTTCCTTAGTAGCGATTCACGAAAAGAACGCCTCCTTTCCTCCTGAGACTCCCACCCGAGTTCCTGAAGCATTTCCGTAACACTCGCGTGATGATCAAACCTACCAGTAACAAATCTAGCAGCCCGCCTCTGAATTGCTTCTATGTCCTCCCTCAATCCGACCTGATAGGGATCCCAAACGCTTGAGCAGTACTCAAGAATAGGTCGTATTAGTGTTTTATAAGGGGTCTCCTTTACAGATGAACCACATCTTCCCAAAATTCTACCAGTGAACCGACTACGACTCTCCGCCTTCCCCACAACTGCCATTACATGCTTGTCCCACTTCAATCGCTCTTCAGTGTTACGCCCAAATATTTAATTAATATCAATATTATATTATTATATTAATTAGTTAAAGATGTTGTAATTTACGCAAAATCGCTTATACATAAAGACAGAGTAATAAGCAAGAACGAAACTGGGAGTGTGGGAAGGTGCAGCGTGTTTGTTTTGCAGTGTCACCGGAGACGGTGGTGATCCCGATCGTGTCGTGCATCTTGGGCTTTCCGCTGCTGGCGCTGCTCGTCATCTGCTGCCTGCGTCGGCGCGCCAAGCTGGCACGTGAGAGGGCGCGGCGCCGCGCTGGGTGAGTACCCAAACAAACAAACACAAGTTCTCGTTTTAATACACACTGTTAAACAAAAGTATAGAGAGTATCAGGTAGCGTCTTAGGAAGACAAAACGAATATGCACCTCCTCCAGTTGAAGCTGTTTGATCTATGATCTACCAGAATACATCTTAAAAGAATAGCTATTAATTACCAAAAGTAAAGCTACTGACTGGCTACCTTCCCCCCGTTAGAATGTTTACCGTATCATCTAATTCCAACTTCTCACTAAATTGCACACCCGTGTTCATAATACTCTGTCAACAAACTCGACTCCCTTAATTCTAAAGTTTTCTCTCTAGCCCCAGCCCTGGTACACTACCACACCTATACCGACACATTACTACAACTCTATACCTACACACAATCCGTAACCTCTCCTTACGAAACTTCAACCGACTCCCTCCACCACAATAATGAAACCCGCCATTATATTTACGCTTTTACTCAACAATCCACAACCGTCTAATTCACTGAAATAAAACTCTAAAATACCTTGGACTAACATTAGATGAAAAACTAACCTTGAATCCCCAACTAATAACCATTCAAAATAAAACCGATAATATATTAAAACTGATAACTAGCTAACCGTGAAGCCACAGTCCATGACCAATATCTTACAGGATAAACTTGTACCCTACCAACAAAATTTCGGTAATTAATCAGGGATGTTTTCGAAATATTTTAATGTAAAGTACTGACGTTCCTAGTGGACCGTTAGAGAGTAATTTCATTTTGCTTGACTTCTTACCCCCATGTTTGTGTAGCAAATACGCTGAAAATATCTGAGCAACGGTCTAAATTTCGATAGTATGTGCTATGTGCCTCGTTTGGAAACAATCTTGTTTTAAAATTTTTCTTTTTAAAATTCAGTCTTGATCACACCACGTATGTTACAAGAACGTAGGTGACCGGTTTCGGTCATATCACATGACCATCATCAGACCCATGGCATCCTTCGAAGATGGTAGGTGGAGCACTCTTCTCAGCTGCTGTGATGTCATCCATCTCCGAAGGATGCCATGGGTCTGATGATGGTCATGTGATATGACCGAATCCGGTTACCTATGTTCTTGTAACATACGTGGTGTGATCAAGACTGAATTTTAAGAACAAAAATTTAAAAAATTTTTGATCACCATTCCAAAAAGTCTATTAATCTTGTTTTATTCACTCCACTTGCTGTTGACAACAAATCACCCACTTCACTTTTCGTCCTCAGGCTGCCTTTCAGTATTGCCCTATACTGTCTCGGATTTGTTTTTTTGTCAGTTGCACGTTAACAACGATACACGGTAGTGCGGATGCCGTTCACTGATGAAGAATTGGTCGATATGCATCTTTAAATATGGCTTCACTGAATGCGATGAAAGTGTGGCACAATGATTCCAGCTGAGCTGATTCTACATGACGGCAACCACATTACACTACTTTTGCATTATACTGTGTTTTGCTTTGCACGTTTTGGTGATTGCATATTAAAGGTTTTTTCAGATGTACAGGTATTTTCAGGGAAACAATGGCAACTGGCGCAAAAAAATCGAATAAGTCGCAATTACGTATTGGTTATTCAGAATTCCCCGTTTGTCAGTTTTTATGAGTGATTATCGAGGCAAGGTTTTCTGCTTTATTAATTTAGAGCTTTCTAGTTAATTGTATTTTATTACTTAAATGTGAGCTTTCGCATAAAGGCTAGCTATATAAATACACTCCTGGAAATGTAAAAAAGAACACATTGACACCGGTGTGTCAGACCCACCATACTTGCTCCAGACACTGCGAGAGGGCTGTACAAGCAATGATCACACGCACGGCACAGCGGACACACCAGGAACCGCGGTGTTGGCCGTCGAATGGCGCTAGCTGCGCAGCATTTGTGCACCGCCGCCGTCAGTGTCAGCCAGTTTGCCGTGGCATACGGAGCTCCATCGCAGTCTTTAACACTGGTAGCATGCCGCGACAGCGTGGACGTGATCCGTATGTGCAGTTGACGGACTTTGAGCGAGGGCGTATAGTGGGCATGCGGGAGGCCGGGTGGACGTACCGCCGAATTGCTCAACACGTGGGGCGTGAGGTCTCCACAGTACATCGATGTTGTCGCCAGTGGTCGGCGGAAGGTGCACGTGCCCGTCGACCTGGGACCGGACCGCAGCGACGCACGGATGCACGCCAAGACCGTAGGATCCTACGCAGTGCCGTAGGGGACCGCAACGCCACTTCCTAGCAAATTAGGGACACTGTTGCTCCTGGAGTATCGGCGAGGACCATTCGCAACCGTCTCCATGAAGCTGGGCTACGGTCCCGCACACCGTTAGGCCGTCTTCCGCTCACGCCCCAACATCGTGCAGCCCGCCTCCAGTGGTGTCGCGACAGGCGGGAATGGAGGGACGAATGGAGACGTGTCGTCTTCAGCGATGAGAGTCGCTTCTGCCTTGGTGCCAATGATGGTCGTATGTGTGTTTGGCGCCGTGCAGGTGAGCGCCACAATGAGGACTGCATACGACCGAGGCACACAGGGCCAACACCCGGCGTCATGGTGTGGGGAGCGATCTCCTACACTGGCCGTACACCACTGGTGATCGTCGAGGGGACACTGAATAGTGCACGGTACATCCAAACCGTCATCGAACCCATCATTCTACCATTCCTAGACCGGCAAGGGAACTTGCTGTTCCAACAGGACAATGCACGTCCGCATGTATCCCGTGCCACCCAACGTGCTCTAGAAGGTGTAAGTCAACTACCCTGGCCAGCAAGATCTCCGGATCTGTCCCCCATTGAGCATGTTTGGGACTGGATGAAGCGTCGTCTCACGCGGTCTGCACGTCCAGCACGAACGCTGGTCCAACTGAGGCGCCAGGTGGAAATGACATGGCAAGCCGTTCCACAGGACTACATCCAGCATCTCTACGATCGTCTCCATGGGAGAATAGCAGCCTGCATTGCTGCGAAAGGTGGATATACACTGTACTAGTGCCGACATTGTGCATGCTCTGTTGCCTGTGTCTATGTGCCTGTGGTTCTGTCAGTGTGATCATGTGATGTATCTGACCCCAGGAATGTGTCAATAAAGTTTCCCCTTCCTGGGACAATGAATTCACGGTGTTCTTATTTCAATTTCCAGGAGTGTAGTTACTCATTTCATTCCATGTTTTTCGTAATCGTGAAAGTGAATGTAGCTTTGCATGATTTGATAACTATTTTACATTTTATGTATATGTGTTAATTTTTAAGCAAAATTCGTTTTATACTATCTTTTTATAGACACTAATATCTGCTTTGATATGTCTGAAATCAACATCGTCTGGTTTTTATGCCCCAAGATGGCATCATCACCATCCATTGTCGCATAAAACGTGAGCTCAAAGATAACGTCATCGACGCAAACGTTAAATGTGGCATGCTGCAGTAGTTGTCTCAGGTGTCTCTCATTCAATGACATGACGCAGCTGCATACGGCAACACAGCTATACACGCCTTTGAACTACACTACTGGAAATGGAAAAAAGAACACATTGACACCGGTGTGTCAGACCCACCATACTTGCTCCGGACACTGCGAGAGGGCTGTACAAGCAATGATCACACGCACGGCACAGCGGACACACCAGGAACCGCGGTGTTGGCCGTCGAATGGCGCTAGCTGCGCAGCATTTGTGCACCGCCGCCGTCAGTGTCAGCCAGTTTGCCGTGGCATACGGAGCTCCATCGCAGTCTTTAACACTGGTAGCATGCCGCGACAGCGTGGACGTGAACTGTATGTGCAGTTAACGGACTTTGAGCGAGGGCGTATAGTGGGCATGCGGGAGGCCGGGTGGACGTACCGCCGAATTGCTCAACACGTGGGGCGTGAGGTCTCCACAGTACATCGATGTTGTCGCCAGTGGTCGGCGGAAGGTGCACGTGCCCATCGACCTGGGACCGGACCGCAGCGACGCACGGATGCACGCCAAGACCGTAGGATCCTACGCAGTGCCGTAGGGGACCGAACAGCCACTTCCCAGCAAATTAGGGACACTGTTGCTCCTGGGGTATCGGCGAGGACCATTCGCAACCGTCTCCATGAAGCTGGGCTACGGTCCCGCACACCGTTAGGCCGTCTTCCGCTCACGCCCCAACATCGTGCAGCCCGCCTCCAGTGGTGTCGCGACAGGCGTGAATGGAGGGACGAATGGAGACGTGTCGTCTTCAGCGATGAGAGTCGCTTCTGCCTTGGTGCCAATGATGGTCGTATGCGTGTTTGGCGCCGTGCAGGTGAGCGCCACAATCAGGACTGCATACGACCGAGGCACACAGGGCCAACACCCGGCGTCATGGTGTGGGGAGCGATCTCCTACACTGGCCGTACACCACTGGTGATCGTCGAGCGGACACTGAATAGTGCACGGTACATCCAAACCGTCATCGAACCCATCATTCTACCATTCCTAGACCGGCAAGGGAACTTGCTGTTTCAACAGGACAATGCACGTCCGCATGTATCCCGTGCCACCCAACGTGCTCTAGAAGGTGTAAGTCAACTACCCTGGCCAGCAAGATCTCCGAATCTGTCCCCCATTGAGCATGTTTGGGACTGGATGAAGCGTCGTCTCATGCGGTCTGCACGTCCAGCACGAACGCTGGTCCAACTGAGGCGCCAGGTGGAAATGGCATGGCAAGCCGTTCCACAGGACTACATCCAGCATCTCTACGATCGTCTCCATGGGAGAATAGCAGCCTGCATTGCTGCGAAAGGTGGATATACACTATACTAGTGCCGACATTGTGCATGCTCTGTTGCCTGTGTCTATGTGCCTGTGGTTCTGTCAGTGTGATCATGTGATGTATCTGACCCCAGGAATGTGTCAATAAAGTTTCCCCTTCCTGGGACAATGAATTCACGGTGTTCTTATTTCAATTTCCAGGAGTGTATATGACATTTCCTCAATCTCCACAGTGACGTTATCCGACTGTCATAGATTTTGATTTCGTTCTTCATTTAAAATGATTACGTATCCAATATCACTTGCATTATGGTGACGCAGTGAATGAATATGTCATCATCCCACTATTAACCAAGAACGTATCAGCAGTGTACACACAGAGGCACACATATGTTGTTCACATTGTCTCAGTTTTGGAAGAAAATACGTAGACAAAAGTTGAAAATAAGTACTTGCATGGAAGGTAGAAATCACTGTTATCCCAATTAATGAGATAATTTTGACATATTACATCATTCTTCGCGCATGCATCTGGCACAGCAATATTTCTTCTTGAGATGTATCGGCAGATAACCGTACAGTCCTCTTCAGGGCATGTAAGAAACTGAACTGAAACTACGTGACACAACAATGTACAGTAAATGCACGAATTGCGTATTTTGTCAACTGGTCACAGACTCATCTTGAAGCTGGCAATACGATCATCAGCCTAAATATCGGAAGAAGAATACTGCTGTCCCGAATATACGACCACAGGCGATGGAATGCAGGGCGTATCATAATTAATGGCGTACACGCATACAATTGAAATTATGAGATACTAGAAGCAGAAAAGTCTCACTAAACGTAAGTCCGCAAACGAACACTAACACTCTGCAAGATGAAACTTCCTGGCAGATTAAAACTGTGTGCAGGACCGAAACTCGAACTCTGGGCCTTTGCCGTTGGGAGGCAAGTGCTCTACCAACTGAGCTGCCCAAGCACGACTCGAGACCTGTCCTCACAGCTTTACTTCCGCCTGAAACTCGTCTCCTAATCACCGACCAACGACCCGGCTTCACATTTTCCGTACTATCTTTAAAACATCAGAAGCCAGGACGATACCTCTGATAAAGATTGTGGCCCTTTTCCTCACCTTAATTGTCGGGACCAAGTTTTAATCTATCTTTAAAAATCTCACTGCCCACTGGACTTCAACCTCTAAGATTCCTTCCTTCGTCGTCCAGAAGCTTCTTTCCACATTACGTTTGCCAGGAATCCTTTGTTTCATTATTCAACACTAGATGAAGGATACACGTCTCTGTACTAGCAGTTGAATACGCCAAAGTGCAGTGTCATTTCATTACGAAACGGTTGAAAGTTTGCTTTATTCTGTTATTGTTTGATATGGTTTTCTTAGTGCGTTGTTGATCACAACCTCCTGTATAGGTGTGATCCATTAGCAGATATCGTGAATCAAAACACAGCAATTCTTGCCAATGCAACATACTTACGAATACACTTTACATTTTACGATTATGTAGCAATAACGAAAGTGAGTAGTGTTTACCATGTCTGTAGAGCTCAACAAGCTACATATGGCGTGGATCATGGGGAAGTCAGGCAATCTGAGCTGGGAACGGGTGTGGTGACTCTAGGGTTACAATGCTGGAGGCTGTCCGTGCTCTGGATGTTCTTCAGCACATACCTTGCGATTTGGCGGTGGAACTTTTTGTGTCACTGAGAAATAGGATCTTGTCTAAACCAACTATATCTCAAGAATGGTACAAACTTCAATCAAATAACGCAGCCTTAACGTGTGCGACTTTCAATTCCCTAAATTTTCTAGTAGCTCGTTGGAAATTTATGGATCCTACAAAATCAAGCACCAACGTCATAGCTGTTTTGTAATGAATATATATCATGGGGTAGTCCACACGAGAATTCTTTCAAAACCAAGTCAAATGACGGAGGTAATATTATAGCACACATTAGAACCATATGTTACATTTCTAGGACACCTAGTATAAAATTTCCGTTGTTTCCAAGCAAAGTGGTTACAATGTTCAGGGGAAAGATGACTTACAGAGAAAAATTTAAGGATGAGTAGATTTTTTGTAGTATGTAAGATTCCTTCGAGTGTACTCCTCTCCTCCAGTTCACGAGCAGTCGCTGCAGAGGGGCAAGTGGCGGCCGCGGTGGTCTCGCGGTTCTAGGCGCGCAGTCTGGAACCGCGCGACTGCTACGGTCGCAGGTTCGAATCCTGCCTCGAGCATGGATGTGTGTGATGTCCTCAGGTTAGTTAGGTTTAAGTAGTTCTAAGTTCTAGGGGACTGATGACCACAGCTGTTAAGTCCCATAGTGCTCAGAGCCATTTGAACCATTTAGAGGGGCAAGTGCCTGATAATTACCAAATGTTCGCTCTGTCTGCCCCAACAGAAAGAACTTTATAGATCATGAGCCAAAGTCGGAACTCATCAAGCAGCTTTCCATCATTTCCACCCATGGATTGGGTGGGGGCGGTTTAAGGTACGCAGTGTGCAATAGCGTTTAACATCCTCATACCCAAGGGATCAGTCTGCTTCTTATCACCTAATACGTATCTAATTAACATGGAGTAAAACTCACTCTACAGCACTCGCACGCACAGCTCGGTAGAAAGTGGTCAATGACTCGACCAGGTTTCGATTTGGATTCATCTGCCAAACGCAGCAGCATCTAACGGTAATCCAACTACATGGGTGCCGTTCGGCCAGTTTTCTGTACGTTAACAATACGTCAGTGTCCGAGAATGAGTGGATCGTGTTGCAAAAGCTATTCATCATAATCGATGAAGATCCCTGCCCACACCCTTAGGAGCATCAGCAAATTGTAGCTAAATACTTGGTGAAATAACGAATGCCTCTATGTCATCAGAGCAAAAGTGTACCCCCGTATAGATTTAATTTGTGTTACAGCAATTGTTTTTCATATAATCGATCAAGTCACGTTAAAGTATGACACCACCTATGTTCGACGACAACGTGCAAACACCGTTCACAGTCGGCAGCCCTGACAAAATGGTTCAAATGGCTCTAAGCACTATGGGACTTAACTTCTGAGATCATCAGTCCCCTAGACTTAGAACTACTTAAACCTAACTAACCTAAGGACACCACACACATCCATGACCGAGGCAGGATTCGAACGTGCGACCGTAGCAGCAGCGTGGTTACGGAGTGAAGCGCCTAGAACCGCTCGGCCACGACGACCGGCCAGCGCTACCATTGGAGAGTATATAAAGCGTGTGGCGGGACGCGGATAACAGTGCAGTAGTTGTTCTATTGCGTAAACTGAGCGAAGTGTCTGACGTTCAAAAGGCATTATCATTGGCTTTCATGGCAGGGGTGGAAATACTTCCGAAATGACGAAGTTTTTAAACTGTTCAGGTCCCGCAGTGGTTAAAGTACACTGTGCATAGCAAAATGGCGCTATCCAAAACCTACTCAGAGGCAACTGTGTTGCACCCTGGGCCATAGATGACAGGGTGAATGGTGCTTGCGGAGATGTGTACGTGAGAATAGACGTACAACTGTTGAGCAACTGATCACCCAGATGAACCGAGGGGCTACCAACAGTACTTCGCCAACGATCATTCGGCGAACATTGCTGCGGTTGGGCTTCCACAGCAGGTGCCGGGTTCATGAAGCCATGCTGACTGTTGTTCATCGCCAACAAAGTCTGGGACTTAGACGCTAATACCGCAACTGGACGTCCACTGAATGCCGACAGATGGCTGTTTCAGCTGAATCACGTTTTTTGCTCCATCGAACAAGTGGCCGGTTGTGTGTAGGGCGTGAAACGTCTAAAAGCAGACACCCTGCAACAATCGAGGGAAATGCTTCTGTCGCATTCCCTGGATGACCTGGTCAATGGATCAACAAAAGTGTGCATTTATCCTTGAGGACCACATCCACCCCGACATACAGTATATTTTCCCTCGGTACTATGACATCTATCAGCAGGACAATGCAACCTGTCACACAGTTTGCAGTGTACGCGCGTTGCTCTAAAAGCACCACAATGAGATTATCGGACTCTTATGGCCACGAATCTCCTCAGATTTAAACAAACTCGAGAAGCTGTGGGACCACCTCGATTGGGTTGTTCGTGCCATGGATCCTCCAACAAAAGACCTAGCACGTCTGGCCACTGTAGTGGAGTTGGCATGGCTCCACACCCCTGCCGGTGCCTTCCAGAACCTCAATGATTCTCTTCCAGCCGATCTCCCAGCGGTCTGTGCTGCAAAAGGTGGTTAGTCAGGCTTTTGACAGGCGATCACATCAGTATGATTGGACAGTGTAAAATGAATTAAATGAAGTTAGCCGGGTGATGTTGTAAGTAGGCTGTTTATGTATTCTTATTGGTAACGCCACGTAGCGCTCTGTATGAAAATCACTGGCTGTGCTGTGTGCAGTCTGTGGCTGCTTTGCATTGTGGTAATACTCGCCACTGTAGCGTTGGGCAGTTGGCTGTTAACAGCGCGCAGCGTTGCGCAGTTGGAGGTGAGCCGCCAGCAGTGGTGGATGTGGGGAGAGAAATGGCGGAGTTTTGAAATTTGTAAGACTGGATGTCATGAACTGCTATATATATTATGACTTTTGAACACTAGTAAGGTAAATACATTGTTTGTTCTCTATCAAAATCTTTCATTTGCTAACTATGCATATCAGTAGTTAGTGCCTTCAGTAGTTTGAATCTTTTATTTAGCTAGCAGTAGTGGCGCTCGCTGTATTGCTGTACCTTGAGTAACGAAGAGTTTTGTGAGGTAAGTGATTTGTGAAAGGTATAGGTTAATGTTAGTCAGGGCCATTCTTTTGTAGGGATTATTGAAAGTCAGATTGCGTTGCGCTAAAAATATTGTGTGTCAGTTTACAGTCTTTTATAATTGTTCAAAGGGGACGTTTCAATGTCTTCGATAACTCCAATATCCCGACTGGTGCACACCCCGTCATTTTCAAGGCACAAATGCAATGTGAGAGCGCTTTGCAACAAAACATGAAACCTCGGTATGTGGAGCATATTTAGAAAGATAGCACACATACTATAACACTAACGCCATCACAAAACCAAGATGACTGAAGTCACAAGTTATCGGTGGTGAATATTCCCAACAGGTGAGCAAGTAACATTAATTCTGTACCTCTTTTATTTGACCAACGAGAGAGCTGCATTCCAAGCAAAATTTAAGCACAAACCTCCATCTCTATATATTAGGTTATTTTGTAATTGAATCTCAACTGATTCCTCAATAACACTTCCTCAATAGCTGGAAGTGCATACCAGAATCTCAGTGTTGTAATATTCCATAACATGACCAATGTCAAGTAAATTTTGTGTAATAGCTGACGCTCACTACGCCGGTCCTCCACGAGCTTGACGGTCTGGCGAGTATGACATGCCATAACTGCAAAGCGTGTGGTAGACACGAGCCTTATGGAAACTGACCGTAGACCATGATTCAGTGTCTGAACTCATCGCGATTAGAAAACGCGGCGTGGCAGAAAGAATCAGGCCACGACGGCAGGCCACAGCGTTCAGTGGGAAGGGACACCGCGCAGGCAAGAGCGACTCCTGTGGCTGCGTCACCTGTCACACAGTCAAAGTTGCCGAAACTGCACTAACAGCTAGCACGTATAGCGACTTTGTCGTGGCGATAGACAATTTGACAACGTCGTTCCGGAAACAGAATCTTTAAGTGAGCGATCCTTTGTTTCTGTATAGTGTGATTTAATTTTTTATATTTGTTACAAGTTACATATTTTGTACAGAAATTGGTAACTTAGACGATGGCCATCTTCTCTCCTGTTAGCCTTGCGAAATGGTAGCTACGAGGGCTATCCACTAAGTACATGACGTTTTGGAATTTAAAAAAAATAAAGTATTGGAAATTTTTTTATTATATACAGATGAAAGCCACACATAAATACTACTTTTCTACATAGTTGCCATTTAAATTAAGGCACTTATCGTAGCAATGGACGAGCTTGGAAATTCCTTCGTCGTAAAATTCGGCCGCCTGCGCCTTCAACCACTTCTTGAAGCTGTGCGTCGTCATCAAAACGCTACATAGCCAACCACTTCTTCATTGCTGGGAATAAGTGGAAGTCGCTCGGTGCCAGGTCGGGGCTGTACGGCGGATGAGGAAACAACTCCCACTTAAAAGATTCGAGAACTTCACGAGTGGCATTTGCCGTGTGGGCCCGGGCGTTGTCGTGAATCTGCAAGATCTTTGAGCCCAACTTTCCCCTGCGCTTGTTTTGTATTGATCTTCTGAGGTTGTGCAAAGTTTGACAATACCTTTGAGAGTTTATTGTAGTGCCTCTTTCCAGGAAATCCACAAAAAAAACACCTTTTCGGTCCCAAAAGAGGTAACCACGTGGTTGAAGGCGCAGGCGGCCGAATTTTACGACGAAGGAATTTCCAAGCTCGTCCATCGCTACGATAAGTGCCTTAATTTAAATGGCAACTATGTAGAAAAGTAGTATTTAAGTGTGGCTTTCATCTGTATATAATAAAAAAAATTCCAATACTTTGTTTATTTTTAATTCCAAAACGTAATGTACTTTGTGGATAGCCCTCGTATAATAAAAAGATGTTGGATGCACGACATTAGTAGAAACAGGAAAAGCTAAGGGGAATACCATCCCCTGTATATTGAACTAGAGACTCTTGAAGATAGATTTTCAAGCATCTTCACACATCGTGAGGTTGTTTTTTCAGGATATGATACTGTTATGATGTACTACTTTTCTCACTCAGATAGGAACTTCTATTTCACTACTTGGTCCTCTAGTATTGAGCATTCACCAAGTGAAATTCATATAAATCATTCTCGCCATTTTTTTATTTTCTACATTATCAATTGTCGTCTTTCCAGATACCTCACAACTAAAAACACAAGCGGGACAACCGTATTTTACGTTCTGTGTAATATTCTGCCATTTAAAGGACAGTAAAGAAAATTTGCACTGGAATTTAGAAAGTTTTGCCCAACTACAGAAGAAATTATTTGATTGTGTCAACAATGAAACAGCTGAGTCAGTCGTAGCACAAAGACCTGCACTGTAGCATATGATAATGCATTTAACTGCAGAACCGTCTCTGTTGATTTTTCTGTAAGTGGTACTTTCTTAGACTAATAGTAGCATCACATTTGAATAACTAAAAACCTGTAAAAGAAAGAGAATCAAGCGATACATCTACATCCAACATCAAATTTCTGTTTATGTGTAGTTCAGGAGGTAAACCCTTTAGTGACTGCAGATTTTAAGTATACAACAAATTTTAGGATCGTTGACAAGATTATGCCAATGGTTGTCCTCATAAGATCAGAAGTATTGCTTTAAATTTTACTGTGGAATAACTGTATGGAGTAATATCTTTGGCTGTTCGTGTCAGAACCAAGCATGGAAATAATCCGTTTGGATGTCAGGAAAACCATGTGGGTGTAGACAATTAATGTTTGCTTCAAAGAGACAAATAATTCCCTCACACACAATCCAATTTCAACAAATGTGATGGTGCTTCCTATTTGATTTTCTTCATATTGTTTTCCATTGTGATCATGTTGTTATGTACATAGTACAGTAAACTAGATTGTAATATTTACTAATTAATTTCCAGTGCCTACTACAGAACTGTTTTTCAGTACACTTTGTGTAATATATCGTATGTGTGAATATTATAAACTTTGTAAAAATGTTTAACATTTCGATCCACTTCAGCAGCTACATCACTTCATAATGTTGGCCGTTTTCTAAATGTTCTTGTAATCTGTATCACCTCCAACATACAGCAAGTTCTACTTCCTCACCTCCTTGATAAGTTCTTTTTTTCACATGATCACCACTGCGTTCATTAGACGTTCATTGACACACTAAATCTGTCTCCCATTGTTGCTGCCTCAGCTGTCAGTGATAACACAAAAGTTAAATGCACCCACAGGTGCACATAAACGCGAGCTGCGTCAGTGAATCTGTATTTTAATGACCTGGTTAGAGAGGACTAGAGTTGTAAAACTACCAGAGGCTACAGTAGATTACTGAAAGTAACTGTAGACTACGGTAGTTTTCCCAGTAGTTTTGGCCAGTTAATATCACAACTGTACTACCTGCATGTTGGATGTGTTGCATACATGTCAGGCATTACCTCATTTCTTTCACTTTGTTTACATATGCGATTAGTGTCTTGGTAGACAGAAGCTGTGAACTGTCTAGAAATTAGCCTGCCAGTGTGGCCGTGCGGTTCTAGGCGCTTCAGTCTGGAACCGTGTGACCGCTACGGTCGCAGGTTCGAATCCTGCCTCGGGCATGGATGTGTGTGATGTCCTTAGGTTAGTTAGGTTTAAGTAGTTCTAAGTTCTAGGGGACTGATGATCACAGAAGTTAAGTCCCATAATGCTAAGAGCCATTTGAACCATTTTGTCTAGAAATTCAGTGAGGTTACATGAGGGCCACGTAACAAATGGAACATTTTTGTTATACATAGTTACACTGCTGCCTCTTACTTAAAAATAAACGGTAATTATAACAAAATCGAAACTGTCAATGTTCAATTCAGGTTGTATTCGAAAAATATTGATTTATAACGTGAAACTAAGGTACGTTGTAAAAAAGAAAAGTATCATATAGCGTTAGAAAATGCAGTTTCCTCAAGCTAGGTAGAATTTTAAAAAAATATCAAACAGCGCTTCTGTATTTTGTCACGTTTATATAAAGTGCATTTCTGTTATTGCTAATCAACTTTTGCACTGATCAAGAATAAGAGGAAACTCTCTCCTTTGACCATGATAAAGGAAGCTCTACTGAGTACAAAATAACAACAATAATTGTATAGATTTTTTTATGTTTGTGGATGCAGACTGTGCTTGCACCAAAAGTAATTCTTTTAGTTACATAAAAGCGCAGAAGTTACATGATCAACTAATTTTTATTAGTCATAAAGTGCAATTTATATTTTGTTAGGATATGAAATACGATACATAATAGACTAACACTGAACGACGTGCGGTTCTAATTAGGTGCAAAACAAACAACCAGAAGAACAAAGAGAAGTCGTCGGCTCTCAGTTTCTGTCTCACACATTCATTGTTTCTTTCCCTACCAACGCTACCAATGCTACAGGTTATCCTACCATTTACTACGTCATTTATGCACTGTACCAAAACTACCGAACCGTAGTTTCGGTAGAGCTCAGCTCTAGACAGAACGCAGCGTGGAGTCGTAGCCTGTGGCCAGGCCGCGTCACTGAAATGCTCGTGTCAGCCGCACAGAAAGCCGCTTTGACTTGGCGGCAGCCGGACTACGCCCCAGTCAGCGCGAAGCCGTCTCAGAATACAGATTCGCAGCCGTGGCCCGTGGCTGTGTGCACCCACTAGCGCATTTGCCGTCCGTGTTCGTACACAGTTAGGAAAATCGGGCTACACATCCAAGCTGCTAATGAGGTTTAGTCAGCTTTCACAGCTTGACAGCTGACGCAGAAGCAGCAGTCGCTGCGCCCAGCCACTCTTGAGCCACCCATTCACAGCCCGATCGCTGCGAGCCGTTCCGCTCGCCGATCCATCCGACGGTGTGTGGGCAGCACTGACTGCTTTGCGAACCCTACCTGCCTGCACTAATAGATTCTGTGCTGACAGTAGTCGAAGCATTCTGTGGCGGTCTAATATTAAATTTGAGGAAATTAATACCTGAAAACAAAAAATATTAGTTTCTAGCATTTGTAGACTTAGAGAAACCTTTTGACAATGTTGACTGGAATACTCTCTTTCAAATTCTATAGGTGGTAGGGGTAAAATACAGGGAGCGAAAGGCTATTTACAATTTTTACAGAAACCAGATGGCAGTTATAAGAGTCGAGGGGCATGAAAGGGAAGCAGTGGTTGGGAAGGGAGTGAGACAGGGTTGTAGCCTCTCCCCGATGTTATTCAATCTGTATATTGAGCAAGCAGTGAAGGAAACTAAATTTAAGTTCGGAGTAGGTATTAAAAGCCATGGAGAAGAAATAAAAACTTTGAGGTTCGCCGATGACATTGTAATTCTATCAGCGACAGCAAAGGACTTGCAAGAGCAGTTGAACGGAATGGACAGCGTCTTGAAAGGAGGGTATAAGATGAACATCAACAAAAGCAGAACAAGGATAATGGAATGTAGTCGAATTAAGTCAGGTGATGCTGAGGGAATTAGATTAGGAAATGAGACACTTAAAGTAGTAAAGGAGTTTTGCTATTTGGGGAGCAAAATATCTGATGATGGTCAAAGTAGAGAGGATATAAAATGTAGACTGCCTGCCAATGGCAAGGGAAGCGTTTCTGAAGAAGAGAAATTTGTTAACATCGAGTATAGATTTAAGTGTCAGGAAGTTGTTTCTGAAAGTATTTGTATGGAGTGTAGCCATGTATGGAAGTGAAACATGGACAATAAATAGTTTGGACAAGAAGAGAATAGAAGCTTTCGAAATGTGGTGCTACAGAAGAATGTTGAAGATTAGGTGGGTATATCACGTAACTAATGAGGATTGGGGAGAAGAGAAGTTTGTGGCACAACTTGACTAGAAGAAGGGATCGGTTGGTAGGACATGTCCTGAGGTATCAAGGGATCACAAATTTAGCTTTGGAGGGCGTCATGGAGGGTAAAAATCGTAGAGGGAGACCAAGAGATGAATACACTATGAATACACTAAGCAGATTCAGAAGGATGTAGGTTGCAGTAGGTACTGGGAAATGAAGGAGCTTGCACAGGATAGATTAGCATGGAGAGCTGCATTAAACCAGTCTCAGGACTGAAGACCACAACAACAACAACAAGAAATTAAATTTTAAATAGAGTTTCTATTTCATGGAACCTGATCTAAGGTGGTGAACATGGCCGAAAAATCCGCAAGACGTAAAAAATAGCTTTTCTTAAATAAGTAAAAAACCTACACCTACCATCGAAGAACATTAACTAGAAAACTGTAGGCCATAAAAAAACCTGTCGATTCCTTTTTTGGAAGTATCGATCGATTGTAATATTTCAAGATATATCGAAAAGACTATTAAGACTCTCGTTAACATTGACGTTAAAACCTCGTTAACTTTCACATTCCCATTCTTGCTATTTACTGTAAATACATCCCACGGTAAGACAAAAAGTACTTGCTTCAAAAATTAAAATGTACTAATTATTTTTCATGATACACCGATCTATTGAAAAAAAGGTACTCATGGTAACAGGCTAGAGTTTTTCAGTGGATGGCTAGCGGTTTTAAGCTTATTTCCTTGACAGAGAGTTGTGATACCATATTATTAAATAATTTCATCGATTTTATTAATTGTAATCCGCAACACCTAAAAAATAGCTTTTCTTAAATGGGTAAAAAACTATACCTCCTATCGAAGAACGTTAACTAGAAAAGTGTAGGCCTTAAAAAACTTGTCGATTTCTTTTTTGTAAGTATCGATCGATTTGTAATATTTCGAGACATATCGGAAAGACTGTTCCACACTCTCGTTAACATCCACGTTAATGCCTCGTAAACGTTCACATTCCCACTTGCTATTTACTGTAAATACATCCCACGGTAAGACAAAAAGTACCTGCTTGCAAACTTAAAATGTACTAATTATTTTTCAAGATACTCCGATCTTTTGAAAAAAAATACTTACAATTTTCTTGGGTATGCTTTTTTAACTGAGTCTCAATTTTAGAAAAAGTTATTCTTTGTCCTTCTGGATCTGAAGCAAGTTTTTTAGAAAAGTCTATTGCATGTGGTTAACATTCTACAGTGATGTGCTTGATGGAGGTTAATATTGGGTACAAGGATACGTTTAACTGATTTTTATTATTACTAATTGAGCAGTAAAGTGCAGCCTCCAAGTTCGGAGTGCGTCAGCTGGAATGGGTGGCAGAGTGGGTTGAATTGGAGCGCACTCGGCCTGAAAACTGATTCTAAACGGCCCAAGCTTGCATAATCTTTTGTTATCTCGTCATGCTCAGTTGTTTGCTGCGGGACCAGGAGCCTTCCAGAAAGGCCTTTCACGCAGCATCATCTCAACTCTGCCTGTAAGCGAGCTATAGTCCAGAACTGAATTTGTTTTGTCTACAAAAAATTGATAATTGCGTTATAAAATCTACGTGTACTTCAAAAGACAAGAAATGTTTACAATTTCTGGTGAGCATTATTTTTTGAAATATAACTAACAAATATTTGGGGATAGCCTAATAAAATATAGTCCACACATGAATGATTTTGTACATGAATAAATTCTACACAGATATTTACTACACGAAAGTTCTCTACACATATATTTCATTTCTTTACTTTACTGCAAAACTGTTTGTGCTATTTAGTTGATATGTCATTGCCAGGAGATCCTATGGATAGCCTGGCTGCCTGTAATCACTGTTGCTCAATTAGCACCACCCAGGAGGCACGTGTAGGGCACCTTAAGGTTAAACAATTGCAAGGCATTACTATTACAAATGTTTACAAACCACCCAAAACAACATGGCCCGAGTTTGTCCTACACACAGCAGAACATTCTGCAATTTACATAGGAGACTTCAATAGTCACCACGAACTTTGGAAGTACTCTCAAAATGACGAAAATGGGAGCATGCTTGGAGAATGGGTCGAAGAGAATAATCTTCATCTAGTGTTTGATGACAAAGATCAAGGCACTTTCAGGTCAGCCGCTTGGGACAAGGATTCAAATCCTGACTTATGCTTTGTTAGCTGCAACGAAACTGGTTTTCCCATCAATACCACAAGGAAAATGATAGATGCCTTTCCTCACAGCCAACACAGACCTGTAATAATACAAATTGATTGCACGGTTCCTGTCATACGATCAACTCCGCATGCTCGATGGAATTTCCAGAAAGCTGACTGGATGAAGATTTCAGCGGAACTGGATAAGACCATTCGATGGATACCTCCATCACATAATAACTATCAACGCTTCATTGGTGCAGTAACAGCAACAGCTAAAAAGTGTATGCCAAGAGGATACTGCAATACTGTACTAAACTGTATAATGTATTGTTACACATTGTTGTAGCAATAAGTTCACAAAATGTCCGTGTTGGGAATTTCTGTGTAGGTAATACCTTTGCAGGACTTTTTCGTGTACAAAATATAACATTTGTGTTTATCTCGTCAAGCTACCCCAGAGTAAGTACAAAAGAATTTCGTCCCCGAGAAGTCAACTTGAGTTCACTGTAGTGTTCCACAAACCACAGTAACACGGTTATGGCTCTGAGACACGGACAATTATACTGCTGAAAGATGACATCGCCGTCGAGGAAAACATCAAGCATGAAGGGATGCTGGTGGTTCGCAGATGTCAGCGTGTCTTCGATTACTAACACAGGTCCCATGCAAGCACAGGAGAGTGGCTCCCATAGTATAATACTACTCCCACCAAACTACGCCCGTGGCACCCTGCACGTTTCGAGCCGCCGTTCATCTCGATGACGGTGTTTGTGGAGACGATCATCGACCTAGTGAAGCAAAAATGTGATTTACCCGAAAAGTCGACACATTTCCGTTGATATACGGTTGATTCCTGATGGTCCCGTGCCCATTGTAATTGACGATGTCGTCGGGTCAACATGTGAACATGTAAGGGTGGTCTGCTGCGGAGAACCATGTTCAACACTGTACGATGAACTACGTGCTCCGAAACACTTGTGCGTGCACCAGCATTGTGCTCTTTCGGCAGAGATGTCACAGATCACCGTCTATCATGCTTTACACAGCAGACAATTCTCCGAATCCCACGTTCTGTGAAGAGTCGTGGACATCCAACCATTTAGCGCCTAGTGGTAGCTTCACTGTCCTTCTACTTCTTCCCGTAGATACTCACGACGGTGGTATGAGAACATTCGACCAGCTTCACCGTTTTCTAGATGCTCATTCACAGGCTCCGCGTAATAATAATCTGTCCTTTGTCCAAGTCGCTTATCTCAATGCTTTTCCCCATCTGCAGCCCATATCTTCGCTATGGTGATCCTCCGTCGGTGTATGTTTCGCTTACATACTTTGGTTACCGTGTCACGTGCCAGCAACGCCATTGGATGGCATCCAGCGCCGAAGTGGTCAGTGTTTTGTCTGTTCAGTGTAGGTTTAATATCCATTGGTTTCCTAAAATTTTAAACCTTAAGTTATGTATACAAATTCCACTAGAATTTGTGGAGAGAATTTATGGTATTTATGAGTTCACACGAAAAAAACAGTGGGGCTTTCATGACGCGTCACAGATCCTGTCCTGTGATTGCTTGACAGAGGTAAACTGAGCAGCCATCTTGGTGATCCAGTTTTAGCATCTCGTATTCGGTGCTTTTCATAGTTATACGTACGTATTATGAAAGTAGGTAGTTTAAGGATTAAAGTGTCGGGAAATGTGACGTATGTGGATGAACATGCCATAGATCTTATCCTGGAATTAACTCTTGGTATTATTTAGTGGTTGATTAGGGTGAGGCAAGGAGACACAACTTGTAAATTTTTGAGAGAGCCCTGGCACCAATCGTCCGATTGATAAATGTTTCATCATACCTATATCTGTACCACCAGTAACATAACTTCAAGTAGCCCTCAGATCAAAAGTAATAAAAACCTATATTAGCTAGTTAAGAAACTTAAATTATTTTTCTAGAGTAGAAAATAATGCGTTATCTTCTTCTTCCTGACAGTGGTGCCTGGTATGTGAAGTATCGGATGATGATAAACAGAAGGCCGAAATTCTAAACATAGCTTTCTAAAACTCGTTTACGGTAGAGGACTGCAGAACTATTCCCCCTTTAAATTATCGAACAAACGCAAGGAAGGCTGACATAGTGTTTAATGTATCTGGGGTTGTAAAACAGTTAAGATCCTTAGACGCCAGGAAGGCATCTGGCTCAAATGGCTCTGAGCACTATGGGACTTAACTTCTGAGGTCATCAGTCCTCTAGAGCTTAGAGCTGCTTAAACCTAACTAACCTAAGGACATCACACACATCCATGGCCGAGGCAGGAGTCGAACCTGCGACCGTAGCGGTCGCGCGGTTACAGGCTGTAGCGCCTAGAACCGTTCGGCCACCCCGGCCGGCGAAGGCATCTGGCCCAGACGGTATCCCCGAAAGATTATATGTTGACTATGCTACAAATATAGCACCATTCTTATCCATCATCTATCAGAGATCACTGGAACAGCGGAAAGTTTTATGGGACTGGAAGAAGGTCCAGGTCATAGCATTCTATAAAAAGGGTAGAAAATCGGATGCACATAATTACCGGCCAATTTCACTGACGTCGATTTGTTGTAGAATTATGGAACATATTTTGTGTTCAGGCATAATAACCTTTCTAGACTCTGAGAAGCTCATCTGCAGAAACCAGAACGGTTTTAGGGAACAGCGGTCATGCGAGACACAGCTGGCCCTCTTTGTGCATGATATACAATAGACTCTAGATACCGGCTCCCAGGTTGATGCGATATTTCTCGGCTTTCGAAAGGCGTTCCACTCAGTTCCGCTTTGTCGCTTGGTCCAAAAAGTGTGCGCTTACGGTCTATCCGATGACATATAAATTTGGATAGAAAGTTTTATAACAGACAGAGAGCAGTATGTCGTCCTGAATGGGGTGACTTCAGCAGAAACAAGCGTAACTTCAGGTGTGCCCCAGGGCAGCGTAATAGGTCCGTTGCTTATTACGATTTACATAAACGATCGGGTTGATGGTACTGACAGCGGCATTAGACTGGTTGCGGATGATGCTGTAGTTTACAGGAAAGTAGTATCACACGAAAGTTGTGATCATATCAATGAGGATTGGCAAAAAATAAATGCGTGGCGTAATGGTTGGCAGTTATCTATCAATATTAGTAAGTGTAACCCACTGTGTATAACAAGGAGAAAATCCCCATTAATATACGAGTACAAAATAAATGCCCAGTCTTCGGAAGCGGTAACATCTGTCAAGTATCTGGATGTGACTATTCAAAATGATCTCAAATGGAATGGTTCAAATGGCTCTGAGCACTATAGGACTTAACATCTGAGATCATCAGTCCCCTAGAACTAAGAACTACTTAAACCTAACTAACCTAAGGACATAACACAAATCCATGCGCGAGGCAGGATTCGAACCTGCGACAATTGCAGTCGCGCGCCTAGAACCGCTCGGCCACTCCGGCCGGCTCAAATGCAATGATCATATTACACAAGTAACGGGCAAGACGAACACTAGATTGCGGTTTATTGGTAGAATCTTGAAGCGATGCAGTCCTTGAACAAAGGAAATTGCTTACAATACATTCGTTCGTCCCGTCTTGGAGTTCTGTTCGTCTGTATGGGTCATTACCAGTTGGGTCTGATTCAAGAGATTGAGAAGGTCCAAAGAAGAGCGGCAAGATTCGTGACGGGTACATTTAGCCATCGCGAGAGCGCTACAAATCTCATAGAAAGTTTGAAGTGGGACACACTTGCAGATAGACGACGCGCTAAACGGAAGGGGCTGCTCACTAAATTCCAAAATCCAATCTTCACCGAGGATGTAAAGCATATATTATTACCACCAACTTTCAAATCGCGCAATTATCACCATTCAAAGATAAGGGAAATTAGAGCTCGTACCGAGGCGTTCAGACAGTCGTTTTTCCCTCGCGCGATCCGCGAGTGGAACAGAGGGGGGGGGGGGGGGGGGAGTATATATGTGGATGTAGATATTTTATGAAAAAATCTTTTTACAAGCGTCAAGTGATGGAATTTCGTTTATTGAAAAAACGCAGACTCAAAATGGGCTCAGGACGAAACTAATAATGTGTTATATTATCTGATTAATAACGTCAGTTACATATTTATAGTGAAGAACATGTTTCATTATCATCCTCCACTCTAAATTGGTGCATGGTGTGGTGAAGCGTTACTGTTTTCATGATTATAGTTGCTTGTTACAAAATTACGCAATGTAATGAGACACCACATTAAAGATCCCTCTCGTCTTGGAGCTTAAGAGTGACGGTATGTGTGTGTGTGTGTGTGTGTGTGTGTGTGTGTGTGTGTGTGTGTGTTTGTTTGTTTGTTTTAGGAGCTCTCTGATTGGTTGATATCCAAGAAAGTGGTGACGGTTAAGAAGGAGTTGAAAAATTGTGCCCACACACAGATTTGCGCGAAATCTTGTCTGCGGCCTTTTCCCTCGCTGCCCTACCTGTCTCTGTTTGTAAGCAACAGGGACGTGTGGTGTCACGAGGACGGTACTAAGCATGATACAGTAGTAAGACAAACTTGCCGTAGGCTTGAAGCCACTTAGATATACTAATGGGTTGATTTGCAGCTACGTTTTGTGATTAAAATCGTACAGGATATAATTTCTACAAGCCCATCATTATGTTGATGACGACGCATAGAGTTCTGTGAAACCCTTTTGGGTGTGGAGTGGTAAGGGTGTTCAGTGATAAGGCTATGTGCCGTTTAAATGGAAAACTGGAGTACCAAAACATAAGAATATGGGGAACACTGCAGCTACATACCGTAGTCGAGGAAGAGAGAAGAATATGGGGAACACTGCAGCGACGTAGCATAGTCGAGCGAGAGAGAGTCTCCAAAGCTTCACAAGATTTGTGTTGTTCCTCGTGAAAAGATATACGGCCAGTTTTTTTGCTATTTTCTTCCGAAGAAAAGGTGGTTAAAGGGTTCCCGTACCAGAAGGTGTTGGAGAACTGGCTTTTTCCACAGTTGCGAAAACACGGTAAAAATTTCATTTTTAAGCAGGATGGAGCATCGCCACTCTGGTACCTGCATGTAGTAGCGTTTCTTAACAATTAGCTTCCTCAACGACGGGCTCGCCCCGGGGAGTGTACGGATCTCGCACTGCACAATTTTCCTCTTTCGTCACCTGACATAAATAAAAACTCTGATCCTAAACATACTTTGAAAGTACTCCAAGATTGTATCTGCATGCATGTACAAGATGCACCTTTGTAAAATCGAACGTTTGTTTGGAAAATAAAAACTTTATATTTCCAAGAATAAGTTAAAATTTACCCAAGGTTTCCATCTTCTTTCACGTACAAGCTATAGTCTTGTGAAATCGGGTGAATCTCTTTCAAACAGGCTGAATAAGTGCGTGCAATATTCAGATTACTTACGTTAAAAGGACTCGTAAACTGTCAGTTTCAATTTTAATTCGTGCGCTAAATGCTGGTAACTACGAATGCTCTCGGTCAGTATTGCGTATGTTTAATGATTATCGGTGTCCAAAACTCAGAGCGTTGTGTTGGCAAAGCTGTCGCCTCCGCTGGGAAGCTGTCGCCTCAGCGGCCACGAGAGACTGGAGGGAAGCGGCGCGGGGGTCCCTTGGGAGCGGCGACATCGACGACGGCCGAGCTGGTGTGTTGTGTGCGGTGCGCGCAGAGTCTTCAAGTGGATGAGCCGCCGCTGGCCAGGGCGGTTACAGACAGCGGCTAGCCCAAGCCACGCGCATCACACTGCCTTGCCGAAGGAGCGAAAGAGAGATGAGATGAATACCGTACTTCATCTCTATGAAAACGAACTGTAGTTCATTTCATGTTGTTGTCTGTTGTTTTTTTTTTGTTTTTTTTTTCTTCTAGCATATAATTATGGAAATACGGTTCTGCCTTGAACAAACACAAATTCTTCTTCTTTAACACCCAAATATGTTTTGGTTAAGTGTCACCATCGTCACTGGGTTCATTTATTTTCTTAGTGCCATAGATACTGATCTTTACGTAGCTGTCTAACATTTGCAATACAGCTGATATTTAGGTCCAGTTTGTCATTTCTCTTCGATCCCACTTTTTCACGCCTCTACAGGACATACAACTGTAAAGTGTGAAACTCTGATAACCACTGTGCTTCTTATATACCATGAAGAGGCATAAAAAAGTGGAATCAATAACAAACGACAAACTGGAGCAAAATATCAGCTGTACGGTAAATTTTAAAAATCCACTGACTATAGCGAACCCTCGCCGAAACATGTTTGGGTGTTAAAAGAATTTAGATTTCCTCAAGGCAGAACCATATTTCCATAATTTTATATGCGGTTAATTTTTTTCCTTATCGATTCTATACGCTGGACACTACAACTGTGGTTAGACAGCTCATAATTCGTGCAGAAAAAGTAACCAACCACTTTACGACATGCTTAAAAATTTTTGTCGTCACCTTAGCCAACTTTCACCAAGGGACCTAGTACTAGTCGTTGTGACTGTGGTTCTGGTTAAAGTAGCTGGATTTTGATGGATTCCACCGAATTAGGCACAAAAATGAAATATAGCCTTGGTATTTAGTTATTTACACGTTATTTAATGAATGGAATGGCTCTGAGCACTATGGGACTTAACTTCTAAGGTCATCAGTCCCCTAGAACTAAGTACTACTTAAACCTAACTAACCTAAGGACATAACATACATCCATGCCCGAGGCAGGATTCGAACCTCCGACCGTAGCAGTAGCGCGGTTCCGGACTGTAGCGCCTAGGTCGGCCGCGGTGGTCGTGCGGTTCTAGGCGCTTCAGTCCGGAGCCGGGCTGCTGCTACGGTCGCAGGTTCGAATCCTGCCTCGGGCATGGATATGTGCGATGTCCTTAGGTTAGTTAGGTTTAATTAGTTCTAAGTTCTAGGGGACTGATGACCACAGCAGTTAGTCCCATAGTGCTCAGAGCCATTTGAACCATTTGTAGCGCCTAGAACCGCTAGGCCACCGCGGCCGGCCGTGTTATTTAATCACAGTTTCTTATATTACATGATGGTTAAGTAACCAAACGACTACAATATATTTATTTCTGGGCATATTTCGGTAAAATATATTCTAAATCCCGATATTTTCACCAGCACCACAGCCCCAGCAAGTATTTCAACATGGTATAAAACATAGTGTCCTGGTAAACAACCAGCATCTGATGTTGAATATGCATCAGTTATCGAGGTGGTGAACAAAACTTAGTACTGTAAAGTCTTAAGTCAGTTGGCTTTCAGAAAAACAAGAATTAGAATAAGAAATCACCAATATAAAATACACTGAAGAGCCAAAGAAACTGGTACACCTGCCTAATATCGCTTAGGGCCCTCGCAAGCACGGAGCAGTATCGCAATACGACCGTGGCATGGACTCGACTAATGTCTGAAATAGTGCTGCAGGAAACTGACGCCATGAATCCTGCAGGGCTCTCAATAAATCCGTAATAGTACGAGGGGGTGGAGATCTCTTCTGGACATCACGTTGTAAGGCATCCTAGATATGCTCAATAATGTTCATGTCTCGGGAGTTTGGTGGCCAGTGGAACTTATTAAACTCAGAAAAGTGTTCCTGGAGCCACTCTGTAGCAATTATAGACGTGTGGGTTGTCGCATTGTCCTGCTGGAATCGCCCAAGTCCGTCGGAATGCCCAGTGGACATGAACGGTGGCATTTTTTCTTGATGCAATAATTTACCAACAGCCGTATGTAGAAATTTATTTTATTTTATGAACTTTTATGAAATAAAATAAATTTCTACAATACATACGGCTGTTGGTAAATCATTGCATCAAGAAGTTCATGCCAGCCGTTGTCCCACGATCCATAATGGATCAACGAGGATTGAACGGAGGCAGATGATCATACAGGATGCCTACGTACGTGTCACTTGTCAGTGAAGGTATCTAAACGTATCACTTCAACTGGACACGCCCCACACTATTACGGAGTCTCCATCAGCTTGTACAGTCCCCTACTGACATGCAGGGTATATGGATTCATGTGGGTGTCTCCATACCTGTACACGTCCATCCGCTCAAGACAATATGAAATGAGACTCGTCCGACCAGGTAACATGTTTCCAGTCCAATGTCGGTGTTGACGGGCGATGCCGTAGATTTGATGTTTTACCGGATTCCTGATATTCACGGTACACTCGTGAAATGGTCGTACGGAAAAATCCCCACTTCATCGCTATCTTGGAGAAGCTGTGTCCCGTCGTTCGTGCACCGACTGTAACACCACGTTCAAACTCACTTAAATCTTCATAACCTGCCATTGTAGCAGCATTAATGGATCTGACAACTGTGCCCACACTTGTTGTCCTATATAGGAGTTGCCGACCGCAGCGCCGTATTCTGCCTGTTTACATATCTCTGTCTTTGAATACGCATGCCTATACCAGGTTGCCGGCCGGTGTGGCCAAGCAGTTAAAGGCGCTACAGTCTGGAACCGCGTGACCGCTACGGTCGCAGGTTCGAATCCTGCCTCGGGCATGGATGTGTGTGCTGTCCTTAGGTTAGTTAGGTTTAAGTAGTTCTAAGTTCTAGGTGACTGATGACCTTAGAAGTTAAGTCCCATAGTGCTCAGAGCCTATACCAGTTTCTTTGGCGCTTCACTGTATTTCAAAATCGCGATGCGATTTCGTGAACTATATCTTTTATAAGAATGGATATATGAAGTTGGAATGAATATTAAATTACACATAGTCTTTTTTTCCTTAAATAATCAACTAATTTTATGTACATGCACATACAAATTTGGGGTACTTTTCACCGTTACGTTTAGCATGAAAGTTTCGCTTTATTTTCAACAAATGTTCGATGTCCCAGAAACTGAATGCACGAACAGCAGCCAAACGGTAGCTAAACCTCTTCCGTATTTCCGCGAACATGTCTGCAGTCCTCCATTTATTGCTGTTGCTCCAAGAAGTGGCACTTCACTCAGTGTTGAGGGAAAGGGGGCCACATCATACACGGAGCCGTTCACAAACCCCCACAATAAAATCACACTTTGTCGTAGATTGCATACATTTAATAAATGTTACAAACATGTCATCCGTTACGAATTTTAGTACAGTCATCTATAGATAAGTCATATTTGGCCTGGTTCAATATCACGCGTCACAGGCTGATTGGTTGAAATGGCTCTGAGCACTATGGGACTTGACATCTGTGGTCATCAGTCCCCTAGAACTTAGAACTACTTAAACCTAACTAACCTAAGGACATCACACACATCTATGCCCGCGGCAGGATTCGAACCTGCGACCGTAGCAGTCGCGCGGTTCCGGACTTCACAGGCTGACTCAGACCATCTTGACTGAAGTTTCCTGGCACATCTTCCAAGTACCACAAAGGCTGCTCGACTATACTGCAATGATCATTGCTGAGATACGATTTTTGAAACTACTTAATCTGCATAAAATCATTATTAACAGATTTAAGACCAGTTGCAGGCCGATAATCATCGAACAATATTAAATAAAATTTTCATAACTTCTGAACGATTTGCGTTAGGATGCTCAAACTGCACGGTTGGTCGCGGGGCATGGTGCGAATTAGTATGCGCATGAGCACGCGGCTTGTTGTTGTCGGTCATTTGCACGTGAAAATGTTCGACAGTAAGCAAAATTGGCGCATTTGGGGGACTGAGAATCCGCAATTCACGATCGAGAGTTGCTTCACCCTCAACGGGTGACTGTGTGGTGTGCAATATCCAGTCACGGAATAATTGGTACGATATCCATTGATGGTAGGTGACTATCGATCGGTACGGGAAGGTTGTGGAAGATGATTTCGTCCCCATTATCCAAAGTGATCCTGATTTTGACAAGATGTGGTTTATGCAAGACGTAGCTCGACCCCATCGAAGAAGGAGAGAGTTTGATGGCGTGGGGACCGCATTCTGACTCTGGGGTACCCAGAGGCCACTGGCGTGGGCCTCGATAGGCCGCCGTATTCTCCTGATCTGAACACATGCGACTCCTTTTTGTAGGGCTATATTAAAGACAAATACAGAAATAACGAAAAAACCACTGCTGGGGTGGAAAAAGCCATTCACGAGGTCATCGACAGCATTGATGTTTCGACACTTCAGCGGGTCATGCAGAATTTCGCTGTTCGTCTGCGCCACATCATGGCCAATGATGGCAGGCATATCTAACATATCATAACCTAAATCCGAATATCTATAGTGACGTTTATATGTTGCGTAAAGTTTATGTATACCATAGTTTGTAACTAATTTACCTTTTTTCCGTATAGTTCAATAATTGTCAACCTGTAAAATCTTTATTCAGTAGGTAGTTATGTTCTCTGTAAGTTAATGAAGATATGATACATAAGGAACTTCATATCAAATGAGATGACTAGTTTGTACTTCTCACCAGAGTACAAGCGTCAATGCCTATTTGTTACAGTATACGTCTCTCTGCTAGCCCGGGCCTCAATCCTAGGAGTTTGTCTGCTGCAAGCAGTCCGCATCCACTTGCGCCTTCTGAGCACGCGTCACAGGCTGACTCAGACCATCTTGACTGTAGTTTCTCGGCACACCTTCCAAGCACTACGAAGGCTGCTCGACTATACTGCAATGAACATTGCTGAGAGATTCAACCTGTGTGTAGGGCCGAGGCTCGCATTGGAAATGTGAAAAAGTGTTTGATAGCATGTAATGAAGTGAGGAAACAGAAAACAGGCCTATGACGTTGCATGATTGATAGAAAAAATAAAATAAGAAAAGTTATTATTTGCTTGATTTATTACTAGAATTCAGGTACTCTTTTTACACAAACTACCAAGTTTTTGAAAACAACCACAAGTTGCGCTTATTATTTCTTATTTACCGTTTTCGCTCTTCAAATAAACAAAACCATGATCGTAATATACAGTGTGAAAGATACAAATTGAGATAATACGGAAAACGTACTATCATACCCAAAAGTATGCGAACGACCGGAATTGCGTTTCGCCTGATTTGCTTGCAGCCCATATACCGTAGCTGTCTTGCAGGTCCTCTAATCTCATTGCCGTACAGTCGTTTGACTACTCGAAATGGATACCTCTTGCGATCACTACAAAACACTGATCTTTAAGGTGATTAGCACAGATGTAAATCAACAACATAGTATTGCAAATACTAGGAAACGCATCAGTAGAGATGAGACAAACGTAAGAAACGTAATTCCAGCAATTTTTAGGCAAAATTAAATATTTTTACGAACAAGAGATTCTGAGACAATAAGTGGACTGCTAAACCTCTCTGTCAATTCCAAGTATTTTTGCTGTATAAAAGGTTTTCCTGTGAAATGTCATTCCTTATACAAGTATCACCAGTAATTTTTCTGTACTCGTGATTGAACAATTATTCGTACACATTCTTGAACTTTTAACGACATGATGACCTTTTTTGGTCTCCATGTGGATGCAACCATGTACCTGTAGCCATTGTAACTAACCAAAGCTTTCGTGCCTGACCGAGACTCGGTCACAGCAACGTCCGTCATTGGTGACTAGGCGCAAAGAGTCGTGAAATATCGAAGTTTTCGCCAATATCAGATAGTAAATCTGAACTTGAAAGTTATTGTGTTTTGCCTGAATTCCTGGTAACGCCCTTATCTACCTGTTAACAAACCACTAAAAATATTTAATGTTATTTCAGGCAGCAAAATTTGTTTAAAACGAAGTGCCACGATGTAAGGTGTTGTGACGTGGACTCAGCGTGTAATCTGAATGTTAACTAAGTAAAGTCAAATGTTGGATATCGAATTTTTTCACCAGCACCGACATGCCTGATTTTGAAATGAGTATAAAACTTTTTGGCTGACCAGGAATAGAACCCGGTACCTAACGCCGTTGATTTCTATCCACGAATCGCTTGCTCGCCACTAGTGAGATATGTGAATGTTTGACTAGAAATAACAGCACCTATCGTTATTGTTGGCAACACATGAATAAACATTAAAAATGAAATTTAGTTATCACTAATGTTGCAGTGGGCATATGTTAGGGCTTGAAATGAAACCATGAACACTTCTATTCTGCACCAGGATTCGAATCCACATATGTGAGTTTCGCGGAGGCCTAGAGGAGTTTGCAGTCTTGGGGAAAACAACGAAATGATCAAATGTTTCAAATGGCTCTGAGCACTATGGGACTTAACTTCTAAGGTCATCAGTCCCCTAGAACTTAGAACTACTTAAACCTAACTAACCCAAGGACATCACACACAACCACGCCCGAGGCACGATTCGAACCTGCGACCGTAGCGGTCTCGCGGTTCCAGACTGTAGCGCCTAGCACCGCTCGGCCATCCCGGCCGGCACGAAATGATCAAACTTTATCGGTCTTTGTGGGGCAGACACCACGAAAGAGAAGTCCGAAATCTAATCCTAGTCCAGCACCAAATTTCTCATCGTCTAAAGTTCAAATAAAATAAGATCCCTGTGACATCAATGACAACTGGCTCATTAAATAAAATGAGGTTTCTTGTGTAAGCAAGCTCACTGTGAACAGAGTTTCTCTTTGCTCTGACCCAGTAGCTGGCAAAGGGATATGAAGTTTACAATGCGGATTCCGAAATAAGGTGCTACTTGACATTCTTCTCTTGTTATTATCAGAAGTGGAAGAGGTCTGTTCTTGTATGTTTAAAATACAGGCCTAAAGTGGGAATCGAACCCTTACCTTGCAACTAAGAAAGCGGGATCAAGCCACCAGACCACTTCTCCATTAACTGCTAATTATCAGCATGATTCTGACACGGGAATTAAGCTAGTTCATGTCAACGAGATGTAAAGACGCTTTTAGCCATCATAGCCTCGACTTGAAATAATTTTTTGACATTTTCATTATTTCAAGAAATTTCTTAGATCGAGAAATACCATTGCAAAGTATGAAGTTACTAAATACTTCGATTATTACTGCCATCACTCCTATTAACTTTTTCATTCTGCTGTTGCTGCACGAGAGCATGAAGGAAGCATTTGATGCATTTTGGTCATTTTTAGAAGCAGTTGCCAGAAACGGGTAAATATTAAGTTCGCAGCAAATGGTTGCGACGTTCTGTGGCAACTGGACCGTAACAAGTAGTTATTTAGTTCTTTCCATGTCTAGAGAATATTTTTGAAGTTAATATCGGACATGTACAGTTATTCGTTGGTTACATTAAAACCAAATTACCTCATTTACTTCCGCTTAGCAACGACTCTAAGACGCTTGGAAAATGCTAAAACCGGCGCTAAACGACACTTTCAAAGACAGAGGGTGTTAATGTCTTTTGTTAAAAGGTACCTTCCTTCTCTCTAGGTGAACTGCTCGTCGTCGCCTATTTAGAGTAGAACAAGGAAGAAAATGTTGCAGAACAACTGTTTTCCATTGCAATAAAGTCATTCTACGTGGTCCATGTAACATTTTCGCGAAATTACTCTAACTGTAGAAACCTCTTAAACAAGCCAGAAAAATATTTCAAGCTGCAAAACTCACATTCGACTCAAATTACTTACTCATAATCACCAACCAGAAATTATAGTTCTGTGGAAGACAAAGTTTCAGTAAACTGATGTAGCGAAGACTGTTTACCACTAGTCTTTCTCAACGGAAAATACGCATTTGACTTACTGGGCTCTATAGCTATACTGCAATAGTAATTTCGTGAGCAAGCAAGGCATACAAATTCCAGAATTTAATAGTGTCGTGGCGTCCAGTTGTGTATATTCCTCACCTAAACTGCCTCTGCATCTCTTCAGACTCCAGGTACTGCGACGTCATACTGACACCAAAGGTGTGCTCGTACTGCTAATTTCATGGTTCGTTTCACTTGATTTTCATTTACTGAAATAAAAGACACTTGACCTCCCAACATGAGAGGATTCATTTCGTTCCTCCTTTCCTTCCGAGAGATCAGTTTTATTGTTAGTAAGCTTTGTAACTTCTAACCCGCTGAATGCGGCAAAGTGCGGCCAGTAATCGCTTCACAAACCGCTGTTTAGTGCTGTAAAGAAGATTTCTTTTAACGTTGTCGTAGGCGAAGAAATGTGGTTAAAACTTAAAACATCTTAAGTAGCAACGTTCACAGTTTTACCAAATAAAAGAAGCTTTTGTCCAGGTAGGAAAAGGTTTAAAGATAGTCTGCACAGTTTGGGCAAGGTCGATCTTTTCACCTGATATCAGTGCATTACAGTTTGCCTAACAGATATCACACGGTGTGTTTTTGTAGCTGTGGAAACCATTAGGTGAAGCCGAGTTTATCTAAGGCTATGGTACTGCTAAACATACAAAAAGATTAACAACCGAAGGCTGATTTTATCCCCAAACTGAGGTGTATTTATAATAGGGGAACCAGAGGAGGCTGTTTGTCCTTCGCTTCTTATAACGAGCATTGGAACCCATATACACGAATGTTTACAATACTACGAGTTCTTTGAACGTTACAATTGACATTGTATTCATTATCTAACAGATCTTTTTACAAGGAATTAACATTTCTAAAAACGGCTGGTTTCGAACCCAACAACAAAAGAGTACAAACTCACCGCTATACTTCCATCACTATCTACCAATTGTACGAAGCGCTGTTCAGAGACAGGTGCCTAGAATACGATAGCCGGACCAACATGAGCTACATCACAACGTGGATCTAAATTTTACCTTTAATCTCTGAGAACATAACCATTATTGTTACTACATACGATGTTTAGAGACAAAGTACATGTACACGATACTCTAAACAATTTTCACAGCTAACTAATTTAATAAATCTTTTCTCAAAGCATGTAATCGGAAATGAATTTGACTTCTGAGACGAAGGAAGTGCATTCCATCTTCTAGCGCACTTCGTTTCCTCGTGCTTTGTCAGTTGGCTCTTGCAAAAGTCACAGCTCAAGGAATTTGATGAAGGTAGCATTCTTGCGCTTAATGGGGATAGATAGTAAGGCAGCGCCATTTCCCGTGCCATAGGATACAGTAAATCTACAATACATCTCTGTATGAAGAGTATGGTGGAGGAAGACCACGTCAGCCGTCGTCGTGCCCTAGGATCTCCACAGACTACCACAGCGTATCAAGAGAATACTACACTCCACTGCAGTGATCAAGACCCTTTCAAGACTAGCACAGAAATTAGGAACATCCTCTACATAAATGCGAACACGTCGACCATTTGCCGTCGTCTAAACGGGAAAGGAAATGTTGAAGGAACAGCATAAGGTTAAAATGGCTCTGAGCACTACGGGACTTAACATCTGACGTCATCAGTCCCCTAGAACTTAGAACTACTTAAACCTAACTAACAGACTGAAGCGCCTAGAACCGCTCTGCCACACCGGCCGCCGAACAGCATAAGGCTGCCAGGTCATACTTCGTATTGGTTTACGGAAGGAAAACGCTTTCGTACTGCGAGCAAGTTATATTCACGGACGAGAAGGTGTTTTCTACCGCATCAAATATTTTAGTCCACTTATATGGACCAAGGGGAGCGAGATTTGACAGCAAATATGTCCATCAGAGGCAAAGATGTGGCCGAACTGCAGTCACAGTTGGGGGATGGGTATCAGCAAATGGTTGCGGCGTTCTGTGGCAACTGGGCCGTTTATTTTCTAGTCACTTCTATTTCTAAATACTTGAGAATGTAATGCTTTATTCTATTCGTAAGAGATTTTCGGGTGGCAGAATAATGTTCCAACACGAGCGTTCACCTGTCCACACTGAGAACCTAAATACAATTCTAGAGGGGGTCAAAAACTGAACACGGTACTGAATTACTGTGTTGTTTGGGAGATAATTTTGTTTATGCCGATGAAGGCATCAAAGAGAAAGTAATCATTTTCTTACGTCGAGAAAAAGCATCATATTAATTTGGGTTTCTTTATTTACATGCAGATAGGTCGGCAATGCTGACTAAAGCACAAAGGAGACATCGTCCTCTTTTAATGGTAAGCAGAAATCACAATATATAAAGAGAAAAGTCGTACAAGATCGATGGCGTATACGTAATGTTGAGCATTTAATTCCACTACATACTTATTTATATACGTCTGAATACTTTAAAATTAGAAGAACGTAACAGTCACCGTTGTCCTCCTAAATCAGTAACTCTTACCACGAATTAAAGCTCGTGAAACTGAAAGGATGAGAAGTTTGTACCTGCAGATGAGAAACTGGCCGCCATAGCCACTACGCTATTCTACTAGTCGCATATGACAAAATTACAAAAAGGTATGATATGGTCTGTGATGTCACACCTTTCCCATGAAAAAGAAATGATGTTCCCAGTGAAAGCGGCGTATTGGTCTTCGACAGAAACGCGGACTGTCAATCTGATTTTGATTTCCATGAAAACAGCTATGAAGAACATAAGCTCACTGAAAGTGACACATTCGGTATTCTGCTAGTTTTATCAGATCTGCTTGTTTTGAAGATGCCATGCGTGGAGATTGTGAGAGCTTTCGAAACATTGATGGCACAGTTACTCTGCTTGTGCAGAAACCCATTTAACATATTTTGCAACTACGATATAAATGAGAGTATGATAATGAGTATACACAATATGCACTGAAGAGCCAAATAAAATGGTACACCTATCTAATATTGAGTAGAGGCCCCGCGACCACGCAGAAGTGCTGCAGCAGGACGTGGCATGGACTCGACTTATGTCTGAAGTAGTGTTGGAGGGAACTGACACCATGAATCCTCCAGGACTGTCCATAAATCCGTAGGAGTACGAGGGGGTCGAGATACCTGCTGAACAGCATGTTGCAAGGCGTCGCAGATATGCTCAATAATGTTCATGACTGGCGAGATTGGCGCCCAGGAAAAGTGTTTAAGCTCAGAACAATGTTCCTGGAGCAACTCTGTAGCAATTCTAGATGTGTGGTGTGTCGCATTGTCCTTCTGGAATTGCCAAAGACCGTCAGAATGCACAATGAACATGACTTGTTGCAGTTGATCAGACAGGATGCGTACGTACGTGTCACCTGTCAGAGTCGTATCTAGACGTATCATTCCAACTGCATAAGCCCCGCACCACTACAGTGCCTCTATCAGCTTGAATAGTCCCCTGCTGACATGCAGTGTCCGTGGATTCATGACGTTCTCTCCATACCCGTACACGTCCATTCGCTCGATACAATTTGAAATGAGACTCATCCAACCAGGCGACATGTTACCAGTCATCAACAGTCCAGAGTCGGTGTTGACAGGCCCAGGCGAGGCATAAAGCTTTGTGTCGTGCAGTCATCAAGGGTACCCGAGTGGACCTTCGGCTCCGAAAGCACATATCGATGGTGTTTCGTTGAATGGTTCGCACGCTGACTTCTTTATGGACCAGCAGTGAAATCTTCAGAAATTTGAGGAAGGGTTGCAGTTCTGTCATAAAAGTTCAATGGCTCTAAGCACTATGGGACTTAACATCTGAGGTCATCAGTCCCCTAGACTTCGAACTACGTAAACCTAACTAACCTAAGGACATCACACACATCCATGCCCGAGGCAGGACTCGAACCTGCGATCGTAGCAGCAGCGTGGTTCCGGACTGAAGCGCCTAGAACCGATCGGCCACAGCGGCCGGCGCAGTTCCATCACGTTGACGATTTTTTTCAGTCCTCGTTGGTCCCGTTCTTGCAGGATCTTTTCCGGCCGCTGCAATGTCGGAGATTCGATGTTTTACCGGATTCCTGGTATTCACGGTACACTCGTGAAATGGTCGTACGGGTAAATCCCCATTTCATCCCTACCTCGGAGATGCTGTGTGTCATCGCTCGTGCCCCGATTGTAACACCACGTTCAAACTCACTTAAATCTTGATAACCTTCCATTGCAGTAGCAGTTATCGATCTTACAACTGCGACAGACTCTTGTTATCTTATATAGGCGTTGCCGACCTCAGCGCTGTATTCTGCCAATTTAATCTCTATATTTGGATTTGGACGCTTCTACCGGTTTCTTTGGCGCTTTAGTGTGTAATTGAAGAGCATCATAACCTAAAAAAGAGTCCGATATACAAAGCTTTGGTTCAAAATCTTTTACGTCACACTTAACTATAGAGAAGAGGTAATTTTTCTTTGGCGCCCTTCGATTAAAAGAATTGCTACGAATTGTGCATCATTTTAATTAATTTGTAATAACAGTTCGTGTTGTTGGCAAATCATCCCCACAACCCGGGAAAATAAAAACCATGAGAAAAGAAATAAAACTTTATCAAGAAGTGTTTCATTTATTTTGTCTCAAAAATATTGGATCTTTTGTTAACAAAATAAGAGATAGTTATTTATGTACTTATTTTTAATTTCGAGATTGAAGAATGCAACCTATTATTTTACGGTGCTAGAGAAGAAAATTAAAGGCAATATATTACGGAGTCAGAGAGGATAATTAAAGGCAATGAAGCCAGGCCGAGAAGTCAGAATATTGGCGAGCGTACGGATGAGTTGAGGGGGAGGTAGGTGACCCACCCAAGTCATTTCCTTTAAAGCCCATACCGGATATCTACTAAAGTTATCAGTCTAATGGAACCACAAACATAATTCGTTTCATATCCGAACATATTGTTCGTTTTGGGTTTAGTAGACTAGTGAAGGCCGCAGAGGCAGCTCTAAATCTTTGTACTATATGTGGGTGTCGTGCGAGATTCACACTCAATAGGAAAGGTTCAGGTGCTGGGAGCAGTAGTACTGCACGCTTTGATTCTCAACAGCAAAAATCAAAGGGGTCACTGTTAATGCGTTTCTGCTTGATCAGCATGAGTTGGCTTATTGAGAATACCAATGCAGTATTCCTACTGGTCACTAGTTATGTTTCTTGTATGGCTGACCCGTAGCAAGGTACATACAGTACACTGGAGCAAAGGGCAGTGTGAATATAACATTCTCCCTCTTGTGGCTCAAAAAGGGTGCAGTACGTTCCGGCAACCTACCCAGGAGAGAGAATACCGTAGATGGTATATTACGCCAACAACTAACACCTATCAGTTCCAGTGTAAGAAAAACAACGTATAAAACTTTATCACGTGTTCGCATTACACAATAACGCATTCTGCCAATTTCACTAAGAAAACTATCCAGAAGTTTGAAAACTCATAGCTCACGCAGTTATTCATCTGATTTTATGCCCTCAAATGTTGACCTTTCACGTTCTTATCGAAAAACAGCGAAGAAAATTCCTATCTGTACGAAAACACACTGCAGACCTCGTTTGAAGGCGTCTTCAACTCAGATACAGTAGGCTTCAAAACACGTGAAATCGGTAAACTACCAGAGCGTTGTCAGACTGTTTCAGATAATGTGAGAGAATATACCGTTGACGATTAATTACTCTCTGATGTTTACTGTTGTGTTCAATAAAATAATGGACCACACTATTAAAATATGCACTGTAATAATTCGAATGAAATTCAAATTACCACGATATTCTTAGGACGAAAGTCTCTTTTAATAAAACCTGTAAAGTATATGCAACAGGGGCGAACCGGTATCAGCACAATAAGTAAGATAATTACTGATTCCTGACGACAGATCTTTCTGTGCTTACTTGCTGTCCTGTGTCACAAAGAAATAGTGTGCAAATGTAGCATTTAGTCAGCAATACTGGAAATGCGAACCAAAGCTCTTTACAGGCGAACACATTACCTCACAGCCAGCGAGATACTTCAACGTTGGGCTCTCCGTGATTGCTCCTGTGTTGGCTAGGATATGCAAGCCCAAAGCGTAAAAGAGGAGATTAATTGCAGTTTCCACGTCGAATGACTTTCCTGTACTCAAAGCTATAAACTGATAACTTAATTTCACACCTTAAGTGAAAATCACTAAGATTATCTTGTGAAAATCATACGAATGTGTCAAGTGAATTTTGTTGGCTAATTCTGTTTTATCCAGGAAATAAGTCGTCGGTCACAGGGTTGCCAAACATATCCTGCGTTGTTGCCAAGATTAAGTTGCACTTCTAGCAGGAATAATATCAGTCTTGAGCGGTATAGGAAGTGACTACAGTTCGTGTGTCAAAGGCGTGGCAGCCGAGCGCTGAAATACCGAAAGTATACGTCAATGAGCCGTATCTGCATTCCTGTAACTGGATTTAGGGGTCTGAGCGTTGTCACTAATAATACTCAGATGCACCATCTGGAAACTAAAAAACACAAATCGTCAAGTGTCACAGTTATTTGTGTATCTACACCTTAAGCATAGTGTAACTCAAAAGGTCATCGCCAAATAAGTTTCACACTTTTAGAACATCTCCAGTGGTTATATTCTAAACGTTATGACTAGACGACACATCTTTTTTTATAATAATAGACAGAAAAAATATTTTTCTTGCTATCGATGTCAATGGCACTATCCATGCTTCAAATGGCTCTGAGCACTATGGGACTCAACTGCTAAGGTCATTAGTCCCCTAGAACTTAGAACTAGTTAAACCTAACTAACCTAAGGACATCACAAACATACATGCCCAATGCAGGATTCGAACCTGCGACCGTAGCGGTCTTGCGGTACCAGCCTGCAGCGCCTTTAACCGCACGGCCACTTCGGCCGGCTGGCACTATCCATGAAAGACAGGCACACAAATGAAGAGACAACAACGCAGCATCGATTGCAAAACGTAACATCCACAGGGTGATTTCGTAAGTTACGAATAACATGAATTTCCTAATCAAAAAATACAATGCAGGAAACTATAAGAAATGACCAAAAATGCAGGCTCCAAATTCCGTTGAAAATTAAACTAGCGAATGTATGCAGCGCAACTTCGATCCGTCTACAGTTAACGCGAAACGAGAAGGAGTTGTTATCGGAAAGCGGAACAAGGGGCATGAAATGCTGACAGCAATGCCTAGAAGAACTTTTCTTTAAGTAAAGCTGTCATTCATTCAACAAATACTGAACGAAAGATAAACATCATCTATTCGTTACGATTAAAATATATTGCCTGCTGATGCTTTGTCAATAAATGCGAAAAGCGCCTATGTTGAAGACTTTTTCACGAGCAGTATGCTAAAGACAGAGAGAAGCCGAAATCACAACAGGTTCACCAAGCTGAGCGTGGTGCTGAGATTCTATGCATCGCTTGCGCAGAGTGTTATCCATTTAGCCCGTAACGTTTTAATATTAAAGACACAGTTCTATTTCGGTGGCACAGATGGGCAGACGGTTCGAGAATTTGCAGATACTATCTATATGCTGCGGAATCATAACGCCAAAGTAAGTCTACACCAGATTATAGGCCATCCTTTCTTTCTGCCTGACACAGTCTTCTTCAACAGAGGGTCACAATTAAGGTACAGTTGGCCAGTACAAACGCCGGCCGGAGTGGCCGTGCGGTTCTAGGCGATACAGTCTGGAGCCTAGCGACCGCTACGGTCGCAGGTTCGAATCCTGCCTCGAGCATGGATGTGTGTGATGTCCTTGGGTTAGTTAGGTTTAAGTAGTTCTAAGTTCTAGGCGACTGATGACCTCAGAAGTTAAGTCGCATAGTGGTGGTGGTGGTGGTTAGTGTTTAACGTCCCGTCGACAACGAGGTCATTAGAGACGGAGCGCAAGCTCGGGTTAGGGAATGATTGGGAAGGAAATCGGCCATGCCCTTTCAAAGGAACCATCTCGGCATTCGCCTGAAACGATTTAGGGAAATCACGGAAAACCTAAATCAGGATGGCCGGAGACGGGATTGAACCGTCGTCCTCCCGAATGCGAGTCCAGTGTGCTAACCACTGCGCCACCTCGCTCGGTAAAGTCGCATAGTGCTCAGAGCCGTTTGAACCATTACAAACAGTATTGTTAGGTGCTCAAAAACGCTATTAGGAAGGTAAAGAGTATTTCATACGCAAATAGAATAGATAATTCATACGATAAAATGAAAACCTTATGGTCAGTTGTGAAGGAAGTGTCTATCCAGCAGAACAAGGCCGACGATATGAAGTCAGTTCGTAGAAAATATATTTCTGTTACTGATAAATCAGATGTATGTACAGTATTTAACAATCTTTTTCTGAGCATTTCAGGTGTATTAAATAAAAATTTAATTTCTACGGGGAATTATATAACTCGGTTGGAAAATGCCTCTCCGAGACAGATGTCTGAAATACTCCTCTTTGATACTGAAAGGGGGAGATTGTGTCAATAACTAAACAACTGAAGACTAAGGACTCTCATGCATAAGATGGAGTGCCTATCAAAATATTAAAGTACTGCGCTGCACATGTTAGCCCTGTACTTAGCCATATTTGTAATGTTCCTTTAAGAATGGTCAGTTTCCTGAACGATTAAAGTGGTCATTAGTAAAGCCGCTTGATAAAAAGCAAGAAAAGGATAATGGAGACAATTTTAGACCTTTTTCTATGCCATCAGTGTTTGCTAAAGTTAGGTACTGAAAAGGCTGTGTACATAAGGACAATTGATAATTTTATATCAGGTAATTTGCTATCAAATGATCAGTTCGGCTTTAGAAGTCGTTTAACAACTAAGAATGCTATATTCTCTTTTCTCCCTGAGGTGCTGGATGGGTTAAACAAAATTTTTCCAAGGTTAAGCATATTTTTTTTATTTAACTGTGGCGTTTGATTATGTTGATCACAAAATATTGCTCCAGAAGTTGGACCATTACGTAATACGGGGAGTAGCTCACAATTGGTTAACCTCTTACTTTAACAACAGGCAGCTAAAAGTCATTATTCACAGTGTTGAGAGTGGCTGTGATGTGGGATCTGAGTGAGGTACTGTCAAAAGGGATCAGTGTTGGTGCCACTTTATGTTTGCTATGTTTGCTCATGACACTAGCTTGGTGGTAAAGGATGTTGTGTGCAACAATGGCTAGGTTTCAAACAGTGCAGTTCATGACATAAGTTCATAGTTTGTATAAAATAAACTAGCGTTAAATCAAAGTAAGACTCAGTTTTTACAGTTTCTAACACAAAATTCAACAAAACCCGACATTTTAATTTCACAAAATGGGTATATGATTAGTAAAACTGAACAGTTCAAATTTCTAGGTGTTCAGATAGATAATAAACTGTCGTGGAAAGCTCACGTTGAGGATCTTGTTCAAAGACTTAATGCTGCCATTTTTACTATTCGAACAGTACCTGAACCAAGTGATCGCTCGACACGAAAATTAGTCTACTTTGCTTATTTTCATTCGCTTATGTGGTATGGTATTATATTTTGGGGTAACTCTTCCCATTCTAAAAGGATATTTTTGGTTCAGAAAAGGGGCTTTCGCGCAATAAGTGTAAGTTCGCGAACCTCTTGTCGACGCCTAGTCACTAGTCTGTGTATTGTGACATTGGCCTATTCCTTACTGTCGCTTCTTGTTAACAATATCTGTTTATTCCCAATAATAAGCAGCTTTCATTCAGTTAATACTGGGCAAAAATCCAACCTGCATTTGGATCGGACTTCCTTAACTCTTGTGCAGAAAGGTGTGCAGTATACTGCTGCATTCTTTTTCATTGAGCTACCACAAGAATTCAAAAATGTTCACAGTAATCCACGCGCTTTCAAATCGAAACTGAAGAGTTTCCTCGTGGGTCACTCCTTCTATTCTGTTGAGGAGTTCCTTCAAAAGTTATGCTGATTCTTGTATTATATTGTTGACTGCGTTTACTGAAACTTATGGCTTAACTTTTTTTGATTTCATAAACGTTTTGTTTTTATCTGTTACTACCTTTATGTTGTAATTTTATGTACCGACACGATCCATGACCTTCGAGATTTGCTCCTAAAATTGGTCCTACGGAACTTGACTTGTAAATAAATAAATAAGGGCAAATAACATCAACACTGCTAATCCTTCATCCTGCACGCAACACAGTCCCAGTATATGGCAGTCAATCACTGCAAAATGCTCTATGCTCGCATGTTGCTGCCAACGACTTAATTTATATCGGAGGCCTATCACTCCTTAACTGGGAAGATAAACAAGTCTACCACACCATCGTTCATGAAAGTATCAGGCATTAATTAAGATAAAACTGCAGGAACTAGAGGCGTACTCCACATGGAAATTCTCGTTCAAAAGGCGCTTTTCACTTTCTTGGCAAAGCATCAGCAGCAATTATATTGTATTGATCACAAGTAGATGAAAGCAACAACTGTATGATCAGGATGGTATGGGCGCTCAGAGAACGTAGTGGTCGTACACTGTCCACCTGTTCTTAATGACATTAGTGGACGTGCACTTAATCTAACGCTACCTATGTAAGTAAAGATGGAGTGGTGGCGTTGTCGCTTCTAATGAGAAACAATTCTGATTAAGGTCTGCCTACATCATCCTCCTCCGCAAACTAGCATACACTATGCACTGACGTATGACTATGAACATCTACTCTGATATGCCGCTTCATCGTATTGTCAAGAACAAGCAGGTAGTGAAACCAAAAACTCCAAGCATTAGAAGGGAAAAACCCGTCAATCTGCTCAATCCAGTATATGTAAAAGCTATCTCATTAGCACCAAGCAGGCAAAGAGTTCATTCTTGTGATAAATACATAAAGTCTACAGATATCTGCTTAACAAATAAGCGTCTGCTATGCAACTGAAATGACAGCCACTACACAGGTTCTACATGTTACACTTAGTTAAGTAATCAGCTTCCTGCAACGTTGCTTCTGAAATATACTGACCACTAATTGTTTGAATAAATGGGCTCTTTACTATGGACCACATGTTTTTGACATGTTTTAGCGTCATCACAAAACAATGACTAAAGAAAGGATGCCATTAAAGCTCCATTACACAGAGAGGAAAGCAAATATTCGTAAATCACTTGTATTTTCTCAGAAAACAGTTACATATAAACTGCCATCCGAAAAATGTTTGACTACTCAGTTACGGTGACGGACTTATAGGTCTGGAACTAAATTATCCAACTCAGTTTACTAGGTATTTACTTGTAATTTTTCTGATACGTAACACATGTTAGAAACTTTAAGGTTATTTAACTTTAAGGTTATTTAACAGGATAATTACAGTGTCTCTCATCAATTACTTTGTCAGAAATCTGCTCATTTTTTCATTAGTTGTTGCCACGCTTGCTAAATTTAGGACCAAGGATTCTCTGAAATAATTAAATAATTAAGTCGAAAGCAGTGCGGGATCGAGCAATGCAACACTGTAATGTTACAACGCAGCTACTCCAGAGTACCAAACACGCAAATGAGGTTTGGGAAGCCTAAATCGTAAGTGAGCAACTGACACAGAAAAAGTGTATACATGATTCTTCAACACAAAACTACTGCAAAACTATCTGTTTCCCACACATGCTATGCTGTCAATCACAATGAGACAAAGCTCCATGCCAGCAGAAGGCACAACTGGACGTTGACTTCTGGCCACCCGCTAATACCCTTCCCCCACTCACCCAATAGCCACTCCAACAGCGAATAAGGCAGCTGTATGTTAAGTTAGATTAATATAGTTTACCGTTATGTAACAGTTCGCTCCCGGGTTCGAATCCCGGCGGCGTCAGAGATTTTCTCTGCCTCGTGATGACTGGGTGTTGTGTGATGTCCTTAGGTTAGTTAAAGTAGTTCTAAGTTCTAGGGGACTGATGACCATAGATGTTAAGTCCCATAGTGCTCAGAGCCATTTTTTTAACAGGTTGCTGTGTGCATAAGCGCCTGACGAGCAAAACATGCCTGAAATGCGATGCAATATGTTAAACTAAACATAAAACAAATAATTAAATTCCTTTTCTCTGCCTTAGTCTGTACTACGCCAACGAGAGAATTCTACTAAAACGGTAGCCATAGGCTCAAAAACCGCTGGAACAGAATATTTAAAGTGAGAGATTTTCCTCCTCCTCTAATTGACAAAGACTGCAACGTATTTAAGTAACAGATTCCTAGAAAACACTTAAGTTTGTACTGCACTGTAGTGTGGGTCAGAAAGTAATTTTTCATTATCGTCAGATGACTGACGGAGTATACCAAATTTCACTGATTATTATTTATAAACAATTGCTTGAATAATGGACCTAGAAGAATGGAAACATTGGCTGATCGTCGTACAGAATATTCGTATTTACTTTAAGTATTTCTCTTCAGAGGAGCGACAGAATACCCAGTGAGAAAAGCTGATAAGAAGATTTTCAATTTAGATACAAATGACGCTAGGTGTCATAATTTATGAGACATCCGCAGTGGATGTGATGAGTTTCTGGTGGGAGTTGGCGTGGAGGATGGTGTGGCAGACAATAACACTTGTTTATCGCCCCAGTTAAGGGGTGATAGCCTGCGGTATAAATTAAGTCGTTTGCAGTAACATGCTAGCGTAGAGCATTTTCCAAGGATTAACTGGCATATACTGGGACTCTGTTGTGTATAAAGTGAGGGGTTAGTGATGTTGAAGCTATTCGCCCACTACTGAGCAATTCTGTTGCAGGTAGAAATTAAATGTGACCTATAATCTGATGTAGTGATTCAGCAGCATATGGATAGTCTGCAATTTCTAGAACTGTCTGCCTACCTGTGCCGCTGCAGTAGAACTCAATAATTTTCATATGACTATTGCGATAGTCTAGAGGCGTCTTTAATATTAAAACGTTACGGGCTAAAAGAATAACACTCTGCGCAAGCGATGCATAGAATCTCAGCACCACGCTCAGCTTGGTGAACCTGTAGTGATTTTGGCTTCTCTCTGTATTAAGCATACTGCACGTGAAAAACTCGTCAACATAGGAACTTTTCGCTTTTACTGACAAAGCAGCAGCCGATATATTTTAATCATAGCGAATAGATGATATGTATCTTTTTTCAGTATTTGTGGAATGAATGATAGCTTTAGTCAAAGATTATTTATTGTAGACATTAGCGTCAACGCTTATTGTTCCTTGTTCCACTTTCTGACAACGACTCCTCCTTTCGCGCTAGCTGTAGCTGGAGCGATGTTGCGCTGCATACATTCGGTAGTTTAATTTTCAACGGAATGTTGAGCCTGCATTTTTTATCGTCCCTGCATAGTAGACTCTCTTGATTCGGAACCTCCTGTTATTCGTAGCTGTCGACGTGTCTCTGTGGATTTTACGTTTTGCAATCAGTGCTGTGTTTTTGTCTCCTCATTTGTGTGCCTGTCTTCCATGGATAGTGCCATTGACATCGATCTCAAGAAAAATATTTTTCTAGTCTGTTATGATAAAAATGATGTGTTGCCTACTCAAAAAAATGGCTCTGAGCACTATGGGACTTAACTACTGTGGTCATCAGTCCCCTAGAACGTAGAACTACTTAAACCTAACTAACCTAAGGACATCACACACATCCATGCCCGAGGCCGGATTCGAACCTGCGACCGTAGCAGTCGCGCCGTTCCAGACTGAGCGCCTAGAACCGCTCGGCCACCGCGGCCGGCTGTTGCCTACTCATAACGTTTACAGTATAACTACTGGAGATGTTCTAAGAATGTGAAACATATCTGGTGCCGAGCGTTTTAGTTTCAGTGCGCTTAAAGTATAGATATACAAATAACTGTGACAGTTGATGGTTTGTGTTTTTTAGTTTGCAGTCGGCGCATCTGAGTGTTATTAATGACAACGCTCTAGTCCCTAAACCCAATTACAGAAACGCAAATAAGGCTCATTGACATATACTTTGGTTATTTCGGCACTCAGCCTCTATGTCCTTGAGACACGTACTGTAGTCACTTCCTAGACCTCTCAAGGCTGGTATTATCCCAGCTAGATGCGTAACTTAATCTTGGCAACAACGCAGGGTATATTTGGCAACCCTGTGAGCGACGTTTTATTTCCTGGATAACACAGAATTAGCCTAAAAAATTCACTTGACACATCCTTATCATTTCCACAAAATAACCTGAGCGATTTTCACATAAGGTGTGAAAAAAGTTATCAGTTTATAGTTTTGAGTCCAAGAAAAATGTGGAAACAGCAATTAATCTCGTCTTTTACGCTTTGAGATTATGTGTCCTAGCCAACACAGGAGCAATAACGAAGAGCACAACGTTAAAGTATTTCGCTACCTGTGAGGTAAAGTGTTTGCCTTTGAAGAGACGATTGCCTTGGTTCCTGGTTCCAGTATCGCTGAAGTATACTTATTCAGCCGTTTCGTGACAGAGATATGAGGCAACAGTTCGAAAATCAGTAAGGGAACTTTATTTAATTTATTTATGAAATTCTCCATTGATGTACTATTTCATTGTGACACAGAAAAACAAGTAAACCCAGACCGATCTGTCGTCAGGAATCAGTAATATCTTACTTATTGTGCAGATACAGGTATCCTCCTGTTACAGACACTGTATGTTTTATTAGAAGAGAATTTCGTCGTAAGAACATCGTGCTGATTTGAATTTCATTTTAATACTGTGGTCTATTATTTTATTGAACATAACAGTAAACATCAACAGTATATTTTCTCACAGTATCTGAAACGCTCTGACAATGCTCAGTTAGTTTACGGCTTTCACGTCTGTAAGAACCTACTTGATCTGAGTTAAAGATGTCGTCAGACGAGGTTTGAGGAGCGTTTCCGTCCAGAGAGGAATTTTCTTCACTGTTCTTAGATAAGAGTTTGAAAAGTAAACATTTGAGGGAATATGGTCGGAAGAATAAGAGCTTGAGCTATGTCTTTTCAAACACCTGGATAGTTTTTTTAAGTGAAATCGGCAGAATGCGTTATCGTGTTGTATCAACACTTGATGAAGTTTTATAGGATGTTTTTCTGACACTGGAAGTAATACATGTCTTGGATGCTGGCTACGGTATTCTCTACCCTGGGTAGTTGTTCTAACACACAACACCGTTTTTGAGCCACCAGAGGGAAAATATTATGTCCACCCTGCACGTTGCTCGAGTATATGTCTTTTGTTAGGGTTCAGTCATATTAGGACATAAGTAGTGACTTACTGCATCGGAATTCTCAGTGTGCCAACTGATGACAATTAAGAACAATCGCACTAATAGTCAGCTCTTTGTTTTTGGTTTTAGAAATTAGAGCATGCAGTACTACTGGTCCCGACATCTGAACTTTGCCTAATGAATGCAAATCTCACACGACACTTAAATAGTCACACTTTACCCCATATGTCTCTGTAATTGAGGTTCCCCGAGTGTACAAAATCATTCATGCCAGTACGATCTTTCTTGAAGCAAAAATATCTTTTTTCTGAAGTGTTTTGCTCAAAGTCATTCGCTCCACACATAATACAAAGATTCAGAACTGCCTCTGCTGCCTTCACCACTACTAAACCCAAAGCGAATAATATGTTGCAGGTGTTACCCCGTTTTTAATTTAGACTATATTTTATCAAACTTGAACAAGTTCGTAAGTTTCAGGTATGCAAAGTCCAAATCGTAACTGCGAGATAACTACGAGAACTACAAATGAGGAAATGAGCGTTGACAAATCCTTTTACACCACCGCGTTATGTGCAGCTGATCGGAGCATTTGACGTTGGTGGTGGCCGGTGTATGGCCGGTAGCCGCTGTGGGGCGGTGATACTCTAGAGGGTAAACTGTTCTGATCTTGAAGCAGGCACGAGCTGTTCGACGGAAGTATTTCTGAAACTTTTTGCAATCATAAGTCGACAAGTAAAAGAAAGGAATTATGTTTGAGATTCCATCAGACTGATGACTTTAGCAGATACCCGATACATGATTTAAAGAAACTAGGGAGTGGAGTGGACTCTAACACGAGACTTTATCTTGAGATAGCACGAAGCGTACCATACTTTTTTTTTGTCGTACCACCTACCTCTCCTTCAACGCATCCGTATGCTCGCCAATATTCAGTCTTGCTTCACTACTTTTAATTTTCTACTCTGACACCGTAAAACATTGCCTTTAAGTTCTTCTCTGGGACCGTAATTTAATAGTTAACATTCTTCAATACTGAAAGTGGAAATAAATACATAAATTAATAACTCTTATTTCATTAACAAATTATCCAATATGTATAAGACAAAATAAACTGAACGCTTCTTGGAAAAGTTTAATTTATTTTTTCACTGTTTTTATTCTTCCGTGTTGTGGAGATGACTAGCCAACAACACAATTTTTTTTTACAAATTAATTAAAATGATGCACACTCCAGCGACTCTCTTAACTGATGTTCGCCAACCAAAAATTACCTCTTCCTTGCAGTAAAGTGCCAAACAAAAAATTTTGTTCAAAAGCATTGTACTTCGGCCTTTTTTTTAGATTATGGTGCTGTTCCATTATATATTGTATATCCTCATCTACATTCGAATTTTCGATCGTAGTCGCAAAATATGTTAAATGGCTTTTTGCACAAGTAATTATTACATGGGTAACTTTGCCATCGTTGTGTCGAAAGTTCTCACACTCTCTCACACATGGCATCTTCAAAACAACAAGACCGGATACTACTGTGTCACTTTCAATGAGCTTATGTTCATAACTCCGTTCACGGAATTCGTAGTCCGATGGACTGTCTACATTTCCATCGAAGACACAGTGCACCGCTTTCACTCGGAACATCATTTCTTTTTCATGGATAAGGTGTGATATCGTAGAAAATATCACATCATTTCGTAATACGGGGGTACGCGATTGCTAGAATGGCTTAGTGGCTAAGGCAACCAGTCCCTAACCAGTAGTAGCGGAGTTCAAATCTTGTCACTCTCATGAATTTTACTTCGTGGTTGGAGTTACTAGTTTAGGAGGATAACGAGAATTGTAAATTATTTATAATTATATGTAGTGGACTCAGACGCTCGATTTCACTTCTATGCCTTCGATCTTGTACCTCTTTTCCCTTTATGCATTGCTATTTCCTCTTGGCATTAAACGAAAATGATGCTTACTTTGTGCTTTCGTCGGTATTGGCGTCCTGTTTTCATGTGAATACAGAAAAGCAAATAAATATGATGCTCTTGCTCGACGTAAAAAATAAACACTTTCTCTTTGATGCCTTCATTTGCATTGACGTCATGTGCCAAGCTACAAAAAAAAAGTGAGCTTCATGTTTGTCGCCGCTTTTGTCTATTGAACGACTGAAAAGAGTTAAATGGACAGCCTAGCTTTTATGTATAATCTTCGGATTTAAAAAAAAAGAAAAAAAGGACGTGAGACAAACGAATTTCCCCCTACTTAGAGGGAAAGGAGAACATTCATTTGTCGTAAGCAAAATTTTCTCCCTAACAACACAACAATTCAGTACCGTATCCAGTTTTCGCCCCCTCGACAATTGCATTATGGAGCATAAAGCGTGCAAATAAATCTGTTATTCTGACAACTCTTCCCATGCGTCATGAACTGCTTCGGATAGCGTTGACTAGGTTGCTGGTCTTCCACAACTAATAAGTTTCCCCGTCTCTGCCCATACGTACCCTATAGGACTGAGGTGAGCACCTTTGGGAGGCCATTCCATCAGCTCAAAGTCTCCGTTTATTTGAAACCAGTGTTTTACACAGTTCTCTGTATGAACAGGACAATGGTCATGTTGGAAGATTATTCTGCATCCCGAAATTCTCTGACGAATTGAAGGAAGCATTACATTCTCCAATATTTCTCAGTAGTAATAACTAGAAAACAGACGGTCCGTCTGCCACAGAAGGCCGCAAACATTTGGTGATATCCATCACAAAACTGTGACAGCAGTTCGGCCACATCGTTACTTCTGTTGGCCAAATTTTCTATCGAATCTCGCTTCACTTGTGTAAATATAGCTTGCTGATAGTGCAAAAGCCCGCATCTCGTGGTCGTGCGGTAGCGTTCTCGCTTCCCACGCCCGGGTTCCCGGGTTCGATTCCCGGCGGGGTCAGGGATTTTCTCTGCCTCGTGATGGCTGGGTGTTGTGTGCTGTCCTTAGGTTAGTTAGGTTTAAGTAGTTCTGAGTTCTAGGGGACTTATGACCACAGCAGTTGAGTCCCATAGTGCTCAGAGCCATTTGAACCATTTTTGATAGTGCAAAAGCGGTTTCCTTCTTTACGACAGTGCCAAGTTTAAACTGGCAGGTTTATGTTGTTCCTTCAATATTTCCTTAACTGCCGATTTTCGTTCATACTTTCCGTTCTCTTTGAGGCGACAAGTAATGGTCCACGTGCTCGCATTTAGGTGGCGGGTGTTCCTAATTTCTCTGCTAGTCCTGAAAGGGTCTTCATCACTGCAGTGGAGCGTACTACTGCCTTGATCCTCTGTGGTGCTCTGTGCAAATCCTGGGTGACGACGACGGTTGACGTAGTTTTCCTCCGCTATCCTCTTCATCCAGAGATGTGTTGTACGTTTACCATATCGTGGGCACAGGAAATGGCTCGGTTACAGTATCTATCCTCATAAAGCGCAAGAATGCTATCTTTATCAAAGTCCTTGAGCTGTGACATTTCCCAAGTAAGAACCAACTGACAAAGCACGACGAAACGAAGTGCTATAGAAGGTGGAGAGTACTTCCATCGTCTCAGAAGTCAAATTAATTCCCTATTACATGCTCTGGAAAAATATTTAATAAATTAGTTCCTTGTGAGTATTGTTCAGAGTACCGTGTAAATGTGCTTTGTATCCAAACATTGTAAAGAGTAATAATAATGAAACCGTTTTCAGAGATTAAAAGTGAAATTTAGATCCACATTGTGATGTAAGTCATGTTGTTTCTTATATCGTTTTTTAGTTATCTGCGTTATCCTAAAAAGCATACCACAGAGCTCCGTAATAGCGCTTCGTACAAGTGGCAGATAGCAAAGTAAGTAAAGCGGGGAGTCTGTATTCTCTTGCTGTCGGGTTTGAAACCAGCCGTTTTTAGAAATGTTTATTTGTTGTACACTGGAGAGAATGAACGTGACACTTAACAGAAGACATTAACGTCCTCTGGCTTTGAAAGTGGCACTTAGTAGCATTTTGAAAGCGCCGTTGCTAAGCGCAGATAAGTGAAGTAATGCAACGCATTTTCTGTGATGAATTAATGTCTTCTTCAACTAATCTAGTTTTAATGTAACCTACGAATAACTAGAGACGTCCGATATTAATTTGAAAAATAAAAAAAATGTTTCAAATGGCTCTGAGCACTTTGGTAGGTAACATCTGAGGTCATCAGTCCCCTAGACTTAGAACTACTTAAACCTAACTAACCTAAGGACATCGCACACATCCATGCCCGATGCACGATTCGAACCTGCGACCATAGCAGCAGCGTGGTTCCGGACTGAAGCACCTAGAACCGCTCGGCCACAGAGGCCGTCCTTGAAAAATATTCCCTAGACACGGTAAGAATTAATTAACTACTTGTTACGGTCCAGTGGCCACAAATGACGCAATCATTTGCTGATAACTTAAAATTTGCCTGTTTTTGTGAACTGCTTCTAAAAATGACCAAGAAGCACTAAATGCTTCCTCCAAGCACGCTTGTAACAGCAGCCGAATAAAGAAGTTAAAAGCGATAATGGATTTAATAATCGAAGTATTTGGTAACTTCATGCTCTGAAACGGCTTTTCTAGATCTATGAAATTTCTTGAACCAGGAAAATTTCAAAATGGCTTCAGCTCGAGGCTACGATGGCTAAAAAAGTGTTTACATCCATCTGGCATGAACTAGTATAATTTTCGTGTCTAAAGTTTCCTGATAATTAACTAGTTAATAGGAAAGTGAATTTCTTTAGCCGTGTCTAATTTGTAAGCTATACGTACATACATACACCGGAAGCCACTGTACGGTGCGTGGCGGAGGGTACCCTGTACCACAAATAATCGTTTCCGTTCCTGTTCAATTTGCAGATATAGTAGGGGAAAGACGACTGCCTGTACGCCTTCGTATGAGCCCTAATTTTTCGTATCTTATCTCCGTTATCCGTACACGAAATGTATATTGTCGACAGTAGGATTGTTCTGCAGTCAGCTTCAAATGCCGATTCTCTAAACTTTCTCAATAGTGTTCTTCGAAATGAACGTATTCTTCCCTCTAGGGATTCCCACTTGAGCTCCCGAAACATATCTGTAACACCTGCATGCTTATCGAACCTAACGTTAGCAAATCTAGCGTCTCGCCTTTGAATTGCATCGATGTGTTCTTTCAATCCGGCCTGGCGCGGATCCCAAACACTCGAGCAGTGCTCAAGAACAGGTCACACTAGCGACCTATATGCAGTCTCCTGTACAGATAAATAAAATGTAAATATCGTGTGACTAGGGCCTCCCGTGGGATAGACCATTCGCCGGGTGTCAGTCTTTCGATTTGAAGCCACTTCGGCAACTTCCGGGTCGATGGGGATGAAATGATGATGATTAGGACAACACAACACCCAGTCCCTGAGCGGAGAAAGTCTCCGACCCAGCCGAGAATGAACGTGGGCCCTTAGGACTGACATTTTGTCGCGCTGACCACTCAGCTACCGGGGGCGGACTCCTGTACGGATGAACCACACTTTCTTTAAATTCTCCCACTAAACCTAAGTCGACCATTCACCTTCCCTACCACAGTTCTCACATGTTCGGCACTCCTAGATAATTTAACGTCGTGACTGTGTCAAGCAGACACTGCTAATGCTGTATCCGAACATTATGGGTTTGTTTTTCCTACTCATCCTAATTATCTTACATTTCATACATTAAGAGCCAGCTGCCTTTCATCACACCAAATATAAATTTTGTTTAGTCATCTAAGTGCATCGTACGAATGACACAATCATATAAGTAGTTACGTGGGGTTTAGTGTTTTGGTGGATTGATTCCAGTTTTTTAGTTGTGAGGTATGAGTTCGATTCCCACTTCCGGCGTGTATTTTAAACACACATGAACAGATCACCTTCAGCTCTAAACACGCACCAACAGATCTCCTTCAGCTCTTGTAATAGAGCGAAGAACTTCAGATTGCACCGTTGTTCAGAAACCGCATTATAAACATCACATCCCTTCGCTAACAATCGGTGCAGAGCCGGTTTTGTTTGGGCCATAGCAGAGATGGAAGTCACGGCAAACAGAAACTTTGTTGCCTGTGAGCTTCCTTAGACTAGAAACTTTATATTACACTACTGGCCACCGTAAATGCAACACCAAGAAAGACAAGAGGTAGCACAACAAAATTTATTTTGTAGATAACATGTTGACCAAGTATCAAATGATTACGTTTACAGACGTCTGTGACATGTGGTTCCTGCCAGAATCAGTAGCCAGAGTAGCCGCCATTGTTGGAGATCACCGCTGCCACACGTCTCGGCATTGAGTCAAAGAGACGTTGGATGTGTTCCTGGGGTACAGCAGCCCAAGCAGCTTCCACACGTTGCCAAAGATCATCTGGTGTGGCAGCTGGGGATGGAATCTGGGTCACTCGTTGAGCAACCATGGACCACATGTTTTCTATCGGCGAAAGATCCGGAGAGCGAGCCGGCCAGGGAAGCAAGTCAATCTGGTTATTGACGAAGAACCTTTGGACAATGCGTGCCACGCGTGGTCGCGCATTATCCTGTTGAAATATGGCTGTGGCCGAGCCCTGAAGGTAAGGAAGGACAACTGGCTCCAGCACCTCGGATATGTAGCGCCGGCTATTTAAAGTACCGGCAATGCGTACCAGAGGCGTGCGAGAGTAATATCCAATACCGCCCCATTCCATAATACACGGTGCAAGATGAGTGTGGCGGGGCATAATGCAGCTGTCCAGCATCCTCTCACCACGGTGTCTCCACACTCGAATCCGACCATCGTGGTGCTGCAGACAGAAGCGTGCCTCGTCAGTAAAGACAACGTCATTCCATTCTGCCGTCCACATCCGTCTGTCATCACACCATTGGCGACGGAGACGTCAGTGGTTCTGCGTCAATGGTAGACGAAGCAATGGACGTCTTGCGGACAGACCACTCTGCTGTAAACGGCGTCGAATGGTACGCGCAGACACTGGATGATGCGTTACAGACGCAATGTGCTGTACTATGGTTCGGGATGTCACTGAGCGATCCGTCACTGCCATGCGCACAATTTGCCTATCAGCACGTGCAGTGGTGCACCGAGGTGAATGCGATCGACCACGTCGGTCCGTCGTACCCTCCTGCATCCAACGGTCACATATCCGCATTACAGTTGTTTGGTTTCGTCCAACACGACTAGCGATTTCTCTGTATGATAATCCACAACCTCGGTAAGCCACTATCCTTCCTCTGTCGAACTCGGATACTTGATCAAACGATGTTCGCTGTTGTCTACGAGGCATAACTGATCGTCTTGTGAAACAACCACAAGGTAAACACACGTGCCGAACGTACACTCGTCGAAATCGCCAAGCCTTAAATGGCGCTATGAGGTGGCGCCACAGGCGCGCGTGACGTGCGTCTGCACTGAAATTCTAATCAGTTGCATATCTCATCGCTGCAAACCCATGGTGTAAATTTCACTTGATTCGGATGCTTCCTTCAGGGTGTTGCAGTGTACTTAACGAGTTAATGGTCACTTAAGGCCAGGTTCTCATTCAAAATGGTCAAAAGTTCCATTTTTATAACATTTTTGAAAGTTAGATGTGTCTAGAACGTTGGGACTAAAACGATTTTCAATCCGTAGGTTAGAAAAGTTTCTACACCCCTTTGTTCTAAGCAGCGTCACGGCGGCCGTGAGACGCTCTCAGCCGGAGACGCCCGGATCAGGCAGAGAACTTGAGGCGCTGTGACGCACGTCCACAAAATGTTTTACACTGCAGTATGCATACGAACATATTGGCCGAGAAAGCTGGCGAACAACGTGTGCAGGCTGCCGAACGCAGCGTATCCAGCTCAGCCAGATCGGCATTTGTCACCAAGAAGAACGAGCGAATTGCTCCCCAGGAATAATTCGCGTTAGAGGAAGGGTTGATATACGGTCCTGGAATTGCGGACTAAACGTAAATAACGAAAACACTTTGTTTTGATCAAATTTGGCTCAAAATTGGTCAAAATAATTTTTGGTACGCCATACTGAATTAGCCATTTCGAATTTTGAAAATCTACCGTCAGATTTGTGTTGAGCGACATCTAAAGCATATAATAACATGCAATTTTTATGTAAATTCAACTAATAACACATAAAAGTTCTCCCTAAACATTAAAGACGTTTTTCTAGAGAAACGATTTCTCAAAAATGCGTGCAGCGTAACATAAAAACTGTTTAGCCTGTTGACTTCTACATTTGACCCCCGAAAAATAAATTTTCGTATGTCAAATTTTCTAGGAAGCTTATACCTCTAATGTCTGAAATTTTTTAGTATTAACTATTTTTTGTAAAGCCATAAAGAGTCAAACAAACCCCCAAAAATCGGACTCAAAGTACGAATTGGCACCATATCGTGAAAATTAAGGTTGTTTCATTGTTCTTAGACATAAGCTCCCAAAATCTTAATGCAGTATCGATTGATGTTATCCATTTTTGATTTCAGATAACTCCTGAAGGCTTACACAGCGTGCAGTATGCGTACTTCAGACTCGCAAGCCCTTGATCAAACCATAATTACGGGCGCTATGTTATTTCTTTATTGAAAATCTAAAATAAAGTTCAAAGCATGATCAATCATAATCCCCAATCAGATCATCTGCATGTCTTTTCTTTGTCTCAAAAAAATTTCCAAACTTTGCCTATTTTTTGCTCATTTGAATGAGAACCTGGCCTTACCGACTCCGGGCTCTTATTTTATTTGAACTTGAGAGGCTAAAAAATTTGGTGCTGGGCAGGAATTCAAATTCGGATCTCCTCTTTCGTGGTATTTGACCCACACAGGACGATATAGTTCGATCATTTCGTTGTTTTCCCCAGGACTGCAAGCTCCTCTAGGTCTCCACGAAAGGCACGTATGTAGCTACGAATACTGGTCCAGTACAAAATAGTTATGGTTTCATTTCAAGCCCTAGCGTACGCTCACCGAACTACTAGCAATAATTAATCTTCATTTTCAGTTTCTGTTCATGTGTTGCCAACAATAGCGACAATTGCCGTTATTTCTAGCCAAACATTCACGCATCTCATTACCGGTGAGCAAACAATTCGTAGATAGAAACTAACGGTGATAGGTGCCGGGTTCTAGTGCCGGTCAGCCAAAATGTTTTATCCTCATTTCAAAATCAAACATGACGCTCATGGTGAAAAATATGTCTAACATATGGGTTTACTTACTTATCATCCTGATTACAAGCTGGGTTAAAGTGCGCGTTACAAAACCTTACATCATTGCACTTACTTTTAAACAAACTTTGTTGTCTAAAATTATAAAAACATTTTTCGTGGTTTGTTAACAGGGAGATAAAGGGTGTTAACAAGATTCCAGGCAAAGCACAAAAATTTTCAAGTTCAGGTTTCCTATCCGATACTGGTGAAAACTTCGATATTTCACAACACTTTCTGCCTAGTCACCAATGACTAACGTTGCTTTGATCGAGCCACGGTCAGGAACAAAAGCTTTGGTTAGTTGCAATGACTATCTTTGATTTCAGTCCAGATTCAGAACAAAAGAGTCAATCGTGTTGTTTAAAGTTCAAAAATGTGCACAAATCATAAGTGCAGAGAAATTACTGGTGATACGATGTTAATTTTGAGGTTTCCATAGAGCGGTTGCCGTTGTTAATCGAGTTGCTTTTCTCTGGTTAGTTCAACATCCAATTTATGACCAAGCGCTCGTATCAGGAACGACGTTTCACAGGTGCGGTAAAACCTTTTAAACATCAAAACTGCTTCGAATTGTCATAGAACTTTAGGAGACCATATATTGTCTCAAAATCTCATGTTACAAAAATATTTAATTTTGCCTAAAGATTGCTGGAATTATTTACCTCACGGAGTTAGTTAACTAATATTCTAATCAGTATGGTAGTGATTTTGAAATGTCACTTGCTGTAATAAAATTTAGTTTACAAGCGTTAAGCACTGTCTCATATTTAATGACGCGTTTTCTAGTATTTGCAGCGCAGTAGTGTTGATTTACATCTGGACTGATTACCTGAAAGAAGTGTGTTCTCTAGCGATCTCTAATTATATCCATTTTGTACGGTTAAATGACTGTACTGCAAAGAGATTAGAGGAAATGCAAGGCAGCTACTTTATGTGAGCTGCATGCAAATCAGGCGAAACGAAATTCAGGTCATTGGGATACCTTCGCGTATGATAGTACATTGACGTCACGTAAAGTACATATTCCATTTCCGGTGTAGTGAGTTATGTTTAAAGTTTGCTGACAGCACTAAAGATTGCGTTTAAAGTTCGCTGACAGAACTAAAGATCGAACTGGTTCTACTATAGTACTTAAGTTTAAATTACAGTAGTAAATAATGACATTGATAGCGCCAAAGATTAAATTTACTGTACAACAGTACTTGTTCAAAATGGTTCAAATGGCTCTGAGCACTATGGGACTCAACTGCTGAGGTCATTAGTCCCCTAGAACTTAGAACTAGTTAAACCTAACTAACCTAAGGACATCACAAACATCGATGCCCGAGGCAGGATTCGAACCTGCGACCGTAGCGGTCTTGCGGTTCCAGACTGCAGCGCCTTTAACAGTACTTGTATCGTCCATGGTATAGTGTATTCAAAGATAATTTACAACTATTGAAAACGAAAGTTATATTCTAATCGCCTCTTTTACGGCGGTGTTTATATACATCTCGTAACTGTTCATACCGACTGAACTTTCAAAATTGGAAATATCTGTCAAAAAATACATATTTAAAAGTGCCTTTATAAATATGCAATCAAAATTGACGTCAAGTATTGTATTTTGGTTGCTTATCTACAGCCCGTCATCAAATAACAGGAAGAATCCATGGAAATTAAGTTCATTATGTTCATTTATTGAATTTTGCTGGATTTTCTTCTTTTCTACGAAAATTTCCAATTACTCCGAAACACTTAGCAGAGGAACTTTATCTGCCGTAAGGGTGACTGTTCATACGATCTCGATTCTCAAGTAATGTATGTTTAGTTGTTCTCAAATTTTCATCCAATGCTGTACAATTTGAATAAAACTTGAAATGTTCGTTATAACGTACTCGTATTTTAAGCGCTCTTCCAGACTGGCCCATGTACGTGGTGTGACAAGTTTTCAGAAACATAGATTTAACAGTCGCCCCTCTTGCAGTCAGTGCCTTCTCTACACAAACAACTGTTGTTTATAAATACCCAAACACGTTCCAGCACCGTTGTGCCATTATCAGTTCCGTAAAATGTAAACATGTTTCAAGTAATAAGTATTCTAACGAAATTAGTCCTAATAGCAGTATGTGTCTATTGTGGTTATGGCTCTAACTTTTTATACATTGTTGGGTACTGTAACGCCTTCTTTATGTTACTGGGTAGCTGTAGCTTGTCATCCGCAACTTAATGAAGTTATTCTGAGTTTGGTTGTCGAGTTAACAAATGCTGCATGTACAAACGTAGTTTCTGTAGCACGAAAATATTTGGCGACTGTGTTTTGCTATCACTAACACTAAAATTCTGACTAGTGTTTCCAACGTGTTGGACTGAATCAAAAGAGGTAACTTTCAAGGAAGAGTGCCTGCACAAGTTTCCGTTCCACATCCTATAGAAATAATTTTCAAAGCCCTTGGAGGCCATAAAAACAACTGGACGTCATCCTGCTTGTGGCAACAGTATTGTCTGTCCTGTTGAGTTGCATCTGCAGAGCTACTGCCAGATCCTTCAACGATTTCCGATGTGGTATTGGAGTAACGCCAAGACGGAAGGGGACAAGTGTGTGCGGATATTGGGAATAATTAACTTCCAAGGAGATTAAAAAGTGCTGGGACTTATTCTTTAAATTTCAAACAAAGGTTTTGTACCTATATGAAAAATGAAGGTATAACCCCATCCAGGTTCGCGATGACAGTGTCGATATATCCAGATCCGGTACTTACGGAATGATGGAAGTTATCGGCTTTAAAATGGTATAGCTACAGGAGGACATTACCGAAGAGACTTCTTGTACCCGCCGGCCGGGGTGGCCGACCGGTTCTAGGCGCAGCAGTCTGGAACCGCACGACCGCTACGGTCGCAGGTTCGAATCCTGCCTTGGGCATTGATGTGTGTGATGTCCTTAGGTTAGTTAGGTTTAAGTAGTTCTAAGTTCTAAGGACGGATGACCACAGCTGTTAAGTCCCATAGTGCTCAGAGCCATTTGTCCTTAGGTTAGTTAGGTTTAAGTACGAGGGGCGTTCAGAAAGTAAGCTCCGATCGGTCGCGAAATGAATACGACTATGAAAATCCGACAAAGCTTTGCACAGATGTGTTGGATAGTGTCTCTAGTATAACCCCAGTTAGCATCACGTCGCTCTTCTCATTTCTGAGCTCGCAGTGAGTGCGTAAAGATGTGTAGAAAATAGTGTCTCCCGCCAAGTACGAGGGCCTGGTGAGAAATTTCGCCTGAAGCTATGCAGCTAACATTACATAACTGTCGTGCTGTTTCGTCTTCACGACAATTCTCAGCCGCATTCTGCAGGGGCAATGAAGATGCTCCTGCATCGTTTTCAAATGGAAATGTGAGATGTGAGATTACCCACAATACAGTCCGCAATTGTCTCCCCCTGAGTTTCATCTCTGGTCACATGAACCGCTGTCTTTGAAGACAACATTTTGACACAGACAACGAGGTGTAGGCCAGCGTGGAGAATTGGCGGAAAGCACTGGCGGCTGCCTTCTATGATGAGGCTATTGAAAATTTGGTACAACGCTATGACAAAAGTCTAAGTCAGAACGGCGACTACGTAGAGAAGTAGCTGAAAGGTGTAGCTAATTGTTACAAGTAAAACATTTCCGATGTTCACTGTGGTTTCAATTTGACAATCAATCGGAGCCTACTTTCTGAACAGGCCTCGTAGTTCTAAGTTGTAGGGGACTGATGACCTTACAAGTTAAGTCCCATAGTGCTCAGCGCCATTTGAACTTCTTTTACCCACAAGGATTAGAATAACGGGCTCATGACTGAATGCTGTCGCACCCTGGAAAGAACTTGTTTTCAAGACAACTTTTCATTGCTACACAAAACGTCTTCGTGTCTCTTAAACAACGTTCAAACCACTTCAGTGGACGATATAAAAATTGCGAAATGTACGTCAAAATTGACAGAATAAGTTGAAAATAATCTCTAGCAATGCCATTAAAAGTAATTACTATGATAGTATTTCAGGAGGGAAGGTCAACATCCTGAAAGGTGACGAAAATGACAAATCCTTAGAGAAATTTCTTGAAGGATATCAATTTGTTGTAATGGTTGTTATAGCAAATATTAAACCATCATGATATTGTTCACTACTACGTAGTTTCAACTTTCTCAAGTTTCTGCAATATATATATCAGTCATAACGTAATTAAAATACACTGCCTAAAGGATCCATTGGTTATTTAGTCAACATAATGAAAAGAGAACTTACAGAGTGCAACTCGTGAAATGCATACATTTGGGTTGTTGTCAAAGCACTACTCTATGTCAACCAATTTTAGAAGCAGATCGTAGTTGACATGACCTACAGTAAAATAAACACGAAATAAATAAAGTTAAACACGGTAAGTAAACCTGTAGGAAGCTTAATGTGGTGATCGTAGTAGCTGAATGCTACTACTATTAACTCGGCACAACCATCCATGTCAGCAGAAAAATGTTTCCGTGTTATAGTTCTTAAACGTAGGTCGAGTACAAACTTGCTAATTAACACTTGTTTGATGGAGCCGCACTACAATGGAAATATGGCAACATAATAAGAAATCGCCAAAAACATTTATTAAAATTATTTTACGAAGTGTTGCTTAACTTTCCTGTAGTTTTATGTGAGTAAATGATCTCCTAAACGTAATAAAATGAAATACAAATAACTTTGCTGTCTCTTGACAGTCTATAATATTGTCCTTATGACTGAATTCAGTTACGCAGACACTCTGTTACCTGTCCTAGAGCTTCATAAATAGCAACTGTTCAGTCGGAATGTAGTCTTCAGAGTACTGTACTACCCTGACTGCAGGCACTGAACTGAACATTGTAATTGCTGGCATGGAACTGCCTGAGACTTCGTTGCATGTGGTGTTTTGGTGCCTGTCAGTGGAAGGATTTTTATGTTCATCAGTACAAGGCGGCAGCAATGTTATCGGCAGTTAACAGTGAGCGCTCTTTGTGACGGCTGTCCACACTGTCGGCAGACGTGCAGGATGCACCGAAGTAGATGGCGCAGAAGCAGGAAGAGGTCAAGGTTTGTGAGGGCCATCTGGAGGCTGCTGCATAGAATTGAGAGATGCCAGGCGAGTGGTTGTGTCTGTGTAGTGGAGACTTCTCGCGGTATTTCTTGTGTACCTGAGACTTGGTACACAACAGACATTACACAATAAAATATTTAACTGTAAACCATTTAACTACATTATGGGACATAAGAATTATAGGCATAACACTGGATTTTACGAAAACAATCGTTACGCACAATGATAAAAAATGCAAGGGAGTACTGAACTATGACAGCGAAACCTCATTGCTGACTGCTCAGGGATTGTTCTGAACAGAAGGTTATGCTCTATGTAACTGACAATATAATAAAGGGAAAAGAAGAAATATTTTTTCTTTGTTGTGTGTGTGACGTTCATAAGATGTTCACTGTACATATACCTTAACATACTGTAGAAATAGCTAATGTTCCGAATATTAACATTTTTGTAACAGCCATTTACACAGAATGATATAATGGGATCTATGACAAGATACCACACAACTTCTCACCTTTCTTCTTATAAACCGATAAGAAGAATCCAGATAAAATTATAAACAACATTAGTTAACTGTGACAAAATATTCATAACACAGTTTATTTTGTTTTACATATTGTTGTAGTAAAAGATTCAACACAACTCCATGAGCCATCCCCTGGCTTCCTTTTAATCAACAGCAATCATGAAGGTACCTCTGAATGACAATGAAAAATACGAAGTTAAAAGGTTTGTGTGTCTTTTGGCGGGGGGGGGGGGGGGGGAGCGGATGGGATGATGGGATGGACGTTTATGCTCTTATCCACATGAAGCTCTTCATTACTTATGCATTGACACAGATTAAAAAGTTAATATGTGACTATTCATGCTAAACACCAGTACATTGATGGTTTAATTCAAACAGTAGGAGTCAATGCTTCAACTGCCATCGTTCAAGAATTTTACCATCGCCATTGACCCTATTTCGACTAAAATATTGAAAAAGAAATCCTTTCTACTATATTTCTAACATTTCTCCAGATAAAACTTATTATAAATAGGCCTATTTAGTATCATTAAGAAATACTTCTATTTTCCTATTTATTTCCATGTGTTACTTATTATTATTGGTGTCAGTCTACAAACTGAAAATAATTCATAATGCCGTGTGAGCTACAGGAAAAAGTTTTTGTCTTGTTTCACAAAACTTTATTTTAGTACCACCTAGGTTTTTGGTAGTCAGCACATTATCCAGAACACAGCTTATTCCAAAGACGGCACCCAGCAAAGATGTATTCATCTCAAATCCCTTAATTTATCACGTCTCAACTTAAGCCATAAATGTAATCTTTGTTGAATATTTTAATTATGGAACAGTTATCGTATTGTACAGCCTCATAACATTCATTAGGGTAACATTTACTCTGTTACTGAACATATACTGCAACAGTGCTATGTACACAGTAACTGTGATGTTGGTTATGTAAATGGGTATTTGCTTAGTTAGTTATTAATGTTTGATAACCCCAGGGTTCCAAAACTGTTATCAGCTACGATCGTATATTGAATTTACATTATGTAAATGAGGTGATTAACTAAATTGAGTCACTGTAGTAAACGTGATTTAGAGGTCAGGACATGGCCCTCACTGTGACAGTGAATAAGCTAATGGCAAATCAGGATGGAGCGCCATCTCCCCATCTGAATATGGGCTGCAGGTGTGGTGGTGACTGGAATTGTACAACAAACATTCAGTAAAACATCCCTCGTTATAACTGTCTTTTATTTGTGTCAGTTACTGGATGGAGCCACAGTTGGAGAGAAGGTTATTGGCCTCGCTGACACAGGTTGGTGTTTCACCGACCTAGCAGGCAACGTGTGTGGGGACCACAGCAGCTGACGTCCGTGAAGCCAGTGAAGGCTGCCACAAGGACTGAACTGCCGGCCCTGGGTGACTGTGGTCGCTGCGCGTCCTCGGCTGCTCTGTGGCCACATTGACAGCAGATCAGGACAGCCAGTGTTTAAACCATGATGCCTGGAATGACGGAAGATGATGGTGTGCACCCACCCTTGGTGATAGTCAGCGACAATGTACGTCCATACAGCCTGGTTGACAGCAATGGTGCAACCAGGCAGCAAGCTGGTCCAGTCTTGAGCTCACAGCCCACCATGGAGGTGGCCAGCAACAGAAGGAGGTCATTTAACAGGTGATCCAGTGGAATTGAGGCACCAAGTTGACTGCATGCAGACCTCAGCTCAGAAGGGGGCCTGTGGCTACTGGCAGCAGCGTCCATGGATGGTGGCTGGTTGTGTCATCCCGTGCTGCAAGTGGTCTGTGTTTTGTAGTCATCGGGTGGAACAGACTGTGTCGCACAGCATACCGTACAAACCTGAATACTACTGTTTAACGAATACCTTAGGTTGAGGGTCTGATGTGTGTGTGTGTGGGGGGGGGGGGGAGGGAGGGGGGGGGTACATGTGTGAGCCAGTTAGTTTTTATTTCTCCAGCAGCAGTGCTCTTAGCATGGGACTCATATCAGGCTGGAGCTTTATGGTGTCGCCACTAGGAGTCACAACTCCATTTTCTCCATTTTCTTTGGTGTTATTGATCGGTGGGTTCCTCTGGTGCTCTACTGGACCAGTAAGATATTTCAACTTCGTCTTTCGGAGGTGCCAGATGGTGTATTCTCCTTTGTCAGCGTCCTGAATGGGCGGTATTTCATTCTGGATACGCCTTCTTGCGCAGTACTGCCTGAACTTTAGGCTGACGATCACGTTTATGACGTCATTCTATTGATTGATATGTAACAGTTCACTGCCCCAGAGAAGCCGTGGTGCAACTACTGTGATACACACCTTTCTTTCTTTCTTTAATAACCAATATTTCTAAACGAATCAACTTTACACCCTTTCCCTTTATCTTCAGGACATCTACATCTATTACACATAAGTGCTTCTGGTATATGAACACTTTTTGTTTCAACTGACTTTGTCCATTACCTCGTGCAGTATTGATACTTACTCGTGGAAAACTCTGTTTAGGGAGATTGACTGTTAGACATTAGCACTTGAGCTATAGTTCTGTATAATTTATGATTTCTGAAAGATACAACCATTGACATGTGACGTACAGAATCAATAAACGAAGTTCTATGTTCTGTGTTGCAAATTTCTATTTTTCTTAAAAAACTGAATTTTTTTATCTGTGATATGCAGAGAATTTCAGAATAAAAAGAAAGACAGATACTGTTGCAAGACAATTTTCATGCTGAAATAACTCTGATTTACCCTCAATTTACTGTAAGCATTAGTGTTTGTAGGATTTTCATCTCCTAACGTCTACGAGCGACCGTCCTGAAAAGCACGCAAAAGAAGCAACGGCAGTCTCACAACCTGGAGTGCCTGCTGGCATTTGTGTATTAAACAGCTCCACGCACTATGGTTTATTCACACCAGGCAACGAATTGGTCCGAATGAAACTCACAAGAGGAGCAATTTTTCATAAGCCTGAGCCCTTTCACCGAGCAGGTCTGTACTGGAACGTTTGTGAAAGCGTAAAATCTATATTACCTCATCCACCTGCGCTCTGGATGAAAACGTGAATTTGCCTGACCGCCCGTGTAAATAACAAAATAGGAATTCATTTGAAAAGGGATCGGACAATTAACTATAGAACACGAATTTATGAAATTATCTGTGCAAGTACTGTAAAAATTATATTTATTGTCTCAAGTGATTTGATGGACTATTTATCAATTTTAAATGCATTCTCTGCGTTACTAAAACGTAGAGATGTGAAAAGAACTGTGTTGTGTTCATACACAAATCTTTAAAAGTTGCAAGGCATCCCAGGTATGCTCAATAACGTTCATTTCTCGGGACTTTGGTGGCCAGCGGAAGTATTTAAACTCGGAGGGAGTGCTCCTGGAGCCACGCTGTAGCAATTCTGGACGTGTAGGGTTTTGAATTCTCTCGCTGGAACTGCCCAAGTCCGTCAGAATGCACAATGGACACGAATGGATGCTTGTGATCAGACAGGATGTTTACGTACCTGTCACTTGTCAGAGTCGTATCTAGACATATCAGGGAGCCCATATCACTCCAACTGCACATGCCCCACATTACAGAGCCTCCACCAACTTGAACAGTCCCTGCTCACATGCCGGGTCCATGGATTCATGACGTTTTCTCCATACCTGTACACGTCCATTCGCTCGGCCGGCCGCTGTGACCGAGCGATTCTAGGGGATCCAGTCCGGAACCACGCTGCTGCTACGGTCACAGGTTCGAATCCTGCCTCGGGCATGGATGTGTGTGATGTCCTTAGGTTAGTTAGGTTTAAGTAGTTCTAAGTCTATGGGACTGATGACCTCAGATGTTAAGTCCCATAGGGCTCCGAGCCATTTCAACCATTCCCTCGATACAATTTGGAACGAGACTCGTCCGACTAGGCAACATATTCCAGTCAACAGTCCAATGTCGGTGTTAACGGGCCCAGGCGAGGCGTAAATCCTTGTGTCGTGCAGTCATCAAGGGTACATCAGTGGGCCTTCAGGCCCGAAAGCCCATATCGATTATGTTTCGTTGAATGGTTCGGTAGCTGACACTTGCTGATCGTTCATCATTGAAATCTGCAGCAATTTGCGGAAGGGTTGCTCTCCTGTCACATTGAACGATTCTCTTCAGTCGTCGTTGGTCCCGTTCTTGCAAGATCTTTTTCCGGCCACAGCGATGTCGGAGATTTGATGTTTTATCGGATTCCTGACATTCACGGTACACTCGTGAAATGGTCGTAAGGGAAAATCGCCACTTCATCGCTATCCCAACTACATCACCACTTTCAAACTCACTTAAATCTTGATAATCTGCCATTAAAGCAACAGTAACTGATCTAACAACTGCTCCAAATACTTGTTTTATATATGCGTTGCCGACAGCAGCACTTATTCTTCCTGTTTACATATCTCTGTTCTTGAATACGCCTATACCAGTTTCTTTGGCGCTTCAGTGTATTAGAAATTTATAGTTATTTATTAATTTAATCGTATGGCTAGGGCCGCCCGTCGGGCAGGATGTTCACCGGGTGCCGGTCTGTCAATTTGGCGCCACTTCGGCGACCTGCAGTCGATGAGGATGATAGGATGATGATGAGGACAACACAACACCCAGCCCCAGGGCGGGGAAAATTCCCCAACCGAGCCGGGAATCAAACCCGGGCCCAGAGGATTGACAATCCGTCACCCTGACCGTTCAGCTACCGGGGCAGACACAAGTTTATAGTGAAAACTGTATACAAGACTTGGTGTAATCACGAGGAATACTTACTGTAGTTTGGGGATAAACTTTGTGATCTGAAGTATCCGGTTACCTATTGGTGGACACTAACATGGAGTGCGTCACCCTTCGCGTTCATGGCGGCTTGAACTCTTCTGGGGAGTCTTTCAATGAGGTTTCTGAATGTCTGTGCAGTAATGGTAGCCCATTACTCAAGGACCGAAACCAGGGAAGGTAGTGATGTTAGACGCTAGGATGTAGAGGGAAAGCGACGTTCAAACTGATCGCAAAGATGTGTCATTGGGCTCAGGTCGGGTCCCTGGCCAGGCAACGCCATATTAGGTACGTTACTGACCACAAGCCACTGCCTCACAAATGCTGCATTGTGACAGGGTGCACTGCCATACTGATATAAAATCGCCTACGATGGTTTCCTGTTCTCTATACAGTACACAATATTGTAAAATGTGACCATATCCTTCCGCACTTAACATTTTCTTAACGGCAATAAGAGGACCACACCCTAATGACGAAGCACACTCGCATACGATAACACCACTTCCAGCGTACTTAAGTGTTGACACTACAAATAATGGAAAGTAACGTTCTCCAGGCATTCCTCAAACTCAAACTCTTCCAACGGATTGACACAGGGAATAGCGTGACTCATCACTCCAGATCACTCGTTTCCAATCATGTACTGTCCATTGTCGCCAAGGCGCTGCTGTCATGGACTGTGCGGCTGATCCCGGCGGAAATTCGAGTCCTCCCTCGGGCATGGGTGTGTGTGTTTGTCCTTAGGATAATTTAGGTTAAGTAGTGTGTAAGCTTAGGGACTGATGACCTTAGCAGTTAAGTCCCATAAGATTTCACACACACACATCATTGTCGCCGCTCTTTACACCAGCTCAAACGTGCTCATCATTGCTAGCTATTGTAGCTTATGAGGAACTGTTAGACCAATATATCCCATTGCCGCGAGGAGTGGCCGCGTGATTTGAGGCGCCATGTTACGGATTGCGCGGCACCTGTCGACGGAGGTTCGAGCGCTCCCTCGGGCATGGGTGTGTGTGTTGGTTGGTTCAAATGACTGAGCACTATAGGACTTAACATCTAAGGTCACCAGTCCCCTAGAACTTAGAACTACTTAAACCTAACTAACCTAAGGACATCACACACATCCATGCCCGAGGCAGGATTCGAACCTGCGACCGCAGCGGTCACGCGGTTCCAGACTGTAGCGCCTAGAACCCCTCGGCCACACCGGCCTGCTGTGTGTGTTGTCCTTAGCATAATTTAGTTTAAGTAGTGTGTAAGTCTAGGGGCCGATGATGTCAGCAGTTTGGTACCTTAGGAATTCACACACACACAATATATCCCATTCTTTTTAACCCTCAAAGTACAAGTAGTTTGCTAACTGGACTGCTGGTAGCAGTTTGAAACTCTCACGTGATTTCTTCCGCTGATATCATGCGATTTTTTACACGCAATCTCTGAAATCCTCGACGCTCTCTACTTGGGCAGCTTTGGACGGATTTAGATGTCCCTAATGGATTCATTACTCAGGTAACGACAAACCTGTGTTCCACGTTCGAATTCACTGAGGTCTCCCGACAACAAATTCTGTGATTACTGCTTCTGCACTGAAATGATAATACTCCCCATCCCCTTTCATACTGGCGGGTCTGCCTCTCGTGATACCTGGTGGTCAATTTCGCATTACATTGGAGAGTCCGGATGCTTTAGATCAGATAATTTATTTTTACTACTAAAAACTGTGTCTTTTAGTTGAGCTAACGATTACCTTGAATCGAAGCGTTTACTTGGAGGTCCTGGACAGTGACATTCTGACTTTTTACCTTATATTAACGACAACCGTAACATTACCAGCCTTGTCCTCTGATATAACAGCTGTGAATACCACTGTGCTAAAATTGTGACTGTGACTGTGTGGCAACAAGAATCCTACATGTGGACCGGCAAGTAAGTTTATCCATTGCGAACGCCATCGAAATTACAGAGGACACTCTAGAACAATAGCAATATTGCGTCCCAGAACATGTAGTGCTTTTCACCAATGTAGAACTGGTGTTACCTGTGGGACGCAATCTACGTTGCCGACATCGGGGTGCTCTTCTGAAATAGGACTCACCCACCACAACATTCATAACGGATAAGAAATGGAGAAAGAATCTCCTTGGTTGATTAGGAATTTGGTAATGTCAGTATTGTCGACTATAAAGGAGTAGTGCTGCAGACAGATTCTGTACAAGTTGCAAGCTATTACTTTGTGGTTACACTTTTATTGAGCTGTATCAGTGGTCCCATGTCACTCCACCTGCACACGCCCCACACCGTTACAGAGGCTCCACCAGCTTTTACAGTCCCCTGCTGACATGCAGCGTCTATGGATTCATGAATCCTACATACCCGTACACGTCCATCCGTCAATGCAATTTGAAACGAGACTCATCCGACCAGGCAACGTGTTTCCAGCCGTGAACAGACCAATGTCGGTGTTGACAGGCCCAGGTGAGACGTAAAGCTTTGTGTCGTGCAGTCATCAAGGGTACACGAGTGGGCCTCCAGCTCCGAGAGCCCATATCGATAATTTTTCGTTGAATGGTTCGCACGCTGACACTTTCTGATGGCCCAGCACTGAAATCTGCAACAATCTGCGGAAGGGTTGTACTTCTGTCACGTTGAACGAATCTCTCCGGTCGTCGACGGTCCCGTTCTTGCAGGATGTTTTTCCAGCGGCAGCGATGTCGGAGATTTGATGTTTTACCGGATTCTTGATATTCACGCTACACTCGTGAAATGGTCTTACACGAAAATAACACTTCATCGTTACCTCGGGGATGCTGTGTCCCATCGCTCGTGCGTCGACTGTAACACCTTGTTCAAATTCACTGAAATCTTAATAACCTGCCCTTGTAGCAGCAGTAACCGGTCGAACATCTGCGCCAGACACTTTTTGTCTTATAATGGAGTTGGCGACAGCAGCGCCGTATTCTACCTGTTTACCTATCTCTGTATTTGAATACGCATGCCTATACCAGTTTCTTTGGCGCTAGAGTGTATAACTTGGTTCTTTCACTTTCCAAAATCCTGAAGAATTACTCGTCAAGACAGAGACAGGCATTCTCTGTTCAATACAATCACAAGAAATGTACAATAACTACTTATCTCGTAGTTGTTATGTGTACAGAGTCTTTCCAGTGGCTTCTCATGGCTGAACAAAACAAGTCTTCATCGCTGCTGCAGCGGCGCCGCCGCTCCGTACGCTGACTGCTCTGTACTGCAACTGATTAGTGAACCCTCTCCTTTTATATCCGTCATTATGGAATTGGTTCCACACCTTCTTCCCATGTGACCTCAATATTGTCTGGGCTTTTTCGTTAAAGAGAAACATCTGATTCTCTAACACATTTTAACGTCTATTTTTTATTGCTACTCCATCATCCGTCTCTCTCGAATGCCTTTCTTAGATGACCACATCGCCATATCTTTCCATTATTCTTAATGTTATTCTATTTACTTCTGGGGTTTGCACTACTGTCGCCCTTACAGAAATTGAACGAAAGCAGTTCCTTGTTCCATTTTCATCAAATAGCTTTATGTACAAATACTTACAACAATTACTTTTTGCACAGAGTAGAAATACAATAATAAAAATAATCAAAATTATGCTTGGGTAAGTGGCAATGAAATAAGTTTGGACCCTCTTTTCCCGTTCTAATTCGAGTTATTCTTTATCTATGAAGCTTGTGAATGTCTATCTCCTTGGGTATTACGTAAAGCCACCAGATAGTTCTTAAACTAGTCCATAGACTTCTATCTAAGGAAATCATTTTCTTTATGCAATTATTAGGGATGTGACCTTCCTGTAACAATTTCATTTCATAATCTTCTTGGCTGTACACTGAGCTTAACCTAAGGATTTGTTTACATATACTCGTTTGCTTGCCCATTTCTTTACATTTCAGTAGATCCAGTGAGAGCTCAGCATACAGTTTCTTAGAACTCTATTAATTACTCCTTCTGTGGTTGTATATGTGCATATTGGTCAGCACCAGAGCTTAATTTAATGGGTAACGGTAACATTTTATACAGAGTGAATTCCTTGTTTTTAATTAGAAGTATACTAATGACATAACCTAATGCATCAATGGTTAAGAGGACTTCAGACACCGTGACTTTTAATAATATATAACCATACTTTTCTAGTATCTTTGGTTTCTTTTATTTTTTCTTCTCTCTTGCATCCTAGCTTAGTATTGAGATATATAGTCGTCGTAATTGTAACCTACTGTAGCTGTCTCCTTTTGTACTATTCCTGGTACACTTACGTTTCTCCCGAACCGTAACTCAGATGCGGTATACCCTGTGCTACTACGTGGTGTAGTATTGAATACAAAAGTACTGTAAGGAATCCACTTACTGTGATCCTTCTTTATAAAGTGTAATAAAGTAAAATATTCTACTAAAGTTCTATCTGTTCTTTCTAACTCTCTGTTCATTTGAGGATATAACTCGGCATTCTGTAGTTTCTTTATCCTTAAGCACTTGTAGATTCTATTAAATATTTGACTTAGGAAATTCGACCCTTGGCCTGTCAGTAATACTGAGGGAATACCATATCTCAATACAAATTCTTCTACGAACTTGTTGTAGATTTTATCTGCGTCTTGTCTTTAACTGAACTACTACTGCAAACTCACATCAGTCGCCGTGGAAAATCAGAATATACGGGTTGCCTTTTGTCGTTAGGTCTAACGGACCTACAATGTCTAAATAGCATTTGTCAGATACATTTTCTGCCGCATCCGTAACCACTAAGGACGTTTTGGTCTTACCCTGTGCAGATTTATTCCGTCGGCTTTCATCACACGATAGGATGTACCCCTCCACATCTCTTTTCATTCCTTTCTACGTACTGCATCATTTTACATGCCCCAGAGTTCGGCAGATCTCTTTATGTCCACCTTGTGGATTGTCATGCAGTTCTTTCAACATTTCGGCCTTCTGTTCCACACTGAATTCTACGCTGTCTTTGCCTAGCTCGTCATTCTCGTCTACCATTCTTATTGGTTCTTCGTTTTCTCTCACATGTGCCTCTCGGTTAAGTTGTACATTTTGCTTAGTGCATCTGCATTTGTATTTAATTGACCGGGCTTATACAGGGTGGTCAATTCATAGTGACCGGGCAAAATATCTCACGCAATAAGCATCAAACGAAAAAACTACAGAGAACGAAACTCATCTAACTTGAAGGGGGAAACCAGATGGCGTTATGGTTGGCCCGCTAGATGGCGCTACCATAGGTCAAACGGATATCAACTGCGTTTTTTAAAATAGGAACTCCCATTTTTTATTACATATTCGTGTAGTACATAAGGAAATATGAATATTTTAGTTGGACCACTTTTTTCGATTTGTGATAGATGGCGCTGTAATTGTCACAAACGTATAAGTACATGGTATCATGTAACATTCCGCCAGTGCGGACGGTATTTGCTTCGTGATATATTACCTGTGTTAAAAAGGACTATTTAGCAATTGCGGAAAAGGTCGATATTGTGTTGATGTATGGCTATTGTGATCAAAATGCCCAACAAGCGTGTGCTATGTATGCTGCTCGGTATCCTGGATGACATCATCCAAGTGCCCGGACCGTTCGCCAGATAGTTACGTTATTTAAGGGAACAGGAAGTGTTCAGCAACATGTGAAACGTCAGCCACGACCTGCAACAAATGATGATGCCCAAGTAGGCTAATCCGCACATCAGTACCAGACAAATTGCGCGAGAATTGGGAATCTCAGATGCTGTGGCCTTCTCCACCAGACATCACGGCGCCTAGAGTATCAGCAACCAAACTGACACCCTGCAGCCGCAGGTTGCCCACTTCGCAGGCACACCAAAGCACTACACAACCGACAGGCAATATTGATGAACGGCCACAACAACAACAACAACACAGCAAAGACACCAGCGGCCACCAGGAGCCGCTACTAGCCCACATAAACATAAGGAAGAGATCGCTGCAGATCCCGGAACTATTTTCACGTAGCTCGCATGCGGTTGAAGCGGTATTGAGTAGCATATTTCATGACAGGTGGATAGGTCGTCGAAGCACCATACCATGGCCAGCACGTTCACCAGATCTGACGTCCCAGGATTTCTTTCTGTGGGGAAAGTTGAAGGATATTTGCTATCGTGATCCGCCGACAATGCCTCACAACATGCGTCAGCGCATTGTCAATTCATGTGCGAACATTATGGAAGGCGAACTACTCGCTGTTGAGAGGAATGTCGTTACACGTATTGCCAAATGTATTGAGGTTGATGGACATCATTTTGAGCATTTATTGCATTAATGTGGTATTTACAGGTAATAATGCTGTAATAGCATGCGTTCTCAGAAATGATAAGTTCACAAAGGTATATGTATCACATTGGAACAAGCGAAATAAAATGTTCAAACGTACCTACGTTCTGTATTTTAATTTAAAAAACCTACCTGTTACCAACTGTTCGTCTATAATTGTGAGCCATATGTTTGTGACTGTTACAGCGACATCTATCACAAAGCGAAAAAAGTGGTTCAACTAAGACATTCATATTTCTTTATGCACTACACGAATATGTAATAAAAATGGGGGTTCCTATTTAAAAAACGCATGTTATATCTGTTTGGCCTATGGCAGCGCCATCTAGTGGGCCAACCATAGCGCCATCTGGTTTCCCCCTTCAAGCTGGACGAGTTTCGTTCTCTGTAGTTTTTTCGTTTGACGCTTTTTTCGCGAGATATTTGGCCCGGTCACGATCAATGGACCACCCTGTATTTGATCTCATAGGAATATCATTCTAATTTCAGTCTCCATTTTAATAAACACGATGATGGAGCTTAACACTAAAAATCCACGTTAATGGTTTGTGATCTGTAACTATTGTGAAGTTTCTTCCAAATACACATGGTCAGAATTGTTTTGTTGGCCACACTAAAGCTAAACACTTTAGTTTTGTTGCTAAGTAATTTCTCTCTGTCTTATTCTATGACCCGGAACAGTATTCTATTGGGAAGTTGCACCCAACCTTACCTTTTGATAATACTGTGAGTATTGCGGTTCCACTAGCACCAGAGGTAATAATAAATGATAATAAATGATAATAAATAATGAATAAGTCAGGGTACAGCAAAAGGGAGGATTGATTAATTTTGTTTTTAATTCCGCAAATACTTCACTATCTTCCCCATCCACACTTTTCATTGTCCTTTAGCAAGTTATGCAAAGGAGTTGCAATTTTTCTGAAATCCTTGATAGGCTTGCGATAGTAGCCTACCAGCCAGAGATATTATTTTAATTTTTTCTTTGTCATTGGCTCTGGGAATTTCTTCGCCTTGTACTCCACTATCTGTTATTTTATGTCCAAACAATATCACTTTCTTCCTTAAAAATTCGCATTTCTCTGGCAGGAACTTCAGTATGTGTTTCCTTAGGTGGTCAAAGATCTGTCTTAATTTATAATTGTGTTCCCGCTACGAGCTTCCACAGCAGATGATGTTATCGTGATATGCTAAGCATTTTGTTCCTTGCAACGCTGCCAGCGCCTTGTTCATTAGTCTCTGGAATGTACTAGGTGCCTCTCTTAATCTCAGTATGTACTAGGTGCCCCTCTTCATCTCACACGCATCCTTTTGTACTTTCAGTGCTGATAGCGCTAAACGTTGTTTCCTCCCTCTCTTGTGGATCCACTTGCTAAATCCATTGTGGAAAAATACTTTAATTTTACCAGTTGGTCCAGAATTTTCCATATCTCTGGACTGGGAATGCCTCCCCTACTAAAATCTCGTTTACCTTCACCTAAATCTTCATCATACTTCCCAAGCCACCTAGTGGTGTGTGGCGGTAGGTACTTTCCGTACCACCATCTGATCCCTCCAACCCTGTTCCACTCGCGAATAGTGCCTGGGAAAAATGATTGTCGGTAAGCCTCTGTATTGGCTCTAATTTCTCGAATTTTCACCTCGTGGAAAATACGCGAGATGTATGGAAAAGTAATATGTTGTTTGACTCCACCTGAAAAGTGCTGTCCCGAAATTTCAATAGTAAATCTCTCCGTGATGCACAACGTCTCTCTTGTAACGTCTGCGAGTGGAGTTTGTTTAGCATCTCCGTAACGCTCTCTAACCAGCTAAACGATCCTGTGACGAAACGCGCCCCTCTTCGTTGGATCTTCTCTATCTCCTCTATCATCTCTATCTTATAGTGATCCCAGATTGATGAACAATACTCAAGAATCGGGCGAACAAGCGCCTTATAAGCCACTTCCTCCGTGGATGAGCTACATTTCTTTAAGATTCTTCTGATGAATCTGAGTCTTGTGTCTGCTTTGCCTACTATCTGTTTCATGTGGTCATTCCACTTAAGGTCGCTGTGGATATTTACGCCTAGATATTTTACGGCAGACGCTGTCTCCAGCTGTTTGTCATCAATAGTGTAGCTATGTGTGCGCAGTATGTTACTTTTATTTACGTTCTGGGTCAACTGCCAGAGTCTGGACCATTCATCAATTCTCTGCAAATTCTTACTATCTTCTGGCGTTGATACTTTGGTATAAACAACTGCATCATCTGCGAATAACCTTTAAGAGCATCCGACGATTTCTATTATACCATTTATATATATTGCGAACAGCAACGGTCCTATCACACATCCCTGTGGTACTCCGGATATTACCTTTACATCTGTCGATTAAGTTCCGTTAAGAGCAACGTGTTGAGTTCTGTCTGCAAGAAAGTCTTGAATCTAATGGCAGATCTGCTCTCATACTCCGTAGGCTCGTATTTTTCTCATTAAAAGGGCAGTGCGGGACGGATTCAAATGTCTTACTGAAATCAAGAAACACGGCATCAGCCTGAGCGCCGTTGTTCACTGCGCTGTGGATCTCATGGAGATACAGAGCGAGCTGAGTTTCACAGGATCTCTGTTTGCGGAATTCATGTCGATTTTAAAGAGGAGCTGTTCATTTTCCAAGAACGTCATAATTCTTGAGCATAAAACATGTTCCATAATTCTACAACAGATTGACGTCAACGATTTAGGTCTATAATTATGTGGATCTGTCTTATGGCTTTTCTTGAAAACGGGAATGACCTGCTCTTTTTTCCAGTCGTTAGGTACCTTTCGTTGCTCAGGCGATCTACGATAAAATACTGCTAGAAGGGGAACAAGTTCTTTCGCTTAATCTTTATAGAATCTTATAGGTATCTCATCTGGTGCTGAAGCTTTTCCACTACTGAGCGATTGTAGCTGCTTCTCAATTCCGCGATCGGTTATCTCAATATCTGCCATTTCGATGATCGCACGACGATTGAAAGGAGGGGCGGTGTTACGATCTTCCGCGGTGCAACAACTTCGGAAGACCGAATTCAGTATTTCGGCCTTCTGTCTGTTATCTTCCGTTTCCGTGCCGGTGTGGTCGCTGAGAGAATGAATAGATGATTTTGACCCATCCTATTTACTGATTTTACATAGGACCAAAATCTATTAGGGCTTACACTCAGGTCGGTTGACAACGTCTTACTTTCGAAATCATTGAACGCTTCTCTCATTTCTCTCCTTACGCTCATTTTCGCTTCGTTCAGCTTTTGTTTGTCAGCTTGGTTTTTACTTCTCTTGAATCTGAGATGAAGTGCTCTTTGTTTACGTAGCGCTTTTCTAACACGGCTATTGAACCATGGTGGATCTTTCCCATCCCTTAATACCTTATTCGGAACATACTTGTCTAGGGCATATTGAACGATGCCTTAGAATTTTTTTCCATTTGTTCTCCACATCTTCGTCCTCATCACAGAATATTTGATGCTGACAGCTGAGATATTCTGAAATTTGTATCCTGTCACCCTTGCTGAGCAAATATACCTTCCTACCTCGCTTAACATTCCTTGTAGGACCTGTCGTCATAGACGCTGTCACAGCCTTACGATCACTGATATCTTCCTCTACGTTAACTGATTCGATAAGTTCAGGTCTGTTTGTTGCCAGGAGGTCTAAGACGTTACCCTAACGAGTTGGTTCTCTATATGCTCAAGGTAATTTTCGGACAAAACATCCAGCACAATGCCACACGATTCCCTGTCTCTGGCTCCAGTTTTGATGGCATAACATCCCAATCTATACATGGCAAGTTGAAGTCACCCCCTATTACAACGACATGACCAGGAAAATTACTAATGATATTCTGCAAACTGTCTGAAGCGCTCTAGAACTACAGATCCTGACCCAGGTGGTCTACGAAGCAGCCGATCACCATTTTTGACCGTTCTTTGATACTCAATTTCACCCAGATTAATTCACATTCGGGATCCGTGATAACCTCGCTAGATTTTATCGAATTTTTTACTGCGATAAACACGCCGACACCATTGGCGACTAACCTATCCTTACGATAAATATTCCAGTCTGAACTTTGGATTTCGTTGTCATTGACGTCTGGCTTCAACCAGCTGTTCCCAATACTATCTGTGCATTATAACCTTCAATAAGCGATACTAATTCAGGGACCTTTCCTTGGATGCTCCTGCAGTTTACTAAAATCACACAGTTTTTTTTCTGTTTCTGATCTGCGAGGTCCTAGATTTTCTGAGGACGCCGTGGCTGATTTAACAGGCAAATCGTGTTTGCTCCCAAGGGAGGGGTCCTCTAACCTAAAAAAAGCCCCATGTGCGCACCACACGTACTCTGCCACCCGAGTAGCCGCTTTCTGAGTGTAGTGAACACCTGACCCATTAACGAAAACCCTACAATTTTGCACCCGATAGCGGAGGTCAAGAAATTCGCATCCGATACCGTCACAGAGCCGTCTGAGCCTCTGGTTTAGACCTTTCACTCTGCTCCAAACCAGAGGACCGTGATCAATCCTGGGTACGATAATACCAATACACAACTTAGCTTGCACCCCGCGTGCGTTGCTAAAGTGCGCGTCATTTATGTTGGCGGCCGAGTTTAAGTTCGTTCTGCGCATCTGACGTCACAAAACACAATCAGCCAATGAACAGAGAACGACGTTGCCAGATCTCGACAGCAGTGCAGAGCATGGACGAGTGTCTTCAGTTTTAGAAACGTTCAGTCATAAATAAAGTAATAGAACAAAAGCAATGTCTTGATAGCTGACTTTCTTGTATAGAAAGTTTGGAAAAAGCATTGTTTGTACGAATTGCTTCATATTCTATTAATTAATTAAACCAAACAAGCAATAAGACTCCTAATTCAGGCGATAGCAAGGAAAGGTGTTTGTATCAATCTCACGAACCGCTTTTTCGCAATAAAGAACAGCGGTAATTGTTTATTTCCTATTGTACTTCGACGAAGCGTGAGTAATTCATAGTCATACCAACAGTGTTTGTCAGTATTTTGCGTGACCCGTTACAGTCCTCGTGGCGTGGTCTAGATAGTCGAATTGCGTTAGCGCAACGGATAAGGTGTTGGGCCACTACGCGAAAGGTTGTGAGTTCAAACCTTGTGCGGTGCTTAATATTTTCATTATTCAAAATAATATCGAAGTGCCTTATTTCACGAATTATATTCGTTTGAATGCAATTTTTTTGAAATTTCTAGTGCTTTGTCTCTTCACTAACCCTTTCGCTGCTGCAGACACGTGCTCCCCGCATTCCACGCTGTGTGCGATTTTGTCATCACTGTACTGCTCGCCTGTGCAGACACGTGGTGTTCCCACTGCTTTGATACACTTATCATTCGATTTCACAAAAACTATTTGGCCCAAAAATTTGATTTTTACAAGTCTTCTTGACTGATGATACCTTTCCCCCATAAATGACTTAATTTTGTATCGATGGTCAACACAGTTATTATGCAGCATTAAATGTAGTAAACCATTGCACGAAATTTTGAAGAGTTTGCAGAGGTAGAAGTCCATAGCGTATATTTTCCGTATGGTCGATTTTAGTTGCCACAATGTTGAGAATGAAATGTGGACAAGATACCTAAATTTCATATAAAATTTACTGTATAACAATAGCTCACTTAATTTAAGTGCCACATAGGTGTCGTATGTAATATTGAGAAATATTCCGTCTTTCGCGACTGTAATAAAAGTTTTATTTACAACGGACGCGTTTGGCTTTATTTTAAAGCACTTCAATCAATGAAAACCGAGCGAGGTGGCGCAGTGGTTAGCACACTGGACTCGCATTCGGGAGGACGACGGTTCAATCTCGTCTCCAGCCATCCTGATTTAGGTTTTCCGTGATTTCCCTAAATCGTTTCAGGTAAATGCCGGGATGGTTCATTTGAAAGGGCACGGCCGATTTCCTTCCCAATCCTTCCCTAACCCGAGCTTGCGCTCCGTCTCTAATGACCTCGTTGTCGACGGGACGTTAAACACTAACCACCACCACTACCACCATCAGTGAAAGGTATGGCACATACACAATGGTACTCATGTTCTCTTTCTTATTTTTGTTCCACAGTCGCAGTTTTACCAATGGTACTGAAATATATTCCTCTTCTGCAACTGTAATAAGCGACTTATTTGGACCAGACGCGTTTCTCTCTTTTGAAGCATCTTCAGTGGACAGTACTTTGTCTCCTCCACTGCCAAATCACCTTTCGTAGTTTTGTGCTGCAGTAACACAATATTCAACGTTTGTGTTGGCTGATCAGTGTTTTAGCAAATAAATGATGTTCGTGTGTGCCACACACAAAAATTATATTTGACATAGCTCAGAGCACTTCACTGATAGACGGTATATTCAAGTCCTAATGTTTTTGTAAATCCACAGTTTTTTTAATGTATTTTGTCTACTTCCTTTTGATTGATTGAAGTGCTTTAAAATAAAGCCAAACATGCTCAGTGTATATAAAACTTTTGTTACAGTCGTGGAAGACGGAATATTTCTCAATGTTACATACGACACCTTTGTGGTACTTAAATGAGATATTGTTATACAGTAAATTTAATATGAAATTTAGGTATCTTGTCCACATTTCATTCTCAACTAAAATCGACCATACGGAAAGTTTACTATATGGACTTTTACCTCTGCAAACTCTTCAAAATTTCGTGCAATGGTTTACTATATTTAATGCTGCATAATAACTGCGTTGAACATCGAAACAAAATTAAGTCATTTATGGGGGGAAGGTATCAGTCAAGAAGATGTGTAAAAATCAAATTTTTGGGCCAAATAGTTTTTGTGGAATCGAATGATAAGGGTGTCAAAGCAGTCGGAACACGATGTGTCTGCACAGGCGAGCAGTGCAGTGACAAAATCGCGCACGGCGCGGATTGCAGGGAGCACGTCCTTGTAGCAGCGAAAGTGTTAATGCGGCCGTGGTGGCTTTACTTCATGAACTGCTCGCTCTCCCTAAACGTAAGCTTGCGAACTATGCTATACTATGTTGCTGCTTCTATTGGCACGTGTGTCGCGTGCAACTGGCAACGCAGCAATCTCCCGCGTCTGGGCGGGCATGCGCGAGCCGCCAAGATAAAAGAATTGAACTATAGTTGCCTTCACCAAATCAGCCAGCCGCCGAAAGGAGCCAAGGATGGCCTCAGAACCCAATCGGCAGGCGTTATTCGTGCCGACTTGTGCCACTACATGCAGCCGGTTGCACCCACTGCGCTCGATAGCCGCCGGCAGGGCCTCCTCCACATCACGGATGAGACCTCCCGGCAAACATACCGAATGCACACTGGAACCCTTTCTCGCCTTGCCTGCTATCTCCCTGAGGGGCTCCATCACCAACATTGGAGCTCCCAATGACTAGCATACTCACGCTCTGTACTTGTTCGAACTGGGCAGGAAAATCGACCGCTGGCTCAACAGGAGAGGCATACCGTGCTGACTCAGAGTTATCATCAACACTGGGAAGCACGTCGTACCTGTTGCTACGACGTAGGGAGCCAGCCGCACGGCCTGATCCCTCATTCACCTTCCGCCCAGTGACACGCGAACCCACAACTGTCTGGCACCCACTCTGGAGTGAGGACGGACCGGTCAGATGTGTATCGGAAGCTGCAGTGGCGTCCGGGCCACCAGGGGATTCCAGTGACACCAAAGGTGTCGCAGGTCTCGTCATTGGCGCCCTGACGTCACCGCAACTTCGAGCATTACCTAGAAGCTTGTCGACGGTAGCCAACGCAGCTTCCAGCTGTTGACGGACGGCAGGCACTTTCCTTGTGTCCGTTCACAACAATCACAGTCCCTAGCCATATCGTACGGTGAATAAAATAGATATAAGGTCACAAGTGGCGCTACTGAGTTTGAAAATATACCAAAGAAGAATAAAGCAACAGTAAAAGTTGGTGTGCAGATTTCTCACAGAACTCTGAGACCGCTAACTATAAAACAGAAATAAATTTCTCTACAGGGTAAATTTACACTAGGATGCCGCCCTACACCAGGATATTCACAAGACTTACGCAAGAAAACAAAAACTACGATTAAGTTTCTAACCACTAGTCTACACTGTAAAATACAAACGTACAGTTCACTTCTTTGCAGAAGCACGTAAACAAGAAACAATAATTGACAGTTTATCACACAAGTGCTGCTGCTCTGCTGCGCGTCCTCTCGGCTCGGCGGTTGCCGCTACACTGATACGATAATCGATCACCAACCTATACTTCGGTCTTCCACTGGCACCTACATTCTTCGGAATTAATATAGATGCGTTCCAGGGACTTTGGCTATCGATTATAGTATCACAAGCCACCATTTTTTCTATTTTCTCCCTTAAGATCTGTCTCTTTGAATCTGGTATCCTATAGAACCACACATTCACTACTTTGCCGTTGTGTTGAGGTGATATTGGGAGAGTGGGTTCACTGTCTCTGAAAAATCTTCACCCTTTAAGTGAAACACATCGCAATATGTACTACAGAATTTCTCTAACTCTTTTGTTTCTCCTCCTCGTTTAAATGTTAGGTTCGCAACGCGTCTCTCACCTGCGCTGTGCGAATTTTGTAGCCTTGTGCCCGTTTTGGCGTTTCTCTCCTGATGGTTGATTCCCTGAAAAAGTTTTCATTGATTAACTACATAGAACTAATTGTTGCACTCGACCTATTCGTGTTTACCATACTGATAATACATTTGCCCTGTATGTTCCATACTAATGCTTCCGGTATGTATACAGCCTTCATTACTTTCTGTTTCGGCACTGTTACTTCTTTGCCTTCTGGAATCCTGTCGTGACCTCCTAATCTGATTCTCATTACTTTTTCTTCCCTGGGTCCTCCCGTTTGTCTGCGATGGCGACTTTCACATTTTGACGTGTGTCCTTCTTGGTGCCCTCCCTTCGCTGGACGATTGTTTTCTTCCTTTATTTCCACACACAGATCCTTGTCCTTTTAAATTTCCGTGGCCTTGTTTCTGTTCATGTAACTCCGTTGTCGAATCCTTATCTGACTGAGCAATTGCCTATGTTACTATCAGTCGCTGTAGTCCCTTGTTTTCGGGTATTGTCTCTAACTGAGTGTCATACCTATTCACATTTGATCGTATAATAATCAGTAATGGCTCCTTGTTTTAGTAGGAAATCCCTGTCTGTAAAACAGTTGTATGGGACTTATGTTCCCTTTCATAACACATGAAACATGTGTTGTCCTAACACATTTCCAGCTATTTGTAATTGCAGCTTCACTGTATCTAGCGTACTCATTGTGCCCTGTGTTACTTATTTTAATCTTCGTACCTTTCCCGATCTAAAAGTAGTTCAATGCTGCTTCTTCGAGTAAACTGATGTATGCTCCGATCTCTATTAAAAATTTCAGTTCCTTGCCAAATTCGTTGCTCTTGGTAGTCATCACATCATTTTCAGCCTTGCAGCCATTAACCTTATCTTATGCCATCGGGCGGTGGCTACGCGTGATTGCAGCCCGTACCAGATCCTTAGTTTCCCGGCAGTTCTCCTGGGATATTTCCGTGTTTTTCTCGACGTTAGGATTCTGCATTTCCGTATTTATTGCAGATATAACATTAGGGAGGTCGACAATCCTGTGCCCTATGCCCACGCCTATGGCATTTCATACATATTATAATCTCGGTACATTTGGCATCGGTATGCCCGTTCTCATCACAGTGATAATAAAAATCCTGAAATTGTGAATGCGCAACTTCACTCCTGACGTCATGGTGAGGTCCATCTTAGCAACAGCGACACCATGCAGCGCGGTACAGATGGGCCCAATAACATGCCGAATGGACCGCTCAGGATTGGCATCACGTTCTCTACACCGATGAGTGTCGTTAATTTCAACCAAACAATCGTCGGAGACGTGTTTGGAGGCAACCCGGTCAGGCTGAACGCCTTAGACACACTGTCCAGCGAGTGCGGCAAGATGAAGGTTCCCCGCTGTTTTGGAGTGGCTTTATGTGGGGCCGATGTACGGCGCAGGTGGCCATGGAAGGCGCCGTAACGGCTGTACGATATGGGAGTGCCATCCTCCGACCGATAGTGCAACCATATCGGCAGCTTATTGGCGAGGCATTCGTCCTCACGGATGACAATTCGAGCCTCCATCGTGCACATCTTGTGAATGACTTCCTTCAGGCTGACGACATCACTCGACTAGAGTGGGCAACATGATCTCCAAACATCTATCGAACATCCCTGGGATAGACTGAAATGTCTGTTTATGGACGACGTGACCCACCAACCACTCTGAGGAATCTACGTCGAATGGCATTTGAGGAGTGGGACAATCTGGACCAGTAGTGCCTTGATGAACTTGTGGATAGTATGCCACGACGAATACAGGCATGTATCAATGCAACAGGACGTGCTACTGGGTACTAGAGGTACCGGTGTGTACAGCAATCTGGACCACCACCTCTGAATGTCTCGCTGTATGGTGGTACAACATGCAATGTGAGGTTTTCATGAGCAATAAAAAGGGCGGAAATGATGTGTATGTTGCTCTCTATTCCAATTTTCTGTACAGACTCCGGAACTCTCGTACCCGAGGTGATACAAAACTTTTTTTGATGTGTGTATTTGAGGCAGTCTGTCCTTGATACATAGACCTCTTTCTCCCTCGCATTGTTACGTTGTCAGTGCTGGGGGTCCAGCAGATCAGTAGTTACTCATCATCACTTGTTTCTGTGGCTGGACGCCTGTCCTGAAACAATGACGCTAATTTGAAGAATTTCGCGTACACGGTCTGCCTCGTAATATATTTAATATTGTTCTGTGTTTATTCGTGTTACTGGTGTTTGTGTATTGCGGTTTTGTGATAGAAATGCACTTCCTGACGCCACAACAACTCACAATCCTAAAGGAAAGAAAATCATTTTCGCCTTCCATCTAATGATTGTGGCTATCGCAACGTGTATCAGGTTACATGAAGTTTCAAGATTGATGCAGAATTATTTATTTTTTCATGCTAGTTAACAGTCGCACCCTTAAAACATAGTTCATAATGGATGCAACTGACAGACATTTACTCTAGTTTTTGAAAGTTTTGTCTGATCTCCACTGCGTGTATTTGTGTTTGAAGCGTTTCGATTTTGTATTTTTAAAATGAAGACGGAGAATTGGACCCACATTTGGTTGAATTAACACGGGTAAGTATACACTACCTAAAGTCTACTGACTGGTCTACATCAGTGTCATTAAACGTTATTCGGGTGCGTGGTGCGATTCGCATCTCACCTCTCGTTCAGCTCTTGCAACTTAATTTTCTGGATATTGCACTATACTCGTACAAGCTGATCACGTAACTTTGTACAAGAACAAAACTAAAAAACCATTAACTAAATGTTACAAATAGTTTCAACTTAGTGTAGCACAAAGATAAATAATAGCGTGCTTCACTCAAATTAACGCTTGATATCCTTTCAGTAACATGGTGAAACAAACTGTGTTTAAAACGTGATTGGTAACTGAATCAGTATCTGCAAATTTTCCTCGTCTCTCACGTAATGGAAAGCTACGCTCTGCTGTAACCACGTTCTACGTCGTTCAACACAATGTAAGCTGTGACTTCCTCCTATCTGCTAGCTTACCGTAATGTAAACATACGAAAGCGGTTTCTCGAGAACGTAAAAGCTCGCTTTATCTTGAAGTGATATATGTCGATTCACATAGACATCACCATCTTTAAGCCGTCTGAAGATAAAGCAGACTGAACAGAATCATTTTGTGTTTTCTGACTTATCACCCAAGAGGCCAAATGTGCAGTTCTGCAAGTAAAATACACAGTCCCAAATTTAGCTTTGAAATGCGTGGCTTAATAGCCCGACGAATAGAATCTGACGATTCACTACAGTTTATATGGATTTTTCCTTTGTTGGCTGGAGCAGTTTTATATTTATTTATTCGATTTTAAATTTCCTCCTCACGGATACTGGACCAGCAGATATCAGGTTGCCACTATTCAACTGTTCGGCAATAAAAGTAAAATCAAATAAATTAATTTTGTTGAAAGAGAATTTATGATAAGATGGTGATAAGAATTCTTCTGCTCTGTGGGGAGGCTAATGATCGAGCCACTTGCTACGTGTAGGTTATGAATTTGAATGAGGAGTGTACTGGAGAGGATACCATACAAAAAATGATCTGGGATGTATATGGAGGTAGCATCTGATAACTGAGACGTAGGAATCAGAAGATAAGTAGGATTGTAGTTAGACAGAAAGAGTGGGGCCGTGGAGCCTACTTCTAGAATCAACAGGTGCGATATGCTACAGTTTACAAGATGGGTGAATATCAGTTGTTATCGTCTGGCATAGCGAACAAGTTAAATTCGTTTGGAGAAACGACGTGGAGTGATCGGAGATAAGGGGCAGGAAAAATGCGCTGATGCAAGCGCTGAAGCAGCAGATCTAGGATCCCAACGACGGTGAAGAGAGTTCTGTGTTGCGACTGAAGTGTGCATAACTATAGAACACAGCATTGTCTTCTAGGAGTTTAAGGCGGTGTGAAAATTTTGACTTGCTACAGCGTACAGATGGAAGGAGGCAGTCAGATTTGAAAAAGAAACAAAAGTGTACATCGTTCAAAAATTTTGACGGAACGCTATAGCTAGGAAGTAGTGGAGGTATTACAATACTTATAAATTGGGGGCATTTGGATCTTGTTTATAGAAATGATAGTCTTGGGATTTTGTACCAACGTTCGACCAGTTAGTAGTTTTATTAAACTATGGGTTCTCGTTTGGATGTCCACTTGATTACTGACTGGAGGCTGGCTCACCTGTCCTCAAACTTGAGATTTTACCTACTTTTCTCCACTGACAGCTGATGTGTCTACCTGACCAGTGGACTGAAATTTCAAGTTGACCGAGTAATATTTCTACGGTTTTCTAGTGTTGTGGTTACTTCTTAGGCCGGTTGCCAATTATTAGATAAAGATGTTGTGCACAGAATATGCAGATGGTTTTTCCTACAATTATTGACAGGCTTTTTGTAAACTTGATGGAGAATTATTATTGTTTACACCAGCAGACGATATTGTTTCGGTAGAATTGAAGAATGGTTCGGCGGAGTGAAAGATGGGATGTACGCAGTGATGGCGCTTTCATACTCTTATTGCAGCAGGTGCGCATGATACGGGAGGGGGGAGTGCGGTCGTAAATGTCTGTTGTATATTGCAGATAAAGGAGCTGTGCTAGTTCTAGTCCTTACGGTACGCCTTCAGTTAGATGGATACTTGTGAGTGTACACAAGTGAAGATTGAACGTAACTCCAAAATACCTCACATAATCTTAAGTTTTTTGAATATCTAGTGTAAGAAGGTGGCGAGTTTGTAGGTTGACATATCCGCTGTCAGTGGAGCAAAGTACGTAAAATCTCAAGTGGATACCATATGGTGGTGAGATTCAGTCTCTGGGGTGGCACAATCTTCCGATAGCCAAGCAAAGCAGTCATGTGACCCACACGTTCTTGTGAAATGCCGATTGTGCTTGCAATTTCTCTCTGAGTGATACGACGATCGTCCTGAATCAATCTGTCAACATTTTGCTTGTGAACTCGCTGGTTGCTGTCACAGGACGTCCCACTATTTCCTTTGTCACTCCGGTCAGATGTTTCCGCATCAACATCTTTAGATTTATTCACCCGACGACGCACAGTATGCGAGCTAACATCCAAAAGATGTTCGGGCTCACATGCGATTCCTCTTCGTCGAAATGTCTTGGCTCAAAAGCGTCTAGGGGTTGAACCGCACGTGTCGCGTTACACGCCCTAAATTTGGCACTTGTGACCCTTTGGTTAATTTGTCTGGCTGATGGCAAGTTAGCGAAATACAAAGTTAACATAACATATAATAACAGTAACAGTAATATCAAGGAACTAAATTAACGCCGGCCGAAGTGACCGTGCGGTTAAAGGCGCTGCAGTCTGGAACCGCAAGACCGCTACGGTCGCAGGTTCGAATCCTGCCTCGGGCATGGATGTTTGTGATGTCCTTAGGTTAGTTAGGTTTAACTAGTTCTAAGTTCTAGGGGACTAATGACCTCAGCAGTTGAGTCCCATAGTGCTCAGAGCCATTTGAACCATTTTTGAACTAAATTAACGACCCACAAATGATGTAGGCCACACAGTAGCGATTTGGTTAGAATAATGTTTATTCAGAAAGCAAATTAATAGCGAAAGTGGTCGTATTTAGAGTTACTGTTTCACTCGAACATATATCCATTTAACACAGTTCGATCATTCACAATCTCATCGCGAAATACAAGTTATCTACGCATAAAGTTTAAGTTCACACCAGGCGGGTGGCTGCTCACCGCTCAGAGGCAAAGTCCCACGATACCACACAACGCGAAATTTTCTAAGGCGTTTCACTTCCTAACTGCCTAAAGACCGACTGCCCGCTTTCGCATCTCAATCAGAACTGTACCCTTTGGTGTCTCCAGCCGAACTGTCCGGTTTCGCGTCGGTACCATCACTTAATAATGATAACTTTCTATATAGAAGTAAATATTGCTAAAAATGAGAGAAACAAGTTTGGAAAACATAAAGAAGTTCACTTATTTTCTACAAGATAAACAGCATTGGACTAGCAACTGAGCAAAACTGGTTGCAAGTAGTAAGAAATGGTTCAGATGGCTCTGAGCACTGCACTATGGGACTTAACATCTGAGGTCATCAGTCCCCTAGAGCTTAGAACTACTTAAACCTAAGTAACCTAAGGACATCACACGCATCCATGCCCGAGGCAAGATTCGAACCTGCGATCATAGTGGTCGCGCGATTCCAGACTGAAGTGCCTAGAACCGCTCGGCCACACCGGCCTGCCAAGTAGTAAGAGTGTAAGTACACATTACATCGTGTGATCTGACTGGTATATTTAATCTGTTCGTGGTGCAAAGTGCATCGCTCCGAGTTATGAGTGAGGGGAGCAGCTGATGTGTCAATGTATTCGTGAGCATCCAGGGTTCCAAACGCACTCACCAGGTTTGGTATGACCTGTCCTTACCACTTACCATGCACGGTTAGCTCTGACAAGTTTGAAGTGCATGTGAACCCAGGCAGTAACAGGTAAGGAGATCTCAGACATTACAACATTTAGACATCAGAATAATAGCTGTTAACCATGACCTACAATAAGCCTTTGAGGGACGGATAACCACTACTTTACATCAAACAAACGAACTATTACGTGAACTTATTTTTTTATTACAATAATCATCATACATAGTGGGTTCACATCGCATATTTGGCAATGAAGGAAAAATTAACCAAGAAAATATTATAGAACGTAACTTTAAGCAAGTTAAACACGAAAATTTACCAAAACCGTTCTTACACTAACGTAATCTCATGAGAAGGAAATACAAAGGTAATTTCAAGCAAACCGAGCATCAGAAAATTTACCCCAAAAATATTACAGTGACAGTGTTATAAAATCACATAATCGATTATACACTGATTACTGTATTGTCCCCCCCACGAACCATGGACCTCGCCGTTGGTGGGGAGGCTTGTGTGCCTCAGCGATACAGATGGCCGCACCGTAGGTGCAACCACAACGGAGGGGTATCTGTTGAGAGGCCAGACAAACGTGTGATTCCTGAAGAGGGGCAGCAGCCTTTTCAGTAGTTGCAGGGGCAACAGTCTGGATGATTGACTGATCTGGCCTTGCAACACTAACTAAAACGGCCTTGCTGCGCTGGTACTGCGAACGGCTGAAAGCAAGGGGAAACCAGAGCCGTAATTTTTCCCGAGGGCATGCAGCTTTACTGTATGGTTAAATGATGATGGCGTCCTCTTGGGTAAAATGTTCCGGAGGTAAAATAGTCCCCCATTCGGATCTCCGGGTGGGGACTACTCAGGAGGAAGTCGTTATCAGGAGAAAGAAAACTGGCGTTCTACGGATCGGAGCGTGGAATGTCAGATCCCTTAACCGGGCAGGTAGGTTAGAAAATTTAAAAAGGGAAATGGATAGGTTGAAGTTAGATATAGTGGAAATTAGTGAAGTTCGGTGGCAGGAGGTACAAGACTTTTGGTCAGGTGAATACAGGGTTATAAATACAAAATCAAATAGGGGTAATGCAGGAGTAGGTTTAATAATGAATAAAAAAATAGGAGTGCGGGTAAGCTACTACTAACAGCATAGTGAACGCATTATTGTGGCCAAGATAGACACGAAGCCCATGCCTACTACAGTAGTACAAGTTTATATGCCAACTACCGCTGCAGATGATGAAGAAATTGATGAAATGTATGATGAGATAAAAGAAATTATTCAGGTAGTGAAGGGAGACTAAAATTTAATAGTCATGTGTAACTGGAATGCGACAGTAGGAAAAGGGAGAGAAGGAAACATAGTGGATGAATATGGATTGGGGGAGAGAAATGAAAGAGGAAGCCGTTTGGTAGAATTTTGCACAGAGCAAAACTTAATCATAGCTAACACTTGGTTCAAGAATCATGAAAGAAGGTTGTATACATGGAAGAATCCTGGAGATACTAGAAGGTATCAGATAGATTATATAATGGTAAGACAGAGATATAGGAACCAGGTTTTAAATTGTAAGATATTTCCAGGGGCAGATGTGGACTCTGACCACAATCTATTGGTTATGAACTGTAGATTAAAAGTGAAGAAACTGCAAAAAGGTGGGAATTTAAGGAGATGGGACCAGGATAAACTGACTAAACCAGAGGTTGTACAGAGTTTCAGGGAGAGCATAAGGGAACAATTGACAGGAATTGGGGAAAGAAATACAGTAGAATAAGAATGGGCAGCTCTGAGGGATGAAGTAGTGAGGGCAGCAGAGGATCAAGTAGGTAAAAAGACGAGGGCTAGTAGAAATCCTTCGGTAACAGAAGAAATATTGAATTTAATTGATGAAAGGAGAAAATATAAAAACGCAGTAAATGAATCAGGCAAAAGGGAATACGAACGTCTCAAAAATGAGATCGACAGGAAGTGCAAAATAGCTAAGCAGGGATGGCTAGAGGACAAATGTAAGGATGTAGAGGCTTATCTCACTAGGGGTAAGATACATACTACCTACAGGAAAATTAAAGAGACCTTTGAAGAAAAGAGAGCCACTTGTATGAACATCAAGAGCTCAGATGGAAACCCAGTTCTAATCAAAGAAGGGAAAGCAGAAAGGTGGAAGCAGTATATAGAGGGTCTATACAAGGGCGATGTACTTGAGGACAATATTATGGAAATGGAAGAGGATGTAGATGAAGATTAAATGGGAGATACGATACTGCGTGAAGAGTTTGACAGAGCACTGAAAGACTTGAGTCGAAACAATGCCCCGGGAGTAGACAATATTCCATTGGAACTACTGACGGCCTTGGGGGAGCCAGTCCTGACAAAACTCTACCATCTGGTGAGCAAGATGCATGAGACAGGCGAAATACCCTCAGACTTCAAGAAGAATATAGTAATTCCAATCCCAAAATAAGCAGGTGTTGACAGATGTGAAAATTACCGAACTATCAGTTTAATAAGTCACAGCTACAAAATACTAACGCGAATTCTTTACAGACGAATGGAAAAGTTGGCAGAAGCCGACCTCGGCGAAGATCAGTTTGGATTCCGCAGAAATGTTGGAACACGTGAGGCAATACTGACCCTACGACTTATCTTAGAAAATAGATTAAGGAAAGGCAAACCTACACTTCTAGCATTTGTAGACTTAGAGAAAGCTTTTGACAATGTTGACTAGGATACTCTCTTTCAAATTATAAGGGTGGCAGGGGTAAAATACAGGGAGCGAAAGGCTATTTACAATTTGTACAGAAACCAGATGGCAGTTATAAGAGTCGAGGGGCATGAAAGGGAAGCAGCGGTTGGGAAGGGAGTGAGACAGGGTTGTAGCCTATCCCCGATGTTATTCAATCTGTATATTGAGCAAGCACTAAAGGAAACAAAACAAAAATTCGGAGTAGGTATTAAAGTCCATGGAGAAGAAATAAAAACGTTGAGGTTCGCCGATGACATTGTAATTCTGTCAGAGACAGCAAAGGACTTGGAAGAGCAGTTAAACGGAATGGACAGTGTCTTGAAAGGAGGATATAAGATGAACATCAACAAAAGTAAAACGAGAATAATGGAATGTAGTCAAATTAAATCGGCTGATGCTGAGGGAATTAGATTAGGAAATGAGACACTTAAAGTAGCAAAGGAGTTTTGCTATTTCTGGAGCAAAATAACTGATGATGGTCGAAGTAGAGAGGATATAAAATGTAGGCTGGCAGTGGCAAGGAAAGCGTTTCTGAAGAAGAGGAATTTGTTAACATCGAGTATAGATTTAAGTGTCAGGAAGTCGTTTCTGAAAGTATTTGTATGGAGTGGAGCCATGTATGGAAGTGAAACATGGACAATAAATAGTTTGGACAAGAAGAGAATAGAAGCTTTCGAAATGTGGTGCTACGTAAGAATGCTGAAGATTAGGTGGGTAGATCACATAACTAATGAGGAGGTATTGAATAGAATTGGGAAGAAGAGGAGTTTGAGGCACAACTTGACAAGAAGAAGGGACCGTTTGGTAGGACATGTTCTGAGGCATCAAGGGATCACAAATTTAGCATTGGAGGGCAGCGTGGAGGGTAAAAATCGTAGAGGGAGACCAAGAGATGAATACACTAAGCAGATTCAGAAGGATGTAGGTTGCAGTAAGTACTGGGAGATGAAGAGGCTTGCACAGGATAGAGTAGTATGGAGAGCTGCATCAAACCAGTCTCAGGACTGAAGACAACAACAACAACAACAACAACTGTATTGTAGCTGGATAATGCCGTCTATCTGCCGAATGCCTCCCTCGAATTTAAGCCTGAAGAACAAACGCGCAATATGTGCTTGATAAGGACATGAGGGAATGAGAAAAACTACGTAAATCAATTTCAATCTAGACGAGGTCTGAAGTGAACACACCCTACTGACTCCGACACTTAGCGCCTGAGCAACGCAGTATTTACCTTGCGGAGACTGTGGCGATAAGGGTGGCTGTGGTTGCCTGTGGCGTGTTCTGGCGGCCGATATGTCGACGTCTTGCTAACCTGAATGCCTAGCAGTTCTACTCAGGCTGTGACTGGATGTACAGTCGTAAACTGCCCACAGTTTTTGTGAGGTGAAAAACTATGTTTTTCCGTGGCTAAATCAGCTCGCTGTGTCCACTCACTAAGGCTGAGCGACATGCACACTGTTGTCCTCAAATATTCCGCAGAGCTTAACTAATACAGCTCGTTGCTTGTAATACCCAATGCAGTGATATTACAGGATATCAGAGCATCGTGAACACACACAGGTGTTCACAGCACAATGTCTATTCCGGAGCCATGACAGAGTGGGATGCACTAAGTCCAGCACACGGCCCTTCTAGGAAGAGATTGTCCTCCTACTTACGCATTCGTAATTGCCTATATAGTTGCAGCCTGTCCCCACCGTTTTGTGGGTTCGCCTGCTGCCACAACTAGTTTCGGCCAATGAGCGCTTTGGCTGCGACATTTGTCGTTTCTTTGCCTAGTGGGGTTTCAGAAACGAACTGGAGCCTATGTTAGTTTCGCCCAGTCCAATGGCTTTCATCTTGTAACAAGCTCAGTCCAATCACGAGTTATCCACGTGAACATCATGTATCGTCCTCACCAATATCAAACGATTTTGGAATGTTTACCAACATACTAGTTACCCACACTGTTGTCCTTCATTCTGCATCTCAAAAAAGACCTTCCACTGCGTTCCTGAGTCCATTCTTAAGCTGAAAGGCTTGCGCAGAGCAGGTGTTGGTCTCATGCCCTATACTTGTTACTGTCACTTTCTGTGTTCTTACGTTTCCGCGTAAATGAAAGGGCTGTGTTCTTCTTTGAGACCAACCAAATGTGTCCTGTGCTGCGTTAAAATGTTTACTTTAGAACAGGTGTGAGTCAGAAGACTCACTCAACTGTGACTCACTGTTGTGCGGTTATCTCTGCTGAAAATGCCGGAAGCGGTCCAGTCCGCGTGTGGCATCCCCGATTGATCTTCCGCAGCGACAGTGCGCTGATTTATGACTTTCGCAAGTTGAGTTCCATGTTTCTGTGCCCGGGTCGGCTGTGAAGCGTCGCTTACACTTCAGTCATCTGCTACAGAAATGCTACTTGTCTATCAACATGCAAATTAGGTGAATTTTGTTAGTACAGAGTTCATGTGAGTCAGATATGAATTAATTACTCTCCTTACTATGCAAATAACGTGATTCTAAGGAAAATAATGGCTTGTTCGGTATCAAATTCATAGGCTTGATGAGTAGAATCGATTTCTTGACATAAAAATTCTGTTAGATGATAAAAATTATCCTGCCATCGTAAATGGTCAATGTTGGGATTACCAGAAGCAGTGAAAATGTCTTGGGCCATCAGGCGAAAAGATTGGCTTCATTTAATTTTTGATAAAGGGGTAAGTAAGATGGTGGAAAGCTTTGTATCAATTGTCTGATCTAGAGGACTGTGTTCTATCGATTTTAGTGCTTGTCTGTCGCCAATTATTGTGTGTTTGGCCTTGAATAAATTATGGATGTCTCTGTAACTGTCGTAAGTACATTAGTATTGTCCAGTCATTGAAGCAGAGGAAGAGCATTAGAGCTGGTGGGTTTTTCTCACTATTTCAAGGGCTCATGAATCCATTGAGAGTATCAGTTGGAGCACATGAGACGAATAATTGTACATGTAACAGCACCTACAATTTTCTTTGACCTGCGTCTGCAACAGTCCCATTATAACACATCAGACATCCCTGGAGTAACAGGTCATACTCTTTACAGAAGGACTGACCTCACTGAGAGCTGAAGCTGGTGACGTCATTTTTGTTGTTGTTGTTGTCATGGTATTTAAAAGAGGCTTAATGCAGTTCTCCATGGTAATCTACCCTGCGCAAATCACGTTATCTCTGCGTAACTACTGCAAACTACAGCCACTTATACCTGTTTAACGTAGTCAAACCAGAGAGTTACAAATGTTTTATAAAACTGGAGCAGATAAGTTTTGTCTGTTCATGGGAACAAATGAACGATCTACACTGCATAAAATTATTAAAGTGTCACATTTTTAAAACCCCATAATTGCCTTCCTTTGCGAGGCGGAGGCTGAAATTTGTCTGAAAGTTGGCTACAACCTTACTCTGTAATGGTGCAAAACCATGGCACCCTGGAAAGCCACCCTCGGTCTTCGCGACATTTCAAACAGCAACGTGAAATGAAATGTCTTGTGGTTATGAGCTCCCGTCAGTGACGACACATGAGCAAAAACGCCAGAACTTGTAAGATAATGTAAGGGTTAAGGTGGGTTAATGATATCACATTGGCACCAAATTACACCACAGTTTTGTCCAACGTTAGCGTGTTCCACTCACAAGATGGGAGGTCTCCACACCCCCATTTATTAACATTCCACCGCTCCCTTTGACGCCTCTTCGATGAGATCAGAACCGTGATTCGCAGCATTGAAAACGGGAGGTGATTTTACGAGTAGCCGAGGAAACCATTTAGGACGCATTGCCACTCTCAATGTCAATGAAACCACCTCTGGCCATCGAGCGATGGTTTTCATAAATTTCGCCGTCTAAAATGACTGTTCGAAATTCGATGATCAACGGAACGATGTTCTTGACAACGTTCGATACTGCTGACTCATACTCCTCTCTACCATTTAGAGTATAGCTCGACTGCAATTTTTTTTTTTTTTTCTGGCACGCAAAGTGGAAGCACTAGGGTCTGTTCAAAAGTATTCGACGAAATTTGAACGTAATCCAAAGCAGTGAGGGGTGTTTATGCTTTTTCCAGCCCAGCGCTCCTGTAGAGACATCGATCATAGGAGATGGGGGGGGGGGGGGGTAGCACCATTCACACATCCACGAAAAAAACAGCAAAAGATCCCTCTGAGACACCCCAGTTTGGCAACACACTCGGTGCCGCCCACTCACTTTTATTGAGCACTTTAAATCTACCTGTCAGAGACTTCAACACCGATTCTGCTGAATGGCACTCCGATGCTCCTCTAACCTCAGCTTGGGGGTATGTGGAATGTAAGCGGTGTTGAAAGGGTTGCCTGCCTTCAGGCACCAGAGCAGCAACACAGCGCCACTCAGCTGAATGGGTGTAGAAGTCTCTGTTAAGGCACATTTTTAAAGTGCTCAACAAAGGTGCATGGGTGGCAACAAGGGTGTTCCTGAACTGGAGGGTCTTAGAAGGAATGTTTGCCATTCTTTTCACTCATTTGTCAATGTGACAAAGTCCCCCTCCGCTCCCCCCCCCCCCCATCTGTCGTGATCATGCTTCACCCTCTGCTGCTTACGATCACGTACAAATTTCGTCAAATGGTTGTGAATGGTCTCCAGTGGTTCCACTCTATATACCAGAGCCAAAACTGTGGTTGCGCCACACTCCAAAGGTGTCGTATCACGTTCAGTGACGTTGCAGCCACACAGTGTTCTTTGAGAAGGGTTGAATCGTCCAGGGGGGAGGGGGGAAGTGGGGGTAGTCAGCAGTGTCGCGTACACTGTCAATAGCACCGTCCTGTTCTTCACTGCACTTTGAACTGGGGTTTTCGACCGCGAAATGTGAAGGATTCAGTACCCCAAGCAAAGGAGTGGTATCACTGATGCTCATTATACCACCGCCCGACGTCTTTTCGTGTCGATTCTGAGTGTCGGTGAGTCTGAAATGTTTTCCTTGGCCACCCTTAAGAAAACCGTGGGCATTCAACGCTGTGCGTCGTGGTTTTGGCTTCTACATCGACATCTACGTGATTACTCTGCTATTCACAATAAAGTGCCTGGCAGAGGGTTCAATGCACCACCTCCATAGCAGAGGCGACAAAAGAAGGGATGAAATGTGGGTAAGAGGTGGTGTGACGACTTTCCCATCGTGTAAAACGTCCACGGTGGTGTTGGGTATATTTGTGGCAAAATTTGGTGCCAATGTCACATCATTAACCCACCTTAAAACTCGCATGGACTGAGCTCTGTCCTATTTTCGTATGTGTCGACACACTTTTCACGATTGCAGAGGAAGGTTCTAGGCACCTTACACCCAAATATAAAACTTCTGCGTTTCAATGGGAGACAATTACGGCGTATCAGAAAAGGAGCCCTTTAATTATGTGGCACAGTGTACTTTAGTACATACAATCCATCCAAAAAAATTTCAAGACTGATTTAATTCCTGGCGTTGTATAAGCTACGTCAACGCATTAACTACGGTGATAGACTCAACTAAGAACTGTAAACAACGGATGAGCATTCAACGAGTCAGTTGTGAGCACGCAGTGATCAGCAGTGGGCGTGCTGTCACAATGTGTCGCCGCTTTTGTGTCAGAAATCGCAATGGAGCAACATCCCTAATCAAGTGTTCGAGGCGTTCTCTAGAATGTTCTGAGGAAGAGGAAAGTGTGTGCAATGTTTGCCCCACACTCCTCGACATCCAAACAAAAACATCGACGCATGGACGACTGCAGCAACTTCATGGACGCGAGAAACGCGGACAGTTCTTTCCTAGGGAAAATCGCCACGGGTAGCAAGACGTATTCTAAAATCCACCGCGAAAAAGTGCAGAAATTCACATGATGGCTCAGCAGTTTGACGACAAAACAAACATTCAAGCCAAATCCGTCACGGGAGTTGAACAATGTCCCAAAGAAAGACTTTTGTGACAGTTTCACATGGTTGTAGGAACGTTCTGCTAGTAGCAATCAAGTGAGGGGGGTGAGGGGTGGAAGACTATGTAGAACACCTGAAGGTTAAAATAACAATCTTAACTATTATCTCCTTTTTTTTCTTTTTACTAGCCCAGTATCGAAATGTTTTGGAGTGATGATTATGAAGCGCTTTGAGGTAACGACTTCTGATATTCCTCAGCTGTAGTACGGAAGTACATTACTGGTTGTAACCAAGGTCCAGATATATAACTGAAACTTTAAAAATTAAAATGTTCACACGCAGTCTGATAACTGGAAGGTTAAACAGACAACAACAATGATTAAAAACAAGGAATGTGGATTTTTTTTTGGAAACTGAAAACTCACTTCAATACCAATTGTTCCAACGCCCCCTTGTTAAGCGCGCTTGGAGTATCTTTCCTAGAAGACAGGAAGAACAACTAAAATTTGAAAAATCATCCACAAGTAAAGAGCACCGAATGTACTTCCTACACATCGCTGAACAAAATACTATATAGACAACTACAGCGAACAACACCACACTTCAACTACACCGGAGGAGACACTGGTTTCTTGTTGAAGGCAACGATACAGAACAATACCTACCCTATAATAGAGACAAGAGAGTGACGAACGTAAAAAGTATTATAGGTTACTTAAAGAACGAAGGAAACATCTATGAGGGGTACCCGCACATTACAGTTTGTAGAATAGCCGCCTCATTAGGGTCCAGCAGTATCAATGTATGAATGTTGAAATATCGTGTCCTGACCGCACATGGAAATAATTATGGACGTATCAGAAGTGTAAGAGACAGAAAACCTGGCAGCTGACCAAGCATTTCAAAACTTTTCCTGCGCAACTGGTGGCGGCAGCACTGTCTTACCTGCTTGGATAGAATTTGACCTTCACAGGTTTAAGGAGAAGAATTAAAGGAATTTCCTTCCATGTGTTAGGAAAATGTTCTGTTACTCATATTAAGTAAAAAAGTGGAGGAGGAGGTCCTCGGCACTAAGTTGCTACAATATGTTGCAATGATTTTGTGATAACCTAGTATCATATGAAGTGCTGCAGATAATACTGAACTCAGCCCTCGATTTGGGACTGAAATCTCCACTAAGCAGTCGTTCAGTAGTGGAGGTAGAGTATGACTTGGCTGCTGGTGGTGGTGGTGGAGGAGGAGGAGAAGCTTCAAGTGAAATAACATTCCTTGGTGTATGCAGAGTCTCACTAGTTTGCTAGAGTAATTCCATATTTTATTACAAGACCACCGCCAACCTTTCTCAACAATTCTTTTGATGAGAACTCAAACATCTATTATTTTAGTGTAACTGTTAATTGAGTTCAGGAACTGACTCACTGAACGCCCTTGTCGTAAATGTTGGACGTCATTTTGCTTATGACCTTCCGAACGGTTGTGGGATTCTGTACATATATTCTGCACGTGATTCTTCTAAAAGCAATGCACCTGACCTTATTTGCAGGCCGGCACTTACTCGCTGCAACATTTTACAGTGGATTTTGTTCTGAAGAATTTGGCGTGAATACATTTGCATTATGATGCGATCCAGAAATTTCTGGATGCTGTCCCAATGTTCAAAACGCCATAACCCATATTGCATGCATTTTATTTTTCTGAGCACTCACCTGGGTGGCTTACTTTAGGAAATAACTTGATCTTCTAAATCTTCTATGTGGTATCTTGAGTACGGGTCATCGACGTCTTCCTCTGCGCGATTGCGCCGTCGCTTGTGTGTGTGTGTGTGTGTGTGTGTGTGTGTGTGTGTGTGTGTGTGCGGGCACGCGAAAGATGAGAATTATAAGAACAGCGATACTATGCTGAATGTCCAGAAGGCACAGATCTTAAGACAATAAAGGGCTTCTGACAACCCGAGCTAGGGGCATATAATATTGGATTTCTGCAGCACACAACACGTACTACAATCCCCATGCAAGAGCAACGGGTTAGGGAGCTGTGTGATAAGTTTGTGGAGAACTTCATTGTCTTGAGTGTCATTATGCGGCAGGTGAAGGAAACACACCACACTGGCCGGCGACATTGAGGAGATACAGAGACAGGAACTGTCGATGACATGCATCACTCAGGCCGCCTAAGGGCTACTACTGCAGTGGATAACCGCTATCTACGCATTATGGCTCGGAGAAACCCTGACAGCTACGTCACCATGTGGAAGAATGCTTTTCGTGCAGCCACAGGACGTCGTGTTACGACTAAAACTGTGCGCAATAGGCTGCATGGTGCGCAACTTCACTCCCGACGTCATTGGTGAGGTCCACCTTTGCAACCACGACACCATGCAGCGCGGTACAGACGGGGCCAACAACATGCCGAATCAACCACTCAGGTTTGGCATCACTTTCTCTTCACCGATGAGTGTCGCATATGCCTCCAACCAGACAATCGTCGGAGACATGTTTCGAGGCAACCCGGTCAGGCTAAACGCCTTAGACACACTGTCCAGTGAGTGCAGCAAGATGAAAAGTTCCCTGCTGTTTTGGGGTGGCATTATGTGGGGGCGACGTACGCCTCTGGTGCTCATGGAAGGCGTCGTAACGGTTGTACAATACGTGAATGCCATCCTCCGACCGATAGTGAAACCATATCGGCAGCATATTGGGGAGGCATTCGTCTTCGTGGACGGCAATTCGCGATCCCATCGTGCACACCTTGTGAATGACTTCCTTCAAGATAATGACATTGCTCGACTAGAGTGGCCAGCATGTTCTCCAGACATGAACCCTATCGAACATCCCTGGGATGGATTGAAAAGGGCTGTTTATGGACAACATGACCCATTAATCACTCTGAGGGATGTACGCCGAATCGCCTTTGAGGAATGGGATAATCTGGACCAACAGTGCCTTGATGAACTTGCGGATAGTATGCCACGACGAATACAGACATGCATAAATGCAAAAGGACGTGCTATTGGGTATTAGAGGTACCGGTGTGTACATCAATTTGGACCACCACCTCTGAAGGTGTCGCTGAATTGTAGTACAACATGCAGTGTGTGGTTTTCATGAGCAATAAAAGGAGCGAAAATGATGTTTATGTTGACCTCTATTCCAATTTTCTGTACAGATTCCGGAACTCTCGGAACTGGGGTGATGCAAAACTTTTTTTGATGTGTGTATAAGGCTACACTCCCTGTCATTCTGAAAACAGCTCGTCTCTCCCTAGATTCCCCAGCAAATGTCTCCAATATAGCACAACGAACAAAAGCAAAAGGCTGTCTCTCACCAGTAGAGAAGCTAGACTGAAGTTATGTAAGTCGAAGGACATGAAAGGGAAGCAGTAGATGCGATGCGAGTGAGACAGGATTGTAGACTCTCCCCCTGATTATTCGGTTATTCAGTCTGCACATTGAGCAAACTGCAAACAATCCAGACATATTATAAAAATGGATGTATGAACGTGTGTGTGTGTGTGTGTGTGTGTGTGTGTGTGTGTCAAATTTCCTCCTAAATCACTGGATCGATTTCAACCAAACTTGGGACACAAAACCCTTATTGTCAGACAACAATTGCTGTGGGGGTAAGAACTACCTACCTATCACAGATCAGGTGATACGACGTCATAAACAATGAGATGCCTTGTAGACTGCCGCATCACGCATAGTTTCTACATTTATTGCATCATTGCTACTAACTTCACTCGCAACACTTTTTGTGGCCGGTAGTCATATATGTCGCTGAATATGTCCAGAAAATTATAGCAGTATATGACACATAGATGAGGAGATATGATGTCGTAAACACTGAGATGTGCAAAAAGACTGCCGCGTCATGAACGACGTTTAAATTTATAACTTGTTTGCAACTAGCTCTATTCGCAAGATATTTCGTATACAGTTTCCACATATGCCATTGATGTGTGTACACAAATATGTCACTGCACGACACAAAGCTAAAAAGATATGACGTAATCAACACGGAGATGAGTAAAAAGAAGGTCATATCGTGCATGAAGTTTTAACACATTTATTCTTTGCTAAAAAGACATTCGCACAGTCGAGTCGAGTTAAAGAAATCCCTGACACCTTTCTGCGCTTTTGACAGCTTTCAACTGTGAAGCGCAAACGGCTGTAGGCGAAAACAATAGCCGTCTATAGACCTATGAAGTGGCGTTACCATAGAGACGTTTTCAAAACTACGTTGTAAAACGCGAAGCAGCTGCGGCTAGCGTACAGAATCTGTTCAGAATACTGTAGTTATTCATTTGCACATTATGCATATTTCTTTGTATGACTGTTGCATAATTTCAAAGATGTTTTCACGAATAAATGTAAATGAGATGTTTTTGATATTACTCTAGAAATCCAGTTCATCTTTTGTTTTCGTTTCTCACAGAATTGATAAAGCTGTACGGCTTCCATGTACACTCCTGGAAATTGAAATAAGAACACCGTGAATTCATTGTCCCAGGAAGGGGAAACTTTATTGACACATTCCTGGGGTCAGATACATCACATGATCACACTGACAGAACCACAGGCACATAGACACAGGCAACAGAGCATGCACAATGTCGGCACTAGTACAGTGTATATCCACCTTTCGCAGCAATGCAGGCTGCAATTCTCCCATGGAGACGATCGTAGAGATGCTGGATGTAGTCCTGTGGAACGGCTTGCCATGCCATTTCCACCTGGCGCCTCTGTTGGACCAGCGTTCGTGCTGGACGTGCAGACCGCGTGAGACGACGCTTCATCCAGTCCCAAACATGCTCAATGGGGGACAGATCCGGAGATCTTGCTGGCCAGGGTAGTTGACTTACACCTTCTAGAGCACCTTGGGTGGCACGGGATACATGCGGACGTGCATTGTCCTGTTGTAACAGCAAGTTCCCTTGCCGGTCTAGGAATGGTAGAACGATGGGTTCGATGACGGTTTGGATGTACCGTGCACTATTCAGTGTCCCCTCGACGATCACCAGTGGAGTACGGCCAGTGTAGGAGATCGCTCCCCACACCATGATGCCGGGTGTTGGTCCTGTGTGCCTCGGTCGTATGCAGTCCTGATTGTGGCGCTCACCTGCACGGCGCCAAACACGCATACGACCATCATTGGCACCAAGGCAGAAGCGACTCTCATCGCTGAAGACGACACGTCTCCATTCGTCCCTCCATTCACGCCTGTCGCGACACCACTGGATGCGGGTTGCACGATGTTGGGGCTTGAGCGGAAGACGGCCTAACGGTGTGCGGGACCGTAGCCCAGCTTCATGGAGACGGTTGCGAATGGTCCTCGCCGATACCCCAGGAGCAACAGTGTCCCTAATTTGCTGGGAAGTGGCGGTGCGGTCCCCTACGGCACTGCGTAGGATCCTACGGTCTTGGCGTGCATCCGTGCGTCGCTGCGGTCCGGTCCCAGGTCGACGGGCACGTGCACCTTCCGCCGACCACTGGCGACAACATCGATGTACTGTGGAGACCTCACGCCCCACGTGTTGAGCAATTCGGCGGTACGTCCACCCGGCCTCCCGCATGCCCACTATACGCCCTCGCTCAAAGTCCGTCAACTGCACATACGGTTCACGTCCACGCTGTCGCGGCATGCTACCAGTGTTAAAGACTGCGATGGAGCTCCGTATGCCACGGCAAACTGGCTGACACTGACGGCGGCGGTGCACAAATGCTGCGCAGCTAGCGCCATTCGACGGCCAACAACCGCGGTTCCTGGTGTGTCCGCTGTGCCGTGCGTGTGATCATTGCTTGTACAGCCCTCTCGCAGTGTCCGGAGCAAGTATGGTGGGTCTGACACACCGGTGTCAATGTGTTCTTTTTTCCATTTCCAGGAGTGTATAAGACAAATTCAACATACACACTCACTCACTCATTCACTTATACAGATGATAAAGACAGAAAGCAATTCTGGGAGCACAAAATGTAGATAATGTACATAAGATTAGATATTCATTGGAATAATTGATACTTCAATGTAATTGCGTACCACTGAATGGGGACAAACCAGAAGTACAAAACTAATTTACATATAACTGAGCGCGACAGCACGAAAGACAAGTTTAATAGTATGGAACGAATTTAACAGAGACGTTTCATAACAACTGATGTCCCGTGAATAAGACTGTGCAGGGAATGTACTTGTCACGGCAGGCATTACCAAGCAGTCTTTCAAAAAAAGAAGAAAAAGAAGGAAGGAAAAAGACGAAGGACATAATAACAGCCCAAAAACTAGATATGATATGAATAAATTAGCTAAACAGGCAATAAACATTAAAAAAGATAAATAGTAATCTGAAGCTAAATTGCGTTTGTTTGCATGGCCACCTTCCGCGGCAGCTGTTAAAATCTGTTACTATTGATTATCCGTTTTGAGCTGACTGGAATTTAATTAAAATGAATTATACCGAACTTGTTTCACTTTTATTTATAAAGCATCTTCCCTTGGTTATTCTGCAAATTGGACACATACGTTTGTACACTTTTGATTAGTTTAGGTTAAAAACAGCGCTTTGTTTATAAAGTTGGTGTGCAAGATACTTATGGTGTTTCTATACATGTTCTGTTCCTTCCCTCCTTGCTAGCATCGATCGTCGAAAGACTTCGATTCACATTTGCACGTGGCAGTTTTTGACATTCCGCAGTATTTCTTGCTCTGTATTATTTACACGTCAGTTTTGTAAACTGTTTCTCATTCCGCACAGTAACAGTATTTATGTCTGTTCGTGTTTTTCGTTCACATTGTGAGTGTTGAAAACCTGTGAAACTACTGTGTGTGTGTATGTGTATGTGTATGTGTATGTGTGTGTGTGTGTGTGTGTGTGAGTGTGTGTGTGTGTGTGTGTGTGTGTGTGTAAATTTGTGAAATTTTCTTGTGTTAGGCAGAGACGTGAGACGAGTGTTGGTGGGCTGATAAGTTTCGTTTTTTGGGGAGGGGGGGGGGGGAGATGGACCTGGGCGGTGATTATAGGACAGAATCTGGGAGGAGATGCTAGTGTTAAATGGAGCCTGTGGTTATATGTTTATTTTTAGAGTTATATTAAGTGGTCTGTCAGTTTAAGGAGTGTATGGTTGGCAAATTGGTCTGATTATTTATGAGTTGTTTCTTTTCTGTTATGGTTTTTTGGATGTTGTAGTTTCCTTGTAACTTGATGAGATGCTTTTTGTTGTTGTTTACCCTTATGATTTCCACGGCTGTGTCTCTGGTTGTAATTTTATGCTGGTATTGATATAAATGTTCTGCAGAAGTTGAATGATTTGTCCTATACTTTCCTGCTCTTAAATGTTCTTTGTATGTGGTGTCAAATGTACTTTTGGTTTGAACTATGTGTCCACCATGACATGTATTGCATTTCAGTTGGTATATTCCTGATTTCTGATATAGATCAGTTTTTTCCTATTGGTTTTGGGAAGCATTTCTGAATTGAATTGTTGGTTTGGTGGACTATTTTTATGCCTTGTTTTCTGAAAATAATGGATATTCTGTGTGCGTATTTGTGGTTGTATGTCATTGTGTATCATCTTATAGTTTCTGTTTCTTTCACACTTTGTGTAGTTCATGTTCTTGTATTTTGTGTACTTGTTTATGTGTGGTTTTGTTATTGTGTTGATGATAGTTGGGTGTTTGTTATTCTGTTTCTTGGTTTTCTTGTCCAGCTTTGTTACTAAGTTTTCTTTGTATCCATTGTTTGACGGTATTTGTATTTCTTTTTTGTAATTGCCTGTATCTAATGGTGCTGTGTTTAGTCTGTGGAGCATGTATCTAAGTGCTGCTTGCTTTTGAGAACTGGTGTGTTGTGATGTCTCATGTATAACTATGTCTGCTGTTGTCGTTTTTCGGCATATTTCAAATGTATATTGGTTGTCCAAGAAATTTCTCTCTTTCTCTATTGTAAAACGTATCTTATCACGAACAGAATTTATGTTTGTGTGTAACTGGTCAATTTTATTCCATGGTTCATCTATCAGGCACAAGATGTCATCCATGTATCTAATCCAGTATATGATGTTGTACCTGTTTGGCACTATTTTGTTAAATATAATCCGTTCTGCATGGTTCATAAATATGTTTTCTATGTTTCCAGACGATAGGGATCCCATTGGTAATCCTTCACTTTGTAAACAGAATTCATTATTGAACTGAAAATAGTTCTGTTCTATTATTAGCTCTAGAAGCCTGACTGTTTCTTTGATATATTCATATGGATGTGTACTTTGTGTCTTAACGTTTTGTCCTACAATGTTTATTGTTTCAGTTACTGGTATACTGGAATACATACTCTCTATATCAAATGATAGGAAGTTGGCTGTGTACGTCTTTTATGTACTGAATCAATAGTCTGATCTTTCTTATAATTCTGTCCTTTTGTAATTTGTAGTTTTCTGATAAGATTTTCATCATGTATCTTGCAAGTGGGTAAGTGGGAGCGTTTCTGTAATTCACAATACCTTTGACAGGGAGATCTTTCTTGTGTAGCTTTGGTTGGTATCGGAGGAAAGGTGCACTGGCATTTTTATAGCCATTTTCATTTTTTATTGTTTGCTGTTGTATGTTCAAAGTCTTTCAGAGTGTTTCTCAACTTCGTTTGGAATCTGTTAGTTGGAACTCATTTTAGTTTTGTAATTTTATTTTTTTGTGATGAACTCTTGTTTCTCCTTATCCATGAGACCCACCGTGTTTCCTTTATCTTCCCTTGTGATGATGGTGTTGTGTTTCTGTATTTTCTTTCTAAGTTTTGTCAGTGTTCTGGAATCTGTATTGTTTTTGTTTCCTCCGTTTTCCTTCATCTGTGTTATTATGTTTTTGATTTCATTACTGACTAGCTCTCTCATCAGATCAATGTTTATCTCACTTGTTTCGTTTTGTTTTTCTGTGTGAGAATGCTTTCTGATTCAACTACGAGGTTTTCTACATATTTTTCATCTATTTTTGAGCTGACGTTGAGTTTCAGACCTTTCTCGAGAAGTTTTATTTCTGTAAGCAAAACAGTGTCGCATTTTGTTGAAAATGTTTTAAAAAAAGGTTTTTAGCCCTTGACGTAGGGTTTCATATTCCTAGAAATGTCTAAATGTCTTCTTCAGGAGGAGCAGGTCTTGTTACATCACATGGTGGTAAATTACATTAGCTGAAGCCGAGCGGCTCTTGTCTTATATAAACTTGTTGTAAAAACCAGAAATGTCACATGCCATGGCTTAAGACAGCAGCCAGATTACAGTTAGCGTACGTCGGAACAAACGCATAAATGTATTCGCCCACTGGTAAAGGCTCTTCTCCACATAAAATTATAACAGGAATCGAAGGATAAAATATTTGCGTAACTTAAGTATACATCATGTCAGAGATATTTCTGGTTTTTTTAACAGTTTTATATGTGACAAGAGCATCACGGCTTCAGCTAATGTAATTTACCACCATGTGATGTAACAAGGCCGACTCCTTCTGAAGAAGATATTTTTAGGAATATCAAGGCCTAACAAACCATTGTTTTGCAACTGGTTGGATAATTTTTTCAACCTCTTCAGATTTATACAGTTGCTGATTCGCTGCCATGTTTAAGAAAAAAAAGGATCAGATAATAAGTAAAGTTTAACATATATCTTGGCCTTACCCAAAGTACCAATAAATCGACAAACATGGATAACATATAATTATTTCGATGAAACATTAAATTTGATGTCTATGTCATCATCACTTTTACAGAAAATTTGCACATACGTTTTGATTACGTAGCAAGGAAATGAGCAATACTTATACACTCTTTGCACTCTCAGTCATCGCACTGAATTGGAGTCCGAAGCAAGAGGATCGCGTCATTTTGGCAGTTCATGAAGTATACACTCAGTTGCTGTGTGCGATCTCACAACTTCCGCCGCTTCCGTCATCAATCATGCAACTCGTGGCCGCGTGGGGCGCCTCCTCCGTGCGTCGTCAGTGACGTCGAATTGTAGTGCACCTTAGATCGTCTATGGTATCTCTCCGCAAGGGAGACATGAACTGGCTCTTCTGTGTGTCGCCCTCGGCAGCACAGACATCGATCGAGGTGCAACCGCCCATTGACATAAGTCGCCGCTGAGCAGCACGCCCCCTTGGCACAGAGCGAGCCAAATTTGGGTAGTCGTGTCCGCCAGCTGACATCCCCTATCGCGGACACGGGCTAGGCCGTAGGCCTCGGCTCGGCACGTAGCCACGTACCTGAAGTCTGCCGTCATCGTTCGGTACTTGAAGCATTGGTGGGCCAAGCGGCACCCTCGTGCAGGTCTGCTTTTCTCGCCACTGGACGGACCTGTCTACTATTAGCGCACCTGGAATGGAAGGGTCGTCGTACAAATGTTTATCAATGGGTGAATTGTTATCTGGAGCATGATTAGCAAACAGAAAGTGGGGGAAGTTAGTCTCTGCGGAAATTGAAGTCTACCCTAAGTTTCCTGTGCCATAAAATTTTACTGGGTCGCCACCTAACTAATTAAAATTGGAAAAATTTAATATAAGAGCTGAATTAATCACTGAACTGGTAAACATAACTAACGTGTTAATATTAATAGGTGAACATATGGAACGAACATACGGGAACAATTTAAGCTCAAACGATAAATAAAATAATTCAGAGCAAGCAGAATCTTAAGCCTCAACGAAAAAAAAAAAAGAAAAAAAAGAACCAGGCAGAAGTCTACAAATATAAGGACTGGCTTTTACGCATCAGATACGCCAGGTGGGATGTATTAAAAATATTCTTACAAAAAGGGATGGGTTTGTCTGAGAAACGGTCATTACAGATTAACATAGTTTATTAAAATAAAACATCATATTAAAAACTCACAAATTAGTTCTAACCTATGATATGTCATTGCCTGTAACTTAGTTAATTAACTCACTTGTATTATAATATTAAGTGCTGAGGTACATTGCAGTGATAAATGAAAAGGAAATCTTAGGCGTGCATGGAAAAAATTCACACAACATACACGATTCACACACAGAGGTACAGAAATAAAAAGAATTTTGCCCGTCACAATAATTCAAAGTCTCAGAGGTTCATCCCTGTCGCTATGATTGTGTTACTGTGAATACGAATACTATGGAATGCTTTCCCAAAAATGAATTTATCTGCATCACCTGGCACATGAAACTAAGTTATCCTGGCGTGAAACACCCGCAAATGTCATGAATTTTCATGAACAAAGAAAAATTACTAAGACTCGTAAAAACTTCAAGAACACAAATGTAAACTGTATTGGCACAAACAGCAATAAAATATCACGCGGAATTAAGAACAAAACTTATTCAAGATGGTACTGAAATTACACATGCTTCAATCACCACCACGTGATATGAAAAAAGCTACACACTCTTAAACCTCAAACGAAAGGAAAGATAGAAGAAATAAAAACACACACACATAAGCGCGCTCGCACGCAAAAAAAGTTCACACATACATTCCATTTAAAAGAGAAGTCAGAAAACTGAATTTTAAACCTATGCTGGCGTAACAAACTTCTTACACTACGTATTCTGCTTACACAAAGCGAGGACTGGAAAAACTTACTACTTACAGAAAAATATACTCGTGACTACGCTCTGAAAAATATAAGAATTCGACTACCGAACTTGAAAATTCACTGGCAGATGAAACACACCATCACATCTTAACACACTCACCATCGCCAAGGCGCTCTTAGAGATACCGTCTTCACTCACCGAAGGTCCAGTCCCGAGTGATGAGAGCCCCAGGAAGCCGGAAGAGACCAGATGGTTCCTTTCCACCACCAAATTAACTACTGTCGAATGAGATCCGAAAGGTTACAATTGTCTTTGCCTTGACTGAGATAGCTACGTTGGCTACACTGTTGCTGCCACAACAGACAGCCAGATGCTGTACTTCTTCTATATAGAAGACGAATTCAACATACACGCACACTCATTCTTTCATACAGCTGATAAACAAAGGCAGGAAATTTGGAGGGACAAAATGAAGGCAATGTACATAGGATTAGATGCTTACAGGAAAAATTGACACCTTAATGAAATTTTGTACCACTGAATGGGAACAATCTCGAAGTACAAAACTAAATTACAAATAACTGAGCGTGACAGTACGAAATACAAGTTAAATGGTATGAAACGAATATAACAGAGACGTTTCAACATAGCTTAGTTACATTCGGTAGATGCTTGGATTTCACTTAATTTTTCATTTGCTTTGTCTTTTACTTTGAGTGCAGTGAAAAGGCTTTTTGTTGTTTATCTAGATGTTGATGGAATTTCCCCGGGTACTGGGGCAATTCCGCGATACACTTGGAGTAATGACAAAACCTTCAAACCTAGTGAAATATTGGAAAATTTAATAAAACGAAACTTTTAGGAAAAATTAGTTCAATATGGACATTAAATTGTGGTAAAATTTACTGCTTACAACTATTATCAATTATTTCAGTGAAAAAATGTTAAATTGTTTTCTCAAGCGACCTATCAAAAATCATAAAACGTAATTGTCTGAAGAGTCAGCGCCACCTCATTCGGAGAATGCCCATTTTCCCCACCGTTTACAACTGAGTCTAAGTTCACCAAAACCGTATTCTCCAGAAACAAGAATTAGCTCATCATCTATAGGTCTTATGTAGAAATCATATTTACTATTGTCACATAAGGCTTGTCAGTCCCAATCCATCCATCAGGTTTAATTACGCAGTTGTACCTCCTTGTTTTGTTTGACTTCGAAAGGACAACGCTTTTTGTTTGTTTTTTCTTTTTTGCCACATTTTTCGTTTTAGTATGCTGAGAGGACTTTTTTAAATTCTTTTTTACGTCTATAAGATTTCTTGCTGCTTTTCTGGCAGCTAATTCTTTCTAAATAATTTATCATCTTTTCATTAGATTCACTATCTTAATGAACCGGTTTCATAGGAGTGGAAGTTAGAATAACTGAACGACCACATCTTTTCTTTCTGAAGACATTCCAGAGCAACTAGAAGCTCCAAGTTAGACATCAACGTTGTACAAACCAATCCCTTCAGCTTTCAGTCGACTGTTGTGCGTCTTATAAGCAGGTTCTCAAATGAGAGTTATTTAAGTTAGGATTAAAATCTGCAGATACATCAACAGAGTTGGAACGACTGAACTTTTCATCATCTAGGTCATCAATCGCCAAAGACTCTGCTGCTTGAGATGGTGCAATGTCACTTTCTTTGAATTTACTTGCATTTACTGGGAAGATTACAGTGCTTTCAAATCCAGAAACTCCATTTTCAGTAGCTGGCACGTTTATAGATGCAACATCGAAACTGTGAGCAATATTGTATGATGTTATCTTCCTGTAGATATCTGATTACATAAATTTGACACACTCCCTGTTGAAAGCGTTTTACAGAGGACCGAGAAATGTGACATCAAGTGATTGTATTTCGTGGGATGTATTAGGAGAAATATATCATGTGAATCTCTTATCGTTGACAAAACATAAACGAATCTAGAGATGTGTCGCTAGCATGAGTGTGAAGTAATTGCAGAATTGACACCTGTTCTGATGGTTTCACGGATTTACCAAAATGTTTTAAATCAAGAAACTGGTTTTCATCGGATCAGCCATTGTGTGAACATCTAACAGCGCACCTTATGATCCATCTTTCTCGAGTAAGTGAGTCATCCTGTTCTAGGAAAAATGAACATCGGCGGTGCACACTGCCCATAAACACTTACAGTGCACAAAGCTGTGATATTGCGGTCTCTTTCCCAGTCCGTTAAATCTCTAACTTGTTTCTGACTTTTAGGCAATAACACACGACTTATCCTCTGGGCTGATGAAATACCAGCTTCAGTCGTACTGAATTATGGATATTTTAGATACATTTTGATCCATCACTGAACTTAGGTTCTTGAAGAAACGGTCGACATCCTTTTCACTGAAGCTAGTCACTCTGCTAATGCTGGTCACAGATGGTTTACATAATGATATTCCGAGATTTTTGTGCTGAAATCCCTATATACAGGGTGTTAAAAAAAGGTACGGCCAAACTTTCAGGAAACATTCCTCACACACAAAGAAAGAAAGTATGTTATGTGGACATGTGGCCGGAAACGCTTACTTTCTATGTTATAGCTCATTTTATTACTTCTCTTCAAATTACATTAATCATGGAATGGAAACACACAGCAACAGAACGTACCAGCGTGACTTCAAACACTTTGTTACAGGAAATGTTCAAAATGTCCTCCGTTAGCGAGGATACATGCATCCACCCTCCGTCGCATGGAATGCCTGATGCGCTGATACAGCCGTGGAGAATGGCGTATTGTATCACCGCCGTCCACAATACGAGCACGAAGAGTCTCTACATTTGGTACCGGGGTTGCGTAGACAAGAGCTTTCAAATGCCCCATAAATGAAAGTCAAGAGGGTTGAGGTCAGGAGAGCGTGGAGGCTATGGAATTGGTCCGCCTCTACCAATCCATCGGTCACCGAACCTGTTGTTGAGAAGCGTACGAACACTTCGACTGAAATGTGCAGGATTGTGCTTGAACCACATGTTGTGTCGTACTTGTAAAGGCACATGGTCTGGCAGCACAGGTAGAGTATTCCGTTTGAAATCATGATAACGTGCTCCATTGAGCGTAGGTGGAAGGACATGGGACCCAATCAAGACATCACCAACAATGCCTGCCCAAACGTTCACAGAAAATCTGTGTTGATGACGTGATTGCACAATTGTGTGCGTATTCTGTCAGCCCACACATGTTGATTGTGAAAATTTACAATTTGATCACGTTGGAATGAAGCCTCATCCGTAAAGAGAACATTTGCACTGAAATGAGGATTGACACATTGTTGGATGAACCATTCGCAGAAGTGTACCCGTGGAGGCCAATCAGCTGTTGATAGTGCCTGCACACGCTGTACATGGTACGGAAACAACTGGTTCTCCCGTAGCACTCTCCATACAGTGACGTGGTCAACGTTACCTTGTACAGCAACAACTTCTCTTACGCTGACATTAGGGTTATCGTCAACTGCACGAAGAATTGCCTCGTCCATTGCAGGTGTCCTCGTCGTTATAGGTCTTCCCCAGTCGCGAGTCATAGGCTGGAATGTTCCGTGCTCCCTAAGACGCCGATAAATTTCTTCGAATGTCTTCCCGTCGGGACACCTTCGTTCTGGAAATCTGTCTCGATACAAACGTACCTCGCCACGGCTATTGCCCCGTGCTAATCCATACATCAAATGGGCATCTGCCAACTCCGCATTCGTAAACATTGCACTGACTGCAAAACCACGTTCGTGATGAACACTAACCTGTTGATGCTACGTACTGATGTGCTTGATGCTAGTACTGTAGGGCAATGAGTCGCATGTAAACACAAGCACCGAAGTCAACATTACCTTCCTTCAATTGGGCCAACTGGCGGTGAATCGAGGAAGTACAGTACATACGGACGAAACTGAAAAGAGCTCTAACATGGAAATTAAGCCTTTCCGGACACATGTCCCCATAACATATTTTCTCTATTTGTGTGTGAGGAATGTTTCCTGAAAGTTTGGCCGTACCTTTTTGTAACACCCTGCAGATTCTTCTCCCCGCATTTCGGTATCTCGATTGAACGCATGCTCCTTGTAGTTCTCTTGCCAAACCGCATTTTCATTGATAGCGCCTTAACAAATGTTAGTCAGCTCAGTGACTCATTTCGTCAGTTATGCTTCCTGTTCTTTGCTAAAAATCGAATATGTACTGTAACACCCACATCTCTGGTCAGGAGGCCAGTGGGAGTCGAGATTGGAAGGTGAGGGGGTGACGTTACAGTGTGTTGAAGGCCGAACCTCTAGGGCTGGAGAGTGTTTCATTCTTACGCCCGAAGGTGCCAGAAAAACAGCGTTTCTGAAATAAAAGTTTATGAACGTGTTTGCTAAAATGAATATTGTCTTTCTAGTGCTCAGAAAACAGACCGGGCTGCTCGCCCAAGCGTCGCGAGAAGTGTAGAACGCAGCACCGAAACAGCTTGTGCAGTGTGCGGCAGGTCAGACACCGGTGATGCAGTGCGGTGGAGGTAGCGGGACTCCGTTTAGCGGCCCACGGGTGCGCCACGATAAACTCGCAGCTCCCAGTGCACTCGGAGAGATACGCGCGCTTTGACCTGTACCCACTGCGTCTTCCGGATGGTGGTTGCCGTGCAGGCGGAATCCCGAGGGTTCCTCAGCACACGCGACGTACAGACAGGAAACCCGTACGCGTATAGCCCTGGAGGGGACACTCAGGTGCCTACCCAGCCCGTAGGAGACCGTAGCTTGCAGTGAGTCAGCTACACCCTTCACTAGAGGAGGGCCCTTCTGTAAGTCACGGCTGTGACCTATGAGGTGTGACGACGAGGAGCCACAAAGTGCACACACAGCCGGCGGGTTGCAGTAGCCTGTCTGAAGTCTGTCATTACGTTGTGATCGGTGATGCGGAAGGAATAAACAGGCACACTGAGGACGAGCTGTCCGAAACAGAGGTTTTTAAAGCCAGATATCATGTCATTATAACAGGTTAGGCAGTCACTTGCTCTCGTTTAAACAGAGGTGTTATTTATCCTCTCCGCACCGTGGTGTATCAAGCACGGATGCTTTTTTTTGCTTCTGCATTTGTCATCAGTACTAGCACATCTTGGACCGGCGGAAGACGAATGTTGGATGTTATTACTCTGTACTATAGAATTTGCTAACAGGAAACAAAGGGTGTCAGTGCAAGGGAATAGAGAATTAAGTCATCAGTCATCATCACAATGGGAAAAAATTACATGTGGTGTCCCACAAGGATCCATCTTAGGGCCATTACTTTTTCTTGTGTACATTAATGATCTCTCATCAGTTACACTGCCAGAAGCAGAGTTCATTTTGTTTGCAGATGACACAAGTATTGCAATAAATAGTATGTCGAGTGTAGTTCTAGAAAGATCTGCTAATGATTTTTCATGGATATTAATAAATGGTTTAAAGCCAACTCACTGACATTAAACTTCGAAAAGACTCACTATATGCAATTCAGAACCTGTAAGAGGTTTCCACCCAGCATATGCATAAAGTATGAAGAAGAGCATATAGAAGAGGTTGACAGTCTTAAATTCCTGGGATTACAACTTGATAATAAATTCAGTTGGGAGGAACACACCACAGAACTGCAGAAACGCCTTAACAAATCTGTATTTGCAATTCGAGTGTTAGCTGACATAGGCGATATAAAAATGAAAAAGCTTGCACACTTTGCCTACTTTCATTCCATAATGTCATATGGTATAATACACTCCTGGAAATGGAAAAAAGAACACATTGACACCGGTGTGTCAGACCCACCATACTTGCTCCGGACACTGCGAGAGGGCTGTACAAGCAATGATCACACGCACGGCACAGCGGACACACCTGGAACCGCGGTGTTGGCCGTCGAATGGCGCTAGCTGCGCAGCATTTGTGCACCGCCGCCGTCAGTGTCAGCCAGTTTGCCGTGGCATACGGAACTCCATCGCAGTCTTTAACACTGGTAGCATGCCGTGACAGCGTGGACGTGAACCGTATGTGCAGTTGACGGACTTTGAGCGAGGGCGTATAGTGGGCATGCGGGAGGCCGGGTGGACGTACCGCCGAATTGCTCAACACGTGGGGCGTGAGGTCTCCACAGTACATCGATGTTGTCGCCAGTGGTCGGCGGAAGGTGCACGTGCCCGTCGACCTGGGACTGGACCGCAGCGACGCACGGATGCACGCCAAGACCGTAGGATCCTACGCAGTGCCGTAGGGGACCGCACCGCCACTTCCCAGCAAATTAGGGACACTGTTGCTCTTGGGGTATCGGCGAGGACCATTCGCAACCGTCTCCATGAAGCTGGGCTACGGTCCCGCACACCGTTAGGACGTCTTCCGCTCACGCCTCAACATCGTGCAGCCCGCCTCCAGTGGTGTCGCGACAGGCGTGAATGGAGGGGCGAATGGAGACGTGTCGTCTTCAGCGATGAGAGTCGCTTCTGCCTTGGTGCCAATGATGGTCGTATGCGTGTTTGGCGCCGTGCAGGTGAGCGCCACAATCAGGACTGCATACGACCGAGGCACACAGGGCCAACACCCGGCATTATGGTGTGGGGAGCGATCTCCTACACTGGCCGTACACCACTGGTGATCGTCGAGGGGACACTGAATAGTGCACGGTACATCCAAAACGTCATCGAACCCATCGTTCTACCATTCCTAGACCGGCAAGGGAACTTGCTGTTCCAACAGGACAATGCACGTCCGCATGTATCCCGTGCCACCCAACGTGCTCTAGAAGGTGTAAGTCAACTACCCTGGCCAGCAAGATCTCCGGATCTGTCCCCAATTGAGCATGTTTGGGACTGGATGAAGCGTCGTCTCACGCGGTCTGCACGTCCAGCACGAACGCTGGTCCAACTGAGGCGCCAGGTGGAAATGGCATGGCAAGCCGTTCCACAGGACTACATCCAGCATCTCTACGATCGTCTCCATGAGAGAATAGCAGACTGCATTGCTGCGAAAGGTGGATATACACTGTACTAGTGCCGACATTGTGCATGCTCTGTTGCCTGTGTCTATGTGCCTGTGGTTCTGTCAGTGTGATCATGTGATGTATCTAACCCCAGGAATGTGTCAATAAAGTTTCCCCTTCCTGGGACAATGAATTCACGGTGTTCTTATTTCAATTTCCAGGAGTGTATTTTGAGGTAACTCTTCAAGTCAAACAAAAGTTTTCAGAGTCCAAAAGCGTGTAATACGTATTATTTATGGAATAAATTCACGGACGTCTTGTAGAAACCTCTTCAAAGAACTGGGTGTACTAACTACTGCCTCTCAGTATATTTACTCCTTATTGAAATTTGTCCTAAGTAATATATCTCTTTTTCCAACAAACAGCTCAGTTCATAAATACAATACCAGGCATAAAAATGATCTGCACAAGGACTTAAAAGCACTTACTTTAGTTCAAAAAGGGGTCCACTACTCAGGAACACTCATCTTCAATAATTTGCCAGCAAACATAAAAAATTTAGTTACAAATAAAGATCAGTTTAAAAGGAGTCTGAAAGACTTACTAGTGGCCAACTCCTACTCCATTGACGAATTTTTTAATAGAAACAAATGATGTATTGTATATATTCATACTATTAGTACTGTTATTTCAGCTTAAAAAAATTGACATGTTCCACATCCACGAGGATCTCCTCAGCACGGATCTATGGAACGAAAAACTAACCTAATCTAATCTAATCTGCAGGACGACGTTCTGCGTGCCGTCACACTGCACCGTTTGAGCCCCTCGCTATATCTCTACTTGTTGTGTATCAATGAGGTAGGCCACTGCCCGGTTTTTGCAGTACTGCACTCTTCACGTGCCCTAGATTACGGCTGTGACACACGATCTGAATTGGACTGGTTCTTTTACCGTATGTGGCGAGCAGGAGCTTCGAAAATTTATTAGTGCACGCAGAAGCAGGGTTGTTGTGCAACACTGCCAGTATTAGGATTCAAAGTGTTGTTGGTCTTCAATCTACCTTAAAGATAAAACCTAGGTATTTTAAATACCAAGGCAACACTTTTACCTGATTCTTCTTCAGCAACCCGTTGTATAGCAACCTGCAGCTCTCCAGTTCGCCTTCTCTATTGTCTCTTTTCGTACACGAGCACCTGAAACTCTATGAAAATTGAAAATTGTAGAAGAATAGCGACACTAAGACTTGTGGTTATGCCGCCACTTCTCGACGATGGTAAGGTAACCTCATTTTAGTGGGGCGGCATTACCCCTACTTGCAAACGAAGCGAACAATGGTAACCTACATCGAATAAGAAACAGAACTAATGACATTAACGTGTAGCTAAATAAACCTACTACACATATACCCTCACATGTTTACTATCAAGGCAATATTTATATACTTGTATAGTTTGGACGCAAAAAAAGTGAAATCTTCAAGAAAAACTATAACTGATTCCACGGACTAAACCATTTCTTACTCAAGTATGGATGCTACAGAGAGTGTTTTTGGCATTGTCCACTAGCTTCCAGCACTTGTCAAGGGAATATCTGACTGAAGACCTGAGCTATAAATCAGACGGAAGAATAACTTCAAATGGCGCTATTAATTCGGTCTTCCCTATACTTTTCAGTCCACCTCGTTTAATGGAATGCGTTTTGCAGTTTGACAAAAGGGTAGACGCTAACTCGAATGAGGACTTGCGGTCCGTATTAGCTTATGACGAAGAAAGAGTGATAAGATTTTGTGTACTATCTGGACTCTTAATAAAGTTTTTAGACTGCAGGTTTTCGTGTGTTCCGCCCCCATTTTTCGAGTAAGGATCATCCAATTCCACGCCTTTGCTCACATACTTTAAGCGTTCCTCTCACCTCGTCACAAGTTATGAAACTTGACCTAGTACATCATCTAGGACGGACATAAGGACACACACACAGACACACACACACACACACACACACACACACACACACACACACACACACACACAGACGGACACAGATGAGCCAAAACATTATGACCACTGCCCACAGCGATAATGAATGCTCTGGTTGCACTGCAGCTGCGTGACGTATTAAGGAAAATGTATAAGCAGAGCAGAGACGAATGTCAAACAATTTTAGTAACGATGACGCCCGCAAATGGGGAAATACACTGACATAGGAGACTCTGACAAACGGCAGATTGTTATGACCCGTCGCTTGCCAATGCGCATCTCGAAAATAGCGAAGCTGGTTGGCTGTTTTGCACGTTACCCCTGATACGTCTGTGAAAGTACGTAAGCATCCTGTCTGATCACGTTCATCCATTCATGTTCATTGTGCATTCCGACGGACTTGACAATTCCAGCAGGATAACGCGACACCCCACACGTCCAGAATTGATACGGAGTGCTCCAGGAACACTCTTCTGAGCTTAAACACTTCCGCTGGCCGCCAGACTCCCCGAACACGATCGTTATTGAGCATACATAGGATGCCTTGCAACGTGCTGTTCAGAAGAGATCTCAACACCCTCGTGCTCTTACGGATTTATGAATAGTCCTGCAGGATCCGTGGTGTCGGTTCGCTCCGGCACTACTCCAGCCATTAGTAGAGTCCATGCCACATCGTGTTGCGGCATTTTTGCGTGCTCGCGAGGTTCCTATACGATATTAGGCAGGTGTGCCAGTTTCTTTGGGGGGTCGCCGAGCGGTTCTAAGCGCTACAGTCTGAAACCGCGCGACAGCTACTGTCGCAGGTTCGAATCCTGCCTCGGGCTTGGATGTGTGTGATGTCCTTAGGTTAGTTAGGTTTAAGTAGTTCTAGGTTCTAGGGGACTGACGACCTTAGAAGTTAAGTCCCATAGTGCTCAGAGCCATTTGATTTGAGTTTCTTTGGCTCTTCAGTGTATTACAATAAGTAATTGATTAGCAAAATATATAGATTCTATTATTAGTATGTAGTATATTTTGTACTTACAGTTTGTGAAGAAAGTAATGATGTGAACTACAATGATGATGGTGGTGATGATGATGATGATGATGATGATGATGATTATGTCCCGCCGGCCTTTCTGGTCGAGCGGTTCTACGCGCTTCAGTCCTGAATCACGCTGCTGCTACTGTCGCAGGGTCGAATCCTGCCTTGGACATGGATGTGTGTGATGTTCTTAGGTTAGTTAGGTTTAAGTAGTTCTAGGTCTAGGGGACTGATAACCTCAGATGTTAAGTCCTATACTGGTTAGAGCCATTTGAACCATTTGATTATGTCGCTGGTGGTGCAATAATAAGTTACTACAGCAAGTATTCTGGCTTTTTATAACACTCCACTGTGCCGAGTGAGCATAAAATCATTACCAAACATTGGTCATCAATTTCTATGTTGTTTTTGATGCACCAACATATTACGGGTTTCCCATAATCGCAAGGAACATGAACTTTGAGGAATCCAAGCTCCAAGATGCCCGTATAATCAAGAAAACTCAATCTTTGCAGCAAGGAACAGACAAACGTATTCTTCATCCCTGTGCCACAATTTTGGAATAAAAATGTTTTTTCACTCTTTAAGGTGCGAGTAGGAACAATGTAGGTGCGCCTTACACAGCTCAGGACTAGTCGGCAGTTGCCTGTAGCCTCTCTTATAAGATAGCGTTCAGCTGAATTCTGTCTCAAGACACTGCTCCCTGTTATGTGTCCAGACGCTGCAGTTAAGTGAACTGTTTCCACACTTTTGCAGCCATCTATTTCAACTGATGCAGTGTTTTCAAATGCAGCTTCAGTTGAGCCATTGTTTACTTCAAGCAATAATCGTTGCTTTGCGAAACTCATCCTTCTGAACACGCAGCCTCCTTTACACTGGAGCCAGTGAGCATTTGCTCTCACATCGGAGGTATTGGCTACCATTTACCTGTAAAGCGTCTACGCTACGGGAAATGCAAGAGAACACAAGGTAATGAGCATGACTTACGAACGCTGCAACGCGCACACAACTCGTGTCAAAAACGACAATAGCACTTGTAGAGATAGCAGACAAAAGCTTTTACTGCTAGCGCTGAAACAGGTAGGATGTGATTTTCCTTTAACGCTTCGTTGAAGACCGACAGCCGGCACAACAGTAGCGCATCTGAACCGGACATGGCAGAAGTGTTCACTAACACTCGCTTACCATTTACTCCAGAGAGAATTCTCTTTCGCTGATGCTTATACACTTGCGTAAAACAGGCTTTAGAATTCGAACTCTGAGTAATCCTTGCGCTCTGTGCAATATCTGTGTGACTCATTAATATGGAATTCGTGCACTATGTATATAACTCGTTATCTCTAGCTAATAAATCTCAATGTTTAGGAACCGGTTTGTTCCAGTTTGCCTCCACTATTTTTCCATAAAATAATATTTAATGCACCGTGCCACCTCTGCTCGAGGCTTGGCATAACGAACGACTGGTGGTATCCTTGCTAGCAGCAACTGAGTGTGCTTAATTCTGGTGTGTTATCACCACACACCTTAAACAGTAGTAGTTAAGTAATTTCTTACTGCAAAACTGTGGCACCGAGGTGCATAGTATGCTTACTTGTTTACTGTTGCTTGAATTATGAAAGAGAAAAGTCATTGAAGAGAAGGATCTCCTTTCGCAACATGTCTGGAACTCGGCATTTCACACGAGATAAGAATGTCCACGCACAGGCTTCGATTCAGCAGGAACTGACACATGAACTGAGAAACTTTGGGGATATTCGGAACTACTAGGAGGTATCCGGAAATAATCACCTGGGAGGTTAGCTCATAAAAGCAAAGCTTCAACTCGAGGAAGACACTGATGTTGTATCATCGTAGTCACCAACATCATTTTTCTTCAAGAACTCGTGTGCAACGAAAAAGTGTAAGTCTGACAAATATACATTTTGCTACTAACAATCTCAAATCTTTAACTTAGTGATGGCATTTATTGACCGGATATCCCCTTTTGGGTTCGGCCTCCGTATTGCAAGTCTTTTTAGTTGACGCCGCTTCGGCGACTTGCTTGTCAATAATGGTGAAAATGATGGACGCACAACACCCAGTCCCCTGCCGGGAATCGAACCTGGGCCCCCTTGCGTGGGAGGCGGTAACGCTACCGCTGCGCTACGGAGGCGGACAACTTACTGATTATTTGTGGTTGTGTTTTTGAATGTTGCTGTTTCTACAAGTAGCTGGAGGGAGTAGAGTCGTATCCAGGAAAAATGCTTAAAATTCAGCATGCGCAAAGCAAAGAAGAAAATAGTCTGTAGCCGAGATATGTTTCTCATTCAATATTACACAGTCTAGAAGAAGTAATGTATTGAGAAGTGGAGGATAAGATGGCACCTGCACTATATGATCAAAAGTAACCGGACACCTGGCTAAAAATGACTTACAAGTTCGTGGCGCACTCCATCGGTAATGCTGGAATTCAATATGGTGTTGGCCAACCCTTAGCCTTGATGACAGCTTCCACTCTCGCAGGCATACGATCAATAAGGTGTTGGACGGTTTCTTGGGGAATGGCACCCCATTCTGCAAGGAGAGCTGCACTGAGGAGAGGTATCAATGTCGGTCGGTGACGCCTGGCACGAAGTCGGCGTTCCAAAACATCCCAGAGGTGTTCTACAGGATTCAGGTTAGGACTCTGAGCAGGTCAGTCCTTTAAAGGAATGTTATTGTCGTGTAACCACTCCGCCAGACGCCGTGCATTATGAACAGGTGCTCGATTGTGTTGAACGATGCAGTCGCCATCCCCGAATTGCTCTTCAACGGTGGGAAGCAAGTAGGTGGTTAAAACATCAACGTAGGCCTGTGCTGTGATGGTGCCACGCAAAACAACAAGGCGTGCAAGCCCCCCTCCGTGAGAAACTCGTCCACACCATGACACCACCGCCTCCAAATTTTCCAAGCTGGCAGATAACGTTCACCGGGCATTCGCCATACCCACACCCTGCCATCGGATCGCCACATTGTGTATCGTGATTGGTTACCCCACAAAACGTATTTCCACTGTTCAATCGTCCAATGTTTATGCTCTTTACACCAAGGGAGGGGTCGTTTGGCATTTACCGGCGTGATGTGTGGCTTATGAGCAGCCGCTCGACCAGGAAATCCAAGTTTTCTCACCTCCCGCCTAACTGTCATAGTACTTGCAGTGGATCCTTATGCAGCCTGGAATTCCTGTGTGATGGTCTGGATAGATGTCTGCCTATTACACATTACGATGGTCTTCAACTGTCGTCGATCTCTGTCACTCAACAGATGTCGTCGGCCTGTACGCCTTTGTGCTGTACGTGTCCCTCCACGTTTCCACTTCACCATCACATCGGAATCAGTGGACCTAGGGATGTTTAGGAGTGGGAAATTTCACGTACAGTCGTATGACACAAGTGAGACTCAATCACCCGAACACGTTCTAAGTCTGCGAGTTACGCGGAGCGTCCCATTCTGCTCTCTCACGACGTCCAGTGACTTCTGAGGTCACTGATATGGAGTACCTGGCAGTAGGTGGCAGCACATGCACCTAATATGAAAAGGTATGTATTTTGGGGTGTCCGGATACTTTTGATCACATAGAGTAGTGTCTAGTGCCCCGCCTCATTGAGCAGCAGAGAATCAACAAGTAGTACAGGAGACTCTGTGAGCAACAGCAGAGAATCTGCCATGGTTGACTCTGTCGGTAGGCTGGACTTCATCGAATAACCCGTTAATATTGTTTTAATGGGTGAACCGACACCAAAACACACAAAATTAGATGATCTTGATTGGTCTGGTGTCTAGTCTGGACTTAGGATTCAAACAGCTGGAGGTGTGATAGAAAACGGACTTGATTTTAAGGAGCCTAGACATTTATTGGCTGCCTGGTTTCAGGTTTTTGAGAACAGACTTTGTATGACTGACCAACCTCCTAAAATACATTCAGCCTGAAATTTTCTCTTGCCTAATTTAGGAAAAACAAATGCATTTCAGTACAAGAAATACGAGTTTAATGCCACGTGAAATAAATAACAACTGGTAAGCGAGTAATGTCATTCTCAAGCTGTTAAAGAAATCTGAGACTTTTCGAAGAGAGATAATGGGTGAGCATTGAAGCAAACTGTTAAACTGCATGTCAATATGAATAAAAACGACGGGTATTACACAGGAGTATACACGAAACTGCCCACAGTTATAGCAAAAAGAAAAGCAGCAATAAAGATTAAGTCAAAGAATAATGATTGTTTTAAGTGGTCAGCTCTAGCAGATTTCAATCCCATAAATTAGAATGCACAGTGTGAGTTTAATTATTGGCCACGTTTTAAGAAATTAAACTTTGCCAACACGAAGTTCCATGTAGAGCTGTAACATATTCACATTTTCGAGAAACAAAATGAAAACGGCATCCAATGTTCTGATCATGAATGGACCGTGGTGAATGACAAGAGAGATGAGAAAAAACATTGAACAGCGTTGTGAGATACAAACAAATCTATTAATGTTGTGAGACTGTAATACAGATATGTACCATTTTTATGGCATAAAACACCTTTCGATGTAAGCGCCTAGAAGCGCTGCTCCTTCTCATAAGTATACTGTAGCATGTGAGCGATGTCTGTGTGATTTTTATTCTAAACGAAGTTTCATGCATAGTCAATTGATTGCGCACAGTTTAAACCTGTCAACCTTATATTGCCTAGTGGAAAGAACGAGTAAGTAAAATTTACAAACTTCAGCAACAAGCTGAGGCCGCCTTTTGTAATTTATGCTGATACGAAATGCATGTTGGAACCAGTTGCTAGATGCAGTCGTAGTAGTACTGGTTCATATTCAGTTCAAGTACATTTTAATAAACCATCTAGCATTGTCTACTACATTCCATGTGGCTATAGTAAGGAATATTCTGATTATATATGCTAAAATTTTTATCATGCTCATTTTTATAAGGGGGAATGCGCTGGATACTTTACGAAGTAGTTATTGTAAGCTTTTATAAATAGAATCGTAAAATAATGAGTTGTCACTTAAAATATATGTCTAATTTGCATATCTGTTAATAATCAAGTGCTGGTCCATTTATTAGACTTTATGTAAAACTGTGCAGTAACAGTGGGGAAATGCAAGTTTTCGTTGACTCAAGCAGTTTCGTTTTCAAGCATTCTGATTGGTTCTGGGAAGTGGGGAAGGATATATGGGCTGTTGGAAAGACCCTTTGTGTGGGGAGTCTGGAGAGGAGACATGGTGTGATATCTGGCTGAACGATTCAGATGTAGATGAAGTGCCGGCCGTTGTGGCCGAGCGGTTCTAGGTGCTTCAGTCTGGAACTGCGCGGCCGCTAAGGTCGCAGGTTCGAATCCTGCCTCGGGCATGGATGTGTGTGATGTCCTTAGGTTAGTTAGGTTTCAGTAGTTCTAAGTTCTAGGGGACTGGTGACCTCAGATGTTAAGTCCCATACTGCTCAGAGCCATTTGAACCATTTTGTAGATGAAGTGTTGAGTTCTAAGTGGCAATTGGTCGCAAATACTTGAACTTTTGCCCATACAGATACAGGATTTAGTCCCAGAGACTCTGTTTTTGGACCATGGATGTTTAGTTAGCCTATGGTGACTGTGCTACTACTCAATTTATGTACGAACGCCAACTTTACGGCTTTTGGGAATCATTATTTTCGTTGCATATTTAAATGAAACTCTGTAGAAACACCATTTTAGCTGTTTTGATGTTTTCTCTGATTGAATAAATCAGTACATACAGCTAAAATCGTTTGTTGTCGCCTACATCAGTTATTAACTTGCATTCTATCCTTTTTCATTTTCTATTATTATTTCCACATGTTTTAAATTGTGTTACTCAATCATTCGGATTACATGCCATTTTTGGGCAATTGGACTGCAGTATCGCTGATAAACTACAAGATAGCAGTAAAATATACTGCTGGGCATGAAAGCAGATGTGTACAGCTCGACCCTATGACTACATCGAGCCACATTTCTTATTGGAGTCATACATCGCCCAAGTACCATTCACAAAAGGTACGTTACACAGTGAAGTGACGAGGCCAGAGGGACAAGATGGAGACGTTTTCCCACGAAGAGGTGAGCTGCAATGGGCTCAGACTGATGGATCATTAGACACAGTCGGTATAGAGTACAGCGTGTAGAGGGTGCTCAATGGAACTACTCCGACTAATGAACCAGCAGCAAAAGTGGCGTAGATCCTAGAGTGTACAGTAGATTCAGTGGAAGAACTCCAATTGGGGAAGCACTGGGCATGGTTGGTGTAAACCCTGGAGTGTGAAATGACTGCAGAGTAGGCCAGTGGCGACCTGAATACTCGTCCAACGAAATGATACTGGCTGAGGCACGTAACTAACGGAAACAAGGTAATGCAACGATGGCATGGCTGTTTGCAGCGATTTTTATGCCTCTGGTGCCGAGGTTGGCGCCAATGATACTTGGCGGCTGTAAATTACCCAGTGCATGTATATGTTGCTGCAGATTGTTTCTGAGCTCCAGGGGAAATGACATTGGCAGGCCACAGTTCTACCAACCCAACGTACACAACTATATGGTTTGTGCCCTAATTTGGCAGAACATCCCGCATCCCTTCCTATCCAAGGGAAGAGATCTGTTAGCCATCTCGAAGAAGACATGGCCACCAAAGGGAGGAGATGCCCCAGAGTTGGGGAGGCAGTCCCTGGAATGGGTGCTCATGCTTGTGACAGTGGAGATCTGGAGCCAGGGAGTGTTGCCCAAAGATAGGTGGCCACAGCAGATCCATATTGCTGAGATGAGAACTGTTACAAGGATATCAGAAAAAGAAGACATTCCATCCAATCGTTTTGGATGGTTGACCCAGCTGTACCTGTTGTGGTCCAGGTTTGTGAGGAAATTTCCAGGTGTGTGCAACTGGAGAGACAAGGGAGTCCAGCTGAGGGTCTGAGTGGGCTGCCCACAGGAGGAACCGCTACAGCCTTGCACGATGTAAGAGGGCTCTGGGACCAAAATCAGTGTCAACAGAATGACGAGTCCTGGGGAGGCGACCAAGAAGGGGCAAAGCACCTCCATGTCCTGCAACGCTTGGGGATGCACAGCCTCACGGTATTCTTCTGCTATTTATTTTTAACAGCGAGATACTGTTTGTGGGTGAGGAACCATGTCTCTTGTATCGACAGTGGGTTACTGTGCTCCTAATTCCGGCAGCGCCTGTGTAAGATATAGAAAGCGTTCTGCAACTTCGCTGAACGGCCGCAGTTCTCTTGCACACAATATTCACTCACTTCTCCAGAAAAATAGATTTTCCTGACGCCGGAAGGTTGCCACTACTATTGATATGACTATTTGGAGAAGCTTTGCAAGCACTTAAGTGTCGCAACTTGATACCGGTACTGCCATCTACTAAATTACAACAGCCACTACACTCTGCAAAACCTACGGACTAATTCTGCTTATCTACAACACGTGTAAGATTTTTCCATACCGTGCTATCTCCTGATTTCTTTAGACGAGTGGAGGTTCCCTCCTCCAGTTTCAGAGAAACTTCTATTTTTTTTGTCCTATACCTTCTTTAATCCTTGGACGTTGGAGGGCGTTTGCTGTTTGACGTAATAATAGTGCATGATAGCAGTAAAGGGCCTGGTCACAGTGTCTTGCGCTGACTGTCTGCACAGTGCTGCACTAGCTGGCCACATACGAAGGGAAGATAAAGACGTGTCACGGATATTTCCGGCGGGTCCTGGAGCACTTGCAGTCTTCGCCTGTGCATTAGTGGAGACACGACTTTGAGGCCGTCAGCTTGCGTTACCCGTGCGGTTCAACTTATTTTATCCGAATTAGGGGATGTAATAATTGTTTTACTAAGCGTAGGTGACAGTCGAACTCCTAAATTGTGGGAGACAGCCGTGTGCATCGGATGCTCAGCTATGTGATGCCTAATCATTCTCTTTTTTCTGTGAGATTTGGCAATCTGCCACACAAATTAGTTTAAATGGTAGTAAACAGATATTAACAGCAAATGATCGCAGAGGAAACCTAGTAATTTAATGCTTTTGAGGTGACGACCGTACAGGATGTTAATTCAACGGGGAGCGCTTAAATTCGCAGGAATGCCTAATATCAATGTTCCTCTATTCGCACAGATATAATTACTTTAAATAGCACAGCACTTTCATCATAATTAACATAATAAACATTTAATGATTAACCTGTTAAGCATTGAAGATACTTACCTACTGTGGTGGTAAAATATTTAACATTAATATAAAAATATTTCAGACAAGGTACAAAAAAGTGTAGCTCACTCAGCAATATGTGGTTAGAAATTATGTAATGTGTCCGACTTACTACTTATACCTGGCTATAACTAACACAAGCTCAGATTTTGTCACACGCCACTGATTTCGATTTGCGAAGTACACAAGCCACCAAAGTTTTCTGAAGAAAAGAAGTATAAGTTTCACTTTACCTTGTGATGTCTTCTCAACAGTAACAGCGACACACAGCATCCGTAACGAAATTTGAGTGATTTATAATTTACATGTGAAATCTCTGTGTGACTCGGCGAACAATTTTGTATTCAAATAAATACTACGGTAGGTTTTATCATTGCAAGAATCTTTGGTTTAAAACATTGAAACTATAAGGATGCTGATTTTTAAATACGTAAATAAAAAAATCAGATATGCGCTTACTTTTTAAGTGACCACCATCTTATTACTCGGATTGCAGTTTCAGTTATGCTAATATCGCTTCCCTGCTTGAAGTGCACATTACGTTGCAGCACAAAGGAAATAAGACTGTTACATATTTAACACAGACCAAATAAAACTGTTGCAGTTGTAGGATGTAAGGTCCGCCAGTTATAGGTTAGCTCCCAACAAAATTTCTCATCAACATCGTTTGGTTGCAGATGACAAGTTACCTGTAATAAATAATACACAAGTGGTCCTCAAAAATCATGCACACCAAGTGTAAAGTTATTAACAAAAGCAGACGAATTATTGTTTCAACTAAATATCCACATAATTTTGTAATAACTTAGTAGAAATGTTCACATTACAGATAAAATAAAACGGATGCCCACTGATGATTGCACAGTGGTGCTGAAACATGTTTGGTTACTTGGAAAAAGGGTGTTTTGCATAAGTGGCGGACGTTACATCCTACAGTTTTAACTGCAAACGCGGTCAACACAAGGAATCGAAATGATGAAAACTGTTGCATTTAACATGATGACGAGCCGAAATGTGAAGTGGTGCTATTTGTCGCTCAGGATCTTCAGTCGTACCTATTGCCAGCAGCATGTATCTTGTAGCTTGCAAAGCCACATCACACAATACAACTGGCATATTACTCCGCAATAAGTCAGTCCAAACCTTTTCTTCTGTAGCACATAGCTTAGCTGCACTTTTTACGAAATAGTAGCATCAGCCAGCAGTCATCCGAGGCTAAATTTACCAGTGTTTGATTATCATTACTCAAACACCATACACGAGCATTGTGTTCACACTCCTACTGACTACTTCGAGAATCTTTGTTCGAGAGCTACCAATTCTCAAAAATGGAGGGATACCGCCGCTCGGATTAATATGCGGGAATTCCCTTGATAATTATTACTTATTTCTAAGGCCATGATTGTTTATAATACGCAAAAATGGTTCAAATGGCTCTGAGCACTATGGGACTTAACTACTGAGGTCATCAGTCGCCTAGAACTTAGAACTACTTAAACCTAACTAATCTAAGGATATCACACACATCCATGCCCGAGGCAGGATTCGAATCTGCGACCGTAGCGGTCTCGCGGTTCCAGACTGTAGCGCCTAGAACCGCACGGCCACTCCGGCCGGCTATAATACGCAATACATAGTTTTACAGTCGATTTAACACTCTAAGCTTTTATCAAAATAAACAGAATAAAACATATTTAATTATTATAATTATTAAACCTAGAAACGACGGAGAGGCTCCGTCCCCGAAGCAGCCGCAACCCCACGACGACTATCGCAGTCCACTTCACGCTTCCGCCGCCCCACACCGAACCCAGGGTTATTGTGCGGTTCGTCCCCCAGTGGACCCCCCCCCCCCCCCCTCCACCAGGGAACGTCTCACACCAGACGAGTGTAACCCCTATGTTTGCGTGGTAGGGTAATGGTGGTGTACGCGTACGTGGAGAACTTGTTTGCGCAGCAATCGCCGACATAGTGTAGCTGAGGCGGAATAAAGGGAACCAGCCGGCATTCGCCAAGGCAGATGGAAAACCGTCTAAAAACCATCCACAGACTGGCCGGCTCACCGGACCTCGACACAAATCCGCCGGGCGGATTCGTGCCGGGGACCGGCGCTCCTTCCCGCGCGGAAAGCAGTGCGTTAGACCGCACGGCCAACCAGGCGGGCTATTTCTTAACATAGTTTAGTAAATGTATAAATCAGGTTGTTTGCCATTTCCGCCACGAGGTGACAGCACGTTACTGTGCTACGTAACCCACAGATTTTTTTTTTCACCCAGACTGCATCAGTGCAGCCGCTAGATGGCTTGAACGTCTACATTAGGCATGTCTCATACAGCGCCTTTTAATGCTAGGGGACCACTACCTCAGAGGTGCCAACTGTTTGTTACTTTTCAAAGTTATTATGTATGAAGACGAACAATTTACCTGATACAAATTTAGCAACTGTGTTAAAAAAGATATTGTGTAGTGTTGGAATGACCAGCAGACTGCCAGCTGCGGGGAAATACTGAGTGAGTTGTGATAAACACGGAAGCTGTCGCAGCGCAGAGGAATGACCAAGCCTCCAAGTCTGCAAGAGAAGCATAATGACGTCATAGAAGCTGAGAGATGCCGTCATAGTAGTAAAACGCACAGTTTCGTAAGAGAAGCTATGTACAACGCTACTTTAAGTATTCAGGTGTCGAGCCAGTAGAAAAGAGCCTCTAAAAGGTGAAGTTCTGGAAGTCTGAGGTCACTAGGAGAGCCGACAGCGAGGGAAAACGAGGACACATGATGTCGCAGCCATCCCCACCGTTACAGAGTGCACTGGAAGCGCCAACATAAGTATTCCACCCTTCGTAAGAAATGTCATTGCTGACTGCTGAGTGCTGACTGCCGACTGCCCAGTGTGTCGTCTCAGACCTTGTGCCAGTAGCAACTGTCCAGTGAGTGGAGACGCTACGGAGGTCGACCCTCGGCACGCCTACCTGTGTCCAATCGTCTGTCGAACTACGAGAGCTGGAAGGACGCTGCTGCTGGCAGCTCCACTGTCAATTGCTGAGACCACGCTGATGAGGCGCGGAGGCCACCACCACCATAGAGGTCTGGTGGAGGCTTCATCTCCGCGACCTGTATGATGTCCGTCATCCGCCTTCGAGTGGCCGGGCATCGCAGCTGTCTACCCCGTTCCGTTTCCGGCTGAGAAAGGAATACCAGTTTTCCTAGTTCTGGCTTCAAAATTTAGTTAAAAGCGACATACACCTCCCCCCATGAACCATGGACCTTGCCGTTGGTGGGGAGGCTTGCGTGCCTCAACGATACAGATAGCCGTACCGTAGGTGCAACCACAACGGAGGGGTATCTGTTGAGAGGCCAGACAAACGTGTGGTTCCTGAAGAGGGCAGCAGCCTTTTCAGTAGTTGCAGGGGCAACCGTCTGGCTGATTGACTGATCTGGCCTTGTAACACTAACCAAAATGGCCTTGCTGTTCTGGTACTGCGAACGGCTGAAAGCAAGGGGAAACTAGAGCCCTCATTTTTCCCGAGGGCATCTAGCTTTACTGTATGATTAAATGATGATGGCGTCCTCTTGGATAAAATATTCCGGAGGTAAATAGTCCCCCATTCGGATCTCCGGGCGGGGACTACTCAGGAGGATGACGTTATCAGGAGAAAGAAAACTGGCGTTCTACGGATCGGAGCGTGGAATGTAAGATCCCTTAATCGGGCAGGTAGGTTAGAAAATTTAAAAAGGGAAATGGATAGGTTAAAGTTAGATATAGTGGGAATTAGTGACGTTCGATCACAGGAGGAACAAGACTTTTGGTCAGGTGAATACAGAGTTATAAATACAAAAGCAAATAGGGGTAATGCAGGTGTAGGTTTAATAATGAATAAAAAAAATAGGAGTGCGGGTAAGCTACTACAAACAGCATAGTGAACGCATTATTGTGGCCAAAATAGACACAAAGTCCACGCCTACTACAGTAGTACAAGTTTCTATGCCAACTAGCTCTGCAGATGATGAAGAAATTGATGAAATGTATGATGAGATAAAAGAAATTATTCAGGTAGTGAAGGGAGACGAAAATTTAATAGTCATGGGTGACTGGAATTCGAGAGTAGGAAAAGGGAGAGAAGGAAACATAGTGGGTGAATATGGATTGGGGGAGAGAAATGAAAGAGGAAACCGTCTGGTAGAATTTTGCACAGATCAAAACTTAATCATAGCTAACACTTGGTTCAAGATTCATAAAAGAAGGTTGTATACATGGAAGAATCCTGGAGATACTAAAAGGCATCAGATAGATTATATAATGGTAAGACAGAGATATAGGAACCAGGTTTTAAATTGTAAGATATTTCCAGGGGCAGATGTGGACTCTGACCACAATCTATTGGTTATGAACTGTAGATTAAAACTGAAGAAATTGCAAAAAGGTGGGAATTTAAGGAGATGGGACCAGGATAATCTGACTAAACCAGAGGTTGTACAGAGTTTCAGGCAGAGCATAAGGGAACAATTGACACGAATGGGGAAAAGAAATACAGTAGAAGAAGAATGGGTAGCATTGAGGGATGAAATAGTGAAGGCAGCAGAGGATCAAATAGGTAAAAAGACGAGGGCTAGTAGAAACCCTTGAGTAACAGAAGAAATATTGAATTTAATTGATGAAAGGAGAAAATATAAAAATGCAGTAAATGAAGCAGGCAAAAAGGAATACAAACGTCTGAAAAATGAGATCGACAGGAAGTGCAAAATGGCTAAGCAGGCATGGCCAGAGGACAAATGTAAGGATGTAGAGGCTATCTCACTAGGGGTAAAATAGATACTGCTTACAGGAAAATTAAAGAGACCTTTGGGGAAAGGAGAACCACTTGCATGAATATCAAGAGCTTTGATGGAAACCCAGTTCTAAGCAAAGAAGGGAAAGCAGAAAGGTGGATGGAGTATATAGAGGGTCTATACAAGGGCGACGTACTTGAGGACAATATTATGGAAATGGAAGAGGCTGTAGATGAAGATGAAATGGGAGATATGATACTGCGTAAAGCGTTTGACAGAGCACTGAAAGACCTGAGTCGAAACAAGGCCCCCGCAGTAGACAACATTCCATTAGATCTACTGACAGCCTTGGGAGAGTCAGTCCTGACAAAACTCTACCATCTGGTAAGCAAGATGTATGAGACAGGCGAAATACCCTCAGACTTCAAGAAGAAAATAATAATTCCAATCCCAAAGAAAGCAGGTGTTGACAGATGTGAAAATTACCGAACTATCAGTTTAATAAGTCACAGCTGCAAAATACTAACGCGAATTCTTTACAGACGAATGGAAAAACTGGTAGAAGCCGACCTCGGGGAAGATCAGTTTGGATTCCGTAGAAATGTTGGAACACGTGAGGCAATACTGACTCTAGGACTTATCTTAGAAGATAGATTAAGGAAAGGCAAACCTACGTTTCTAGCATTTGTAGACTTAGAGAAAGCTTTTGACAATGTTGATTGGAATACTCTCTTTCAAATTCTGAAGGTGGCAGGGGTAAAATACAGGGAGCGAAAGGCTATTTACAATTTGTACAGAAAGCAGATGGCAGTTATAAGAGTCGAGGGGCATGAAAGGGAAGCAGCGGTTGGGAAGGGAGTGAGACAAGGTTGTAGCCTATCCCCAATGTTATTCAATCTGTGTATTGAGCAAGCAATAAAGGAAACAAAAGAAAAGTTCGGAGTAGGTATTAAAATCCATGGAGATGAAATAAAAACTTTGAGGTTCGTCGATGACATTGTAATTCTGTCAGAGACAGCGAAGGACTTGGAAGAGCAGCTGAACGGAATGGACAGTGTCTTGAAAGGAGGGTATAAGATGAACATCAACAAAAGCAAAACGAGGATAATGGAATGTAGTCGAATTAAGTCGGGTGATGCTGAGGGAATTAGATTAGGAAATGAGACACTTAAAGTAGTAAAGGAGTTTTGCTATTTCGGGAGCAAAATAACTGATGATGGTCGAAGTAGAGAGGATATAAAATGTAGACTGGCAATGGCAAGGAAAGCGTTTCTGAAGAAGAAAAATTTGTTAACATCGTGTATAGATTTAAATGTCAGGAAGTCGTTTCTGAAAGTATTTGTATGGAGTGTAGCCATGTATGGAAGTGAAACGTGGACGATAAATACTTTAGACAAGAAGAGAATAGAAGCTTTCGAAATGTGGTGCTACAGAAGAATTCTGAAGATTACATGGGTAGATCACATAACTAATGAGGAGGTATTGAATAGAATTGGGGAGAAGAGGAGCTTGTGGCACAGCTTGACTAGAAGGAGGGATCGGTTGGTAGGACATGTTCTTAGACATCGGGGGATCACCAATTTAGTATTGGAGGGCAGCGTGGAGGGTAAAAATCGTAGAGGGAGACCAAGAGATGAATACACTAAGCAGATTCGGAAGGATGTAGGCTACAGTAGGTACTGGGAGATGAGGAAGCTTGCACAGGATAGAGTAGCATGGAGAGCTGCATCAAACCAGTCTCAGGACTGAAGACCATAACAACAACAACAGCGACATACTGTCAAAAGGTCTTTCGTCTCCTATTTCACCCCCGTAGGAGTGGAATTTCGGACAATCCCTTCATAAACGATGCCTACACACCCTCTCTGAACTTGAAGTTTCTATCGTTAGCGGTTTGGGCTGGGCAATGATGAGTCAGTGAATCGGTCTGCCACTATTTTACCCCATTAGGGGTTGAATTTCCAAAAACAGTGAAACACGTATTTTTTTCATTCCTAACCAAATACCAACTTTCTGAGATTAAGCTTTAAAAATGCTTTCGCTATGAAATATTGTCATAAAAAGTTTCACCACATATTGCACCACCTTACGCATTGAATTTCCAAAAACAGTGGCCTGCGTATGTTTATAATAGGGAAGCCAAATACAAATTTTCATACATCTAGCTTCGAAAATGCTAGCACAATATTTCCATAAAAATTTCATCCCCTGTTTCACTCCTATAAGGTGTTGAATTTCCAAAAAACAGTGAGAGAGACACGTATTTTTTTGTGTCTGACAGAGAAGCTAAATTTAAATTTAGCTTTAAAAATGCTTTCACAATAAAATATTTTCATACAAAATCTCATCCACTATTTCACTCCCTTAGGGCTTCAATTTCCAAGAACACTAAAACAGTTTCTTTTGTTTTTTTTTTAAGAAAATCGAGAAGTCAAATACCGATGTTCATAGATGTAGCTTTAGAAATACTTTAGTACGTCTTCAGTAACGATATATTTAAAAAAATAGACGCAACGTACATTCCACTTCGGAAATCGTTAGGGAGTTCAATATTCCGAGATTCACAGTGTCAAGAGTGTGCCGAGAATGGCCGCGCGGGATAGCCGCGCGGTCTCAGTCCCCTTGTCCGTGAGGCTGCCCCCGTCGGAGGGTCAAGTCTTCCCTCGGGCATGTGTGTGTATGTTGTCCATAACCTAAGTCAGTTTAAGTTAGATTAAGTAGTGTGTAGGCTTAGGGACCGATGAGCTCACCAGTTTGGTCCCATAAGACCTTAACACTAATTTGGAAATTTTTGGTGCCGAGAATAGCATTTTCAGCTCACCACCGACAACGCAGCGGCCAACGGCCTTCAAGTAATGACCGGGAGGAGAGGCGTTTGCGTAGAGTTATCGGTACTAACAAGCAAGCAACACTGCGTGAAATAACCGAAGAAATCAATGTGGGACGTACAATGAATGTATCCGTTAGGACAGTGCAGTGGAATTTGGCGCTAATGGGCTATGACAGTAGGCGACCGACACGAGTCTCTACTTACAGAACGACATCGGCTGCAGCGCCTGTCCTAGATTCATGACCAGATCGGTTTGACCCTAGAAGACTGGAAAACCTTGATGTGGTCAAAAGAGTCCCAATTTCAGTTGGTAATAGTTGCTTGTATGGTTTGAGTGTGGCGCAGACCCCGCGGAGTCATGGACCCTAGTTGTCAACAAGGCACCGTGCGAGCTGTTGGTGCCTTCACAGTAGTGCGGGCTGTGTTTACATGGAATGGACTGGGTCCTCTGGATGTTCGACTACTTGGAGATCATTTGCCGCCATTCATGGACTTCGTGTTCCCAAACAACGATGGAATTTTTATGGATGACAATGCACCAATTCACCGTGCTACAATTGTTCGCAATTCTGGACAACCCGAGCGAATCACTGGGCCACTCAGGTCGCCCGACATGAATACCATCAAACACATATGGGACATAATCGAGAGGTCAGGTTTAGCCCAATATCCTGCACCGGCAACAATTTCGTATTTATGGACGGCTATAGAACAAGCATTGCTCAGTATTTCTGTTGGGGAATTCCAGCGACTTGTTGAGTCCGTGTCACGTCTAGCTGTTGCACTACGCCAGGCAAAAGGAGGTACTGTGGGGCGGCGAGTAAGTTACTTCACTGGTTTAGAGTTTTGATGCCGTCTTTAATCACGTGAGCCTGGCAACTAATTTGGTGGTCAGCCAGAAAGCGAAGGGAAACATACTGACCTTAGTTTCCAGTCTGCACGGCCACATTCCGGTCCATCCCACTGAAAGAAAAGTGTCTATTTCCCATTTGTTTGTGGGATCAGGACAATGACTTCAGTAAAAGTTTAAAGTTCCAATCAAGATTTAATTTAATTAAAGTGTCTCACAAACAATACTTAAAATTGCGTTATGTTCAATTCAAAACAAGTCTTTCTAATCTAACAGCACCTATAGCAGTTCAGAGGCGACCTCTACGGTAACTTCCTACCAGATTGTTTTTCGCCCTAACTAACATCACTCAATTGAAAGTTCGCAATAAATGTTCAAAATTTAATGCTCGCCATAAAAGTGGAAATAAATTCACCACTTGCCACGCGGAATTGAATTTCACACGGAAGACACACTAACAGTTTTTTACCGAATTCTAAACGATACAGGACGGTGTACAGTCCTCGCGAGTTCACTATCCGTTTTCACTGCCAAATACGCGACTGTCACAGCTCGGCTCTGACGTCGTCCGAGGCAGAGCGCGACCAGACGTTTAACTAGTGTGGACCTCACAGTGTCTGAGAGCGAACTGAACCTTACTACTGCCTCAGGGGATGTATTTATAAGGTGCCGGTGCGGACTGCCGAGAACACATCTGTTGTCTCTGTCCATTTGCATACGGCGGCAGTCTACAAACGTCCGCTATCTCGGGCACATAATCTTTAATAATATAGTTACCAATTACTTCAGAAACTTGTTAATTTTTGCTGGTATGTAGATAAGCAGTTTGAAAGCAGGTAGAAAGTTTGAGCTCGCTAGAATGAAAACTTTACTTAATAGAATTTATTTAGTGGAACTAACGGTAGATTGTTACCTCTGAACCATAACTTTGCTAAGACTTATATCAGTTGCTATTTATGTTACAAGTCTTAAACTTGGTGTAGCTCTATTATTTGATATATGTGATCATCTGATTTAACCAAAATCCTCTATCATTAAAATTTCAATTACTTAATCTACAACATTTAGGTACATTTTAGTTACAAAATTAGTTTTTATTTAATTACTCAAAAACTATAACAGGTAGATTAACGTGGACTCTCTGTTATTATTTTTGGGGTGTACTGAAGCATAAAACAAATTTTCAAGTTTCTAAGTCCATTATTTAGCGCCTCTGATTTTTCCGAAAAACGTGGATTCTGGCGTTAATTTTTGTTTTATGGTTTTGGAAACCAACATCACTTATTTATAACTTCTAACTGCAACTTCTGACCAAATTCTGGCTTCCTAGCGTCATTATTTAGCGCCTCTGATTTTTCTCTTAAAATGGCATTTTTCCGTAAACTACTAAGTTTAGAACATCAAAACTTGGTATTTGGAACATTATTACACTAAACTATAATTTAACAAAGTTTTAAACATAAATTTTGATTTTTAATTTCATACAAAATTGTGGTGTAATACTTGTGCGCTACATGCAGACGCGTTAAGGTGACGTGGCGCTACTAGCAGTGAAATGGGGTAAGTCCCTGCGCACTCGCTCGCATCTGTATCTCACACATAATACAGCGCTTGGTTTGCTTCAGTACCACGCGATATTAGGAGATATTTTATGACTTTTGTCACTTCAATGTATTTTACATTAGGAGTTATTTTTCTTTACAAAGGATTAGAACGCCCTGTTCCTGGTGTATCAAACTGTCACGATTCTCAAAGGAGTGCAGCAAATTCGCTAGGGTGTGGCCAGCCTTTGTCGCCTTTCCAGCACTGTATGTTTCCCTGTTGCACCGAGCCCTGTTGACACCCAGGTACCCTAACGAGCCGCGGTCCTCGACAGCGCATCACGTATGGCGCACTCTGTTCCCGGCACAGCTGAGCTCAACTACCGACGGTGCGGGCAACAGAATGGAGCGGTCGGTCGCAGGTGAGCAAATGTAGCGCTATGCACGGCGCAGGCCACGATGGCAGTGCTGTTTGCGGCGATGCTTACGTTTCTCGCTGGGAGGCTGACGCTACACGGTACGTGGCGGCTGGGGAGATTCACTTGTAAACAGTGGAGCGTATTTGTGTTACTGCGGAGCTTTTTTTTTTTTAATTTTAAGTTATTGGCATCCGGGAGGTGCCCATTCAGCAGGTTTAACCGTGCAATATCAGTTATGGCGATACGAACGTAAGGATCACACCCGACCGGAGAAAATCTCCAACCCGGCCAGAAATCGTCCCCGGAACCCTTCGCTTAGCAATCCTCCACGCTGACGGCGCAGCTACTGAGGCAGGCGCGTATTGTTTTCGCTCCAGAGGAATTGTCGTTAATGGTCCGGAACTGCGGCGGTCTACGGCACACAATTGTGTGGTTGGTTACTGTGACGCCACGGGATACAGAAGAGATGGCCTATGAATCAGCGATTTGTTGTCAGTTTCATAAATTCCCTTTTTTTCAAGATTCACTGAAGTCCAAAGCCGTTGGGCGACAAATTAAGTACCTCGCGGGATTAGCCGAGCGGTCTCAGGCGCTGCAGTCATGGACCGTGCGGCTGGTCCCGGCGGATGTTCGAGTCCTCCCTCGGGCATGGGTGTTATTTTCCTTAGGATAATTTAGGTTAAGTAGTTTGTAAGCTTAGTCCCATAAGATTTCACACATGTTTGAACATTTTTTGTCAAATTAAGTGGTGGGGGAAACAAATGCTGTGGGATTTTTTTTTTAGTCTAAAAAACTTCAATTGGAAGTGTACCATCGCTCTGTTAGTAACTCAGTGACACAAAATAGTATTTAAAACGAGGCACATGGCAAACATTGTCAGTGCTGTTATCTAATTCTGGGACTTGTCTTCAAAATAGGCTGGCAATTTTAATATCCAGGTATTTCTGACTACTATCGCCTCTTTGACACCGACTCTTTTAATATTTTCTGGGAATAATACTGCGTAGGCCCCTTATGTGTGCTGATAAATCATAGTACTATATGTTTATTAAGAAGCTAAATCTCCTTCTGTATCACACATAATTACAAGCTGTAATGTTGGAACTTGATTTCCTCTTGCAAACAAGACAGTTACCTCAAATTGCGAGCGCGGCCTATAGATAAGTTGTCTGATTTGCTAATCGTCTTTGAAACATAATTATTTACATTAAGAGGATCGAATTTAATTTTATAGCAAATGATATGGTAAACAAATTAGCTATGAAGACACAAATTCCTAAAAACAGAATGATTTTGTGGTAGTACTTGTATATACACACCGACGCTAAGTAAATGTATTTAATGATTCTTGGGACAAAAGATGGGGCTTTTTACACCCACACGCGTTAGTGGAAGCTGTAACAAATGTTCTTACTCAGTGAAGTATTCTACCGCGTACGATACCACGGAATTCGTATTTGAGTCCAGACCGTGTCATTTTCATTTTTACTATCATTAAGTCATTTGCTGTCTAGATACATACAATTAAGGCCGGAGTTAATTCTCGTGAAATCAGTATCGTGCAGTAGCACTTTAATCATAGGTTAAAGGTCGAAGGAATGTAAACGACGGAAGATTGAAGTTAAACGTCCTGTCGAGTTTGTTAGAGCAAATTCGGATTTGGCGAGAATGAAGAAAGAAATCGGCTGCGTCCTTTTCAAAGAACCATCTCAGTGTTTTCCTTAAAGAGTTATAGAGAAACTATAAGAAAACTAAATCTTGACGATCAGACTTATATATGAACTACTTAAAGTGGGTCAAAAGGATATAAAAAGAATAATTTTTCACAAGTTAGAAATTTATTTTTAACGGGTTAAATACTACGATCCAGACAGAAACAAAGCTGTTAAAAGTTACACAAGCAGAGATGGTGCGATTACGTCAGTATTATGACCGGTTTTCAATGGGCGAATGGAAAATGTAGTTTGACTGCAATTTTCGTCTCTGTTAAGGCTTATCTCTGCTGAACTGAATAGCACATTAGTATACGCTGAATGCACACGACGTTAACGAGAAATTGATTGCAAGCGTTTCAACTGCAGTACTGATATCGCGTGCCGCTGTCGACTACCAGACATGTTTATATATTAGTATTTTTTACGCTCTGCGTGATTCCTGCATTTCACATGGAAAATACATTTTTATCAATATTGAAAAACACGACAGTTAAGGAGAGAGTTTATAGGGAATACCTTCATCTGCTTGCGAAAAAGGATTCTGTCAGATAAAAACTGAAAATAGTATTCAATCTGTTCCATCTGAAACCAGAAATATTTTTCATTTACTTACTGAACAGACAAAAAAATATTGCTCAAGCATAAAGGAAATAGGTTCATTATTCCTAAAATGTTTTTAGCCATCAAGCAACAGAATTAATATTCGAATACAGCTCTATCAGTCAACCACGATGGGGTATTGGGATTAAAGTCTGTTCCCAATAAGTGGAGAAACAGCAGATTTAGACAGATTGCTGGCGTAAGTCAAGGAACAGGGCAAAATGTTTGGTTTCATTTCAGCTGTGTGAATATAGCATAATCTGGTAACATGTACATGTTAATTCAGCTAAGATGTTCACCTCAACTATTCCCTCAACGATTCAAGACATAATGATTCTGTTTTCGACCTTTTCATGACTATATTAAGTGCAGAGATACTGGTAACAACTTAGCTATTTATAACGGAAATATAATAATTTCTGCTGTTAATGTCATAGTTCTAAAAGAGACAAATTCAACGGCCTTCCACTTTTCAAAATTTGATTGGCAGTTTCTAATGAATTACAGTATCTACATGAGAGGATATATCTTTTTGACCATGAAACCGATGACTGTCTTATGCGGGAATTCGTGTTGTTATACGGAACTGTCGCATTAGGCTGATGAAGAGCTACAGCTTGATTCAGCTAAGAGATTCTACTTGCAAAAGCGGAACTGTGGAGAGAAGTTTAATTTAAATCTGATTCTAATCGCACATGGCTACATGTGGTTGGATCAGCACACCAACTGAAAGACATAGGACGTAGTATTATGATTTAACTGCAGTAAAAGTCGTGCACTTGTTTCCGCCAGAGTCTTGGAAGGAGATGCACATAAATAATTCAATGGATCTGTAAAACTGGGAATTGAGGTAGAAACGTGGCTAATAACAACTTCGCATTATTAGTTTAATGTCAATTCATTGCAAAATTACAATATTAACAGGGATAAAAAGAAAATCAAAAAAGCATACTGTCTTATACAAATCCTTAAAATTAAATTTTTGTCATAAACTATTCACTGGAATACGCGTTTACAGTTTCTGGTGCAAGGAATTCTGGACAGAGTGAGAAGATACCTTAGATTCCATTGCACAACTGCAGCAATGCGATGTTTTAAATCCTCTTGGGCTGTCGTAACTTGTGAATCGACTTCATCTTTGAGTTTACCCCAGAGAATAAATTTCAGTGGCTTTGAGTTAGGGAAACATACAAGTACAGGACAACTGATAACGCCTTCACGAAGTCCCATCTAGCGACAGGGAAGGAGCTGTGTAAGCGCTTTCCTGGCCACACGCTAGTAGTGAGCCAGGCAGCTCAGATGGTTCAAATGGCTCTGAGCACTATGAGACTTAACATCTGAGGTCATCAGTCCCCTAGAACTTAGAACTACTTAAACCTAACTAACCTAAGAACATCACACACACCCATGCCCGAGGCAGGATTCGAACCTGCGACGGTAGCAGTCGCGCGGTTCCGGACTGAAGCGCCTAGAACCGCTCGCCAGGCAGCCGTCATGCTGCTACCACATACGAGTACATCTATGTACTAGGGGAGCCGGTAGCATTTCAGTGCCTGTCTTTTACCCGTTAAGGTTTCTTCAATGAAGTATGGTCCACTCACGCAGTCTCCTAACAGTCCTGCTCGAAATGTATTACTCCACTGCCTCTGATGTCCTTCCTGCCTCAGCCATGACGGTTTCTCAGCCCAATAGTATATATTTCATACATTCAACTTTTCACGACTAGTAAAGGTAGCTTCTTCAGCAAAAATTATTCTTTGATGAAGGAACCAATTGTGCTGATGTCGCATCAGAACTGAACGACATAATTCCGTACGTCTTCTGCAGTCCATCTGGTTAATCTGCTAGTGAAGTACACATGATACGGATAGGAGCTGTTGGCGCGCAAAATAGGACAATGGTGGGCGACATATCCCTAAGACACTAGTAAGTTTTCTGGAGTTATTAAATGGATTACGAGCAACAGCTGCCAGAACATCTATTTTGTACATTTCGCTCCTTGCAGACTTGCTCCTTACCCTCTGCATAGTAATCCAGTGCCCTTCCAATAACAATTTTCTGTACATTCGCTGAACTGTCATGCTTGTTGGACACCGTCTGTCGGAATCCCTTTGTGAGTAAAACTCCACTGTTCTCTTTGTACTTCTTTTGCATTCTGCGCAAAGAAGCAACGTAATTATTTCTCTTGGTTTGAGAAAGGCATTTATTTTCTCAAACCAACCAAAATTCGACGCACGAGAACGGCACTGACAGAATGGAAGATACACTTCCTGTGTGCTCCTTTTAAATCAGTATCGCGGCGATTTCCAACTTATCCGCCGTGACGTATTTTCGTAGTAGCTTCATGGCTACAATTTCGATCGCATAGGCATATAGCAGTACATTTCACACATAGTTATCATATTTCAGGCATATCTGCACATATATTTCATCTGTATGTGTAGCGACCTGCACCTTGCAATTTCATCTGAATCCTGAGGAAACTTGTGAGTCTACCTGGGTAAGAACTATCCACAAAGACATGAGTCGTATACCGGGTGGTTATAATTACGGTGCACCTACTCACGGACGTCCAGCGTGAGCTTTACTTAGCGCATGGCAGGGAAACTTAATAGGTACACTAATGCGTTAATGCGGCAGCGATTTACATCGGAAAAAAATGTTTCCAACTGTGGCCATCAGGTGCAGATCTGGCGCTCTACACTCTTCGTATAAGGGTGAGCCTACTATGCTGTCATTTGACAAGCCACAACGTGAGTAAACAGTATGGTTATTGAGAAGAGAGACCGTGCACTGTTAGAAAAACTGTTTTATGTGAACTACAGCAATTCCAGTGCTGCATTGACAGAGTATCACTGGATGGAGGGTCTGAGTGGAGATCTAACGGTATTCAATGGTTTAAAGAAGATGATAATGAAATTTGAAAACACGGGTGAACTAGGTGTGGCACCTGGAAGACGAACGTGTCCTGTCCTGGTGTAAATTTGACAAGGTGATTCTTGCTGTAACTGGTCATGCAGTACATGTCTTGGGTAGTGCTACTGCTCGTTCAGCGTCAGAATAGGTGTCCATCCCATGGTCAACAATGTGAAAAGCAACCTTCCACGACCGTGTTATCTCCAGAGGTTTTCCATGTGCACGCCCTGCAAGATCATCTGATATGAATCCATGTATGTTTTGGCTCTGGGGATATCTAAAAGAACGCGTTTACCAAGGTCACGTTCGGACTCTACATGATCAGAAGGCCAGTATACAAGAACACGTTGCTCGGGTTCCACCGGAAATGCTGCGAGCAACAGTTGATCGCGGCGTCACAAAAATACAGCAGCTCGTTGACATCTGCGATGTCAAATTAAACGAATTACGTAAGTCGCCGTTACTAACATCATCGTTTTTCCTTTCTCACCTGTTGCACCTTTTCTGCCCACGTCCTGTTCCTAATCCATTACATATGCCAACATTGTTACACGTCTTTCTTGCATTCACAGCGCCAGATTTGCACCTGGTGGGCAAATTTGGGGATTTTTTTTTTTTAGAGTGACTTGGTTATGCATTAACGCATTAGAATATCTACCAAGTTTTTCTGGCGTACTGTAATTGCAGCCGACGCAAGGCCTATGTGAGTAGCTGCACTTTAATTAAAACCATCTAGCGTATACCAAATTTGTTTGAAATTGCTCCAGACGTTCCTGAGTTATGCTTTTGTATCAGACCTTTTCATATCCATTCTCAGCAGTGGGGATGCTAGGAATGCCTTACTGTCATAGTAATCTTTATGTTGGTGCCAAGTGATACGTGTGCCAAGGTAAGTAGAAATTGCTTCAGCAGCTACATAATTATATTGGTTTGTTGTTGTCTTGCACCCTCTCATCATCAGGACTGCCACCAATGAACCTAGACACATACAGAGATAAAAACCTATAATCTGACGTTACAGAATATTTTTACGTGTCTCTGCTTCTCTCCCCTCCCCTACCCCTTGGGGTGATTGGGATATATTCCTCGAAAATATTTTAAACAAATAATATAAACAATAGGTGATGTACGAGGGGCGTTCAATAAGTAGTGCAACACATTTGCTATTGGCCAATTCTGGTCAAAAAAATGCAGAATTTGTTGTGGGACAGAGCAGAACATTTCCGCTTCAGCCCGCTTAATGTCATGAAATCCCGATGGGTGATGGCTATTCATAGCCTTCAAAATGGTGTCTGCACCGGTGGTGCGTTCCAAACACAGAACTGTCATGGACTTTCTTTTGGCGAAAAACCAGAGCATCGCAGATATTCGTAGGTGCTTGCAGAATGTCTAGGGCACTGAACACTAGCACGGTGAGTTGTTGGGCGAGGTGTCTGTCACGATCGCAGCAAGGTCGCGCAAACCTGTCCGATTTCTGGAGTACCGCCGGCCGCACCCAGCTGTGACTCCTGCAATGTTGGAACGTGCGGACAGTCTCATTCGAGGTGACTGACGGGCCGCAGTCAAACGGCTCGCTGTTCAACTGGATGTCTCTCTTGGCAGACACACTCGTTCACCAGTTGGGGTACTCAGAGGTATGTGCCCGCTGGATTCCCCATCGCCTAACAGGAGACCATAAAGAGCAACGAAGGACCATATTTGCGGAATTGCTTGCGCATTATGAGGCTGATCGTGACCATTTTTTGTCGAACGTCGTCACAGGCGCTGAAACATGGGTTCATCGCTTCGAACCGGAAACAAAACGACAATCGACGGAGCGGCGCCACACCGCCTCTCCTCCGAAGAAAAAGTTCAGTCTTACCTTCAGACGGTAAAGTCACGGCGACGGTCTGCTGGGACTCTGAAGGCGTTATTCTGTTTGAAGACCTTCCTCATAGTGCAACGATCAACTATTCATCATCCACTCTACAGCCAGAATCTCTCACCTTCCGACTGCCATGTGTTTGGCCAAATGAAGGATGCACTCCGCCGAAGCAGTACGTGGCTGACGGTGAGGTCATTCATACAGCAAGACGTTGCCTTTGACGTCGCCCAGTAGATTGGTACCATACGGTTACACATGCCCTCCCAGTAAAGTGGCGTAACGCAGTCAAGTTGAACGAAGATTACGTTGAAAAATGGGGTTTTGTAGCCAAAAGTGTGGGGAACAGTACGGTGTATTGTACTCGTAATTCTGAAACTAACCTGCTTTCAGAAAGAAATGCGTTCTATAATTTTCCGAACGCCCCCAGTATATACCAAATGCAGCTGAAATTGCTGTCAACGTTCCGGAGCTATGCTTCAATGTCACCCATCCCTCCCCCCCTCCCACCCTCTTTCCCCCACCCTCCCACCCACCCACTTTCCTGGAAGGTAAATTGCACTTTCTTCTTTCCAATCGATTGAGTGATTTAGGAGCTGTGGAACTAAACACATCCATACACATATACAAATTTTTGTATACGTGATGTAGATTTTGTATGAAAGTACGAATTTCCACACAAAACAGCAATAGTTTAAGTGTTCAAAACAGGTAAGGCCGAAGTCCTAAATAGTGTGATTACTCAGAAACCACTGATCGGATTTTGAAGAGTGAAAAGCCGTTGAATTTGTCTCCTTTAAATTACTATAATTCAATTTGAAAAAGCAAAGTTGCTTCCAATACCTCTGTAATTAATATAGTCGTGAAAAGAGATTATACGTCGTTTAGTGGAGAATGTCTCACAATTCGTCTAGGCGACAACAGAATTACGATGTCCTAAAACGTGGAACGGATCAATAACAAGGTTTCTTTTAAAATCTATGATGGCTCTTAGATAGAAAGTCAAGTTACTGAAACTGGGATTACCTCTTACCTATTAAGGTATGATATCTCGTGCACACAACACTTGTGTTAGATACTAATAATTGACATTAGAATTTAGAACATGTCTGAAATCTTCGGAAACTATGAGACTTGGGTTTGGAGGCTGAGCAGGCCACTCTGTGCACTAAAATCTTTGCCACTGTATCTAATCGTCTATCCCATGTATGGAGCGGCTGTTGTCTTTTAGTACGAAATCATCACATAGTTCACTGTAATAAGAACACATACAAGCATTAATGATGTTGTGTCTATAGAACTGCCCTGTCACAGTTCTGTGATAACTGACACGATGGTTTCTATATCCTTTTGAAGAAGTACCACGTTTGCAATATCTCACGTGTATACGCATGCGCGCACGCGCACATACGCACACGCTCACACACACACACACACACACACACACACAAACACCCGATCACGGCTTCTGCCATCTCACCAATTTAAAACATTCCTGGCATAACTGTTCTAGCTAAACCAGGGCTTAATCGTAAAGACATGTGTCCGGTATACATGTTCACATGACCTTTGCAATACAGTTAGCAGTAAGTACCATACACAGAGACAGTAACCACAGTACTATATGTATCGCTACCAAGCCTTCCAGGAACTCATTTTCGACGTAGTGGATAATCCAACCAATATTTTATTTGAGGCAGTGGTTTTAGATAAACCAAGGGTAGCGAAGGAATGGTCGAAGCATGAGCTCAATTTTTTGTCATTGAGACTACAGTGTCTTCTTAAGATACATCCGTTCCGTTAGCAGGCACTTATACAGGGTGTTTCAAAAATGACCGGTATATTTGAAACGGCAATAAAAACTGAACGAGCAGCGATAGAATTACACCGTTTGTTGCAATATGCTTGGGACAACAGTACATTTTCAGGCGGACAAACTTTCGAAATTACAGTAGTTACAATTTTCAACAACAGATGGCGCTGCAAGTGATGTGAAAGATATAGAAGACAACGCAGTCTGTGGGTGCGACATTCTGTATGTCGTCTTTCTGCTGTAAGCGTGTGCTGTTCACAACGTGCAAGTGTGCTGTGGACAACATGGTTTATTCCTTAGAACAGAGGATTTTTCTGGTGTTGGAATTCCACCGCCTAGAACACAGTGTTGTTACAACAAGACGAAGTTTTCAACTGAGGTTTAATGTAACCAAAGGACCGAAAAGCGATACAATAAAGGATCTGTTTGAAAAATTTCAACGGACTGGGAACGTGACGGATGAACGTGCTGGAAAGGTAGGGCGACCGCGTACGGCAACCACAGAGGGCAACGCGCAGCTAGTGCAGCAGGTGATCCAACAGCGGCCTCGGGTTTCCGTTCGCCATGTTGCAGCTGCGGTCCAAATGACGCCAACGTCCACGTATCGTCTCATGCGCCAGAGTTTACGCCTCTATCCATACAAAATTCAAACGCGGCAACCCCTCAGCGCCGCTACCATTGCTGCACGAGAGACATTCGCTAACGATATAGTGCACAGGATTGATGACGGCGATATGCATGTGGGCAGCATTTGGTTTACTGACGAAGCTTATTTTTACCTGGACGGCTTCGTCAATAAACAGAACTGGCGCATATGGGGAACCGAAAAGCCCCATGTTGCAGTCCCATCGTCCCTGCATCCTTAAAATACTGGTCTGGGCCGCCATTTCTTCCAAAGGAATCATTGGCCCATTTTTCAGATCCGAAACGATTACTGCATCACGCTATCTGGACATTCTTCGTGAATTTGTGGCGGTACAAACTGCCTTAGACGACACTGCGAACACCTCGTGGTTTATGCAAGATGGTGCCCGGCCACATCGCACGGCCGACGTCTTTAATTTCCTGAATGAATATTTCGATCATCGTGTGATTGCTTTGGGCTATCCGAAACATACAGGAGGCGGCGTGGAATGGCCTCCCTATTCGCCAGACATGAACCCCTGTGACTTCTTTGTGTGGGGACACTTGAAAGACCAGGTGTACCGCCAGAATCCAGAAATAATTGAACAGCTGAAGCAGTACATCTCATCTGCATGTGAAGCCATTCCGCCAGACACGTTGTCAAAGGTTTCGGGTAATTTCATTCAGAGACTACGCCATATTATTGCTACGCATGGTGGATATGTGGAAAATATCGTACTATAGAGTTTCCCAGACCGCAGCGCCATCTGTTGTTGAAAATTGTAACTACTGTAATTTCGAAAGTTTGTCTGCCTGAAAATGTACTGTTGTCCCAAGCATATTGCAACAAACGGTGTCTTTCTATCGCTGCTCGTTTAGTTTTTAGTGCCGTTTCAAATATACCGGTCATTTTTGAAACACCCTGTAACTTCTTTGTCGGTAACCATGTGTTATTTTAGCAAAGCTTCCAAAGAATACATTATCACAATGTCTTCTAAGTTAGCCAAGTATTAAAGGGTTTCCCATGACATCTGTGAAAACTTCAGTGAAGTTATGAATCTACGTAATGAAAGCGACAGTTCCGACCAAGAGACAGCACGAACTACGAAAAGGAATTAATGCATGAAAAGCCGTGCCTGTAAGGCAAAATATAAAAAAAATAAAATCAATCTGTAAATACAATTATGAGACACTGGTAGACTAGTAGTTTATCAACTGTCAGGAAATGCCTTGGGAAACATGACTAGGGAAGTCGACTGCAGGGATCTGTACATCGCATTTGGGTGTTTTGGTGCATTTTGTGGAAGCGCAGAGCAAAAGTTAGTCAAGCGTGCATAACAGTTCGACGGCACCATTATGCTACGTTGTAGAGCTAAGATCTGGAGAAGGTTTTGGTCGAAGAAATGAACTTCGCAGATTTCATTAAACTGTCAAAAAAGGAAAGTAGTGGCGTTTAAAGGTCTGGAACCTTCTACAAATGAAATAGTCATTTACATAAAAGCAATATAAATGATTAATGTATTTAATTTTTCATGATGCGTCATATCTTTTAGAGAAGAAATGTATATTTGAAACTGAATAGATAGAATGAACAAAACCAGTGCAAGGTGATGAAGGAAATTGAAAAAAAAGACAGCTACATTAGAAACAGTGGTGAAATTCTTTTAACATGTCACTTTCTACCGCTATGTCAGTGATGTATGGAAGTTTACAAAAGGGAAAGAAAGAAGATTGCAGAGGGCAGAAATGAAAATTTAAATAGGAATGGTTAGTAACACAAGAGGAAACAGGAGGGGAAATATGGAAATAAGGCTGGAATTACAAACACAGGTTATAAGTCAACGCTTCCACGACTACAGAACAAAATAACTACTCAGCTTAGATTGAATAAATCATATTTGCATTCCGCAAGTAAGCTCACCGGAGAAAATGTTAGTTACCTCCTTAAATGAACACATCGGTCGTTTTGGAGTTCTGTTGATGGGGCAGAACACGTATCAGGTGGTGACGAGCATCTCCGATGTCACTCACGCCAATAAAATGATGAGTATCTACCTGTCCTGTGTGAAATAAGCACGTTAAGATAGGTGAATGTGGACACTTCACAAGATGAGCTATCGTGTTTGGACGTGTCCATTGGCATACAGTGAACAAAGTTGCCCCAATTCGTTGCGTATCAACGTGGACTGTCCGACATGTCTGCAAGAAATGGTGGACCACTCTCAGCCGCGTGACGCGACATAAGAATGGAGGTCGTAAAATAATAACTGACAGAGATCGAATGACAGTATCACGCGTTCTCATTGTCAATCAGTTTCAAATGCACAGGAATTACTGCTGTCAGGTAAACGCAGTTTCATCTAAATCAGTTTTCGAGCTAACATTGTAAAGGGAACGGCATGCGACGGACATTTAGAGTCGAGTATCTCTCATAAAGCCATTGTTCACAAAATCACATGCATCTGCACGTTTTCAATGGACCGGGCAACACAAAAACTAAATTGTAACAGACTGGACTATGTAAGGTGTCGAGTGTACCGGTCACCCAATGGGTGTTTAGCCTGCAGTGTATGGAGAGTGTCGTTCAGGCCGGCGGCGATTCTTTGATTTTTTTGGGGGGGGGGGAGGAGGGGGAGTTTTTCGTATGACGACTTCGGTCTACTCATTTGGGTTACCATATGAATCAGAATTTTTATTTCAACATTTTCAGTTACCAATTTTGCCCTTCCTTCTACATCTTTGTTATGACCGCGATGTAGATACTACTGTCTTCCATGATGACAATAGCAGTGTTCACAGGGCTACGCGCGTACGTCCTGGTTTGACGAACGCTCATCCTCTTAATCGCATTGAAAATGGCTGGTGCTATTTGGCATAGCAGGTGGAAAGTAGATATCAACATCCCCGCGGTTTGCTAGTGTATAATGCATGGCATCCGATGGATGTGACATACTTGAAGAAACTTGTGGGTTCTCTTCCTCACCAAGCTGAGGCAATAATCAAAACTAGAGGCTGCGTCACACTGTATTTGCGTGATGTCTTCCGGAGAGGAAGAGGAGGCTAATTTTTTATCCAATGTGCTTATGTGCCAGCCAAAAGGTCGAAGGCCTCAAGGACGGCCAAGGGAAAGATGGGATGGCCAACACTGTCAATGGGAGCTATCGACAGACTCAACAATGTAATGAGTCAACAAGAAGAACAATATAATTATTGTTCTTCTCTCTATCATTATTTTAACAGTTCATAATGCCAAAGTGTATGTGCTGGAACCAGGTGATCTAAGAAAATATTTTATTTGCTGACTGTATGGTACTGATGTTGAAGACTGGAATCCCGTGAGTCGTACCTCGCGTGGGCAGCGTGGTCGATGGGAGTAACCGTACTGCTTATGTTAGGGGTAGGAAATGATCATTTTCATAGATATGATCCTCGTGGAACTCTCTCCACGTCACCCAGAGGTTTCATCGCGCCGATAGCTGTTGCAAGTGTATAGCACTGAATGTAGGCCTGTATCATTGGTACCCACCGTAGTCGTTCCCTGCCACTGGACGAACTTTTGGGGGCTGATAATGTGATTAGAAAGAGTTGCCACAACCCGTGCACTTGTACCGCGTGACGACTTTCGTCTGCTTCTGCTTCCCTCAAATCTATCAATGGCGCTTCCTCATAGTCCATTAAGTAAATGAAGTCACAACGACACTGGACCAATTTGTCTATGCAACACAAATGGTATAGATGGGGGACGTCTTTCGCAAAGTTTTTTTTTTTTTTTTTTACTTTTCAACATCTGCATCTACTCAACTACTCTGAAACACACACTTAAGTGTTTTTCAGTGAATTCATACGACCACTTTCATACTATTTCTCGATCGTTCCACCCTCGAATTGAAAATTGAAAACCTAATTCATTAGATGCAAACTCTACCTTCTCTTATTTCATTAGGACCGCTGTCTCACCCTGCATAGGTTCAAAAAATGGCTCAAATGGCTCTGAGCACTATGGGACTTAACTGCTACGGTCATCAGTCCCCTAGAACTTAGAACTACTTAAACCTAACTAACCTAAGGACAGCACACAACACCCAGCCATCACGAGGCAGAGAAAATCCCTGACCCCGCCGGGAATCGAACCCGGGAACCCGGGCGTGGGAAGCGAGAACGCTACCGCACGACCACGCTGCATAGGTGGAAGTGAAAGAAATATTTTCGAATTCGGAGGAGAAAGCTGCTAATTGAAATTTGGTGGCAAGATCCCACCGTAATGAATAGCGCCATTGTTTTAATGATTGGTACTCGAACTCACGACTCATATCCGTGATACTCTTTCCCCTCTTTGGCGATAACATAAAACGAGCTGCCTTCCTGTCAATTTTTTCGGTGTCCCCCGTCAGTCATATCTGCTAAGGATCCCGTATCATGCAGCAATTCGTCTTGCTCTTTTGATGACTTTACTAGAAGGTAAACTACGGCATCGTCTGCAGATAATATAAACGTTTTTTGACTAAATCGCTACGTTTGAATTTAGTGAAACTAAACTTCTAATTGTTGTTGTTTATAGGTCCCCTAACTATGACTTCAGAGAATTCCTGCTCAAGGTAGAGAGGGTTCTTGGTTCACTTTATATGGAGTACCAGAAATTAGTTATATGTGATGGCTTCTATATTAATTTTGCATATGATTGTGCAAGAAAAATGATGTTGGCAAATCTCCTAAACTCATATGATCTGATACAGACTGTGTTTTTTTTCCAACTAGGGTGCAAGGGAACAGTAGCACAGTGATAGTTAGTATTTTTATTCATTCTTTATTACTAGATGGGCAGTCTGTTAGTAAAACGGTGAAGCCGGCAGAAGTGGCCGTGCGGTTAAAGGCGCTGCAGTCTGGAACCGCAGGACCGCTACGGTCGCAGGTTCGAATCCTGCCTCGGGCATGGATGTTTGTGATGTCCTTAGGTTTAACTAGTTCTAAGTTCTAGGGGACTAATGACCTCAGAAGTTGAGTCCCATAGTGCTCAGAGCCATTTGAACCAATTAAAACGGTGAATGGCCTTTCAGACCATGATAAACAAATTTCAACACTAAAAGGATTTTGTACCCAAACAAATTTTACGTATAATTACAAACTATGTAGGAAAGATAATCCAACGGCAATAGAGAGTTTTTTAAACCCCGTTAAGGAACAAAAGTGGCGAGATGTTTGCAGTACCGATAACATAGATGACAAATATAATGCTTTCCTTAACACATTTTTCATGCTCTTAGAAAGTTTCTTTCCATTAGAACGTTTTAAACGGGATACTAGCAGTAAATGGTAGCCTGGTTGGCTGACTAGTGGAATAAGGGTATCACGTAGACAAAGCGGGAATTATTTCAAAATGCTAGAAGTGGTCACAATCAAGCTACAGTAGCACATCACAAACAGTACTGTAAGGTGCTTAAATATGTTATTAGGAAGGCAAAGAGTATATGGTACGCAAATAGAATAGTTAATTCACAGGATAAAATTAAAATCATATGGTCAGTTGTGAAAGAAGTGTCTGGTCAGCAGCACAAGGTCGACGGTATAAAGTTAGTTCATAGTAAAAATATTTCTGTTACGAATACGTCAGATATATGTACAGTATTTAACAATCATCTTCTGAACATTGCTGGTGAATTGAATAAAAACTTAGTTTCTACAGGGAATGATGTAACTCTCTTGTAAAATGCCTTTCCGAGACTGATGTCTGAAATACTTGTGGTGTCACCGCCAGACACCACACTTGCTAGGTGGTAGCCTTTAAATCGGCCACGGTCCGTTAGTATACGTCGGACCCGCGTGTCGCCACTGTCAGTGATTGCAGACCGAGCGCCGCCACACGGCAGGTCTAGAGAGACGTCCTAGCACTCGCCCCAGTTGTACAGCCGACTTTGCTAGCGATGCTACACTGACAAATACGCTCTCATTTGCCGAGACGATAGTTAGCATAGCCTTCAGCTACGTCATTTGCTACGACCTAGCAAGGCGCCATTACCAGTTTATATTGAGATTGTTATTAATGTACCGTCAAGAGCGATGTACACCAATTATGGATTAAAGTTAAGTATTCCAAGATCCTCGTACTTTATTTGCAATTCTCAAGACATTGTCCTGTTCCAGACCTCACGCCAGTCTGCGTGAGCCTAAACGCGTGCCTTTCGGTTACCTCCGAGTGGCTTGGCTGTCTTGCCAAGTCACTACAATACTCCTCTGTGATACTGACCAGGGTGAGATTGAGTCAGTAATTAAATCACTGAAGCCTAAGTACTCTCATGGATATTATGTAGTGCGCAGGAGAATATTAAAGTGCTGTGCTACACATGGTAGCCGTGTATTTAGGCATATTTGTAATTTTTCCTTTTAGAATGATAAGTTTCCTGAACGATTAAAGTACTCATTAGTAAAGCCACTTTATAAAAAGGGAGAAAGGGATAATGTAGATAATTTTAGACCTATTTCTATGCCATCAGTGTTTGCTAAAGTTTTTGAAAAGGCTGTATATGTAAGGATAAGTGATCATTTTATATCACATAATTTGCTATCAAATCTACAGTTCAGCGTTAGTAGTCGTTTGACAACTGAAAATGCTATATTCTCTTTTCTCAGTGAGGTACTGGATGGGTTAAACAAAAGATATCGAACGCCAGGCATAGTTTTTAATGTAGCTAAGGCGTTTAAATGTGTTATCACAAAATATAGTTCCATAAGTTGAACCATAACGGAACACGGGGAGTAGCTCACAATTGGTTCACCTCTTACTTTAACAACAGACAGCTAAAGGTCATTATTCACAGTGTTGAGAATGGCTGTGATGTGGGGTCTGAATGGGGTACGGTCAAAACTGGGGTGCCCCAGAGATCAGTGTTGGGGCCACTCCTGTTCCTTATTTATATGAATGATATACCCTCTAGTATTACATGTAACTCTAAAATACGAGGTGCGGCTAGAAAAAAACCGGACTGATGCTGGAAAAAACATTTATTTACAATTTCATGTTATCTCCTTCAATGTACTCTCCCCCTCGGTCTCTACACCGCTCCATACGAATTTTCCACTGTTCATAGCAATGCTGCAGATCATTTTCGGTAAGTCCACACATTACTTCCGTCGCTTTTTCTTTTACTGCTTCAACAGTCTCAAATCTAGTTCCTTTCAAAGCTGACTTGACTTTAGGGAAAAGAAAAAAGTCACAGGGGGCAAAATCAGGTGAGTAGGGTGGATGATCTAAGATGGGAATGTTGTGTTTTGCCAAAAACGTCTTCACTGACAACGCACTGTGAGCTGGGGCATTGTCTTGGTGAAGGATCCATGACTTTTTCTCCACAAATCGTTCCATTTTCTCCGTACTCGCTCACGTAGGGTAGCCAGGACGCTAATGTAGTAATGCTGATTCACTGTTTGTCCCTCTGGTACCCAATCAATGTGCACAATCCCTTTGATGTCAAAAAAAAACAATCATCATTGCCTTGAATTTCGATTTTGTCATTCATGCTTTTTTTGTCGTGGAGAACCAGGAGTTTTCCAATGCATCGATTGGCGTTTAGTTTCGGGATCGTAAGTAAAAAACCACGATTCATCGCAAGTAATAACATTTTGTAAGAAGGTGGGATCACTTTCAATGTTTTCCAGGATGTCAGAACAAATCATTCTTCGGCGTTCCTTCTGTTCAATTGTGAGACACTTTGGAACCATTTTTGAACACACTTTGTTCATGTTGAAACTTTCATGAAAAATCTGCCTAACACTTTCCTTGTCAACTCCTGTTAACTCAGACACTGCTCTTATTGTTAAACGGCGATCTTGTCGAACAAGTTTACCGATTTTTTCAATGTTTGCATCAGTTTTTGCTGACAATGGTCTGCCAGTGCGAGTGTCATCACTGGTGTCTTCGCGGCCATCTATAAATCGTTTAAACCACTCAAACACTTGTGTTCGCGATAAACAATCATCGCCGTACACTTGTTGTAACATTACAAACGTTTCACTTGCAGATTTTCCTAGTTTGAAACAAAATTTGATGTTAACACGCTGTTCTTTCTGTACACTCAACGTTTTCCGACGCACAGACAAAACGTCAACTACTTAAAACAGACGCCACGGGCAGACTGAGTGCAGGAGGCAGATGAAACTCGAGCAGTAGGCGGAGCGAGAGTCACGTGACAGGCCACGCGACTTTCAGCCTTATTGCATTCGTTTTATTGTTTCACCAGTACTAGTCCGGTTTTTTTCTAGCCACACCTCGTATTTCTGTTTGCCCGTGACACTAGCTTGGTAGTAAAGGTGGCTGTGTGCAACATTGGCTCGGTTTCAAACAGTGCAGTTCAAATGGTTCAAATGGCTCTGAGCACTATGGGACTTAAATTCTGAGGTCATCAGTCGCCTAGAACTTAGAACTAATTAAACCTAACTAACCTAAGGACATCACACACATCAATGCCCGAGGCAGGATTCGAACCTGCGACCGTAGCGGTCGCTCGGCTCCAGACTGCAGCGCCTAGAACCGCACGGCCACTCCGGCCGGCCAAGTGCAGTTCATGACATAAGTTCACGGTTTATAGAAAATAAACTAACGCTAAATCACAGTAATACTCAGTTTTTACAGTGTCTAACACACAATTCAACAAACCCCGATTTTTCACTTTCACAGACTGGGCACATGATTAGTGAAACTGAGCAGTTAAAATTTCTAGGTGTTCAAATGGGTAGTAAACTGTAGTGGAAAGCCCACGTTCAGGATCTTGTTGAAAGACTTAATGCTGCCATTTTTGCTACTCGAACGGAATCTGAAGTAACTGATCGTTCGACACGAAAATTAGTCTACTTTGCTTATTTTCATTCGCTTATTTCGTATGGTATTATACTTTGGGGTAACTCTTCTTCTAATAGGATATATTGGGCTCAGAAACGGGCAGTTCGTCAATAAAAGGTGTAATTTCGCGAACTTCTTGTCGACTCCTGTTCACTAGTCTGGGTATTTTGACATTGCCCTCTCAATATATTTATTCTTTACTGTCGTTTCTTGTTAACAATATCAACTTTTTCCCAGGAATTAGCAGCTTTCATTCAGTTAATAGTCGACAGAAATCAAACCTGCATTTGGTTCGGACTTCCTTAACCCTTGTACAGAATGGTGTGCAGTATACTGCTGCATCCATTTTCAATAAACTACCACAAGAATTCAAAAATCTTAGCAGTAATTCACGCGCTTTCAAATAGAAACTGAAGAGTTTCCTCTTGGGCCAGTCCTTCTATTCTGTTGAGGAGTTCCTTGCAAAATTAAGCTGATTCTTATGTTACATTGTTGATTGCGTTTACTTAAACTTATGGCTGGACTTTTTTGGGTTCATAAACATTTTCTTTTATCTATTATTACTTTTATGTTGTAATTTCATGTACTGACACGTTTGCTCCTCAGTTTCGTCCTACGGAACCAGACGTGTAAATAAAAATAAATAAAACAGCGTATTTATTGTATTTGGGGAAACTAAAAGAGGTGTAACGTAATTCGGTTCAGGTATGAATCTCCTTTTTACAGTCCCATGTACGAATCTTATTACTTCGCGAAGACCTCTAGCCATTCTGAACTATGGTACTTTTCCAAATCATTTGATGAAAGTGATTTTTGAGACTGCCAGGTGTTTCATGCCAACGTATTTTGTTAACATCATTAAAATTTTGTTAACTGCAGCCAAGTTTATATCATCTTTCCTTATAATATTAAAGCTAGTAACTTCATTTTCATAAAATCATTGAAGGCATAAAGTGATGTCTTCCATTTCCCAGCAACCTACATTTGAGTGCTTCTCTTACAGTATCCCATTACTTTAGTGTCCCTGTAAGAATCGCTTTCGTGGTATCAGTCTAGGACTGAAATTAGAGATATACATTAAAACAGATGTTTAGTTGCATGAAATGTCACAGTCTTTTTGTAAACCGATACGTATTAAACAAAAACGTTCTCAGAGGTGGTGATGCTTTATGCATTAAATATACAGTAACGTTAACGTGTGATGAATAATCTCAAAGATTTTTAAAGTTATACAGACGCAAATACCCTACGGCAGTGAGGCGAAATTTTAAATCCTATTGTACTGCGCGGTCCCCTGTAAAGAACGCGTAGACAGGAGCAGCTCTGATCCTTCAGTTAATGAAATCTGCCAGACCGAATTAGCCTTACGCATCCATTTCTCTAGGAGCATCATGTGTACGCTTAAAGGAAACGTAAGCTATAAAGTGAAGTGCCAAGTTTACAGAACTTAAAATGTGGCACTAAAACTGCGGTAGCGGAGACACAACCAGCTTTTTACTCCTTGCTAAGTGCGTCGTTAAAGTAAGTCCACTTCTGTTAATAGCTGAAGGGATCTTGCGACAGAATGCCCATTAGCTCTTAAAACCTACATAAAACTAAATCCTGTGCTCGACAGAACGTAAACTCACGTTCAAAAAAACACCTTGAATGGCTGGACATATCCACAGGACATGTACATTAGTATGTTCTGCAGTAATAACTAGCATTTCAGCCACCTCGGTTCAGCATGTGTCCTGTTGCCTAGCAGGCACAGGGTCCGCCACGGGCCCTGATAAATCGTTCCCTGCGTAATAGCATCGATACGTATAAGCCGCTAATGGCGTCCTGTGGTATAGCCATCGATGTTGCATTCACCTGGTTCCACTGTTCGTATGTGGTGGTTGGCAATGGGCTACAGCGCTGCACTCGTCTTTCTCCATAACCCACACGTTTTCAGTTGCCGGCAAGTCTGGTGATATGGCTGGCCAATGCGAAAGTCGGACAGCATGTGACACCAAGAAGGCACGTATTCGTGCAGCAACATGTAGTCGTGCATTATCTTGCTGAAAAATGGGGTCCCCTGTGTTGTGCAGAAAGGGTATGGCTACGGGTCGCAGGATGTCATTCACGTAGGTCACACTGGTCACAGGCCCCTGGACACACACAAACTGTGGTTTGTGGTTGTACACAATAGCACCACACACCACAAGGCCTCGATTTTGGCGCTGTATCTATCGCCCGATGCAGACACCGTGATGCCGCTCCCTCTGTCTGCGGCGAATCAAACTATACGCATCACTTTCAAACAAACAGAACCTGGGTTCTTCCTAAAACACTATCTGTCTCCATTCCTGTCCGCAATGACTTCGTTCCATACTCTATTATGGTCTAGCGTGTTTCTGCACATTTGTCAAAGGTAGGCGGAGAAGTGGATGATGCGCACGTAATCCATGCCGTAATAAACGGCGGACTGTCACCCCTGATAGTGTACGATGTGTTATACTGTTCCACTTTTGCTCCAGAGCCGAGGAGGACGCAGATCTGTTCTGCAACGCCATTCGATGAGATGTCGATCTTTTCGAGTAGTGGTCGTCTTGGTGGTGCGTCCTGACCCATCTCGTCGTGTTCTATGGTCTTCCGTGAACCATTCTGCACACACCCGTTGCGCTGCCGTAACACTTCGTCCCACACGAGCTACAATGTCCCTGATGGATGAATCACATTCTCCCGAGTAAATAATGCGCCCTCTTCCAAACTCTTTAATTTGACGGTACGTTCGCGCATACGTCTGCGAGGCGTCCTGCACGTCTGCTCAAGTCACACCGATCCATTATAATCAGTTTATAGCGACAACGAAAGCCGCAGGTATATTTTACCGGTATATGGTGTTGCGCCGTGATATTGATGTTGACCTTGAACCCAAGGGCCAACATGGTTCAAATGACAATCATTTCTGCACAACATACTAATGTTCATGTCCTATGAATATGAACGTCCTATCTCTAGTAATTCAAGTTGTCCTCTTTCTTCTGAACGGAGTGTAGCTTAGATAACAGTACCAACCTTATTTAACCAGGCGAATTACATTTGCAATTCATTGTCTCTGAATCCACGTTAGTCTTCTGTCAAATTTTTCAACGTTTAGTGTGGTACATTAACATAGGGCTCCTTCGTTTAAAGGAAGCATGTTCATTCTGTACTCAAACATACGTGCCACATCATCTTGTATTACTGAGGACCGATGTTAGAATTCCTGTCCAGTGATTCGACTCACATCAGGTTGGACAAGCAGGGGGCACCAACTGAATACAAAGAAGGGAAGTATGTGGGCTTTCTTGGTTGACGAGAGAGTGTAAAAGAACAGTTGAAATATTTTAACTGGCAGATATCTCGCAAGAACCTTCTTAGAAAACTTCAAGATTGTATTTCAGGGCAGAAAGTACGAACCATAACAATTTCCCCTACGTATGTAAATGCATAGATCGTCCACTTCTCTCTCCCTATGCTCCTACCATGAATGAAACGGGAAGAATCTACATCTACATCCATACTCCGCAAGCCACCAGACGGTGTGTGGCAGAGGGAACCTTGAGTACCTCTATCGGTTCTCCCTTCTATTCCAGTCTCGTATTGTTCGTGAAAAGAAAGATAGTCGGTATGCCTCTGTGTGGGCTCTAATCTCTCTGATTTTATCCTCATGGTCTCTTCTCGAGATATACGTCGGAGGGAGCAATATACGGCTTGACTCCTCGGTGAAGGTATGTTCTCGAAACTTCAACAAAAGCCCGTACCGAGATACTGAGCGCCTCTCCTGCAGAGTCTTCCACAGGATTTTATCTATCATCTCAGTAACGCTTTCGTGATTACTAAATGATCATGTAACGAAGCGTGCTGCTCTCCGTTGGATCTTCTCTATCTCTTCTATCAACCCTATCTGGTACGGATCCCACACCGGTGAGCAGTATTCAGGCAGTGGGCGAACAAGTGTACTGTAACCTACTTCCTTTGTTTTCGGATTGCATTTCCTTAGGATTCTTCCAATGAATCTCAGTCTGGCATCTGCATCACCGACGATTAATTTTATATGGTCATTCCATTTTAAATCACTCCTAATGCCTACTCCCAGATAATTTACGGAATTAACTGCTTCCAGCTGCTGACCTGCTATATTGTAGTTAAATGATAAAGGATCTTTCTTTCTATGTATTCGCAGCACATTACATTTGTCTACATTGAGATTCAATCGTCATTCTCTGCACCATGCGTCAATTCGTTGCAGATCTTCCTGCATTTCAGTACAATTTTCCATTGTCACAACCTCTCGATATACTACAGCATCAGCCGCAAAAAGCTTCAGCAAACTTCCGTTGTTATCCACAAGGTCATTTATGTATATTGTGAATAGTAACGGTCCTACGACACTCCCCTGCGGCACACCTGAAATTACTCTTGCTTCGAAAGACTTCTCTCCATTGAGAATGACATGCTGCGTTCTGTTATCTAGGAACTCTTCAATCCAATCACACAATTGGTCTGATAGTCCATATGCTCTTACTTTGTTCATTAAACGATTGTTGGGAACTTTATCAAACGCCTTGCGGAAGTCAAGAAACATCGCATCTACCCGGGAACCCGTGTCTATGGCCCTCTCAGTCTCGTGGACGAATAGCGCGAGCAGGGTATCACACGATCGTCTTTTTCGAAACCCATGCTGATTCCTACAGAGTAGATTTCTAGTCTCCAGAAAAGTCATTATACTCGAACATAATACGTGTTCCAAAATTCTACAACTAATCGACGATAGAGATATAGGTCTATAGTTCTGCACATCTGTTCGACGTCCCTTCTTGAAAACTGGGATGACCTGTGCCCTTTTCCAATCTTTTGGAACGCTACGGTCTTCTTGAGACCTACGGTACACCGCTGCAAGAAGGGGTGCAAGTTCCCTCGCGTACTCTGTGTAAAATGAACTGGTATCCCGTCAGGTCCAGCTGCCTTTCCTCTTTTTAGCGATTTTAATTGTTTTTCTATCCCTCTGTCATCTATTTCGATATCTACCATTTTTCATCTGTGCGACAATCTAGAGAAGGAACTACAGTGCAGTCTTCCTCTGTGAAACATCTTTGGAAAAAGACATTTAGTATTTCGGCCTTTAGTCTGTCATCCTCTGTTTCAGTACCATTTGGGTCACAGAGTGTCTGGACATTTTTTTTATCCACCTACCACTATGACATATGACAAAAATTTCGTAGGATTTTCTGCTAAGTCAGGACATAGAACTTTACTTTCGAATTCATTGAACGCCTCTCGCATAGCCCTCCTCACACTACGTTTCGCTTCGTGTAATTTTTGTTTGTCTGCAAGGCTTTGGCTATGTTTATGTTTGCTATGAATTTCCCTTTGCTTCCGCAGCAGTTTTCTAACTCGCTTGTTGTACCATGGTGGCTCTTTTCCATCTCTTACGATCCTGCTTCGCACATACTCATCTAATGCATATTGTACCTTGGTTTTGAACTTTGTCCACCGATCCTCAGCACTATCTGTACTTGAGACAAAACTTTTTTGTTGAGACGTGAAGTACTCTGAAATCTGCTTTTTGTCACTTTTGCTAAACAGAAAAATCTTCCTATCTTTTTTAATGTTTCTATTTGCGGTTGAAATCATCGATGCAGTAACCGCTTTATGATCGCTGATTCCCTGTTCTGTGTTAACTGTTTCAAATAGTTAGGTTCTGTTTGTCACGAGAAGGTCTAATATGTTATCGCCACGAGTCGGTTCTCTGTTTAACTGCTCAAGGTAGTTTTCAGATAATGCACTTAAAAATTTCACTGGATTCTTTGTCCCTGCCACCCGTTATAAACGTTTGAGTCGCCAGTCTATATCTGGCAAATTAAAATCTTCGCCCAGAACTATAACATGGTCAGGACAATAACATGTGGTGCAATAATAAAAACCCTCTTGCATGCACTCCATTGATACGCACACTGTAGATACAAATGTAAATAAATTTAGGTTTTCAATGGTTTCCTTAAATCACTTATGACAAATGCTGTGATTGAAATTGCTCACCTGGCCCATGTCATTTTATTTACTTGTCCAGTTAGGGTTATGTCCCGTCTCTGGCCTCGTTGTCTAATAATCTTTTCTCCTTATTTGTTTCAGACGTTAAAAATGTGCGCTATATTGGCGTAAACACGAAACATCATGTAGCCTAATAAGAATTAATCGTATTATCTGATCTTTGGAGGTCATGGCAGAAACCCGTCTCATCCCACTCACCGTCCTGGTAAAGTTTCATCGAGACCAATTCGCATGTACACCACTGAATCGAACTGATTGGCGTCCTGCTGAAACTGCATGTGTATTGGCACCTGTGCACGCTATGCATATGGTAATGCTGGTCACATCTGTAGTATTCATTAGGCGACACGTGCCCGCCGAATCGTGCCGTATAGTGAGCACCTCAGGAAACTAGGTCACACATGGAATCAGTCTTTAGCGAACAACCATGCGGGACCTGACATAACACGAAATATATCAGTTGTATCAGATTTCTACATTGCTGCTGCTATTTTTGGAACATACAAGCATTGTAGTATAAAAACCAAAAATAATTAATTACTATTAGGTAGGGTCTTTCATGGATCACCAACACCCACATAATGATTAGGGCAACACGTTCACGCTTTAGACACGCGCAAGAGAAATAAAACGTTGACTATTGTAACAGGACATAACAATATCGTCTCGGGATGTTTTTTGCGATAAAGAGAGAATGTGGATCTTTTGGAAACATATACCGAACCATCAAACGAATCTTACAACGTCTTGCTATAAAAGTGAAGTCTATTAAAATACTCGTAATTAGAAGCTGTTGGTCAGAACGGCTGCATCCCACCATGCGACCACTTTTCTGCACATCTCGTAGCAGTAGAAAAACGCCACAGTTTCAGAAAATGGCATCATAAGTTGCGGGCACATGAAAGAAATGGACTCAGTTGAGATGTAAAGGGAATCGGAAGCGGAAAGTGTAACCAAATATGAGTAGGTAGAACGATTATTGGCCGAAGTCCGGCGCATTCATCCAAATTTTTAATTCCTCTTTTCTTCCTGCACATGTAGTGACCGGATTTATTCGACTGTAGTTGAGATCATCTCTATCCAACCTACAAAGCGCTATAAATTTCTGAGATATGATCGCCCCATAACAATGTGTAAGGAGAAGGTAACTTGTGGGAAATGCATGAAAGATGCCCATCTGAAAGTGTCATCGTGTTCCACGTCAGTGTAAGTTCTTCGCGCTGCCACCCCATTTGAAGCTCGAAATCAACAGTGTTTTCTTATAGAAAATAAAGTTCAGAAAATGACATGACCGAAGTAATCTCACATACTGAGACAAAAAAGATAAAAAGTTGGAGCGACCTCTATATTTGACCTCAAACATGAACAATCAAAAATGATAAAGAAGCACACTTTTCCAAGATTGGATGGCTGATTGAAACAGAAAGCGTCATTTCAGTAAACTCTTTCTGAGAAACTTAGTCGAATAGAAGATCTGAAGTCCTTAGATGTAAACAAACTTGCTGGGAAAACTACTGCAAGTATTCAAATTGTAAGACGAGATCACACTCAAGATACTTACCAAGAACAACCCACTTTCAGTTATTACCATTCAGCTCCTCGAAGACAGGAAGACAATGGACAAGACTACAACATAATATACACTGAAGCGCCAAAGAAACTGGTATAGGCATGCGTATTCCAATATATTTAAAAAGGCAGAATACGGCGCTGCGGTCGACAACGCCTATATACGACAAGATGTGTCTGGCGCAGTTGGTAGATCGGTTACTGCTGCTACAATGGCAGTTGTCATGATTTGAGGGAGTTTGTACGTGGTGTTATAGTCGGTGCAGGAGCAATGGGCCGCAGCATCTCCGAGGTAGCGATGAAGTGGGGATTTTCCAGTACGACCAGTTCACGAGTGTACAGGGAATATCATTAATCCAGTAAAACATAAAATATTCGGCAAAAGTGCAAACCTTCCGCAAATTTCTGCAGATTTCAATGCTGGGCCATCAACAATTGTCAGCGTGCGAACCATTCAACAAAACATCAACAATATGGGCTTTCGGCCGACTCGTGTACCCTTGACGACTGCACGACACAAATCTTTACGCCTCACCTTGGATGTCTGCACCGACATTGGACTCCTGATGACTGGAAACATATTGCCTGGTCGGACGAGTCTCATTTCAAACTGTATCGAGTGGATGGACGTGTACGGGTATTGATACAACCTCATGAATCCATGGACCCTGCATGTCAGCATGGGACTGTTCAAGCTGGTGGTGGCTCTGTAATGGTGTGAGGCCATGTGCAGTTGGAGTGATATGGAACCACTGATACGCCTAGGTACGACTCAGACAGGTGACACGTACGTAGTCATCCTGCCTGATGACCTGTATCTATTCATGTCCATTGTGCATTCCGCCGAACTTGGGCAATTACAGCAGGACAATGCGACACCCCACACGTTCAGAATTGCTACAGAGTGGTTCCAGGAACACTCTTCTCAGTTTAAATCTTCCACTGGCCACCAAAATCAACAGACATGAACATTATGGAGCATATCCGAGATGCCTTCCAACGTGCTGTTTAGAAGAGATCTCCACCCCCTCGTACTCTTACAGATTTACGGACAGTCCTGCAAGATTCTTGGTGTCAGTTCCCCCCCAGCACTACTTTAGACATTAGTCGAGTCCATGAAACCTCGCGTTGCGCCACTTCTACGTGCTCGAGGGGGCTCTACACGATATTAGGCAGGTGTACCAGTTTCTTTGGCCCTTCAGTCTAAAACGCTCACTAAGACTATCGAAAAATAAATATAGGAAGATCTTAGGAAATTTAATAATAACCTGATCATGTAGACGACTGAGAAACGTCGAAAAATGAAACTTTTAAACACTGTCATGTTTGAAGGAAATGATAGTTACAGACTGACATAACGTAACTAAAATCGTTGGAGATTTCACCCAAGAGCTGTCTACTGCGAACACTGACAGATCACGCGACGAATAGCACTCAATGATACATAGGAAGATACAGTGGAAATAAACGCTCTGAAGTTGAAATTACACTTAAAAAGCTAAGAAAAAGGCCCTTGAGAGGATATGGTAGCAAATGAAATGCTTAAACTAGATGGAAGTAACCCGCTGAAAGATGAGTATAGTAATCAATAAGGGCATTAAGTCTGGAATAATATCAAGAAAATGGAGAAAAAGGCGACCAGGAAAACTTGGAGAACTAACATGCGACCAAACCTGTAACAAACCACCCTTGAAACTGCCAGTATAACTGGTAGGTATAATAAAGCTCCTAAAATACGTTAATGAGCGGGAAGAAAGTCAATCAAAGCGGATGAAGATGAAACGTCCCCTTTGAACAATTATACAAGCTTGTCCTTAAACTGACATACAATATTTTTAGCGCAACGCAATCTGACTTCCAAAAATCCCTACAAAAGAATGGGCCCTGACTAACAGTAAACTATACCTTTCACAAATCACTTACCTCACAAAAATCTTCGCTGCTCAAGCTACTGCAATACAGCGAGCGCCACTACTGCCAGCTAAATAAAAGATTCAAACTATGGAAGGCACTAACTACTGATAGGGATAGTTAGCAAATGAAAGATATTAATAGAGAACAAACAATGTATTTACCTTAATATCATCATATATAAATATAGCAGTTCATGACAAATTACAAATCTCCGCCATCTCTCTCCCCACATCCACCACTGCTGGCGGCTCACCTCCAACTGCGCAACGCTACGTGTTGTTCACAGCCAGCTGCCTAACACTACAATGGCGAGTATTACAACAATGCAAAGCAGCCACAGACTGCACACAGCACAGCCAGTGATTTTCATACAGAGGTGGCGTTACCAATAAAAAACCTAAACAGCCTACTTACATAGAGAAAACATAAACAGCCTACTTACATAGAGAAAACATAAACAGCCTACTTACAGAGAGTTTACCGCCATTAAATTCCAGTCGGCAAACGAGTGCACCAAGGTGACAGTATCTCTCCAAAATTGTTCGCCCTTGCAAATCACTAGAATGGAATAGCAGTGGAATAAAAGTAAGTGCCTTATACCTGAATCATCTGCACTTGCCGATAATGATGTAAGTGAAGATTTAGAAGAACTAAGGAGCATGATCCAAGAACAAAAACCTCACGCTGGAAAGATGGGCTTGAAAACGATCATCAGCAAAATTAAAATACTTACCCTAGACTACTGACAACTTGGTTGGAACCTGTCTGCAGAAGCTGTTGATGAATATATTTACCAAAGCCAGAATATTAAACTAGGGAAAATCAACCAGTATTAAAAAATTCCTCGCAGAATGTGACTGAACTTGCCAGCGTTCCGGAAAGTAAGATTTATCCTCGCCAACAAGGATATCCTAAATAACCCGAAGGCTAAGGTCTGTAATATGTGCATTCTACCAGTTACAACCTACGGTCTGTAAACTATGGATCTTTTTTTTTTTTTTTTTAAATGTGTGAAATCTTATGGGACTTAACTGCTAAGGTCATCAGTCCCTAAGCTTACACACTACGTAACATAAATTATTCTAAGGACAAACACATACATCCATGCCCGAGGGAGGACTCGAACCTCCGCCGGCACCAGCCGCACAGTCCATGACTGCAGCGCCTGAGACCGCTCGGCTAATCTCGAGCGGCAAACTATGGATCTGAGTAAGACAAGTGCACACAATAAGCCACAGAGCGACAGATGCTAGGAGTCAGCTTCAGGGAAAGGATTCTATTAGAGGATATTAGAATGAGAACGAATGTAACAGGCGTCCTAGACAGAATTTCAGAATTGGACACGTAGCTCGACAAGACTGCAGCGAGCTCAGTGGAGACCAAGGGATCGCAGGGCTGGCTTTGGAAGACACCAAAAGATGTGGTTTGATGATGTGAAGCTGGTGACTTGAACACGGTGGTACGATGTTGCACAAAAACGAAGACAACGGAAACAGATCTGTTCAAATGGTTCAAATGGCTCTGAGCACTATGGGACTCTACTGCTGAGGTCATTAGTCCCCTAGAACTTAGAACTAGTTAAACCTAACTAACCTAAGGACATCACAAACATCCATGCCCGAGGCAGGATTCTAACCTGCGACCGTAGCGGTCTTGCGGTTCCAGACTGCAGCGCCTTTAACCGCACGGCCACTTCGGCCAGCGAAACAGATCTGTTTTTGTAAGTGTACGCACCGCAATGTCCATGTTAACAGGCGTACAGTTACTTCCAAGAACGCACAATAAAGATTACTACAGAATTAAAAAGTCTAGCTTCAGCCAAAGAATCCGACGGGTAAAATATTTCAAACACTTCTAAACACTATGTACCATCACAAAAATGGGCAAGAAATAGACCACTTCCACAGAAAGCAAGCAAGAAGCCACCGTTTTGGGGAAAGTTAGATTTAACCGAAGAAAACAACTCCGGAATGGCTCTGGAAATTTTCACTGACACTTGCTATTTTTCTACTTATTCTCCATAATGTAAGGCTAAAGAAGACACTTTGGTGGAAAGAAAATATTTTTTCAACAAATGCCACCTGTTACGCATTTTAATGTGAACAGTTTAAGAAAACTCGTAAAGACTGGAACTTCTAACGCCTAAGTGACTATGTTTCTTTGAGAAACATTGCAAACCTTCTGATAACGATGTTTTCAAAACCTACACCATTTACAGGTAGGTTGATATAGATGATGAGAGAGTAAAAGATGAGTCGGCCGTATTTCTGCATGAACACGTTCCCTTCTGTGCATATTACACTCACAACGAAGGATCAAAGCAAAAGGACAACTTCCGTTGTTCAAATTTTTCCGTAACAGTGTACTTGGGCTTTGTAGGCAAGTGATTCATAGTCTTTGAGTCGATGATGTACGGGATGGTACGACAATGAAGCAGATGAAGAGCCAGTGACTAAAAAATCTTCTCTTTTATTACTAGACTCACTGATAAAATGCGAAGTACCCAGAGAAGATGGTCGGATGACAATGTAATTTCGTACACGTGCACACCATCGGCACGTATGTAAATGATTAGAATGGGAATTCTCTGAAGCAGGTTGTACCACCTCCACAGATCATTAGTGTTGTTCGTGTTTAGTGTTGTTACCAGGCACGGTAGGATATACAGGGTGTCCCAGCTATCTTGTCCATCCAGAATATCTCTGGAACAATAACAGCTATTGGAAAACGACTTTCACCGGTATCAATGTAGGGCAGGGGCCCATGAATGTACATATTCGGAAACATTCTAAAACAAAAGCATATGTGCTTTTTAATACAAACTTATGTTTTTTTAAATGGACCTCCTGTATTTTTTCTTCAGCAATCCATAGCATGACAAAGCACATACACAATGGCGTTGATTGCATCGCAATATTCCCATTACATCCCGAGATATTAAGACGCGAAGTTGACGCTTGAAACACCCGACACGCGCTGCTAGTGCACGCCCTGAGGCTCAGGCGTGAACCCCAAGCTGCCCGTAATCGCGATGTGACTGACATGCGTAATCACACTTCCATACTTATCAAGAGGTCCGCTGCCATCCTCCATTAACGTCGTACATTCCAGCAGGTATTTATCCCATAGGCTAGGGGTGATGCGGTTCTGTAACATATCTGTGTACCGCAACGTAGTCACAAAGTTAACTTCGCTTATCGTTAATCCGTTACTAAAAAGGTAATGCCGTTCAACGTTAAAACTTTACTTTATTGTAGATCTAGCGCAAGTGACAGTTAATCATTCACTCGTAATAGTAAAATTCATGTTAATGGTTTTAGTGAAACGAGCAAGTGGACTAAAAGTTTTACCGTTGTTTAGGTAAAAATGTTTTGATTTGGGAAGTTCAGGTAGGACATAGAAGATGAATGTAAACATGTTTAACCAATTAGTTTTATTATCACATAATTATCAATGTTATGTTTATCTAATGCGTTAAATAACAAATTGTTGCAAACAAATGTTTCTTAACATCACTGGGTAAAATGGCCCTTTGTAGAAACTTCCACTGGAAACGAGCAAATGGACTAAAAGTTTTACCGTTGTTTGGGTAAAAATGTTTTGATTTGGGAAGTTCAGGTAGGACATAGAAGATGAATGTAAACATGTTTAACCGATTAGTTTTGTTATCACATAATTATCAATGTTATGTTTATCTAATGCGTTAAATGACAAATTGTTGCAAACAAATGTTTCTTAACATCACTGGGTAAACTGGCCCTGTGTAGAAACATCCACTGTGATACCAGCACTACATACTAAACATAGCGTTCACATCTCATCCTCAAAGTGATGCCCATTGGCTTGCATACATAGGGTCACTCTGCGGATGAAGGATGCCCTACTTCGTGCTACTGTTTCCTCTTTGATGGCTGTACAAGCATCAATAATGCGTTGCTTCATGTCCTCTGGCGTTGTTGGTTCATGTTGGTAAACAGCATCCTTCACTGCTCCCCAAAGAAAATAATCCAGCGGTGTAAGGTCCGGAGATCGGGCAGGCCATCTAACTGGGCCTCCTCGTCCAATCCACCTACCAGGGAACTTACGGTTCAGAAGTCGTCGTGCTCGTAAGACGTTATGTGCAGGGCATCCGTCATGCTGATACCACATGACCTTTTCTCCGGTTCATAGGTACGGTGTCCAAGAGAACAGGAAGATTGTGTCGTATAAATCTGGATTATTGTCTGCCATTTTGGATGCCATTTACAAAGAAAGGTCCGATAATGGTATCTCCAATAATCCCACACCAAACATTAACTTTCCACGGACGTTGATGCTCTACCTGACGGAGCCATTTTGGATTGTCTGCGGGCCAATAATACATATTCCTCATATTGACAATACCTTTGTTGGAGAATGATGCCTCGTTGGTAAAGAGAACATCTGCAAAAAAATTTGGATTAGTCAGAAGTTTTTGCTGAGCCCACCGACAAAATGTTACACTATTGCGGATGTCATTTCCATGAAGATCCTGGTGTAAAAGAACATGGTAAGGATGAAATTTATGACGTTTAAGAATACGCTGTGCACTTGATTTCGACACACCAACTTCACGTTCAATTTGACGTGTGCTGATTTGAGGATTCACAGCTATGGTAACGAGCACCGCAACTTCAGCACGTTCATCTGTGCGTATTCTAGGACGATGTCGAGGTCTTGGATTTCAGCTTCCCGTTTCACGTAGACGAGATGTGAGACGACCAAACATCCGGCGCGAAGGCGATGGCTTGTCAGGGAATCGTCTTCTGTACAGTCGTTCTGCCTGAACAGCATTTCGTCCACCTACAACAGGGTATAGTACAGGTATGTAGAGTAGGGTAGAAAACACACATATTAACTTAATAATCATAATGTTCGCTAAAAGTACTATCAACAAACAAGCAATGTCATAACGTATTTCCCGTCAACGTACATTCTTCATAGATCAACAGCATTTCTACCATATCTTCATGTGTGTACATTATACTGTAGAGTATAAGTTCCACAACACAGCGTTTATTCACAAAGTGTACTACCTCCGTGCCGTCACTAGATTACTCTGATGCACGACAACACTGGCAAGCGGTGTACTGCACGCCAAAGCAACAACAAATGGGATGCTCGGAGGGTGGTGGAGTACAGGAGTTTGCATGGGTCGCAAATCATAAACAAGGCGAAGTGGTAACTGTGGCAGTAGTGGGAACTACGTTGGACACTTGACTAGGTAGAGCCAGGCCCTGCGCGACAGGCACAATGGATCATATAACGCATTAGATAAACCTTATTTTGGGTGTGCAGGATAAATAAGACAACCTGACGGGTGTACACCGATCGGTACTGGTTCATATTGTGTACGTATATACGTAAAATGTGCAAGAAGGAAACCATTATGTGCTTATGAGAGTTGATGGCAGCAGACCGTATTATTCGTTTCGGACCTCTTGATAAGTATGGAGGTGTGATTACACATGTCAATCACATCGCGATTACAGGCAGCTTGTGGTTCACACCTGAGCCTCAGGACGTGCGCTAGCAGCGCGTGTCGGGTGTTTCAAGCGTCAACTTCGCGTCTCGATATCTCGGGTTGTAACGGGAATATTGCGATGCAATCAACGCGATTGTGTATGTGCTTTGTCATGCTATGGATTGCTGAAGAAAAAATATAGGAGGTCCATTTAAAAAAAAACATAAGTTTGTGTTAAAAAGCACATATGCTTTCGTTTTAGAATGTTTCCAAATATGTACATTCATGGGCCCCAGCACTACATTGATACCGGTGAAAGTCGTTTACCAATAGCTGTTATTGTTCCAGAGATATTTTGGGTGGACAAGATAGCTGGGACACCCTGTATAAGGTATGTGAATAACTTAGGACGTTAGGTGACCACTGTGAAGGAAACGGAGATGCAGCGAACTCGCGTGAGACAGTGTTACCAGCACCTGACATAGTTTGAAAGTGTCCTCATGGTGAGTCTCCATTGGTCTGGCTAGTCGAGTCGTCTAGTATCCAGATTTCTGGTGAAACTGGATATGACAGTGGCCCAATGTTGGACTGTATGGGGACATGAGGTCAGGCAAATTCGTCGTCAAGGTTGCGGTTGGCCACGTCAGAACACTACAAGGGAAGACTGGGGTACTGTGCACCAAGCACATCGAAAACCCTTAATATCTGCGTCTGACATCCAAGGACAAGTAATGGATTCCCAGTAACAATTTATGTCATAGTGTACTATTGTTCGAATGCTAGCAGCAACAGGACTAGGGGATTGCTGCCCCTGCATAGGCTGCCCTTAACACCACAACACATACGGCTGACTGTTGAGTGGTGCCGTGACAGGGAAGCATTGACTGCTGATGAATGGTGTCGGATTGTGTTTAGTGAAGAATGGCGGTATGCCGCTAGACCCTAACCATCGTCAGCGATTACGGTGGCGACCAGGTAGAGGTCACATTCTTCCAATATTTTAATGGGGCACATTGGTGTTACTCCTGGCCTCATTGTGTGGAGAGCTATCGGGTATGACTTCATATCACAGGGGGCTCTGACGGCATAATGTTACGTCACGGGAATCCTGCCTCCTCCTTTGTTACCCGTCATACGTCGGTATCGTGGTGCCGTTTTCCAACAGGACAATGCTCGTCCACACATGGCACACATCTCTAAGAACTGTCTGTGTGATGTTGAGGTACTCCTCTAATCAGCAAGATTCCAGGATCTGTCCCCAAAGAAGAGCTCACATGTCAATTCCATCCTGTTGACAGTATCAAGAATGTCAAGGACCAGTTACAACAGTTGTCGACCGTCTTGCCTCTGGAGACGATACATCTACTTTGACACTCTTGCCAACAGTCTCAGTGCATGAAACGTCGCAGTGATACGTGTGCTAATAATGCCAAGTTCTTCGTAAATGCCGGCCGGAGTGGCCGTGCGGTTCTAGGCACTACAGTCTGGAACCGAGCGACCGCTACGGTCTCAGGTTCGAATCCTGCCTCGGGCTTGGATGTGTGTGATGTCCTTAGGTTAGTTAGGTTTAATTAGTTCTAAGCTCTAGGCGACTGATGACCTCAGAAGTTTAGTCGCATAGTGCTCAGAGCCATTTGAACCATCTTCGTAAATCTGACTCGATTTTGTAATCGGTGTAACAAAATCGCATTACCTTCTCAACCCGTTAAGTTTCATTTCGTCTTCTCGTCCTCATCTGGATAATTCACCGTTTTTGTCAGGCAGTTTTTTTGTAAAATGACCTCAGTAAACAAAAAGGCACAGAATATACAAAATACGACTATGATTCTGTGAGGACAATGGATGTGTTTTTCTATTAGTTGCCAGGTCACATGGGACTGAAGGACATTAGTAAGCTGACATTATAGCAAGAAATGCTTACAGTGTAAACAATGTACGATCACGGGCTGTCGCAGTGGATGCTGTTACCTCGATTTAAGGAGACAATTAGTATACACGAAAAATAAGTAATTGAAGGTAAAAACAACAAAAACCGATTAATACAGTCTGTCTGCTACGGTGGACATTCCTTGAGTCGTACAGATGAGAAGGAGTGGTTTTATCACAATTAGGAATAGTTCAATGCTTTCTGATACACTTGCATATCCTCTGGCAGGAGGCTCTGTTAATGTGCAGTGCTTCTGTCATATCTGTTCTGCTGCGATATATCTTTACTGAATAAATTTCGTATTTTGAAATTCATGGAAAAGTATTTCAGAAGTTGTGAATGATCCAGATTTTTGCAAGATACTTCATTGTATGCCACGATAGCTGGATCACCCACTTTCAGTCAATGATTAACCAGCCACGTGTACCTGAAACACAGAGCTATTACTCAATTTTTCTCCCTTACGTTAACGAGCTCTAGAACTGTGAGTGCTTTCATCTACGCCATGCACGGCCAAGATTTGCGATCCTGTAGCGCGCTCGCGCTTTGCGAGTGCAGCCAGGCCTATTGAGTGCTCCGGCGTCCCCCACCACCGCACTATTCTGAGCAGGTGCGTGAGTGAGAGATGAGTTTGCAACATAGTACGACTACTTCTACAAGGCGAATACCGCAGCATACTTTTATGCTGTCTGCTATTTGTTAGTCTTTATATTCCACTTGTTATTTTTCTGCCAGAGCAATAAACATTATTATTTGAGTAAACAAGTAGATTGATAGTTGAGCATAACTACAGAAAGCTTTACACAGAGGCATTTAGCACTACATTGAGATGTTTATAAATTTGTACAAGTTTCGGTTTTTAGAATATGTAATATGTCTGGAACTATGATTTGTGATAGTCAGACACGTGGAGTTCTGCGGATTAAAATCTGTTAAATGCGAACGTTGAAGGATCTTTGTCAGTTTCGAAACAGAAAAAGAATTCAGACAAGTGTTGAAAGCTAAAGCTGAAAGTAATGAGAAACGTAAGTAGCAAAAAGTGAGAACGGAATGACCAATAAACCTTTAGTCATGCAGTGTCTTGGAATCTTTTTGGGAACTGAAACTCAATCAGACATGTCTGGTCCACAAATAACTGCCATGAGGTACGGTAAATGTTCCATATCATGAACTTGAAGCTGATTTTTGCGTAGGATTACTTTTTGTTTGGTAGCATCGATCTTGTCCTCCATGTCTTTTACCAAAGGATTTTCCCTTTGCTTTAAGATAATTAAATAACTAATGACTACCATAAAAGGTTTCGTCAGCACTCTATTAACCCTTAATTCAGTTTTTTCCCTAGTGAACGCCTTCGGTTCAGGCAGTATTCACTGTCGTTCGTCAGAAGATAAGTCCATCAAATTTGTTTCTGGCTGGCGTTGTAATGACGTTCCAGTCAGCGATTTTCCATCTCATAAGCCTTCGATGGTATATTAAGCACTTTACATGGCCTTTAAACGATACGAAAAGTAAGGGCATTGAACAATATGGCTTCTCAATTTTTCTTTTTTGGACAAGTGTATAGACGCTGTAGTGTTCCTTGTGCACAACGTAAATCTAATTTAACACAAGTGGTTTTCTCAGCAAACTGCTTGGTGTTTGACAAGGCTACTGCACTGCTGTAGCGGCGTCGGGCTGCAGGCTTCATTTTCCTTTCCTCCTCGTCCCTCAGAACCAATTGCAGCTGAGAGTGTTCGGCAGGAGCATGGCCAGGGCGCTCACGCTCGCGAAGTGCTGTTTGGCCAGGCCTGCTCCAGACGGTCTTTTACTGAACTATCTATAAATATTCCATTTATTTTAAACATATTATTCTGATGCTGCTCAAGGAGGAGGCACAGTGATTAAGAAACTGGATTCAGGGGGTTCAAATCCTCGTTTGAATATCTAGATTTATATTTTACGTGGTCTCCCTGAATAGGTTAAGGTTATTGTCGATTTGCAAAACTCCACATGTGCGTAAGTGAATTATACTGAATCAGAATTAATCTTGATACAGACACACCCTTGAGTACTCATTCTGAATTACAGCACGCAAACGGATTGATTGACGTTATGAAATACTTTGGCCCTAGAAATGAATCTTAAGGTGAAGAATTTGCATATTATCATAAAAAATATTCAATATGATAATGAAAACAATACTTGAACGGCCGGCCGTGGTGGCCAAGCGGTTAAAGGCGCTACAGTCTGGAACAGCGCGACCGCTACGGTTGCAGGTTCGAATCCTGCCTCGGGCATGGATGTGTGTGATGTCTTTAGGCTAGTTAGGTTTAAGTAGTTCTAGGTTCTAGGGGACTGATGACCTTAGAAGTTAAGTCCCATAGTGCTCAGAGGCATTTGAATACTTGAACGAACTCCTTAGTTTATTACAAAATAAAGCACTAAAATGGAAACGCATCTGAATCAATCTTGAAATCACCAAAAGTACAAACATAGAATTAACCGTGAGATTTAGAAAAATGTAGCTATCAGTTGGCAAAGTTACTCGAAGGGTTCGCATCCGACTTCATGTAATGTATCTTAACTTCTATACTCATCGATTACAGTGACTGTGACTTAATAGAAAACCAAAGAAGCCCCTGTCTGTAATGATGAACGGATGAAAAGTGGACAGTAGACATTATCACGAATCTGAACTACGAATTGGAGATTGTCCTAACATGCCGAAGCTGCTAGTCATGGTCACCATTATCTTCAGCGTAAAACGAGCAGAGTAGTGGATCCCATGAAGTACGACACTAGAGCAGTTCTTCTGAGGATTAGGGCATTGGGCCGGCCGCGGTGGCCGAGCGGTTCTAGGCGCTTTAGTCCGGAACCGCGCGACTACTAAGGTCCCAGGTTCGAATCCTGCCTCGGGCATGGATGTGTGTGATATCCTTAGGTTAGTTAGGTTTAAGTAGTTCTAAGTTCTAGGGGACTGATGACCTCAGATGTTAAGACCCATACTGCTCAGACCCATTTGAACCATTTGATTAGGGCATTGGAACCCAGTCAACTCTTCCAGTTGAAGGCGCAGCCTGTGGAGAGTCAATGTGTTCAGCACCAAGCCGCTCAACGAAGTCCCTTCGAAGTCAGTAAAGAATTGACTGCTCCTTCCTTTCCCCCAAGATAAACTCGACCTCCAATCCTCCTAAAAGTTATTTCTGTCCGGCAATGGCGAAATTGTTTCATTGACAAAATATCCCGCCAAGAAGAGGTGAAACATTAAAGGACCAATGGACTCAGTTTCCTCCCCTCTTTTCTGCAAAATTCCCGCTACGAGTTACGTCCTCATGACGTCACACGAATTTCACCAATCAGTTTCCTCTCACCCAGCAGCCAGCTTCACGTCACAGGTCTTGGGAAAAGCTAAAAAAACTGTGCTCGGAGCTAGCCGCCATCATTGCAACATTGCGGAAGCTTCTGAAACTGTAGTATGTCAGAGTTGTTTTTCCAAGTTTTTGGGAAACTGATGAATACGCTTTTCTTAACGTGGTCCCTACACCAGCCTCCTGCTGACAGTGTTCCATCATCCGGAACGAATTTTTTCAGTTCAGCTGTCCAGGGTGGATGACGCTCACCGAAGTGACTTTCATCCCGACAATGCGAGACCCGCTGTACCCGAAGCTTCACCTTTTCGCAGAGACTGTTACCAAATCTACGATCTGTCACGTGAAAACTACGGTAATATCGTAATAATCGTTCACTTCTAAAATATATCTCAGAATAATTAAACTTATCGTCAGTTTTTTAATTCTACTGTGTTTTTAATTCAACTATCGTTTATGAGTAGTGAGAACTTAATTACCAGACTTTTATTATTGTGACTTAACAGTATTACCGCACATCAAGATGTACTTCTATGAGTATGTATGCATAATTCTTGCCTGCTGGGAACCAAACTCAAAATTTCACGAGCTTAATCTGCTACTGTTAAAATTCTTCTTCTTTCCCTTTTGTCTTTACTATTTTCTCTACGTGGTTACCACTGTTATACATCTGTTCTTTCATTGTTGCTGGAATTTCGTGGCCGGATGCCCTTGTCGATGACACCACTCCATCCAGAAAGGATTTTGTGTACTCCATCTGCTTGTGTGTAGTGTAGACCTCATATTCAAACGAGATAACTTTTTGGTAAGTGTTTGCATAGTATGTATCTTAGGTGAGACGTGAGTACCAACCCGCCGGTTACCTGGCTGGATGAGGTAAACGAGCGAAACCAATATGACCACTGCGTACCGAGGGACTGAATGCCGCCTCATGGCGAGCTTATGTCGAGGAACGGGAGGTATAAGGGACAGTCAAATGAAAATGAGGCAGGGGGGAAAAAGTAAGTAATCTGTTCATTTTCTAAGCAATCGCCATAGCTGTTATTGTATTTCTCACACTGTGAAAAAAGACGGCCGATACCTTCACGGAAAAATGTTTATGGTGGCCTACGGGACCATGATCGTACTCAGGTGTGTATCTCTTCATGTGAAGTAAATGGATGGATACGAATGTCTTTCTTCAGGGCTCCAAAAATATGAAAATCACGTGAGGTGAAATCGAGAATGTGTTGTGGATGTGTAGGGCGTTCCAGCGAAACTTCTGCAGCGAAGTCGAAACAATTGCCCAAGTCCACATGTTGGCAAATTTGTTTCGAGTATAATGCAGAAGTTTCGTTGGGAAGCCCTTACAAATCCTCCATACAGTCCCGACGTCTCCCGATGCGATTTCCGTATTTTTGGAGCCATGAAGAAAGACATTTGTGGCCGTCAATTTTCTTTTGATGAAGAGGTGCAAGAACAGGTACATTCATGGTGCGTAGGCAACCGCAAACATTTTTCCATGAAGGCACTGACCTCCTTGTCTCTCAGTGGGATAAATGTATTAACAGTTATTGCAATTACTTACGAAATAATGAATAGTTTGCTAACTTTTTTCCATCTGTATCCCTTATACCCCTTATATACAAGCGGAACTGAGGCGAATGGGGAAACATTCTAGCGACCCAAATGGGCAAATATGCTCTACATAGGCGACTTCGACAAAGAGCAGATTTTTATGGCCCAGCACTTAGGAAGCAGCGTCTTGGAGACAGCGCAGCTGGTCGACTGTACGAATGTTACTGTCTTGAGCATTTATGGAAAGTGGTTGAAGGACGATGGAACCAAGATTAGGTGACAAGGTGTTGAATGTAAACTTCTCAACACAGACCATGGAGGTTGCAGGCTTTCCCACTTTGTGAACTAGGAGAGGTGGCGATCTGTTGCAGGTTTGACGTCAGGGTATGATGATGATGTAGGCACAGTCGTTTCAGAGGACATTGTTCACAGCACATTCTTAAACGTGAGGCTGCACAACTAACAAAACCTATATGAATACTAGGGTAAAGGGGATTCTGGGGAGTTTTGTTAGTGTGGATTGTGTACATTAGGAGAAAGCACACATTCAACTGCAAACTCGATTAATTGGTGACCACCTGGAGATAATCAGTTCTTTTGAGAAAATGCTACCCCTCCCCTTCCCCTCCCCTTAAACGTTTAATATTCTGCTTGATTTATGACCACTTGGGGTAATCCATTCCTTCCAAGAAACCCCTATTTCTTCCCATCTCCCCTTAATCCATTGTTATATTAATTGATTTATGTCCACCTGGGGATAATCCATCCTTCTGATAAACCCCCACCCCATCCAATTCCCCCTTCTCCTCCCTCACCATTCTGGGAAATCCCCAACCGCACCCTCCTTCCCTTCACCATCACAGCCACACTTCTGATATCAGATTAACTATTTGATTAAATCGATAAATTAATTAACTCCTCCCCCTCTGGGAAATCCCCAGCCCCCCCTCCCCTCCCCCACTTCCCCTCCCCTCTTCCACCTGCAAAAGACTCACTCTGTACAAAGATGCTGCATAGGAAGGACATAGGGTAGCTTATTTTCTTTATTTTTGGTGCTACACTGTTGGATATAGGTGGGAAAAGCTCAAACCCTCCCCTCCTTTCCCCTTCCCCCTCCTGGAGGAAGAGCAGTAAACGCTCAGTCTGTGCTGAGCTGTTGGACTGGAAGGTGCAAGTATTACTTTGTCCTAACTATGTAATTACATTGCTGCAGATTGATGGTGTTGGATTGTTGGAAATTTTCGTCTGTATGCTCACCGTGATGTGTAGGGACCGACTGAGCTTGTGCACAATGCCACTACCAGAGGACATCCCACCCTCTAACCCTCGACTCCTCCCACCCCACCTGTCCCAGAAAGAACTGGTTCGAAAAATCGCTCAGTTCGTGCTGAGATGGTGGACTGGAAGGATACCATGACCAGAAATTCAGCTACACTGCAGAGACCATAATAATATATTGTTTATTTATAAAATCTAGTTTGCATACCAATTCACAGTGGTTGACTCTCTTTATTTGCCGTCACTGGAAGTAGCAACAGCATCATGCAGCCCAAGTGAAGTGTTTCGATTCCAATAAACACAATCCTGGGGATTCTTGACCATATAACACTATTTACACTTTCACTAGGGTTTTGAGTTTTTTCATGAACACACTTTTACAACAGTTCAGGTGCTGCTAAGTCTCTGAAAATAGGTTTTATCACCTGCATGACCGCATCAGGTTGGTTGGTTGTTTGAGGTGTAAGGGACCAAACAGCAAGGTCATCAGTCCCTTACCGCATCAGGCAGATTATGTTTAAGAGTGTACACTTTGCCAGTTAGCAATCCCTTGTTGTACTTACACCAATTGTTTTCTTGTTTGGGACACATGTAATGATGGTGACTTTCATCGGTTGAAAAAGTATGAAAAAAGAAGAGCCCAAACAACCTTCTTCATTTCATCGGCACTGTGTATGTTTCCATTCCATAATAGTACTGTATTTTGTCAATTACACTGTCAGTTAACATTCCCTTCCCATCCAACCCTTTGCCATCATTGAGCTTTTGTTTTTTTCTACGAAGCTTTTAGTCGCCGAAGTCTTGGTCCCATTCCTTAAGGTACGTGTTCAATGCACTCAAATTTCTGCACTACGACGTCATCGTCAAATGGCTTCCCTTCTTGAATGTGTTTGAAATTTTTAGGATCACCGTCACCAGGGTAATTCACATATGGCACTTTATCATACGCAACAGAACGTTGAAATATACTAGCAACACCAGCCTCCACTACTGCCACTATGGTTAGCTGTGCAATTACACACATCAAAAAAAGTTTTGCATCACACCGGTTCCCAGAACTCCTGAAGATAGACGTTGACTGTGGATATTTTATTACGGACACAGTCCCTTTGACTGTTCAGATATGTCACTAAACCCACCCGAAGATGTAAACAACCGCGCTTGAGCAGCGCCTATGAGACGGAGGGGGTCCGACAGCCGATCAGTTCCAGTCATTCCACCAGGAAGGAGGTACACAGCTCGTGTTGTCTGTAGTTCAACCATACCTATACGGTCAATACAGCTGTTCGATCGTGTCCGCATTGTTACTTTGTGCCAGGGAGGTCTCTCAACAAGGGAAGTCTCCAGGCGTCTCGGAGTGAACCAAAGAAATGTTGTTCGGACAAGGAGGAGATACAGAGAGACAGGAATAATCGATGACATGCCTCACTCTGGCCGCCCAAGGGCTACTATTGCAGTGGATGATCGATACCTATGGATTACGGTTCGAAGGAACCTTGACAGCAATTCCACCATGTTGAATAATACTTTTTGTGCAGGCACACGACGACGTGTTACGACTGAAACTTTGCGCAATAGGCTGCATGATGTGTAACTTCACTCCCGACGTCCATGGCGAGATCCATCTTTGCATCCACGACATCATACAGCGCAGTACAGATAGGCCCAACAACATGCCGAATGAACCGCTCAGGATTGGCACCATGTTCTCTTCACCGATGAGTGTCGCATATGCCTTCAACCAGACAATCGTCGGAGACGTGTTTGGAGGCAATCTGGCCAGGCTAAACGCCTTAGACACACTGTCCAGCGAGTGCAGCAAGGTGGAGGTTCCCCGCTGTTTTGGCATGGCATTATGTGGGGCCAACGTAACGGCTTTACAATACGTGAATGCCATCCTACGACCGATAGGGCAACCATGTCGGCAGCACTCTGGCGAGGCATTCGTCTTCATGGACGAAAATTCGCGCCCTCATAGTGCACATCTTGTGAATGACTTCCTTCAGGATAACGACATCGATCGACTAGAGCGGCCTGCATATTCTCCAGACATGAACCCTATCGAACATGCCTGTGATAGATTGAAATGGGCTGTTTATGGACGACGTGACCCACCAACCACTCCGAGTGATCTATGCCGAATCGCCGTTGAGGAGTGGGACAATCTGGACCAAAAGTGCCTTGATGAACTTGTGGAAAGTACGCCACGACCAATACAGGCATGCATCAATGCAAGACGACGAGCAACTGAGTATTAGAGGTACAGGTGTGTACAGCAAACTGGAGCACCACCTCTGAAGGTCTCGCTGTATGGTGGTACAACATGCAATGTGTGGTTTTCATGAGCAATAAAAAGGGCAGAAATGATGTTTATGTTGATCTCTATTCCAGTTTTCTGTACAGGTTCTGGAACTCTCGGAACCGAGGTGATGCACTACTTTTTTCGATGTGTGTATTTTCATGGGTACTTTTATTTTTTGTGAACACCTACAATATTTATATATTACTGCTACATCTAAAAATTTTCCCTGGATACCTACTGGTGGCAGATACTACACCCAGTTTATGCCAGGTAGCATCGTATGCTGCAGTCACGTGTCTATTACCACTGTTTTCTATTATTGCCTCTTCCACGCTTTCTTCATAGATTCTATATGGATATCTTCTACTTTAGACCCTATGAATCTATTATATTTGGTAAACTTGGTTAGGTGGTCATGTATGAACACTTACCACACTTCAGTTCCATTTCACTGGCATGTCCTGTGTGATTTTTCATGAAGAGTTCCAGATCGACTTCACTACATTGAATACATCTTACACTGTTTGCAAAAATTCCGTCCAGAACTAACACAAAATGGCTCTGAGCACTATGGGACGTAACATCTGAGGTGATTATTCCCCTAGAACTTAGAACTACTTAAACCTAACTAACCTAAGTACATCACACACACCCATGACCGAGGCAGGATTCGAACCTGCGACCGTAGCAGTCGCGCGGTTCCGGACTGAAGCGCCTAGAAGCGCTCGGCTAGCGTGGCCGGCGAACTAACACATCAAATATTTCATTCGCATATGATGCGTCCATAAAACACACATACTTTGCACTAACTGAAGCAAACTTTAACTTTTTTTTTTTTTTTGGGTAGTCCGCAGCTCGTGGTCTCGCGGTTGCGCTCTCGCTTCCCGAGCAGGGCGTCCCGCTTTCGATTCCCGGGGGAGGGTCAGGGATTTTCACCTGCCTCGACAGGACTGTATATTTGTGTTGTCTTCATCATCATTCCTGAAAGTGGCGAGATTGGCCTGAGCAATGGTTGGGAATTTGTACGGGGCGTTAATAACCGCGCAGTTGAGCGCCCCACAAACCAAACATGATCAACATATTTTTGGGTTGGTCCGCCTTAAGCATAAGACAATTTTCAACAAGCATTCCCTGTCAACGTGTACAACAGGTTCAAGAAAATACATCTGAGACTCCATACGACGATACAGCATATAAAATTCAACAAAACATGCAAAAAGAACGATTTAATTCCAAGTTACATTAATGTAAAGGTTAAAAACAGTTCTACAGTGGCACAAAAGTCGAAATCATTTGCAGAACGATATTGGTTACTACATGAAATTAAGATGCTCTATTCGAAAAAACAGCACATAAACATGATGCTCTATGAGACTCATCTAGAATTGGCAATCAACGTAGGAAACGCTGCAGTTTTCATGGCACTAGTAGAAAAAACTGAACACAACACATACACAGCAATGAAACATTTACAAACCAAACATAAACAGAAGATAATGAAACTAACAGTAAAAAAGACGCAAAAACACATTTACATTTTAAATGTGAAAACACATGAACACCAACACACATTCCACCCACGCTTAGTTAACCTAACAGAGACAGAACTACACGAAAACGAAAAAATGCTCTTGGAAAAAGGTTTGAAACACTGCACCAATAGCAAAGTGAACAATCAATACATAGAAAACCTCATAGTAGAAACCGAACACATCCTTACACGTGAAGAACAACAAAATAATTGTGAAATAAACATAGGACTGACAAGAGAACTAGTAAAAGAAGAAATAAAAGGCATAATAAAACAAACACAGCAGACAGACAATAAGAACAACCAAACAGAAGCAGCTACTATGAAAAGGTTAAAACAAAAGTTAGCAGACAATAACGTATTAATAACAAGAGCAGACAAGGGAAATGTAACAGTACTCATGGATAAAGAGCAATACATCACAAAAACCAAGGAATACATACACACCAACGCCATACAAAAACTGAAGTCAGATCCAACTACACGATTCCAGGCAAATGTGAAACGAACACTGAAAAACATTGAACACACACTCACAGACAAACAGAAATACTACTTAACACAGAAAAACCCACAAGCACCGACACTCCGCAGTCAACCGGAAGTACATAAAGATGGAATGCCAATGAGAGCTGTTATCAACTTCAAGAAAGCCCCAACATACCACATAGCCAAACACCTCCAAAAGTTAGTTACAAAACACTATAAAGTAGAAAACAACAGAACAGTGATAAACACAGGAAACCTAATAGAAAACATACAGAACATACAGGTACCACACACAGCATCACTGATTTCATTCGATATAGAAAATATGTATACCTCCATCCCTATCACAGAAACAAAAGAAATCATAGAACAAAATCTCTCATCCCACAGCAACCTCACCACAGATGCAATAAAAGAAATAACAGATATGCTCAGACTGACAACTGAACAAAACTACTTTCAGTTTGAGAAAGAATATTATCTACAAACTGATGGACTGCCCATTGGGTCCCCAATATCAGGAACACTAGCAAACATTTTCATCAGTCACCTAGAAAATCAGATATTTGATAAGATAACCACAAATGAAAGTTTCAAAATCATATATTGGTACAGATACATGGATGACATTATTTGTCTGGTAGATGAGCCAAGTGAAAAAATAGATGAACTCCATTCAGAAATAAACAAAGCTCATCAGATCATAAAATTCACACTTGAAAAAGAAAAAGAAAATCAAATAAATTTTCTTGACATTACAATTAAAAAAGAAAATGGTAAACATACATTTAACATCTTTATAAAACCAACAGCCACAGACACAATAATACATTCCACATCCAACCACCCCCACAGCCAGAAATGTGCAGCACTAAGACACATGTTACATAGATTAAACAGAATCCCACTCAGCAAGAGAAACCATGAACGAGAAATGAGTACAATCATACAAATAGCTAGTAACAACGGGTATGACACACATGTGGTACACAAGCTCAATCAAAAAATAAAAACACAAATAAAAAACAAACACAACAGTTCCACAATACAAAAGAACACACAAGCTGAAAACTTACAAACACACTCAACAAACACACACAATGACAACACCACACAGAAAAGAACCAGATGGTACACCATGACCTACACACATAAACTAACACACAGAGTTGCAAACATCCTAAAAAGACAGGGCTTCAAAATAGCATATAAGCCTGGGCAAACCCTTCAATCACACCTAAGCCAGCCAGCTACCAAGAGAGACAAATTCCAACAATCAGGAATATAAAAACTTGAATGTCAAAGTTGTGATGCAGTATACATAGGCATGACATGCAGGAATTTTCAAACAAGATACAAAGAACATAGCAGATGTTGGAAGTATGAAACAAACCATTCCACATTTGCAGAGCATTTAAAACACTACAACCATCATCCTACAAACATGGAACAAGAAATGAAAATAATGAGAATAAGCAACCATGACAAACATCTTATACAAATGCAAGAAAACTTCCACATCCAGAAAGCCATAGCAGAAAACAAACAACTCTTCACCCCATCATCTGGAGACACACACACACACACACACACACACACACACACACACACACACACACACACACACGCACAGCACAAAAAATATATATCACACTAAAACACACACACACACACACACACACACACACACACACACACAAATGCATACACGAACAGACCACAGATACTTCAATAGTTACACTCATAAGTTTGGCAATAACATTCGATCTTTGGCAAAAACATTTGACAGTCGGCAACAGAAACCAAAACATTGCTTTAAAACAAGCGTTCAGTGCATCGTGTTGTGGAATGGGGGAAAAAACCGCAAATTGGCGTTCATAAGAAGAAGAACAACACCAAAAATGCAACAGGAGCGTAATATGTAAGAAACTGTCCACGCAACCTGTAAGTACAGTTCAAAACATTACTACTTAATAGGAAATACCAACCACCAGAACTGTTTATAACCTATAGGCACAGTGACAAATATGTAAATAAAATAGCTAACATATGTACATATTCCAGGCCACTGATGATGCCTTGCAGAAAATAAAGGCGAAACGCGTATGGCACTAAAATTGTGTTTTATTCAGTTGCTGTCAGACGGTCCATAAGTAAAAATTATTAATATACCGTAATAAGACAATTTTGTTTGCTGTCACAGACAAAAGAGCTTCAACCTCAAGATGAACCAAGCTTCCTCTGCGAAGGACTTTCCTCCTCACTTTCACTGCAATGGGCAGGTGTACCAGCAAGGTTGGGGTCACACACTTCGCTATTGTCTTCATTGTTTACAGTAATAACACCTACCTTTGGCTTTCCGACATTTCTCCTTTTCTTAAAAGTCTTCAGAGTATTTCTAGTCACTTTACGTTTACTCATGATTATCCTCCAATAAAACAGAAACTTCAGTGAACAGAATTCATTACGAATATTTTCAGGATTACGAAAGAGTAAATAAACACGAAACACACAACAGTCAAGCGAGCGATATATAACGAACTATCATAGGTTAGCCACAACACTTATTTTGTAACACTCACTTTCTCTCACATCACTAAAATGCACATGATGAGCATGTAGATTCAAGAGCATAACATTTGACAGCAGTTTAATAGCTCCACAATGAAGCACTTCCATGCAGAACATATTTCAAAAATATTTTAAAAATAGTTCTGTTCTAGTCTTCGAAACTGAATAAATTATATATCAATTGGAAGGGGAAACTCTTTAAATTTTTAAAATGCAAAAAATTAAATATTGAACATTTCGTGATTTTGAACCTATTCGGAGCTCCTTAAGCAATGGACACCCTGCGTCCTCATGGGTTACCCCTCATGCAGCAGTATCTAGGGGCCATTTTCAACAGGACAACGCTTGATCACACGTGGAATATGTCTCTATGAACTGTCTGCCGGATTTTTATGTACTCCCGTGGCCAGCAAGATCCAGGGTTATCAAATATCATACAATGAAAATAGCGCAACAGTCTCACAAAAAAGGCCAGAAATGGCTAAATTTTAATTTGTATGTTCAATACACAAAAATTAAAACGTGAAAAAACACTCACCTAGCAAGGATCAGTCTCATACTCCTCAACCTCATTTCCTTTGCTGGTACTACATCTTTCCCTGCTCTCCCTCGTGTGTGCAGCATTTGTATGAACAAGCTTCAGTATTTCTTTTGAGAATTCGTATGAAAAACAACATTTATGGTGGCGTCTTGATCTGTACCTTACACTCAGAATAGCACAGAGTGTATTGGTTTTAAGTCTGCTTCGTAAGAGGATTTACGCCTCCAGCATCACTGTTTTTAATAACATTTTTCCAGAATCCAGAAGTGAATGTTTGGTTTATACATCTTATGTAACTAATGTTTCGCCCCTGGTTTTCAATTTTGTCGCCATTTTTCTCAAAATCATAGCTAACGCCAAACCATTAACAGATTTTTCACGGCTTCTTTGACATTTGAGGGGCTTAATGTTAAGAGTGGGATTTATTATTCTGCACCTTGCGGACCGAATTAAATTGGCCTAACTATCTAACAGCTTGGTGGGATCCACAGTCTTGGATTTAAAAAGTTTTATCGTAGTTCAATCAGAATATTATGAATGTAGTATAGGTACACCTTATTGGCTGGAATCTTGTACATATTGTTTAAAAGTTCTCCAGTAAAGCAATGAGCCTAGTAGCGGACTAATTCTAAATTTGATGTTAGTTCTGCATACTGTTCTAAAATTCTGTTGACAGCAGGATGAATGGAAGTCAAGTGAGTGTTGGAAATTTCTGGAATGTTTCGTGGATCACGTTTATCTTGTTCACTATTAATTGTGTTGTACGTGTGCCTATAATCCAAGCGGCGCTGAGAAGAATACGAAAACTATGGGTTTCACAAATAAGAAATTCATTATTTCTGGGCATAGTTTTCTCTTTAGCATGGGAAAGTGAAAGCTGCAGTGAATGATGGACGCAATGCATGAGAGCAATAGAATTGCTTGCAAACTATTTTTTCATCCGAACATCTAATCCAGTGCTAACACCGCACATCACACTGGCTTGGTCTGTTCCGAGCCCCTGCACTTCTTTAGGGTCAAGTTTCAAATTCAGCAAAAGCGGATTTATTCCTAAAAGTATAGATGCAGCACCACATTTTTCTAACTCAACAATGTCCAAAAATGTGGATAATATTTCGTTCATTTGTGTGCTGCAATGTTCTACCGTAACTGTTTATTATCCGGATACTGATATGTCAGTCGATTCATCTATAATAAAGCTGATCATTAATAGATAAGTGAGGTGTGGGAGGCGAGTATATTCACAATTATTCCCTTCCAATTTGTCCTATGCAGACAAAGATCGACTGTGTTACTCTCACTCGAATAAAATCTGCAATTGCGAAATTGTGACAGATGATCAATACTCATTATCACGGAATATATTGCAATGTACAATGCTAATCTAGCTTCAGCCTTTTTGCTACCCGTGATATCATCAACTGTGATTAAATGTGATTTTAGTTTGACGTTTACTACTAATCGGAACATCTGCTGAAATGTGTTTCTTAGAACTTAAGTGATGTATTAAATCAAATAATTTTGCCCTTATTTCTGCTTTCCAAAACCTACAAACTGCTTTAGTTGTGTCTGATACAACTGGTTGTATCCCGTCCTGAAGGGTCAACATATTCTCCCACTTCTTTCTGGAAGTTTGTATATATTGCGGTTTCGGCATGATCTGATAATTAACTATCGCAGTTAAGAAGTACACAACATTCTTCGTTATGAACGAGAAAGTTCACAGAACACTGTTGTCACTCGTATTGCATTTCTAAGCAAGTGAAACAGTATTACTGGAAGCTCCTAGCTCTTTTGCTGATAGCTCTGGTTTCCGGCTTCCTACAGGCAGGGAAATCGCGAAGTTAGATGTCCAATGATGCAGGAGACAAGATGTACATTATCGTGCCATTGTATGGGCATGCGCGTGCAGCGAATTCCAGTGTTACACGATCCATGCGTGGTATGTATTGTATCATGGAGGAAATCGAACTTTATGAGAAATAAAAATACTTTCATAATAAAATGCAAAGATGTTTCATTTTGCTTTTTTATTGTGAAAATGATCGAATGATAAAAACTGCTATTTCATATCACAAAAATGGCTAGGAATGTCAGCAGCAGCTTTTCTCAAAAACAGTGGCTGGTTGCCACTTCAAAAAGGCTAGATCTAGCTACGCTGGCATGATCAGCAGATCTGTCCCCAATAGAGAATGTGCGTACCACCTCGGACATCAAGTTGGTCCTAGTGCCAGCCTCTAGGATATGAAGAAGACTTCAACAATTATGGGCTAGCTTGCGTCAGGAAATGATACAACGGCATTATGACGCCATTGCCAACCGAATCAGTGCATGCATGAATGCCAAAGGGAGTGTAACGTTGTACCGATAAGTGGGTTAAAACTGCCATGTTTTTTCTACTTGTGACTGCCATAACGTCGTATACCCTCTCAAATTTCTAAGCTTCATTTCTTTTTCTCGTCCGCATATGAACGATTCGTATCTTTTGTCAGTCAGTGCTGTCCATTTCATAGTTTGTCACAACTATATCATGAAACGCGTCGAGTCTTCAACGTTTGGTTGGGAGACCGGAGAACGGAATTGTCTAATTGACAGCTAAGTAATGCTGTTTAGAACAATTTTTTTCGTCTATTTTCGAGATACTTAAGCACTATTTAAATTTAAGAGAAACTCGAGGCTATATTGTTCTGAGAGATCTCTGAATTTTTTGTGGATGAAAACCTAATTCTTCAGTCAGTTCTGACGATCCTTGAAGCATCAAAAAATAAGCCGCCTTGAATACTTCCCACGCAGAGGCATAGGAAGCCTCTGCCGCCCAGCAGCGGACATACCCTCTCAGTGAAGAACGTGGCCACGCCTTCTGCCTCCGAGAAGAGTATTTAAATAACTCTGGCGCTATACTCTGGGATACAACGCGCCATTCGAATCTCCCAATATCTGGACCCACTGTCCCGTGAAATCGGTACAATTTCTATGTCAAAGACCGCAGTTGTCCGTCGTGGCCACCCCATATGTGGAAAATGTCAATATCTGTGTGGCGCTTCGGACGCAGGTCACGGAGCGAGTGTGCAGCGAACAAAAGCCACAGTCTCGCTGGCGCCACCCCTTACCGCTCTGCTGCACCCCCAACTCCAGATCGCGCTATAGAACAAAACTTTTCTCGCAAAAATACCGTATTTTCAGATAACTTGTTCAGCTGTTTAGAGGGAAACTACAAACGGAAGAGTTTTTCATTTAACGCGTTTGAACCGTTAGCCACTGATGGAATGAACGGGACGTAACACGTACTGCAGCTGTCCCCTGTGATATGCAACGAACGACTTTTGTCTTCATCGCGCGTATATCACTGAAAGGCACATGTTCAGATAAGAAAAGTCTGACATTAATAGATTTAAAACATAATTCTTCAATACAATGATCAGTGCACTGCCGTCTCTTCGACAGAGCTTTTCTGAGTTCTAAATGATTCATTTTGTATACGAAATACGTTGTTGAAATAATAACAGTAATTAATATAAAGTCCTCTAACCTTTAAGGGTTTCGTTCTGAATAGGAAACTCACTAAGAGGACATGGCCGATTGTCTTCCACATTCTTACCACGTATCAGTATGCAATCCGTCTCAAACAACCTTTAACTCAGCTGAAAGTTTAACCATATTTTCCCTGTATTTTTAACTTTCACAATATACATGAATGTTTCTGCTTAAATAACTACACTGGTGAATTTGTCAACAACAAGGAAGTTTCGTTGCACTAGACTGTAAATTTTGTTTCAATACGGGTGCTTCACTTGAGAGTGGCCTATAAAAATTTGTCAGATCAGGTCTACAACAGCAATGCACAAACCACGAAGGCGACATTTTTTCCACTGAGCTGTATATTTACTTAGATTTTTTTATTTAAAAATGAACAGTCGAGATCGCAATAATATTTCTTTATTAACCGGTTCCGGCTGATCTGCAAGCCACCCGCAGTATTTTTTTGGCCCCTATGGCTGGCGCTGGCGGCTCCACAATCGTGGTAACATGAAAAATCCGAGAAGACAGCCGTAGGGGGCCAAAAAATTCTGAAGACGGCTTGTAGATAAGCCGAAACCGCTTAATAAAAAAATATTGCTGCGATCTCGACTGTACATTTTTAAATATAGAATCGGGTCGTTGCTCTCCGTGGACTATGTTGTAAAATTTATGGGTATTTCCTAAGACCTCCTCTTACCACACAACAAGTTTCACCTTAATAAACCATTTTAGAGTGTTTACCCAGAGCAACACACATGAAAATGACAGCGAACTTCCACAATCTCTTACCGTTCTTGATGGTTTAAAAATTATATTGCTCTTGACGATTTGATTGTATAATTTGTATACAGTCACTAACGCTAGTACACCGTGTGTGTTCACTGCCATTTTCATGTCTATGGTACGTTACTCTGGGCAAACACTCGAAAATGACTTTTCAGTCCGAAAATAGTTGTATAAATAAGAAAATTTGTTAATAAATATAAAGCACAAGTGAAAAAATGTCGCATCCGTGCAACAAATGTATGTTTGTGTTTGTGGCTATGGCTATGAAGAAAATAGGTGTTATTCAGATACTTAGTACATAACGTGATCGATATAGGTCCCTCCAAAACCTCCATCAAGCATCACTCAAGTGCAATTCTAATTCGGTGGTATTTCGCCAAAGTGCAAGATATTTGTCACGTGTCGATGTGTGGTGAACACATATTGGGAAGAGAAATTGTGAATAGCGTTACTACCGTGGAACGATAAGGCTGAGAGCTGGGATCGGACAGCAAAGTTTCCAGCAAGTTATAAGTAACGTTCATCACGTAGCCGACAAAATGTAAGCTATCGTGGATACTTATCAGAATGAAGTAAACCTTTCACGAAGTTGTGAAATACAGCCACCATGCGTCCAAATATCCGTCATCAGAGTCATTACAATCTGAGACATCGCCGGAAGCCAGTGTCAGATGTCATACAGGCGTTGTTTTATATGACAGATTGACACTGACCATCCTGCAATTTGCATCTGTGATTATCATTGTAACTATGGTTGCACTCACAATCAATGTGTTAGTCCTGTGTTTTTTTTTTCTATTTTTACCTTTCTGTGAGACTTTCATTTGATAAATCTAATACCCGTATCATTAGCGTGTTATAAGAAGGTGGCGTAAGCAGGCCGTGATATAGCGGTGGAGAGGAAAAGAGGAAGAAATTGGGTTCAACTAGGTAGATGACTACTGTAGGACCCGGTTAGTCGTTCATTCTTCCACAAATGGTAACATTTTGTAAGCACACTATCGTTACCCAGATTCTGTTTACAAAAGTAGAAAAAGTAGACTAAACGTCAACGCAAATACTCAGTTCAACATTTATACCTTATATCATGAGTTAGTCTCTAGTTTCCTATGATTTCCTTGTGTCTTTTCAACTGAACTCCAGCAATTTTTTTTCAACTTAGAGGTAATTATTCCGTCTCTGGTCCTTTCCTACTGATCTAATGCATCATACCCAATTATTTCGGTGTCGATGAGACTTAAATTCTGCTTCACCTCTTGCTGTATCTCAGAATTCCTACCATGGGAAATGTCCTCTCTAAGCCGTGCGGGATTAGCAGAGCGGTCTAAGGCGTTGCAGTCGTGAACTGTGCGGCTGGGCCCGGCGGAGGTTCGAGTCCTCCCTCGGGCATGGGTGTGTGTGTTTGTCCTTAGGATAATTTAGGTTAAGTAGTGTGTGTAATCTTAGGGACTGATGACCTTATCAGTTAAGTCCCATAAGATTTAACACATTTGAACATTTTTTTTTGTCCTCTCTAATTGTGATGGATTATTTATGACGGATTTCATTGGCGAGTATATGTCCTCTCACAGTGCAGTTAAGATGCCTAATTCCTTGAAGAGGTCCGTGAACACTACATATCATTCTTACTGATCGCTTTGTGCAATCATTACTTCCTTCCTAAGTGATGAGTTGCCCTAGAAACTATCCCACAAGACATTATTGAGTGGAAATGTGCAAAATATGTCAGGAGCGTGATTCTTTTGTTTCCAAGACTAGCAACTATAAGAAGATCAAAAGTAGCTCAGTGGGTAGACGTCGTCCTGTTGGGTTCATACAAATATCCAGGAAAATCAAATTACAGATGAGCTAAATATCCCTGCATGAAAAAAATGTGCTACCTCCACCTATCCACCTTACCCCGCCAGACCACTTCAATGTATTTATGTCATTGTTGATAGTGAATTAGGTGGAGGAAGATTTGATAAGATTACTGAAGTCAGTTATTAAGAAATGCTGTTGCTCCTAGCAGCCAGTGAGGCGAGATGAAATAAAGCTAATACATTTCACGTTTAGCTTGAGGTTCTTTTAGAGGCCGTTGCTTTTAATACCCTTATTTCTGTACGTTACATTTTAACAGACTGCGTATGGGAACAGCGCAAGGGTGCAAATTATACGTTTTCAATCAATTTTAGTAATATATCGTAACTGCAGCCCCCTACATAGGAAGCCGAACAGAAGTTATTGTTGAAATCTGAAAACAAATAGGAAAAACCGCTACCATTTCTAACTCCCATCCTGTGCACGTACGAGAAAATGGTGCTCAAAAATCAATTCTTCGCCAGTAATCCTGGAAAGATAAATTCAGGAGTTTGGTAGCTACCTACCTGAGGAAATATCATTGCTTTAAAAATATGTACTGTATTCTGAACACTCTTCTGCCACAAAGCAAACCAACCTTTTCCTATCGTGCGACCGAAACAAAGTTATCGTCAAAAAGCTCTTCAATCAATTAATGTTCCAGAATGAATCAGTTTCAATCCTACATCGCTGACGAAAAACCAAGAGTAATGTTGCTGTCGAAGAGCTCAGATTATGCAAGCCAAAAGTAGATTCGAACAGTAACAAACACTCTTCTCTATCTTTAGCCTCTATACTAAAATACACTGTCCTCGCAGAAATTTACGCCGACGGCAAGCTGATAACGCATAAAATGCCTATAGCTTTCTGGGAGACAACCTAACATTTTAGAGTAAAACTAGTCTACAATTTCGCAAACGTCCAAAACGCCTTTTTTAAGTTCAGTAAGTTCAGTCCAACGTAGAATTAATATCACGCACAATATGAGTACGTAAAAACGTCGTACTGGACACCCGCCCCCAACTTTTGATGAGTTCCACACAGTTCAAAGTTGACAGAGAGAGAGAGTGCGGCGCGACACCCGCCTGGCACACTGCTCTCCCCTGCCGGATTCATCACTCGTATAACAAGTATGTGGGTTGTGCAACACTAAGTTTAGTAACTGGGTAATTGCATCACATCTCGTGATACGCCCCGGGGTACAAGTTGGCGCGGGGAATTCCCTGTCCAGCGACAGAGGAAGTTCAAGCCTGCTTCCCCATAAATCTAAGTTGATGAGTTTAAGACTTTGACGTGTTTACAGAGTGGCTGGCTCATTTCATCTCGTAGACGAGCCAACCACAGTCTCCTATTAAAGAACTTTCACTGTTGTATTCTTAATTTACTTTAACGTCAGCAATATATTTTTCAAAGCAGTTAGTGAGGGAGTTTTATGTGTCAGACACTTTTATGTGATTGTGCTTTAAAGTACGTAGAAATTTCAGAAAGTGGCCATATTTCTGATTGGGATTTTACCTATTGGAGCCCTGTTTATAATCAGAGCTTATTGAAATGCATATACAAAATACAAAATACCAATATTTATTTGGCATTTTGAATATTTTTTTCAAGAAGCTATTGTATTTTATTTGAAATACTTAAAACATAGATTTTTCCGTATTTGTAAAATGGAAAATGCTCAACCTGATTTTTTTTTAAATTTCATACTTCGTAGTTTTCATTCATTTAATGAGCCCTTTGTTTAAACAAAAGTAGTTCCACCTGTAAAGTAAATAGGACCATGGCACTAATTATTAGAAAAGGCAGTAAGACTTCAGTACACTTCATATGTTTACGGCAATATCATTATCACGCGTTCCTAAAGTATTCAAATATGAATAGTACTGAAGCTGTTCCATTCATTTCAGTGAGTGGTACTGAAATAAACACAGTGAAGTAAACCTAGTGTATTCCTGAAGGATACAAAAGGACTTTGCCTAGAAGAAAACCCTCAGCTTGAGCTGCAAACTTAATAATTGGCGGTAACAGGCTTTATGTGTCGTGAAGGCTTACTGAAAATGTTTGTAGATGTATAAAAATCATCAGCTTATTAGACTGAGGCCCGAAGAAAAGTAAAGGTAGCTGGATAAAGTACCTATAGGCTTTTTATGTGGTTTCCATGAGAGCTTACCACCCACCCTGAATACCAGGAATCTGGTGTATTATTTCATTAATCGTGCAAGCACTTAAAGAGAGAGGAATGCCATCGCGAACTGAATTGTGTGCAGGAAAGTGAACGTTTCGTGTTTTAATGCAGTACGCAGTCAACGAAGTGGCTACGACGAATTGCTTCTCTCCAGAACATAATTTCCTATATTTTTCGGTTTCAACAATTGTATTTTTTTCAATCAAAAATATGTACGGTATACAGTTAATAATTCAACGTTTAAGTAAGCAAATGTCGGCCGCCTAAGCACGTGGACAAAGCGTTAATCTTTGGAGGCGGCGGACTTTCTAAGCGCGTGTGTTGGCTAGCCTTTTACCCATGAATGGATGTCAGAGTGCATGGTGTAAGTTTTGTGAGCACGTTTTTCGTCGCAGTTTTCATTCATTTAATGAGCCCTTTGTTTAAACAAAAGTAGTTCCACCTGTAAAGTAAATAGGGCCATGGCGCTGATTATTAGAAAAGGCATTAAGACTTGAGTACACTTCATATGTTTACCATGATTGTTATTTAATGTAAAACGTACCGAAATCATCTTACAACGCCAAATGAACTGAATAAAGGCGTCAGCGAGATTTCACACATTACAGTTAATGGCATCGAAAGATATACGTGGTGCAACAATGAAGTAATGAGACTGATGTGGAAAAAAAATGTTGCTTACGGTTTTAGCCAAGTTTAGTGTTTTCTCCTTCAAAGTAGTTCCCTTCTGATTTCACACACATTTTCCAGCGCTTCTGCCATTGATGGTAACATTTCTAGAACTCATCTTCTGTAATATCCTCCAAGACCCCCGTCACAGCTTTTTGGACATCTTGTGTTGTTTGAAAAGGGCATCCCTTGACCGCCGTTTTGACGCTTGGAAATAGAAAAAAGTCGCACGGAGCGATATCTGGTGAATAAGGTGGCTGTGGTAGTACTGAAATTTGTTTTGAGGTTACAAATTGCTGTACTGACAGAGTGGTATGCGATGGTGCATTATCGTGATGCGGAATCCAATTATCAGCAATGTTGGCACGGCACGAAGAACTCTTTTATGAAGGCACCCACTCTTTATGAACAATTCCCTTCTTGTAATCAAAGAATCACACAAGCATGCATTTCACTTTTGACATTGACATGTGAGCTTTTGTTGGTCTGGGTGATCCCTTCGAGCATCATTGCGAATTCTGGCATTTTGTCTCTGGGTCATACAGAAAAAACCAACTTTCATCACCAGTGATAACACTGCTCAACAATTCTGGATTGATATCCGTTTGCTCTAACAGATAGACTGCCACATTTTTCCGTGTTTCTCGCTATTGTGGTGTGAGATTTTTGGGGACCATTTTTGCACAAATCTTTCTCATACCAAGATCTTCAATTATTCTTAGACGAACCGTTTATCGATTGATCTCGAGTTCTTCTGCAATTATTTTCACAGATGATCTTTGATCAGATAGTACGAGCTCACGCACCCTGGCCAAGTTGACTGCCGTCTGTGAGGTTGATGGTCGTCCACTGCGGTCTTCATATTCAATATCCGTTCTGCCTTCACTAAAAATTTTATCTCAACGAAAAACTTGAGCTCTTGCATTAACCTGCTCTCCAAAAGCCTTCTGAAGCTTGCTGTAAGTTGTCGTCGCGTTTTCACACAATTTAATGCAAAAAGAAGTGGCATACCGTTGCACAATATTATGTGGTTCCATTTCCGTGACGAGAGACACAAACACATGTTAACTTACTACAGCACAACTCATGACTGAGCAGTTGCATCGATGTGTCACTTGGACTAAAAGCAGCTTATAGACCAAGGACAAAGATATTGTGCCTACGCAAGCCTGCAGGGTTGCCACATCTTGCAAAGAAAATCAGTCTCATTACTTTATTGTCGCACCTCGTATATTTGTAAGGCCAGATCGCAAAGTAAGTCATGATAGAGCCACATCAGAATGTCAGACAATCTGGAATCTGTCTTGAAGGTCTCCTAAAGCTTGTGAAACCTGTTTAGAATCAACTGGAAAAATCCGCTATTTATCCTGTCCAAGACGATGGAATTCATACTACAATTCTATTCAAAATCTACTCACTGTCAATGATACTCCGAAGTAATCTTTAAGGAAACTTGGATTAGCAACTTTAAAGAAAGTTACATACTGTGGTCTGCTGATAGAATTTATTGCTGAAAGTCTTCATAGGCCTTTTGAGAGGTTCTATAAATTAGATGAACCAAAATCAAAGGATGGCATATTAGCACCCATATATTATCCTTTTTTCAGAATAAAAATGGGTACTGAAGACTAGCAGGGAATAGGTTAAGGAATTGTTTATTTCAGAAATGTGGTAGATGAAATCAGAAGAAGATGATGGAAGGACCTTGCCACATTCTGATGACAAGAAAGGTTGACTCTTATTGTGTGTTTGTTGAAGACTCTGATTCTTCTGTAGTCAGTAACATTGCTATAGATCTGGAAATACCACGATATTCAAAAGATAAGGACAGTTGTTTAGATTCCTTGAACAGATATCCAACTGTACTAAATGTTTTCCTTAAATATAATACTTGTGCACCAAGTTCTGCTCCTGTTGAACGACTATTTTCCTTTGGTAGAATAATAACGAGACCACATAGGAGGAACATGAAAGATGAAGTATTTTAACATTGTTGGTGGTAAAATCAGTGAAACGAAAGGCATGTAAAATGTTCACTAACTAGAGGTATTTTATTTGAATAAAGGTGTTTTGAAAATATGTATTTTGTATTTAAATACTTCTATTTAAAATCACTTTGTATTTACATTTGAAATAGAAAAAATAACCAAGTATTTGTATTTTTAATTTAAGTACTTTTAATAACCTATTTTGCACATTCTGTTTACAACTTGTTAATCACATTTCTATCAATATTTTAATCAGGATATTATGGCCAGTACGTTGAGCACCGTAGTCACACAGTACGCCATATTTAAAGACATGTTTCACTGCAGTGATTGTCTAGTGTCATTCAACCACACTACGCTAAATCAATAACCCCTAAAGGGATCTAACTACGGTTTAGTTCCTTGCCCGTCTCTGCCTGATATTATGAAACATTTGTGTGCACATACCAGGCCCATGGGTAATTTGAAATATAAATATTATAACCTTCAACATACAAGTTTATTCTTGACAAGAAGAAAACTGCAACCAGCCACTGTGAATAATGTTATTTATTTAAGCAAATAGCGCCGTTACCGTTTTCAAATAGATAGGATCATCTCCAGATTGCTGCTCAAGTCCATTTATTACATTGTAATGCAGTTTTCAGGAATCAACTTGTATTTTGTACACTGCCACGGTATGAAACTGTCAGTTTTAGATAAAATAGTAACAATCCTTAAACATTCTGTCTTATGGCTAAATAATTGACCCTCAAATATCAGTAATGTCAAAAGCATTGAGTGCAATTTTTGTTTCCAGGAACTGTGAAGGTGACGGCGGGTCGATGTCACTGGTGCGGTTCAGTCCAGTAACCAAATTAGGTAAGTGTAGTATAAGGATCACTGACGGCGCATAATCATTCTTATTTATTATTGTCAGTAATTATTAATCGGCAGCCATATAATTTAATGCACTAAGACGAATTCTCAACAATCACCAGCAGTTGGTCGACCCCATGCAACATAAATTGCCAGGCACCTGCTATGAATTTTTTAAAAATGCAACCTTTTCTCTATTTACATGGCCATACAGATACAACTTTTTCCCTAAACTGTAACGTTTCGTCAGACAGTATACTGAACCTTTCAAATTTTCTCTTTAACATTAGTAATAAAATGGTTCAAATGGCTCTGAGCACTATACGACTTAACTTCTGAGGTCATCAGTCGCCTAGAACTTAGAGCTAATTAAACCTAACCAACCTAAGGACATCACACACACCCATGCCCGAGGCAGGATTCGAACCTGCGACCGTAGCGGTCGCTCGGTTCCAGACTGTAGCGCCTAGAACCACATGGCCACTCAGGGCGGCGCATTAGTAATTGATATGGTCATTAGTATATGATAGTGCAAGAGCGTGTCTTAACAAAATTGTGCCAAGATGCTTATTAAGTTTCTGTTGAATATGAGTAATGACTGCTTTACATAAGAACTCGCATCTGGAGAAGAAGTTGACCGGAAGAGCGTGAAAAAATAGGGTAAGGTTAGCAGATGAGATGGAAAAAAAGGAAAACAGAAATAAAATGGGATGACCAATTTCCTATTGAAGTTAATGGATAAGAAACAGCTTTTCGGTTCCTTTCCAGACTCGTATAGCGAAAATGGAGAAGCTGATATCGAAATTATACCGTTATGCATAGGTACAACCATGATCTCGTGGACAGTTGAATCATTTTACTCTCTGCCTCGAATATTGGCTTCTTTTATGTTGAACATATGTGTATCGCAATTACTTTTCGTCATTCTCCCAAAGACTTTAATGTTAGGTTACAAAGTACCTCTGTTAAATTTTTGTACTCATAATCATACTTTTCACAAATTTAGTAGAATGCCTCTGCATTCCTTCGACTCCATCCAATTAAACTAATCGATGAGGTTTCCAGCTGCCAAGGATTATTCGGATATGGGTTGCCCCATCTTCATAATTACACTATGTTTCGTGGAATCTTTCCCAAATTTTCAAGTCATCTGTTTAACGTTGCTAATACCGGTTTCATATTACTATCACTTCTTTTTGTTTCAAATCGTCCCACATAAATACATAAACAATTTCATTATACCCACTTGTGTATCACTAATACTGTACTTTAAAAAAAATAATTAAATAAAACAATACAAGTGCTGGATTTTTCCCTTTTCCGCATTAATCAGCAACTATCTATATCTAATGGAAGCTGCAACTAACCACACTAATCGGATAATTAACTAAGTTTGCCTAACATTTCATACAGTTACCCAAATATTAGCATTCCTATAGGTATTAGGGCAAGGCAGTTCTGCCCCAGGAGGTTTCTGCCCCAGGTGGGTACAGCCCCAAAGTACCATTATCCAAGATGGCGGCGATGACGTCACCCAACCCCAAGGGGGTTTCTGCCCCAAACTGAAATCAGTTGATGACTTCATCCAAGATGGCGGCCGTAACATCAGCTGATGATGCAGGTACGATTATCCAAGATGGCGGGAAAGTGCCATGCCTCCTAGCCCTCCCCTCCCCTCCCCCATTAAAATATAAGGAAGCTCAAATTCCAACAGGATAATGCATGACACCACAGTTATCTCTACTAACACAAGAAAATCGCGGGAAGATAGGTCACTTGGGCTGGTGGGAAGTTCAAATTCCATCAGGACAATGTAACCTCTACTAACCTAAGAAAATTGCAGGAAAGAAAGATCTCTTGGGCTACCTCCACTAACCTATGTCAACCGACAGCCACCTCATCCTATGAACTGGCGCCAAGTTTGAATTTTGGTGGGAAGATAGGTCAACAGGGCTATCTCTACTAACCTAAGATAATGGTGGGAAGTATGAATTTCGGCAGGAAGATAGATAAATTGGGCTCCCTCCACTAACCTAACACCCCTCCCCTCCCCTCCCCCATCAAAATAGTAGGAAGTTCAAATTCCAACAGGATAATACAACACACCACAGTTATCTCTACTAACCTAAGGAAATCACAGGAAGATAGGTCACTTAGGGTCCCTCCACAAACCTAAGTCATCTGACCACCACCTTGTCCTAGGAACTGGGGCCAAGTTTGAATTTTGGCGGGAAGATAGATCAATTGGTGTATCACTACTAACATAAGAAAATGGTGGGAAAGAAAGGTCACCTCCACTAACCTAAATCACCAGGCCACCACCATCTCCTAGGGATTTGCAGGAAAAGAACTCGATCTGTGCTGGACATAATTCTTTATTATTTTGCTTGCACTATTTATTTAAACAATATGATGCAGTACACCCATCCAGTGTGTTCATCATGAGGTCCAGACTCCAACTGACATAGTACACAGTACTGACACCAGAGTGCACTGTCCTCCATTCTGTGACGTAATCCAAGACAGTGGGGGAAAATGGCAGGAAACAGTTTAGTCGCAATAAGGTTGGTTGGTTTTGGGGAAAGAGACCAAACAGCAAGGTCATCGGAAGTCGGCCGTGCCCTTTCAGAGGAACCATCCCGGCATTTGCCTGGAGCAATTTAGGGAAATCACGGAAAACCTAAATCAGGATGGCCGGATGCGGGATTGAACCGTCATCCTCCCGAATACGAGTCCAGTGTGCTAACCACTGCGCCACCTCGCTCGGTAGTCGCAATAAGGTACAGAGCTAGTACACATTACTATCACCAGAGTTCGCTGTCGTCCATTCCGTGACATGCCCCAAGATGACTGTCTGGAGGGGAAAATGACTCAGCCTGCACTAGGCTCCTGGAGAGAGTAAGGAGTGTACTATATTTATTTTGGAACAACTTATTTAGGGATGGATTTGAGATAGTATATTTATCACACTTATACAAAACACACACTCTGACATGCTTGGAGTCCCGCCACACAGCACACAGACCTGTAAATTACTCCTAAACAACGCTCTGCAGACATGCAAACCACTCCTGAATTACTGAAATAATTTCAATACAGACATGCAAACTGCTCCTAAATAATGCAGTACACTGATGAGCGGACACGAAATCAACTCGCCAACTGTCCAAATAACGTATAGCACAGCCTACAGACCCACGTACAAAATAGTGCAACAGACACGCACAGACACCGCCAGACGCGCCCTGTCCACTGGACCACACAGGAGGCCACCGGCAGCCCCCACAAAGGGAACCTGCCATCAACTGCCACTACCATGCACAGATGCTCATTCGGTCCCTCAAGCATGAGGAGGCTGCACCTTTTTCATTCTTGACATCTGAGAAATTCCTCTTGAAATATGTGATCACCTAGGCGCCATTGATGACGCGACTGGGGAGGAGCGAAGACCTATTTACAAAGCGCAGATACTCCAAGGTGGGGCGCATGTGTGTGTGTTCGCCACTGCTGGTGTTAACCCTCCCTCTACCTGTGGCCTGGCGAAGAGATAATTGCTGAGTGACGCTGCAGAGAGCCGTTGCCGAGTAGCACAAGCTGCTTTCACCTTAGCGATTCTAACGGATCATTGTGACATGAGGGTGATGCACCACTGTGCGTAGCTACATACCATCACACGTGCATCTAGCAACATTCCCAATGTTATACTGAAGCTACATGGCTGTCTAATATAATAACCAAGTCGACCTCTTGAAAATTGTATAGTATCCCAAAATAGTTAACACTCGCTTTCTTTATGTCTCAGCTTGTATACCTGGAAACTCTTGCCCTGACAGAACCTGTTTACGAAAATCTCGCAGAATAACATAAAATGTGCCTTCCTAGCGACCCTACCGCAGCATCCCGACCACCATGTCTTATCCTTCCTGCTTTCAACACATACATAAACGTTCCCACCACTATGTAGAGACTCCTATATACCAGGATAAAAGAATGTCATGTGAATGAATCGAGCAATATGATTGGCTCATACTGAATTTACCAGCAGAATTACTGATACCTCTGGTATTGTAGCACTGTCCGCCTTTTCTTCCTTCTGCAGATGAGACTTTCAGCAGCAAAAACTTTTGTACATTGGTCGCCATATTGCACAGACAATTAAACCCTGAAAAGTGCCCCTACATATCGCCAAATACAGAAACATGCTTGCTCAATTACACTGATCCCCCATCGAGGACAGGAGCTTGAATATTAGAACGTGAAACCAATCTCTGACCCATCAGTATATCACCGCATACCGTATTGATCTAGGAAACATGCAATTCGTATCTTGTGCCATACAAAAATCACCCCTTTTACATCATTCGTACATATACCATGAACACAGACAGCACAGTACATATACTCACAGCACAAGATATTTCTCTGCAAGGTCAGTGGGCATCCACTCCCGACAGGTGACCAGAGCGCCCTCAGCAGGACGAAGTCACTCTCACAACTGTTCTACAAAGTCGGCCTCGTTTCCGCCTCAATACAAACGTGTTACCGCTTCTGGTCCAGACCTGCTTCCTGCTTGCTTTCTTCTACACCCATCTCCAGAGTCAGGGATTACAAGAACAAATATATTTTCGCATGGTTTACACACAGCAGTACCCTACCGATCGCCCACGCAACATAATTCCAAATATATGGACTGGGAATTATTTCTAAACAAACCCCAAACTTTAGCTAGGTGGAGCGTGCTCTAGATCATTGAATAACTAGGAACTTATCCGAAATTAGAATTATATTAATACCTTCAGCTGCTGATGGGCGTTGATGTATTTCAACAGGAAAGGTGAAAATGTGTGCCCTGACCAGGACTCGAACCCAGGATCTCCTGCTTAAATGGCAGATGCTCTATACATCTGAGCCACCAAGGACTTGGAGGGCATGGAGGATAGTAAGACTGCAGGGACTATCTCATGCTCGCCTCCTGCGAGACCAACATTCTTACGTTGTATGTCCATACACAACTTTCGTAATGTCCCACACCAACACACTTGTTACTCGTGGAAGACATTCTTATCAACTCCAAAAGAGTTCTGGGAATATGTGTGCACCCACACAGAAGAAGAAGGTCATGGCTCGTATTGCCAGAACTATACACTTACATGGATATGGTGTCTGTTCTTTCGGACACATTTTCACCTGTCCCCGTTGAAATATGTCAACGCCCGACAGCAGCTGAAGGTATTAATATAATTCTAATTTCGTTCTAGATGGCTGCAGGTCATCAATGGTGTCTGTTCTTTCAGACATGTCCAAAAGAACATATCCACATAAGTACAGAGTTCTGACAATACCGGCCATGACCGTCTTCTTCTGTGTGGATGCACACATATTCCCCAAATTCTTACTGGACTTGGTAAGAATGTTTTCCACGAGTAACGAGTGTGTTGGGGTGGGACACTACGAATGTAGTGTGTGGACATACAAGGTGAAAATGTGGGTCTCGCGGGAGGAATGTGAGATATAGTCCCTGCACTCGTAGTATCCTCTGTGCCCTTGGAGGCTCAGATGGATAGAGCTTCTGCCATGTAAGCAGGAGATATCGGATTCGAGTCCCGGTCGGGCACACATTTTCACCTGTCCCCGTTGAAATATATCGACGCCCGACAGCAGCTGAAGGTATTAATATAATTCTAGTTTCGTTCTAGAGGGCTGCAGGTCATCAATGGTGTCTGTTCTTTAGGACATGTCCAAAAGAGCGGACACCATATCCATATAAGTATATAGAAAAATCCCGTCTGCGATGGCCTTTACATGAGAACTCGAAACAAATCGAGGAAATAGGTATTACCACTCACGAATACCGATGCCGGTGATGTAATAGATCCCAAATCATCCCTACAATTTACAAACTCAATTGAAGTGTTTCTAATGTCTAGAGAACCGACAAACGTGTCTTCCACACACTAGATGCACAAACCAATATCGATCTTCTCTCAACTAAATAAAGGCGCGAAATGTGCAGAAGCAGTCAACCAAAAATTTACATTGGATGGAATAAAGGTCCAGCGCAAACACACCTCCATATTCAATCTTCTCACATTTACACGCTATCACGAAAGCTATCCAACACATACTACGTATTTGTTCGCTATTCGGTTGTCTAGAGGACAACATGGTTAATTCATCTACATTCCTACACTCCAACAGACCTCTCCAGTCTGACACCTACCATTAATCAGAAACGTGAATCACCCTGTACAGATCACCGGCACTGCAGGCCGAGCATGCACAGGTAGAATGTTTATCCTAAGAACTCGGTCACATATATATTTTATCCCTGTACTTACAACTAAATGTTACAATCGTGGTCTCAGGTGAACAGCATTCGACAATGAGCAAAGTATCGGAAATACATTCTATTGACAGGTGTGGTTCTTTAAACAGAAATATCGGTACCATTTTTATGACTTGACATACTCTTCCCTTTGCATATTTAGGAACACAAACATACTTTATAAGCCTGAGGCTCAGGGTGAACCTATTACGCAGCCCCTGCTACTAGTAAATATAATACTTTGTCAATAACTGATTGCTTACGATACGAAATAATACTGATAGAAAATCAGGGTTTGGGTGGACATGTCCCATAACTTTTTCTTGCGAGTGCTACCACTGCGTCTCAGAAAGAAATACGTAATCGTCCAAATGTTAAAAAACGCGATCACAACAACTACTGTATGTTACTGTCACAAGTAGTTGTAGTTCAACAGGTGCACGCAAGTATCGATGTTGAAAGCTTTACTGGCTTTATAAATCGAAGTACGACATTACCTCTGAACGAGGTGGTATTTTCTGGACAAATACCGAGACTGTGATCATAGGAGCGTATAGTATCAGACCAGCACTCCGGTTACACGTAGCCCGTGATGCAACCTCATGATAAAATTACCGCATTTTGAAAGTGATTCAGCTAAGGATCGCGGTATGTAAGCGGTATTTGCGACTTCCTCACACTGAAACAGCTAGATATTTCTATAGTGTTTGTAACGCTTTCTATCTCGATGCAATGTCAGAGGGTTGGTGATATATCCACTGGGCTATAGGCAATGGTTGATTGAGAAGGATCACAAACACTAATAGATGGTGTGATGATTGAGGTCGTAAGAAAAGTACACATGCTTTTCAGATCTGTAATGCCACGTTATTCGCTAGAAATACTGCCTGGGATTTGGAATCAAGTCTGTCCATTCAAGCACATACCTGCGTTGGATCCTATGGAGAAGTCCATTAATGATTACAGCCACTAGTGAATCATATTTCTGGCACCCTCATATCTCGAAACGAGGCACTCTTCTCGAATCTATCTGCTACAGTAAAACTGTTGCCTCGTTTTAGGTAGCCCCTATTCATCCTACAAATGCCTCCTCAGACTCTACGCAACCATATCTGTACCTCTGCGCACGTGATCGTTCCAGTGGAAGTCGGAACTGAGTAGGGATCAGAGGAAATTACATCTGCCACCTCCTGCAGTCCGTGCAGAAACAGGCAAAGCTGAGTTACTACGACAGAACTGTGTTTTAACCATTCAACGGAAACGAAGCCTGCCCCTCCAACACGAAGTAGTATAAGAGACAGTACGGAAACTGGGGGAAGGATGTGGATATTGCTACTGCATTGTGGTGCTTCTCTAAACTACATACACATACTACCAATCCATGCCCGTTCAACTCTATCTCCCCAACATGCTATCTTCGTTATTCTGTACCATCCATCAGAGAAAAATTACGACCTATAAAAGCTCAACTAACTCCATCCGGTAGATAACTAGATAAGATTTTTACTGCACCTCCCTCCTCCCATATATCGAAAACAAATACCACATGCGTGCAGGCATCGAGCACATGTTAAGATCCTATTAAATATACAAGTATTGATCATCTGCACACCTGTACTGTAGGAGAATGGCCGTATCCCACAGACCATACTGTAAGTCGCAAGGGACGATCCCTGTGACTATGTCTTGTTGTTTGAAACAGTTTTTTTTCTGCTCTAATACCCTTTGTACACTGCCAAATATTTTGTTTTGCTGCCATGACTTCGAGGTCTTTGTCAGGTTCTAAATTGACACTAAGGCGCTCTGATCTACAGCGTCTCGTTGGCAACAAGGACATCACCCCAAAGTATAATTATCCAAGACGTCGCAGGGTGACGCTATTCACGTCATTCAAGATGACTGCCATGAGGTCGGCTGATGACGGGTATACTGCTACCTAAGGTGGCTGGAAAGTGCCACACTTACCCTGCCAAGCCCCCCAAGGCGGGAAGTTTGAGCTTTGGAGGGAAGATAGGCCAATTGGGCTACCGCTAGACATCGCACTGTGTAAACCATATTATTACTGCTGTTACCATAACACATCACACACACACACAGGATGATTTTAAATGAAACTCATTTACAATATCAGAAAATTGGAAGAGGTTTAAGGCTTTGGCGTGGGCTTCCAAACTACATTTAAACTCATCTGTCACATTGACCGAGTAGCTGATGGCTCTGCATTCCGTTTCAACTGATTCCTCCTATTGCAGTCATGTATGCGATCACTGATTCGATGATACCTATCCTCAAAAGGTGTCACCGCCCCAAAAAACTCCTTCTCCAACTCAAACAAGCGCTGTCAATCATTATATCGTAACCAACAGCATGCCAGTGAACAAATGGGATGGAAAAGACACCATCAATGTACTCTAGTAATAAGCATCACAGTTGATAATGTGAACAATTTTAACAATTTTACAGTAATTTCAACATCGACCAATGATGCTACAGCATGTTTCCCAATTTCAGTATCATAGCTAAACCACCCCTTCTCCACTTTGCGAATAGCATTGCGAACGTTGATAGATGACTGTGCAGTACGTCCATTCATTGTAAATTTTCGAGCACATACACAATCAAAGTATATCAGACAGTGCTCTACATATTTCTAACACATCGATCATAGTGATTAATTTGCGATCTATCTCCCTGCATATGGGAGTCACAGAGAATTCTCGCTGTCTTAGGGTAAAATTTAGAAAGATCCTTCTCACACTGTCATTGACCAACCCGCTCTGCAGCACCGAGGTGTGTTTGCGCTGGACCTTTATTCCATTCCATGTAAATTTTTGGTTGGCTGCTTCTGCACATTTCGCGCCTTTATTTAGTTGAGAGAAGATCAATTGTGGTGTGTGCATCTAGTGTGTGGAAGACACGTTTGTCGGTTCTCTAGACATTAGAAACACTTTAGTTGAGTTTGTAAATTATAGAGATGATTTGGAATCTATTACATCACTGATATCGATATTCGTGAGTGGAAATACGTATTCTTCTATTTGTTTCAAGTTCTCATGTAAAGGTCTTCACTGACAGGATAATATAGTTTTGGATAAGTTTCGAGTTACTCAGTTGTGTTTGCGCTGGACCTTTATTCCATTCCATGTAAATTTTTGGTTGGCTGCTTCTGCACATTTCGCGCCTTTATTTAGTTGAGAGAAGATCAATTGTGGTGTGTGCATCTAGTGTGTGGAAGACACGTTTGTCGGTTCTCTAGACATTAGAAACACTTTAGTTGAGTTTGTAAATTATAGAGATGATTTGGAATCTATTACATCACTGATATCGATATTCGTGAGTGGAAATATCTATTTCTTCTATTTGTTTCAAGTTCTCATGTAAAGGCCTTCACTGACAGGATAATATAATTTTGGATAAGTTTCGAGTTGCTCAGTTGTCTGGAGCACACTCCACCTAGTTCAAGTTTTGGGTTTGTTTAGAAATAACTCCCAGTCCACATCTTCAGAATTATGTTGCGTGAGCGATCGGTAGGATATTGCTGTGTGTAAACCATGCGAAAATATATTTGTTATTGTAATCCCAGAGTCTGTAGAAGGGTGAAAAAAAAAGCAAGCAGGAAGCAGGTCCGGACCATAAACATTTATGCGTTTGTATCAAGGCGGAAACAAGGTCTGATCTGTAGAACAGTTCTGAGAGTGACTTTGTCCTGCTGAGGGTGCTCTGGTCACCTGTCGGGAGTGGATGTCTGCCTACCTCACATGGAAATATCTTGTGCTGTGAGTATACATACTATGCTCTTTGTCTTCATTGTATATGTACAAATGATGTAAAAGGGGTGACTTTTGTATGACGCAGGATACGAATTGCATGTTTCCTAGATCAATATGGTACATGGTGATATACTGATGGGTTGGAGATCGGTTTCACGTTCTAATGTTCAATCTCCTGTCCTCAGTGGGACAGCAGTGTAATTGAGTAAGTCTTTCTGTATTTGACGATATATAGGGGCACTTTTCAGGGTTTAATTGTCAGTGTGATATGACAACCAGTGTACAATAGTTTGTTGCCACTGAAATTCTCGTCTGCAGAAGGAAGCAAATGCAGATAACGCTTTGATACTGGAGGTATCAGTAATTCGGCGGGTAAATGTGATAAGAGCCAATCATAATGCTACATTCATTCACATGATATTCTTTTATCCAGTGATAGAAGAGTCTCTACATAGTGGTGGGAACTTATATGTATGTGTTGAAAGCATGAAGGTTCAAATGTTTCAAATGGCTTGGAGCACAATGCAACTTAGATTCTGAGGTCATCAGTCGCCTAGAACTTAGAACTAATTAAACCTAACTAACCTAAGGACATCACACAGACCCATGCCCAAGGCAGGATTCGAACCTGCGACCGTAGCGGTCGCCCAGTTCCAGACTGTAGCGCCTAGAACCGCATGGCCACTCTGGCCGGTGAAAGAAGGAAGGGTAAGATGTGATGGATGGGATGCCACGTTAGGGCCACTAGGAAGACCATGTTCTATTTTATTTTGCGCTATTTTTGTAAACAGGTTCTGTTAGGGCAAGAATTTCTGTGCATACATGCTGAGAGATCAAGAAAGCGAGCATTAACTATTTTTGGGACACTAGACAATTTTCAAGAAGTCGACTTGGTTATTATTTTGGATAGCCATGTGGCTTCAGTATAACATTGGGAACATTGCCAAATGCACATGGAATGGTATGTTGCTACGCATGGCGATGCTTCAGCCACACATTAGAATCGCACTTTGTGGGGGCTGCCAATAGCCTCCTGTGTGGTCCAGTTGACAGGGGGCAGCTGGTGGTATCTGCACATGTCTGTTGCATTATGTTGTGAGTGGGTCTGTAGGCCGTGCTATGCGTTATTTGGACAGTTGGCGAGTTGATTTCGTATCTGCACATCAGTGCACTGCATTGTTTAAATGCAGTTTTCATGTCTGTACTGAAATTATTTCAGTAATTTAGGAGTTGTTTGTGTGTCTGCAGAGCGTTATTTAGTTGTAGTTTACAGGTTTGTGGGCTGTGTGGCGTGACTCCAAGTGTGTCAGAGCATGTGTTTTGTATCAGTGTGATAAGTATACTATCTCAAATCCATCCCTAAATAAGTTGTTCCAAAATAAAGTGCACACCTTCCTCTCTCCAGCAGTGCAGCACAGGCTGAGTTATTTTCCCCTCCAGACAGTCATCTTGGGCTACGTCACGGAGTGGACGACAACAAACTCTCGTGATAGTAGTGTGTACTAGCTCCATACTTCTTGGTGACCACACTGTTTCCTGCCACTTTCCCCCACTGTCTTGGATTACGTCATGTAATGCACCATAGTGCTCTCTTTTGTCAGTACTGTGTACTAGGCATGAACCTCGTGGTGAACGCACCGTTTCCCCCCATCTCGTGTTATCTGCTGACGTGACATCCATCTTGGATGACAACACCCTGTGGTGGCAGTACTGTGTGGAGTCCAGACCTCATTTTGAACACACTGAATGGGTGTACTGCATCATATTATTTAAATAAATAGTGCATGCAAAATAATATACGTATATACAGCACAGATCGACTCCTTCTCCCGCGAATCCCTAGGAGGAGGCAGTGGTCGGGTGACTTAGGTTAGTGGAGGTGACCTTTCTTTCCCACCATTTTCTTAGTTTAGTAGAGATACACCAATTGGTCTATCTTCCAGCCAAAATTCAAACTTTGCGCCAGTTCCTAGGATGAGGTTTCAGTCGGATGACTTAGGTTACTGGAGGTAGCCCAAGTGACCTTTTTTCCCGCAATTTTCTTAGGTTAGTAGAGGTTGCATTGTCCTGATAGAATTTGAACTTCCCACTAGGGGGGTGGGAGGCGTGGCACTTTCCCGCCATTTTGGATAACGTTATTTGTGTCATCAGCTGACATCACAGCTGCAATCTTAGATGACATCATCAACTGACATCAGTTTGGGGCAGAAACCACCTTGGGGTTGGGTGACGTCATCGCTGCCATCTTTGATAACGGTTCTCGCCAGGGGGTGTGGCATTCTGCCCTCCAAGTACGGCATTTTTTCTTCACCCTGTATATTTGTATGTAAAAACATATAGCATACGTCCATCCGATTGCTGATTACAGTATGGTATAAAAAGTAAGTGAAACAAGTTTTCGAGATCTTTGGTAACCACATTTCCCCTTCATGTATTACGTACGTATTTATGTATTGTATGTATTAAAATATATAGCTTATGTCCAGCTGTATGTTCATTGGACTGAATTAAAAATATCTGCCGAAACACAAGAGAAAATGCTCCTGACGGTTGTTAGTAGAGACACCCTATATGGCTTGGTCTTAGGTCCCGAAGAACGTTCACAAAATTATTCTTTCCCTGCAGTGCTCATTCGTACGACCTGGTTCACACAATGAACAGCGCGCGCTGCGACCGTCAAAGGCGCCATCCCGATAAGAATGTTTTTCGTCACCTGGAGCAACGCCTGACATTTCAAGAGTGCATGTGTAACTTACTAAGCTTTTTGATAGTTGGTCAACATCTCGTCATGTTGCATTTTACATTTCCCCATTGCCACATTTGGTACATGAAAGGATCTAGTGTAAGAAATATGCATTTGTAAACCAACAAATGTTATAATTTTTTCTTCCGGCTGATGATGGTTGAAACAGCAGAAACCGGTCGAACAAATGCAATTTATTCAGCCGATTGGCAAATAAAAATACTTTTCTATCCATGTAATGTGACATGGAGCTGACACTAGTTTCTAGTATCATGCTTTATCTTCTACATTCACTTACTGCATCGTGCACCATTACTCTCGATGGACTTGAAGAGTATCCCCAGATGCTGTACTTGGTTTACGTGACATTGGCGAAGCTGAGTACTTTATAAAACTTTGGTTAGGATAGGCGAGGCGCAGATCGAGGTGTATACCATTATGTATTTACATAAATGTGAAAACGCTCTGATATCTCATCACTATTTTCCGCTATTACGTGGCTACACTGTAACCTCTCCGTGACCAGAACTTATCGCTACTGTTCCCAGATCCATTGGGCGGGATTCAAATACTTGTCTGGTCTTCCTGAATTATGTTTTCTATGGTTTGTCAACGGTAATTAAAGTGAACACCGATTCGGTCACCTTGGGAGGGACTCAGTCGATTTTCTCCTCCATCCTTAATTAATGGGAAGCTATGCTCCACGACTTGTAACTCGTCATCGACAGGACGTTGACTTTGATTTTTCTTGTTCTAGGTCTAGTCATAGTAAGTATGACACCACATTTAGCGTGCCAGCCGTTGGCTTTGTGTGAGGTCGAAGTAAGTGGCTTGTAGCCGAGGATACAGAGCAACTCTTTGAAGTAGGCGATACACTATCGCGGCAGATGCGTAACTCTGAAGCTGCCTCGAAGTCTCAAGGCAGGATCGGTGCTTCAGGTAAGGGAACGCTCTTGGCTCCGGAGCGTAGGACGTGTTCGACCTTCGCCATACTGCCGCTGGATGTTTCTCCTGCACCTGGAATCATCTCCACAGCCGTAAAATGACGCTTCTGGCGATATCAATTTTGCGAGGCGTTTCGCGTTCGCTGTGGCTCGCCGCTAATAGACTAATGATACGGCTACGCGTCATGTAATTAAAATTAGCTCCCTCTGCCGCTGCGTTACCATACAACTCGAATTCCGTCTGCGAAAAGTGCATAACATGCAGTGAGTCGCAATACCCATCACCTCCGCCCACTGGGACTGTTGCAGACACTGTAAGCCGTCTCCAGCTGTTGTAGCTGGCGGGTGTAGGATTTTGCGAGTCGTATCGCCTCGGTTGAGTCGGCTCGGTGTCGTCAAGACTTAAGTAAGTTTTGTTGTGAATCCTGGAAAACTCTGAATTTAGGGAGTCAACTGTATCACAAGTCTACTGCTAAGCTAAAGTTGTACACTACTGGCCATTAAAATTGCTACACCACGAAGATGACGTGCTACAGGCGCGAAACTTAACCAACAGAAAGAAGATCCTGTGATATGCAAATGATTAGCTTTTCAGAGCATTCACACAAGGTTTGCGCCGGTGGCGACACCTACAACGTGCTGACATGAGGAACGTTTCCAACCAATTTCTCATACACAAACAGCAGTTGACCGACGTTGCCTGGTAAAACGTTGTTGTGATGCCTCGTGCAAGGAGGAGAAATGCGTACCGTCACGTTTCTGACTTTGATAAAGGTCGGATTCTAGCCTATCGCGATTGCGAGATCCAGTGACTGTTAGCAGACTATGGAATCGGTGTGTTCAGGACGGTAATACGGAACACCGTGCTGGATCCCAACGGCCTCGTATCACTAGCAATCGAGATGACAGGCATCTTACCCGCATGGCTGTAACGGGTCGTGCAGCCACGTCTCGATCCCTGAGTCAACAGATGGGGACCGTTTGCAGCAGAATGGACTATCAGCTCGGAGACCATGGCTGCGGTTACCCTTGACGCTGCATCACAGACAGGAGCGCCGGCAGCGGTGGCCGTGCGGTTCTAGGCGCTCCAGTCCGGAGCCGCGCTCTTGCTACGGTCGCAGGTTCGAATCCTGCCTCGGGCATGGGTGTATGTGATGTCCTTAGGTTAGTTAGGTTTAAGTAGTTCTACGTTCTAGGGGACTGATGACCACAGCAGTTGAGTCCCATAGTGCTCAGAGCCATTTGAACAATTTTGAACAGACAGGAGCGCCTGCGATGGTATACTCAACGACGAACCTGGGTGCACGAATGGCAAAACGTCATTTTTTCGGATGAAACCAGGTTCTGTTTACAGCATCATGATGGTCGCATCCGTGATTGGCGACATCGCGGTGAACGCACATTGGAAGCGTGTGTTCGTCATCGCCATACTGACGAATCACCCGGCGTGATGGTATGGGGTGCCATTGGTTACACGTCTCGGTCACATCTTGTTCGCATTGACGGCACTTTGAACAGTGGACGTTACATTTCAGATGTGTTACGACCCGTGGCTCTACCCTTCATTCGATCCCTGCGAAACCCTACATTTCAGCAGGATAATGCACGACCGCATGTTGCAGGTCCTGTACGGGCCTTTCTGGATACAGAAAATGTTCGACTGCTGCCCTGGCCAGCGCATTCTCCAGATCTCTCGCCAACTTAAAACGTCTGGTCAATGGTGACCGACCAACTGGCTCGTCACAATACGCCAGTCACTACTCTTGTTGAACTGTGGTATCGTGTTGAAGCTGCATGGGCAGCTGTACCTGTACACGCCATCCAAGCTCTGTTTCACTCAATACCCAGGCGTATCAAGCCCGTTATTAAGGCCAGAGGTGGTTGTTCATGGTACTGATTTCTCAGGATCTATGCACCCAAATTGCATATTTGTCCAATGACTACCCGTTTATCGTCTGCATTTCTTCTTGGTGTAGCAATTTTAATGGCCAGTAGTGTATGTACATCGTAGGATTTCATTTTTGTTTCCGCAATACTCTAAAAATAAAAAAAAAGTTAAGCAGCGAATATGCCTCTAGCACAGTATATAATTGGAATTTTATTCACACTGAGCTGCAAATAATTATCGAGTCGCATTTCGATAAAAAAATTCAAAAGAGTAAACAATTAGTTATAAATCAACTTCCATTTGGTCAGCGGATGTCAGCAGACTCATGCAATCGGTTCTGAGATCGACCAGGCTGCGAGCGGAGTCATGGCTGCGGGAGGACAAGCAGAGCGCAGCTGCCGCCTGCACGCCGGCGTGACTGACACGTTAATTCCCTTAAAGCGATGTCCTCCGTGCAAGAGCGCTCCCGGATGCACTTGCCGCTTGTTCCCTCTTGCCCCACTGGCGGTTCCAATCTAGATTTCCCATGCGAGCTCTGAAAGGCTTCGCAATTAACGTACTTCAGCGAATGTTCTCGCGGTTCTCGTTTAAAATATCGATGACATTTCGTAGTCCAACGTTTCGATATGTGGGCGCCATCTTTTTCGCAAGAAGGTCACAATAAATTACATCCTCCGTTCGTTTATCAAAGTGATACTAGTGAGATGATGTTTGGTTTATGGGACGCTCAACTGTGCGGTCATCAGCGCCCGTGCAAAGTCCCAATCTTTACTCAGTCCATTGTTTTTCACAATTCAATTTAGCCACTGTCACGAATGATGATGACCATGATGAAATGATGAAGACAACACTAACACCCAGTCCCCGACCAGAGAAAATCTCCAACCCGGCCGGGAATCGCACCCGGAACCCCGTGATCCAGAGGCAGCAACGCTAGTTACTAGACCACGAGCTACGGACTGATACTACGGAGACTCGAAAATGTGAATTGCACGCTTCGCGACTATTCACCACGGTCCAGTGTACTTCACGGCAGTTAACGGCAGGCGTGTGAATGATGTTGAGGTATCAGAGCGTTTCTACCTCTTCTAAACACGTAGCTAGATTTTCCTTGATCTTCGTCTCACTTACCAAACCCAAAGTCTTGCAAAATACATTTACTAATGTGACAGTCACAAAGTACTGCATCTACGGAACTCCTCCAACTCCTTCGAGCGTAATGGTGGCCAATAGACAGCATAGCTCCCACCCATCTCGCGCCCATGTCATGCAACTACATTTGCATTACTGGCGTCCAAAGACACGCTTGAGGACTGGCCCTCCTCTCCTCACATTGGAAAGTTTGATTTGTAGCTACGTATCATTCGCCATGAAATATTAGAACGAATAGATAGCATATTTCTATATAAATAATTAAAAACCAACTCTGGCCTGAAAAATATAAATTACAAAATAGGAATTCGTCTTTTTTTAACATGATTTTTAATTTAAATGCTAAATGGTTCAAATAGCTCTGAGCACTATTGGGCTTAACATCTGAGGTCATCAGTCCCCTAGTACTCAGAAGTACTAAAACCTAACTAACCTAAGGACATCACACACATCCATGCCCGAGGCAGGATTCGAACCTGTGACCGCAGCGGTCGCGCGGTTCCAGACTGTAGCGCCTAGAACCTCACGGCAGAAGCGGCCGGCTGAAAAACTACAATGTTTACGATAATGCTTGAAGTTAATACATGATAAACACTGTTTGATGCCATAATATCGCAAGAAAGTCTGCAAGGCACGAGTTAATGTCCACATTTACACATATTCTCCAAATTAGGGCCCAAAATTCTGAAGTATGTGTCCCAAAGGTAGATTTAATTAGCTGACATTTTGTAAGTTAGGCTTAAAAATTCCATGCCATATAGCTACCCTGACCAGGCCTCTAACTACAGAAAAATAGGTGTTAACTAAGCAGGTATATGCAACTACTCACAACCCAGAACGGAAATATATATCTCATCGTTTTTAGACAGTTCTCGAGCACCATTTTGTGAGGGGCCAGAGATAATGTATCGCGTTACTTTCTCCATTGCTATAAATGCTAAACAAATGCTACAACACGTACCAAAGTGATGCTATTCTCTATAACGTACAGATATGTAGATGCGAAAGTCGTTGTGTTCTAAAAAAAACTAGTGGCTCACAACAGGTAATGACATTAGAGATACTTCCAACCCATGATGCTACCTCAGCTAGAATCTGTGCTTCATATCAAGCCCTCAACCACATCGCTCGTGTTAGGACTCCCAATAATCAAAGCTAAAAATAAGGCTATAAATATTATGAGCTATGGTGCCTCAGCATTGCTGTGTAATACCATGACAGTGCTGGTTTGAAAAACGAAGATATCGACGACGTAATACGCGGAAAATAATGTGATTACAGCGGCGCGGAATTACCAATAATTGCTGAAGCGATATAATTATATTCCACAAGAGAGTAGCTGAAAAGTCATGAAGTACATACACAAACAACTTTGCACAGGGATCAACACACGATCCATTATGCAATGGTCTCCAGCCAGGTAATATCATGTTGAACGACGTGTCTGGTCACTTTATCAAACCTACAAGGTTGTTACCAATATTGTTGCCCGCTACCGGGCTTGAGATTTGACATATATAATATAGAACATAATTTTTGCCCTACACTTGGATATCATCCACATCAAAAAGTTAGCCCTAACTGTATTATTGTGTAGTATAATGATAGGAGTCGTATATGCGAGATGTTCCGTCCAGCTGAACATTACGCTTTAGCCTGGAAAAATTTTGTAGAACTACCAAAGCAGACTGGTTCCATTAATTTGGATTCATAGTTTAGTTTCGTGAGGTAGAATACGTGCTCTGTGTATAATCAATCAAAGCATGTTCTAAAAAAAAGAAAGACCTGGCAATGGGATAATTTAATGATAAATATCGCGATTTGTCTGACAGAGTACCAAATAGCGACATACTGACTGTACTGCCGATGGTATTGTGGAACATACAAGTGTACTTCTACACATTGCCCGAATACAATGAATGGAACTTGCTGTAACTGAATGAAGATAAATGGTCACCTGTCGTCCAGTTCTGATGTGCTGTAAACAGTTCGACTGCAGCAGGAAGCGGTGCTCTGCAGCAGTGTTTGTGATCAACAAACCGATACTGCTGACAAGTGATATCAAACCACATCATTCTACGTATAAAGTATCATAACGTTCGCATACATAGGCCTTTAGAAAGCCTACCGGCTTACATGACAACAGTACCATATATCGGTGGTGATGTAAATGCGGCTTGCTAATGCGGATTTCCAAATACGATTTCTACCTCATAGTGTGAGCATTGCTGTATGTGATTCAGATTGAACTGCAAAATTTAAAAGCATGCAAAGAAAACTGTTTGCTGATACTGCCTGTTGGATGTAGGTGCTATAGACACCATGCAAATACTACAGACACCCAACATGCAAGACACGAGGAAATGGATAGTGCAAATTTAACACATGCAGTATTACACTGATGAGACAAAACATTATGATCACCTGCTTAACAGCTTGTTTGTCCGTCTCTGGAACGAAAGTCATCACCGATTTTGCGTATCCGGCACTTTGTTGCTACGTTTGTGGAGGCATGTGGCATTAGACGTCTACGCACAGGTCACGTAATTCGCTTAAATAACGGGTCGCTGATTTGCGAAAGTAGTGGTGGCGCCCGATAGCTACCCAGATAGATATCATAGGACTTACATTAGGTTAATTTGATCGCCGAGACGTCGACATGAGTTCACTATAATTTTCCTCAAATCACTGTAGCATGTGATTCTTGAGTTTCTCCCGGCGTATTTGATAGTCAAAATATCCACGGGTGTGCTGCCGGTCTATAGTGTCCAACGGGCACAATATTTCGGCGATCATACATGTCGCCATCATCAGGTGAACTGACGGACACTATAGACCGGCAGCACACCCGTGGATATTTTGACTGTAGCATGGTTCCGGCTCAGAGACATGGACAATTACCGCGTAATACATCAAGCATGAAGGGATGCAGGTGATTCGCAGATATCAGTATGTCTTTTATTACTAACACACGTAGCACAGGAGAATGTCTCCCATAGCATAATACTGCTCCATCAGCCAGCATCCATGGCTCATGCACGTTTCGAGCCGCTGTTCACCTCGATGAAGGCATTTATGGAGACGACCATCGACCTAGTGTAGCAAAAAGAAGATTCACACGAAGAGCCAACACGTTTCCGTTTATCGACGGTCGAATCCCGATGGTGCTGTGCCCACTGCAATCGCAGTTGATGGTGTCGTTGGCTCAACACGAGAACACACAGGGTAATGTGCTGCGGAGTTCCATGTTCAACAATATACGATGAACGGTGTGCTCCGAAACTGCTTTGGCAGAGATGCCAAAGATCACCATCTATCCTACTTTACAGAGGAGACAAGCCTCTGAGTCGTTGGCGTCGAACCATTTAGCGCCTAGTGGCAGTTTCACTGTATTTCTACCTCTTTGTAGATGCTCACGATAGTGTTGTTGTTATTGTTGTTGTTGTGGTGGTGGTGGTGTTCAGTGCAGAGACTGGTTAGATGCAGCTCTCCATGCTACTCTATCCTGTGCAAGCTTCTTCATCTCCCAGTATCCACTGCAACCTACATCCTTCTGAATCTGTTAAGTGTATTCATCTCTTGGTCTCCCTCTACGATTTTTACCCTCCAATTCTAAATTGGTGACCCCTGATGCCTCAGAACATGTCCTACCAACCAATCCCTTCTTCTAGTCAAGTTGTGCCACAAACTTCAGTTCTCCCCAATTCTGTTCAATACCTCCTCATTAGTTATGTGACCTACCCATCTAATCTTCAGCATTCTTCTGTAGCACCACATTTCGAAAGCTTCTATTCTCTTCTTGCCTAAACTATTAATCGTCCATGTTTCACTTTCATACATGGCTACACTCCATACAAATACTTTCAGAAACCACTTCCTGACACTTAAATCTATACTCGATGTTAACAAATTTCTATTCTTCAGAAGCGATTTTCTTGCCATTGCCAGTCTAGATTTTATATTCTCTCTACTTCGACCATCATCAGTTATTTTGATCCCCAAATAGCAAAACTCATTTACTACTTTAAGTGTCTCATTTCTCTCTAACTCCCTTAGCATCACCAGACTTAATTCGACTACACTGCATTATCTTCACGATAGCAGCAGGTGAATATTCGAACAGCTTCGCCCTTTGCGAGATACTCGTTCAAAAAATGGCTCTGAGCACTATGGGGCTTAACATCTGAGGTCATCAGTCCCCTAGAACTTAGAACTAGTTAAACCTAACTAACCTAAGGACATCACACACATCCATGCCCGAGGCAGGATTCGAAACTGCGACGTAGCGGTCGCGCCTAAAGCGTCTAGAACCGCTCGTTCACACCGGCCGGCAGATACTCGTTCACAGGCTCTGCGCAGTAATAATCTTCCCCTTTTGGAAGTCGCTTATTTCAATGTATTTCCCATTTGCAAGCCATATCTTTGCTAGGATGATCAACCGTCTGTGTCTGCCCCACTTTTATACCAGGCGTCGCGTGGATAGTGGTCAGAATGTTTTGGCTTATCAGTGTACGTCCACATGGACGGAACATTGCACCCATCTCTTCCTGCAAACAAATTTAATACAAACGAATATCCTCAACCACATCTGTTCAGATGACACAGCTGTGTTTAGAATATGTGCCTCAAATTTAATATTTAGCTCATCGTTTGCTATAATTATCACATTTATCGTTAGACAGATAATATCCGCAAAGTCAGTGCTCCTTACACGAAAGAGAAGCATACATTTGGCGAACAACAGAGCGTGTGCTGTCCGCGTCCGTGAACCATCATTTTCATGCCAATGCTTCAAACCATTACCACAATGAAAATACGCTGTTTCATCAGTATTATCAGCATAAAAATATCCGATTCTCTTAGCTCATCTAGTCACTACTTACAAGGGAACCTCCCCATCGCACCCCCCTCAGATTTAGTTATAAGTTGGCACAGTGGATAGGCCTTGAAAAACTGAACACAGATCAATCGAGAAAACAGGAAGAAGTTGTGTGGAACTATGGAAAAAAAAGCAAAATATACAAACTGAGTAGTCCATGGCAAGATACGCAACATCATGGATAGTGTGAGGTCAGGAGCGCCGTGGTCCCGTGGTTAGCGTGAGCAGCTGCGGAACGAGAGGTCCTTGGTTCAAGTCTTCCCTCGAGTGAAAAGTAAATTTTTTATTTTCAGACAATTGTTATCTGACGAACTCTTATCTTTTCATCACTTTTTTGGGAGTGATTATTACATCCACAAGAAAAGCTAAATCGGGCAAGGTAGAAGAATCTTTTTACCCATTCGCCAAGTGTACGAGTTAGGTGGGTCGACAACATATTCCTGTCTTGTGACGCACATGCCGTCACCAATGTCGTATAGAATATATCAGATGGTTCAAATGGCTCTGAGCACTATGGGACTTAACATCTATGGTCATCAGTCCCCTAGAACTTAGAACTACTTAAACCTAACTAACCTAAGGACATCACACAATTCCCAGTCATCATGAGGCAGAGAAAATCCCTGACCCCGCCGGGAATCGAACCCGGAAACCCGGGCGTGGGAAGCGAGAACGCTACCACACGATCACGAGCTGCGGACAGAATATATCAGAGGTGTTTACCTGTGTAGGAATCGGTTTTGACCTATGACCTTGCGATCAAGTGTTTTCGGTTCCCATTGGAGAGGCACGTCTTTTCGTCTACTAATCGCACGGTTTTGCGGTGCGGTCGCAATACACAGACACTAAACTTATTACAGTGAACAGAGACGTCAATGAACGAACGGACAGATCATAACTTTGCCAAAATAAAAAAAAGTAAAATTTTCACTCGAGGGAAGACTTGAACCATGGACCTCTCAATCCGCAGGTGCTCACGCTAACCACGGGACCACGGCGCTCCTGAGCTCTCACTTTTCATGATGTTGCCTATCTTGCACAGGGACTACACAGTTTGTATATTTTGCTTATTTTTCTTCATAGTTCCACACAACTTCTTCCTGTTTTATCGATTGATCTGTGTTCAGTTTTTCATGGCCTATCCACTGTGCCAGCTTAGAACTAAATCTGAGGGGGGTGCGATGGGGAGGTTCCCTTGTTAGTGGCAGGAGGCCACTTATCAAATGTTGCTAATCTCGCCTCCTGCTTGATATACTAGAGCCACACTGGTCCCAGTCTGAATCCAGCTGAATCATACTGAGGCATTGTTTCTGGAAATAAATTTGAACGTATTTCCAATCTTCGCAGGTCTGCCCCCTACAACTATGTAAGTAACCAGGATGGTTATATGACAATTATCGATCTGCAACTGCCATGAACTCAAATCACAACGCACACTGCTGTGTCACGTGCAGCTGCAGTGTAGTCGGAAAATCGACGACTCAGCGCAGCAATCCTATGTCTGCTGCAAGCTGCTGGTGCTACCTCAGAGACAGGTCAGTTCCGCAAGGCTCTTCTTTGTGTTAGCCGATGGGCGACTTGGTACCGTGTCTGTTGGGACTTGCTGGTGCAGTTGGAGAAAGGAAGAAGCAGTCCTTCGACTTGGAAACAACAACTATGCTTCACCGGCAGGAGGCCTGAACGCCAGGAAGCGAGTTCACTTTTTTGACCCTGTGTGCGTATCAACTTACGTATTGGACGATTTGGATTTTGCAATATGCAGAGGAGCTCGCGAGGCACCCTGGATCCTAGCAGCAATCCATTACTGGCACTTTGATCGTCGCCTTGACGACATATCTAAAATTACTCCCCCGTTCTTCATGTGGAGCACAGACGATGTATATTAAATACTAAGTCAAGCCTGTAAATGAGGAGGTGGACGACAGGAAGTGAATAAATAAATTGTTTGCTTACAAAATGTGTATTTATTGGTGGACATGTAATTGATACTGCCACTATCACGAACAAGATTGTCCATGTTCTCCAGTAATAACCAAAACCAAAGTGTCGCCAATTGGCATGTTCTTCTGCACTAATAACTAAGGGATGTTTAGCACATTGTTAACACTTTCCACTACCACTGAAGCCTCCTTTCACATCCTAAAGATGAGAGATGGCGTTTCTTCTGATCACGTGATCTTCCGCTCATCCTTCTAAATTTGATTTTACTTGCTGTCAAATTGTAAACTCCTAGCTCAATTGCACTGTCGTATGTGCACTCGCATGTCAGTATCTCACAGGGCTCTCAGAGATCGTTCATCATGCATCAGGTGTCATGTGTCGAATGTCATCAGTCGGACGTCAAGCACCGGATGTCATTCATCAGGTGTCAGGAGTCAGGCAACTAGCACACCTAACGCACACCGGCACACCATGACGCATGATGACTGACGCATGACGTCCGATACCTGACAACCCTGCAAGTAACTGCCCCACGCACAGACACACGATGGTCCAACTGAGCTTGGAATTTACAATTAGACTGAAAGTACAAGCCAATGTAGAAGGAATGTGCATTGTGCTAAACATCTCTCGGCTATGAGAAAGGAAGAAGGGACCAACTGCCGAACGCTTTGGTTTGTGGTAATTGCTGGAGAACATGAACAATCTTGTTAGTGATATTGGTAGTATAAATTACATGTCCAACAATAACTAAAAATAAAACTTTGTATTTATTTATTCACTTCCTATTGTCCACCTCCCCATTTACAGGCTTGGCATAAGTATTTAACGTATGTCGCCTGTGCTTCACTTGAAGAACAGGGGAAATAGTTTTGGAGACATCAGAGCGTCAGCAGTTGATTGCTACTAGTATCCAGGGTCCCTAGCGAACTTCTCTGTATATTGTAAAATCCCAGTCGTCCAATACGTAAACTGATGTGCACACTGGGTCTGGAAAATGAACTCGCTTCCTGGCGTTCATGCCTCCAGCAGGCGCAGCCCAGTTGTTGTTTGTAAGTGAAAGACCCGCTTCCCCTCTTCTCTAATTGCAGCAGCAGGTCCCAAAAGACAGGGTGTCAAGTCATCGATTCTCAGGTTCTCAACCTTGGGTAATACCAAGAAGAGCCTTGCGGATCTGACATATCTCTCAGGTTGCACCGGCAGCTTCCAGCAGACATGGTATTGCTGTGCTGAGTCGTCGTTCTCCGATTCCACTGCAGGTGCACGTGACGCAGCAGTGTGCATTGTGATTTCGAGATCACTGCAGTTGCATATCGATACTTTATATAACCATCCTGGGTATTTGCATAGGTGTAGAAAGGAGACCTGCACAAAATAAAAATACTTCCAATTTCCTTTCCAGAAACAACTCCTCAATTTAGTTCAGCTGATGCCATGCGGGGACCAGTGTGGTCTAAATACAGCGCGGGAGAGGCTAGATTAGCAAAATATGGTAAGTGGTCACTTGCTAGTAAGTAGCGATCAGATGAGCTAAGAGAAACGGGGTATCTTTACACCGGCACTGGCGATGAAACAATCGTTTTCATTGTGGTTTGAAGCATTGGCGTGAGAAGGATGATACATGGACAGTACACACTCTGTGTTTCTCCAAATGTATGTTTCTGTTTCATGTAAAGGGCACTGACTTTGTGGATAGTATTTGTCGAACGAAAAATGCTATAATTACAGCAAACTATGTGCTATACAGCAAATTTGAGGCAGATATTCTGAACAAAGCAGTGTCACGTGAGCAACAGGTGGCTGAGGGTACTCGTCTGTGTAATATATGCTCCCAGAACGAGATGAGTGCAATGTTCTATTCACGAGGACTCATTACTACCTGTGTTAAATATGCACTATCCATTTTCCCGTATCTTGCGTGTTGGGTGCCTACAGAATCTACAGTTACAGTATTCATTCAACGTACTTAAGACAGTGTCAGCAAACAGTGTATTTTTTTGGCCTTTGCGACATTTTGAACTGCGCAGTTCACAAGTTAATGTCTCTCTGTTTTAAAGCACAATAGATGTCTTTATTTGTAAGCAAGTTCACATATGCTGTTCATAAGCCTATCTACGAACTTTATACATTACTGGTCATTAAAATTGCAACACCGAGAAGAAATGCAGATGATAAACGGGTATTCATTGGACAAATATATTATACTAGAACTGACATGTGATTACATTTTCACGCCATTTGGGTGTATAGATCCTGAGAAATCAGTACCCAGAACAACCACTTCTGGCCGTAATAACCGCCTTGATACAGAGCTTGGATGGAGTGTACAGGTACAGCTGCCCATGTAACTTCAGCACAATACCACGGTTCATCAAGAGTAGTGACTGGGGTATTGTGACGAGCCAGTTGCTCGGCCACCATTGACCAGACGTTTTCAGCTGGTGAGATATCCGGAGAATGTGCTGGCCAGGGCAGCAGTCGAACATTTTCTGTATCCAGAAAGGCCCATACAGGACCTGCAACATGCGGTCGTGCATTATCTTGCTGAAATATAGGGTTTCGCAGGGATCGAATGAAGGGTAGTCGTAACCCATATGAAATGCAACGTCCACTGTTCAAAGTGCCGTCAATGCGAAAAAGAGGTGACTGAGACGTGTAACCAATGGCACCCTATACCATCACGACGGTGATACGCCAGTTTGGCGATGACGAATACACGCTTCCAATGTGTGTTCACAGCGATGTCGCCAAACACGGATGCGACCATCATGATGCTGTAAACAGAACCTGGATTCTTCCCTAAAAACGACGTTTTGCCATTCGTGCACCCAGGTTCGTCGTTGAGTACACCATCGCAGGCGCTCCTGTCTGTGATGCAGCTTCAAGGGTAACCGCAGCCATGGTCTCCGAGCTGATAGTCCATGCTGCTGGAAACGTCGTCGAACTGTTCGTGCAGATGGTTGTTGTCTTGCAAACGTCCCCATCTGTTGATTCAGGGATCGTGACGTGGCTGCACGATCCGTTACAGCCATGCGGATAAGATGCCTGTCATCTCGACTGCTAGTGAACCGAAGCCGTTGGGATCCAGCACGGCGTTCCGTATTACCCTCCTGAACCCACCGATTCCATATTTCGCTAACAGTCATTGGATCTCGACCAACGCTAGCAGCGATGTCGCGATACGATAAACCGCAATCGCGATAGGCTACAATCCGACCTTTATTTCTCACATACGTCGGAAACGTGACGGTACGCAATTCTCCCCCTTACACGAGGCATCACAACAACGTTTCACCAGGCAACGCCGGTCAACTGCTGTTTGTGTGTGAGAAATCGGTTGAAGACTTCCCTCATGTCAGTACGTTGTAGGTGTCGCCACCGGCGCCAACCTTGTGTGAATGCTCTGAAAAGCTAATCATTTGCATATCATAGCATCTTCTTCCTGTCGGCTAAATTTCTCGTCTGTCGCACGTCATCTTCGTGGTGTAGCAATTTTAATGGCCGATAGTGTATATTCGTATATGTAAGTGCTGCAAGGAGTGTATTAATCAAATACAACAACTCTCAGACTACAAGGTAGAGAAAGTTTTTGGAAATCCACATTAGCAATCATTATTTGCATCACCAGCGGTATTTGCTACTATTGTTACGTAAGCTGGTTGTCTTCCTAAAGTGAGGGGGGGCTGCTTCATGCAAAATTTGCAGAAGCGCACGGAGCAGGGACGGTGCGGGGATGTCAGCGAAGCATGACATGCATGCGAACTACAGTCGTGTCTTGCTCCGATAAATGCAGGGGAGCGGCGGTGGCGCTTGTGGTGTGGTGTGCTTCATGCAAAATTTGCAGAAGTGCAGTGGGTGTGGGGAGTTCAAAAATGGTTCAAATGGCTCTGAGCACTATGGGACTTAACATCTATGGTCATCAGTCCCCTAGAACTTAGAACTACTTAAACCTAACTAACCTAAGGACATCACACAACACCCAGTCATCACGACTAGTGTGCGGAGGTCCTCCCCTTCTTTATTCTGGAACTTGAAAGGGTGTCATGATTTCTGGAATGATCTTGGTGATAAGGAAGTGCTAATATTGACATCAGCAAAATGTGATACCGCAGTTGTCTCAGGTGTCAGTTGACACCACTGATAAAATAGCGCTGACGCTAATGTCAGCACTTTTTCTACCTGGAACCTGCAATGCCCTACTGTTGGCGTTTACTTGATCAGAAACGTATTTTTCAACGTTCATCTGACAACTGGAGATCTCTATTTGCAGATATCATCGTAATGGACGTAAACGGAAACCTGAATTATCAGTGCATTTCAGTAGAATGCCCTGTGTCTCCTATAGTGAATGGGACATTCTAACCTGTGTAAGCTGTTTAGTCAGATAATATGTCCTGAACGACCATTTGAAATTCAGAACATGTTCACATTGTCACTTTACGGCAAGAAGGGTTGTCAGCACTGGTTTGTTACCCGCCGAGCAGGCGTAAATCACAGTAATGTCTTTCGCACATTCAAACAGCTATCATGACATACTAAACGGTGATGATCTGTCTCGTTGTGGTCGCCTGTAGACGACATCAGCTGATGATCACGACCTACAATCTATGGTTTGTGAGTATCTAGAGAAGACCTCAGCAGTGCAAATGCCATTATACCTGGCGTATACATCATCGTTGGAGGTATGTGGCACGTTTGTACCATATGCTTACCTCCACAGGATGGCGCACAACTTACCTACAGCTATTGGCACCACCAGGGAAGAGTTCCAGAGATACGAGGGACTGGAAGAAGAGGAATGTACAGAAATAATACAGAGGCTACAGGAGTGAATAAAGATAACATTCCATAAACTGTATCAGACCCAGAATGGGATTTACGCCTATATTCAGCGCCAGGATTTGTACACAGAGGTTTTTGGACCATCTACTTTGAGCGTACACACAGCGGTGGCTTCTGTAGTTGACGGCGTTACGCAATTGGTCGATCTATAAAAGCAACTAGGAGGCATGTGTTCATCACGACAGTATGCAACCGTCAAAACAAGATCAGTTTGGTATACAGCCGTCCATTACAAACAACAGCACAACCCTCTGCCCGCCCCCCTACACCCCCCCCTCCCCCTCCCGTCTTCTCATCGCGTGCAGCAAAACGTGAAGACTTCTGATACTGGAATGATTTGAATTGATCTAGGTCAATGGTGTTGGGTTTTCCTCATCGACGAATGTAGAATTTTTCTGACCCCGGGCGACAGTCGTTGAAGAGCATGGAGGCGGCTAGGTTCCATTGTGTATTTCAGGCATGCAGTCCTACTGTTTCAGCAAGGAGGAGAGTCAGTAACCATGGGAGCCTTTATCAGAGCAGATGTCGCACTGTGATATACTCGGCAAAGCAGAGGGTGACTGATCAGGATCTTCTACTCTATTGTCCCTTTTGGCATTTCGAGAACGAGTTTGTCTTGCAAAGTGTTAATACATGGCCACGACGCGCTAACCTCGAAAACACATTATTATGGAGCGAGGTCAGCAATAAACCGAATGGAATAGCATTCGGTATCTTCTGACATCAATCCAACTGAGCATGACAGGGACAAGTTGACATCAGAAGAGGCGCCATCCAAGAGTGGCACAGGCTTCAGCACCATCTTTGATCCATGGTGTGGATAGCATGCCAAGGGGGATTGGAGCATTTTATCGTGCACTGGCTGGAGCAGCACAGTACTGATTGTTATCCAACAGCAGATTTTTATTTGGCTCAAAATGGCTCTGAGCACTATGGGACTCAACGTCTGATGTCATTAGTCCCCTAGAACTAGTTAAACCTAACTAAGGACATCACACACATCCATGCGCGAGGCAGGATTCGAACCTACGACCGTAGCGGTCTCGTGGTTCCAGACTGCAGCGCCTAGAACCGCACGGCCACTTCGGCCGGCCAGATTTTTATTTCACAGCTAAGTAAATATGTACAGTTTCCGTGAACTGCCTGTATTTTGCGTATTGTTTCGTTTTATTTCACAGTGAAGATAATACTTTTATTTTCTTTGACTTCCTCTTGCATTCCACACTCGCCTTGGGACTAAGCCTACACGTGTGTGCAGACAATACAAAACTATTCTTGTGCGAATTACTCTACTGGCCATTAAAATTGCTGCACCAAGTAGAAATGCAGATGATAAATGGGTATTCATTGGACAAATATATTATACTAGAACTGACATGTGATTACATTTTCACGCAGGTTGGGTGCATAGATCCTGAGAAATCAGTACCCAGAACAACCACCACTGGCCATAATAACGGCCTTGATACGCCTGGGCATTGAGTCAAACTGAGCTTGGATGGCGTGTACAGATACAGCTGCCCATGCAGCTTCAACACGATACCACAGTTCATCAAGAGTAGTGACTGGCGTATTGTGACGAGCCAGTTGCTCGGCCACCATTGACCAGACGTTTTCAATTGGTGAGAGATCTGGAGAATGTGTTGGCCAGGGCAGCAGTCGAACATTTTCTGCATCCAGAAAGGCCCGTACAGCACCTGCAACATGCGGTCGTGCATTATCCTGTTGGAATGTATGGTTTCGCAGCGATCGAATGAAGGGTAGAGCCACGGGTCGTAACACATCTGAAATGTTACGTCCACTGTTCAAAGTGCCGTCAGTGCGAACAAGAGGTGACCGAGACGTGTAACCAACGGCACCCCATACCATCACGCCGGGTGATACGCCAGTATGGCGATGACGAACACACGCTTCCAATGTGCGTTCACCGCGATGTCGCCAAACATGGATGCGACCATCATGATGCTGTAAACAGAACGTGGATTCATCCGAAAAAATGACGTTTTGCCATTCGTGCACCCAGGTTCGTCGTTGAGTACACCATCGCAGGCGCTCCTGTCTTTGATGGTACGCATTTCTCCTCCTTGCACGAGGCATCACAACAACGTTTCACCAGGCAATGCCGGTCAACTGCTGTTCGTGTATGAGAAATCGGTTGGAAACTTTTCTCATGTCAGCACGTTGTAGGTGTCGCCACCGGCGCCAACCTTATGTGAATGCTCTGAAAAGCTAATCATTTGCGTATCATAGCATCTTCTTCCTATCGGTTAAGTTTGGCGTCTGTAGCACGTCATCTTCGTGGTGTACCAATTTTAATGGGCAGTAGTGTATATGTTCAGTTATCTATCGCTCCTCCATAAACGTTTTTACTACTGCCACTACCGAGTCACTACATTCTACCAAATTTTATGCAGCTTGCATACAAAAGCATAAAACTTAGAATTTAATTTCATTATCGCTCTCTTACAACTGAAATGAAAGTGGATGTATGAACACATCTTTCATTAAAGTCTAAATAAACTAGGAAGTTTCAAACTTCTTCAGCGTTCCAAAATTTTCCTTACTTGTCTTTACAAGAAACCGCACAGTCTCCTGGGTCAAGATTCAATCCTGCTTCATTTTCTGTGTCTGGATCAGTGTTAGCCAGCCACGTGATGTGCCTCGCAAACAGATCAAGTCAGTTTAGGTGGTCACAGACAACAGCTGACCTTTCTAATAAGATAGAGTCCTTTAGTTGCTCCATCCACAAGGGGATAGTGGAATATTTGAAAATATCTTACGAATAAAATATACGCCGTGTATCTCACTGTTATTTAATGAATGTAGTTTCAGGTGATAATCCTCGTCACATAGCATCGAACAGCCCCAAAGCTTCCTAATAGATAGTGGTTAACGACAAGGGAATATTTTGTTCACCTAAAAGCTGTACTGTGGTTTGTTTTGAATTTCTTTGCTCAGTAGTTTAAATGATTGTTTGATTCTAAATTCGACAATTATGGGACTACAATTTTTCTTCGAAGATTCTGCACAGAGTACCAAAACATTTTGCAATGAACATTCTTGAAGAATTAGAAATCTATATGTACACGACAAAATACCCACAAGAAATATTAGACACAAATACTACCTCAAATACTTTATTGAACTCTTAGAAAACGAAAAAGGATAAATCGGAAGTAACATATGCAACAACCAAAGACAATCCCAACAAATTTAAGTTAATAAAATAATATTGCTGTTTATCTGCACAATCTTTTAAAGACTGAAACTGTCAAATTAACGTCACATCGTAATTAACGTTTTATTTTCTAACTCTTGACATCATTTAACATTTTATTAAAACAGTGACAGTTCGAAGACAGCCCACTAACGGCGTAATGTGGACGTCACATCAATCTAGATGAGAGTACAATACAGATACTTTAATAAAATGGTTCAAATGGTTCTGAGCACTATGGGACTTAACAGCTGTGGTCATCAGTCCCCTAGAACTTAGAACTACTTAAACCTAACTAACCTAAGGACATCACACACATCCATGCCCGAGGCATATACTTTAATACAAATGACATTAACATCCATACCTGTTCTCACCAAAATTGTTAATCGCAGGAATTTGAAAATGGCAATAAAGCCGAAACAGTTTGTCGTAAATAGGCCGGCCGGAGTGGCCGAGCGCTTCTAGGCGCTTCAGTCTGGAACCACGCGACCACTACGGTTGCATGTTCGAATCCTGCCTCGGGCATGGACGCGTGTGATGTCCTTAGGTTAGTTAGGTTTCAGTAGTTCTAAGTTCTAGGGGACTGATGACCTCAGCTGTTGAGTCCCATAGTGCTCACAGCCATTTGAACCATTTGAATTTTGTCGTAAATAAAGATTACTTATTATAAGCAGTTATTTGGTGCATCTGCTCTAGTAATCATGTCGTTATGGAAGTGCCTAATGTGTCGTTCGAGAATACCGTTATAAACACATTTCACTGTCGGCACAAAATTAGCAGCAGTAAGTAATGTCTTTGGTTCTAGTTTCTGCATAGGTAGCACGCAATTGAACACAGAGAAGCAGGTATATTAGCCTACCTTATGAATTTTCAATATTACAATCTAGTGACAGAAATTCGTAGAAAAAGTGCAAGTGCTAACCTCTAAATAAGATATGATAGCATCCCTCAAGGTAACAGCATACTCTGTATATTTTAAAACGTTTAATGCAGCAGTCGCAGATCTAAGTGGCGAATTTGGACTATAAGTACTGTTGGCGGATTAACAATGCAAAAAGACGCCTTAACCCACTGGAACGTGAAGAGCAGGTTAAACATCAAATGACAAACACGGCTGCGCTAAAATGTGCAGTGAGCGCGCTAATGTGCCTTCTGTGCGTGGCTGCAACAGGTCGGTCGGTAGTTATTCAGCCTTGTGGGCCGCCCTCTGAGAATATCCATTGTCCGTCTGGGCAGGCGCTTTCAGAGCGACCACGCTTTGCGTTCATTGCACCACTTTGTGTTCCCAAATTTCGTTTTATTAAGCCATTCGCCTTTGATTAAGCAATGTAGAACCTATCGGACAAGCACACTTCAGTTACAATTAACATGTTGGCTTTCTAAAAAGTCTTATGTTCCTAGTAATAAAGAAAATTACCTAAATCAACATATAACACGATATCGGACATCCGATTAATGTTACAGCAAATTGTCTCTGATGGAATTCTGAGAATTTCAACGGCGTTTGTTGGCTAGGGTTACCATACGACTCGGTGTACCTGTCAGTGAAGATTAATCAAATGCCAGTCTAGATCGCAGATTTTGACATGGCGACCCTTACCGTTAAATATGCACCCTTGTAATAAAATTAATTGTTTGGTAATATGCCAAGAGGTCAATGGAACGATATGCGATCATTCTGCTAATTCGGGCTCATTGAATAACTCCACCACAAAGTGTTCCTGAAACTGTTTCTTTGCAGATGTCAAGGTTCCAATTTAAAATTATAGAAACCAGCTTATGGTTGAATATACACACGTAGAATAAATGGTCAATACAGCGTTTTATTCAGTTAACATAAAACAAAACAGTAAACTGATACTGGTGAATACTTAATGTTAGGCTTAGCGGTTATTAATTACTAGTTCGATAGCGTGAAAACAAATTAGCAGTCCTCTCGAACCTGGTGCTACAATTCACAATTTCCAAGTCAGTGTTCAACATGCTTAAATCTCAAATTCATGCAGCGCTAGTAATCCCATATGCAAAGTTACTGATATAATTTTAAGACAAAATGAGCACCACATATTTAAAATTCAAAGTCTAGAGGTATGCGACACTATGAGTATGCTGACGTCCCGATCACAAGGATACTAATTACATAATTCTTATTATAAAAATGGTTCAAATGGCTCTAAGCACTATGGGACTTAACATCTGAGGTCATCAGTCCCCTAGACTTAGAACTACTTAAACCTAACTAACCAAAGGACATCACACACATCCATGCCCGAGGCAGGAATCGAACCTGCGACCGTAGCAGCAGCGCGGTTACGGACTGAAGCACCTAGAACCGCTCTGCCATAGCGGCCGGCTTCTTATTATTAAAAGGTGTTCTAGTAGACAGGTAATTTCTATTACTGACTTTTTCAATCAGCAAAGGAATGTTGTTTGACAGGAATACAATATGGTATTTTGGACGAATTTTTCATAGCCTTTCTTGTGGTATGATCAGTAATTAACTATGTGCATTATTTACTTGTAGTTAAGGTAATCGGTATCATATCGATTCCAGTCAGTAATTATATCGACAACATACAGACATGGAAGGTGTTTAAACAAGAAGTGTCGCATATTAGTATAGAAAATAGTCTTGTATGCTAAACTTACGGACGAAAGTAACTTTAACATTATGTGTCTCTTGAAAAAAGAGACAGCATTGGTCGTATATTTTTTACTATTGCAAAATCGATTTTCTGTCACTGAGTGACCATCTTCAGTGCTAGAACTTAAAAATTTTTTCACATTACGATCAGAGAGTACAACATAGAAAATCACAATTACATCTGCATATGAACATAACACTTGTTAGAAACAAACCTATATTGTATAACTTAAATTGGGATGCACTGTTGTCACTAAGCTTACGGCAATCACATAGACTGAGGTCGCTGTTTACCTGCACTTGTTCAGCAGACCTCGGTGTGACGGGGCTTGACACGCCTTCTATGTGACATGTGTCACGTGAAGACATAGTGTTATTGGTTTTGCGAATTATTAACACTAAATAACTCTTGTACTTTTGTGAATGGTGTAGTAATTCAAATTTAAAATGTGCGTACAACACATAGCAGACGCAGGAGAATATCTAAAATACATTGGCATATTGTTTTTTATAAACTATAAAACATAAAATAGATCGATGATAAGTTGTTAGAGTGCAGAACATATACAAAGCAAAAGATAATGCCAAAGAATAATAAATGAACAACATAAAAAGAGGCGCAACACAGGTCTTTCTTAAAAAACGTAACACCCACCATCTGGCGTGGGAAGTCAAAAGTACAACTTTCGTAATTTATGTAACAAACGTTAATACCAAGGAGTCAATATATAAAAAATAATAACGTTAATACCAAGGAGTCAAATACATAAAAAATAATCACAGTACGAAACTGCCGTTACTTAATAATTAAAATGCCGTGCAAATGTAAGGTGCGAACAAGTAGTATACAGCAATCATCGAGAAACCATCATGGAAAACATACATTTGACATTTACAGAAAATCAACATTCACAGATATCATCTTAGATTATCGTTCACAACACCCAGACCAACACAAAAAAGCGTTCTTCCACTTTGCATTTCATCGTATGTTCCGATTACCATTATCTAAGGAAAACCATGAGAAAGAGTTAAATATAGTTAAACAAATTGCAAGAAATAATAATTACCCGATGAAATATGTCATGAACATTTATGAGATGACATCCAAAAAATATAGTAAAGACAATTTAAGGCGGAATGAGACAAGCGAAACTAAAAATCAAAAATTTTTCACATTGCCTTTCTATGGTCCCATTAGCAATAAAATTGCCAGTGTATTCAAGAAGAGAAATATTAATGTAGGTTTCTCGACGGCGAACAGACTGGGCGTGCTTTTAAGGAATAACATTCATGAACGCAAAGTCTTACATGAATCAGGTGTTTACAAACTTGTGTGTGCCACGTGTAATGCAAGTTACATAGGGCAAACAGGACGAAAATTAGAAACAAGGTTCCGTGAGCACGTTGCACTTGAGAGGAAAGATATTGCTGAAAAATCGAATTTCGCAGCCCATCTGGTAGCAACTGGTCATACAACTCCAGATTTGACATCGCAATTGAAATTGTTGCACAAGGGTAAAAAAGGTCGCCTTCTCGACCTTATGGAAGAGATGGAGATCTTTTTTCATAATAAAGCTCCAGATATCACGCTGCTCAACGAGCAAACGATATCGAGAAGCACACATTTTTGGAAATGCTTCTCCGATTTACTATGAAATAAATTCAACTTGTGGTCATTTATCACAATTTGCAATTCATAGTCAGCTGCTTGTTATCCCTTATATACAACCCCTCAGTCATAGTCGCTACGAGAACACGTATAATGGCCGCTATTTCAACTATCTCAACACATTGACACACATGTTTTCAGTTTGATTTAATAACATTACTAATTTCGGTTTTTTAAATGATGATCTTTCTTTTTTGTTCTGTAATTTACAGAACTTATGGACGCCTATTGAACATAATTTTACGACAGTCGACATCTCGTAGGCGTTGACACAAAGTAATACAAACCGGTTATCACTTTACGTAATTATTTTTAATGTATGTTAACAATTATTTTGCTATTTGAATAAGTGCTGGATATCGTGCATAGTCTATGTTTAATTTCTCTAAAGTACAATGTACATTTTGGTATAAGTGACACTATTACTTGTCCTTCCTCATGATGGTTTCTCGATGATTGATGTATACTACTTGTTCGCACCTTACATTTGCATGGCATTTTAATTATTAAGTAACGGCAGTTTCGTACTGTGATTATTTTTTATGTATTTGACTCCTTGGTATTAACGTTATTATTTTTTATATATTGACTCCTTGGTATTAACGTTTGTTACATAAATTACGAAAGTTGTACTTTTGACTTCCCACGCCAGATGGTGGGTGTTACGTTTTTTAAGAAAGACCTGTGTTGCGCCTCTTTTTATGTTGTTCATTTATTATTCTTTGGCATTATCTTTTGCTTTGTATATGTTCTGCACTCTAACAACTTATCATCGATCTATTTTATGTTTTATAGTTTATAAAAAACAATATGCCAATGTATTTTAGATATTCTCCTGCGTCTGCTATGTGTTGTACGCACATTTTAAATTTGAATTACTACACCATTCACAAAAGTACAAGAGTTATTTAGTGTTAATAATTCGCAAAACCAATAACACTATGTCTTCACGTGACACATGTCACATAGAGGGCGTGTCAAGCCCCGTCACACCGAGGTCTGCTGAACAAGTGCAGGTAAACAGCGACCTCAGTCTATGTGATTGCCGTAAGCTTAGTGACAACAGTGCATCCCAATTTAAGTTATACAATATAGGTTTGTTTCTAACAAGTGTTATGTTCATATGCAGATGTAATTGTGATTTTCTATGTTGTACTCTCTGATCGTAATGTGAAAAAATTTTTAAGTTCTAGCACTGAAGATGGTCACTCAGTGACAGAAAATCGATTTTGCAATAGTAAAAAATATACGACCAATGCTGTCTCTTTTTTCAAGTATACCTGTTACCTGGTCGTAGTGCACAAGACAACATGGATTCGCCAATCAATTATGTGTCTCTGCCACGTAACATAGCTCTATGGAACTTGGACTACACATAGAAAGAACTTTTACACAATACCACAGAAGGTAACTGAAAGAAATACCCAGTGAGACGAACAGACATATCACTATTACTCGAGAGCAATACTTATAGTGAAGTCACACAGATTTGTGATTGTCTCCTGAATATTACAGAAGACGGAACATGGTACTTAATAGGGTGTGTGATCAACACGGACAGCAATGCACGTTCTGAAAGGTGCTTCCATACTAGCCACAAGGTTGGTACGAAGTTCTTTAGGGAGGACGTTCCATTCCTCCATCAGTGCCGTTGACAACTGCTAAATGGTTGCTGATGAATACGTACGTGATGCAATATGTCTCCCCAACGCATCCAACACGTGCTCGATGGTATTCAAGTCGGGGGAACGAGCAGGACACTCAATATGCGCCGGCCGCGGTGGCCGCGCGGTTCTGGCGCTGCATTCCGGAACCGCGGGACTGCTACGGTCGCAGGTTCGAATCCTGCCTCGGGCATGGGTGTGTGTGATGTCCTTAGGTTAGTTAGGCTTAAGTAGTTATAAGTTCTAGGGGACTTATGACCTAAGATGTTGAGTCCCATAGTGCTCAGAGCCATTTGAACAATTTTTTGAACTCAATATGCCGAAAAGCCTCTCTTTACAAGAGCTCCTCCATATGCGTAGTTCGATGCGGTCGTGCATTGTCATCCACAAAAATGAAGTCAGGGCCGAATGCACCCCTGAAAAGACGCACATGGGGAAGGAGTATAATGTCGCAATGACACTGACAATGAGTGTACCGTGTTGAAAAAATTTGGAGGCCAGTATGTCTGTGCAAAATTATGCCTCCCGACACCATAACAACTGAATCGACAAAACGATCATGTTTGATCATGCTGGTTGTACCCTTGTATGGCGACACATGAGAAAATTTAATGCACGCAGGAACATTGTCGAACATGATCGATTTGGTGGTCCAGGTATTGTGATGTGGGAAGGCGTTGCGTTACATGGACGTAGTGCCTCTATATCTTTGAACACAGTACACTCACCGATCAACGTTGTTTGACACTGCAACCCTTTCCAATGTGCGTGTTTCCTCTCAGGGATGCATGCGGCCCTGACATCGTTCGTATGGATGACAGTTTAGTTTCTTACTAGTTGTACTACTGCGACATTAATGAAAAATGTTAATTAAATATATACGAAGTGTGACAATAAAGTAATGAGACTGATTTTAAAAAATATGTTGCTTACCGTTTTAGTCCAGTTAATGTTGTCTCCTTCAAAGTAGTTCCCTTCTGATTGTACAGACTTTTTCCAGCGCTCCTACCATTGATGGTAACATTTCTGGAACTCATCTTTTGTAATATCCTCCAAGACCCTTGTCACAGCTTTCTGGACATCTTGTGTTGCTTGAAAATGGTGTCCCTTGACTGCTGTTTTGACTCTTGGAAATAGAAAAAAGTCGCACGGAGAGATATCTGGTAAATAAGATGGCTGTGGTATTACTGAAATTTGTTTTGAGGTTAAAAATTGCTGTACTGACAGAGCAGTATCGGATGGCGCATTATCGTGATGCAGAATACCAAAATCTTCAGTTATTATTAGACAAACCATTTCTCGATTGATGTTCAGTTCTTCTGCAATCATTTTCATGGATAATCTTCGATCTGATCGTTCGAGTTCACGCATCCTGTCCAAGTTGACATCCGTCTATGAGTTTGATGTTCGTCCACTGCAGTCTTCATCTTCAACACTCGTTCTGCCTTCACTAAACATTTTATGCCAACGGAAAACTTGAGCTCTTGACATAACCTCCTCTCCAAAAGCCTTCTGAAGCTTACCGTAAGTTTTCGTCGCGTTTTCACCTAATTTAACGCAAAAAGAAATGGCATACCGTTGCACACTATTATGTGGTTCCATTTCCATGACGAGAGATTCAAACACGTGTTAACTTATTACAGCACAACTCACGACCGAGCAGTTGCATCGATGTGCTGCTTGGACTAGGAGCAGCTTATAGACCAAGGTCAAACATATTGTGCCAATGCAAGCAAGCAGGGTTGCCACATCTTGCAAAGAAGATCAGTCTCATTATTTAATTGTTGCACCTTGTATGTTCAAAAAAACAAGTTATAGCAATAACAGAGATATTTAAACAAAACTTAATTGAGGCAGTTAAGTCTATTGTTTCAAATTATGCTGGTCATAATTCTAAGTAGAGAAAAAGCCACTTGTTTGTGATGATTTCGTAGAAGTGGATTGAGTGACATGACGCCAGGCAGCTCTGTACCTGCTCAGATATCGCTCCTCGCTAAATTCTACGGAATAAAATTTGCAGTGGTGGGCATAGTTATTAACTTACAGTGGCTTCAGGAAATAATGACTCATGAATTCAAATATTTTTTGTCAGTGATGAACTCTTAGCAAACAGGTTAGCTTACGTAAATGTAATTCTGAACCATTGAAGCAGCATTAAGAGCTGTTAATAAAAACGTCCTCCTATCACGAATATACAGGCATAATTTTACGAGACTGTAACTGTCCTTGTGTCTAGGAATCCTGCATACTCGGTTCGCTAGACAAACAATCAAACAACTCTTTATTAATGAGTTTTATTGCAACACGTCAATACAAATACTTACTTTTATAGATGTGACGCAAGCAGAGGGCGACTACAAAATAACGTCTTCTTCGAAAAAGACAAACGCAGGTCTGTGCTACGTAGAGATTTCTACTGAGAGGCTACGATGTATCGGCTAACGAAGTGGCTAACGTTGAAGCTGCTATCGAAGTGGGCCCCAACCAGTCGGGCATGGCGCTTATGTCCTCTTCAACCAGGGGCCGTTGCTGTCCCGTTGTCGTCCTGAAGGAACGTCGGTCAGCGTGCGATTGGCTGACCTCTTGTAACAGCTTTCTCTTCTCTGTCGTCCCTGACTGGCGTGCCAGGGCTGACTTTACGCTGGAACACCTTGCTTTACATGGCACATCAACAAGAGAAATCTTTCTTCTGAGACTATAATCCACATATTGCTTGCAGCACAGCTGAATTCAACTTTAATGGACAAAAAGGGCATTTGCACTACCTCTACTAACCTAAGAAAGTGGCGGAAAAATTGGTCACTTTGGCTAACTCCACTAACCTAAGTCATCCGATCACCACATCTTTCTTGGAATTGGTGGAGGACTCAGCCTGTGCTGGGCCGCTGGATAGGATGGACGTAAGTCCTTATTTTGCATGCAGTGTTTATTTGAACAATTTGAGTTGTCACAGGCAGTAGCTCCATCTACTGTGTTCACCATGAGGTCTGGAATCCAACTGACCTAGTACACAGTGCTGCCACCAGAGGGCGCTGTTGCCCATCGCAGCCTGGGAGAAAAATGGCAGGAAAAGGACTCAGTCTCTGTCCAGCTGCTGGAGAGAGGAAGGGGTGTACTGTTTTTATTTTCCGTGGGAAGTTCGAACAATTTATTTAGAAACGGATTTTACATAGTTTATTTACTACACTGATACAAAAGTCTCGCCCTGGCGTGCTGGGGGTTATAGTAAATATCTTACAGACCTGCAAAGTACTCCTAAATCACCGAAATAATGCAGTACACTGACGTACAGGCATGCAAACAACTAATAATTGTCAAAATAATCAATGTATAATGCTCTGCAAATATGCTCACTAATTGTAAACTGTTGAAATAATGCATTGTAGATCCTTCACACCTGCAAAATACTCGTAAATTACCGAAATAGTGCAGTACATTGATTTACAGACACGGCAACAACTCTTAAAATTATCAAAAATAATGCATGTAAAACACTCCGCAAATGCGCTCACAAATTGTAGAAAAAATGCATTGCACAGCTTACAGACCTGTTCACAAAATAATCCAACAGACTCGTTCACTCCCATAAAATAGGCGAAATAATGTATGTATAAAACTCTGCAAACACACACACAACATTTAAACAGCTGAAATAATGCAGTGCACAAACACTCATTGCAAGGAAAAACGCCTCCGGACTATCTCTACCGTGAGATATCAGAGAACTGTTCCCTACAGAGGTCCCAAGGCGCACACGCCGTGGCGGCGAAAGTACATCGCTCCAGCCTGCAAGATGCCTCCAGCCGCCACGTGTTCACCTAACAACCATTGCTGGAACAATGATGAATAGCCTTTGTACCTGCGGTCCAGCAAAAACCTAATTTCCCAGCGACTCACCATCGCAAGTGCATCTAAAAGATTATCTATGTTATACTGACGTCACATGTTTATGTAAATAAGAGCCAAGCCTCTCATTGGATGCGCTATAGAAATCTTTTGGAATGCTTCCCAGAAAAGAACAGGATGCAATAGCAATCCTAATGGGACAAAGTTCCCACATGTGAGACACATCAGTTGCACACACATGTTTACATGCCCAGTATGCCTGAAACATAGACCCGAGACGTTTGTGCAGCATGGCTGGAATTTTTGGTGTCCTGGAGCTACAGATCTGCAGATATACTAATGCCACAATGGCATATGAGGGACAGCATCATGCCAGAGATGGATGGTTTGCTTCAACTTGTCTTTGAACACTTCAACAAAGAATACATCACCTTACTTTCAGAACATTCCGTAGACACCATGCCCACATCTTGTTCAAACCAGACTGTAGAAGCTCCTCTGTCCCAGCAGAAAGGATGTCTTGTGAATGAATGGAGCATTCTGATAGGCTCTTACTGAATGTATCCGACAAAATGCTGCTGCTGCTGGTGTGAAAGCGCTGTCTGGCATTTTTTACTGCAGACGAGACTTCTCGCAGCAAAACTATTTTGTACAGATCGCCATATTGCAATGACACTTAAATCTTGAAAAAGTGGTCTACAGATAGTCAAATGCAAAAAGACACTTCCTCAATTACACTGCCCTGACACTGACGAAGGAAGCTTCAATATTTCAGATTGAAACTGATCTCCACGTACCATATCACTGTAGTAAACACACACAATTTGCATACAAAATCGCCACTTCTGCATCCTGTATATAGCTATCGACTGTCAGTCACTCATGCATATACCGTAAAGACAGATTGCATAAGCATCTGCAACGTACATACTCCTCACAGCACTAGATATCACCCTCGAGGAAGGGCAGTCATCCACCGTAGCCGATCGTCACAAGTCATCCGCCGCCACTCACACACTGGCCCGACGCATAACCACAGTGCCCTCAGCAGACCGAGGTCACTCTTCAAACTGAAACTGCCTGGCAGATTAAAACTGTGTACCAGACTGTGACTCGAACTCGGGACCTTCGCCTTTCACAGGCAATTGCCCGGCCCCAAGTTCGAGTCTCGACCCGGCACACAGTTTTAATCTTCCAGGAAGTTTCATATCAGCACACAGTCCACTGCAGAGTGAAAATCTCACTCTTGAAACTGTTGTACAAAGGCAGGATCGGTTCCCCTCAGCACAGAGGCGTTACTGTTTCTAGCCCCTACCTGCTCGCTTGCTTGCTTTCTACACCAATCTAGAGACTCTAAGATTACAAGAACATACGTGTTTTCATGTGGTTTGCCAGAATACCAAACCATTTTCTCGATACTTCTCGATATCAAGCACTTAACAGTATGCTAAGACATCCAGTCGCCTCCACCCACATATTCTAAATTTGCAGTGCGTTTGCTCTGTTTTCTGTATGTCTCTGTATGTGCATGTGTTGCAGATGGCTTCCAAGACCCACAGTAGTCCAGGGTTAGAGTTCTGGTGTGGATCTGCTGCATGTTATATCTGGAGCAATATTGGGATGCAAATCCTAAATATTAGGGTATGAAGGTGGATCTGCCATGCACAATGTCCAGATCGATGTTGAGATGCAGATCCCCAATATACCACAGCCAAGTTAGTGTTTGAGTGTGCATCTGCGGTGGTGAGTCATTCGGAAATTAGGTTTTCCCTGGACCACAGGTACAAAGGCTATGCATCATCGTGCCGGTAACGGTTGTTAGGTGAATACATGCATGGCTGGAGGCATCTTGCAGGATGGAGTGACATTCTTGCGCCACCCCGTCATGCGCACCTTGGGACTTCTGTAGGGAACAGTTTGCCAATACCTTGTGGCAGAGATAGCTTGAAGGTGTCTTTACATGCAATGAGTGTTCGTGCACTGCACTATTTAGGCTTTTTAAGCGTTGTGAGTGTGTTTTCAGAGTGTTATACATGCATTATATCGCCTTTTTATGGGAGTGAACATGTCTGTTGCATTATTTTGTGAACAGGTCTGTGGGATGTGCAGTGCATTAATTCTACAGTTTACAATTTGTGAGCATGTTTGCAGAGCGTTTTATATTCATCATTTTTTATAATTTTACAAGTTGTTTGCATGTCTGTATATCTGTGTACTTCATTATTTCTGTGATTTACGAGTACTTTGTTTTTTTTTTTTTTTTCTTCCTTGATTGAGTTTCGATTCCCCCCAAAGGGGGTGGGCTGGTAGCAGCTTAGTATGCTGTTCTTCAGCCTACAGAATTTTTAAAACAGGAGAAGAAGATAATAAATAATAAAAGCATGTGATAGAAATTGTGACTTAAATTGTAAAATGGTGGAAAACTGTGGAAGGTAAAACATAAAACAAAGTGGCAATGCTAATAAAATACACAGGAAGTAGACAGGTAAAATACTAGACAGACAATTAAAAACACAGTGACAGAGTGGTTTCTGTTCGCAAAAAATATAAAAATCACACCCAGTGACAGTATGATTTCTGTTCACAACACTTTGGAAAAGACACACAGCACTGAACACTCACTTAAAACACTGCCCTACAAAGTTGGCACGAAGATGTCACACCACAGCCAGGGGCAGATGGGGGGGGGGGGGACCTGTATAGATGAGGGTAAAGGGAAAAAGGGGAAAGGAGAGGAAAACCGAAGTAGGGGGGGAGGAGCTGACAGAGGGAGTGGACTCATAAGGGGAGGGGGTCAGAGCAGATATGAGAGGGAATGGGGAAAGGCAGAGGAGCCTGTAGGCTACTTACTGTGACCCCCAGCCTACCAGGGCGAGTGTTTTGTATCAGTGTAATAAATAAACTATGTAACATCAAGCCCAAAATAAATTCTTGAAACTTACCACTGAAAATAACTAAAGTACAGTCCTTCCTCTCTCCAGCAGCTGGACAGAGACTGAGTCCTTTACCCACCATTTTCCCCCAGACCACTATGGGACGACAGCGTTCTCTGGTGGCAGCACTATGTACTAGGTCAGTTGGACTCCTGACCTCATGGTGAACACGTTGGATGGAGCTACGGCCTGTGACAACTCAAATTGTGTAAATAAACACTGCATGCAAAACAAGAACTTACGTCCCTCTTACCCAGCAGCCCAGCACAGGCTGAGTCCTTTTGCCACCACTTCTAAGGAAGAGATGGTGAACAGATGACTTAGGTTAGTGGAGGTAGCCCAAGTGACCTATTTTCCTGCCAGTTTCTTAGGTTTGTCGAAGTAGTCCAAGTGCCCTTTCTTCCACTAAATTTGAACTTCCCACTATTTTCTGGGGGAGGGTGGAAGGGAAGAGGGGAGGGGAGGGAGTTAGGTATGTGGAGGAAGTCCAATTGACCTATTTTCTCACCAAAATTTTAACTTCCTGGCATGATGTCACTGCGATATTGCCACATCTATCGCCGCCATCTTGGATCCGCTATCTTGAATAAATTTGGCAACCATGCAGACTGGGGCCATGCCCCCCTTATTCCACTACTTCCATCCTCACAGCTTTCCTTACAACATTACATCCCCTACTTTCCAAGCATTACTTCCCTTGGGTAGCTGAGCCGGTAGAGCATTTCCCTGCGAAGGGCTAAGGTGTGGTACACTCTAGATTTGTATGGTTGTTTTTGAGGTTGTATTCAGCAACAGCAGATTTGTCAAAATCGCCATATTTAGTGTGGTGTGTATACTCTGTGCAGCATTCTGACGTCATTCGCATACGCTAAACGATATACCTGCATTCACAAAGAATTTTATAAATTCCAAGAACACTGAGACCAAAGCCATATTTTACTGGGCGCAATATCTCTCTAATTGTTTGAATGGTCGGTATATGGAATTAACATCATGTTCCCCAGGATTCTGCGTATTTCATTTGATGTAGCTATGAAGAACGGTAGAAATACTACAAGGTGATCACCTTGTGATAGAATATCCCCCTGTTTTAGTTCCTTAGAGATGCCAAACTTAATATTCCTCCGTTATTCCGGAACACCGTTTGCAGACATCTGATACTGGAGTTGAAGTGATCATTGAGAGAAACAGTTGTATTCCAACGTAACAGCGTGTTTAAATTTGATCTCTTTTGGGATCGACGATGAATTCTTTTGCCCCTGAACCATTGGTCAGTGCCTATTTGCTTGCGGCAAACAGAAAGGCCGAGCCGCTGGACTTGATGCTTGTTTGCATATTATTCATGTTGTCAATGAAGAGCTTCGATCCCATGTGACCAGTTTGGATCAGTTCGGATGTGTATAATTAGGCCAAAGAACATTTGGGTTTTTTTAATATAATGTTTACAGTGACGAACTATTGGATCTAGTAATTTGTTTGTGTATGTCGCTGGACATTATGTCGGTGAGTATGTGTTGTCAACGATCGATCGTAACTGAATGTCATCTTTGTGGATGAGAAGACCACGTTCACTGATTCTCTGTCACATTGTATGACAGATCAAAATTCTTGGGTCGCTTCGCCGATTTTCTGTAGGATCGCATTTCACAGGTTTACAATTATGAAGTATCGTCCCGAAGTAGCGACACTTTATGCTGTGGCATTAAGAAAGAGCTTGGCATTTTCACTGGCAGCGAGCAACGTTGTTAAATCTTCGTCTCACTGCAACGGACAAAATATTGCTCTCTCTTCTTCTAATGCCTGATGTTGGAGCCTTGGTTGTTCTTAATACGTGACTTGTAGCGAGCCTTACATCATCAGACACGTAGGCCTACTGTGAGAGATGCCACTCTGTTTGTTCCATTCGACTGATGACATCAGAAATAGATAGTATGAGTGGAGTACAAGCAACATTCAAACCCCTATTTAGAGTATCTTCTTCGAGATTCTTGTTCGATAAGGTGGTAACCGTGTATGCTACCTCGCTAGGTAACACCCATCCTTGTGTTGCGCAAAGAATTGAAATTTGTTTCTCCGTTTCGCCGTCTTTTTGCTGAGATCAGCGCTTTCATGGTCTGCTGTGGTCATATCAATTAATTCTCAATCCAAATGTGAAAGAAGTGTAGACGGAAAAAGATGCCAATTATACGGAATCCAGAGACATTAATGTGAAAAAAAGCAAATGCTAAGATGACGATGTGAAAAAGACGGTCCAGCTCATTAATATGAGCACCGCCTATGTTCGACATCAACGTGCAATAGGTATTCAATGACGGCCGGTGGCAGCACTAGCGGTGGAGGGAATAAAAAAAAATAGCTGGGTGACGCGGAAAACAGTGCAGTCGCTGTTATGTGGAAACGGAGCGATTTATCTAAAGTCCAATAGGGCATGTTCATTGACTTTCGGGCCAAGGGTGAAAGCATTTCCGAAGCGGCTAAGTCCGTTACGTGTTTGCGTGTCGCCGTTGTTGAATTATACCGTGAATGGCAAAATGGTCCTATCCGGAAACTGTGCTGCACCACGCAGTATAGACAGCAGGGGTGTTGGCCAGAAAGTCTTAAATCCAATCGCGTAACTGTGCCGATAATTTGTATGTCTGTGTTATCGTTACTAGGGCTTTTTGGAAATCAAGATACGCAAATCAACGTGTTACCTCACTTTTTTGACTTGTTAACACTGTGGGTGAAAACTGATGAAATGAGGTTATTAATGTTGAAACTTCCGGGCAGATTAAAACTGTGTGCCGGACCGAGACTCGAACTCGGGACGTTTGCCTTTCGCTGGAAAGTGCTCTAACAACTGAAGTACCCAAGCACAACTCACGCCCCATCCTCACAGCATTAATTCCGCCAGTACCTCGTCTCCTACCTTCCAAACCTCACAGAAGCTATCCTGCGAACCTTACAGCAATGTCCTCACATATGCGAACCTTACAGGAGAGCTTCTGTGAGGTTTGGAAGGTAGGAGACGAGGTACTGGCGGAATTGAGGCTGTGAGGACAGGGCGTGAGTCATGCTTGGGTAGCTCAGTTGGTAGAGCACTTTCCAGCGAAAGGCAAAGGTCCCGAGTTCGAGCCTCGGTCCGCCACACAGCTTTAATCTGCCAGGAAGTTTCATATCAGCGCACACTCCGCTGTAGAGTGAAAATTTCATTCTAGTTATTAATGTTATTAAGAATCTATTGATGATGAAGATGATGACAATGACGACGACGACTATGATGATATGAAAATGATAATGATGATGATATTGCTGATGTAGGTGTTGTGGGTGATAGTTTTGAAGGTGCTGCTGCAGTGTACCTAAGTGATGCGATTGCGCAAGAGGCATCATAGACTGCAGATGAGCAGCTTCTGATGGTCACGGATAAATATAATAGGAGCAGCTCCCGGAGAGACTGTAAGTGTGCGGCGAAAGGATCTATATGTTGTAAGGTGTTGGATCTCTAGGGATTTCTATGAAAGGACTGGAGTATTGGAGTGACATGCAGATGTTTCGCTAAGGATGGAAACGGAGGGACTTACGATGAGGTGCTAAGTCAGCGGAACATATCACGAGAATTGAGATTTAAATGGAGTCGGCTGTAAGATTTATTCGGGATAGGGTATGACGCTTGTAAATGGAATTTATGTTCAGAAAGGCAATAGTTATGAAACTCGTGCCTGCAGCCATGGGTGGATGGCAGAGGGAGTTGGTTGAATGGAGTGCAACAGCGACTAGCTGGATGGATACAATGATTTTGGATTCATTTCGGCAGGTTTTGAGTCACATTTGTGAGAGACGGTAGATCAATGTCCTCACGTCTGGCAGGTACTCGGATTGGAAGAAGGTAGGGAATGAAGTTAGGTCATTGCCTGTGGAAATGCGGTTCATATGAAGCTACTCTCTAAGACTCGACCCTACGCATGTGATGATACATAAATGTGCCATCTTAAATAAGATAGTCACTAATGCTTGATGAGCATCTAAGCATCATGACTTGATGTTGTAGCTGCATAATTGCTATGTATGTAACCGACTTTACTTATTTGAAGACCTGGGTCTACTTTGAGTTCATTTTCTCTTTCTTCGTTAGTGATTTCAAGTTAAATCTCCTTGATGACGGTCGTTCATATATGAGGCTGTCGTGGTGATTAGTGTTATCAGGGAGGATTTGGGAGGTAGATTTAAGGAAGCCCTGAGAAAGGTAATAGGTATTTTGGTAGAAGACAAGAATGGTTGTCAGAATCCAGGTTTTGTTAAGATTTGAGACTTTATGAGGAATTACACACATTTTCGGAAAAACACAGAACACCTTGAACTACTAGAGGTAGGGCGTTCATATTCATAGGACATGTACATTAGTATGTTCTGCAGAAATTATTGGTATTTGAACCATGTCGCCCTACGACTTCAAGTCCAAAATCGATATCGCGGCGCAACACCACCTACCGGTAAAATGTGCCTGCGGCTCTCGTTGTCGCTATAAACCGAAGGTAATGGATCAGTGCGACTTGAGCAGATGTGTAGGGAGCCTCACAGACGTATGCGCGAACCGTACCGTCAAATCCGCGAGTTTGAAAGGTGGTGGTGGTGGTTAGTGTTTAACGTCCCGTCGACAACGAGGTCATTAGAGACGGCGCGAGTTTGAAAGAGGTCGCATTATTGGCATGAGAGAATATGATGCATCCATCCGAGAAATTGCTGCTCGCGTAGGACCAAGTATTTCGGTAGTGCAACGGGTGTGTGCAGACTGGTTCACGGAAAGACGTAGAACACAACGAGATCGGTCAGGTCGCACCACTCAGACCACACCCCGAGAAGATCGACACCTCAGTCTAATTGCATTGCAGGACAGATCTACGTCCTCCTCGGCTCTGGCACAACAGTGGAACAGTGTAACACATCGTACACTATAAGGGGTGACAGTCCGTCACCTTTATTACGGCAAGGATTACGTGGGAGTCGTCCACTTCTCCGGCTACCTTTGACGAATGTGTAGAAACATGCTAGACGCCAATTATGTCTGGAACGATGCAACTGTGGACAGGAATGGCATAAAATACTGTTTCCTGACGAATCTAGGTTCTGTTTGTATGAAAATGATGGCCGCATTTTGGCTGGCTGCAGACAGGGGGAGCGGCATCACAGTGACTGCATTCGCACAACACATACGGCGCCAACTCGAGGCCTTATTGTGCGGGGTGCCATTGAGTACAACTATAAATGACAGATGGCGCGCTTCCAGGGCACTGCGACCAGTCTGAACCACGTGAATGACATCCTGCGACCCGTAGCCATACCCTTTCTGCGCAACAACCCAGACGCCATTTTTCAGCAAGACAATTCACGACCACACGTTTCTGCACGAGCACACGCCTTTTTGGTGTCACAGGATGTCAGCCGTTTGCCCGGTCCTGCCAGATAACCAGACTTGTCGTCAATCGTAAATGTACGGGATATGGTGAAACGAGGGTTGCAGCGCTGTGACCCAATGCCAACCACCACAGATGAACTTTGGAACCAGGTGAATGCAGTATGGATGGCTATACCACAGGACGCCATTCGCGCCTTATACGTTTCGGTGCCATCAGGTATGGAACAAATTATCAGGGCCCATGGCGAACCCTGTGCCTACTAGGTAGCAGGACACATGGGACACATGCTGAACCGAGGTCACTGACATGCTAATCATATCTGCAGAACATGCTAATGTACATGTCCTGTGAATACGAATGTCCTATCTCTAGCCGTTAAAGGTGTTCTGTTTTTTCTGAACGTGAGAGTATTTTGGAGTTGTGGATATTTGGGGTTTCAAGGGGAAAACAAATTAGAATGCATGAATTATCGTTCAGAGTGTGATACAACGGTGGAAGGCAGTTGTGGTACCATGAATTGGACTGTTGTAGCTGCCTAACTGCTTACAGGTAAGACTCCATGATCCTACCACTGGCGTGGAATCTTTCACCTTTAAGAGTTCAATAGCCCGCCTCGGTAGTCGCGCAGACAACGCGTCCGATTGCTAACAGGAAAGAGCTCAATACACCGCATTCAACTAGCAACTCCCGCAGATAATCACCACTACAAGAAACAAAATAGGAACACAGTTAAAAATTAATACGGAAAGAGTCATACAAAAACATCACTCTCAAACTTGCACGGAAAATAATTAAGTTTATTGACACAAATTACCCCTAGTCAAGTATGTCTCGTCTTGTCAAACACTGCCACCTAGCTAGTACTGGCAACACGCTTTTCTCTGAGGTCTCTCTTTCACAAAACTAGTCCCCGTTCACTAAATCACAACACTTGCTGAGAAAAAACAGGAAACTGGCAAAGCCAAATTCGACACACTTTCGAAAGCTTTGTATGCTTCCGTACCGGAGAAGTAATCTCGTTGCTCACGGATGATCACTAACTTGAGAAGTCTGCGATAACTACATTAAAACACAGCCCAGAGCGTCAACGATTTGCCAGCCAAGCCTAGACGGGCTGGTGGCCAACCTCTCGATTTCACGAACTCCAAACCGCTCAACAATATTATTTAACGTTCAGGTCATACAGCCAATATGAATCAGGAACAGAAATGTAGGCATTCTCTTAGGACACTTTCTGCTCCTTCTTACAGCGCTCTTGTAAGCTGCTGCCTTCTGGCGGGAGTTCAAGAACTTTTTCTTAAATGTGTGTTGGAAACATCCGCTGGCATGAGGAAAATGATCACTTGCTAAGCGCGCCAAGTAGGCTCCGACCAACACATTTAGTAGGACTAATGGGAAACCCGGCCCAACAGCTACAGGCTGAAGCAAGCCTTCTTCCCCCAAAACACAGTCATGTCGTAGATAATATGCTGTATCCGGACAAGATACAACCAGGACAAAAGTACCACACGGGCAAAGATGCGAGCTGGTGCGAGTGCCATAGAGACTCGCCACTTGCGCGAGTTCCACCACCGCCACGGGCGACGCTAAGGATGAAGATATCGACTTCGGCTAGACCAATTTCTGGCCGAGTACAATCCGCCAATGACCGGACGATAACGGACAGAAGCCTACCCGGAAGATAGAAGAGCAGCTCTCACCCACTTGGTTCTAGATCATCATCCAGGGCCGACTTAGACAGGGAACATCTTCTAGTGAACTCTTAGAAGTGAACAGACAGTTGTTGTAAATTACATTTGCAATGTACTGTGAAGTTTACGTACTGTTATTTGGAATTTGCCATTGAGGGCCTTTTTTGTGTTATATTACATGCAGTTTTTCAGACTTCATATTTCAACTAGTCACAACGATAAGTAGACCTTTTAACTCATTTGTGTGACTTTGTTACTAATTTGTTGGAGTGTTATAGAACCTTCGTTCTCCTCTCCTATTACCTGACCCTGGGCCAAGCTGTGTAATAGCGGCAGGGAGAAATTGTCTTACCCGTATACTGCACCAGAAACCGTTTCACGAACTCACAAGCTCGGCCTGCAATAAGAACAGTGGCAACTCGGCCTCCACAGCAGTAGCAAAGAGGCCTTTACAAAACTGGTGACGAGGGTTTAAAAACATTGGCTAAAGGGAGGGCACAAAGGCACGGCCAGGGAAATCATATATTACACAGCCTCCAATTTCACGACGATGGATGAAATTCCTCCCACTCAGAATAATGAGAATATGGAGCTGAAAAATTTATGTACGATGTTGGAGCCATTGATCGGTGGTTAGTGTTTATAGAGACCAAATATATACCCTCTCAACTGTTGTTCGAAAACGGAAGCTTGGCATTCATTTTTACATTACACATACATATACACTATTTCCATGACATCAGTACATAATTTATGATTCACAAGACAAGTATAATTTACAAGGACTCAGAAAACCATCGTCTGTAAATGCAAAAAAAGAAAAAGAAACTAGAGACAAATCGGTTGAGTGCACCTGGCCTCTATTCTGCTATTGCTTTCATAATCAAAAACTTTGCTGATAATAAAAACGAGGAAATCCTAAAAAATCTTCCATTTGAAGTTAAAAGGAATCTAAAGTGGCAGTATTTTAGAAGAGTCCCAAAACTCATTAATAAACTAAATAGCTTCGTAAGGCATCTGTCAATGCTGAAAAACAAGGGACTTTGAAGATAAAAATATTAATCAACGAACACATACCAATATATCGAAGTAAACAACTTGAATGAACATGTTTTAAAATCTGATAGGAAACAAGATAAATTGTCATGTCAAATATAAATTAAAATGAGCAATAACTCATCAGAGCACAAAATTTCAGTCTTCCTGTGTTAGCAAATACTGAAATAAGCATGTGAAAGTCCAATTAAAACCTCGTTCCTAATTTAAATAAAATTATTGTAATAATTATTTATTCGATGAAGTCACAACTCAAGAGAGGAAAATTTTGTCGTATCAGTGCAATAAAGCAAATTAAAATTATTCTCACTAATGAATATTATTCACCAAGCCCGTCATTAGCATGAAACCGTAGACAACAGTACGATACGAAAATCGTGGACAAGGCATAGGATTTAGATGAACATTAAGTCACCCTTATAATTTCACGTTCCGACCTACAGAACGTTTGTTTATGTATACTTATCACTGACACTGTTTACATATTTATCTATTTTCTGTCACCTCTGCATATTCGATGAACACTTAACCATTTAGCCGGCCGCGGTGGTCTAGCGGTTCTGGCGCTGCAGTCCCGAACCGCGGGACTACTACGGTCGCAGGTTCGAATCCTGCCTCGGGCATGGTTGTGTGTGATGTCCTTAGGTTAGTTAGGTTTAAGTAGTTCTAAGTTCTAGGGGACTTATGACCTAAGATGTTGAGTCCCATAGTGCTCAGAGCCATTTCAACCATTTTTCAACTTAACCATTTAGTAGAATTACTAAAGGGGTTCTTCTTTAGTCTTTTTCTATACTTTTGGAATTCATGCTGTCTACACATTTCAGAACATCTTGGTTTTATTGGATATAGGTTCCGCCTTTTATGCAAAACACTGTTTTTTTCTTGTTACCTAAACATGTTTCGGCACCTCTATGCCACCATCGGCGGGTTTTGTATATTGAAAAACTGTAAAAAGTGAACATATTTTAGATTGTAACTCATGTAACAAGTCAGAAGTCCAATTACGTTTTACACGCTGATCATGTTGTGCCGCCAATAGACTTAGTCGTAATTAAAACTGACAATTGTAAAAACTGTCTTCTGGCTTTTTGATACATAAAATAATACACATATTAAATGGGGCATGCGAGACCAGTAACTGCTAACCATGCAACATGCGCTCTAACAAAATGAGGCCTAAAGACAGTTTTTGTTCGTTTTTGTTCTTACCTTGATTTTACGTTATATGGTTTTGCAGGACCATCTGTATGGTTTCCTGCTCTGATAACGTGTCATCTGCAAAGAAAACGACGTAAATGTGAATTTTATCAGCGAGTTAACACATCCATTGATTTTTAAAAGCATGATTTTGGTGTGGCAAAATGTTTTGCGTACATATTTGTTACCAGCTGGGGTACCCGACTTCTCTCAGAAAATTGATATTAGATTGTGTGGTAGTTGGAATAAAACGATAAACTTTATATTCGTGTAAGACCCTCTGTACATCTAGGACTACTTCTCGTCTCAGTTCACTTGTATCTGTGCGTTGATGATCAGTTTGTGTTTCTTCATTTCCGATGAAATATACCTGCAGAAATTCATGGTCTTCGTTCGGTAGAGGTAGTAATGATCCCATGTTGTGATAGATGTATCCTTGGATTAAAAAACGGAATCGATTTCATCTCTGTTAGTGTTGATCAAAGTGACACCGAAAGAAGTCGTTTGAAAGCAGGCCTTGTACCATTTTATATTTTGAGGAAAGTGTTTTGATATTGGGGGTTCTCAGGTCATGTTATGTAAAAATTACCGCGGAGGTGCTTCCAGTAGTGGTAATCGAATTTTTTCCATTCAGGCAACAGTATCCAGGTGTTTCTCTACTAATTTCTTTCACGCAGCAGAATTGGCAGATCTGATCCATTTTTCCGATTACGACGTGTATGTGTTTGTTATACTATTTCGTCGGGTCTAATGGAGTGGTTCATTTGTTAGGTTGTACTGTTTACTTGTCCGCGCTTCTCGTAGGATGAGATTTTCATGGTTGGCTTGAGTTTGCAGTCTTTTATTATAAGATTGTGTTGCAATTCTTCATTCTTCAATGCGTTCACTCCGTTGTTCTTCGGTTTCTCTGCTTCTCACGGTGCTCATTCTCGTTCGTTGGCTACTTAAACGTGCTCCGAGCTCTTCGTTTGTTTCGTTTTTTCGCTGTTCATTTTTTTTCGCCGTTTTGCTTCAGAGGTGGCAAGATCTCCTCTTACGTGTGAGCATTGTTTAAAATACAAATTAAATCAACTTTTTTTAACAAATAAACTAAGTACACTTTACACACTTTTCACACCTTATTTTCGATTTGTATTCGGTCACTCTATCACTTTGACTCCTCACATTCCACTGTTTATTTTTATTCCCTCACTGCACTACCGTTTCGGTTCCTCTCTTCGTCACTGATAAGAAACTGACGTTCGAACCCACAACGGGTCTTGCTTTATATACCACTGCCAATGGGTAGCCCAACCAGTAACCAATTTCAGAACATAACAAAAAGCTTTCGAATGGTACACAATATTCCAGAACACTCCATAACACTCGAGAGTGTTCTGGAATGTTCCACAATGATCTGAGATATTCCTGAATGTTCTAGAACATTTTAGAACCTTCCCGAATGTTCCAGACTATTCCCGAACATTCCAGAACATCCCGGATCATTGTGGAACACTCTGGGACACTCTAGAATGTAATGGAATTCTCTCGAATACTCTAGAATGTTCTTGGATGTTCTAGAAATTTCTAGAGGGCCAAACTTCCCAGCCCTTATATATTCAAAATCATGCCCTTGAGGTAAAATGGCAACCTTTTTCATGAATGGGAGATAGAGGGATACCGCACCATATAACTAACTTGTTCGTACCGGAACCCGTTTCTTGACTTTGAGCGGCCCGCACGTTGTACACTTGCTTTGATAACATATATTGATTACTTCTTTGTCTTTCGCTTTCTGAAAGCACTGCATAGACATATTGAATGTACTTTGCGTAATTTTCGCTTATCAAACGCCTTTTCACTTTGCAAAACGCGGTTCAGGAACGTATGCCTTCCCATTGGCCATTTCCTGCGCCTTCTTACAGCGCTCCTGAAATGTGCTGCCTCATGTCAGAAATTAAACAACTTCTTCTGCTATGGACGTTGGAAACACCCACCGAACTGGGGAAGATGTTCACCCGGCATGTCCGCCAAGTAAGCTCCAACCTACACACTTAGTACGATTAGTGGAAATCCTGGCCTGTCAGCTTCTGGATGAAACATGCCTCCTTCCCCAGGAACATAACCATGTCCAAAGAGAGGGCATGCAGAGACAGCCAGTTAATAGGATGTTACCAGATAGTTCATGTAGACCTTCCAGTCAGAAGTATGTAACCACCTGTCAAAAGCTTGAATAACCACCTGTTGCAGAGCGGACTGTAGCGACACATACTTGAAGAGAGTCAATGAGGTTCTGGGTGGTACCGATACGGATGTGGAGCCATGCCGACTCCTGGCCAGCTGTGCTCGGTTTCTTGGTCGGGGATCCATGGCACCAACAGCTCCATAGAGTTGGTCCCTCAGATTCTCGATTAGGTTTAAATCCAGCAAATTTGATGGACAGAGATTCCGTGGGCTGAGTGACACGTTGCATTGTTCTGCCGGTAGATGCCATAGCGCCGAGGAATAACAAACTGCACGTAGGAGTGGACATGGTCCCCGAGGATAAATGCATACATATGTTGAACCATTGTGCCTTCCAGAATGACGAGATGACGAGGAAAATGCCATCCCTAGACCATAACTCTCCCTCCTTCGGCATGGGCCCTTCCGACGACTACTGCAGGGTGTTTGCTTTCAGGCGTTTCACTCCGTACACGCATAAATCGTGGTTCATTTCAAAAGGCCACCTGTTAACATTTATTGGACGTCCAGTTGTGGTACTGGCGTGCAATTTCCAGCCTTCGTTGCAGTTGAACAGTCATCGTTGGTGCATGAACCTCACGCCTGTTGCGAAGGCCCATACGCAGCGACGTTCGCTGAACAGTCATTGAGAAGACACTGTTGGTAGCCCATTGGTTATTCTGAGCTGTGAGTTGTTCAGTAGTTACACGTCTATTCGCCCGTACAAGTCTCCGCTGCCGTCGTTCACCCTGTCATCTTTGCCCCGTTGTTTGCCACAGTTACCTCGGCGCCGGTTATACACTATGTGATCAAAAGTATCCAGACACCTGGCTGAAAATGACTTACAAGTTCATGTCACCCTCCATCGGTAATGTTGGAATTCAGTATGGTGTTGGGCCACCCTTAGCCTTGATGACAGCTTCCGCTCTCGCAGGCCTACGTTCAGTCAGGTGCTGGAAGGTTTCTTGGGGAATGGCAACCCATTCTTCACGGAGTGCTGCACTGAGGAGAGGTATCGACGTCGGTCGGTGAGGCCTGGCACCAAGTCGGCGTTCCAAAATATCCCAAAGGAGTTCTATAGGATCCAGATAAGGACTCTGTGCACGCCAGTCTATTACAGGGATGTTATTGCCGTGTAACCACTCCGCCACAGGCCGTGCATTATGAACAGGTGCTCGATCGTGTTGAAAGATGCAATCGCCATCCCCGAATTGCTCTTCAACAGTGGGAAGCGAGAAGGTGCTTAAAACATCAATGTAGGCCTGCGCTGTGATAGTGCCACGTATAACAACAAGGGGTGCAAGCCCCCTCCGTGAAAAACACGACCACACCATAACACCACCGTCTCCGAATTTTACTGTTGGCACTACACACGCTGGTAGATGACGTTCACCGGGCATTCGCCATAACCACACCCTGCCAACGGATCGCCACATCGTGTTCCGTGATTCGTCACTCCAAACAAAGTTTTTGCACTGTTAAATTGTCAAGTGTTTACACTCCTTACACCAAGCGACGCGTCGTTTAGCATTTACCGGTGTGATGTGTGGCAAATGTCCCTTCAAGTTTCCACTTTAGTATCACATCGGAAACAGTGGACCAAGGGATGTTCAGGAGAGTGGAAATCTCGCGTACAGACGTATGACACAAGTGACGTCCAATCACCTGACCACGTTCGAAGTCCGTGAGATCCGCGGAGCTTCACATTCTGCTCTCTCACGATGTCTAATGACTACTGAGGTCACCGATATGGAGTACCTGCCAGTGGGTGGCGGCACGATGCACCTGACATGAAAAAAGTATGTTTTTGCGGGTGTCCGGATACTTTTGATCACATAGTGTAGATAGCGCTATTCTGCTATGCATGATATACTTTAACCACGGTAGCTCGCGAACAGTTTACGAACTTAGCCGTTTCGTAAATACTTCCATCCTTCGCCTGACAGCCAGAGATCATGTCCTTTTGAACGTCAGTTAAAGCTGTCCGTTTCCGCTTTACGACATCTACTGCGCTGTTTTCTGCGTCCTCCCGAGACGCTTTATATATCAGCGACTGCTCGTTCTACCAGCAACCGTCTGTGGTGGTCATTGCACTTTGACGTCGAACATAGGCGGTGGTCACGTTAATGTGCTGGACCGTGTTTTCATATCATCAACTTATCATTTGCTTTTTCTGGATTGTGAGTTGTAACAGTGTCTCTGATATGTCGTTCCTTTTTTTGTTCTGGTATTTTGCTTAGCATTTGCAGAATAATGGAAGGTAGCTGATGTTTGATTTGTGAGCCGTTGTATTTGGTATAGCAACGATCAGGTAGCACTGACGGAAGTTAGGTGCGCGGATTCTGTAGGCTCTCCAGTAGTCACAGGTACGTGTCCTGGTCTGCTGGTGTTGCTCCTAGGGGTGCAGGTGGCTGGTTTGGGTCTTCATCACTGTCAGTTTGATGTGCAGAGTAGAGACTGGTTCTGATGATTGAATATAGTTATAGTGGGTGGAGACGAGAAGGATGCTGCTGTTTGTGAGTACGGTCAAAGGGTAAATGGTAGTGGAACTATTGTGCACTCTGGTATTACAGTAATGAGAAGGGAAATTATGCATTGAGTGAAATACGGAAGTGATAATCATACAAACGGGTTAGGTTGGAAAATAATGATCAGTAGATCAGGATAAGAAACAGAGTTTAAAAGTGTAAGTTGCTTTAGGACTGACGATGTTAGATGTAGACTACTGTTAATGTGCCAGTCTCTCGGAACGGCGACGATTAGTAGTGGTGAAAATATCGAGTAATGATAGGTAATTATGTTGACAATGCCAATAGATAAGGTGGAGACGACTCGCTAAAAAATATAAGCTAAGTGCAATGAAAGTGATGATGACGCTCAGGCGCCCTAGGCTGTAAACGATCGTCACCGACAACAAACGAGATGACAACACAGGCGATGCAGGTATCGGTGAACCAAACGACAACTCAGACGATGATGTAGATAGTGTTTCCATGGTGGTACATGTGCTGATTCTTGCGGGGAAATGGAGAGCGCAGAATCTTTTTTTTTAAACACGGCAATGACACTGAGAGAGGCATAGGCATACAACTCAGTGAGTGAATGAACGTTCGAGAAGCCTGAGGAAATACCTCAAATGCGTGTACGAGCACTGACTGAATACCGTGAAGATAGCGGAACGAAAAATATTATGCACAGTAGGTAAAAATTCTCGTCTCTGACTTATCGACTTCTGTCACTCATAATATTCTATTAGAAGGGATGACTTTTATGGGAAACATAGCTCAGCACATGCCTGGTTTAGTTCTTATTTTACAAAATGATTTCAGAAGGTTACTCTAGGCTTTTCGAGTAACATAAAGACAGGCAAAACATTATCAGCGTAGGGAGCTATTATAGTGGGAATCCCATAGCGTTCTATATATGGCCCACTAGTGTTCTTTATTTCTGTTAGTGAGCTGCCATGTCATGTAAATGAGGAGGCAGAACTAGTACTGTTTGTGGTTGATGCAGGCTTTGTGGTGGGACCGAGGGAAGAACCATTAACAGATAAAATTGTAAATGATGCTTTTGTGAAAGTTACTGACTAGTCTTAAACAAATGGGTTAGCTTTAAACTTCGAGAGAACACAGCTCATTCAGTTTTATGGTGTCAAAAATATACCACCTCCACTTAGTCTAGTGTACCAAAAAGCAATAATGAAGAAACTAGAAAATTCTAATTTCTTAGCTGTATATTATGGTGAAATTTATGGAAAAACTGTGTAGTGGGTCTGCTAAAACATTTAGGTTCGACTTTATTTCGTAAGAATAACTGCCAGCTTTGGGGTATAGAAGTCTTTAGTGTATTCTGAATATTTTCATTCATTGATGTCTTAGGCGATAATGTTTTCTGCGGCAACTCCTCATTAGGCCAAAAGCATTCACTGCCAAAAGAAAGTAATAAGAAGTATGTGTGAGGTTCACAGACGCACATCTAGCAGGCATCTGTTTAAACAGCTGGGAATAGTAACCAGTCTCACAGTACATTTGTTCACTTAGGAAATTATTATCAACAATCCATCTGAGTTTGAGATTAACAAAGATATTCAAAAATTCAACACTAGAAGGAAAAATTCTCTACATTACCATCTAACTGAGCCGACTTTAGAACAGAAAGGGTTGAAATATGCAACTACAAAAGTGAGTCATTCTTATTGAAAAATAGGCTTGCAAATGGGCAGTAAGTAGCCATATAATTATTTTCTTCAATACATGTATCCAGAAGTAATGGTCAATATACCGGAAAATGAGGGGAAGCCCATATTTACCAGGCTCTTCTGCTTCGTGTGATCGTTCGTGTCATATCCCTGAATATCGACTATTCCTACTGGGATACCGTGTACATTTTCTTTGTTTGTTCTGCTGACACGTTCCACGTCATAACGTGTGCTGTAAACATGAGATATGGAACAGGTATAACTAACTAACTAATTACATTTTGTCCCATAAGGGAAGCGTGCCATGCGCAAACACTTGAACAAGTTGAAGATGAACTGTAAATATTTACATTGGAGTACGGCACAGATGACAGTATTGCTGATGCAGAGACACCTATGAAACTAGAAGCAGGCTCTCGCCAGAGTCCAGAGGAGCGGCGAACGTATCGCAGCCACTAATTTCACGGTACACAACGTGTCATGTAGCCCTAGCGTGTAGTTCAGAGCCGTCTGTTAAAGCTGGGCCCGCAGTCCTTTGTGTTTGCTCTCCATCTGCTGCTATCCACTGTGTACATTTACGATGACTTCAGCACTGCCCCTGTGATTGCTTGGAGAAGTTGTGTGCTAACGTTGCTTGTGGACCTGGCTCAGAATGGATTACGCTCAGGAGCGACTTTCGCGTTACTGCTGACAACTGCAGTCTGTTGGTTATTGTTCGCACACTGTGACTTTGTTCTTCGTCATTCGCTTCAACGAATTTCGGTATAGGGCCTTAGGAACATGAATCTAAGGGGGTAGTCCACTATTAAAGTTTCCACTCTACGTGAAATGAATCGAACGTCTGTTCATTGGCAGAAATAAAGTTCAATACTCGTATAGTTGTCAACAATCATTTCGTGTTCACTACATGATGAAATTAGATATTGCTATAGTAATAGAGATGCTCTGGTGGTTTTAAATAGTTCGGTAAAATTGGTTTAAAATCAGAAGCTTGTTTCATAGCAACTTTATGTGATATAATTGAATGTATTGCGGAAAGAACAATGTGTGCAGAACTTAAAGAATGAAAGCAAATTTCGCACGATGTGTCACAGTCAAATAACATATCTCGACGAAACTGGAACCATAGAGAGAAAGAACTGCTACGGTGTAGTACAGATGGTTATTGAACGAAATAAGCAATGAGAGGAACGGGACTTTGTGTGAAATAGAGGATGGGGAAAGAAAGGGACGGGATGAGTGGGAATTCGTGGCTTCTAGCCGCACAGGGCATTGTGGTAATGCAATGGCGAAAGTTCAAAATTTGTGACCGTCCAGGGCTCGAACCCGGATTTACCGCTTCTCATGAGCGGTTAGCTTAGCCGATTATTCCCCTTAACCATATTTTTTTTTTATTTTTACACCTAGCGGGGCTTGAACTTCATTTTAAAAAAATTCTTAACAAGTACTGTAGTCTGCTTCAGGCCGGTGGATACAGGTTGGGCAGGGGTCGAAACCTGAGGCCTGGCCGCTATTTCTCCCCCTTCTCGTCCCTGAATCATCCACTCCGATTTTTATTTTTATTTTATTTTATTTATTTACTTACTTGTTTTTTGAGTAGGAAGAAGGTTAAACAAAATATTTTTATTCGTGCAATTGTGCCCGTCTAGGGGTAAAGAAAGTATTTAAACAACAAAACAAAATTGAAGTATAAATATAACGTAAAAGCCTCCCTTTCGACGAAACCACAATTAGACACTACGCTCGCAGCTACTAGCGACAACATGTCCGCGGATCCTTGTAACCCACCACTGAGGCCGGGCACGTCTTTACAATGAAAGGGTCAATGTTGTTCTGTCACTTGTTCCGATCAGTAAAACTAACATGTACGTTAAGTTAATTTCTCATACCCATCACACCTCAACTGCACGGAGGCACCAAGAAGACCCTACCCAGATAGTTAGCGAAGTATCTGTGGTAGCGCAGGTGGCATCGGAGATGAGGGAATCGTTTCAATAGGAAGGCCAAAAAATTGAGAAAGTGCTTGTCATCATCCTAGTAAAGACACAGTATGGTCAAAGCCCTGATCCGTATCACTGCATACATCTTAGTACGCGGATAAAACACATATCCTGGAAAAGAAAAAATGTCGTAGTCACTGCAGTTGGGTTCGTGTGCTGAATGAGGGCCGACATTAGTGGTGTTCATCCATAACAGGTAGATGGCACTGGAGCCATAACGAAGAATCTGCCGAACGTGTGATATGGTTTATGGGGAGTCATATGTTTGTGGTTGACCACCAAACATCAGGCCGCTCTAGAGTCGGAATCGAAGAGAGTGCGGCGCACTGAATGCCAGACCACCAGCCAAGTAATCAAGGGTAGACGGAGATGGTCTCGCGTCATCTGGCAATAAACATCAAGATCTTCTGCAGCCGATCACTCGTCAGGAAGCTTTTGACTTAACTGAAGTCCACAAAAAACTCCTAGGTGACAGAGTGTCAAGAAAATATGCGCCACTGCTATTGGTAGCTCGCGAAAGGCGGGGACCAGTTCTTCAATCAGACTTCCCGTGAAGCAGCACTGGCGGCGAGTTTATATCTTCATAATCGTGGGGACATATAAATCAGTTGGTCTAAAATGTCCATTGACCATTCGGAGACCGCCCTTTGGGGTAAGGATGGTAAGCATATCGTATCGCACTTTTATGATTATTCCCTCACTGGCGAAGTAACCAAGACAGCCTGTCATCAGGAAGGCTGTAGCTAGATGGGGTATCCTGGACACCAGATAGACGCTGACATAAGCCACTTGCTTTGCCATATTCTAAGATGGCAGCAAGTAGCTGCGAACATCCGTATCTATTCCTTTTAGGAGACGAGTATAGGTAAGGTGCGTCCACCATCGATTGTCGCGTACAAGGATGACACCGAAACATTTGTTTGTATCTCCAAGTGGGTATGGGGCCAAGCTCCATTACAGAATTGAGTCTCTGGTGAGAGGTCACAGCGAAGTCGGCCCCTAGGATGATGTGATCGTAGAACCCCTAAAATAATGGCACAACCTCCTCCACACAAAACCTCAAATGATTTTTCCTCTTGTCCATACTAGACGGGGCCTACACGTTTATGATCATGGCCCATGATTTGTGATAGCAAGTGCTCGTGTTGATGGATGGTAGGTCACACCATCGATCACAATGCCTTCCTTCACAAGTATGTCCATACTGCTGCTGTTGTTCGTTCATGGCACCTGGTAAACGTCATATCCATAAATAGATGGGAAATGGTCGAGGCGCACATTCCGTAGGCGCGCTATGTCAAGATACGGCGCTCGCAATATGTCACGAAACATCTGCAGCATGACCTTGGCACTGGTGATTTTGGGGCCAGGCATGACGAGGCAGTATTGTTGGTGCCCGTTGAGAGGGGTGGAAATGGGAGATCTGAAGAAGGGCCCTCTGTCAAAAATGTGTCCCTATATCCGTCGGCATTTAACTGTCGTGATGTGAAACAACTGCAACCGATTTAGCTGCGGCAGTAGACGCCACGTCCTTGAAATCGTCGGCCCATGTAGGCAGGCTTGTGTAGTGGTGATCCTTCGGAATTAACTGGGCAGCTGAATGTTGCAGAACGTCCGTGATGAGGGTGGAGACTGCATCAGTCTGCTATCTATCATTCAGAAGCATGGCATTTTGGAGGGTCTCCTGCGAATCCGCTGCCGATTGAATCCCGTCAGGGAACCGAGGATCATGTCTTCCTGCTGTAGATGGTAGCCAATGTCGAGATCTTCATCCTCTATAGACATCGTCACGCAGGTAGCCAATCGGCATTTCTTCTGACACTTCAGAGCCCATTTTTTTCGGATATGAGTGTGTGTGTGTGTGAATTCCTGAGGGACCAAACTGCTGAGGTCCTCCGTCCCTAGACTTACACACTACTTAAACTAACTTATGCTATGAACAAAACACACCCATGCCCGAGGGAGCATTCGAACCTCCGGTGGGAGGGACCGTACAATCCGTGACATGGCGCCTAAACTGCGGGGCAACTCCGCACGGCTACAGCATTAGTAGTGTCCTGTTTGACACTATCTCGTCTTTTAAATATCTGGGTGTAACGTTGCGAAGCTATATGAAATGGAACGAGCATATGAGAACTGTTGTAGGGAAGTCGAATGGTCGACTTCGGTTTATTCGGAGAATTTTAGGAAGGTGTGGATCATCTGTAAGGGAGACGGCATATAGGACGCTAATACGACATATTCTCGAGTACTGCTCGAGTGTTTGGGATCTGTAGCAGGTCAGATTGAAAGAAAACATCAAAGTAATTGAGAGGTGACATGCTAAATTTGTTGCTGGTAGGATTAATCAGCATGCAGGTATTACGTGTATGCTTTGGGAACTTAAGTGGGAATCCATAGAGAAAAGAAGTCATTCATTTCGAAGAACACTACTGATAAAGTTTAGGGAACCGGCATTTGAAGCTGACTACAGAACGATCCTACTGCCACCAACGTACATTTCGCGTATGGTCCAGGAAGAAAAGATACAAGAAATTAGGGCTCATCCGGAAGCGTATAGATAGTCGTTTTTTCCTCGCTCTATCTGTGAGTGGAACAGGAAAGGAAACTACTAGTTTTGGTACAGGGTACCTTCGGCCAAGCAGCGTACAGTGGCTTACGGAGTACGTATGTAGATGTAGATTTTGATCTCAGATGTCCCTCTTGCACACATCTCGAACAGATCTTTGGCTAACGGTCATCAATTACGATGCCATGGCATCCGCCTATGTTCATATAGGATGGGACATGCCTAGTAAGGCCGATGCGCACCTGGCGCATCCAATTCAAAACTCAGTATGTGGTTAAGTGTGCCCATTTTACAGTCGTAAGGCTTATCGCACTGCCAAAGGGTCTCAATGCTGTGCTCAACATCTGTGCTGGCACCTCAAATTGCAGCTCGAACACACAGACCAACCTCTGACTGAGACCTGCATATTCCGCTCTCACGGGGCCAATGAGTCCATCCAAACGTCTTAACTAAAGGTTTCTTATCTTACTGAGGATCTTTTGACAAGCCGTGTCATCTACTATTTTCATGTAGACCAAGTATGTGAGTACAGCACGAAGGTCAGCCAGCCCATTCTGGATGTGATATTGTGCAAGTACTGAACATCAGATTACCTGGAAATGGCTGGAGTGCCATGCTCCACAGGAATGGCCCACATGGTCGCCCAATTTAACACCAGTAGATTACCTGAAGAATCGTGTTTATGTCACTGACCCCACAATCCCACATGACTTCAAATAGTGAATTAAGGAAGCACGTCACTCCGTGACACAGGCAATATTACATCACGTCTGCGACTCGTTTAGAAGACGCATTGCGTCGTGGATTCAGGAACATGGGCACACATCTGAACACCTCACTTTCTTCAACATTCCGCCACCAGAACATCTATTTACGCACAGCCAAATATTATGTACAGCATTTTACATCCACTCCTAACGCTTTGAAGGTTTCTAGCTCCGAAACTATACGTGATAGAAATGTGATTTAAACTGATCTGTACACAGCTTGTTTAAATACATCGCTACTTGATGTAAAAAACTAATGTTCTGTTTATAAATTGTATCTCGTTGCTTTAACTCTCAGGAAATAACTCAATAATCTATGTTCATAACCCCCCGGAAAGTGTAGCATTTCTTATGTGGGCCTATCTCAATAAATATTCCTGGCACGTATTATTTTGTAAGTTACAGAAGCATGTACTTTATCCTAAACGCCCTTTATTTGAGTAGTGTCTGTTCGACAGAACAGTCACCACTCAAATACGGGGTGTTCAAAAAGTCTCTCCGCAGTGCCGTATGATTGTTAGCCGCGGCCGGCATCAGTGACTGATCGGTTCTAGGCGCTTCAGTCTGGAACCGTGCGACCGCTACGATCGCAGGTTCGAATCCTGCTTCAGGAATGGATGTGTGTGATGTCCTTAGGTTAGTTAGGTTTAAGTAGTTCTAAGTTCTAGGGGACTGATGACCTCAGATGTTAAGTCCCGCAGTGAATATACCGAAATGAATCTCAGTGAAATACAAGTTATTAATTTACTGAATATCCATTTTTACTTACAAATTTTCACATTAAATGTTGAAAGTGTCCCCCCTCTTGTGGAATACACAATTCAATTCGTTTAATCATATTTCCAAACACAACTTGTAACATTTCTTCTGTAACAGAAGCAGTGAAAGTGGATATTGCAGTTTTCAATTCATCGATGGATTTTGGACGGTATTTATAGACAGTTGCTTATTCTGCACCCCAGAAGAAAAAGTCGGGTGGTGTTAGGTCAGGCGCTCGTGGAGGCCAAAATCCCTGTGAAATTATGCGATCACCAGAAACATCAGCAAGCAGTGACATTGAAACGCGAGCTGTATGCGTGGTTGCACAATCTTGTTGAAAATAACCGTTCAGTATTTCGCTTAACACATTTCTTACTGACTTGTTCCTACTCATGGACATTTAATCGGAAATGTCGAGTAGTTTATCCTCAGACAAAACGCTAGGACGACCACTTCTCGGTGCATCTGTCACTGAACCCGTACTTCGAAATTTGTTAATCAAAGCTCTCACAGTATCGCGATGTGGGAGTGTTGTCTCAAAGAAAACTGAATGAAATGTTTGACGAACTGAAACTGTGTATTTACCGCCAGCTTTGTACACTTGTTCGACTAAAAGCACAAGTTCTTCAATGGTTATTATTTTAACAGTGAGAAAAACGAAACAAACGAACAAAGGAACTAAACTTAAACGTTCACGTCAACACTTAACTACACACACCAACGATACTACTGACGCTGGCTGAGATAAACGAAACAGAGGAATTTTTGGAGAGTCCATTTGAAGGGAAGTAACCCAGGCAGGCGAACAATCATACGGCACGCGCGGCTAACCATCACACGGCACTGCGGAAAGACTTTCTGAACACCACGTATATACGAAGAGGAATAACACTGTTATTCAAAGACAATTAGTACACAGAGGTGACAGCGATTGATGATGATCCCCTGACATTAGAAAAGGAGGGCCATGCTTCTTAATGGAGTGTACGATCACCAGAGACGGCAATGCGTGTTCTGTAAATTGAGTTTTCGTGGTAGGGTTTTTTATTTCTCTACCAACGCGTTTGACAACTTCTGGATGGAAGCTGGTGCATGTGGTCGTGCTGCAGTACGTGTCCACAACGCATTACACAGGTGCTGATTGAGTTTTAAGTCGGAAGAACTGGCAGGGCAGTCCATTCGCCGAATATCCTCTCGTTCCAAGAGCTCTTCTACCTGCATCGTTCGATGCTCTCACATATTGTCATCCATGAAAGTAAGTCAGAGCCGAATGCATCCCTTATTAGACGCGTAAGTGGAAGCAAACAGTGAAATAATAACGCTGACCAGTGAGTGCACCGTATTGTAAGATTTGGAGGTCGGTACACCCATGCAACATTATGCCTCCTCACACCATAACACCTGGACCACCAAAACGGCCACGATCGACAATGCTAGATGTACCCTAATATGGCGAGTGGTGGGAAGATGTAATGCACCCAGTAACATTGTCGAACATGACCGTTTTGGTGGTCCCGGTGTTATCATCTGGGGAGGCATAGTGTTGCATGGGCGTCCTGACCGCCAGATCTTTCAACACGGTACATGTCCTTGTGACACTGTACTCTTTCCCCATATGCGTCTTTTCAGGGATGCATTCGGCCCTAACTTCAGTTTCATGGACGACGATGTGGGACCGCAACGAAATGCAGCATATTGGATGGATGGTCTCAACGTGAAATATATACAGGATGGTCCATTGATAGTGACCGGGCCAAATATCTCACGAAATAAGCATCAAACGAGAAACCTACAAAGAACTAAACTCATCTAGCTTGTAGGGGGGAAACCAGATGGCGCTATGGGTGGCGCTGCCATAGGTCAAACGGATATCAACTGCGTTTCTTTTTTAAATAGGAACTCCCATTTTTATTACATATGTGGTGTCACCGCCAGACACCACACTTGCTAGGTGGTAGCCTTTAAATCGGCCGCGGTCCGGTAGTATATGTCGGACTCGCGTGTCGCCACTATCAGTGATTGCAGACCGAGCGCCGCCACACGGCAGGTCTAGAGAGACTTTCTAGCACTCGCCCCAGTTGTGCAACCGACTTTGCTAGCGATGGTTCACTGACAAAAGACGCTCTCATTTGCCGAGACGATAGTTACCATAGTCTTCAGCTACGTCATTTGCTACGACCTAGCAAGGCGCCATTATCAGTTGCTATTGATATTGTAAATAATGTACAGACAAGAGCTACGTTCAACATTAATGGATTAAAGTTAAGTATTCCACCATCTGCGTCCGTTTTTCTAGGTTCTAATTTCCTTGCCCTGTTCCAGACCTCACGCCAGCCTGCGTGAGCTTAAACGCGTGCCTTTCGGCTTCCTCCCTTCATACGGGTTGGCTCTCCTGCCAATCCACAACAACATATTCGTGTAGTACGTAAAGAAATATGAATGTTTTAGTTGGACCACTTTTTTCACTTTGTGATAGATGGCGTTGTAATAGTAACAACGTATAAGTACGTGGTATCGCGTAACATTCCGCCAGTGCGGACGGTATTTGCTTCGTGATACCCGTGTTAAAATGGACCGTTTACCAATTGCGGAAGAGGTCGATATCGTGTTGATGTATGGCTATAGTGATCAAAATGCCCAACGGGCGTGTGCTACGTATGCTGCTCGGTATCCTGGACGACGTCATCCAAGTGTCCGAACCGTTCGCCGGTTAGTTACATTATTTAAGGAAACAGGAAGTGTTCAGACACATGTGAAATGATGGTGCCCAAGTAGGTGTTTTAGCTGCTGTCGCGGCTAATCCGCACATCAGTAGCAGACAAACTGCCGCGAGAATCGGGAATCTCAAAAACGTCGGTGTTGAGAATGCTACATCAACATCGATTGCACCCGTACCATATCTCTATGCACCAGGAATTGTATGGCGACGACTTTGAACGTCGTGTACAGTTCTGCCACTGGGCACAAGAGAAATTACGGGACGATAACAGATTTTTTGCATGCGTTCTATTTAACGACGAAGGGTCATTCACCAACAGCGGTAACGTAAACCGGCATTGGGCAACGGAAAATCCACGATGACTGCGAGAAGTGGAACATCAGCGACCTTGGTGGGTTAATGTATGGTGCGGCATTATGGGAGGAAGGATAATTGGCCTTCATTTTATTGATGGCAATCTAAATGATGCAATGTTTGCTAATTTCCTACTTAATGTTCTACCGATATTACTACAAGATGTTTCGCTGCATGACAGAATGACGATGTACTTCCAACATGATGGATGTCCGGCACATAGCTAGCGTGCGGTTGAAGCGATATTGAATAGCATATTTCATGACAGGTGGATTGGTCGTTGAAGCGTTCAGCGGATCTGACGTCCCCGGATTTCTTTCTGTGAGGAAGTTGAAGGATATATGCTATCGTGATCCACCGACAACGCCTGACAACATGCGTCAGCGCATTGTCAAGGCGTGTGCGAACATTACGGAAGGCGAACTACTCGCTGTTGAGAGAAATGTCGTTGCACGTATTGCCAACTGCATTGAGGTTGACGGACATAATTTTGAGCATTTATTGCGTTAATGTCGTAATCACGTTGTAACAGCATGCGTTCTCAGAAATGATGAGTTCACAAAGTACATGTATCACATTGGAACAACCGAAATAAAATGTTCAAACGTATATAAGTTCTGTATTTCAATTTAAATAACCTACCTGTTACCAACTGTTCGTCTAAAATTTTGAGCCATATATTTGCGACTATTACAGCTCCATCTATCACAAAGCGAAAAAAGTGGTCCGACTAAAACATTCATATTTCTTTACGTACTACACGAATATATAATAAACAATGGGGGTTCCTATTTGAAAAAACGCAGCTGATATCCGTTTGACTTATGGCAGCGCCATCTAGCGGGCCAACCATAGCGCCATCTGGTTTCCCTCTTCAAGCTAGACAAGTTTCGTCTTTGTAGCTTTTTCGTTTGACGCTTATTTCGTGAGATATTTGGCCCGGTCACGATCAATGGACCACCCTTTATATTTCGGGCTCTGTATTGAAAAAAATCTCTACCAATATTTGGTCGCCAAAGAGAGGATAGGTGGTGGAGTAAATGTCTTGGTACCAGTCTGTGCCAGTGTCCTGGATTAAATTCCAAACCTCTTCGTAGTGTCTCGTGAAATGAGGGTATGTGACGCTGTTGATGGTGATCTGTCCATCGGATGGAGGTGCTAAGATTGGCGGTCCCCTTGGCGCTATTCGAGAGAAGTAGGCTCTGTGCTGATACAGGATTTCACCCTCTCCCTACCCTTCATTCAAGACAACACACACCCAACACTACACCGTACAGGCACTCATCACAATCATCCACACAACCCAGCCACACACGTGACACTTAATAACAGGCCTGAGGAAGGCAATGGCAAACCACTTCCACTAGGATCTTGGCTAGAACGGCGAACCAGGATTCCTGCATCTGCTCCCCTACGCCCATTCCCTGAGTATAAGAACTTTGCCTCTGATTCAAAATTATTATGCAACGTAATTATTTTAACTTCGCTAGTATTATTAAAATGATTTCCATTGTTCCAGGAAACGATTTTACACACGAAATGGACATAATTTCAGGAAACAAAAGATAATAGTCTCTCCTCAGTGCTTGAACACGGAGGGTACTTTATGGTTCAAATGGCTCTGAGGACTATGGGACTTAACATCTGAGGTCATCAGTCCCCTAGAACTTAGAACTACTTAAACCTAACTAACCTAAGAACATCACACACACTCATGCCCGAGGCAGGATTCGAACCTGCGACTGTAGCGGTCACGCGGTTCCAGACTGAAGCGCCTAGAACCGCTCGGCCACAACGGCCGGTTGACAAAAAGGTCTCCCACTTAGGCAGTTAAAGTTCTTTATTGAAAAGTCACGACCAGTTTCATGTTCTTAAATCGCGTCACCAGAAGCTATTAACTTTTAAATCATTACAGTGCCCAGGGAAAATAGTTTGGGCCAAGTACCATCATTCATCGCCAAATCAGTAAAAATAAGTCACTCGCTATATCGCTATAAGGCGGTGGTCCAAGTTAGGCGGTTTTTCGGGGGCATTATTTTAACTTGGACCTGAGTGGAGGACTTTTATTCCACATGCAGAATTTCGACTGGGGTTGCCCTCATTTTGAAGATACCTGATCGATTACAATTATATCGGAGGTTCCATTGCAATGTTATCAGTTTTTCTGTGCTTACTGAAGCCAAACTGTTTCAGCTTTTATATGAATCCGATCGCTGTTTTCGTTGATACATTTAAAATCTGGGCGCCAAAGTAAATGTAGGTTGCTTAGTGCACTGTTCTGACCACCACATAGATGAAGACACATCGTTTTCAACATACAAGATATTTCGAAGTAAAAGAGACATCAGTTTTAAATCCTGCCAGATAAGCCAGAATAATTCCTGATTCAAAACGAAGCAATTTGGTTACTGTAAAAGAGTAAATCCAAGCAAAAGACTACACAGTTAACGCTCAGTATTTCTTACTTCTACATCTACGTCTCCATGCACATATATACACCGTACGTCGCTTTATAGTGCATGACTGAGTACTTCGTATTGGTACTAACGATTTTCTGTCGTGTTTCACTGAGCCAGGAAGAATTGACTGCATATATGCCTCCCTATCTTATTCACATAGTCCCCATGCGAGATACACAACGGTGGGAGCATTATGATCGCAAAGTCTTCTTCAAATATAGGTTTTCTAAGTTCGTTAAACAGGGTTTTGCGGGGACTACGTTGTCTTTCTTCCAAGAATTCCTGCTCAATTTCCCCGAGAATTTCAGTTACAGTTTCGTATGGACTATACCGACTTGTTACGATTCTGCCAGCCGTCTCTGAATTCGCTCGATAGGCTGGGTCCAAAGGGTTTCCAGCGGAGTGGAACGTTTCGCATGTAAACGCTTTCCTACTTTCACGGCTCACTTTATAGCTGATTGCTCTTCTGCAGAAAACACTTTACTTTCCTTCAACCCTGCCTCTACGGTTCCTGAAATGGCAGTAAAATTCTCTCCAAATAAAATAAAAAAAGGTAATGCTTCTGCTCGCCTTATAGCGCCAGACATAGGTTTCAGTAACCACAAAGCTTCTTCAAGTTGCATACCATAGCATGGTGGTCTTCACGACCTATTAGATCAGCATATTCGGTCAAACTACTGTTTGCAGTATAGCTTATCTGTTCTTTAACAAGCTATTAAAACGCACTACTACCGAGTTGGACGTGGAGGTTTGACAGCGGCGGAGGATGTGTTCTATATTCCTTTCATTATCTCCTGTAAATACTGCATTGGGAACAAGGGTACTCTTCAAAGACTTAATTATGTACTTGTTTCTATGCTTAAAATCATGAAGTATTTCTAAAGACCTAACGTCTTTTGTCATTAGGTTAACGACGTGTACTGGGAAGTCCATACTGACTATATTCGGATACCATTGGTGTATATTATTCTCATTATTATGCTGCCAGCAAATTTCTGGTATTGTCAATTGTAACTGCGATGAACATTTCATTACCTTTTTTTTCAGTAACGATGGTGATAGTATCGGCATAATATAGAGTAGTTAGCTCTCCGGGGCGAATCCTCCCACAAAAAAACTGGACTAAGTGTGTTTGTATCAAATTAACCTTACTATGGGCCATAATAGCCGTCCAGCCATCGACAACTAGTGCGAACAGTTATTACATCTATGAGTTTTGTACAACACTTCCTGTACACATAGGTGTTCAGCGTCTAGAAGTCCTCCACATGATTAAGACAGATCATCGGGAAGCCATCTCGCTAATGTTTGGATTCTAACAGTTGGAGACTCTCTGTTTCTGTCTTGTAGTAGTCTATGACGGAACCTTCTGTTTAATACACTATTGAGATACCTGAACCACAAAATGTTGACACAGTCGTCACGCTAGTGAATAGCGATACATCTACTGTAAATACAATGTTGTTCAAAATTAAAGTAACAAACTGCAATTTCCCCGCTGTGTAACTAATTAGCGATATAATCATACAAACCGTCAACAGATGTCCGTATGACCGTGTTCTGCACGGAAGATGGCATTTCAGTCAACGGGCAGACACACAAACGATAACGTCAGGGCACCTATCAAATGTCGTGGTGTTTGCCGGTTGTCCCACATTCACAGTCGCTGCAGACACAGTCACAGACGGTGCAGTATGGTACAGAGAAGACGCCTACCACACTCTCTGCAGCGTAGGGCCGTAGCCGGCCAGAGTGGCCGAGCGGTTCTAGGCGCTTCAGTCTGAATTCCTGCCTCGGGCATGGATCTGTGTGATGTCCTTAGGTTAGTTACGTTTAAGTAATTCTAAGTTCTAGGGGGCTTGTCTCCCCACGTTAAGCTTATCAGAAACTTTATCACTCGTGGAGAACGTACGCTGCCTTAGCAAATATCTCCTCTTGATTGAGGTCAGTCTTCATTTATGACATATCTTAGAGACACTAGTTTGCGTTTAATTTGCGTATTTATAACACCAGATCACCACTATTATTCTGTGCGGCTAACAATGTTTTTATGGGAACTGTCAATAAACCTCTCTTTGGATCGCAAACTTCGAAGGTAATCTGTAGCTGGAAGGCTTCCGTGGACCCCTGCCCCTTCATGAACTTACTACACTACTGGCCATTGAAATTGCTACCCCAAGAAGAAATGCAGATGATAAACGGGTATTCATTGGACAAATATATTATACTGACATGTAATTACATTTTCACAGCCGGCCGGGGTGGCCGAGTGGTTCTAGGCGCTACAATCTGGAACCGCGCGACCGCTACAGTCGCAGGTTCGAATCCTGCCTCGGGCATAGGTGTGTGTGATGTCCTTAGGTTACTTATGTTCAAGTAGTTCTAAGTTCCAGGGGACTGATGACCTCAGAAGTTAAGTCCCATAATGCTCAGAGCCATTTGAACCATTTTTTTGAACATTTCCGCGCAATTTGGATGCATAGATCCTGAGAAATCAATACCCAGAACAACCACCTCTGGCCGTAATAACTGCCTTGATACGCCCGGCTATTGAGTCAAACAGAGCTTGGATGGCGTGTACAGGTAGAGCTACCCATGCAGCTTCAAAACGATACCACAGTTCATCAAGAGTAGTGACTGGCGTATTGTGACGAGCCAGTTGCTCGGCCACCATTGACCAGACGTTTTCAGTTGGTGAGAGATCTGGAAAATGTGCTGGCCAGGGCAGCAATCGAACATTTTCTGTATACAGAAAGGCCCGTACAGGACATGCAACATGCGGCCGTGCATTATCCTGCTGAAATGTAGGGTCTCGCAGGGATCGAATGAGGGGTAGAGCCACGGGTCGTAACACATCTGAAATGTAACGTCCAGTGTTCAAAGTGCCGTCAATGCGAACAAGAGGTGACCGAGACGTGTAACCAATGGCACCCCATACCATCACGCCGGGTGATATGACAGTATGGCGATGACGAATATACGATTCCAATGTGCGTTCACCGCGATGTCGTCAAACACGGATGCAACCATCATGATGCTGTAAACAGAACCTGGATTCATCCGAAAAAAATGACGTTTTGCCATTCGTGCACCCAGGTTCGTCGTTGAGTACATCATCGCAGGCGCTCCTGTCTGTGATGCAGCGTTAAGGGTAACCGCACCCATGGTCTCCGAGCTGATAGTTCATGCTGCTGCAAACGTCGTCGAACTGTTCGTGCAGATGGTTGTTGTCTTGCATACGTCCCCATCTGTTGACTCAGGGATCGAGATGTGGCTGCACGATCCGTTACAGCCATACGGATAAGATGCCTGTCATCTCGACTGCTAGTGATACGAGGCCGTTGGGATCCAGCACGGCGTTCCGTATTACCCTCCTGAACCCACCGATTCCATATTCTGCTAACAGTCATTGGATCTCGACCAACGCGAGCAGCAATGTCGCGATACGATAAACCGCAATCGCGATAGATTACAATCCGACCTTTATGAAAGTCGGAAACGTGGTGGTACGTATTTCTCCTCCTTACACGAGGCATCGCAACACCGTTTTACCAGGCAACGCCGGTCAACTGCTGTTTGTGTATGAGAAATAGGTAGGCAACTTTCCTCATGTCAGCACATTGTAGGTGTCGCCACCGGCGCCAACCTTGTGCATATCACAGCATCTTCTTCCTGTCGGTTAAATTTCGCGCCTGTAGCACGTCATCTTCGTGGTGTAGCAATTTTAATGGCCAGTAGTGTACTTTGACAACATATGTACTATATCAAAGTGTCATACATCAAAATACACCTTGATGCAAAGCAGCCTCACTATTTTTTCCGTGTTATGAAACTGGATAAGTATTTCAACATGCAGTTGTCACCTTCTAAAGTGCCGCAAGGTAGTAAGAGTGTATCGTAAGTTAGAGACACTGGTACGCTGTTTCGTCCCATCACAGTATGTATATTGTAGCGCCTTTAGAATGGCGGTTAGCTCCACAGTCACAATTGTGATATCAGATGAGAGATTACGATTATCTAAATATCTGCCACTCTGACTTTCAGTGTCTTAGAATAATTTTTTTGTCTGTCGCAATTTGAGGGATACTCTACGAGAGTAAATTGTGGATGACCTTCAAGTCCGTCTATCTACGAGGCTGTGGTTAGGTAGCTTGAGTGAAAGCAGCAAAATCTCTCAGCTGATTGACTGCTCAATTGTTGGTGCTACATGTGTTTACGTACATATATTCGTTGTGAGTACTAGTAAGTTTCCGTTAGGCCGCAACGTAGCAATGACATTGGCTTTTTCATTCATTTCCACCAATAGAACATTCGTTAGATTGGAGACGATGACTCGCAGACGGATTCAAGGAGCCTAATGTGAGTATCTGCCACATCACTGGAGAGAACATTTGGATATTGGGCTGTAGCAGAACCAAGCATACTCGAAGTTGGACGAGACTAATGATCAGTAGATCATTAAGCCACTGTTTTATTCGGCAGCTTAGGTAGTTCCCTTCACTGCATGCAAGATAACTCATTTACACTGTTTGATAAATTTATCAATATGTCCATTCTAGATACTTGTTTCATCGATTTGTAGTCCCAAGTAGCTGACAGCATTTTTAATAAGCAGTTCATATAAGCACAGTTTCAAATAATGCGTGACAGCAACTCGCTGCCTATAAAGATCACTGCCGAGGATTTCGATCAAATATGGAGAACCCACACGTGTACAAACACTTACATATTTACGTAGATAGTATGAGAATGACTTGGCCTGCTTTTTGCAGTCCCTCTGTCATTTGGGCATTTTTTGCATACATACGTATTTCATCCTTGTATTGTAGCATTTTTGCATGGGTGCCTATTTCTACATTTAGGTCTGCTACATGGATGGCGAATAAGAGATACATCATAATGGGTCCTTGTAGCAGACCCTTACTTGTTCTTGTGAGACCTGCATCATTATAGAGCGATTAACTGTTTGTATTCTACTCATACATAAAAAGGCAACACTAAAGTGTGTGGCGCAAGCCCATGTCCGAGTTATTGGTCTGACGTCAAGTAAGTGCAGCAGATATTCGCAGTGGAACTAGAACGGGAACGATGGCAAATCGCCTCAGCCGCCGTTTATCAACTGCAGAAGTTGCTAGTACTTATATCATAGCACGTTGAGTGGAACTGAAACCGTCTTGGAGAGACCGGAACGAGGAAAAATCCCATACCCTATACGGGATTGACCCTCTACCTGGAGGTCCGAAGCCTAGCGCTCTATTCGCTAGAGTACGAAAGCCCCACTCTACGGAGCTATATGTGAAACAAGGTTTTATAAAGTAATTTGGTAAATTGTGCTTTTCCGTTCCTGACCTTGTAATCGCAGCTTGATGTTGCGATATATGTTGACAACACCCATCAACACAGTTGCAAGATAACAGATCGTACCAAATGTGATTTGGACATCAAAGATTGGTTGTATCAACGTTTCATTTGGTAGTGACATGGTTCCGTCTGGCGAAGCGGACAGCTCTTGTGACCGACTCACCAAAACAACATCATTATGTGGGATCTTAAACCACCTTCCTAACTAAGTGCACGGACGCTAGAAAATGTTTCCAGTAAGCTGCCATTACAGCTAACATTGCATAAGACGCTGCCAGAGCATCTGAAAGGAGGAATTGCTACACATAACAGCACTGAAGGCGTTTCTGGAGATGTTAACATAGTGGGAAGGCTCTGGCAAATGATGACACGGTTGCCCAAAGATTACGGCCAGTGCGTCTGGTCTATTATAGCTTAGTGGCCAGGAGTGCTGCCGTTTTAGAAATACTAGCAGGCCAGACTTTCATATATACTGCCTCATTTACACACGCTTTTTTCAGTCATATTCAGTCGCTAGCCAAAAGGGAAGGTCCCCACCAGTCTTTAAGCTAAGATGAGTCGGCAAGCTGCCACCGCTAGGCATCCTCTTCCCTAGCAACAGGTCGTTGCATAAGCCAATTTGGATGCTAGTGACTCCGTGCCTTCCCACCAGCTGACCACCTCCTGGGTGATCGTCATCTACTACCCTGATGGACTGTAGTTCGAGCCTGGGCCAGCTACCTTTCCCGCTGTGGTCCCCAAGTGGCCAAATCCTGCCGTTGTTCATCACCCTATCAGGCACAACTGTCACTGTTCACCATCGCCTTCTATGAGAACACACTACCGCCATTATCCATGCTGTTGGCCATACACCCATGCTGATCCTGCTTACTCAGTAGCCATGTGCTGTCGGACATACACCACTCCGATCTGCTCCCGAATCAGCAGTACAGCCGCCGTGCTGACGGCATGACCTGATCGGCGACCGCCGTCGCCTCGAGGAAGACACCGTGAGCTGTCTGTCCGCTGGGCCGCTGCTGACATCAGCATGTTTCGTCGGCCTATGCATTGGCGGCCTTCCCAGTACTGTCTTCACTGCTGTAGCTTGCTATGAATTAGCCAATACCTTTTCCAGAACGGAACCGCCTAACACCTGCCACCACATTAATGCAGCCACGCCCATGATGGTGAACTGCAGTCATCTGGACCTGTTGTAGCCAACCTCTCCACCCACCATAGTGGTCACTCACGCTGGCCACTACAATTCGCATCACAGCCTATCTGGAAGCCCAAGGGCATCCCAGGGAGCAGGTATGATGGTTACACCATCACCTAAGACTACACTTTAGTACTCTTTCCAAGTTTTGAGTAAACAAATTAGTAATCTTATTGTTTTATAAGTTGCCAGACCAACGAAAAGATTTCCTTGTGTCTTGATTGGAACGATTCTCACTATCTTTCACTCAAAGAGTTCTACATTACTTCCTCATTTTTCGATAGGTATGTGGTGCAGAACAGGTTTTATTCTTGTTGTGACAGATGCATCAACACGGCATAGCACATACTATTGATCCCTGGGTCAGTACTCTTTCCCCTCGTAAATACTTTATTAAGTTAAAATTCAGAGAAATGTTCGTTTATAAGATGGAAAGCAGGTTCAGTATAATGTCTCATCAATGACTAGATCATTAGAGACGGGTCACAAGCTCGGTTTGGGGAAGTATACGATAGGAAATCGCCCGTGCCCATTTTCAAACGAACCATGACGCGGGTTGCTTTTCATAATTTAGGGAATCCATTGGATATCTAAATCTTGTCTCTCTCTCTATTGAGACTTTTGAGCACGCCCTGGTCTTATGATGAGAAGATGGAGGTAGTGAATCCTGGTGACGGCATATAGACTTCTCCTTTCGATGGTACCAAGGAGGCCTCCTGACAGCTGGGCTAAAAGGAAACCGATGTCTTGAACAATGTTGTCTGGATCACGACTTAGAGCGTCCAAGAGCTTTAGATGGAGAGTCATATTAGCTCTTGAGCAACATTTGTGTGGGCTTATGTCATGTATCATGTTTTCTGCCTCTTCAAAGCCCCAATTCTTGGACAGTATTAACTGTCTGATACTTCTTTGAGTGCATACAGCTCCTGTAGTTTGACGTGTGTCACTCTCGACAGCGTACACCAATCGGCGGTGTTTGTTTTCCGCGCTAATTAAAGTCGTATGGTCTAGGGAATTACGGTCAACGTTTGTGGCTGTGGCATTACCCGCTAGATTGGCTACAGTGTAAGCAATTGCAGCACTGCAGGACTAGTCGTAAGTGCGGCTCAACGGGACTTCGCACGCCGGCACGCCAGCTGCTACTGTGGCTTGAATGTGACCAAGCGCATGAGCAGTAGCATTACTTTAACCTGCTCACCTACGTTGGATTTACACACAAAATTTTTAAAAGATATTACGCCATTACACTGAGGTGGATAAAGTCATGGCATACCTCCTAATATCGTGTTGGACCACCTTTCGTTCGGCATAGTGCAGCAACTCGACGTGGCATGGAATCAACAAGTCGCCGGAGGTTCCCTGCAGAAATGCTGAGCCACGCTGCCTCTATAGCCATCCACAATTACGAAAGAGTTGCTCGTACAAGATTTGTGCTCTAAATGACCTCTCGATTATGTTCCATAAATATTCTATGGGAGTCATGTAGGGCAATCTGAGTGGCCAAATCATTCGCTCGAACTGTCCTGAATGTTCTTCAAACCAATCACGATCAGCTGTAGCCCCCTGACATGGCGCATTGTCTACCATAAGAATTGGCTGCAAAAAGTCTCCAGGTAGCCGAACATAACCAATTCCTATCAATGATGGGTTCATTTGGACCATAGAACTCAGTCCATTCCATGTAAACACATCCCACGCCATTATGGAGCCACCACCAGCTTGCACAGTGCCTTGTTGACAACCTGCTGTTTGTGCCATACTCGAACCATACCGTCAGCGCTTATCAACTGAAATCGGGGCTCATCTGACCAGACTACGGTTTTCTAGTAGTCTAGACTCCATCCGATGTGGTCACGAGTCCAGGAGAGGTGCTACAGGCAATGTCGTGCTGTTAGAAAGGCATCAGTGTCAGCCGCATGCTGCCATAGCCCATTAACGCCAAAATTCACACCTTTGTCCTAACTGATACGTTCGTCGTGCCCCTAACATTGATTTCTGCCCCTATTTAACGCACTCTTGCTTGTCTGTTAGCACTGACCACGCTACGCAAACGCCGCTGCTATCGGTCATTAAGTGAAGGCCGTCGTCCTCTGTGTTGTCCTTGGTGAGAGGTAACGCTTAAAATTTGGTATCCTTGGCACACTGTGTAAGGTGTCAGACAAATCCAACACCTTCCATGAAAACCCTGACATGATAAGCAAATCCAGTAGTATGTCACATAGCTCGCGAATAAATCGTCACATTAAATTAACCAAAGTAAAACGAGTAACGAGTGAGCAAATGGAATACCACAGACTAACACAAGAATGCCTAAATGCATGTCTTACCTTCCCACCGTGAGACAGACGCAGTTCCGAGGGGAGAAACGAGAACCAGAAGCCGAGAGCAGAACCGTGTTAAGCTGGAAGGCCCTACGATAACGGACGGACATCCACGTCGCCAGCAAACCGCTAGGACCACCCCAGTCGCAAGTCTTAGCGTGAGACTTTTTCGCGTCTCTGTTACATCAGGACCACCCCCCAGCCCATGTTAAAAGATAGAGCCCTCCAGAAGAACAGTATAGATCTTACGATAACACTAAAAGGACCACACCAGCTGCAAGTTTTAGTGTGAGACTTTTTCGCGTCTCTGTTACGTTGCAAACTTTAAAAACATTGCCCCACCACGAAAAGTATAACGTTTCTCATTGGATGGACAGAATTTTTGTAGGCAGAGATTAAGGTTAACATTGAGACCCTGATTGGGCAGATGAAAACACAGCCAGATAGTTTTTTTAAACCAACTTCGGTAAATTGTAGTAAGGAGAAGTTAGGAGAGAGTTGCTTCCGAGATGGCGAGGTGAGCGGCGCTGTGCTGCCCGCCGCCCCCTGACGAACACCGACAAGGTAATGAACAAACGCGATGCTGCATAACAGCGCATAAAGCTTCACTCAGAACTGCAGAAGTCTCATCTGTTACACCCCCTTTTTGCGTAATACTAGTGTCGATGGCAATTAAAGCTCATGGTGTTCACATTTGCCACTTGAAGTAAAAATCTGAAACGCGATGATTTTTCTGTTATATAGTTAATGAGAAGCCACATCAGCCACTGTAGTTTACGACAAGTTAGATAAGTAATTAAAGATAATTGAGGGTTACTGTAGCCCATTTTGATAGTTTTCTCTTTTGTGAAACTTAATTTAAACCTAGATTATAGATGTGATAGGGCATAGCTTCGATCCATTGTATAACTTGGAAACCCATTCAGGGAATATTCGTTCACATTTTTGTTGAACGCAGTTGGTTTTTACCATCCTGTATTAAAACATTTCCTTTTATCAATAGTGCAATTTATAAACAATGTTTTGTGAGTAGAATAAAATTTCCAATGGTAAACTTAACTGCTTTTTCGACGTTATTTTACCATTTAACTAAAAATAGGAAAGCCTTGAACCCCTTCCACTAAATTTAGTTAGTATTAAGATTCTTTTACAGGGAGTGCAGTGGAGCTGGCGCTGAAATCATTAAGTATTTGGTTATATCATCGCTACTCTCGCTGAACTCTTCTGAACTCTACATGTCATGTGTGGTCTGGCGTCTCCTTACCAGCAACAGGTCCCAGGTTCAAACTAGTCAATTCCCTAAAAAACACGCTCAGAGCGTCGTTGCGCGAAAGTGGTAGGGAGACACGATATAGAACAAACAGACACCACGCAGAATGTTAGAACTGTTAACACTGTGGCTCTCGCAACATTGAATTCTCTAACAATTTCCGAAATGGAATGTCCCATGCTTCTAGCGCCAACTACCATTCCGCCTTCAAAGTCTGTTAATTATTGTCGTACGGCCATAACCAAGTCGGAAATCTTTCCACATGAATCACCGGAGTACAAATGACAGCTCCACCAATGCACTGCCCTTTTATACCTTGTGTACTTGCGACTATCGCCATATGTATATGTGTATATCGCTATCCCATGACTTCCGTCACCTCAGTGCAGTCCCACAGTATTACTACTAGTATACCGTCGTCGGGCAAATCTCTTCCTGAGTATAGGCTATACAGTGTTGGAATCTGTTCACCAGAACCATTTCCCATAAAAATGGCGTTCTTGACCTTTAACATCTTTAGCGGAAAGCGTTTGTTGGTCCTTCCCCAATTTTAATTCTTGTGGTATCTTATGGTGTCATTCCTTGTTCTTCAGTTCTGCTTTGGAATTTTAGTAGTGTTTTCACCTTCGTCATGCTTCGCTTTAGTGACGCGCTTGCTCTTAAAGAAACAGTGAAAGAATTTTCCACTTCTCCAGCGGAACTGTATCGCTTCGTGCTAGAGTTGAGTTTATAGAGCACTCCGTCTTCAGGCCACAAGTGGCCCATCGGGACCATCCGACCGCCGTGTCATCCTCAGCTAAGGATGTTGATAGGAGGGGCGTGTGGTCAGCACACCGCTCTTCCGGTCGTTACAATGGTTTTCTGTGACCGGAGCCGCTACTATTCGGTCGAGTAGCTCCGCAATTGGCATCACGAGGCTGAGTGCACCCCGAAAAACGGCGACAGTGCATGGCGGCCTGGATGGTCAACCATCCAAGTGCCGGTCACACCCGACAGCGCTTAACTTCGGTGATCTGACGGGAACCGGTGTATCCACTGCGGCAAGGCCGTCGCCGAGGTTATAGAGGGTGTGTCATAATTAATGACATAATCGCATACAGTGAAAAGTACACGATAATGGAAGCAACGAAGTCTTAGTAAACATTGGTCCGCAAACTAACGTTTTGCGAAATAATTGGGACTTTGTGGCTACCAACCACCACTGACTCCATTCTGTGTAAACACCGCATGCCAATCCGCAGTGCGGTCTTTGTTTATATTTTCGAGACTTGGAGCTGTAAACAAAATGGATATGACAGTACATTACACACTCAAAGTGTCACTCAGGCCAATTTTTTGCGGAGCGTCAGTTGTGTTGCACGAGTGTTAGTGGTAACATAAAACGCTACAGTAACGAGGAGTATGTCGGTATTTACATCTTGTATGGTAGAGTCAGTTGTGTTGCACGAGTGTTAGTGGTAACATAAAACGCTACAGTAACGAGGAGTATGTCGGTATTTACATCTTGTATGGTAGAGTCAACGTCAATGCACGGGAGACCACGTGTTAACACCAAGAATCATACCCTGACAAAGCACCCCGAAAATCCAGCGTTTACAACGGTGCGTCAGTGCCTCCGGGAAACTGGGAGCTTCGCACGTGCTGCATGAGCGGGTAGGCCCGCAAGAATTGCACATTTGCCTGAAGATGTGGTGCTGAAACAGTTGAATACACTCCAGGGATCTCGACAAGGACACCTGTCACACACATTCATGAAATGAGCCATAATAATGAATGCATCGCATTGCAGTGTACCCGTTTCACATCCAACGAGTTCAGCATCTTTGTGAGGCGGCATTTGGTCAAGACTAACGTTTTGTCAGTGGATGTAAGAACAAGCTAGAGGCAACACTACGTTTGACAATACAATTTTATTTACAGATGAAGCAGGGTTCACTCGTGATGACGCGTTTAATTATCACGATTCTCACGTTTGCAGTCATCTAGGCTCCAACCCACATGCTGTGCACGAGTCTCCACATCAGCGACGTTTCTCATTGAACGTGAACACGGTTGAAGAATTGGATCAGGGTCTCAATACTTGTTAAGAATTTCAAAATGGTCAAGACGTGTTTGAAAGGATTCGAAACTCATTGCGGCGACGGGTACAGGCCAGCATTCGGGTAGGAGGATGCCACTTTGAACATCTCCTTTAACTACGAGTACAACCAGCTAATTGTTGTCGTGTTCATTCAAATCTTCTGCACTTCAGCGATAATATCTCTCATAACTTCTTTTTGGTGGTGTACAGTATTGTTACCTTTTCCTGATTGGAATGACGTTTTATACAGAAACAAATCAGTGATGGCTGGTAACCACAAAGTTACTAATATTTCAGAAACTGTTATTTACGGACCTAAGGTTACGGAGACATTTTTGATTCTGGTATCGTGTACTCTCAACTCTATGTGTTTACGCCATTAATTATGATACACCCTGTATGTTCGTCATTAACCGTTAACCTGACAGGAACATGTGTAGTGACAAAACTGACTGACTCTGTGTCGTCTGAAGCACCTGCGGCCTAATTGGGGTCGCTTGGTGTACTCATTGGCTCTCCCGCACAGATCTTTCCGTCCATAGTACCTTCTTAAAGTGAGTTATTTATTTCAGTGCGTAATGCAAGTTAATGAAATGAACTAAATGTTACATTAAGGAAGTTCACTACACTAAGATTTTTTTCATTAATTGGCTTTTTGGCAGGGCCCATTCAGCCATCTCAATAGTAATGTCTACTACAGCGATACGAAAGTAAGAACAACACAACAGCCAGTCCCCGAGCGGAGAAAATCTCGAATCCGACGGGGAATCGAACCCGGCCACCTTCGTTTACCAATCCGCCGTGTTGACGGGGCAGCTACCTAGGCGGATATACCACAGGAAGTTGGATTATTTACTCCCGGAGCCTCCTCCACACACGTCTGCACTCTTCCCGTGGGAACAGTGCTGTAGCATTTCCTGTTATCTGTTTTTATGCGTCTGTGGGTATCCCGTTATTCCCAGTGAGCACTGGTTTTACAGGTCGCCGCGATATGAACAACCACATAAACCAGTTTAAAGTCTTTTAAAACCACGACTACTACAGTACAATTAAACAGTGAAATTCACTATTTTTACAACTCAAGATACAAAAATATTCCACAGGGGACATTCGTCAAGTCAACACATTCTGGAAAGGAAATGAAGTTACTAAGTTCACATTCATTACAGATCGTAAATTATATGCGGTCCTGGCTGGAAAATTACGTACGGCGTTCACCGGTGTTCTTGAAGATGAAAACGGGTTGGCGAGGATAAGTTATTGTGTCGTCCCATAACATTTTGTCCTCTTTCATCCATTCACAAAATTTTTTACCATAAAACGTTTCGAGGCCCAAAATCATATTTACATAGTACTTCAGCCTCCGTGGACGACGTAAAATACGTCTTCAACACACACGGGGAACATGTGAAGCTATAAAGTGTGTATACTATAATCATGATGATGACTGTACACTAAAAAGTACATGGAATTCGTTTTTTGCAAGCCAAAAGGTGGTAGTGACTCGTTCTGGTGCTATATGTCTCTAACGCACACTTTTTTCAATCAGCTGAGTAACGTTTAACAGTGTGAAAGCGTTAATTAGGTCGGAGTGTTTTGTTTTTGTAAGGGTCGTTTTGCGTGTTCAGTGATAACGTTTTTGTGGACTTAACAGGAGAACGCAATATAATAAAATTGTCGGCTACACGCAGAAATCAAGCAACAATCTTTCCAGCGCGAGACTGCTTCATAACCATGGCCGATGGAAATAAAATAGACGAGTACCAAAGTGAGAACATTACTTTGTTTTTGGAAATTACAGATATATTCAAACCCATCAAACAGTACACCAAGGTATGATAAATAACCAGCATGACTGTCTTAAGATGCCAAAATGATTTCCTGAACCGATCGACGTGACACAGTAGGAAGACACCGAATCTATATTTGGGAGGTTGATGATTCAAATCTTGTCCGGCCACTCACATATAGGCTTGCCACTGCTCTTGTCGCTTGCAGGTATCCTCTTCATTTCAGCATAACTACTGATCCCACATTATTGAAGATTTGCCATTTTTGCTCATACGTGCTCCTACCACTGTAATTCCTGTCTGCCTTTCTGCCACAACCGCTTCAGCTACAGTTTCCAGTAATGCATATGTGGCAAACAGTACCATATCTTCTATTCATTATGTTCATTGTTAGACATTTTTCGGTGTTACCAGCTGTTCCATTTTATAAAAAGCTATTGTGTCTTGAGTGCACCCTGCTACTATGTCCTTATTATCTCCTTTTTTATGTATCCTAATTCCAAGAAAGTAAAATTCATCCACCTCTCGAAGAGTCTCATGTCCGAGTTTAAAATTTAGCTATGCAGCATGTCGACCTCAATTTTCCTTTAGTTTAGGAGCATATCATAGCCATTAAGTAGCAAACGTTCAGTTAATTCTTTCGGTGACCAGTGCAATCACATCAGCGAACCATGTCTTGCTGATTTTGACTTCTGGTCCTATTGTCAGTGTTGATCACTCCAGCTTTCATACAAAGAGAGTGAATCGCCATTCTATAACTATACCTGATACCAAACTACCTTATAATGTAAAATACACCACCTGACAAAAAAAGGGAAGCACCTAGAAGTCATGACCAGATGTCAAAGTGGCTTCGTACCCATACACACCATCGGCGGGTACGTAAATGATTAGTGTTGCAATTCTATGAGGCAGGTAAGCGGCCACCAGAGCAAGAGCGTGATTCATGTTTAGTGGTGTTACCAGGCACTGGAGCGTATATAAAACTAAACTAAACTCCACACGAACAGGTCATGAAGGTCCAACGGTACCGACCGGTCGCCGTGTCTCCCTCAGGCCACAGGCGTCACTTGGCGCGTATATGGAGTGGCATGTGGTCATCACACCGCTCTCCTGGCCGTTTTTTCAGTTTCCGAGACTGGAGCCGTTACTTCTCAATCAAACACCTCCTTAATTTGTCTCACAAGGGGTGAGTGCACCCCGCTTGCCTACAGCGTTGCCGGCCGGAGTGGCCGAGCGGTTAAAGGCGCTACAGTCTGGAACCGCACAACCGCTACGGTCGCAGGTTCGAATCCTGCCTCGGGCATGGATGTGAGTGATGTCCTTAGGTTGGTTAGGTTTAAGTAGTTCTAAGTTCTAGGGGACTTATGACCACAGCAGTTGAGTCCCATAGTGCTCAGAGCCATTTGAACCAACCTACAGCGTTCGGCGGACCGGATGGTCACCCATCCAAGTGCTAGCCCAGCCCGACAGCACGTAACTTCGGTGATCAGACGGGAACGAGTGTTACCACTGTGGCAAGGCCGTTAACTTTGTAGGGTATATAAGGTGCGTGAACAGTATCAGATGTTGAGTCACGTTTGCGAGGGACACGGTGACGCCACGTACTCGTGTGACAAAGTGCGTTAGCACCAGACAGAGAATGAAAGTAGCCTCAATGTAAGTCTCCATTTTGCTGGCTGGTCAAATCATGCGACACCCAGATTTGTGGGGCATTCGGATATGACAGTGGCCTGACGTAGAATGCAGGGGAACCTGAGGGCAGTCATACTCTTGGACAAGGTTCCGGTCGACCACGTCAGACCATCTCAACGGAGGACCGCAGCATTGTGCACCGTTCACTTTGGAAACCTTTCGCATCTGCACCCGCCATCCGAGAACAAGCAATGGACTCCCTGTAACGTTGTGTGTCATTCTGCACCATTGGTAGGAGATTACCAGCAGCTGGACTACAGAATTACTATCCCATACGTAGGCTGCAATTAAACCCACATACAAATGGCTGCTGATGAATGGCGTCATATCGGTTCAGTGGCGCTCCCGGGTTCTACACCACTCCAGATGACCATCGTCAGCGAATATGGCAACCACTTGGATGAGGTCCCATTCTTCCCATGTGTTGGAGAGAAATAGTGGTGTTACTCCTTGCATCATGATGTGGTATAACGTCAGGTCGCGGCTGGTTGTGATTGACGGAACTCTGATGACACAATACGTTATGTCTACGCCTTCATGTGTTATCTCTCATGTCAGTATCTTGGTAACATTTTTCAACAGGAAAATTCTCATCGAACCATGGTACGTTCCTCCATCAGTTGTCTGCATGATGTTAGGTGCTCCCTTGATTAGAAAGATCCCCACATTAGAACATGTGTGAGACCAGCTCCCATGTCAACTCCGTCCTAGTCCACGATATCAAGGAGTAGTTACAACCGTTGTGAGCCACCTTGCCTCTGGAGAGGATGAAACGGCATTATCATAATCTTCCCAAACGAATCAGAGGATTTATCCAGACCAGAGGGGTTGGCACGTCATACTGATAAATGGGCTCATACTGCCGAGTTCTTTGCAAATTTTAGTCGCTGTTATAATAACTGAAATAGCTTCACATGCCCTCTCAATCTGTCTAGCTCCATTTCACTTCCTTCTCCGCTTCTACGTGCTTCCCTTTTTGTGAGAAGCAGTAACTTTTTTACGTTTCACACACATCCCTCCTTCAAACTACAGAAACAATATATTTCCTTTTTTCCAACATCTCTCTTATATTACTAATCACGGAAGTGTAAGACATCAGTTCCTTCCTCAGCTTAGCCGAAGTGCCACGCTCTTATACACTGAAGCACCGAAGAAACTGGCATAGACATGCGTATTCAAATACAGAGATATGTAAACATGCAGAATACGGCGCTGCGGTCGGCAACACCTACATAAGACAACAAGTTCAAATGGTTCAAATGGCTCTGAGCACTATGGGACTCAACATCTGAGGTCATCAGTCCCCTAGAACTTAGAACTACTTAAACCTAACTAACCTAAGGACATCACACACATCCATGCCCGAGGCAGGAATCGAACCAGCGATAGGGCGGTCGCGCGGTTCTAGACTGAAGCGCCTAGAACCGCTCGGCCACCCCGGTCGGCTAAGACAACAAGTGTCTGGTGCAATTGTTACATCAATTACTGCTGCTACAATCAGTATTTAAGAGAGTTTGAACGTGGTGTTATAGTCGGCGCACGAGCGATGGGACACAGCATCTCCGAGGTAGCGATGAAGTGGGGTTTTTCCCGTACGACCATTTCAGGAGAGTACCGCGAATTTCAGGAATCCGGTAAAACATCAAATCTCCGACATCACTGCGACCGGAGAAAGATCCTGTAAGAACGGTACCAACGACGACTGAAGAGAATCGTTCAACGTGACAGAAGTACAACCCTTCCGCAAATTGCTGCAGATTTCAATGAAACACCATCGATATCGGCTTTCGGAGCCGAAGGCGCGCTCGTGTACTGTTGATGACTGCACGACACAAATCTTACGCATCACCTGGATCCGTCGATACCGACATTTGACTGTTGATGGCTGGAAACATGTTGCCTGGTCGGACGAGTCTCGTTTCAAATTGTATCGATTGGATGGACGAGTACGGGTATGGAGACAACGTCATGAATATTTCGCTGCACGCTTCTTACGGCCATGGCGGGCATGACCCTCGTGAGCCGGTGCGCCCAGACTCCTGACCCATGTACAACAATCGAAGTTAAGATACTATTGCGGTATAGCTTTATTAGGTCCGGTGGCAGGTGGAAACGTTTGTGACCGATTCCAATTAAGTATAAGAGTGTTTAAAGCGACCTCTGTGTTACAGTATCAATATGTGTTGCGTAATTCCACATTTCGTCAACGACTATTCCTAAGCATCGGGCCTCGCGGAACCGAAGAGCTGGTGAGCCGTCTATTCTAACTGTGGGATTTCTAACAAGTTGTCCTTTTAATAATAAATAAGTAGACTTTCTAGGTCCTACTGTCATTTTCGCTCTACGGCACCATGCGGTCAAGACTGACATGGCCCTTTTCACATTTCGCTCTAAGTCTTCGCGGCTACGACCGGCAACCAGCTGGAGTAGGTTATCTGCATAGGCTATGACCTATAGTACATCATCACTGCTCTTTAAGCTGTCCAAAAGGTGTTCCACATTGACGTCCCAAAAGAGTGGCCCCTGGACAGAGCCCTTGGACACCCCTTTGTTATTCTATTACTGATTTTCCCGATAGGGGACGATAGCCAGATCTCTCTTTCTTCACAATAGCTCCTAAGACAGCCATATAGCGGCCCTAGACACTCCTTCTCCCTCAAGCAGGAGAAGAGCGAAGGCCACCACAGGTTGTCAAAAACTGCCACTGATATCCACAATGATGCCGGCAATGTATTTGTGCGGGGCTGTGGCAAAGACCTCCGCCGCCGGGGCGATTGTGTCAGATGCCGATCGCCCCGACCGAAAGCCGAACTGTCTGTCATTTATCCCGCACAGCACGCGGTGTACTGTCAGTCTGTCGACCAGCAGAGCTCAAAAAGTTTCCCCAACAGGTCCAGAAAGCAGATGGGCCTGTATGATTTATCTTCTTTCGGGTCTTTGGGTCAGAAGCTTTGCCCTTATTAAGGGTTTTTATTTGGGCAGCGACTTCCCGGAGGAGGACCTCGGCAGTCTCCCGCCAAGTTCCTGTCATCCAGTCCTCATCGGTGGACAACATCGTCGGCGATCTTATTTTCTCCCGTACCAACTTGTACGGGACGCCCCATGGATCAGTAACCAATTGGCCTTGTACGTACTTCTCCCAGCTCCTTAACCCGACTGCCCTTAGCTTCTTTTGAAATTGTTCTTTTGCTTCTCGGTAAACATGCAACCAGCATTGCTTTTCCTCCCAGACGACACTTCGCTGGTAGTACCTCCTCGCCCTCCTTACAGACTGGCACATCTGTCCCAGTTCGGCTGACCATGGTGATGTAGAAGCCACGATGACTCTCCTCCTGGTTGGTACGGCTGCCTTCGCAGCCCCAATAACTGCTTTCACCAGTTCCTCGGCGTACTCCTCTACATTTCCATCTCCCTCTGGCAATGTCGGTACCTCGCAATCCCTCACTAAGCGGTCCCAATCAGTCCTGTTATAGTTAAGTTGTAATTCCCACCCCATGTCTCAGTGGTACTCCCTATCAACCAATGAGAAAGTTATGGTCGCTGGTAGTAATTTTGTCCCAGACAGACCAATCTTTTACTTTATTTTTACTAATGTAACGTCAATATTTTTTGCCCTCTCCCCTCCACCAGTGTAGGTAGGGGTGGGGTGGGGGGGTCCCTTGTTTGTTGGCGACCAGACTGCACTCCTCCACCACTCTTCGAAGTTCCTGCAGTTCTAATTTACTGTTGTGTGCGTTTATCTGTCCAATGTTTAACTTAACGGTCATGGGAAGTATGTGCGAATATGAGAATGGCGACCAGTAGTTGGTAGCTGCAGCGCCATAATGGTTTCCTGCGCTTTTTCTCCTCTTTCGCCCCGAGTGCCGCAGAGCCTAAAAGGGGACTTGGTATTTATGTCCGCTGTCACAACAGATCTACGCCCCCGCAACGCTGTGGCCACATGAACTAGTTTATCTAAGAACTGATCAATTTCTCTGCCGTGCTGGAACTACATGTTGATGAGATATAGCACTCCAACAGCAGTTCCAGGACACGTCAGTGGTCATCGGAAAGCTTTAAGAGGACCGTAACTTTTAGGGCCCTATTTGTGACTGCTATTGCAGCTCTTGGTTCCGCTTCACTGTGAATCACTTGCCAGTTCGCTGCAGTAAAAGGGATCCGCCCAGCTTGGGAGTAGGGCTCCTGCAGACAGAGGACGTCCAGACTGCACTCCTCCACCACTCTTCGAAGTTCCTGCAGTACTAATTTACTGTTGTGTGCGTTTATCTGTCCAATGTTTAACTTAACGGTCATGGGAAGTATGTACGAATATGAGATTCCGGACAATTTTTCATCCAAGAGTATTTGTGGAATACAAATCTTACTGGTAGTTGGTAACACATTGCGAGTAGGTGACACACTTACAGGTGCCATGTTTTTTAGCTGATAATAGCGGAAACACGACAGCTGAGCCGCCTATACTCTTTGTCAGACGTTCGTAATAATGTTCAGTGAGGTCGCTGTCCAGCGTTCACTCGCGCTTCTATACTGACGCGCCAAACAAACTGGTATAGACATGCGTTTTCAAATACAGAGATATGTAAACAGGCAGAATACGACGCTGCGGTGGGCAACGCCTATATAAGACAACAAGTGTCTGGCGCAGTTGTTAGATCACTGCTGCTAAAATGGCAGGTCATCAAGATTTAAGTGAGTTTGAAAGTGGTGTTATAGACGGCGCACGTGCGATGGGAATAGGCGACAAAGGGATAGAGAAACAATTAAAATCGCTCAAAAGAGGAAAGGCCACTGGACCTGATGGCAATTCGATTTTACACAGAGCACGCGAAGGAACTTGCCCCCCCATCTTGCAGCGGTGTACCGTAGGTCTCTAGAAGAGCGTTGCGTTCCAAAGGATTGGAAAAGGGCACAGGTCATCCCCGTTTTCAAGAAGGGACGTCGAACAGATGTGCAGAACTATAGACCTATATCTCTGACGTCGATCAGTTGTAGAATTTTGGAACACGTATTATGTTCGAGTATAATGACTTTTCTGGAGACTAGAAATCTACTCTGCAGGAATCAGCATGGGTTTCGAAAAAGACGGTCGTGTGAAACCCAGCTCGTGCTATTCGTCCACGAGGCTCAGAGGGCCATGGACACGGGTTCCCAGGTAGATGCCGGGTTTCTTGACTTCCGCAAGACGTTCGATACAGTTCCCCACAGTGGTTTAATGAACAAAGTAAGAGCATATGGACTATTAGACCAATTGTGTGATTGGATTGAAGAGTTCCTAGATAACAGAACGCAGCATGTCATTCTCAATGGAGAGAAGTCTTCCGAAGTAAGAGTGATTTCAGGTGTGCCGCAGGGGAGTGTCATAGGATCGTTGCTATTCACAATATACATAAATGACCTTGTGGATGACATTGGAAGTTCACTGAGGCTTTTTGCAGATGATGCTGTGGTGTATCGAGAGGTTGTAACAATGGAAAATTGTACTGAAATGCAAGAGGATCTGCAGCGAATTGACGCATGGTGCAGTGAATGGCAGTTGAATCTCAATGTAGACAAGTGCAATGTGCTGCGAATACATAGAAAGATAGATCCCTTACCATTTAGCTACAAAATAGCAGGTCAGCATCTGGAAGTAGTTAATTCCATAAATTATCTGGGAGTACGCATTAGGAGTGATTGAAAATTGAATGATCATATAAAGTTGATCGTCGGTAAAGCGGATGCCAGACTGAGATTCATTGGAAGAATCCTAAGGAAATGCAATCCGAAAACAAAGGAAGTAGGTTACAGTACGCTTGTTCGCCCACTGCTTGAATACTGCTCAGCAGTGTGGGATCCGTACCAGATAGGGTTGATAGAAGAGATAGAGAAGATCCAACGGAGAGCAGCACGCTTCGTTGCAGGATCATGTAGTAATCGCGAAAGCGTTACGGAGATGATAAATAAACTCCAGTGGAAGACTCTGCAGGAGAGACGCTCAGTAGGTCGGTGCGGGCTTTCGTTGAAGTTTCGAGAACATACCTTCACCGAGGAGTCAAGCAGTATATTGCTCCCTCCTACGTATATCTCGCGAAGAGACCATGAGGATAAAATTAGAGAGATTAGAGCCCACACAGAATCATACCGACAATCCTTCTTTCCACGAACAATACGAGACTGGAATAGAAGGAAGAACCGATAGAGGTACTCAGGGTACCCTCCACCACACACCGTCAGGTGGCTTGCGGAGTATGGATGTAGATGTAGATCTCTGAGGTAGCGATGAAGTGGGGATTTTTCCGTACGACCATTTCAAGAGTGTACCGCGAATATCAGGAATCCGGTTAATCATCAAATCTCCGACATCACAACGGCCGAAAAAAGATCCTGCAAGAACGGGACCAACGATGACTGAAGAGAATCGTTCAACGTGAGAGAAGTACAACCCTTCCGCAAATTGCTGCAGATTTCAGTGCTGGTCCATAAACAAGTGTGACACGACATAAAGCTTTACGCCTCGCCTGAGCCCGTCAACACCGACATTGGACTGTTGATGACTGGAAACATGTTGCCTGGTCGAACGAGTCTCGTTTCAAATTTTCCCATGCGGATGGACGTGTACGGGTATGGAGACAAGCACATGAATCGATGGACCCTGCATGTCAGCAGGGGACTGTTCAAACTGGTGGAGGCTCTGTAATGGTTGCGGGCGTGTGCAGTAGGAGTGATATGGGACCCCTGATACTTTTAGTTACGAATCTGATAGGTGACACGTACGTAAGCATCCTCTCTGATCACTTGCATCCATTCATTTCCATTGTGAATTCCGATGGACTTGGACAATTCCAGCAGGGCAATGCCACAACCTACACGCCCAGAATTGCTACAGAGTGGCTCCAGGAACACTCTTCTGAGTTTCAACACGTACGCTTCAGCATATCTGGGATGCCTTGCAACGTGCTGTTCAGAAGAGATCTCCACCCCTCGTACTCTTACGGATTTATGGACAGCCTTGCAGGATTCACAGTGTCAGTTCCCTCCAGCACTACTTCAGACATTAGTCGAGTCCATTCCACGTCGTGTTGGGGTACTTCTGGGTGCTGCCGGTGGTCCTACACGATATGAGGCGGGTGTACCAGTTTCTTTTGCTCTTCAGTGTAGTACCGGGATCACCAACAGGACGTCGGGTGCCTGTAGCCGTCTTTTCTGTTGAAGTTCTTACTCTGCTTCAGGACTGTATCTGGCTCTTGTTTTGCGCGTGTGCATCCCGATCATCACGCAGTTTGCAGCCTTGCCGGAACTTGATAGCCTGCGCGATAGCCTATCAAGTTTCACGAAGCTGGTCGCTGGGCAGCAGCCTCAGGGAGAAAAGTGCCGGGACCTCTACACTATACTGAGGGAGCTGGTGTCGTATATCTGAGATTACTAGCTATAAAACACGGCTTCAACAAACGTCTCGCAGAATCATAGTGAGCTATCGGTTATGAGTAAGCTTTCAGTGCACGAACAGTTTCTCACACATTGTCTCCCTCTACTTTTCCGTGGTTCTCTAACTCGCTTAAACCAACCACGGAACGATTCCTTTGGAAAGGATGTGGCCCCCACCACCTTCCCCATAATTTCCCAGTCCGAGTATGTGATCGGTCTGTAACCAACTCGTCGTCTATGTGACAGCCTTGGTTCTGGCTCTGAGCACTATGGGACTTAACTTCTGTGGTCATCAGTCCCCTAGAACTTAGAACTACTTAAACCTAACTAACCTAAGGACATCACACACATCCATGCCCGAAGCAGGATTCGAACCTGCAACCGTAGCGGTCACGCGGTTCCAGACTGAAGCGCCTTTAACCGCACGGCCACACCGGCCGGCACCTTGGTTCTGACCAATGACTTTTAGAGCCAATAGAAGCTCGGAAAACTGAGGATGATGTGTTATGACATTGTAATAATCATTGTACTTTGACGTACCCACCTGAAAAAAAAGGTGTACACCCTGAGAAAGACGCCGCAACATGGTCAAAACGTAAGTAAATTTAGTGTTGTAAGTATTTCATATAATGACGCGTAGCAGATTCCGAATGATTTCAGCTTGCAGACAGCTCATTGACTAGCAGCATAATAGGACATCATTGTTTTTGTCAGACATGATGTGCTGCCAAGAGCGAATGATAACTAGCAAGTCGGCACCGAAAATCATTCATATACTCGATTGCTGTTGCTTTATCAGTATACACAGACGCGTAGCCGACTCGACCATTTTATCTATAGCTATCCATATACGCGATCTCATCAAAAGCGTTCGGACATCTATTTGTGGACATTAAAATTGAGTGTGTCCACCCTTCACCTTTATGGTGGTTTGAACAATGCTGAGGATACTTCCAATGCCATATCTGAATGTCTGTGGAGGAGTGGCAGACCATTGTTAATCAAGGGCCAAAACAGAAGGTTTTGATCTTGGAAGCTGGCGTCTAGAGCGAAGTAGATCTTTTAACTCATCCCACAGGTGTTCCATTGAGTTCAGTCCGGGACTCTGGGCAGGCTGGTCCATTTCAGAAATGTTATTGTCAGCAAACCATTACCACACAGATGCTGCTTAATGGTAGTGTGCGTCGTCATGCAGATACAGTCATCGTCAATGAAGTGCTCCTCTACTGTACGCAGAGACAATGCTGTAAAACTTGTTCATGTACTTCCACGTTTAGCGTTTCCTTAAGGGCAATAAGGGGACCGCACCATAGCCACGGAGAGCACCTCATATCATAACACCACAGCCTCCGTACTTCGCTATTGGCACTACCCATGGTGGCGGATAAGTTTAATCGGGCATTCGCCAAGCTCAGACTCTTCCATCAGACTTCCACAAGAGATACAATATTTCATAACTCCAAATCACTCGTTTCCAGTCATCCACTGTCCAGCCGCTGTTTATACCACCTCAAGCGTCGGTTAGCAGTGACAACAGAATTATGTGGCTTATGAGGAGCTCCTCCACCACTTCATCCAATTCTTTTTGACACTCGACTCACAATCACTGTGCTCGCTGGTACTTCTTTGTAACTCACGAGTGGTTACTTCCGTTGATTTCATGGGATTTCTTAGAACCACCTTCCACAATGCTCGACTGCAGTACATGAGGTCTTTGTTGTCTTGGCTCAGCTGTGATTGTTTCCACGTCACAATCTCATCACCAACAGTCGACTTGGGTAGCTTTACAAGTGTTGAAATGTCACTTAGGGTTGGTTCAAATGGCTCTGAGCACTATGGGACTTAACATCTATGGTCATCAGTCCCCTAGAACTTAGAACTACTTAAACGTAACTAACCTAAGGACATCACACAACACCCAGTCATCACGAGGCAGAGAAAATCCCTGGCCCCGCCGGGAATCGAACCCGGGAACCCGGGCGCGGGAAGCGAGAACGCTACCGCACGGCCACGAGCTGCGGACTGTCACTTAGGGATTCGCTACTCAGTTGAGGTCCAGTGAGCAGTCCACGTTCCAATTCACTGAGCCCTACCGACCGACCCATTCGCCTGTTACTGCTTCTGAACTGACAACACATTACTCCACACCATCTTTTATACTGGCGGGTCCACCTCTCGTGGTATCTATTGGTCACTTCTGCACTACATAGGATACTTTTGATCAGTTAGTCTTCAAGGTGTTTTATTTAAGAAAGACAGACATAAACAGTATCAGCAGATTGTAGGTTTTCCAGAGGCTCATATAAGCAGACAACGCGTACCTCTGAACGATCTAAACTCCAGTAAGATATTTGAGGCTGGGGATCTGTTTATGCAGTGTAGCGGAAGAAGATTAAAGTAATATCTTGTAACATGAAATTGTCATAAATTTTAGGTATTGTGATGTACCTTCCTCTTTTTGAGTCGTACGAAACGCCGCATTCACCGTACCCGAGATCCTTGCCTTTAAGAAACAATGGACTGTGAGTAGATTTGAATGGAGTGCAATTCACGTCGTGTATGGAAACCCCGAAACTGGGTGCACGCAGCGAATCGCTACTCTGCAGAGCAGTTTATGTTGATTGTGAAGACAATAACCATGAAACGATTGTACCTACAGTAGCCTTTCTCGTTTTTGCATGTTCTACCGTTGAGGGATCTCCAGTGCTGGAATGTGAGATATACAAAATTCGAATGCAATGACTAATTAGAGGTGTTATTACTGATACTACATCCCACAGTACAACACCAATTGTTTCCATGAGGCCCATATAGCTAATACTTCGGTGTAGCTGTAGTGTCAACTGTGATGTGACAGTTCATATGGAATAAATATCTGCTTGTCAAACTTCCGCTGTTCAGGCAGAAGTAATAACGTCGAGTGACACTATCTCTGTACCAAGAAGTCCCTGCTGGGAAAAGTCAGGAAAAGCAGATTATGAGCATCCCTGGCTTTCACATAAATCAAGTAGGGCAGGCGGAGGCTGTAAAGCCTTTATGAGTTTACGAAGAAAGTCGACCCGGGATGGGCGTGTAGCGGCACAGGCTGTCACTGCGCGCCAGCCAGCTGTGTCGAGAGAGCGCAGGAGTAAGCCTCACCTCACCTAGCAAGCGTTTTCCACCACAAGCCAATGTTGGAAGCTGGCTAATTACGGCGATTAGAATCGCAGTTTAATGGAAGCAAGGAGCAAACTACGAACACATCCTTCTTCTCGGAGACGTGAAGTGTAGATACAGCGACGGAAAAAAAATGACAATACCACGATGTTGTGCGACATAAACGAAAGTTGGTAGGCGTGTTTCTACATCTGAGAAAACGTCTACTCAAATTTTGCACCAGTCGCCTAAGAATGGCGCTAGTAGCGCCCCTACGAGGATTCAAATCAGGTTTGCTTTAAATAGACTCTGTAACTGTCGTCAGCGTTAGTTACCGTTGAGAGTAGGCGTGGTAAGGTGATGTTACTTAAGAATGCCTCTAGGGCGACAAAGACGCCATTACCAACACCTCACTGAGTTTGAACAAGGTCGCGTAACAGGGTACGAAAATCTGGATGTTCGTTCTGCGATACTACAGAAGGACTTGGCAGGAGTGTAGCCACTGTACTCGACTGTTGGCAGTGATGGTAACTAGAATGTACGGTCGCAAGAGACCGGGATTCGGCGAGCTACGTGGCACTGCCGAGAGGGAAGACCATCGTATTAGGCGTATGGCTCTGGCGCATCATACTGCAGCAATTTGACAACTAGTTGGCACCACACTGACGCAGTGAACTGTTATAAATCGGTTACTTCAATGACAGCTGCGTCCCAGACGCCTTGTAGCGTGCATTCCACTGACTCCAAATCACCGTCATTTGCGACTTCAGTGATGTCAAGTCAGAGTCATTGGAGTGCAGAGTGGAGGGCTGTTGTGTTTTCTGACGAAGGCTGTTTCTGTCTCGGTGCCAGTGATCGCCATGTGTTCAATCTTGGCTCTATGAACCAACGTGTTCAGGACCGCTTTCCTGTCTCTGACGACGACCACCTACAGTCTGAATTGCAGAACTTAATACGTGTTTCCGGGGAAAATGGATACAGCAAAAAAGACATCGCAAACGCTTTCAAGGGACGCCGACGAAAGACACCTGGTGAATCAGTAGAAGAGGCCAAACGGACTGGATTCCTGCCATACTGTGGAGCAACTAGCAGCAAGTTAGGACGTCTGCTGCAGAAACATGGGCTAAGACCAGTGTTCCGGCCCGCCCCCAAGATACGAGATATGTTGCGCCCTGTTAAAGACGACATTGCTCTTCGAGTGTCCGGCGTGTATGGTGTACCCTGTGAATGTGGCAGCATGTATATCGGACAAACAATTCGCACGGTTGCGGAGAGTTGTGCTGAGCACAAGCGCCATATAAAACAAAGGGAGCTTGACAAGTCGGTCATAGCGGAGCATTCCCTAGAAAATGGACATAAAATACACTTCGAAAATACAAAAGTGTTGGTTCATGCATCTACATATTTGGAATCCGTTATAAAGAAAGCGGCTGAGATCAGCTTTAACAACAACAATTTCAACAGAGACCAGAGGTACACACTCAGCAGGGTATGGGGACGAGGGTAGAACATCGAAAGAAAGCAAAGACAGATGCGCGACGCGGGAGCGGCAGTTTCAAACGTGGCGCCTGCCCCTGGCGCCACCTAACGTCACCGGGTCGACTTAGGCGCGCGCGCAGCAATGGGTCTATCTGATTGGCTGCTGATGAAGTTATCATGCCTATGTAAGCGAGAAACCGTAGCAGGCCCGGCAGTCAGTGAACTTCTGACGACGATGGCGGAGATGGTTATCGAAAGCTCGAGGATTTTCTTCGAGCTGACGCGGCTTGAAAACCGAGAACGTTTTATTCAACCTATCTGCGTGCTAGACACACTGGACCCACACCTAGAATTATGGCCTAGGATGTGAGTTCGTATGAGAGTAGGAGCACTCTCGTGGTTACCCCACGCACCCTGACGCAAATTTGTACGTCAGTCTGGCGATAAGATCTGTTGTGCTACCGTTCATGAACAGTATTCCAGGGAGTGGTTTCCAGCAGTATAACGCTCGTCCACATACCGCTTTTGTAACCCAGTATGCTCTACAGACCGTCGATGTTGCCTTGGCCTGCTCGATCACCAGATCTGTCTCCAATAGAGGACATATGGGACATCACTGGACGACAACTCCAGCGTCATCCACAAACAGTATTAACCATTGACTGACCAAGTGCAACACCATTGACTCTATCCCACAAACTGACATCCGGCGTCTGTATCACACAATGGATGCACATTTGCATTCTCGCACTCAACATTCTGACGTTTACATCGGTTATTAATGTACCAGAATTTCGCATTTGCAATAGCTTATATCGCGCCTACGTTAATCTGTAATCTTGCAATGTTAATCACTTACTTATTTTACCTAGAAATAAGTTTTCCCGCAATTTCATAACTCTACATTAATTATTTTTTGGTATTGCATTTCTTTTCATAGGTGTATTTCTGTTAAGAAAAATGAAACCGATTCTCTAAGTTACGACGTAAAACATTATATCAGTGAGCTCAAACAATTGGTAGATTATGAGCGATTCAGATATCCATATGTAAACATAACCATGTATTATAGATGGCACACTGAGGGCTTCGAACCAAAATGACAATTAATTACGAGTTTGTTATGTGCGTTTTGCCTTAGTCGCAGGCATGGCTCATACAATACTGCTTCAAAAAGATATGTTCCTGTACATCAAAATGATCTTCGCTGTCGTGAAACGCCCTGTATACAAATAACGAACATATCTACGTGCGCTATGAAACAGATCGTTGCAGGCGATGTCCAGCGGTAAAGAGAATTGTACACGTAAATCTGCGAAAACCCAATACAGAGGCTGCGTAGTAGTATTGTCTGTTGAAATGAGCAAACAAGACCTATTCTGAAGTGTTTACAGATACTAACTGTCAGATCTGCTTTCACAATGTCCGAGAAAACGTTGACAGAGTCACCTTCGAACATTAAATGGCAGAAAAACGAACTGGAAAAATCAATTAAATATGCAGCTCGAATTTTTGGATCTCTGTCAGTAGTAGCCTGATTTAAACAAACTTTCTACCATAAATATTATCAGATTGTTATTGTCTCCTTTACTTCTTGTTTATACTCTGAAGAGCCAAGAAACTGGTACACTTGCCTAATGTCGTGTAGGGACCCCGGGAGCACGCAGAAGTGCCGCAAACCACGTGGAATGGGCTCGACTAATGTCTGAAATAGTGCTGGAGGGAACTGGCACCATTAATCCTGCAGGGGTATCCATAAATCCATAAGAGTACGAGGGGGTGGAGATCTCTTCTGAACAGCACGTTACAAGGCATCCCAGATATGCTCAATAACGTTCATGTCTGGGAAGTTTGGTGGCCAGCTGAAGTGTTGAAACTCAAAGGAGCGTTCCTGGAGCCACTCTGTAACAATTCTGGGCGTGTGGGGTGTCGCATTGTCGTGCTGGAATTGCTCAAGTCTGCCAGAATGCACAACGGACATGAACGGATGCAGGTGATCAGACACGATGCTTACGTACGTGTCACCTATGAGTCGTATCTAGACGTATCAGGGTTCCCATATCACTCCAACTGCATACGCCCCACACCATTACAGAACTTCCATCAGCTTGAACAGTCCTCTGCTGAGACGCAGGGTCCATGGTTTCATGAGGTTGTCTCCATACCCGTACACGCCCATCCGCTCGATAGAATTTGAAACGAAACTCGACCGACCAGGCAACATGTTTCCAGTCATCGGCAGACCAATGTCGGTGTTGACGGGCCAAGGCGAGACATAAACCTCTGTGCCGTGTAGTCATCAAGGGCACACGAGTGGGCCTTCAGCTCCGAAAGCCCATATGGATGGTGTGTCGTTGAATGTTTCACACGCTGACACTTGTTGATGACCCAGCACTGAAATCTGCAGCAGTTTGCAGAAGGGTGCACTTCTGTCACGTTGAACGATTCTCTTCAGTCATCGTTGGTCCAGTTCTTGCAGAATCTTATTCCGGCCGCATTGATGTCGGAGATTTGATTTTTTGCCGGATTCCTGATATTCACGATGCACTCATTAAATGGTCGTATGGGAAAATCCCCACTTCATCCCTACCTCACGTCCCGGGCATGACGTTAAACTGTGTCCAAAACCGAGTGACCACCAGTATAAGTGGTCCGCTTCTACCAAGTGGCAACGGCCTTCTTGGAGGACGGGTGAGCGGGTAAAGGATAGGGAACTCTGTTGTCCTTGGAATGAGAAATCGTCCCTGAAGGCGGAAGAACCAGATTGGTCAACGTTATCAAAATGTGGAAGGCGACGAGAAACCACCACATTAAAGATCCAATGGATTTCTCTAGTTACACATCATGGCTGTGTTCAAAACCAAATTTTCCGGAGTTTCAAGTCCCAAAACGGATCTGCGAATGGGGGGGGGGCAGAGGGAACAGTTTTTGAGCAACGCTGTCACAAAGAAGAGATTATCATTGAAAGATAGCATAAAGATAAGTACATGGAATGGGAAGACGATGGCTCAAGATGGAAAAATCACCAATGCAATCCAAGAAACGGAAAGAATGAGCATTAAGATCATGGACCTTAGTGAAATGCGATGGCCAGGTTCAGATTCTTGTAACATCAATAAACACAGAATTTACTACTCAGGAACATCTAATGGACGGTATAAGTCTGGAGTAGGATTTATAGTATCGAAAGCAATTGCAGAATGTGTCAATAATTGTGTACCTTGTTTTAGAGAGAGTGATGTTACTCCAAATAAGTACTCTACCCGTACAACTGAACGTTATTCAGGTCTACGCTCCAATAACAGATCGTAGTGATGAAGTTGCAGAATTTTATTCCCAAATATCAGATGTTTTGCAACAACTACCGAAGAAAGATCTTACAATAATTATGGGAGATTTTAATGCCAAGCCACTATGGACTTGGTGAAAGGAATGAGAGAGGCGAACTACTCAGTGCATTTGCAGGAGAGTGGAGATTCGTAATACCTAACACATTCTTGACACTACCACCCACACGTCTCTACACCTGGAAGTCCTCAAGAGATTCAGACGAAAATACTACCCGGAATCAGATTGATTATGTCTTGATAAATCAAAGATATGCTGTCTCTCAATGTAAACCCATCCAGGTGCCGACATTAACTCAGACCACGTTCCCCTAGTTAGTGTCTTTAAAATCAGAATGAAGAGAGTTCAAGAGAAAATAGTCAAAATGCATGATATCGCAAACTGAAAGAATCTTCCATAAGAGAAAATGCAGGAGTCCATCTTAATAATGAACTAAAGTCTCTGACAGGTAACTTGTGCACCGAAGAGAAAATAAAAAATAAACTCTATAGTGGACTCAGTTAAAGAAGAACATCTGAAATCCATTGTCACCAAAAATAAGTCATGGATGACTGAAGAGGTACTTAAAATTATGGACAGAAAGAGGAAAGTGAAAAGTAATCCTGATGATTAAAAAAATATTAACACGGGGATCAGGAGACGGATACGAGAAGCTAAGGAAAGAGAAAGACAGGAACAGTGCAATGAAACAGAGAAATCACAATTGAAGCGTGATTACAGAAAAAGGACAGGAAACATGTTGGTGAATAATGAAGGAAAAATAATAGTTGGACAAGATGAGCTTAAAAAAACATGGAAAACATACACAAAACAACTCTTTTATGACAACCGGCCAGAACGTCCTCAAATATATTGCGAAACAGGACCTAGAATCCTGCTGGAGGAAGTACAAGCTGCCATAAATGGTGGTAAACCACATGGTCCCGACAATGTGAATGCCGAAATTCTCTAGCTGCTCAGTGAGGATAATTTGAAATGGTTGGCTGCAATATTCAGTGACATCTACGGCTCTGGTAACATGCTACAGGAATGCTTTAAATCCTAATTTATTACATTGCCCAAAAAGTCCTGAGCTAAGACTTGTGGTGAATACAGGACCATCAGCCTCATGAGCCACCTGCTAAAGATCTTTCCTGAGGGTCATTCACCAAAGAATTTACAAGATCTGTGAAGAGCAAATTTCTTCTGCACCGTTTTGTTTCAGAAATGCATTTGGCACGCGCGAAGCATTATTTAGTATCCAAATACTATTTCAAAGGCGCAGAGATGTGAATTGCGACGTTTATGCTTTATTGATTATCAAAGGCTTTCGACATAGTAGAACACCAGAAGATTGTTGACCTTTTAAGAAGCATTGGTTTGGATGATAAAGACCTACTTATAGTTGTAAACTTATATTGGAACCAGTCGGCTTCTGTGAGGCTGGACAGAGGAAATACAGAAGACATAGACATCTATTCAGAACACATCTTTAAGAAATCTGTTGATGAAGCAGAGATGGGAGTGCTCTTAAACGGAAAACATATCAACAACATCGGATATGCTGTCGACGTAGTAACATTTTCTGATAGTGAGGATAATTTGCAATACCTTGTCGATAGACTTGCACCAAAAAGCTCTGAATATAGTCTAGATGTCAACACTCAAAAAACAAAAACAATGATAATCAGTAAAAACAGAGTCCCTGCGTGTCACATTAAGATAGGCCAAAATCACATAGAGCAAGTACATAAATACACGTACCTTGGCACTACAATAAATGACCAGTGGGATCTTTCTGATGAAGTGAGAACTCGAACAGGAAAAGCCAGGGCTCTCTTCAATAAAATGGGTAACCTTTTCAAGAATCATGGCTTAGCAATGACGACGAAGATCAGACTTCTGCGCTGGTACGTCTTTTCCACCCTTTTCTATGGTATTGAAACATGGACTCTGACAGAATCGTTGGGTAAGCGGCTGGAGGCTTTTGAGATGTGGCTGTACAGGAGAATGTTAAGAATATCGTGGACAGCGCATGTCACAAATGTCGAGGTTCTACGAAGAATGAAGAAAGAGAAAGAGGTACTGGCCACCGTGAAAGCAAGAAAGATCCAGTACTTGGGACACATCATGCGGAACAAAGACAGATACCATCTCCTCCAGACCTGCAAGGAAAAATACCAGGGAAAAGAAGCGTTGGCCGGAGTAGGATATCCTGGCTTAAGAACATCAGAACGTGGACTACCAAAACATGTACAGAGCTATTTAGAGCTGTAAGTGGAAGGAAAAACACTGCCAAGATGGTTGCCAACATCCGGAACGAATAGGAACCAGAAGCAGAAGAAGAATCGCTACCTCGGAGATGCTGTGTCCCATAGCTCGTGCACCGACTGTAACGCCACGTTCAAACTCTCTTAAATCTTGATAACCGGTCTAACAACTGCGCAAGACACATGTCTTATGTAGGCGTTGCCACCCGCAGCGCCGTATTCAGCTTGTTTATATATCGCTGTATTTGAATACACATGCCTATACCAGTTTATTTGGCGCTTCAGTGTAGAATACTTATATGAATGTGTGGTGTCTGCTCCTTCAGAGATGTTCGAAAGAACAGACACCACGATTTAATGTAATTTATTCGCCTCGATGAGCAATGAACTCACGATCTTGAGTGCGGATGCATATTTCGTTCAACCTCTAACAGGAATCTAAAAATTACAGAGCATGGACATGGACGGAGAATGCGGGCTGGTGGTGCTAGGTGGGAATTTCAGGCATCGGGGCAGCGTACTGAGATATTCCGCACATTTGCGATAAACATTGTGTCCGGATGGTGCAGTGATTAACGCAATTGTTTAGTAGATTGTTGGCACGGTAACTCAACGTGTTCAATAAAGAGGGCTGGCTGCTCTTCGTACTTTTAAAAAAAAAAAAAAAAAAAAAAAAAAAAAAAAAAAAAAAAAAACTGAGTAAGGTATTCAGTGATCAACTTGAACAGTTGTCATGTGACGTCCACCCAGACCAAATACCGATAACAATAATGATCAAACTGAAGAGCAGAAAAAATAAGCAGGAGATCTCGTGTTCGAGTCCCGCTCTGGCAAACATTTTCACTCGTCGTTGCTGATTCCGCATAAAGTCCCCATGCAGCTGATATCGTTGGTTGCTTCCCTTTCCTTGTCTTTTTCCCTCTCCACATTCAATTTACGTAATATTTATACACTAATGTTTCTGAAAACTGAAGTACCTAACGGATCTAAACCTAAAGATTGCGTAGAATAATGTACCAGCCGAACGATATTAGGATTGCAGAGACGGCATACTTGAAGGACCAGAAACATTCATTTTAGTGCGTGTAGAAAGATCGATGTTTAGCCAGGCTCAATCAGTAAAGAGCCATGAAACGAAGCGGGAATGTGCAGACAAATGAAGGCGTCCCTAGACGACGTCAAAGGGCACAGTTAAGCATACATGTGAGGGAGGCTTTTCTGAAAGACAAGAAGTATATAATGGAAGTCGCAATAACTTTCCAAACAACCATTCATAAATTTCGCTGCTGTGAGAGACTGAAGGAATGATTCAAGACAGGGACCGATCGAGTTGGCAAATTGGTTAACAGACCGGTATCGCATTCGGAACGACAGTTCAAGTTCCCGCCCGGCCATACAGATTATATTTTCCGTGAGTTCCCTAAATCTGTACGGGCAAATGCCGGGATGGTTCCTTTGAAAAAGGCAAGGAGGAGTTTCTAATCCGACACGAATAGCTGGTGTCATTGAATGCAGGTCCATCTTAACGACTTTCTGAGAGAACATTGCAAAACAGAACTGCGCGCGACGGGCATTTGGAGCCAGGCTCCTCGCAAAAGTTCATTGGTCATAGCGGCACATGTAGGTGCGCGTCCACAATGGGCCAAAGAACACAGTGGCTGACTGGAGATGTCTAGTGTAATCCTAAAGTTGTGATTTCGAATCTTTTTAAATGACACTCACGGCGCTGAATGCATCCACATCTCAACGAGATACTGAATCAGCAGTCTGTGACGGTATATTTCAGTCCTAAGGTGACCCTGTGATGCTTTAGTGTTGTTTTCGTACCATGACTTAGACCCACTCATTCAGATCACCGTGACCATGAACGATGATGTTTATTTCAACATGCTCTATGGCCAAATGTTGGTCTTCCCTCTACATCCTCATGATGAGTGTGCTGTGGATATCATCCTCTTGCACGATGAAAACTGCTATGCTCGCAGGGCTATACGTTGCTGGTTTGACAAAGACTCATTAACCCTATCGCACTTAAAATGACGCGCTAGATCACCCAATCGTTAGCCCATAGGAAATGTCTGTGATGATTTGGAACACTCTGTGAACAGTAGAAATCAACATCTTTACAATTTGGAAGCTCTACAGGATCTAATCATAAATTTGTTCGCTCAGCTGGGTATATCATACCTGAAGTAACATGTGGATGTGTTCCTCGTCGAAATGTGAGACATTATTGAGACTAGATGGAATGTTACACGGTATTAGCAGGATGTGTCCGGGGCCTGACAAATTTTTGCTCAGTGTGCTTGTTTGCATCCCGCTCCTCTCGAATGCGAATCCTATGTCTTAGCACTGCGGCATCTCACTCCGTCACTTTACGTAATAGGCTGTGTAAACGAGTAACTTATGCTAAAAGGCACAGGCAAACCAGTCCACATTGCGGAACAAAGATTCAAATAAATGTGGGTAGATAATCCTTGAGTGAAAAAAGTGTGAATCATCTAGTTCAACACACAATAATAGTATCTTGTCCAGTAATTAGCGAAAGAGTCTGGACAACATAACAGCTTTAAAACTTCTTCCACGCTCATGTCATTGATACCGAAAGTAGAGAACATATGAAGGGCTTATTTCAATAGTGGTACAAGTCCATTACCTCCACTTTTCTGCCTATAATGCTTCTGCAGTTAATGATCCAAACAAACAGAAAGAAAGGTTCATCTCTAGCAAGAAGCCATATGCTTGAATATTTCTGGTATCTCAACTGCAGATTTTTTAGCGCTCATTTAACTTTAGGACTCTGTATCTCACAATGATCAAAATGGACTTGTACCACTATTGAAATAAGCCCTTCATATCATCACCAATACAGATTCTATCCCTGTTATATCTAGTGATATTCATAAATATTTCTGTAGTTTCATAAGACGACAGCGCAAAATATGCAAGATATATATAGAGAATTTACACGTATCAATGGATGAAGAAACTCTTCAAGTTTTAACTCAAATTGCAGGTACTCAGTAAGGAAAATGAAACGGCAAATGAAAATAGGGGCAGGAGAGCACATGTATACAATTCATTGAATTCGTAACGACAGCAACGCACTTTGGAAATCAGTTCGTTTGAATGCCTATATGCAGGCGCAAATTACTTCGATGTGGCAATACAGAGCGGATGATTTGTCGACATCAGGCATTGCAACCTTCGCTTACCCACAGGCCTGATTCACATTCCTGCCGCTTCGTCATATGAGATGACAGCAACGCTCCTAGTACATAAAGCCAAAACTATCGCTGTTTAGGGTGTACCACACAGATGTGAATGGCACCCGTTTACCGACACGCCACACCAACAAATCATCCTCAAAACACGTACTTTCCAGAGTACATTCGTTTTATGGTCACCCTATCTTCAGATGTGCACATTTATTTACACGACAGGAATATAGTTTTTATACTATGGGCGTTGTACAACTGCTGTCTTGACAACGTTCACTGAAAATTCTGCAACGCCGTTAGTAAAGGAACAGTGGTCAGAACTCGTAACTAAATGTAAACATCTGAAGATGGGATGCCAGGCGGCTTGAATGTCACCATGGTAAAATAAATGACTATAAAGACAACTCTTTGCAGCTAATTCATTATAAATTACCTCCATTTTCGAGAGGTGCATTGTTCTATTAGTCCACTACGGACAACAATTTACTAATGTTAATACGAGAAAGAGCAGAAAAACAAAATACGGCAATGAGATAGGCAATTCCAGTCGCCTTCAATAAAGAGTAATATTGTGATTTTTGGCCACAGGCAGATTATCCGAGTGTTTGAAATATAGTGTGTTAATATAAACAAACAATTACCAAGCAATTTTTTAAATTGTTGTTCAGAAATCCTTTTGATGACTGATCGCATAGGCATGGGTTGTCTCCGTAAACACTAACTAAATGAAGCCATCATTTCTTTGTTCGTTTTAAAAAGTTTAGAAATCTAAATCGATTGATATGGCTGTATTATACAGAAACAAAAGTGCGAAATTTCGTGCATCGCTGCAAGCCCGAGGCGCATCGAGCGTCGGCGGAAATATTCGAAAATACGTCCCGGCCGGAGTGCCAGGCGGGTGCCTCGTTCTCTCTCCCGCGGATTTCTCCCTCGAGCTGGATTGAAACAGCGGGCCGGACCGTCCGTTGTCTACATGTTCTGATACGTCTGCCTCCTAGTGCAACTACTCCACGAACCGAAACTACGAGAAATGCTTTATACACGGATATGTGACTATTCTGTGTACGTCTGCTAATTTCCGCGCTTTTGTCTTCTGAAATCCTGTAGATACGGTACTTTTCAATAATCCTATATATGACAAAAAGCTACGGGATAATTCAGCGACGTGCTTTAGATTTCGTATTGGACGTTCCATTCACAGCCCGTCGACGACGAAATCATTAGAGACAGAGCACATTCTCGAATTGGTCAAAGAAATCGGCTATGTCATTTCAAAGGAACCATTTGCCTTAAGCATGTCCTATGGCAAGAGGGGTGAGTGGGGGGGGGGGGGGGGGGGAGGGGGAGAGGGGCACTGATAGCTCCCAGGGAAAAGAATAAATATAGCGAAGTCAGTTGCTTTTCTTTCAAGAGAAAGATTTAGAAGTCGCTACTGCGTAGGTTTTCAACAGAGTTGGAAGGGACACCTCTTTATGGCTACTTAAAATCGCTTTTCGTCTTCCAAGGTATTACAAATACTCCATACTCCAATGTCTAGCCTCCCCCCCCCCCAAAAAAAACTGCATTTACATCAAAGTTTATCTATAGTAAGAGAAAAATTATAGCCAAAAGATATCATAAACATTGTCACAATGTTTGCTAAGTAAACTCATTAATTGTTCCGCATCATTTGCCACGTATATCAAGTGCTCATTGTAAAACTTTCTTTTGTTGAGCTATTTTGTCTCTGGGTCATAGATGCAAATACTCCTGGCCCAAACTGAGTGCTGCACAACACAGGGAGAGGTACATTTTCCCATATTACAATCTTAATGAGCGATTCGTTTTGAATTCTTAACAGAAGACAAGCAGAGAGGAAGGGTAGATATTAGGAACTGTTTCATTTCGGCATTCACCAGTACAGCGTTTCACAAAGTCCGTGACGATACAGCTGTCTTGGAAAATTACCATAGTTATTACGCTAGCAGTGTTCCTTCTGCAGTAGTTGGTTTTGTGGGATCTCGTCTTCAATTGCGCCATAGTAGGTTCCTTGGTATGTTACAGTTTTGTCACCACAGTAGTTTAATTTGGGGTTTAATGGTCTTATAAAATTCTTTGTAGTGTAATTATGTATTCAAAAATATTCCTTTTAATACTGCTTTCTTCGTAAGTAAATCTGATTCCTCCTTCTGTCGGGCTCCGCAGTGTGTTTTCAGCCAAGTAATTTCTATGAGTTTGTATTTTCTGTTACACTAAATAACAGACTGTTATATTAACTTTGTGCTGGCGTAAATCACAAAAGTTGTCTTTTCTTTTGTTGCCATTGACTTAAATGCAATGCAGGATAAGCGAGCATCAACATTCTGCTTCTCGTTAGCGATTTCCGTGCTTCAGGCATTTAGACTGATTTCACAGTAAACACTGACGTCTGTTACGGTAACTCACTTTTTTTGTACTCTTTTGACTGCAAGGAGAGAACGGATAATCTTACGCAGTCATTTAAGATTCGACTGAATCCGCCGATTTAGATGAAATAAAAATCAGGCCATTTATTGTCTGTCTTCCAGTATGTACTTATTTGACTGAATAGTGACAGCTTCCTTCTCTAAGCTGATTATTGGATTTTTACAGAAATTTTACGTTACGACGGGATAATCGTATCGTAAATAAAGCGGTGGCAATTTATTAGCAAGATTTTTCATTTTCAAAAGCTACCGTAACCTGCGAGTATGGCATAAGGGCGGGATGGCATGTGATCTGCAATCTTGTTTGACCATAGCAGAGAATGAGGATATACGTAACGCAGTCGACATTCTCTGTGTTTAACATTCGTAGTCGATTTTGGCCCTTTAAGTGCTCTATAGTAGGTGATTATTATTCTAGGATTGGCTCCCCACCACACGCACATTGAGCTCTAATTTTATTTACTGTTAACTCGCCGGATCGCCCCAAATTGCTTATATGTTAAATAGTAATCGGACGTCTGTCTACGAAATTCAGTTTACATTACCGTAAATGGCGGATATCCTAAAATTATGTTTGTTACTGAGTAAATGACGTGTCGCCTTGAGAAGTTTATTATTGTTGATTTTTCAAGTGATGTTACTAATCCATTATGAGACATCTTTCCATTCGAGCATTTTAAGTGTCATGTCCAGGCCCTCTTCCTTGTAAGTGTTGTTCCAGCAGGAATACGTAGAAATATTCGTAGTGTAGTATTTTCGTGAACGGAGGAATGATTATTTATTTACTTATTTATTTATTTATTGATGCACTAATTTTGTCTAGTAAGATTAGGGGCTTGAAGCAGTCTTTTATATTTAACCACACTTCCTTAGAGACAACAATACAATTAAGCCTAGCACATGATCAGTACATAACAGTAATAATAGCAACAGTAGACATAGTGATAAATACATTCCTCATTAGTACCTGTCATATATGAATAATGATAACTAACAGAAATGTATAGTAGCGATACAAAAGAAAGCAAATATGAAGAAGAAGTTGACTGGTCAGCTGAAGTCCGTCACCCTTTCACAAACAACGTACTCCAACACCGTTGGTACTGCGGGTAATATGTTCATCCGACAATAGTCGTCTAATGATTTTCGTCGATCTTTCTTGGGTACTGATCGAATTAAGTTTTGCTTCCAGTCAGTAAAATTATACCACTAACAATACAGGGACTTAAAATTACTTAAGGTATTTGAAGCAACTCTTTGCAACTATTAAAAACTCCAACTTGCAAACTCAGATTTCAAATACCTTAAGTAATTATGCGGCAACAGCGGACACTGTGTCACAAATAAAGACTAAAGTTGCTTATGAGAACTGGAATGATAATATCTGGAACATTTTTAAACTATCTAAGCTCACTCCATCATTACCAACACCCTCAGAGGAGATTCCCATGATTGCTTTCTGTACTGTGTGAGTAGAAACACGCTTAAAAAAAAAACACGCTTGTCGCGAAGGATCTTCTCCATTTTGAAAACTGACTCAGTTTCTTAAGGTCTCGGCTCTCTGCCTACAACACAGCCTGATTTTGGCTTTGAACACGTTTCACATCGCTTTGTTCCACAGCTTCCTGCATACTTCATAAAGTCATGTATTGGATTCCACTTGAGTCTCGTATTCGGAGTTCGTTTATTCATTATGTTTCGTAGCTTAACAGAAGCGAATTACTTTATCTTCCCTCTTCATTGTCATTGGGTGTTGTGACTACGTAGCGTGTGATGGAAAGGACCCACAGGTATAATACTCTTACACTGCCTGACAAAATAAGTGGGGCGCCCAGAAGACATCGTCAGATGTCAATGCAACTTCGTACTCGCACACATCAGCAGTGGGTATGTAAGTAATTAAAGTTGCAATACTCTCTGACAAGTAGAAAGACCACTAAATTGCATTAGCTTTGTTCAGTGTTGTTACCAGGCCCGGTGGGGTATATAAGGGGCGTGATCAGCGACAGATGTCGAGAGACGAGTGTGAAAACGGAGATGCTGTGCCCACGTATGAAACACCATCACAATCTGGCAGAGTTTGAAAAGGGTCTCATTGTGAGTCTCCCATTGGCCGGCTGGTCGAAATCGTGCAAGATCCATGTGAGGAGCATTTGGAAATGACATTCGTACGATGTTGGACTTCATGGGAACATCGCAAAGGTTCCGATCCGTAACGTGTGACCATCAGAAGGGACGGTCACCGTATTGTGCATCGAGCACATCTTAAGCCTTTCGCATCTGCGCCTGTCGTCGGAGATCAAGTAATTGACTCCCTTCAACAATCTGCCTCATACCACACAATGTATAGAGGACTGTCAGCAGCCAGACTAGGGAATTACCGTTCCGTGTGTAAGCTCCCATTAATATCTACATATGCATCTACATGGATACCCTGTAGCTCACTCTTAGGTGCCTGGCAAAGGGTTCATCGAAACGCTTATACCTTCCCGTGGTGATCGTTTCTCCCTATGTAGGTCGGCGTCAACAAAATATTTTCGCATTCGGAGCAGAAAGTTGGCGATTGAAATTTCGTGATACGATCTTGCCACAACGAGAAGTCCTCCCAAAATCTTTTATCATTTTCCGTGACACACTCTCACCTATTTAGCGATAATACAAAACGTGCTGCCCTTCTTTGAAATTTCTTGACCTACCCCGTTAACCCTATCTGGCAAGGATCCCACACCCCGCAGCAATACTCCAAAAGAGGACGGACAAGTGTAGTATAGGCAGTCTCTTTAGCAGATCTGTTGCATCTTATATGTGTTCTGCCAATAGAAAGCAGTCTTTGATTCGCCTTCCACAAAACATTTTATATGTGTTCTTTCCAATTTAAGTTGTTCGTAATTGCAATTCCTAGAAATTTAGTTGAACTTACGACCATTAGACTTGACTGATCTATCGTGTAACCGAAGTTTAATGGATTTATTTTAGCACTCATGTGGATGATCTCGCACTTTTCGTTAATTAGCCGGCCGGAGTGGCCGATCGGTTCTAGTCGCTACAGTCTGGAACCGCGCGACCGCTACGGTCGCAGGTTCGAATCCTGCCTCGGGCATGGATGTGTGTGATGTCCTTAGTTAGTTAGGTTTAAGTAGTTCTAAGTTCTAGGGGACTGATGACCTCAGAAGTTAAGTCCCATAGTACTCAGAGCCATTTTTTTTTCGTTAATTACGGTTCATTGCCAATTTTTCCACCATACGGATATCTTTTCTAGATCGTTTTTCAAACTTATTTTGAGCTTCTGATGACTTTACTAGGCGACAAACGATAGGGACATCTACAAACAAACTGTGACTGCTGCTCAGATTTTCTTCTGTGTCAGTTATATAGATAAGGAGCAGAGGAGGGCCTATAACATTACCTTGGGGAACGTCAAAAATAATTTCTGTATTGCGTGATGACTTTCCGTCAGCTACTACGATCTGTGACCCCTCTGATAGGAAATCATGAATCTAGTCGTACAACTGAGACGATATTCCATAAACACGCAATTTGATTACAAGCCGATTGTGAGATACAATGTCAAAAGCCTACTGGAAATCTATAAATACGGAATCAAATTGAAATCTCAGATCGATAGCACTCAGCACTTCGTGTGAGTAATGAGCTACTTGTGTCTGACAAGAACGATGTTTTCTAAATCCGTCTTGACTGTGTGTCGATAGACCGCTCCCTTCGAGGTAATTCATAATGTTCTAACATAATATATGTTCCAAAATCCTGATGCTTATCGACGTTAATGATATGGGTCTGTCGTCTAGCGAGCGGGTGTATATGATTGGTAAGTATGGAGCATCAGTATACTCTAAAAGGAATCTAATTGGTGTACAGTCTGGATGGGAAGACTCGCTTTTATTAAGTGATTTAAGTTGCTTCACTACTCCGAGGATATCTACTAATGAGTCACTCATGTTGGCAGCTGCTCTTGATTCGAATCGCGTGATATTTACCACGTCTTCTTTGGTGGAGGAATTTCGAAGGGCTGTGTTTAGTGACTCTCAGTAGTACGGGCGTTGGAACTTTAATAGTGGCAACTATTTATTTACAGCTCGTACAAAATATATACGTGTTGAAAAGTTTTACTGACCTTCACAGTAGTCACCAGCATTGTGTATATAACCCGTTGCTAGCGATGTGGAAGTCGCAGGATACTCTTATCAGTGCCAGTTGTGTTGACACTTCAAGCAGCGCGGTCTATTGGTTCAAATGGCTCTGAGCACTATGGGACTTAACATCTGAGGTCATCAGTCCCCTAGAACTTAGAACTAATTAAACCTAACTAACCTAAGGACATCACACACATCCATGCCCGAAGCAGGATTCGAACCTGCGACCGTAGCGGTCGCGCGGTGCCACACTGAAGCGCCTAGAAGCGCTCGGCCACACCGGCCGGCGGCGCGGTCTGTTGCCCGACGAATATAGAGCAGTTCTGAAGTGAATGCCGTGAAGTGTTTCCTTCAGTTTAGAAATCGAGTTGAACTTACGAGGGCTTAAGTCAGGGGAGTGCAGTAGATGGTACAGCACATAGCAGCTCCATCAGTCAAACAAATGAGTAACAGCTTGCACTGTACCTGGTTGAGCATTGTCCTGCAAAATGATGGTCAGGTCCTGCAGAATGTGTCACCACTTCTGTCTCTAAGCTGGTCGTAGGCTGTGTTCCAAAAATGAACAGCATAGAGACAGAAGTGATGACACATTCTGCAGGACCTGACCATCATTTTGCAGGACAATGCTCAAACACGTACAGTGCAAGCTGTTACTGATTTGTTTGACTGACGGGGCTGCTAAGTGCTATACCACCTACTGCACTCCCCTGTCTTAAGCCCTCGTAAGGTCAACTCGATTTCTAAACTGAAGGAAACACTACACCGTATTCGCTTCAGAACTGCTACAAATTCGTCGGGCAGTAGACTTCGCCGCTCGAACTGTCAACACAACTGGCACTGCTAAGAGTATCCTACGACTTCCACATCGCTAGCAACGGTTTCTACACAATGCTGGTGACTACTTTGAAGGTCAGTAACACTTTGAAACACGTATCCATTTTGTACGAGCTGTAAGTAAATAATTGCCATTATTAAAGTTCCAACCTTCGTTTTTCCATTGCTATCGCGCAGAGAAGTCGTTTATTGTGCCTTTCCGCTAACATACTTTACATACCATCAGAATATCTTTGGGTCATCTGCTAGGTTTCGAGACAAGGTTTCGTTGTGGAAACTGTTATAAACATTTTGCATTGACGTCCGCTCCAAATTTGGAGCTTCTGTAAAAGATTGCCAATCTTGGGGACTTTTCGTTCGTTGAACTTTGCATGTTTATTTCATTTTTTTCTGCAACAATGTTGTGACCTGTTTTGTGTACCATGGGGGGTCAGCTCCGTCGTTTGTTGTTTTATTTGGTATACATCTCTCGATTGCTGTCGATACTATTCCTTTGAATCCAAGCCACATCCAGTCTACACTTACATTTTTAATTTTGAATGAGTGAAAATTGTCTCTCAGAAAGGCGTCAAGCCAATTTTTACCTGCGTTTTAGAATAGATATATTTTTCGTTTATTTTTGGAGGATTTTGGATTTACGGTATTGAATCTCGCTACGACAACCCTGTGTTCACTAAACACTACACCCGTTTTGATGCTCTTTATTAGATCAGCAATTGCATCAGCTGAGTTGGGAGGCCTGGTAAGAGGATCCAATAATTATTTTATTCCTGTTGCCAAGAATGACCTCTACCCAGACTAACTCACAGGAACTATTTACTTCAATTTTGCTACAAGACAAACTACTTCTAACAGTAACAAACACGCCACCTCCAACTGTATTTACCCTGTCCTTCCTGTACAATTTAATGTCCTTCGCAAAATTTCCAGTTGAACCTATCTCCGGCCTTAGCCAGCTTTCAATGTCTATAACGATTTCGGCATCAGTACTTTCTATTAGCACTTGGAGCGTTAGTACTTTCCCAACACAGCTACGACAATTTACAACTGTTATACCGATGGTCCCTAGATCTTCCTGTGCTCAAGCTGCATTCTTTGAGAGTGATGCTGTGACCAGGAAGCATGGATTGCTAATAAATTGCACCGCATTGTCTTTAACGTTGAATCGTGGTTCTGCACTATCCCGGATGACCATCGCAGGCGGGCAAGGTGGCGGCCTGGGGAGACGTCCCGTTCTTCCATTGTTTTGAAGAGACCAGTAGTGTTAGTCCTGGTGTCGTGGTGAGGGGAGCCGTCGGGTATGACTTCAGGCCATCGCTGGTATCGACTGAGACGTCTCTGACACCACATCCTGCGTCCTCATGTATTACCTCTCATACGACACTATCATGGTGCCATTTTTCAGCACGAAAATTCTCGTCCACACATGGCACGTCTCTCTCTGTACTGTCTGCGTTATGTTGAGGTACTCCTGTCGCCAACAAGATTCCGAGATCTGTTCGCAGTGGAACATGTGTGCGAACAGCTCGGACGCCATCTCTGTCTCAATGTCAATATCCTTGACATCAAAGACCTGTTACAACAGTTGTGGTCCAGCTTGCCTCAGAAGAGGTTACAACGACCTTATGACACCGTTCCGCACACAGTCGGTGCATGTGTACAGGCCACAGGGAGCGCAACGTCACACTCAAAAGTGGACTTATACTGCAAATTTCTTTACAAATTTCACTCGATTTTGTAATCTCTGAAAGAACATCACATACCCTCTCAACCTGTGAAGTTTCATTTTGTCTTCTCTTCCCCTTCAGCGTGTTTTACTTTTTATGTCAAGCAATATGTCTTTACAGTGAAAGATTCTCCATAAATTCTCCGCAGTGCGAGATTTTAGCTGCCGGGCTATTGTTCTCTCACAACGATTACATGTTCGCACTGCGACATTTGCGAGGATAATTCTGACTGGACAGATGATAGCACACTAATTGTGGATGGCTTATAGATTACTGTGGTGTTGCTTCTCTGCTATTAGTCTAATTGGGTCTGTGGCGGCGAACAATTTCTATTATAGTTTGGAGAGCTAGCTTATTATTTATGTATGGTAATCGGCTAAGTATCGTTCCGTGTTGTAGTGTCTAATCTTAGATGACTAACTCTCATAGCTTTTAACCATTATCTTGAAACTTTCGTCCTCAGAATTTCAACGTAGTTTTATTGGACATTAGTATGCGGATAAGTAAGAGAGGTTTACCTTCTGCTCCAATTACAGACCGATCAGAAATCACAGCGCTATAACGCAACACATAATGAAATAAAATGCCCCACCGGCTTTTGCAGTCTTGTGTGAAAGTTAATCTCAGAAACCACTGTAGGGATTTTGATACGGTTTCCACTAATAGATAGAATTTACCACCGCAACAACAGACAGGTTTTTCCGCACATAGATACTAGCTGCTACCAGTGTGAAGCACTTTTATTACACGATTAGGTGTTTTAAATATCTTTGTCTCATGAGTCAAAGTGACTCCGATGACGCTCAACTAGTAAAAACTTCACAAGTAACGTGTTACCAATGTCGATCCACGTCGACTAATTGCTTCTTTCATCGGCGGTAAAGTAATTACGTCGTATAGTAGATTGAGGTAAGTGTACTTGTCGGGCAAGACTACACAACGTCTAAAATTCTTGTTTATTCTATTTTGCTTCTTACACTTATCCTCCTCCAACCATGTTTCGAGCTCGTAAAAAATCTTATACTGACAAAGTAACCGATAGCTTAGGCAGTAATGAGATTTCGAAGTTTAACTATTCAATGAGGTGACAAAAGTCATGGTATAGCGACATGCACGTATACAGATGGCGGTGGTATCGATCACACAAGCTATAAAAGGGCACTGGATCGGCGTAGCTGTCATTTGAACTCAGATGACACACGTGAAGAGGTTTCCGATGTGATTATTGTCGCACGACGGGGACTTACAGTCTCTGAACGCGGAATGGAAGTTGGAGCTAGTCGCATGGGACATTCCATTTCGGAAATCGTTCGGGAATTCATTATTCTGAAATACATATTGTCAAGAGTGTGCTGAGAAAACCACATTTCAGACATTACCTCTCACCACGGACAACACACTGGCCGATGGCCTTCGCTTAACGACCGATAGCAGCCGCGTTTTCGTAAATTTATCGATGCTAATAGACAAGCAACACTGCGTGAAATAACTGCAGAAATCTGTGGGGGATGTAGACGTACGTATCTGTTAGAACAGTGAGACGAAATTTGGCGTTAATGGACTATGGCAGCAGGCGACCGACGTGAATTCTCTGCTAACAGCACGACACCGCCTGTAGCGCCTCTCCTGGACTCGTGACCGTACCGATTGGACCCTAGAAGACTGGAAAACCTTTACCCGGTCATATGAGTCCGGATTTCAGTTGGTAAGGGCTGATGTTAGGGTTCAACTGCGACGCAGGCCCCACGAAGCCATGGATCCAGATTGTCAACAAAGCTCTCTACAAGCAGATAGTGGATCCATAATGCAGTGGGCTGTGTTTACATGGAACGGACTGAGTCCTAAGGTCCAACTGAGCCGATCAATGACTGTAGATGGTTATATCGGCTACTTAGAGACCATCTGCGGCTATTCATGGATTTCACATTCCCAAACAACAGTTGAATTTTTATGTAAGACAATGCGCTATGTCGCTGATCCACAGTTGTTCACGATTACTTTGAAGAAAAGTCCGAACAATTCGAGCGAATGATTTGGCCACCCAGATCGCCCAACATGAATCCCAACAAAGATTTATGGGACATAATCGAGAGTTCAGCTCGTGCCCAATATTCCGCACCAGCAACACTTTCGCAACTATGGACGGCTATAGCGGCAGCATGGCTCAATATTTCTGCAGCGGACGTCCAACGACTTCTTCAGTCCATGCCACGTAGAGTTGCTGCACTACGCACGGCAAAAGAAGTCCGATACGGCATTAGGAGGTACCCGATGACTTTCGTCACCTCTGTGTATACCGTCATGTATTATGACGTATTGTAATTCTTGTCCATATACAGAGTCACTGTGAAGTTCATGACATAGGATACTTAGCATTGAGAGACATGGAAGAATTTCTTCCAGTTCCATTCACAAATGGAACACAGAGTGATATATTACACATGGAATTTGGTACAACGTGTTTCAACGTGCAGGTAAAACTCAAGTGGCATAGTACTCGGAACATTTAAGAATTGCAAGTCGAGTAAAAATGCACAGTGTGTGTAATCTTACCCCATGCGTTACAACTATCAGGTTATGTCTTGGGTTGTCGGGTGTTCTGCCGGATATCAGCGTCGTACTTGCACGATATTTCGGTCACGTTGCTCGTGGCCTTCATCAGGTGCGACCTGAGACTACTCCTCGAGTGGATCTGGTCCAGTATTTATGCCTATGGCCTTTCCCCTCCACCAACGGCTGCAGGCGCTTCCTCAGTGGTCCGCGGCCATTCCCTGCGACCTGCTGGAGCGTTGCTGCTCCGTTTTCCGTCCGCTGCTGTTCTAGGTGTTCCCTCTGCGGTCCGCGCCCACCAAACCCGCTCCTGGGGGTTTCATCTATGGTCTGGGGTACAAAGTGTTCCCCCTGAGGTCCGCGCCCGCTCACCACGACCTGTTGGAGCGTTGCCGCTCCGTTTTTCGTCCGCTGCGGCTCTGGATTATGATGAGAAAGTACGCCAACTTCTGGAGGACCCTACATACAGAATTTTGGAGTGTGACCCCACGGACAAGGTGGCCAAGAAGACTAGTGCTCTCTTGAAGGAAACAGGGATGCCCGATAAGATCATCAGACAACTACGGGAAAAAGCGCCAGTGCCACCTAGACAGTATGGTCTACCTAAAATACACAAGGAGGGCGTGCCCCTACGGCCTATTGTCAGTAATATTGGGGCACCTACGTACACAACAGCCAAGTACTTGAAAGGTCTCCTGTCTCCATATGTGGGGAAATGTATTCACCACATCCGCAACTCAGAAGATTTCCTGCAACGCCTCAAGCAACTGCACATCACAGATTCGGACATCATGGTTAGTTTTGATGTGGTATCGCTGTTCACCAGGGTCCCACTGAAGGACTCACTAGATCTGATTGCAGAGAAATTTGACGGTGCTCTGTTGGACCTGCTCAGTCATACACTGACATCCACGTATTTCCTGCACAGAAACCAATATTACGAGCAAACTGAAGGTGTAGCTATGGGCAGCCCACTGTCCCCTGTGGTTGCCAACATGTTTATGGAGAGCTTTGAGGAGAGGGCATTGGAGACAGCTACATTTAAACCCACATACTTCTTTAGGTATGTGGATGACACCTTCGTGATCTGGCAACATGGGATGGACAGGCTCAATGAGTTTCTTGAACATCTTAACTCATGACACCCTAATATCAAGTTCACCATGGAACTGGAGAAGAATGGCAAGCTGCCATTTCTGGATGTACTAGTCCAGAGGAAAGCAGATGGATCAATTGGCCAGAGTGTGTACCGAAAACCAACACACACTGATTTATATCTGCAGGCCAGCAGCTGTCACCACCCTGCACAGAAGAATGGGGTTCTGAAGACTTTGGTCCACAGAGCATGTGCCCTATCAGACCAAGAGAATCTACCTATAGAGATAGAACGTCTCAAAACAGTTTTCTCCAAGAATGGATACACGGACAGACAAATTGAGAGAGCACTCCAACCAGCCACTATACCACAGGTTCCTGAAGAAGACCAAGATGAAGCAAAGAAGGTGGCATATCTGCCCTATGCTGGCTCTATTTCTGCCAGAATCAGTAGGATCCTCCGTAAACACAATATCAAGTGTGTTTTCTGTCCATCCAACAAGATCGGGGGACTGCTGGGGAGTGTCAAAGACGACCTGGGGTTACGAAAACCAGGGATTTACAATTTACCGTGACAATGTGGCATGTCCTACATTGGCCAGACGACAAGAACTGTGGAGATCAGGTGCAAAGAACATCAGAGGCACACTAGATTAAGACAGGTGACTAAATCAGCCATTGCTGAACACTGTCTAGAACTAGACCATGCCATGAAGTATGAGGATACCAAGATTCTAGCACAAACACCCAGATTTTGGGACAGTGTTATAAGAGAACAGATAGAAATTAAAATGGCTGACGATCTTATGAACCGTGACACAGGGTACCAGCTAAGCAGAGCCTGGGATCCGGCTCTGGAATTGTTAAAGGAGCAACGGGGCCAGCTGCAACACTACACAAACAGAAGAACCAGAGACATGGAGATGGAAAACGAGCCCCTGACGGACTGCCAGGCGCACCAGACCGAAGATGGAACACCCAGAAGTGGGACTGGTGGGCGCGGACCGCAGAGGGAACATCCAGAGCTGCAGCGGACGAAAAGCGGAGAGGCAACGCTCCAACAGGTCGTGGTGAGAGGGCACGGACCGCAGGGGGAACGCTTGGTACCCCAGACCGTAGATGAAACCCCCAGGAGCGGGTTTGGTGGGCGCGGACCGCAGAGGGAACACCTAGAACAGCAGCGGACGGAAAACGGAGCAGCAACGCTCCAGCAGGTCGCAGGGAATGGGCGCGGACCACAGAGGAAGCGCCTGCAGCCGTTGGTGGAGGGGGAAGGCCATAGGCATAAATACTGGACCAGGTCCACTCGAGGAGTAGTCTCAGGTCGCACCTGATGAAGGCCACGAGCAACGTGACCGAAATATCGAGCAAGTACAACGCTGATATCCGGCAGAACACCCGACAACCCAAGATGTCATTAGATCGCCTGGAAAGCCTGAAGAGTTATAACTATCAGGTTTCTTATATCAAAATGGACGGGCGCTGATAACCTCGTTGTTGTGCGCCCTAAAACACTAATAATAATCAAAATGGAACAAGTTATATGTGGATATTACAAAATTGTTGCTACTTTGGCGTCTTCGAAGGAAAAGCTAAACTGAATCCATGCACTCTAGAAATTATGGAAACAGCAAAACAGGAGCTGAAAGATGGGAATTCTGGATAAATAGTGATGGAATTTCGAGTAACTGAAATTGCTTTATGAAATCGCGTTAAAGGGGTACGACGTCTTTTCAGGTGTAGGTTTCTAAATATAAATTTGTTTTGGGAACATCTGCATATGTAATAACAAGCTTAAAATTAACGCTCATTCCATATATTCTCTCAGATTTTTGGAAAAAATAAATAGAGAGGATTCGGAGAAACATGTAGCCGTGAGTAGCAACTACAATTCGCGGAACATGGCAGATTTTTGAACAGAAGTTTTTAATGATATGACAATCAAAGCATTCCGAAGATTAATTTATGATTAAAATGAGCATTAGCAACCTCGGCCGCAAGAAACCTTTATTTTTGAGGTGACTGGTTTCGGTCAGGTTTTGACCATCTTTAGATCTCATACTGGAATATGAACATAGAATGGATTTAGAGGGATCTCTGAAGAGAGTAGTAACATATAAAATACATCTTATATAACAAATAATAAAAGAAGAATTATACCCATGATGGTAGGCTGTGGCTGTCAACGGAGCAGGCGTTAGGACTCCACGAACGTCTACTGCTAAGGAGAGGAATAATCCAGTTGTTGCTTAAATATGCGATGCTCCGCCCACCTTACCACGAATTACAGCAGTGATAGCCAGTCAGGCTTTCAGGACGTAAAATAGTTGTTACAATAAAGAGTATACCGAACGGGTACACGAAAGCTAATAACACATGAAGAAATAGGTACCTTGTATTAATCTACTGGCCATTAAAATTGCTACACCAAGAAGAAATGCAGATGATAAACGGGTACTCATTGGACAAATACACTCCTGGAAATTGAAATAAGAACACCGTGAATTCATTGTCCCAGGAAGGGGAAACTTTATTGACACATTTCTGGGGTCAGATACATCACATGATCACACTGACAGAACCACAGGCACATAGACACAGGCAACAGAGCATGCACAATGTCGGCACTAGTACAGTGTATATCCACCTTTCGCAGCAATGCAGGCTGCTATTCTCCCATGGAGACGATCGTAGAGATGCTGGATGTAGTCCTGTGGAACGGCTTGCCATGCCATTTCCACCTGGCGCCTCAGTTGGACCAACGTTCGTGCTGGACGTGCAGACCGCGTGAGACGATGCTTCATCCAGTCCCAAACATGCCCAATGGGGGACAGATCCGGAGATCTTGCTGGCCAGGGTAGTTGACTTACACCTTCTAGAGCACATTGGGTGGCACGGGATACATGCGGACGTGCATTGTCCTGTTGGAACAGCAAGTTCCCTTTCCGGTCTAGGAATGGTAGAACGATGGGTTCGATGACGGTTTGGATGTACCGTGCATTATTCAGTGTCCCCTCGACGATCACCAGTGGTGTACGGCCAGTGTAGGAGATCGCTCCCCACACCATGATGCCGGGTGTTGGCCCTGTGTGCCTCAGTTGTATGCAGTCCTGATTGTGGCGCTCACCTGCACGGCGCCAAACACGCATACGACCATCATTGGCACCAAGGCAGAAGCGACTCTCATCGCTGAAGACGACACGTCTCCATTCGTCCCTCCATTCACGCCTGTCGCGACACCACTGGAGGCGGGCTGCACGATGTTGGGGCGTGAGCGGAAGACGGCCTAACGGTGTGCGGGACCGTAGCCCAGCTTCATGGAGACGGTTGCGAATGGTCCTCGCCGATACCCCAGGAGCAACAGTGTTCCTAATTTGCTGGGATGTGGCGGTGCGGTCCCCTACGGCACTGCGTAGGATCCTACGGTCTTGGCGTGCATCCGTGTGTCGCTGCGGTCCGGTCCCAGGTCGACGGGCACGTGCACCTTCCGCCGACCACTGGCGACAACATCGATGTACTGTGGAGACCTCACGCCCCACGTGTTGAGCAATTCGGCGGTACGTCCACCCGGCCTCCCGCATGCCCACTATACGCCCTCGCTCAAAGTCCGTCAACTGCACATCCGGTTCACGTCCACGCTGTCGCGGCATGCTACCAGTGTTAAAGACTGCGATGGAGCTCCGTATGCCAAGGCAAAGTGGCTGACACTGACGGCGGCGGTGCACAAATGCTGCGCAGCTAGCGCCATTCGACGGCCAACACCGCGGTTCCTGGTGTGTCCGCTGTGCCGTGCGTGTGATCATTGTTTGTACAGCCCTCTCGCAGTGTCCGGAGCAAGTATGGTGGGTCTGACACACCGGTGTCAATGTGTTCTTTTTTCCATTTCCAGGAGTGTATATTATACTAGACCTAACATGTGATTACATTTTCACGCAATTTGGGTGCATAGATCCTGAGATATCAATACTAAGAACAACCACCTCTGGCCGTAATAACGGCCTTGATACGCCTGGGCATTGAGTCAAACAGAGCTTGGATGGCTTGTACAGGTACAGCTGCCCATGCAGCTTCAACACGATACCACAGTTCATCAAGAGTGGTGACTGGCGTGTTGTGACGAGCCAGTTGCTCGGCCACCATTGACCACACGTTTCCGTTGGTGAGAGATCTGGAGAATGTGCTGGCCAGGGCAGCAGTCGAACATTTTCTGTATCCAGAAAGGCCTATACAGGACATGCAACATGCGGTCGTGCATTATCCTGCTAAAATGTAGGGTTTCGCAGGGATCGAATGAATGGTAGAGCCACGGGTCGTAACACATCTGAAATGTAACGTCCACTGTTCAAAGTGCCGTCAATGCGAACAAGAGGTGACCGAGACGTGTAACCAATTGCACCCCATACCATCACGCCGGGTGATACGCCAGTACGGCGATGACGAATACACGCTTCAAATGTGCGTACACCGCAATGTCGCCAAACATAGATGCGACCATCATGATGCTGTAAACAGAACCAGGATTCATCTGAAAAAATGACGTTTTGCCATTCGTGCACCCAGGTTCGTCGTTGAGTACACCATCACAGGCGCTCCTGTCTGTGATGCAGCGTCAAGGGTAACCGCAGCCATGGTCCCCGAGCTGATAGTCCATGCTGCTGTAAACGTCGTCGAACTGTTCGTGCAGATGGTTGTTGTCTTGCAAACGTCCCCATCTGTTGACTCAGGGTTCGAGACGTGGCTGCATGATCCGTTACAGCCATGCGGATAAGATGCCTGTCGTCTCGACTGCTAGTGATACGAGGTGTACACGGTGTAAACGATGTAAACATTAAACGTATAATAGCCTATGTTAAAGTTGCCACGAAAAGTTCCCATCTAATTTACTCAAATTAGATGTTTGCAAAAATGCCTTAAAAACTAAAGCCACAATAATCATAGAAGAAAGTAAAAGTAAATGAGATAGTGTATCTCAAGTAGTTAAAAATAATAATGACCAACTTACAATTAAAAAACAATTGCAACAAAGGTCGATAAAGATAATGCATTGGTACTTGTTAATGGAAGTGATCGTATCACAAAGCCTTTAATGTTTTTCAGTTAAAATGATATTACCGAAATTAACAAAGATTCAACTTCGAAATATCAATATACGATTAGAAATCTGATTGATAATATTAATTTCCTTCTTTTACCGAAAGAAAAACCTTCATTCAACATAATGAATCTTCGATTACCTACATTAAGATCCCACTTAAACAACATAAGCCTAGTACGTCGATTCGTCCAATTGTTAACAGTGTGAATTGTCCATTATACAACCTGAATAAAAAGTGAATGATATTTTGAAAGCTCTTTATTTGAGAGAAATTTTGCTTAAAGAACACCTTTGAACTACCACAGTCAATCTACAACACAGAAATTCTTGACGATGCAAGATTTGCTTCATTAGACGTTACGTACCTGTACACTAACGTACGAGTCACCGAAACAGTAGCGATTATTAAAAATAATTTACTTGAAAAATGATTATAAGTACATAAGAAATAAGAGAGTTCAGAGCTCACTGAGTTACTTAAAAATACTCTTGCTTTCAACTACTTCTCATTCAACGGCAAAACCTATTTCGAAAAAGACGGATTAGCAATGGGCAATTCACTGGCAAATACCATTGTGACATCTTTGTTAATCATGTAGATTTACAATTTTTCAAAAATAATCGACAGATCACAAATAAAATTTTGTATTATAAGAAGTATACTATGATACTTTATTGCTTTATAAAGGTTCCAGAGATGAGATGGACCCACTCACTAACGTTTCAAATAACGTTCATCCTAATCTTGTTTCTATAGTGGAACACGAAAACAACAGTGGCATTAGCTTTTTAGATCTAACCATTTTAGACTACAGCGGTAAATATCGTTTCACCATTTACAGGAAACCGACTACCACTGATGTAATTATTAACGCAAGTTCATATCATACTTATAAATACAAAAAAGCGTTTTTTCTAATCTATGATTCACAGAATACTCAAATTACTTCTGGAACCAGACGCAATTCAAGACGAAATAAACATTTTAAAGCAAATTGCCAACGCTAACTGTTTTAACAACAGTGAAGTTGATTACTTGTTTCGTAAATTACAACAACCTGACAACAGTCTTACTACTCCTAACAGCAAATATACGAAAATGACATACATGGGCTCAGTTTCTGGCGGAATTAATAAACTGTTCAGGAACACCTTTAACACTACCGACTACCATTAAAATAGGACTGTACCGGCAATGTTATTCCTGTGAAGGAATTTTTGTGACCGTGTCTGTTCGTAATGGAAAGGTATCGGACTATTTTTCGACTCTAGAAACATTGTTATTGTGAGGAAACAACAGCAAAACAAACGGAAATCGAGCCAATGTTCTATCAGCAATCAAGCAAACTACACTAAAACGCCAAAGAAACCGGTATATGCAGCGAATTCAAATACAGAGATATACACTCCTGGAAATCGAAAAAAGAACCCATTGACACCGGTGTGTCAGACCCACCATACTTGCTCCGGACACTGCGAGAGGGCTGTACAAACAATGATCACACGCACGGCACAGCGGACACACCAGGAACCGCGGTGTTGGCCGTCGAATGGCGCTAGCTGCGCAGCATTTGTGCACCGCCGCCGTCAGTGTCAGCCAGTTTGCCGTGGCATACGGAGCTCCATCGCAGTCTTTAACACTGGTAGCATGCCGCGACAGCGTGGACGTGAACCGGATGTGCAGTTGATGGACTTTGAGCGAGGGCGTATAGTGGGCATGCGGGAGGCCGGGTGGACGTACCGCCGAATTGCTCAACACGTGCGGCGTGAGGTCTCCACAGTACATCGATGTTGTCGCCAGTGGTCGGCGGAAGGTGCACGTGCCCGTCGACCTGGGACCGGACCGCAGCGACACACGGATGCACGCCAAGACCGTAGGATCCTACGCAGTGCCGTAGGGGACCGCACCGCCACTTCCCAGCAAATTAGGGACACTGTTGCTCCTGGGGTATCGGCGAGGACCATTCGCAACCGTCTCCATGAAGCTGGGCTACGGTCCCGCACACCGTTAGGCCGTCTTCCGCTCACGCCCCAACATCGTGCAGCCCGCCTCCAGTGGTGTCGCGACAGGCGTGTATGTAGGGACGAATGGAGACGTGTCGTCTTCAGCGATGAGAGTCGCTTCTGCCTTGGTGCCAATGATGGTCGTATGCGTGTTTGGCGCCGTGCAGGTGAGCGCCACAATCAGGACTGCATACGACTGAGGCACACAGGGCCAACACCCGGCATCATGGTGTGGGGAGCAATCTCCTACACTGGCCGTACACCACTGGTGATCGTCGAGGGGACACTGAATAGTGCACGGTACATCCAAACCGTCATCGAACCCATCGTTCTACCATTCCTAGACCGGCAAGGGAACTTGCTGTTCCAACAGGACAATGCACGTCCGCATGTATCCCGTGCCACCCAACGTGCTCTAGAAGGTGTAAGTCAACTACCCTGGCCAGCAAGATCTCCGGATCTGTCCCCAATTGAGCATGTTTGGGACTGGATGAAGCGTCGTCTCACGCGGTCTGCACGTCCAGCACGAACGCTGGTCCAACTGAGGCGCCAGGTGGAAATGGCATGGCAAGCCGTTCCACAGGACTACATCCAGCATCTCTACGATCGTCTCCATGGGAGAATAGCAGCCTGCATTGCTGCGAAAGGTGGATATACACTGTACTAGTGCCGACATTGTGCATGCTCTGTTGCCTGTGTCTATGTGCCTGTGGTTCTGTCAGTGTGATCATGTGATGTATCTGACCCCAGGAATGTGTCAATAAAGTTTCCCCTTCCTGGGACAGTGAATTCACGGTGTTATTATTTCAATTTCCAGGAGTGTATAAACAGGGAGAATACAGCGCAGCTGTCAGCAACGCCTTAATGTGTAAGACAAGTGTCTGGCGCAGTTGTCATATCGGTTACTGTAGCTATAATGGCACGTTATCAATATTTAAGTGAGTCTGAAAGTGGTGTTATAGTCAGTGCGCGAGCAATAGGACACAGCATCTCCGAGGAAGCGATGAAGTGGGGATTTTCCCGTATGACATTTTCACGAGTGAAAAACGTCGTCCAACTGTTCGTGCAGATGGTTGTTGTCTTGCAAACGTCCCCATTTGTTGACTCAGGGATCGAGACGTGGCTGCACGATCCGTTACAGCCATGCGGATAAGATGCCTGTCATCTCGACTGCTAGTGATACGGGGTCTTTGGGATCCGGCACGGCATTCCGTATTACCCTCCTGAACCCACCGATTCCATATTCTGCTAACAGTCATTTGATGTCGACCAACGCGAGCATCAATGACGCGATACGATAAACCGCAATCGCGATAGGCTGCAATCCGACCTATATCATTGTCGGAAACGTGATGGTACGCATTTCTCCTCCTTACACGAGGCAGCAGAACAACGTTTCATCTGGCAACGCCGGTCAACTGCTGTTTGTGTATGAGAAATCAGTTGGAAACTTTCCTCATGTCGGCACGTAGTAGGTGTCGCCACCGGCGCCAACGTTGCGTGAATGCTCTGAAAAGCAAATCATTTGCATATCACAGCATCTCCTTCCTGTCGCTTAAATTTCGCGTCTGTAGCACGTCATCTTCGTGGTGTAGCAATTTTAATGGCCAGTAGCGTAGCTTCCGTGTAACCATTCTGTATATACCTTATTGTAACAACTGTTTTACGATCTGTATGCTTGACTGGCTATCGCTGATGTAATTCGGTGTGAACTGGGTGGAGCATCGCATATTTAAGCAATAGCTGTATGGCCCTCCTTAGCAGTAGACGTTCGTGGAGTCGAAACGCCTGTATGTTACTACTTTTTTTCATAGATCCCTCTAAATCCGTTCTACGTTCATCAAAAAAATGTGCCCCTCCATGATCACCATCGATGTGGTCATACACTGGACACATGGATTCAGATCTATAGCTCTCTTTCCTACTACATTTTGAGAAACATACATAGCCAGCTGGTGAATCACAAATCTGTTAATTATGGATAGTCACCTGTCACATTTTCATCTGAGTTCTGTCGTTTACTGCTTGGACCACAGCATTCATGTGCTTACAATTCAACTACACAGCAACCTCGAAATGCAGCCACTGTGCCGCTGCTTCTTTAAGCAGAACGATTTTTTCTCACCAGAATGCGACCAGTGGTTCACTAACCAGCCTGCGCATGTAACTTTGCAACAGTTTATTGCTGGATTGTTTCAACTGCTTGTTAAAGTGTGGGCACAATGACAAAGGCAACAAATGCGTTTAAGGTATGCGGTACTTATCCAGCATGTTCCAACATGTTCGCTGAGGAAGATTACCACCTTTCAACGCCGTTATTATGAAGTCTTGTTCCTGCTAACGGAACAACTGCAAGCTGACGAAGTATATAGGAATCTACTACCCACCCACGATATTATTGCAGTTGGTTTCTATCGGAAACACGCTATCACGTTACAGTAAGCTAGTACAGTGGTGATTACGAAAAACGCATAGCACTGCGCACTGTCATTGTTTTCAGGACAATTTTGCATATACTACCAACCTCGATTAAGCGCTGATTCACGATAAGCCGATCGAAACACCCTCACTCCAATGTGCAATGTAATCGTGGTCGACTAATACACGGAGCCACCCATCTATTTTCGTTTGCCAAGAAATGTCGCCATTACAGGAAGAGACTCAGTGCATTGAAAGTATACGTCCTGCTGTATAATAGACGACCCAGCAGGCTAACGCATTACGTGAATAACACGATCAGTAAATGTCCTGGACACGGTGTTCTACCTCAAATACGGGAGTTGGAGATTTATTGCTCATTTGCCCGTAGAGAGTATTCAGTGTAGTGGATACCTTTCACGTCGTATCGTGCTTCTCAGCTTTATAGAGATATGGAAAACGGTTGACGACTTACATTCAGGCGACCACTTCCCCATCTCAGCACTGGCTAAGGTAGGAGAACTGACAGACAAATTCGGGGCTGTGAATGATTTTATTTTTTACCATTTCTTGAATTTAAAGGTTTACACCGTTGTTTAGATGAAATCTCTCCATCACGAACCGTTACCGAAGATTCAGAAAGATCTCCAATGCACGTGATGTGACTGCCATTACCGAAACTTTATTGCAATGTGGAGCTCAAACGGTATCCAATACAGTCATCGAGTCTGTCAATAGAAAGATGAGATACGGGAGCAGATTTTCACATAGCTACGTCCAAGACGGGTGACTTTTTCCACTGATATATTCCACGTTTCTCTTTGGCAGTTCGTCGCTTTTCTTGCATTCTTCATATGATTCAGCCACTTGGCTTGGCTTCAAAAACGTCTGATCAGTACTCCAACTGTTCAAAATTAGACGGAACTTTGCTATCGACTACGGAGCAGGAGCTCTTCTCCGTTGGCCTGAAATTAGGAAATATGCTTATATTGGAGAACTTTGTTGAAAGAGCTCATATGTTTTATTATGTATTGATGGCTTCTTACTTGCTGCCGTTTAGAATTTTAACATTAAATATATACAGAAGAGGTTAATTTTCTGTAAATTATGTTACATTATTAAGCCCTATATTTCCATAACGGTTGCAAAGAGCAGGTTACGTCACCACGTTTTCTGTTCTGTGTGAAGGTCATTTTTTGTCCACTTTTTGCAGTTGAACCCTTCCTTCTTCAGTTATTTACGATTATCCATTAAGAAGAGCATCCTGAATATGAGATCTATTGAGCCTTTGCCTTCTCCTCCTCTCCACATAATGTGTTCTGGGCCCGGAATACTCGCACAATCAAACATAAGAGAAAAGGTCTGTCTCAGCTTAATAGCAACGTTTTCCTCGACATAACACAAATAGTCTCCTTTGATCAACACCGAATCTCGAGACAGACGAAGTGCGAAAGTATCAGTAATCTTAGACTAAACTGAAATTTCAGTGAATGCTTGATAACACCATTACTGAAACACTCAAAAATAATCTCAGTGATACAATAGAGTCCTACCACTTGACTGAACACTTCGAAATCTTGAAGCACACGCCAGCACTGGAGGCGTAAGTCTGAACCGAACGAAACTTAAGGTTCCGACAGAATCGGGATAATTCGAAAGTCCGTTCACTCTCGTCCGAGGAGTCTGACAGTAAGTAATGATACCAACAGTTCCCGCAAGCTGGTCGCCGAACATAGTGATGTCCATTAAAGGCGAACCCGGCATGCCGCTGGAAGAGGCGCCGGTGCTGGGTCCGTAGGAGAAGAAATTAGTGCCTGGCTGCGACGGAACTGCCAGGATCGTGGCCGGCTTGGTTCTAAATACTCGCATGGCTGAGGTATACTACTATTCGGCTCGTAACACGGCAGATGTAGCAAAACGTCAGCAGCGAGAGCGGCGTCTGAACCTTCCTGAAGAGGACCACAGAAAGTTGGCTGAAACGTAGGCAATTTACACTACCGGCCATTAAAATTGCTGCACCAAGAAGAAATGCAGATGATAAGAGGGTATTCATTGGACAGATATATTATACTACAACTGACATGTGATTACATTTTCACGCAGTTTGGGTGCATATATCCTGAGAAATCAGTACCCAGAACAACCACCCAGCACAACGGCCTTGATACGCCTGGGCATTGAGTCAAACAGAGCTTGGATGGCGTGTACAGGTACAGCTGCCCATGCAGCTTCAACACGATACCATAGTTCATCAAGAGTAGTGACTGGCGTATTGTGACGAGCCAGTTGCTCGGCCACCATTGACCAGACGTTTTCAGTTGGTGAGAGACTTGGAGAATGTGCTGGCCAGGGCAGCAGTCGACCATTTTCTGTATCCAGAAAGGCCGTACAGGACCTGCAACATGTGGTCGTGCATTATCCTGCTGAAATGTAGGGTTTCGCAGGGATCGAATGAAGGGTAGAGCCACGGGTCGTAACACATCTGAAATAAAGCGTCCACTGTTCAAAGTGCCGTCAGTGCGAACAAGAGGTGACCGAGACGTGTAACCAATGGCATCCCATACCATTACGCCGGGTGATACGCCAGTACGGCGATGACAAATACACGCTTCCAATGTGCGTACACCGCGATGTCGCCAAACATAGATGCGACCATCATGATGCTGTAAACAGAACCTGGATTCATTCGAAAAAAATTACGTTTTCCATTCTTGCATCCAGGTTCGTCGTTGAGTACACTATCGCAGACGCTCCTGCCTGTGATGCAGCGTCAAGGGTAGCCGCAGCCATGGTGTCGGAGCTGATAGTCCATGCTGCTGCAAACGTCGTCGAACTGTTCGTGCAGATGGTTGTTGTCTTGCAAACGTCCCCCTCTGTTGACTCAGGAATCGAGACGTGGCTCCACGATCCGTTACAGCCGTGCGTGTAAGATGTCTGTCATCTCGACTGCTAGTGATTCGGGGCCGTTGGGATCCAGCGCGGCGTTCCTTATTACCCTCCTGAACCCGCCGATTCAATATTCTGCTAACAGTCATTGGATCTGGACCAACGCGAGCAACAATGTCGCGATACGTGAACCGCAATCGCGATAGGCTACAATCAGTCGGAAACGTGATGGTACGCATTTCTCCTCCTTATACGAGGCATCACAACAACGTTTCATCAGGCAACGCCGGTCAACTGCTGTTTGTGTATGATAAATCGGTTGGAAACTTTCCTCATGCCAGCATGTTGTAGGTGTCGCCAACCTTGTGTGAATGCTCTGAAAAGCTAATCATTTGCATATCACAGCATCTTCTTCCTGTCGGTTAAATTTCGGGTGTGTAGCACGTCATCTTCGTGATGCAGCAGTTTTAATGGCCGGTAGTGTAGTTCTTTTAAGAGTTACAATGACGCAACACAATACTGAAAATTATTTTGTGCAAAATTACGCCGGTCGTGGATGCCTACGAACTTATATCATTTATAATGTTGTCCATTTGTATGACAAAATATTCATCATAATTGAATTCTATCTGATTTTTGTTAGTTCAAATGAGAACTTTCTGAAGCCAAAGCACCGTGTTTTGATCTCAGCGAGCTTTCGAAAATTTATAATTTTGTAGTTACTGGTCGTGGTGTCGTTCAGGTCGTTAAAGAATCTGAAAAATCCTTCGGGTTGTCTCCTTTTCTTTCCACGTTTAATCCAAATTTGCGTTCTGAATCAAAAATTAAATCTGGGTATCATCATAAATTTCCAGATCATAAACAGAAATGTTGTAAGTATCTTCGTAAGAATATTTGTTTTTTCCATAATTTTTTGACTGAGAAACATTGTGCGCTCTAAAGTGTATTATGAAAGTTTACCCAAAAATATTAATAATCACGTGAAAATAGCAAATTTATTAGGGAATGGCTGGCCGGAGTGGCCGAGCGGTTCTAAGCGCTACAGTCTGGAACCGCGCGACTGCTACGGTCGCAGGCTCGAATCCTGCCTCGTCCATGGATGTGTGTGATGTCCTTAGGTTAGTCAGGTTTAAGTAGTTCTAAGGTCTAGGGGACTGATGACCTCAGATGTTAAGTCCCATAGTGCTCAGAGCCATGTGAACCATTTTATTAGTGAATGAGCTACGTTTGGACAGTATTTACTGAGATAAAGGTAAATAAGATTCTTTTGCTATATGGCCTTCTTTTCTTCTCTATTCAGGCACCCCTTGTCCATTTTTTATCGAGATCAAATATCAAATAACTCACTTTTGTGCAACAGAAACCAAACTATAGCAGAGTGGGGAAAGGGATGGGTGGGGGGGGGGGGGGGGGGGTAGCACGAAGGAAAATGAAACGGGAAAGATAAGGGTTAGCACTGCAGAATGGTATTAGGTACACGAGTGCCTGATACATCAGTGACGTCGGTGAGCGGCAGATTGTTCGACACAGTTCTCCAGCAATCAATACCGTGCTTTACATGAAATGCATTCGCTGTTGCGAATATGGACTACCATCAGTTATTTAATGGAATGACGAAAGTGAAAATTTTTGCCGTACCTGGACTCGAATCTAGGTTTACCGCTTTTCGCTAGCGGTCGCCTTACCAGTTGGCTATCCGAGCACGATTGACCACTATACCCAAAAGTCCATACGTCGTCATCAATTTGTCTACAATCTGTACTCGTACATCCATAATGTATATTCCCGTACAGGCGAGACATTTTACTTGACAGTCGCTTGCCCGGTGTCGGCATAGACAATATTTCAGTGTCTGCGTTAACCTGAATTACGATTTAAAGTTCCTTATGACATGTATGCATGTCCGAAGGAACTTTACATCGTAATTCGTATTAACACAGACACTGCAATATTCTATGGTGCTTAGTGCGTTCGTATTCTAAGTGCATGGAGAAAAATTCCCCATAAATGTATCCAGGCTCTCTTTCAATCCATTGCCAGAACGCTTAGAGGCTCTGATTGCTGCTCATTGGTGCTTCACACAATCCTGAATGCTCAGAGACATTGCAAGAGTCTATAATCCTAATAATTGTAGTATTGCGACTTAACCAATCCACGCTATAAATTTCGGTTGTATGTATTCATCCTGGCGCCCTCTAAAACCTTGTTGTAATTTCCAGTGTAGCTTCAGGAACGATTATTTCTGCATTCTACAGTTGTAGTCCGCAAGACATATTATGGTTTGTGATGGAGGGCACTATTATAGTACCACGTCAGCATGAATTTAAGAATATCGATACTATATTTTGCAGCTGTTTGTACGTTGTTGATTATATAGTTTCCAGTGACATTTATATACCTGCTACTTTGCCCTTATTAGGCTGGGAACACAACCATTTATATTCATTTGTATTACATTTGATACGGATTCTTTCACTCTCATCCATTTATCACTGCACAGAACAGAAATTGTCCTTAGTCATGTCTGTTTACGCGTACATCATTCCTCGTGCCTTATTGTAATTGTTTCGTAATTCCTTTCTCTCTGGATTCTAGATAAGTCAAAATGTATTATTTTTTATTTCAAGCACTGGTTGGGAAGAAAGCTCTGCGATGAACACTGTGAGATGACTGCGGCTACGAGTTGGTGTCGTCGTTCCGCGACACAGCCGGCCAAAGTGCTGAAGCAAGCTTAAGTCTAGCTACACAGAAATATACTTCGCAGGTTTTACTCGCTCATGTCAGTGTCAAATCCCTAACTTCTCGCTTTGACGGATTTCTCTTTCTAGTCCAGTAATAAACTCCATGCCAGTGTCCTGCCTGACGTATGGCCAAATACACATTTCGGACTCTGCTTATCCATAGACACATACCTTTTCTGAAGTTTAACGGATACGTATGTGCTCAACGAACTGGATTTATTTGTTTATTATAATTCAAAACATTAAGTGTTGAGCATGTTCCATCCTGTAGGTCAACGACAGACCAACTACGGGTGCAACATCAAAACTCTTAACTGGAACGATCAATAAATCACTGAAAATCAGTACGCAACACACTTTCCAGCCGACACTATCTCCACTTAGCTGAAATTACGATAACGTTACCATAAAACGAGATAGACGAATTACTATGCAGTGCCTGTTCTTTAGTAAAACTTAAACATTTATGTACCTCTAGCAATATGAACTTAAAATGCCGCAAGTGTATAACCAGCACATCCAAGTTAGTCATACTTGTATAGACATTTCCAAAACAGGAAAAAAATAAAAATGAACATATTCTACTCAGCTAGCAGTGGAATGAGGAGGTAAATATCTGTAGCCAAAGAATATAGTGTTTGAAACTTGCAGATGCTATGATACTTCCAAAAAAGGGTGCCAAGGAACTCCAATAAATGACAGAGAAAACCGAAACTAGTGGAAACGATTATGGAAACGGAAATAAAAGTAAATACAACAAAACTGAGTAATTTTAATATATGCATCATTATAAGTACCAGTGATCTAGAATAGAAAGGAACAAGGTGCAGCGCATCTGTTACACCGACAATAGCTATAGTAATATTGACATTCACTAAGTAAAGGATTTTCTGTAAGATTATGAAGATATGATTAAGATAAAAGGTGATGAAGCGCTTTTTCTGGACTGTCCTGTGCAGTGCCGAAACGCGGATGAATAGGAGGGAAGACAGAAAGTCTTTGGACGTGTTTTAAATACGGGAATGGAAAATTTTGGAAAAAGGGTAGGCACACAGACTGACAAACGAAGAGCTAATAAGAAGAATCTGAGGCGTTACTGGTTGTTAGTGAATGCAGGGAAGCATATAGGGCTGGGCATGCACTGAGCAACCATGAAAGAAATTTAAAAATTGATTTTAGGTGGCGTGTTGCGGAAGTTATCAGGCGCCGACGCCACCCGGCACCACACCACTGCCAGGCGGGGTGCAGGAAGGCCAACCCCTGCGACTCAAAGATAGCTCAGTTCAGCGAACCAAGAAATTTGCAGCTCGACCCGCAGAGGGTCTTCGCGTACAGTAAACACGAGAACAGGATGGCTGTTGTAGCGCTTATATCGATTAGGAGCAGGTTTATTTTAAGTAACTGTATCTACAGTTTATGAAGTGTGCATTCTGCGTTGTTTGAACTCCTTGATGTGTGGCAAGAAAATTATATTTTTGTAATGTATTATGAAAATGCAAAAGAATATGTTGAAATTTTAAATTATTAAAATATGAATTTGTTTATGAAAGAAGTACGAGGGCTATCCACAAAGTACATTACGTTTCGGAATTAAAAATAAATAAAGTATTGGAAATTTTTTTATTATATACAGATGAAAGCCACATTTAAATACTACTTTTCTACATAGTTCCACAATCGTGGAAGGCCACATGACACCTGGTACCAGTTCCATACCGTCTACAAGGCTGCAGAGCAGCCAGTATTGTGTTTTAAGAGAATGACAAATATATCGACCGGTGAGCTAAAATCCATTAGGATGAATAGCGGGATGATTTCTATTCAAAAGGACAAGACCGATTTCCTTTCCACCCGTCCAGTCAAGTGCGTACTTTGCCACTAGTGATGTCACCGATGGGACATCAAACCCTAGTCTTCCTTTTCCACCTTTCGATGTCAATCAGTATGATGACATTAATTCAATTTATAATATTTATAGGTATTACAGCGTTTGCTAGAATTTCACACGTAAAGAAGTCAGATAACACTTTTCTACTGTGGTTTTGAAGTACAAATGAAGTAGTTAAAAGTATAAAAGTCCCAACTTGAGCTATATGTAACAGTACACCCTGCTCGGTCTCGCATTCAGTATTTCAGGGCGGTGTCATACTCCTTTATAGTCTCCATAGTTCTAATTCTGATGACTTACTTTCCATTTCAGGCCAATTTCGGGACGACTGCGAATTGAAGAATTTTCATTTCCTCCCCCGAGATATGTCAACTTGGTTGTGTAGCTACCATGTCCTTAAAGCCCTCTGTGCCAACTAACGTTAAATCATAAAATAAAGAAAGTCAGAAAGAAATAAATGGAACAATTCGAGATATTAAATGCAGCTGCTTGAAGTGTGCGCTGTGCTAAGCCGTATGTGAAAAACTGTAGTGCTGACATAACTGAGCCATAACTCAGCCTTCCAGAGGAATACTTACTGGAATAACTTGGGCGGAGCGTGAGGCGAAGTTACGTGACGGCGCAAAGCAATGTACGGCTTCGAATGGCTTCCTTCTGCAGCTGGCAAGAGACGGTGAATATCGGTCACATCAAACAAGGAATTCTATCCAGAAACTATAAGTTCTGTACGGGACCATTCTTTTAGAAACAATATTTTTATACCTCGTCTCCTTAACTACGTTCTTTGGAAGTAGTCATAATGTAATTCCGTAATTTGCCGGGCTAACATTTGATAGAGAGTGGTTCATAAAGGGAATAGACTTCTCAGAATACCGTATTTGTAGAAGTACTCTTCAGATAATTCCTTAAAATCTCAGAACTACGGAGGCATCAACAGTTTTAGCTACTGTTACACATGAGCCTCACGTAGTCACACAGTGTCTTCAACATTCGTTAAGTTGTCTTCTTCCTGATAAGTGAAGGAAGTTCATCATTATTCACAACCTTTCTGCCTTCAACGAATTTCTTACGGCCATCACACGGTCTTATACGTGACATGCATCTGCTTCCGACCAATTACTTTAACAGTTCTGGCGATTCAGCGGCGCTTCTCTTCAGTTTTGCAAGGACTTCTAAGTTAGCCCTCGACTTCGTACGGGCAAGATGCAGAAAGTGACAGACCTTGAAAATTTCTCAGCTACCACGTCAACACACCAGTGTTATAAGTGCATGAGAAAGATGCATGTTGTCTTGGAATAGAGGAGGATCCTCCCCTCAATTAGGTGATATTTGATTCTCGTCTGTATTTTAACTGTTCCGCGGCTACGAAGCCACCGGTTAGATACTTCCTCCTGACCTCGCAAAATTCTGCAGCTTTATAAGCCATGAAATTGTATGAAATACGTACGTATATGTGCCACGCATTTACATCAGTTTTATTTTTTATGCCTATATGCTACCAAACGAACCGATAACCTCTTTATCCTTATTCAGTAACTATGCAAAGCGAATGGGCCCTTACTTGCTGGCTTTTACGATTCTTTCTTAGTAGATATTTATTTTGGCCCACTCTAAGGAGGATATGATGGATCTTCATTTCCCATGAGGGATGAGATTTCGTGACTATTCTAAGCTGTAGTGAACTGTTTTACTTGGTGAAAATGAATTGCTACTTAATTTAATCTCATCTATCAGACGCAGTCAAATGAAAACGAGAATGATGGAAAAATAAGTAAACTGTTTATTATTTCAGAATAATCGCCATAATGCTAATATATTTATCCCACCATGCCTTCATGGAATAATGTTTCCTGTTGCTACGGAACCATGATTGTACACAGGGGTGCACCTCTTCGTCCGAAGCAAATCGACGGCCACCTTTTTCCAGGGCTGTAAAAATATGGGAATCGCATCCGGAGACGTCGGCGATGTATGGAGAATATGTAATAATAAACAGTTTACTTACTTTTTCCCATGTGTCCCGTTTTCATTTTACTCCCTCTGATGCCGCGCGGGATTAGCCGAGCGGTCTCAGGCGTGCAGTCATGGACTGTGCGGCTGAGCCCGGCGGAGGTTCGAGTTTTCCCTCGGGCATGAGTGTGAGTGTTCGTCCTTAGGATATTTAGGTTAAGTAGTGTGTAAGCTTAGGGACTGATGACCTTAGCAGCTAAGTCCCGTAAGATTTCACACACACTCCCTCTGATAACTTTATATATGAGTTCACAACGTTTTTGTTACTACAGATGGCGAATATAGCTACTTGAGAGAAAAGGTTATAATTTTTGGTTGGAAACCAACTTCTTACCTAAAACCGACAATTTAAATATGGAAGATGGCCGAGGGACTGGACGAAGTACCTTAACATAGACGTTGGAGGGAACTTTGAGGCTGGATCCTCTTTCTACACTCCTGGAAATGGAAAAAAGAACACATTGAAACCGGTGTGTCAGACCCACCATACTTGCTCCGGACACTGCGAGAGGGCTGTACAAGCAATGATCACACGCACGGCACAGCGGACACACTAGGAACAGCGGTGTTGGCCGTCGAATGGCGCTAGCTGCGCAGCATTTGTGCACCGCCGCCGTCAGTGTCAGCCAGTTTGCCGTGGCATACGGAGCTCCATCGCAGTCTTTAACACTGGTAGCATGCTGCGACAGCGTGGACGTGAACCGTATGTGCAGTTGACGGACTTTGAGCGAGGGCGTATAGTGGGTATGCGGGAGGCCGGGTGGACGTACCGCCGAATTGCTCAACACGTGGGGCGTGAGGTCTCCACAGTACATCGATGTTGTCGCCAGTGGTCGGCGGAAGGTGCACGTGCCCGTCGACCTGGGACCGGACCGCAGCGACGCACGGATGCACACCAAGACCGTAGGATCCTACGCAGTGCCGTAGGGGACCGCACCGCCACTTCCCAGCAAATTAGGGACACTGTTGCTCCTAGGGTATCGGCGAGGACCATTCGCAACCGTCTCCATGAAGCTGGGCTACGGTCCCGCACACCGTTAGGCCGTCTTCCGCTCACGCCCCAACATCGTGCAGCCCGCCTCCAGTGGTGTCGCGACAGGCGTGAATGGAGGGATGAATGGAGACGTGTCGTCTTCAGCGGTGAGAGTCGCTTCTGCCTTGGTGCCAATGATGGTCGTATGCGTGTTTGGCGCCGTGCAGGTGAGCACCACAATCATGACTGCATACGACCGAGGCACACAGGGCCAACACCCGGCATCATGGTGTGGGGAGCGATCTCCTACACTGGCCGTACACCACTGGTGATCGTCGAGGGGACACTGAATAGTGCACGGTACATCCAAACCGTCATCGAACCCATCGTTCTACCATTCCTAGACCGGCAAGGGAACTTGCTGCTCCAACAGGACAATGCACGTCCGCATGTATCCCGTGCCACCCAACGTGCTCTAGAAGGTGTAAGTCAACTACCCTGGCCAGCAAGATCTCCGGATCTGTCTCTCATTGAGCATGTTTGGGACTGGATGAAGCGTCGTCTCACGCGGTCTGCACGTCCAGAACGAACGCTGGTCCAACTGAGGCGCCAGGTGGAAATGGCATGGCAAGCCGTTCCACAGGACTACATCCAGCATCTCTACGATCGTCTCCATGGGAGAATAGCAGCCTGCATTGCTGCGAAAGGTGGATATACACTGTACTAGTGCCGACATTGTGCATGCTCTGTTTCCTGTGTCTATGTGCCTGTGGTTCTGTCAGTGTGATCATGTGATGTATCTGACCCCAGGAATGTGTCAATAAAGTTTCCGCTTCCTGGGACAATGAATTCACGGTGTTCTTATTTCAATTTCCAGGTGTGTATATATTCTAATGCCACACTTATTACTGACACATAGGTGTAACCGAGCGTCTGTAACCCTAGATCAGTGCCTGGTGGATCAGTCTCTATGTAATTTAAATGCCGCCACATTCCTATACTTACAGGCAACGTTTGTAAATGTGCTAATGATTTATTGTGATATCTAGGTTATATGATAAAACGAAAAACTTATTAGTAGCGTTCGTACTTACCTAGCATCATGATTTAGATACGACATCTGTATGGTGCGAAAAGTGGAAACTGACGCTGAATAAAGAGAAGTGTAAAGTTATTCATATGAGTACTAAAAGAAATCCGCTAAATTTCAATTACGCGATAAGTCACACAAAAAATTCAACTAAATACTTGGGGATTACAATTACAAATAATCTAAATTGGAACGATCACATAGACAGTGTTGTGCGTAGAGCAAACCAAAGACTGCGATTCATTGGCAGAACACTTGAAAGGTACAACAGGTCTACTAAAGAGACTACTTACACCTCGCTTGTCCGCCCTATTCTGGAGTACTGCTGTGCGGTGTGGGATCCGCATCAGGTGGGACTGACGGATGACATCGAAGATGTTAAGGAAGGGCAGCTCGTTTTGCATTATCGCGAAATAGGGGAGATAGTGCCACAAACATGATACATGAATTGGAGTGGCAATCATTAAAACAAAGGCGTTTTTCGTTGCGATGGATCTTCTGATGAAATTTCTATCACCAGTTTTCTCCTCCGATTGCAAAAACATTCTGTTGGCACCCACGTACATAGGGAGAAATGATCATCACGATAAAATAAGAGAAATCAGAGCTCGCACAGAAAAATTTAAGTGCTCGTTTTTCCCGCACGCCGTTCGAAGTGGAACGGTAGAGAGACAGCTTGAAGATGGTTCATTGAACAGTCTGCCAGGCAATTTATTGTGAATAACAAAGTAATCACGTAGATGTAGATGTAGATGATTGTTGAACATGCACAGATTTCCCAGTGCTGTGCAGAGATTCACTATTGTCGGTTGCTCGGCGTACTGCCATCATCTGGCAATGTGGTAACGCGATGAATCCTTTTTTTGGATGCACACCAACTGAAACGACGAAATTTAATGCCCGACTGGATCGCTGCGGCTTGTTACTAGTTATCAAAATATTAAATATGTCAAGTGTAAGATAATTATGGAAGAAATCTTACCTGCAACGTAGCTAACATAATATCAATAAAAATGCTTTTTTGGATGAAATACTGCGTTTCCCTTTTGCTAATGAGAGTAAAGTCGTCATAAAAAATAACTGTAGCATTAAAACTTCGTTAACGCTGCTATACAACGGAAATTTGTTTCCGAGAAGTAAAATAGGAATCAAATACATATGATCCTACGCTGACTTCCTTCTTTTGTAGAGACTCTCAACCAGCAGTTCCAATAACAACACAGAATTTTTATACACATCTGAGACCGTCAACCAATACTGACAAGATGTGATCAGAAGCAAAGGTTCAGCGCTCCTACTGATTGCTACCGATTACACAATTACAACAGCCGCGGATACTCTGTCACTGGCAAGCACATACAATTTCTCTTCACATCGCGCGATAAATGGAACGTAGACTTACTTTCAACATAATATTATTTATTTCAATATTAATTTCCTTAGTAAAATAAAGAAAAGTTAATGTGTCTATAAACACACGACAAGAAGCCATAAAGCGCATTAAGGTGGCCAGCCTTGCTATTTTCGTTTTACTACATTTGAAATTGGTAACATTGCCAGCCACTGAAATTTGTCTGCAACGTAATAACCCATACGTTAAGAAGGAGCCAGCGAAACGGGGAACAGTGTGGTCATCGATAATAAACACGTGTGAGTATTCTAACAATACATCTACATGCTCACTCCGCAGGTGGGCTTACGCTGTGTGACAGAGGGTATTCAGCGTACCCCTGTCAAACGCCACCGACCCTGCTTCACGTTTCGTTTGAGAACGGTGTGCGGGAAGACCGACTGTCAGTAAGTCAGTAAGACATGCTCTGACAAGGAAAGGTTTGGACATGTGGCTCACCGATTTTGATCGAGTTTTGCAAGGACATTCTCTATCGAAAATAAAGAGACACGTGCTTCGGCTTTTTGCTGGTCATTCCCTAGTTTTTGAAAAAATCGGTGTCAAAATTGATAACGGAAAAATCGTATTTTCAAAGCTATACAGGGTGATTCAAAAAGAATACCACAACTTTAGGAATTTAAAACTCTGCAACGACAAAAGGCAGAGCTAAGCACTATCTGTCGGCGAATTAAGGGAGCTATAAAGTTTCATTTAGTTGTACATTTGTTCGCTTGAGGCGCTGTTGACTAGGCGTCAGCGTCAGTTGATGCTAAGATGGCGACTGCTCAACAGAAAGCTTTTTGTGTTATTGAGTACGGCAGAAGTGAATCGACGACAGTTGTTCAGCGTGCATTTCGAACGAAGTATGGTGTTAAACCTCCTGATAGGTGGTGTACTAAACGTTGGTATAAACAGTTTACAGAGAATGGGTGTTTGTGCAAAGGGAAAAGTTCTGGACGGCCGAGCAGCCCGTGACAGAGCACTTCATCACTGGTTTCCAAGAAGCCCTGATCTTACCCCCTGCGATTTTTTCTTATGGGGGTATGTTAAGGATATGGTGTTTCGGCCATCTCTCCCAGTCACCATTGATGATTTGAAACGAGAAATAACAGCAGCTATCCAAACTGTTACGCCTGATATACTACAGAGAGTGTGGAACGAGTTGGAGTATCGGGTTGATATTGCTCGAGTGTCTGGAGGGGGCCATATTGAACATCTCTGAACTTGTTTTTGAGTGAAAAAAAACTTTTTAAATACTCTTTGTAATGATGTATAACAGAAGGTTATATTATGTTTCTTTCATTAAATACACATTTTTAAAGTTGTGGTATTCTTTTTGAATCACCCTGTACATCAAAATATCGTCTAAAAAAAACATTTTTTATTAATATAACATGGGGTTTTTAATGCTGTAATATGGATACCCATCATTCTACGTGTTTAGCAGAGAGATGGCGGCAGTCGAATGGTTGTGCGAGGCCCAGTTTGACATTCCGTACAGAATGTTCTGAATTTTAAGCAGTGAAGAAGGAAAGAGATTGGCTAATAAAAGAAATTAAAAAATAAATGAAAAAGCGGTCAAGGCTAACAAGCTGCTGATCTGTGTTCGATTCTTGGCAGTGGCTTCCTCTCATTCGATATTTTTCGGTGTATTAGGTAATATTTTGATAACTGGAATACTTTTCGTCGCCCTTTTTTTAGGTAAAGCAGCAGAAGGTGTGATTAATAATCAAATAAGCATATATAATATACTGACAGTTATTTTCATTGTGATACATAGTACAAAATAAGGACTTAATGTAAATTTTTTCGTAGTCCTAATTGATCGTCTATTCGTGAACGATCTCTCAATCAGTGAGATAAAACTTATAGAAACAGGCAGAGCATAAATATTGCTCGCACAATGAGCAACACACGAACGAAATCTCACCACATTGACATTTCTTCCGGTACATTGTTCGTGGAAAACATATCCGATTCACGTTGCTAAAAACAGATCTGTCGGATATCAATTTGGATTTGCACCAAGCGTATAAAAACAAAACGGCTCTAAGCACTATGGGACTTAACATCTGAGGTCATCAGTCCCCTAGAACTTAGAACTACTTAAACCTAACTAACCTAAGTACATCACACACATCCATGCCCATGACCGTAGCAGCAGGGCGGTTCCGGATTGAAGCGCTTAGAACGGCTCGGTCACAAAGCCGGCGAGTGTCTAGCAAAAAGCCGAAACATGTGTATCTTTATTTTCAATAAAGAATGTTCTTGCAAAACTTGATCAAAATCGGTGACCCACATATCAGACCCTCCCCTTGTAAGCTCGACTTTCTCTTATTTTCTCGTAATGGTCATTTTCCGAGTTTTACATAGAAATAAGTAATATTTGGCTTGATTCTTCCTTGGGTGTTCGCTCTCAGAATTTAGACAGTAAATACGAGGGTTGGAACTTAAATAGTGACAACTATTTATTCACAACCGATGCATAAGAGTTACATGTTTGCACCTGTTACTGTCCTTCAAAGTAGTCACCAGCGTTGTGTACAACCCATGCCAGCGATGTGGAAGGCGTAGTATACCGTTATCAGAGCCTGTCCTGTTGATTGTGCGAATGAAGCGGTCTAAAGTTATGGTGATTCTCGTGTACAACTGTGATGATGTTATCCTAACGCTTTACGTTCCTCCACGGCAGACCGTCAATGCACAGTATTACTGTTCGTTTTTGGAGAAGCACCTGCGACCAGCTTTGCGAAAGAAGCGGCGACATTTTCTGCGCAACCCACCCATCATTTTGCACAATGCGCGGGCGCATACAGCGCAAGCTGTGGCTGATCTGTTCGGTCGATGGGACTGGGAAGTACTGTACCATCCACCATACTCCCCGGGCTTAAGTCCTTTTGACTTTGATTTGATTCCGAAGATGAAGGAACCACATCGTGGCATTCGCTTCAGAACTGTTCCAGATATCTGACAGGCAGCAGACCGCTCCATTCTCTCCATCAACAGAACAGGCTCTGCTAACGGTATACGACGCCTTCCACATCACTGGCAACGGGTTCTACACAACGCTGGTGACTACTTTGAAGGACAATAACAGGGGTAAACATGTAACTTTTTTGTATGGGTTGTGAATAGATAGTTGCCACTATTTAAGTTCCAACTCTCATATCTACACTGTAAAATTCTCTCTTGTAGCGGCTACCAGTGGAGTTTCTTGAGCATTTCCTTGATGCTCTCGCATTTTCCAATCGAATCCGTGAAACGCCACTCTTTCATTTGGATTTTCTCTATCTCTTCTACTAACTCTACCTGATAAGGGTCTAAGGCTGACGAGTATCATGCAAGAATTATTTTGTAAGCCACTTTGAAATTACATTTTCTAAGGATTCCTTTTTCAATCGAAGCCTGGCATCCAAATTTCCCACGAGCCGTTTTATGTGGTTATTCAACTTAAGGTCACTACGGACGGTTACTCCTAGATACTTTGCGATTCTTACTGTTCCATCTATTTGCGCATAATACATCAAATACATTCATGTTGAGGGTCAGCTGCTAGCTACTGTATCAGTCATTGGTCTAAAATCGCAAAACCTGTATAGACATTGCAAGCTGCCCGTTCTACTGTTAAATTCGGATTACGTGCAAACACGTCTCCTGAAATGTGCCCTAAATAAAAATGCCCTCCTCAACATACAGTGCAGACCCCAAAACTGAAAGAAAATAGCCGAAGAGGGCTGTCGACTGCACTTTTGAGAAACGTGTATATTGATTGTAATAATACCTCAGTAAGACTGGTATAAATGCTGACGGCAGAAAATCTATAAAATATGTAACTGTCTTCAGACAGTGGCAAGAGATAACAGATAAACCATTTAAACTTTGACTGAATATCTGAACCATAATAATGGCCACACTGAAGCAAACAACCGTGCCTGTATGAAACACAAGGTACAATACATCACCACAAAGGAAAGATTTAAACAAAAGAATTTCATATGCATTAGAAAGTGTTGAAAACAGTTCGCTAGACGAGAATTCGATGAATTCCACGTCCCTAGAATTGGGATGGTCTAATGTAAATCTGTGTATCATGCGTCGAAAACGGACCATCTCACTGGACAACGAACGTAAAGCTGGAACATAGGTAAATGCACAATAAAGATGTGGAATTGCTACAGATACTAAAAACCCAAGTCGCGCAATGCACGCCATAATCTCGGCAAACGTTTATAACACGAGATCTGAGAATGATTAACAGAAAGTGACTTCAGTTCTCCTTAATACATCACTCAACCCTAGCAGCGGCTCTACACTCCGAAACACGCCGACCACAACCCCAAGCAAGATTAACCTAGATTAGCTTTCGCTTTATCCGTTTAAGCCGAAAATTCCGAGCTGAAGGTGTGGCGCTCTCGCCACTGATTGGCTGGCGTTACATCGCGCCAAAGTGTTTCAGCTCATACCGGCTGGATATAATTAAAGTGCAGCTACTCACAGAGGTCTAGAGTGGATTGTAATTATCTTGTAGCAGCGTTGTGTTTCACCTCGTACTGGATTGTTATAATGGAAGTGCACCTACTAACAGAGGTTCATTGTGGACTGTAATTATCGTATGGCAGCGAAACTTGGTAGATATACTTACGAGTTAATGTGGAACCGATTTACACAGGAAAAATATTAGCTCCAGTTTTGACCACCAGGAGCAAATCGGGCGGTGCAAATGCAAGAAAGATGTATAAAAATGTTTCCATATGTAATGGTTTAGGTTCGTGGCGTGGGCAGAAAAGTTCAAAGAAGTGAGAAGGTGATAATGTCGATTTTATTATTAACCGCCGTTTACACAGTTTGTTCAATACTAGCACCAGAGATGCCGACGAGATCTTGTATCCGCAAAACTACGTGACCAACAGTTGCTCGTAGCAATGCCGGTGGAATCTGGACAACGTGTTCCTGTACACTGGCCTTTAGATCAGGTAGAGATCGAACTTGTCTCTTGTAAACGCGTTCTTTTAGATATCCCCAGAGCTAAGAGTCACATGGATTCTGATCAGGTGATCTTGCCCCTATTGCATGAAAACGGTGGTTTCCACACAACTGCACTCTTCCAAAGCAGGAATCACATGCTGTACAAGGAGTTCCCGATAACATGCAGACGTCACGGTACACCTACCAGGCCCTCCGCGTGTATTCTCTTCAAAGAAGATCGGACCAAGAATAAAGGTGCCTGTGAATCCACACCACACAATCACATCTGGAGTGCAATGGCTCTTCGAGCACATCAGGCGGTTTACCTGTACCCCAAATTCGGCAGTTCTGTGTATTCACTGCACCTTGTGCAAAATGTGCGTTGTCACTCCATGGAATATTGCTCACACACATGTTATCAATTTCGGCTCTTGTCAGAAACCGAAGAAAAAATTCATGGTGTTGCTGCGAATCATGATGTTTCAACTGCTGCACCGTCAGGATCTTGTACAGATACCAGTGTAAAATTCATCTCAAAACTTTCCATACTGTTGACCACGGCCTCGACAATTCTCGTGACACTACCCAAGCACTGTCACTATACGGCGCACGTGCTACGTGGGCAGTTACAGCAACAGCAACCACGTCGAAACTTGCACTGGGATAAGACTATTGACTCATGTTATTGCTTGTCAAATGGCTGCTTGATGTCATACCGTTATACAAACAGTGCATAGCGCCAGATTTGCACCCGATGGCCACAACTGGATCTAATATTTTTCGTGCGTGATTCTGTTGCATATTAACGCATTAGCCTATCTACCAAGTTTCCCTGCCATACGTGAATATACCACGCTAGTGCTCCGTATTTGCACGTATCCACATTGAATTCGCCAAAGACAGTAATACTTTCAGAAATCGATTGCTCTGAACAGAAATATTTTTGCAGAGTGTCTACTATTTAGAATACGCGGAAGAAAAATAGACTCTGAAAGTTATGGTTGTGACAGACAAGTTTCAACACGCCTCAAAACTTTTTTTAATACACGGGTCCTCCTAACTTATGATAGCCGTATGTGTGTGGACACTCAAAAGGTTCTACTGTGAGTAAAATTCATTCTGATATATCCTTCAGTTTGCTTTCTCAAAGTGAAACGTGTACGTTTTTGATGGGTGTCGTATGCACCAATGCCTTTAAATGTCACCATGACAGAAATCTAAAAGATGGAAACCAGGTGGACAGGGAAGCCAAGGTACAGGACCTCCTCGAACAATTCTTCTCTCATTAAAGGTGTTATTTTTTGACAGAGGTGCAGCTAATGCCGTGGTGTCTCATCGCACAGAAAATAACTCCAACGTTTATCTGGAAATATATTCAAACTTCCTGGCAAATTAAAACTGTGTGGGACTGGTCCCGAGTTCGAGTCTCGGTCCGGCACAGAGTTTTAATATTCCAGGAAGTTTCATATCAGCGCACACTCCGCTGCAGAGTGAAAATCTCATTCTGGAAACATCCCCCAGGCTGTGGCTAAGCAATATCTCCGCAGTGTCCTTTCTTCCAGGAGTGCTAGTTCTGCAAGGTTCGCAGGAGAGCTTCTGTCAAGTTTCGAAAGTAGGAGACGATGTAGTGGCGGAAGTAAAGCTGTGAGGACGGGGCGTGAGTCGTGCTTGGGTAGCTCAGTTGGTTGGTTGGTTGGTTGGTTGGTTGGTTTTTTGGGGGAGGAGACCAAACAGCGAGGTCATCGGTCTCATCGGATTAGGGAAGGACAGGGAAGGAAGTCGGCCGTGCCCTTTCAGAGGAACCATCCCAGCATTTGCCTGGAGCGATTTAGGGAAATCACGGAAAACCTAAATCAGTATGGCCGGACGCGGGATTGAACCGTCGTCCTCCCGAATGCGAGTCCAGTGTGCTAACCACTGCGCCACCTCGCTCGGTAGCTCAGTTGGTAGAGCACTTGCCCGCGAAAGGTAAAGTTCCCGAGATTGAGTCGCCGTCCGGCACACAGTTTTAATCTGTCAGGAAGTTTCATATCAGCGCACACTCCGCTGCAGAGTGAAAATCTCATTCTGCAAATACCTTATTTTTCATACTGTAGGGAAATTGTTGCACAGATATTGGTGATAAAAAGCACTTTTTAATTTGTCTGATATAGGCTGTGGCAATAAGAGGTTGCTACCAACAATTGCTACTCATATATTGGTACTAATTAAACCTCGTCCCTTTCTTCGATCGTCATTTATGTTAAACCCAGTCTAGTCGTCAAGTATGGCATGTCTAGGAAAGCTACTTTCTCGGATCGCTAGACAACATTCAAACAAACCGTATTAATGAGTTTTATTACAAAAGGAGAAGATTAAAATACTTAAATTTGTCAGTTACACAGATGTGCCGCAATAAAAGGGTGACATGCAAAATAAGTAATGTTCTTCAGTATAAAAAATTTCCAAGTCCGTATTACATAGATTGTACAAGCAAGGTAACTAGTATCGATGCTGCTATGGAACTCGCTAATCTTGAAGCTACTCTTCAACTGGCCGCGACGAGTCGGGCGCGGTGCAGCTGTCCTCTTCGTATAGGGGCTGCTGCAGTCGCGTTGTCGTCCTGGAGAGGGGTCGTTCAGCGTGCGACTGGCTGACGTTTCTCACAGCCATCTCTTCTCTATCGTTCCCGACCGGCGTGCCGGCGCTTGACTTTACGCCGTAACAATTTAAATCTCCCACACGTGTTTATAGTGGTCCTTTATTAACCCACTCTTTGTGAATCCCACCTCATCTTAAATAAAATGCAAGCTGTGAAGTGCAGATCTGCAGCACCCAGTTTTAGAACCCAATGGCACAGTTGCAACCCAACTGGTGGTCTTGTGACATGGATACAATAAGTGCTTGCGCAAATTGACCTATATCTGTTTCGAAACATACATTTACGTCTGTACTCTGAAAACCACCGTGAAGGGCATAGCAGAAGTTACTTCTCACTGCACCATTTACTACGGCTTTTTCCCGTTCCATCCTCGTATGGATCGCTGGAAGAATAACTGCTTAAACGCATCTATACGTGCTGTCTTTACGGTCCCTATAGTAGCGACACGTAGGATCTTGTAGTATACTACCACGTTCCTCATGGAATCCTGGATCGTGGAACATACGTTGAAGTTCACGGGATAGCTGGTGTCTACCTTCAACCGTCTGCTAGTTCAGGTTCTACAGCATCTCTGTGAAGTTTTCCCATCAGTCAAAAACAAAGCCGTGAGCATACGTAGTGTCCGTTTTGTTCAAGTTCAATATCCCCTGCTAGTTCTATTTGATATGGGTTACGCACACTTGAGCAGTATTCTAGGATGTGTCATACAAGAGTTTTGTAAACAGCATCTTTTGCAGACTGACACCATTTTCCCGGTATCCTGCGAATGAATATATTCCACCTGCTTCACCTAGGACTGAACCTATGTGGTCATTCCGTTTTAGAACCTCGCAAATTGTTACACCCAGGTATCTATATAAACTGACTGATTCAAAAACTGATTCATTTATAATGTAGAAACTACGTTTTATTTGTCTTACATACAATTTTACATATATGGAAATTTAAAGCAAGTTGCCAATCTTTGCAGCACATTGAATTACCATCAAAATCTGTGTGAACATTTTGCACTTTTATCAGACAGTACTTCATTACAGACAACTGCCTCCTCTCAGTAAAGTATGGGTATCTATTATTATTGTCTACCGGGTCATTAATGAACAACTCGAAAAGCACAGGTCCCAAAGTACTTCTCTGGGGCACGCCTCAAGATACCGTAATTCTCCACAGTACGATGGCTCTCCATTCAAGATACCATTTAAGCGTTGGTGTGGTACTAAGTCAAACGCTTTTCAGATGTCAAAAAATACTGTGTCTCCGTTATTGCCTTGACCAATGCCTTTCTGACTGTCATGTATTAAAAGCACGAGATATGTATCGCATGACCAGTTCTTGCAGGATCCATGCTGGTTGGCATGGAGGAAGTCATTATGTTTGCGATATATTATTATTTTTGAGCTCAGAGTGTTTTAAGATCTCGAAGATGTTGTGGATCGCATCTTCAACCCTTCTCATTGATATGTGGGCACAGCTTTTTGTTCCCGGGATTGACGGTATACTGTCATAAAATGAGGGTATCACTCAGCCGCAAATTCTGTGTACTCGTAGAATCTGATACAGTTCCATAGGGCCATGGAGCTTCGTTTAGTTTTAGTGACTTTAGTTGTTCCTCGACGTCACTGATAATAATATCTCATCTCGTTGTAGTACTAGCACGAGAATTAAAATTGGATAGCATCCCTGACGTCTCCTTTGTGAAGGAACATTTCTAAGAGGAGTCCAGGATTTCTATTTTCGCTTTGCTATCCTCAGCTTCAGTTCCGGTGTCATCTATGCGACTCTGGACACTAACTTTAGCTCAACTGACAGCCTTTACATATGTCCCTAATTTCTTTGGGTTTTGAGAAAATTCTTCCGAAAAACTCTGCCACGATTGTCGGTCAGGTCTACAAGACTGCCCTTTTGACAGTCAAGAGCGTTTCATCTAGTGTTTCTCTGTCTAATGACCTACGGCTATTGCGTAGTAGGCGCCCTTTCCTTAGGAGTTTCTTTGTTGAGACTGTCTACCATGTAGGATCCTTCCCATCACGAATTGTTGTGATGTGTACACTTGTATTCAGTGCTTTATCAACCATTCTCCTGAACTTCAGCTACAATTCCTCTACATACTGCAGCCCAGAGAAAAATGTTTCGAGTTCCTCCTTGAAATATGACTGTTAGTTGTGGTCTTCAGTCCGAATATTGGTTTGATGCAGCTCACCATGCTACTCTACCCTATGCGAGCCTCTTCATCTCTGAGTAACTATTGGAACCTACATCATCCTGAATCTGCTTACTATGTTCATCTCTCGGTCACGTTCTACGATTTCTACCCTCGCCTCTAGTACTGAAATGATGATCCCTTGTCGTCTCAGAATGTGTCCCACCAAGCGACCTCTTCTTTTGGACAGGTTGTGCCACATATTTCTTGCCTCCCCAATTCTATTCAGCACCCACCTAATCTTCGACATTCTTCTGTACACCACATTTCGAAAGCTTCTACTCTCTTTTTTGTCTAAACTGTTTATCGTCTATGTTTCGCTTCCATACATGGCTAGACTCCAGACAAATACTTCCAGAAAAGACTTTCTAACACTGAAATCTATATTCGATGTTAACAAATTTCTCTTCTTCAGAGATGCTTTTCTTGCTATTGCTAGTCTACATTTTATATCCTCTCTACTTCAGCCATCATCAGTTGTTTTTATGCCCGAATAGCAAAACTCATCTACTACTTTAAGTATCTCATTTCCTCACCTTATGCCTTAGCATCACCTTGCTTAATTCCACTGCATTTCATTATCCTCGTTTTGCTTTTCTTGATGTTCATCTTATATCCTCCTTTCGAAACAGTGTCAATTCCTTTCAATTGCTCTTTCAAATCCTTCTGTCTTTGACAGAATTACATAGTCATCGGGAAACTTCAAAGGTTTAGAAGGAGACGAGGTATTGGATGGAATTAAAGTTGGGGGGAGGGGGGGGGGTGCTTCGGTATCCCTGATGGTGGAGAACTTGCCCGCGAAAGGCAAAGGTCCAGATTTCGAGTCTCGGTCCGGCACACAGTTTTAATCTGTCAGGAAGTTTCTCAAAGTTTTTGTTTATTTTATCTGAACTTCTGTTCCTACGCTAAATGTTTCTTTGGTTTCCTTTACTGCTTGCTCAACGAACAGACTGAACAACATCGGGCTTAGGTTACAAACCTGTCTCACTCCCCACTCAACCACTGATTCCCTTTTATGACCCTCGACTCTTATAACTGCCGTCTGATTTATATACAATGTGTAAACAGCCTTTCGTATTTTATTTCTGCTACCTTCAGAATTTCAGAGAGAGTATTCCAATGAACATTGTAAAAAGCTTTCTCTAAGGCTACAAATGCTATAAACGTAGGATTGCGTTTCCTTAGCCTATCTCTGAGATAAATGGTAGGGACCAGTACTGCTCAGGTGTTCCTACATTTCTATGTAATCCAAACTGATCTTCTACGAGGTCTGCTTCTACTAATTTTTCCATTCTTCTGTAAAGAATTCATATTAGTGTTTTGCAACCATGACGTATTAAGCTGATAGTTCGGCAATCTCACACATATCATTAACTGCTTTCCTTGAAAATACAATTATAACATTCTTCTTGGAGCCAGAGGGTATTCTGCCTGTCTAATACTTCTTGCACACCATATGGAAAAGCTGTGTCATGGCTGGCACTCACAAAGTTATCAGTAGTTCTGGCGGAATATCGTCTACTCACGGGGCTTTGTTTCGGCTTAGCTCTTTCAGAGCTCTGTAAAATTCTTCTTGCAGTATTATATCTCCCATCTCATCTTCATCTGCGTCCAATTCCCTTTCTAGAATATTGTATTCAAGTTTATCTTCTTTGTGTAGACCCTCTATATACTCCTTCCATCTTTCAGCTTTCCCTTCTCTGCTTAGGGCAGGTTTATCATCTGAGCTCTTGATTATTGATTTATTTTTATCTGTTACTACTCATGTTCTGACACGTTCCATGACCTTTCCAGATTTGCTCCTCAATTTGGTCCTACGGAACTTGACGTGTAAATAAAAGGAAAAAAATATTCATAAATCTGCTTCTCTTATGCCTAAAGGCCTCTTCAGTTTTCCTGTAGGCGTCATATGTCTTTCCCCTAGTGAAATGTGCTTCTAAATACTTACGTTTTTTTCTCTAGCCACCCGTGCTTAGCCATTTTGCATTTCCATTCAATCTCATTAGAAGATTAGAAATGAAGAAAAAAGCTGAATCTGGGACGTGGCAGTACAAAGACGGACAGAAGGGCGTGCCGTTTTATTAACGAAAAATGCGATAACTTTTGAAAAGTCGTAGTCTCCTTTGTAGTAATAATAAAAGAGTTATGATAAAGGACAATGTACCACTACCAGTCACTGTCTTCCCTTTTCCGTTTGCAAATAGAGTAAGGGAAAATGGCTGTCTATATGTGAACCCCAATTTCTCGTATCTTATCTTCGTGGTCCTTACACGCAATGTATGTTGGTGGCAGTAGAATCTGTTCTGCAGTCAGCTTCAAATGTCAGTTCTCTAAATTTTCTCAATAGTGTTTCTCAAAAAGAATGTCGCCTTCCCTCCAGGTATTCCTATTTGAGTTCCAGAAGCATCTCCGAAACACTTACTTGCTGTTCAGATCTACCGGTAACAAATCTAGCAGTCCACCTCTGAATTACTTCGACATCTTCCTTCAATCCGATCTGGTGTGGCTTCCAAACACTTGAGCAATACTCAAGAATAGGTCACATTAGCGTCCCATATGCGGTCTCCTTCACAGATGAACAACACTTGCCTAGAATTCTGCCAATAAACCGAAGCTGACCATTCGCCTTTCCTACCATAGTCCTCACGTGCTTATTCAGTTTCACATCGCTTTACAACGCTACGCTCTGATATTTAAAGGACATGACTTTGTCAAGCAGGACGCTACTAATGTTGTATCCGAACATTACTGGTTTGTTCTTCCTACTCATCTGCATTAACTTACATTTTTCTTCATTTATAGCGAGCTACCATTCATCACAGCAACTAGAAATTTTGTCTAAGTCATCTTGTATCCTCCTACAGCCACCCAATGACGACGCCTTACTGTACACCACAGAATTTCAGCAAACAACCACAGATTGCTACCCACCCTCTCCACAAAATCATTTATGAATATAGAGAACAAAGATTGCTGCCCATCCTGACCGCCAAGTCATTTATGTACATAGAGAACAACATTGGTCTTATCACACTTACCTGGGGCACTCCTGAAGACATACTTGTCTCACTCCTGAAGACATAATTGTCTCTGATGAACACTCGCCATTCAGGACAACATTCTGGGTTCTATAACTTAAGAAGTCTTCGGCCCACTTACGTATCTGTGAACTTATTCCGTATGCTCATACCTTCGTTAACAGCCTGCAATGGGGCACCATTTCAATCAACTTCAGGAAATCTAGAAATATTGTATCTGATTGTTGCCCTTCATTCATAGATGCAGTGTATCATGTGAGAAAAGGGCAAGCTGAGTTTCTCACGACCAGTGCTTTCTAAATCCATCCTAACCATGGACAAAAGCATCTCAGTCTCAAGAAAGTCTATCATATTCGAACTGAGAATATGTTCAAGGATTCTGCAGCAAACCGAGGTTAGGGATTCCAGTCTGCAATTTTGCGCGTCCGTTCTTCTACCCTTATTACAGTCTGGACTCAGCTGCGCGTTTTTCTAGTCTCTTGGGACTTTGTGCTGTGGAGAGATTCATGACTGACGCAGGCTAGGTAAAGGGCTAATGGCATCAAGTACTCTTTGTTAAATCGAACTGGTATTCCATCCGGACCTGGTGACTTTTTTGCTTTCAAACCTTTCAGTTACTTCTCTCGTAGTAATAATTTGCAACGGTTTGCCTAAGGAATTATTATTGTACCAAGGACAGAAAGTCTTCATCCGAAGCAAATGGAAGGCCTCCATGTCTTCCCTCGACGGCTTGAAAAATATGGAAATCGCATGTTGAGCGATCGGACTAAGTAAGACTGTTAAAATGAATAATACTGCAACACACACTTTAGTACTGCTGAAACACGCATGAGTAACACTGGGTAACACTGGACAGGGGTCACTGACGACGAATACTAACGAAATGTTTCCTCCGAACCTGCTACTGTCTCGCCAAAGTAATTCGGTACTGGACAAATATTTTCACGTAACCTACACGTCGCTAGTCTCAACTGTGTTCTTGCCTATGACGTATAACTTGATTTCACACACACACACACACACACACACACACACACACACACACACACACACAGAACGGAGGTACAAATGTAGAATCATAATAATATTCATGTAACTATTTAGATAGACAAGCAGTTTCTTTGTTTTGACTGAATTGCCGTGTGTGAACACTATTAGTGTGACTTTTCATCTGTGATCTGAGAATATATAAATTAATAACAATTATTGAAATTATTGTGCAATGTGATGTTAAATAACAAACGTGAAACATTAAATGTTTATCGAAACTTTATGGTTGCAGTTTGTGGGATCGTATTAGTAAAATTCAGTTTTAATAATACAGTTTCATGTGGAGTGATAAAATGAAGCAAGTTTCATAAAACACATTTAAAGAGAAAGATTATTAACAGCAGCTGATGGGAATAGTAATGTGTCATTTCGCCCTTTGCTTTCAAGTAAGCACAATTCCGCTGTCATAAATACTGGGACAAAGCATGTGACTGCAAGACAAATTTTTCGTTTTACTGTAAAGCCAGAATATCTTTGAATTTATTGATATTTTTCTGAATTTACTGTATAAGCTTCGACATCATTCGTTGTCTTTTATCATTACTATTTAGTTATTACTACAGATGAAACTGCGTCGTTTCAAAAAATTACCGCACTTTTCATTAACAAAACGACATGCTGCTTCCGACCCGCCTGATACAGAAACGTCACAGCTTCAACTATCTTTCATTTATCACTTCCCTCTTAGTAAACATTTGCAAAAATTTACCTAAGAAATGATGATTGCACCCATGCACGTATTTCTCCATACAAAGCAAATCGACGATCACGAATCTCTTCCTCCAGGGCCCTATAAGCACAGAAAACGCATGGGGAGTAATCGGACTAAATAACATTGACAAAATGTATAATACTGCAATCCTCACTCTAGTTCTAGTGAAGGACGCTTGAGTATTACTGGACGGAGGTCACTGTCGATGACCACTAACCAGATGCTTCCTCCGAACCTGCTACTTGTCCACAAAAATAATTCAGTACTAGACAAATACTTACACATAACCTGCAAGTGACTAGCCTCATGTCCGACCTTGCCCAAGACAGATGATTTCCCTCCATACACACTCATACAAACAAAAATACATAAAACAAAATCAAATATCAAATCATCATAATTTTGATGTAATGATTTCAATAGAAAAATCATTTCTCTCTTTCGAGTGAACTGCAGTGTGTCGGCACAATTAGCGTGACTTTTCATCTGTAAAAATAAGCATGTATCAGTTAATATGAATTAATGAAAATTATTGGGTAATCTTATGTAAAATGAAACTTGAGACATGAAAAATTTATCGAAAGATTATTGGACCGTTTAGTGAAGTTTAGTTTTGATAATACAGTTTTCTTGGAAGTGACAAAATTACGAGGTTTTATAAAACAAATTTAACGTGCAAAATTACTAACAGCAGCTGCTGGGAATAATAATTTGTCATTTTACACTTCTCTTACAAGTAAAAGCAATTTCACTGTTTCATTTAAATACTGGGGCAAAGCATTTGATTACATGAAAATCAGGCTCTTTAGTTATTACTAGAGCAAGGACTGCGACTTTTCACAAAATCGTCTTATCTTTTTAACAACGGAATGACGCGCCCCTTCTGTACGTCTTCATACTGCCACATCTCACGTTCAACTGTCTTTTCACTTATCCATGCTGTTGTAGCAAAAATTATAAAGATCTGCTTAAGGAATCGTGGTCACACATCTTCGTCTGAATTACAGGGACAGCCACGAACTTCTTTCTTCAGGTCTCCAAAAATAAGGAAGTCGCATTCCGAGAGATCGCTCTAAGTAACAATGATAAAATGTGTAATACTGGAATACTCACTGTACAACTACTGGAGCACGCTTAAATATCACTGGACGTAGGACACTGTCCATGAACACTCAAGAAATCCTTCCTCAAAGCCTGCTACTGTTTCTCCACAATAATTCAGTAATACATAAATACATTCACCTAACACAAACAAGTGGCTAGTCTCACCTATGCTCTTACGTAAGACAGAACACTTCCTTCCACACACGCTCGTAACATGCATTCACATAAAATAAATACAGATACAGAATCATAATAAGATTCATATACCTATTTAGTTAGATAAATTACTTCTGTCTTTCGAGGAAATTGATATGTGTCATCATACTTAGCGTGACTTTCCAAGTATAGAACTAAGAATGTATAAATAATCATGAACTATTAAAAATGTTTGATCACTCTGTCTTAAAATGACTTTCAAACTAAAACTTGCAACATGAAATGTTCACCGAAACCTTTAGGTGGCAGTGCATGGAATCATGCCAGTTATGTTCAGTGTTGATTCTACAGTTGGGTATGAAGTGGTCAAGTTAACGAAGTTTATTGAAACGCAGTTAAACCGCAAAATGGTAACAGCAGCTGAAGGGCTATCAAGAAAGCACGATTTCACTACGTCATGTAAACAGTGGGACAAAGCATTTGACTGGGAACAAACTATGCGTTTTAGTTTATATTCGAGTTTGTTGGTATTCGTCTGAAACAGCATTATCAGCTTCAACATTATTTATTGTATTTTATCATAACTACTTAATTATTACTGCAAAGAAAATTGCCTGTTTCACAAAATTATCGAATTCTTCACTAACAGAAAGACACTGTACTTCTGTCCCACTTGGTAAACACGCGTCGCAGCTTCAGCTGTCTTCTTCATTTACCACTTCCCACGTAGTAAGGATTTACTACGTTGTCCTAAGTATTCATGATTGCACTCGTGCCGGCACGTCTTCTAGCCTAATAAATCAAAGATCTAGAGTGACTTTCTTCAGGGCTCCAAACATGTGGAAATCGCGCTGGAATATATCGACCTAATCAACAAATACAATGATCAAAACTGGAATACTAACTGTAATACTACTAACATACCACTGACAGAGGTCACCGTCAACGAACACTGACGAAATGCTTCCTCCGAACCTGCTACCGTTTCGCCTAAGTAATTCAGCACTAGACAATAATTTCACCTAACCTACACGTCGTGCGTCTCACCTCTGCTATTGTTTATGACGGATGACTTGATTTGTCTCTCTCTCTCTCTCTCTCTCTCTCTCTCTCTCTCTCTCTCTCTCTCACACACACACACACACACACACAAGTACAGATGTAGGATCACAATAATATTCATATAACTATTTAGATAGACAAGCTATTTCTCTATTTCGACTGAATAACCGTTTGTCAAAACAATTAGCGTGACTTTTCATCTGTGATCTAAATAAATGCGCTGCCTGATGTAAAACAACAAACCTGAGACATTAAATGTTTATCGAAACATTACGGCTGCAGTTTATTTGATCGTGTTAGTCAAGTTCAGTTTAGATAACACAGTTTAATGTGAAGTGATAAAATGAACGTAGTTTTATAAAACACATTTGAAGAGAAAAATTATTAACAGCAGCTGGTGGCAATAGTAATGCGTTATTTTACCCTTTGCTTTCAAGTAAGCACAAACCCGCTGTTTTATATAAAGATTCGGACAAGGCATGCGACTGCGAGACAAAATATTCGTTGTACTGTAAAGCCGATTACGTCTGAATTTATTTATATTTTTCTGAAATAGCTTTATCAGCTTCAACTTCATTCATTGTCTTTTATCATAAATATTTAGTTATTACTACAGAGAAAACTGCGTCTTTTCAGAAAGTTATCTCACTTTTCACTAATAAAACGACACGCTCCTTCCGTCCCACTTTATACAGAAATGTCCCAGCTTCAACCGTCGCTTTCATTTATCACTTCCCTCTTAGTAAAAATTTGCGAAGATTTGCCTAAGGAGTGATGATTGCACTCATTCCTGTATCTCTTTCTCCGCCCGCCGCTGGTGGCCGAGTGGTTCTAGGCGCTTCAGTCTGGAACCGCGCGACCGCTACGGTCGCAGGTTCGAATCCTGCCCCGGGCATGGATGTGTGAGATGTCCTTAGGTTAGTTAGGTTGGTTGGTTGGTTGGTTGGTTGTTTCGAGGAAGGAGACCAGAGAGCGAGGTCATTGGTCTCATCGGAGTAGGGAAGGACGGGGAAGGAAGTCGGCCGTGCCCTTTGAAAGGAACCATCCCGGCATTTGCCTGTAGCGATTTAGGGAAATCACTGAAAACCTAAATCAGGATGGCCGGACGCGGGATTGAACCGTCGTCCTCCTGAATGCGAGTCAGTATCTAACCACTGCGCCATCTCACTCGGTTTAGTTAGGTTTAAGTAGTTCTAAGTTCTAGTGGACTGATGACCTCAGCTGTTAAGTCCCAAGTGCTCAGAGCCATTTGAACCATTATCTTTCTCCGAAGGAAATCGGCGGCCACAAATGTCCTCGTCCAGTTCTCCAAAAATACGGAAAACGCATGGAGAGGTATCGGATAAAATAACACTGATCAAGTGAATAATCCTGCAATACTAACTGTGGTGCTACTGAAGCATCCTTGGATATCAATGGCGAGAGGTCACTGTCGATGAAAACTAAAGAAATTCTTTCGCCATACCTGCTAATGTTTCTCCTAAGTATTACAGTAGTAGACATATACTTACTAATACTTTCACCTGACTGCACTTCTCTAGTCTGTGATGGATGACTTGACACACACACACACACACACACACAATCATATAAGATTGTTAAAGATATAGAATAACAATGATAATAATCTAACGGTTTAAATTATTTCTCTGTTTCGGCTGAATTGCTGTGTATCAATACAACTAGTATGACTTTTTATCTGCAGAATTAAGAATTTGTAAATTAATATGTGTTATTGAAAATTATTTGGTAATCTGATATACAATGACAAACCTGAGACATGAAACATTTATCCTTCGATTATGGCTGCAATTTATGGAATCGTGTTAGTGAAGTTCAGTTTTGAGTTTAATGTGAAATGATAAAAGGAACGAAGATTTAAAACACATTTAAACTACAAAATTACTAACAGCAGCTGAAGAGAATAGTAATGTTTCATTCCGCTCTTTGACTTCTTTTCATTTTAATCTTTCAATCAACATCTGAAGGAAATTGTGGGCTGTAGGATAGCGTAGCAGTTTCGAGTCTATTGTTTAATTTGTGCTGTTGTGACATCACTTAATTAGGACAGTTGGATGCTTATTTCATTTTCTTGGATTTTAGCTGCATATGAACGGATAGTTGAGAGAAAGATTTTGTTCATTATTTTTTAATTCCCCCCAATGCTGGCCTTTGTCTTATGGCTGAGGGAAAATCCTTTTGGTCGAAAAACTCGCAGGTTCGACTGGTTGCCTGTTTTTCGGCTTCATATTATGTCAGTGGTCTTGACAATGTTACATTGTCATCTTGGAACTTTGTCGATCTAGAAAATTTCCGTCTAATTCTGTGGAAGATAGAAATTGAAAATCTAGTCGTGATAGAAAATATTGTCGTCTTCTATAGGAATTGATTGATGCAATTTTGCTCAATAAGTTGTTCTTTCTATATCTGGCTGCTACATCTTCCCAAATCCTACTAGGTATTCCTGATCTGTTCACAATTTGATTGATTTATTCATTTTTCAGGGGATTCTGTTGGAGTGAATTCAGTTTTGTTTCGAAGATGACATAGGGAGAAAATGCATATTGGATTTTTTGGAGAATTAAACGTTACAGTATCGTACTGCAGGAGTGATTTTGCAAATCCATTGTTATGGAGCCTGTTGATCCCACATGGTTTTTTTTTTTTTTTTTTTTTTTTTTTTTTTTTTTTTTTTTTTTTTTTTTTTGTAAGCACGATGTCACAGATGGTGTTAAAAATTGGGACAAAGCATGTGAATGCGAGAACAATTATTCGTTTTTGTTTAAAATCGAATATGTCCTATCGTTCTGGAATAACATTATTAGCTTCAACAGTATTGTCTTTTATTGTAACTGTTTCATTGTTACTAGATGGAACACTGTCTTTTCACAAAATTATCGCAGTTTTCACTAATGAAGGACGCGCCCCTTCTGCTTGTCTTTCTACTGTCATGTCTCAGCTTCAACTGTCTTTTTCATTTATCACTTAACTCGTAATAAAAATCAGCAAAAATATTGTCTAAAGAATTTTGTTGTATCCAGGCCCGAACCTGTTCGTATGAAGCAAATCGACGCCCTGCAGTGTCTTCTTCCAGGGCCCCAAAATATATGGAAATCGCTTGGGGCATGGGGAGGCAGCGTGCAAAGTAACACTGACAAAATGAATAATACTGGTATACTTATTGAAGTACTCCTGAAGCACGCTTGAGTATTACTGGACAGAGGTCACTGTAGATGAATGCATGAAATGTTTCCTCCGAACTTGATAATGTTTCGCCGCAATAATTCCGTACTAGACAAATACTTTCAACTAACCTACACGTCGCTAGTCTTATTTCTGCTATTGTCTATGACAGGTGACATGAGTTCTCTCTCTCTCTCTCTCTCTCTCTCTCTCTCTCTCTCTCTCTCTCTCTCTCTCTCCACACACACACACACACACACACACACACACACACACACACACACACACACACACACACACACACACACACACACACACACACACACCGAATTAGAATAGTATTCATGTAACTATTTAGGCACATAAATAATTTCTCTATTTAACTAAATTGCTGTGTATCAACACAGTTAGCGTGACTTTTCATCTGAGAACTAAGAATGTATAAATTAATATGAATTATTCAAAGTTACTGAGCATTCTGGTACAAAATGACAAACATGAGGCATGAAATGTTTATCGAAAGATTATGGCTACAGTGTATGGAATCATGTTAGTAAAGATGAGTTTTGCTAATACAGTTTGGTGTAAAATTATGAAATGAACGAAGGTTTGTAAAACATTTAAATTGCAAGATTACTAACGGCAGCTGATGAGAATAATAGTGCTTTATTTCACTCTTTGATGTCAAGTAATCACGATGTCACTGATGAATTTAAATAGCTGGAGAAAGCATTTGACTGCGAGGAAAAATTGTGTTTTAGTGTGAAATTGAATTTGTTTGAGCCTACTCTTATTGTCCTGAAATAACGTAATCAGCTTCAGCATCATTCATTGCGTTTTTTCATTACTATTTAGTTATTACTACAGAGAAAACTGCGTCTTTTCGCAAAATAACAGCATTTTTCACTAGTAAAACAAGACTTTATACTCCCACGTCATAGGTACAACTGTTTTTCATTTATCCCTTCTGTCGTAGGAAACATTTGAAAGTTTTGTCTAAGGAATCATGATTGCACCCAGGCAGGTACATCTCCGTCTGGAATAAATCGAAGGCCACGAACATCTTTCTTCAGCGCTCCGAAATATGGAAGTGGCTTTGGGAGAGGTCGGACTAAATAACACTGATAAAGTGAATAACACTGAAATACTCACTGCAGTACTACTGAAGCACGCTTAAATATCAGTGGACAGAGGTCACTGTCAATGAACACTCACGAAATCTTTCCACCAAACCTGCTACTATTTCTTAACAATAATTCAGTCAGACAACCGCGGCCAGCCGAGAAACAGCAGCGACAGGGTAGTAACCGATTTTGTGACATAAATGTTCCAAACCAGGAGAGAATTATATAGATTCATCTGTTTGCTTTGGTAGATTAGTTTTTGAATTTCTACGTGTTAATTTAATATTTAATGAACACAGTTCTCGCGTTTTCGTTTGTGTCGCAAAGTAAACTCATTTTGTGACATTTTTCCAGTTCCTAAGAAGAAGTTAATTATTTAGTCTCAACTGTGTGCTTTGGTAGCATAGTTTCCAAATCTCTGCATGTTAATCTACTTGATACAGTTCTTGTGCTTTCTTCACTGTTTACAGTAGAGTTCCACAGCATGTGTCGATGGTCTTTTGTTTGTCTGCATAGTGTAGTTTTCCACGGTCTTTAGTATAGATAGGGACTATTACTGCTGTGTACAGATGCGAGCTGAGGTGGTGACACTTCGCTCTCAGCTCCAGGCTGTGTTGGCTTCAGTTTCACAGCTTGAGATTGCAGTGAATGGGCATCACTGTTGTCGGCCTGCCGTGGGGATCCAACGGACGTCCAGCACGACCCACGTGTCTGTCGATCAGTCTGCACCAGTGGCCAGCCCAGCTACTGCTCGCAGTGAGGTTAAATCCTCAGCTGTTGTCGAGTGGAAGGTCGTCTCCTGATGTGGCAGGCTGTGAAAGATTTCTTGGAAGGCCGAAAGTAAGGCCTCACCAGTGAGTCTTACAAATAGATTTCAGGTGTTGTCTGTGCCTGACAGTGTCCCTCAGTTGGATGGCGTCGCTTGTCTTGTTTCAGAGGAAAACTCTCAGCCTGCAGGTTTCGGCAATCACAGAAGGTATGATTATTGGTAGTTGGGGGCTCCAACGGGGCACGTTATGAGCCCCTTAGGGACATGGGTGCCAAGGGGGGAGTGGAGGGGGTGAAGAAGCCAGCGTGCACTCCATGTACATACTGAGTGGAGTCATTCCAGACATGGAACGGATCCTTTCAATTGCCAAGAACAGCATAGGGTGCTCCCAACTACAGGTGATGTCTCATGTTGGTACCAAAGATGAGTGTCGCTTTGGATCAGAAGAGATTCCCTATTTTTTCGAGCGGTTATCTGTAGTGTTTAAAGGCTACTATTCTTGCTTGTGAGATAAAAGCAGAGCTCCACATTTGCAGCAAAGTCGACAGGACCGATTGCGGACTTTTGGAACAAAGCCCAATGAAGGGTCTGAATCAGAGGCTCAGACGGTTCTGTGACCGTGTAGGCCGAAGATTCCTTGACTTGCTTTTTTTTCGCTAAATAGGTAGACTCCTTAGTCCATTAGACGCAGGAGATGACTACACTGGTAGCAGGGTCTGTGTGGCGTGGACTGGCTTGTTTTTTTACATCAAAGGGTCTCTGGGAAACACGAAAACATGTCCAGTATCGAAGGGTGCAGATCGAACACAGGAAGAGCGTAGGTCTAGGAACCATTGGAATAACAGTTGTAAATTATCGTAACTGTGTGGGGAAAGTACCAGACCTCCAAGAGCTAATAGAAAGCACTGATGCTCAAATCGTTATAGGCACTGAAAAATGGCTAAAACCGAAATTTTTGCGAATGACCTAGCAGTGTTCAGAAATGGTAGGCTAAATACAGTTGGTGATGGCGTGTTTGTTGCTGTTAGAAGTAGTTTATCTAGTAACGAAATTAAAGTAGATAGTTCCTGTGAGTTAGAACGGGTAGAGGTCTTTTTTGACAACCGGAGTAGAATAGTAATAGGATCCTTTTTCCGACCTCCCAACTCAGATGATGCAACTGCTGAGAGATTCAAACAAAACATGAGTCTAATTTCAAACACGTACCCAACTCATACAATTATAGTTGGTGATGACTTCAATTTACCCTCGATATGTTAGTGAAAATACGTGTTTATATTCGGAGGTAAGCACAGAATATAGTCCGATATTGTGCTAAACGCACAAAATTATTTCGGGTAATTAGTTTATAAGCTTACTCGAATAGTAAATGGTTGTGGAAACACACTTGACGTCATAGCAACAAATAATCCTGAACTACTAACGAGCATCAAAACGGAAACAGGGATTAGTGGACACAAGGTTGGCGTAGCGAGACTGAATACCGTAATTCCCAAATCAACCAAAAATAAATGAAAAATATATCTGTTCAAAAAATCAGATACAAATTTGCTTGACGCCTTCCTGAGAAGCAATCTACAATCCTTCCCAATTGACAACGTAAGTGTGGGCCAGGTGTGGTTTGAACTCAGAGAAGTAGTATCGACAGCAGTTGAGAAATTTATACCAAACAAATCGACAAACGACGGAGCTGATCCTCTCCATAGTACCCAAAACAGGTCAGAAACAATGAAGAAAACATGCCAAACAGGAGAACCAGAAATCCCCAAGATTGGCGATCTTTTACAGAACCTCTAAATTTAGCGAGAACTTCAATGCGAGATGCATATGATAGTTTTGAAACTTTGTCTCGAAATCTTGCAGAAATGCCGAAGATATTCTGGTCGTATGTAAAGTATACTAGAGGCAAGACAATCAACGTCTTCTCTGCAAGAAAGCACGATGCTTTTGGTTAAAGTGCTACTAAAGCAGAGTTATCAAACGCAGCCATCCAAGATTCCTGCACCAAAGACGACGAAATAAATATTCCATAATTCGAATGAAGAACAGCTGCCAACATGAGTAACTTACAAGTAGATATCCTCAGAGTAGTGAAGCAACTTAATTCACTTAATAAAAGCAAGTCTTCCAGTCTAGACTGTACCAATTACGTTCTTTTCAGAGTATCCTGATTCAATACCTCCATACTTAACAGTCATGTACAATCGCTCGCGCGACGAAAGATGCGTACCCAAAGACCGGAAAGTTGCACAGGTTGCACCAATATTCAAGAAAGACGACAAGAGCAATCCACTAAATTTCAGGCTTATATCATTAACGTAGATATGCAGCAGGACTTTGGAACATATATTATGATCGAACATTATGAATTACCTGGAAGAGAATGGTCTATTGATACATAGTCAATACGAATTTAGAAAACATCGTTCTTGTGAAACACAACTAGCTCCTTAAACACACGAAGTGTTGAGTGCTATCGACAAGGGATTTCAAATTGATTCCGTGTTTGACAATCTGATCAGTCTTAAGTTATTTGCAGATGATGCTGTCATTTATCGACTAGTTAAGCCATCAGAAGATCAAAACAAATCGAGGAACGACTTAGAAACGTTATCTGTGTGGTGCAAAAATTGGCAACTGACCCCAAATAATAATAAGTCCGAGGTCATCCACATGCGTGTTAAAAGGAATCCGTTAAATTTCGGTTACACGATAAATCAATCAAACTAAAAGGCTGTAAATTTAACTAAATACCTAGGAATTACAATTACGAACAACTTAAGCTGGAAAGAACACATAGAAAATGTTGTGGGGAAGACCAACCAAAGACTGTTTTGTAGGCTGAACACTTACAAGATGCAACTCTTCTACTAAAGAACGTTCCTGTACTACGCTTGTCCGTCCTCATTTGGACTACTACTGTGCGGTGTGGGATCAATATCAGATAGTATCAACGGAGTACACCGAGAAAGTTCAAAGAAGGGCACCACCTGTTGAATTATCGAGAAATAGGAGAGTGTCACGGACTGTCGAAAGCTATTCCCCAGCAGCAGGTTGCCTGTTTGCACGTGTAGGCAAGCGGCAGAATGAGGCGCAAAGCAGTCTTTAGCGACCCATTCTCCATCCTCTGCAGGGCACCAACATGTTTGATGACACACAGCCCCAGACCACGGCCGCGTACTCTTAGAATCGTCGAACCAGCGCCAGGTACGAGGAAATGCTGTGGTGGAGGTGGGGGACTCTAGGTGGGGGGGGGGGGGGGGAGGGGGCAGCGTCGACTTCGGGTTGAGCAGAGAGTACAGGATACAAAGAGTATCTTATAGCTCTGCTCCTACTGTCCTAAACGTCTTGTCTCCAGGTAAGCTTCTGGTCGAGTGTGACACCGAGATATTTTCCAGTCTTGCGTAATGGGACAGGACCTGCCAGGATCGTGACTGGCGGGAGATGGTTCAAATGGCTCTGAGCACTATGGGACTTAACCTCTGAGGTCATCAGTCCCCTAGACCTAGAACTACTTAAACCTAACTAACCTAAGTACATCACACACATCCATGCCCGAGGCAGGATTCGAACCTGCGACTGTAGCAGCAGCGCGGTTCCGGACTGAAGCGCCTATAACCACTCGGCCACCCGGCGGGAGATCGGGAGCAGTAATCTTCTTGTGAAGACCACCACCTGGCTTTTTACGGTGTTTTATTTAAGCAGCCACTTCGTGGACCACGTGCCCATTGCATAGCAGCCTGTCTGTAGAAGACGCCGCATTTCTGCCGCGTTCATGCTCTGTGTGAGCAGCGCGGTGTCGTCAGCATACAACGCCAACTTCACGCACGCCACCCACGGAACATCCGAGAACGGACCTCTGCAACACTCCAGCACGTATCGGCTGATGGGTAGAGGTCCCATCGTCTAATCGGACGTAGAAAGTCCGATCAGCAGATTACGGACGGATCAGGACTCCGTGTGACGTCGACTTACTGTACAAAGTTTTAGTAAAAGAGGTCATCATGCCACACAGTGTGAAAAGCCCTAGAGACATCGATAAATACCACCTCAAGATACTCTCTGTGGGTGGTTGATTTGAGTGGAGGAGACCAAACAATGTCATCAGTCCCATCGGATTAGGGAAAGATGGGCAAGGAAATCGGCCATGCCCTTTCAAAGGAACCATCACGGCATTTCCTTGAAGCGATTTAGGGAAATCACAGAAAACCTAAATCAGGATGACCGGACGAGGTTTTGAACCGTCGTTCTCCCGACTGCGAGTCCAGTGTGCTAACCAGTGCCCCACCCCGCTCAGTCCAAGATACTCTCCAGTCATCAATGCTCGCATAGCCTTTTCCAACAGCCGCATGAGCTGATGAAAGGTGAAATGGCGGCTCCGGAAATCGAATTGTTCATGAGGAATTATACCTTCGGCGTCCACATTTCGTAGCAGTCTCTTGACCTACAGTAGCTCGTGAACCTTCGAGCGAGATAGGAGCAAGCTGACAGGTCGGTAGTTGGCAGTGTGGCGTGGATCCTTGGATTTTTGGGAACAGCTACCACTTCTGTGTGTTTCCACACCGAAGAGTGGATCCCAGAGCTAAGGACCTTGTTGAAAATGCCGAGTAGGGCCTAGTAGACTCCCGCCGGTAACATCTTCAGGAGGATGTTGTGGACGCCGTCAACTCCTCCCGCCTTCCAGGTGTTGAGCGATTGCATTTGTGCAGCCACCTTCTCAACAGAGATGGAGTCGATTGTGTCCCTCTCTGGTCTGGCGGAAAGAAACGTGAGGAGCTGTTCATCCAAGCAGAGGATGTGTTCTCCGTAGACGTCTTTCACCTGTGTGAAAAACGCCGCAAATTGGTCCGCCAGCTACCCTTGGAATTTTTGCTGAATGGTTTTGTAGGTGTCATCCCAGGATATGGTGATCAAAGGGAGATCAGGTGCATGCCTGATTTATGGCTGCGCCGTCTCTGCGTCCTCCGTTTCGGCGGCGCAGGACAGCGGTCTCTTCAGCGGTTACTACTTCCGGGGTAACCAGAAAGACATTGACTTCTTGGATAGCCAAGCCTGATGGTGTGACACCCGCTGTTTCCGCCACCGGACGACAGTGTCGCCTTGAGTCAACACGCCGCGCGGGGCATCTGATGTCATAGGACGCCTTTCGTTATCCGAAAGTTTTGAAAGGCATGAAACGCCCTTTCATCAGCCTCTCTTCCGTCATAGCAGCCTCCAGATGCTATATAACAGCGTACAACTCTGGTGCTGTTAGTTGTCGAAAAGCCGTGGAATCATGCATCGCGTGGTTATTTGATGCCACAGTATTAACGCTGTCATGTATGCTGTCGAAAAATAACTTTCAGATATCAGAAAGTGATCTGTTGATGGAAACCATTTGTAGATAATTATTTATCATCCGGTCATGGTGGTTTTGAAATATAACGTTTTCCATTTCGAAGAATATTTCTTTTCGTCGTTTCACGAGTTTTTTCTTGTGATACGACGTATGTCAGTAACTTCTTCCTCTAGTTTTGGTTCCTCTGAAAGTTCTTCGTCCGTGAAATTGATATTTATGTTTACTACCAAGCCTTCTATTCCGACGGAGAATTGATGGATATAAAAAGTAACGGACTTGGGGCTTCCAATTTCCGCCAAACTGTTCGCTCAGTGCGCCGACTTCATTTCAATCTGCATACGATTTTTGCGTTTTGTAGATATATTGATAATGGCAACAGCGATCCAAGCGCAGGGGACACAGATTAGTTTGTCTACCGCAAACTGGTGCAGTCGGCAGACGTAACGCTAGTAACTGTGCAGTTTCTGGAGCACATATCAGGAGACCACAAAACTCAACAGCAGTTGTTTCCACACACACTTATAATATGAAGATACTCTTGTTTCCTTCATTCCTACTAATTTCTGCTAATCCTACTTACCATAACTGTTAGCATTTCCGCCGGCCTGAGTGGCCGTGCGGTTCTAGGCGCTAGAGTCTGGAACCGAGCGACCGCTACGGTCGCAGGTTCGAATCCTGCCTCGGGCATGGATGTGTGTGATGTCCTTAGGTTAATTAGGTTTAATTAGTTCTAAGTTCTAGGCGACTGATGACCTCAGAAGGTAAGTCGCATAGTGAACAGAGCCATTTTTTGTTAGCATTGCCGGTCGCTCAGTGAGGTTTCCTGTTACCAACACTGACATTCAATCATTAGTACTAATGAAGTCGTTACGTCGTATTATGCCCTATTTCCCTACATGGACTTAAAATCTATGCTTGTTACAACCACCAAACCGTTCGTTCTTTCGCTGCTACACACTTTATACAGTGTGCTTATAATTAAAATTTCGCTACTTCGTACATTTCTGTCACCAGGAATTTTATCTTATTCCATCTTACATAGAATACGGTCAAGAGCTCTGCAGTACAGTAGTGCTAAGAATATTCGTCTGTAATTTTTCGAGTCCGTTCTTTTACCTTTCTTATACAGGGTGTTAGAAAAAGGTACGGCCAAACTTTCAGGAAACATTCCTCACACACAAATAAAGAAAAGATGTTATGCGGATATGTGTGCGGAAACGCTTAATTTCCATGTTAGAGCTCATTTTAGTTTCGTCCACCTACGCTCAATAGAGTACGTTATCATGATTTCATACGGGATAATCTACCTGTGCTGCTAGAACATGTGGCTTAACAAGTACGACACAACATGTGGTTCATGCACGATGGAGCTCCTGCACATTTCAGTCGAAGTGTTTGTACGCTTCTCAACAACAGATTCGGTGACCGATGGATTGGTAGAGGCGGACCAATTCCATGGCCTCCACGCTCTCCTGACCTCAGCCCTCTTGACTTTCATTTATGGGGGCATTTGAAAGTTCTTGTCTTCTTGTCCACGCAACCCCGGTACCAAATGTAGAAACTCTTCGTTCTCGTATTGTGGACGGCTGTGATACCATACGCCATTCTCCAGGGCTGCAGCGCATCAGGGATTCCATGCGACGGAGGGTGGATGCATGTATCCTCGCTAACGGAGGACATTTTGAACATTTCCTGTAACAAAGTGTTTGAAGTCACGCTGGTTCGTTCTGTTGCTGTGTGTTTCCATTCCATGATTAATGTGATTTGAAGAGAAGTAATAAAATGAGCTCTAACATGGAAAGTAAGCGTTTCCGGACACATGTCCACATAACATATTTTCTTTCTTTGTGTGTGAGGAATGTTTCCTGATAATTTGGCCGTACGTTTTTGTAACACCCTGTATATAGGAGTAACACTTTTTTCCCAGCCGCTTGGAACTCTACGGCGGGAGAGAGATCTGCTATAAATGCAAGCTAAGTAAGGGGGCCAATGGCGAAGAATGCTCTCTGCCAAACCGAATTTGGATTCCATTCGGACATGGCAACTTATTTGTTTTCAACTCTTTCAGCTGCTTAACTATGCCAGGGATGCCTATCAATATGTCCTCAGCACATAATTCTCCAGTATGTGATTTACATAATTGACCACAATTCCCTACGTCCATTATATTGCAACCGAAATTTTGTCCATTGACTGTATAATTAAGACGCTAATAGCACGCCCGGTTAGCCGTGCCGTCTAACGCACTGCTTTCCGGGCGGGAAGGCGTGCCGGCCCTCGGCACGAATTTACCTGGCGGATTAGCGTCGAGGTCCGGTGTGCCGGCCAGTCTGTGGATGGTTTTTAAGGCGGTTTTCCATCTGCCTCGGCGAATGCGGGCTGGTTCCCCTTATTCCGCCTCAGTTACACTATGTCAGCGATTGCTGCGCAAACACAGTTTCCACGTATGCGTACATCATAATTACACTAGCACGCAAACATTGGGGTTAAACTTGTCTGATGTGAGACGTTCCCAAGGGGCTCCGCTGGAGGCCGAACCGCACAATAACCCTGGGTTCGGTGTGGGGAGGCGGTGGGGTGAGTGGTCTGCTGTGGCCTCTTGTGGGATTGTGAACCACTGAGGGCTACGGCGGGGACGAAGCCTCCCCGTCGTTTCTAGGTCCCCAGTTCCATACAATAAAAAACGCTAATGACTTCTTATCAACTCCTGGAAGCATAAATACTGTCCTTCACTAATCTTCTTGATGGATTTATTAACTTTAGTAACCATAGTCAGTCTGGCGAGATAATGATCCCTAATCCCTGTCTCTATACTGATACTGCCGATAAAATAAGACCTAGCTTACATTGCATTTAGATGATTTCGTCATTTACCCCCTAGTAAAGTCATCAAAAAAACCCAAAGCGAATTACAAAAGTATTTAGGGAAGATATATGCATGCAGTTGACACTGAAGAATAAAAAAAATGTTAGGTTCTTCAAGTGAGTATTATGAAAATTCCGTTACATTTCCGTCACACGACATATCATTAAAATTTAAAGTTTATAATTTTAACTGAATATCTATAGATACAATTACAAAGAACTTAAGTTGGAACCATCACATACAAAATTTTGTGGGGAAGGGGAACCAAAGACTGCATTTCATTGCTGGAACACTTAGAAAGGTCTACTTAAGACACTACATACGCTACAGAAAGGAATATGCGGGTTTAACGTCCTGTCGACATAAAGGTCATTAGAGACAGAGCACAGGGTCGGGAAGTTAGGAAGATGGGGAAGGAAATCGGCCGTGCCCTTTCCAAGGAACTATCCGTGCATTCACCTGCAACGTTATAGGAAAATCACGGGAAACCTAAACCTGGACGATCGGACAGGAATTCGAACCGTCGTCTTTCCGAATGCGTGTCCAGAGAGCTGACCACTGAACCACCTTGCTTGGTACAGATTGTCCCTCCTCTTTGGGGTACTGGTGCGGGGTGTGTGTGTGTGTTCCTTACCTGGTGACTGATGGAAAACATCTAAAACGCTCAAACAATGGCGGTTCGTTGAATACTACCATGAAATAGAGGAGAGCTTGTTACGGACATGGTAAGCGAATTGGGGTATCAACATGAAAACTTACGTGTTGTTTGTTGCGGCGAGGTTTTTCTTCTCCGAATGTCAAAATGTCTCACCTGCATACGGAGAGATGTCCGTCGCGATAAAATAATCAGAGCTTACAATGAAAGATTTAAGTATTCACTTTTACCAAGTGCTGTTTGAGAAGGAATTATAAGGAAGCGTCTGAAAGTGGTTCTGTGCACCATCTTCTAAACACTGAAGTGTTAACTGTAGAGTAATGACGGAGACGTAGCTGTACTTTAAACAGGACCATTATACTACACCATCGCTCCCAAATCCTTTGTCTATCTTTGTGAACAAAAAGAGTTCATCAAAAATGTCACTGATTTACATTGAACGAAAAATCTTGTTGTTTACATTTATCACTCGGCTAAGCATTTTAAAAACTTAAAATTCGCCTTACCTACAGTTGTTGTTGTGGTCTTCAGTCCTGAGACTGGTTTGACGCAGCTCTCCATGCTACTCTATCCTGTGCAAGCTTCTTCATCTCCCAATACGTACTGCAGCCTACATCCTTCTGAATCTGTTTAGTATATTCATCTCTTGGTCTCCCACTACGATTTTTACCCTCCACGCTGCCCTCCAATACTAAGTTGGCGATCCCTTGATGCCTCAGAACATGTCCTACCAACCAATCCCTCCTTCTTGTCAAGTTGTGCCACAAACTCCTCTTCTCCCCAATCCTATTCAATACCTCATTAGTTATGTGATCTACCCATCTAATCTTCAGCATTCTTCTGTAGCACCACATTTCGAAAGCTTCTATTCTCTTCTTGTCCAAACTATTTATCGTCCATGTTTCACTTCCATACGTGGCTACACTCCACACAAATACTTTCAGAAACGACTTCCGGACACTTAAATCTATACTCGATGTTAACAAATTTCTCTTCTTTAGAAACGCTTTCCTTGCCATTGCCAGTCTACATTTTACATCCTCTCTACTTCGACCATCATCAGTTATTTTACTCCCTAAATAGCAAAACTCCTTTACTACTTTAAGTGTCTCATTTCCTAATCTAATTCCCTCAGCATCGCCCGACTAAATTCGACTACACTCCATTATCCTCGTTTTGCTTTTGTTGATGTTCATCTTATATCCTCCCTTCAAGACACTGCCCATTCCGTGGGTCGTGCGGTAGCGTTCTCGCTTCCCACGCCCGGGTTCCCGGGTTCGATTCCCGGCGGGGTCAGGGATTTCCTCTGCCTCGTGATGGCTAGGTGTTGTGTGATGTCCTTAGGTTAGTTAGGTTTAAGTAGTTCTAAGTTCTAGGGGACTGATGGCCATGGATGTTAAGTCCCATAGTGCTCAGAGCCATTTGAACCCATTCCGTGGCTCTACCCTTCATTCGATCCCTGCGAAACAGCTACATTTCAGCAGGATAATGGACGACCGAATGTTGCAGGTCCTGTACGGGCCTTTCTGGATAGAGAAAATGTGCGATTGCTGCCCTGGCCAGCACATTCTCCAGATCTCTCACCAATTGAAAACGTCTGGTCGATGGTGGACGAGCAACTGCCTCGTCACAATACGCCAGTCACCACTCTTGATGAACTGTGGTATCGTGTTGAAGCTGCATGGGCAGCTGTACCTGTACACGCCATCCAAGCTCTGACTCAATGCCCAGGCGTATCATGGCCGTTACTACGGCCAGAGATGGTTGTTCTGGGTACTGATTTCTCAGGATCTATGCACCCAAATTGCGTGAAAATGTAATCACATGTCAGTTATAGTATAATATATTTGTCCAATGAATGCCCGTTTATCATCTGCATTTATTCTTGGTGTAGCAATTTTAATGGCCAGTAGTGTACGTATTTTTTCGATTTCATTGCGTAACATCTGCCGTTTTCTTTAAAAAAAAAAAACTGTCTTCAGAAGTGGGATAAGCTAACTTCGGACTGACTTGAGGTAAAGCAGAACCGCAGACAGCAGCTTACAGCGGCGGAGCGTGTAGATAGTGCTGACACACAACCTCGTCCTCGTAGCTGGCTGGTGGCCAGGATACACCGGCACTTAACAGGCCGCGTGTCAGCCGTGCTGCAGATTACAGGCCATTTCCCACACTCGTCTTGGTCTGTATTAAGATTCAATTCAATAGCAAAACAAGGAAATTGCTGGCTCGAAAAAAATGGCTTCATCTATTTCCAAGCGGGAGCGGCTGGAAGAAGAAAGTGACTGCTCATCAGCCGCACTGATTTTTGAAATCCGATTTAGTTAAGTAGCAACATTAAAAAATGAAAGCATACAGATTACAAAAAAATATCTGTACCCATTTCGCGTCTGCAACGTAGATTTTTATTATACTCTTTTCTCTGTTGTGTGTTGACTCACCGCTCGGTTCGTGCACTAGTTAAGTTACAATACAATCCTTCTCTGCGTTAATTTCGTTTCTAAGTCGTAACAATCGCTCCGACCTGTTGAATGCGCAGTGCTTTGTTAACTTCACTTGCCATTATAATTACCACAATTCCAGAATGATATTTTCACTCTGCAGCGGAGTGTGCGCTGGTATGTAACTTCCTGGCAGATTAAAACTGTGTGCCGGATCGAGACTCGAACTCGGGACCTTTGCCTTTCGCGGGCAAGTGCTCTACCAACTGAGCTACCCAAGCACTTGCAGTTTCGCAGGAGAGCTTCTGTAAAGTTTGGACGGTAGGAGACGAGATACTGGCAGAAGTAAAGCTGTGAGGACGGGGCGTGAGTCGTGCTTGGGTACCTCAGTTGGTAGAGCACTTGCCCGCGAAAGGCAAATGTCCCGAGTTCGAGTCTCGGTCCGGCACACAGTTTTAATCTGCCAGGAAGTTTCATTACCACAATTGTCTGTATACACTTTTATTTTCGAAAATATTCCTATATTACGACAGAGACTGGATCACATGTATATTTATTTCACACGGGAAAAGGAACAGCTACTTAGTTTGGAAAATAATAGTAAAATTTCAGAAATGTCAAAATAAAATTGTAGAAAAACTATCTTCTTAATACAAGAAACATGTCATGGTGCAGTAAAAATTAAAAAGAACAAGGTGATAAGGTATTCACACAGCGCAGTATTTTTATCCATGACTGTGTTGAAATATTATGAGGTGGGAAAAGTCATGGGATAACTCTTAATATAGTGACGGACATTCTTTTGCCCGCTGCAATGCAGCAACTCGAGGTGTGATGGACTCAACGTTCAGATTCCCCTGCAGAAGTATTTAGCCACACTATTTCTATATCCGTCCATAATTACGAAAGTGTTGTCGGTGCAGGATTTTGTGCACTAACTGAACTCTCGATTACGTCCCATAACTCTTTGATGGGATTCATGCTGTGCGATCTGGATAGCTAAATCAGTCGCCCGAATTGTCCAGAGTGTTCTTCAAAGTAATCGCGAACAACTGTCGACCAGTGACATGGCGCATTTTCTTCCATAAAAATTTCATCGTTCTTTAGCAGCAAGACGTCCATGGATGACTGTAAAAGGTCTCCAAATAGCAGAACATCCAGAGGACATAGTCCATTCCAAGTTAACACAGCCTACATCATTATAGAACCTCCAGCAGCTTGCACAGTGCCTTGTCGGTAACTTAGGTCCATGGCTTTGTGGGGCCTCGCCGCACTCCAAATCTACCATCAGCTCTTACCAACTGATATCGGGACTCGACTCATTTTGCCACGGTTTTCCTGCTGTCTAGGTTCCAACCGATATGGTCAAGAGCCCAGGAGAGGTGCTACAGGCGATGTCGTGCTGTTAGCAAAGGCACTCGCGTCAGTCGTCAGCTGCCATAGCCCATTAACGCCAAATTTCGTTGCAGTGTCCTAATCGATACGTTCATCGTACGTCCCATATTGATTTCAGCGTTTATTTCTCGCAGTGTTGCTTGTCTGTTAGTACTGATAACTCTCTGCAAACGCCTCTTCTGTCAGTCATTGAGTGAAGTCGTCGGCCAGTGCGTTGTCCGTGGTGAGAGGTACTGCCTGAAATTTGGCATTCTCGGCACATTCTTGACACGGTGGATCTCTGAATATTTAATTCCCTGACGATTTCTGAAATTGAATTTCCCATGCGTCTAGCTCCAACTACCATTCCGGTTTCAAAGTCTGTTAATTCCTGTCGTGCGGTCATAATCACGTCGGGAAACTTTTGACGTGAATCACCTGATCACAAATGACAGCTCCGCCAATGCACCACTGTTTTGTACACTACTGGCCATTGAAACTGCTACACCAAGAAGAAATGCAGATAATAAACGGGTATTCATTGGACAAATATACTAGAACTGACACGTGATTACATTTTCACGCAATTTGGGTGCATAATTCCTGAGAAATCAGTACCCAGAACAACCACGTCTGGCTATAATAACGGCCTTGATACGCCTGGGCATTGAGTCAAACAGAGCTTGGATGGCATGTACAGGTACAGCTGCCCATGCAGCTTCAACATGATACCACAGTTCATCAAGAGTAGTGACTGGCGCATTGTGACGAGCCAGTCGCTCGGCCACCATTAACCAGAGTTTTTCAGTTGGTGAGAGATCTGGAGAATGTGCTGGCCAGGGCAGCAGTCGAATATTTTCTGCATCCAGAAAGGCCCGTACAGCACCTGCAACATGCGGTCGTGCATTATCCTGCTGGAATGTATGGTTTCGCAGCGATCGAATGAAGGGTAGAGCCACGGGTCGTAACACATTTGAAATGTTACGTCCACTGTTCAAAGTGCCGTCAGTGCGAACAAGAGGTGACCGAGACGTGTAACCAATGGCACCCCATACCATCACGCCGGGTGATACGCCAGTATGGCGATGACGAACACACGCTTCCAATATGCGTTCACCGCGATGTCGCCAAACATGGATGCGACCATCATGATGCTGTAAACAGAACCTGGATCATCCGAATAAATGACGTTTTGCCATTCGTGCACCCAGGTTCGTCGTTGAGTACATCATCGCAGGCGCTCCTGTCTGTGATGCAGCGTCAAGGGTAACCGCAGCCATGGTCTCCGAGCTGATAGTCCATGCTGCTGCAAACGTCGTCCAACTGTTCGTGCAGATGGTTGTTGTCTTGCAAACGTCCTCATCTGTTGACTCAGGGATCGAGACGTGGCTGCACGATCCGTTACAGCCATGCGGATAAGATGCCTGTCATCTCGACTGCTTGTGATACGAGGTCTTTTGGATCCAGCGTGGCGTTCCGTATTACCTTCCTGAACCCACCGATTCCATATTCTGCTAACAGTCATTGGATCTCGACCAACGCGAGCAGCAATGTCGCGATACGATAAAACGCAATCTCGATAGGCTACAATCCGCCTTTTATCAACGTCGGAAACGTGATGGTACGCATTTCTCTTCCTTACACGAGGTATCACAACAACGTTTCACCAGGCAACGCCAGTCAACCGCTGTTTGTGTATGAGAAATCAGTTGGAAACTTTCCTGATGTCAGCCCGTTTTAGGTGTCGCCACCGGCTCCAACCTTGTGTGAATGCTCTGGAAAACTACTCATTTGCGTATCACAGCATCTTCTTCCTGTTGGTTAAATTTCGCGTCTGTAGCACGTTAATTTCGTGGTGTAGCTATTTTAATGGCCAGTAGTGTATCTTGTGTACGCGATACTACCACCACCTGTATACATGCATATCGCTATCCGCGGACTTCTGTCACCTCAGTACATACGGTCTTACTTCAAATCACTTGCTAACAGCCACATGGTGATTAATAATGATTTAATTAATTAAGATACCAGTTTAGATTTCCACCCATCGTCAAGCACAGTACCTCCATAATGACAACCGATTAACAAACGAGATGAAAATTTTAATTAAAAACACTGTCTGTGCAAAGGTATACTTTTTGTGTGTTATACCCTTCTGTATAAATAGTAGGTGTCAAATTATTGCACTAAAACGAGAGATTTAACATATTAAGTTTCTCTAGTTTTTCGAGAAATATCATGCAGTGTTCGTATCACTGTAAAATGAAGGTAAAGTTTTATTTCTATGCCTTTCGTTCCTCAGTTATTAGTGCAAATGCTTATTCTCGTATATGTACTTCCATATCATAGCGAACGATGTATTCGCTGGAATCTACTGCAAAAGTAATATATTAGATAGTTTACAAAGGGTGGTCAGAAACAGTCTGAAAATCTTGTAAGGGTGTCGCAGGGTAGGCTGCGCTGACAAGTAACTGTGAAGAAGAAATTAGATACATTTAGCCGTTTCCGAGTTAACTGCCATTTAAATTAGCCAGTCAGGCCGTTGCGTGCACGAATTCAAGCGCCCCCTACAGATGGTATCGACCGCCGTGTTCTTCTTTTGGTTTCCCAAAATCCAGCAGGAGAGCGATAAAAAAATGGTCATGGGACGGTAATAAGGATCGAACCCGAGCCAAAGACAGAGCAGTCTCCTGCGCCATCGGTTACACTATGAGAACAACTAACATTAATTTTATTTGACGGGACACTTAAATCTGCGCGCGCAACGACGTGATCGGCTAACTTCAATAGCAATTAACTCTGAAACGGCGCAACGGTTTTCTCATAAATTATTTCTCAGAACAATCTATCTTGCAACTCCCTTACAAGCTTTTCAGATTCTGGCCAACCTGTACAGTTAACTGAATTGCTTCCTAGGATTAGAAGTTGAAATAATTTCATTACTTGTTGTATTTACTCCTGTAAGGTTAACTACAGTGCCATATGGGGATCTGACAAACCGTCACATTCATAAATAATACCTGACATGACAATCACAACTGTACTGATGTTGGAACATTACTTAACTACCTCTCACTTGCTTTACCTTTGTCCTTGTTTTATGAGGCAGTTTTCAAGGATGAAGTTAACAGCGTTAATGAGAGAGTGCATAATAGTTCATCTAAGTAGGAACCCTACGCCGTGGCACATAGTCTTTTGAATCTGATATTGACATCCACAACGACTGGATTGGGTGCCTAAAACTGTGGTATATGTGGCTCTAACCAGAAAGGACATCTTTCAGAGCTGTATCAAAAACGTTTTATATACGATTATATTCCCAAATCGGCTTAAAATAACACGGGAATATGACATACTGTTGATAGAAAGTACATTTGTTGTGACTGGTTTCATACACTCGAATTATCATGTTGAAAATATTAAACCTTCATTGACGCAAACGATAGGCGTGGCGCGACTTGTGAGAGACGGGACTTGCGTTCGGGAGGAGTGTCCCGCCCGGCGATCTTCATTTAGCTGTGCCATGAATTCCCTAGATCGACCGTCGCGAATTCCATGATGGTACCTTTGTAAAGGACACAGCCAGTTTCCTACCACTTGCTTGTGCACATTGAACTTGTAATCCGTTTATTACGACGTTACGTCGCATTTTGTTCCGTATTCCATTACAAGGTGTCCGAGGTACTTGCTATTTCGGATACCACAATTAAAAATTCGAAGTCGCAAAACTAAATTCTGTACTGTCTTTGCAACACTAGACGTTGTTAGGGTGCTTAGACATATTGACACCAGTGAGATTCTCTATATATTCAACGGTCTGACAATTTCAGATAATCGTCCTTGTATTTAATAAATGATATGCTTCGATGTGTCTGCTAAAAGAAGGAAATTTTGTTTGATCTGTGTGTTTGCAGCTGTTCTTTTACTTGTAATTAGCTACTTCTTGCTGTATCAATTGAGACTCGGCCGATAATTTAGTTACTGAGACAGTATTTCGAAAATTGGTTTAACTTCATCAAGCTTCACTAGGTAACATCCTATTGGATGGGCGGCCAAAATAAAACTAGCCTGGAAAATGTCTGACCATCCTTAATATGCAGGAGAACTGCTCCCGAATGTTTCTAGGATATTCACTCGGGTGCCGTCGTCCAGAAGACACGATATTTCGGCAACCCGACTTTTTGCCAACTGCGTCAGGAACTCCTGAAGATGGCAAGAAGACGGCTTACCCAAATATCGTGCCTTTTGAACGACTCGGCTCGGTTTTCCTGCGCCGGGAAAACCTAGTCACACAGGTCAACTGTCGTTTACATAAGACCCTAAAATTGGCCATCGCTGATACCGAAGCAGTGCTGTACTCTATTTATCAAACTGTGAGACATACATTAGGAAGGAAGATTATTGTGTAACGTCCCGTCGACAACGACGTCCTTAGAGACGGAGCACAAATTCGGATTGCTTTGTTAAGAATGGGAAAGGAAATCAGAAGTGCCTTTTCACAGAAGGGATACTGACATTTGCCTTAAACTATTAAGGTGAATCATGGGAAACGTAAATGAGGATGGCTGGACGCGGATTTCAACCGTCGTCGTCCTGACTACGAGTACAGTGTGCTGTCGCCCGCCCAGTTTGCCGTGCGGTCTAACGCACGGCTTTCCGGATTGGGAAGGAGCGCCTGGTTCCCGGCACGAATCCGCCGGGCTGTCTTGTGTCGAGGTCTGGTAAGCCGGGCAGTCTGTGGATGGTTTTTAGGCGGTTTCCCATCTTCCTTGGCGAATGCGGGCTGGTTCCACTTATTCCGCCTCAGCTACACTATGTCGGCGACTGCGTAAACAAGTTCTCCATGTATGCAACACCACCATTACTCTACCACGAAAACATAGGGGCTACACTCGTCTGGTGTAAGATGTTCCCTGGGAGGGTCCACCGGGGGCCGAACCGCACAGTAACCCTGAAAGAGTGGTTCGTTGTGAGGCGGCGGAGGGCTGAAGTGGACTGCGGTAGTCATCGTGGGGTTGTGGACCACTGCGGCTGCGGCGGGGACGGAGCCTCTCCGTCGTTTCTAGGCCCCCGGTTAACATACAATGCTGTCACTGCACCACCTTGCTCGATTTGAGACATATACTAACTGATGTCCACCCTTCGCCTTTATGACGGCTACGCTGAGAACACTTTCAAAGAAGTGTCTCAATGTCTGAAGGAATAGCAACCCATTCTTTCTCAACAGCCGGACCAGAGATGGTATTGATGTTGGCCACTGGGGTCTAGACTGAAAACCACACTAACTCATCACAAAGCTGTTTCACTAGGTTCAGGGCGGGACTCTGAGCAGACCAGTTCATGTCAGGAATGTTATTGTCCACAAACAATTGACCCACAAATGCTGCTTTATACCTAGGTCATTGTCATGCTAATAAAAAAAAAATCATCGTCTCTGACTTGTTCCTCCACTGTACGCAGTACGCACTGCTGCAAAATGTGTTCACGTTCTTCTTTCACTGAAGCCCAAAACGAGGATCACACCTAAGACCACGAGAAACGCTCCTATACCGTAAAACCACCTCCTCCACACTTCAGTGCTCTGCATATTATGGCACAGAACATTTTCCAGACATTCGCCAAACCTTCCATCGTATTGCCATTGGGTATAGTGTAATTCGTCACTCCAAATCACTCGTTCCCACCCATCCACTGTCCACTGACGTCGCTCTTTACACCATCTCAAGCATCGCTTAGCACTGACAACAGAAATGTGCTGCATATGAGGAGCCTCTGAGCCATTTACACACATAGTCCTTGCTGGCCTACTAATAGTACTTTGGTCTCACGGGTGATTCCCTCCGCTGATTTCAAGTGATTTTTTATAACCTCTCCGAAACGCTCGATGGTACCTTTCCGTCAGCACATGAACACTGTCATGTCTTCGTTTACCGGTAGTTGTTCACCCACGTTTCCACTTCACAGTCACATCACAAATAGTCGAATCGAGCACCTATAGAACGGCTGAAATGTCCCTGATGGATTTGATACTCAGGTGTCATCCAATGACTAGCCTACGTTCTACCTCATTGAGCTCCCCTGACAGACCCATTCTGCTGTTCCCGCTTCTCCATTGACAACCCAATACTCTCCGCCTTCTTATACACCATGTGATCAGAAGTATCCGGACACCCACAAAAGCATACGTTTTTCGTATTAGTCGCATTATGTTGCCACCTACTGCCAGGTACTCCATATCAGCGACCTCAGTTGTCATTACACAGCGTGAGAAAGCAGAATGGGGCGCTCCGTGGAACTCAGGGGCTTCGAACGTGGTCAGGTGATTGGGTGTCACTTGTGTCATACGTCTGCACGTGAGATTTCCACACTCCTAAACATCCCTAGGTCCACAGTTTCCGATGTAATAGTGAAGTGGAAACGTGAAGGGACACGTAGACCACAAAATCGTACAGGCCGACCAGGTCTACTGAGTGACAGATATCGCCGACAGTTGATTGTAATGTGTAATAGGCAGGTATCTATCCAGACCATCACACAGGAATTCCAAGCTGGATCAGGATCCACTGCAAGTACTAAGAGTTAGGCGGGAGGTGAGAAAACTTGGATTTCATGGTCGAGCGGCTGCTCATAAGCCACACATCACACTGGTAAATGCCAAACGACCCCTCGCTTGGTGTAAGGAGCGTAAACAATGGACAATTGAACAGTGGAAAAACGTTGTGTGGAGTGACCAACCACGGTACATAATGTGGCGATCCGATGGCAGGATATGGGTATTGCGAATGCCCAGTAAACGTCATCTGCCAGCTTGTGTAGTGCCAACAGTAAAATTCGGAGGCGGTAGTGTTATGGTGTGGTCGTGTTTTCCACGGAGGAGGCTTGCAAGCCTTATTGTTTTGCGTGGCACAATAACAGCACAGGCCTACATTGATGTTTGCTTCCCAATGTTGAAGAGCAATTCGGGGATGGAGACTGCATCTCTTAACACGATCGAGCACCTGTTCATAATGCATGGCCTGGGGCGGAGTGGTTACACGACAATAACATCCCTGTAATGGACTGTCCTGCACAGAGTCCTGACCTGAATCCTATAGAACATATTTGGGATGTTTTGGAACGCCGACTTAGCGCTAGGCCTCACCGACCGACGTCGATACCTGTCCTCAGTGCAGCACTGTGAAGAAAGGGCTGCCATTCCCCACGAAACTTTCCAGCACCTGACTGAACGTATGCATCTACATCTATACTCCGCGAGCCACCTTACGGTGAAAGAGTGGAAGCTGTCATCAAGGCTAAGGGTGGGCCAACACCATACTGAATTCCAGTATTACCGATGGAGTTCGCCACGAACTTGTAAGTCATTTTCAGCTAGGTGTCCGGATACTTTAGATCAGATAGTGTAGACTGGCAGTTCAGCCTCTTGTGAAATCTAGTGGTCAGTTCATCATTACATAGGGTATCCGTATACTTTAAAAAGTTAGTGTACGTAGCGGCTCAGCCTGAATGATGATGGCAATAGCAATGAGATTATGGTTTATCGTCCCATCGACGACGAGGTCATTACAGACCGAGAAAAGCACGGGTGCGGGAAAGAAAGATTTCAGCTTTGCCTCTTGTAAATAAACCTCCTGCATTTGTCTTAAGCAATTTATGAACGTCATGAACAACCTAAATCTGGACAGTCCTACAGCGATTTGAAGTGCCGCCCTTCCAAATAGGACTCTAGCGTTTTACGACCGCTCTGCGACTCCCAATGTGGCAGTTGCCTTTCCATTATTGTGCTGTTGCTCCTTCAGTGTGTGCACGTTATTTGAGTACACCTGCCACTACAACCTGTCTCACAAGTAAAAGTCATAGGCGATACCAGACTATCTTGGACAAAAGGTGATTCCGCTGCCTTCGCTAACTTCCCCTCCTCCCTGAACACTAATTGAATTCTTGCTAAAGGTGCATGTGGGTGTGTCGAGTTGCTCCATCTGGCTGAAAATGTCCATACAGTTCCGATTCTTAGTTATCCATTAGGTATTTTGATTACGTCGACACGAAATACAGAAAACATTTCGGATCAGTTTTATTTTGGCCACCCTGTATTATGTGTTTTCCAGCAACTTGTAAATCGGTTACCCGTCCAATTCACGAGGTAATGTGTAATTTATCACTAAATAAGAACTAAAGTGCGACTTGTTGCTGCTGAACTCTATTTCGAAATATTTGTCATTTGGTTACAGCTGACGCTGGTTTGCTTGAATATTAGTGTACATTTGAAAGTAGGCGGTACACCAAGAATGGATCAAATTTGCTTGTGAAATCAACGATTTGCGACAACGGTACACTTCCACGTGTGGCATTTCTGTTACTGAGCTCGTGCTACTGCTGTTGCTACGTAGCGTCACCGTGTGATTAATCAATTAACGGGATTGCCAATTATGGCAGAGACCGGCGTATTGAGTTGATAACGCGATTTAGTAATTCTGTATAGGGGCTTTTACGGGCAATTTATCATTACCTTCAATGCTAGTTGACGTGCATAGTCGTTCGAAATGTACGAAACTGAACAGATAACAGATTTTTCGGGTATACCCCTAAAGAGTGTTATTGGGCCTTTACTGTTCGTCATATATATCTCAGTGATTTGGTGGATGCTGTCGAAAGCTCAGTGGCCTATTCGGTGATATTTTTCTACATATGAACGCAATATCGTTAGGAAATTGTAGACAACCATGAGAACCGCAGAAGATCGACTCATGATGCTGGTACTTACAGCTGACACTCAAATATATTGCGCACAAATAGGTAAAAGGATCCTTTATTGTTTGATTACACAATCTAAGATTAATCACTGAAACCAGTACGAACCATAAGAGATATCTCCTAGTATGCGTCCAAAGGGACGTAAACTGGAAGAACCACACAAAGCAATCTGTAGGAAAAGTAAATGCCAGACTGAAAGTGATTGGAATAATGAACAGGATATGTAGTTCGTTCTCGATGGAGGTAGCTTACAAAATCGTCTTTAGACCTATTCTTGAGTGTAACTAATCCTTACCACGTAGGATTAATATATGAGGCAGAAGAGATCCAAAGAAGAGCTGCACGTTTGGTACTGAGCTCGTTTAGCAAGCGCGAGCGCATCACAGCGACGCTCCTCAGACTTTGGTGCTTTACGTCTCAAAGAAGTTTACTTTACTACCTTCCAATAGGAGCCTGTCAACGCATTCCTTCCTCACACAAACATCTCGCAAAATGAAAGTAACAGGAGAGTCAAAGACATTCGAACTCCTACGGAATCCTTCCGACTGTCGTTCTTCGTTGATTACATGCTCATTGAAATTCAAACCTCCAGTTGCCAATATGGTTCATATGGCTCTGAGCACTATGGGACTGAACATCTGAGGTCATCAGTCTCCTAGAACTTAGAACTACTTAAACCTAACTAACCTAATGACATCACACACATCCATGCCCGAGGCTGGATTCAAACCTGCGACCGTAACGGTCGCGCGGTTACAGACTGAAGCGCCTAGAACCGCTCGGTCACTCTGGCCGGTAGTTGTCAATGATACAGAAATTTCATTCTGTTAACGCGTTTCGACTTATTCTTTTGAAATGCCACAGTCTGTAAGGTAACTTTGGTTGTATCGATGTAAAAGTAAGAGGCCGCGCTGAAAAGTAATGCCTCCGAATTTTTTTACTCTCCTCTCAGCATCGGCTGAGGTATTACACGTCTTTCATATTACTCGGTCGACTTTCCCGCTTCGTTGACTCAATTTGCAGTCATCTGCCGCTAGGGGGCTCTGAACTGTAGAGTGTAACATAGATGGTGTCTAACGTAACTACACTGTGACAAACGTCATGGCGTACCTCCTAATATCGTGGCGGACCACCTTTCTCCAGGCGTAGGGCAGCATCTCCACGAGGCATGGACTCAACAAGTCGCTGAAGATCCCTGCAGAAATATCGATCCATGCTATCTCTACAGGGCCGGCCGGTGTGGCCGAGAGGTTCTGGCGCTTCTGTCTGGAACCGCGCGACCGCTATGGTCGCAGGTTTGAATCCTGCCTCGGGCATGGATGTGTTTTATGTCCTTAGATAAGTTAGGTTTAAGTAGTTCTAAGTTCTAGGGGACTCATGACGTCAGATGTTATGACCCATAGCGCTCAGAGCCATTTTTTGTCTCTACAGCCGTCCATAATTACGAGAGTGTTGCCAGTTCTGGGCCGGCCGAAGTGGCCGTGCGGTTAAAGGCGCTGCAGTCTGAAACCGCAAGACCGCTACGGTCGCAGGTTCGAATCCTGCCTCGGGCATGGATGTTTGTGATGTCCTTAGGTTAGTTAGGTTTAACTAGTTCTAAGTTCTAGGGGACTGATGACCTCAGCAGTTGAGTCCCATAGTGCTCAGAGCCATTTGAATCATTTTTTGCCAGTTCTGGGTTTTGTGCACAAACTGACCTCTCCATTACGTCCCATAAATCTTTGATGGGATTCATGTTGGGCGACCTAGGTGGCCAAATAATTCGCTCGAACTGTCCAGAGTGTTTCTCAAAGTGACAGTGAATAATATTGGACTAGTGACATGGCCCATTGTCTTCCATAAAAATTGCATCGTTGTTTGGGAACGTGAAGTCAATGAATGGCTACAAATGTTCTCCAAATAGCCAGTATAAGAATTTACAGTCAATGATCGGTACAGTCGGTCCAGAGGACCCAGTCCATTCCACGTATACACGGCCCACACCAGTATAGAGCCACCGGCAGCCTGCACAGCGTTTTGTTGACATCTTTGGTCCGTGGGGTCTTCGCCATTCGATCCGTACCATCAGCTGTTACCAACTGAAATCTGGACTCATCTGATCAGGCCACGATTTTCCAGTCTTCTAAGATCCACCGATATGGTCACGAGCCCAGGAGAGGTACTGCAGGCGATGTCATGCTGTTAGCAAAGGCATTCGCATCGGTCTCCTGTTGCCATAGCCCATTAACACCAAATTTTTAGCAAGGAATCGTACTACGACCAACACATACGAAAGTACAATTATTCCTATTGATATCCATGTGATTAAAATTGATTTCTGCGGCTATTTCACCAACTGGCAACTCTCCGCAAACGCCCCTTCTCTCAGTCGTTAAGTAAAGTCGTCGGCCACTGCGTTGTCCGTGGTGAGGGGTAATGCCCGAAAAGTGGTGTTCTCGGCACACACTTAACACTGTGGATCTCGGAATACTGAATTCTCTAACGATTTCCGAAATGGAACGTCTCATGTGTCTAGCTCCAACTACAATTCCGCGTTCAAAATGCCCGTCGTGCGGCCATAATAACGTCGGAAATCTTTTTCACATTTATCACCTGAACACAAATGGCAGCTCCATCAATGCACTGTCGTTTTATACCTTGTGTATGCGATACTATCTCCACCTGTATATGTGGATATCGCTGCCCTGTGATTTGTCGCCTCAGTGCATTTCCGTGCGTGAGAAACAGCATGCTATAATCAAGTTCTTAACCGCAGAGAAAGTGCCCCAGTCCAGATCTACAGAAGAATGGAAGGTGTGTACGGTGGTGATTGTATCGAGATCAGTTATGTGCGACGTTAGGTTGTTTGTGTTCAGAAGAGAACCGCGGTGTAACCTCGGTGTGCACAGTAGAACTCGTAGTGGACGGCAACGTACGGCAAACGACGAGACTCATCGGGACTTGGTTGATGAGAGAAAATCGTCAGATAATAGACACAGTTCTCAGGTAAGCGTGAGATATCACAAGAGCGTGTACAGACCATCATCGAAGAACTGCAGTACGCAAATCTGTGTGCGCGGTGGGTGACTCGAATGCATAACTCCTGAAATGAAACAGAGCAGACTGTATAGCTGTCATCAATTTCTTTTGTGTTTTGAGCCTGAGAGTGATGGGTTCCTTAACAGCATTGTGACAGATGATTAATGCCGTGTTCACCTTTTTGACCCTGGAAACAAGAGAGTATCTGTTTCCTATAATTAAAGAACACCTTCGAGGACTTTAACAGTGATGAAGTGGTAAAGCAGTGGTGAGGTTGCAGCTTCGTCAACAAAGTCAAACATTCTACAGTGACGGTATCAAAAAAACTGGTCTATCATTCGGAAAAAAATGTGTTTGTCGCTAAGGTGACATTGCTGAGAAATAAATATGTAGACATGAGAAAGATTTAGAATGTTAATGAAATCTGTTTTATTTTCAAAGCTGTAAGAGCTAAACACAAGAAATTCGGAGGCATTCCTTTTCAGCCCGCCCTCGTATATGTTTTACCTAATGGAAAGTGCCGCAGAAATTGCCTCCTAGTCAAGCTGTTGCAACGGTATCTTCCAGTGCAATGCAATCTTTCTTGCGTCTCCATTTCTAATACTCTCACATCAGACACTACTACCGGGATGTCCGCAATCCTCATAGACATCGTATCGCTTTTCACAGAAGTCTTGTGGAATACGCATATCAACGCATTACTCTGCTGAGGATGGTTACAACTCTGATACTGCATTCGTGAGAGCACCAGTTTTGTGGGAACTCTTGACAGTTCGAAAATCCTTCACCATTCCAGCTCCTACGGAGCACCTGAATTCTTTTCATTCAGTCTCTGCTGTGTGGATGAACGTTTCTCGCAACACATCGTATCTACTTGTCCTGTCTGCAGCACGAAACGCATAAAATACGAAGATCGTTTCAAAAACACCCATTATAACACTTACATGGTAGATACACAAGCAGTACACCATATTTGCTTTCATGGAAACACCGGAAAAAAAACATTACTCACTCTCAGGAGACATCACGCTAGCCTCTATGCTGACTTCTAGTCCAACGAAGTTTTTGTCATCTCGGAAGACGGAAGCGTCCATAGCTTACTTGTAGTTAAGATTTAGAAGTAAGGCCATACCTGCGCAACGGGAATGGTGAAATAAGCATCCTGGTTCATGTTCACGGTGACCAGAATGAGTGGGCCCAAATCACTGTGTTAAAGACATCCCCAAAACATCACCTGCGGCCTGAACTACACCCACCACACATTTACAATTAAACACCTCATTTGGTCATAGGCACATTCGACGTCCTAAATCATTTGAAAAGAGGAAGAACTGCGAATCGTCACACAGCATTATACGCCCGCCCCCCCCCCCCCAGTCAGCTGCTGTCTAGTTCCTTTTTTTTTTTGGCCCACTGAAGATATGTAGTTTTGATGGCTGCTGTAAGCAGTAACCTTTTGCAACTTGTTTGACTCCAAATGCACACTGTATGCAGTTCCCGTCACAATGTTTGCTCAGAAACTAGCTGTTATGGACCTGTTTTCACTGACAACAGCGATTCCTCTCCGTCCCCTATCACTTGGGGTCTTTCCACAACATCAGCTCTTACGCCGCGTTACGTGGTTGTGAGTGTTTTATCATTCTTTGTAGACACGTTGGACAGCCCGCAATGATGTTTGCAGATGACGCTATCGTTTATAGACTAGTAAAGTCATTAGAAGATCAAAATAAATTGCAAGACGATTCAGAAAAGATATCTGTATGGTGCGAAAATTGGCAATTGACCCTAAATAACGAAAAGTCTGAGGTCATCCACATGAGTGCTAAAATGAATGGGTTATACGTTAAATCAGTTAAATTTAAAAGCCGTAATTTCAAATAAATGCCTAGAAATTACAATTACGGACAACTTAAATTTGAAGAAACACACACAGAATGTGGGAAAGCTAACCAAAGACTGCATTTTATTGATAGAACGCTTAGAAAATGTAACAGATCTACTCGGGAGACTACCTACACTGCGCTTGTCCGTCCTCTTTTAGAATACTGCTGTCGGCGTGGCGTCCTTACCAGATAGGATTGACGGAGTACATCGAGAAAGTCCAAAGAAGGACAGAACGTTTTGTATTATCGCGAAATAGGGGAGATACAGGATTTAGGGTGGACATCATTAAAATAAAGGCGTTTTTCATTGCTATGGAATTTTCTAACGAAATTTCAGTCACCAACTTTCTACTCAGAGTGCCAAAATACTTTGTTGACGCCAACCTACATAGGGAGAAACGATCACCATAATAAAATAAGGGAAATCAGAGCCGCATGGAAAGATATAGGTGTTCGTTTTTTCCGCGCGCTGTACGAGATTGGAACAACAGAATTACTGCGAAGGTGGTTCGAAGAACCCTCTGCCAGGCACTTAAATGCCATTTGCAGAGTAGATGTAGATACACCAAGAAAACTGCCACCTTCATTCGCGGTGTGACCATTAGCATGTTGAAACACGATGGCTTCCTACTGTCGTTCTGTTATGCTTCCACGTGGCCTCACCTTAATATGCTAACTGCATACAACTGCCTGGCACAGAAGCACCACTTAGCTGCCAAGACGTACGTTAGTGGCGGCGAGTTACATGGCCGACTGACACCAGTTCTGCACCATCTAGAGCACTCCAAAGCGACTTACGTGCTATTTTAAGATGTGACTAATATTTTACCTGGTAAACTCATGATTCCCTAGTGTGGTCATAACTTCAACCGAGTCAACGAAGAAAGGACGCTCAGACGAAGCTTTACTCAGTTGAAACTATATGGTTCCAGAGACCTTTTCAAATCTCAAGCATTTATGAGGTATAAATGAAGACTGAAGCGACGAATGAAATTTTTTTACCAAAGCCAGGATTCTGACATGGGTTCTTCTGCACAGTAGACAGATGCGCTAACCACTATCCCACACTGGACAGTTGCACAGACCACTCTTGCACACATCCCTCTTGAACCCTAATTCCCATTCACATTTACAGACGTTTGTGACTTGAAGAGGTCTCTGGAATGATACAGTTTCATTTAATTAGAACACATATCCATGGGTTTCAGGCAGGATCCCCCCCCCTATCATTTGACGCTGAGGTGCTCTTCCAATACAGCTGGCGAGCGCTGCAAAGGAGGCGTGTTAGGGCAGTCCGTGCAGTTGTGCAAAGTCACTGTGTCAGGGTGGCGTAGCGGTTAGCGCATCTGCCTAGTAAGTTCGAATCTTGGCCTTGGTACAAATTTTCATTCGTCGCTTCAGTCTGCATATATCCATCTTAAAGGAAGGAAGGGGGATAAAATTCCTCGCAGATAGTCTACATCTACATGGTTAGTCTGGTAAGCCCCTACGTTATTTGATTTTCAAACAGCTGAGCAGAACTGAACGTACTCAGACATTTCGCATTTCGCTCTTTACCTACTCTGATCAACACTAAAATGGCACACAATATTTTTAGCGCAACGCAATCTGACTTAATAATCTCTACAAAAGAATGGCCTTGACTGACATTAAACTATACCTTTCACAAATCACTTACCTCACAAAAATCTTCGCTACTCAAGCTACTGCAATACAGCGAGCGCCACTACTGCCAGCTAAATAAAAGATTCAAACTACTGAAGGCATAGTTAGCAAATGAAAGATTTTGATAGAGAAAAAACAATCTATTTACCTTAATATTGTTCAAAAGTCATATATATATATATATATATATATATATATATATATATATATATATATATATCAGTTCATGACATCCAGTCTTACAAATTTACTGTCTCTGTCCAGATCATCCGCTCTCAAAACTCCGCCAACTCACTCCCCACATCCACCACTGCTGGCGGCTCACCTCCAACTGCGCAACGCTACGCGCTGTTCACATCCAGCTGCCCAACACTACAATGGCAGACAACAATGCAAACTAGCCACAGACTGCACACAGCACAGCCAGTGATTTTCATACAGGGCGCTACGTGGCGTTACCAATAAGAAAACCTAAACAGCCTACATACAAGTTGATCGTCTGATGACTTTAGTAGACGGTAAATTACAGCGTCATCTGCAAACAGTCTAAGGGGGCTGCTCAGATTACCACCTAGATCATTTATATGAATCAGGAACAGCAGAGCGCCTATGACACTACCTTGCGGAATGCCAGGTATCACTTCTGTTCTACTCGATGATTTACCAAATATCACTACGAACTGTGACCTCTCTAAGAGGAAATCACCAATCCAGTTACACAACTGAGACGATACTCTATATGCACGCAATATGATTAATAGTCGCTTGTGTGGAATGGTATCAAAAGCTTTCTGGAAATCTAGGAATATGGAATCGATCTGAGATCCCTTGTTGACGGCACTCCTTACTTCATGGGAATAAAGAGCTGTGTTACACAAGAACGATGTTTTCTGAATCCGTGTTGGTTATGTATCAATAAGTCATTTTCTTCAAGGTGATTCATAATGTTCGAGTACAGTATATGGTCCAAAATCCTACTGCAAATTGAGTTCCAGTTATGTAATTTAGCAATGATCTATTGCTGTTGATGTCCTTTCTAATGACATCTGAAGCTAAAGGAAGAAATGAATGTAACGTTTTAAATATTCTTTGTGGATTTTAGCTTAAGCTTGAAATATTGAGTTTCAAGGAGAGTTCAGACATTTCCCGAAACCGAGCCACTGGGCAACAACACATTGGAAACAAGGTAACACGTACGGCTCGCCAACTGGGTCACCCAATGGCCATATACGGAAACTGTAACGGCAAACACCAAGACACCAGTTCGTCTTCAGACATCCCGATATAGCTCTCTCCTGTTTTCTCCAGACTGCTCCGGGCTATTTCTAGAATCCTTCTCAGTGCAACGCTACGGGTGATTCATTTCCCGATACTTGTCAAATCTTTGCGAATACTTCCTCTCTAATGACCTCGCCGTCGACTGAACGTTCACTCTGACATCGAGAAAGTTTCGCGGGCCGTAAGACTTGGGGAGGGGACGAGGGGGGGGGGGGGAGGGACTTCTTTTTCTTCTTTACAAGCAGAAGGATCAGCGGCATCGTTGGCTATCGATTAGCGAGTTGGCGGTGTAGTGGACCGCCAGACAGCGGGACCGGCCTTCCGGAAAGCAAAACAAAGGGCCGCGGGCTCAGTTCGCCAAAATGGCAACAGAGCCCAGCTTCAGCTCAGGCTGGCCGAATGCTGAAGTATTCTGCTTCACTTCAGGCAATGCCCACTGTGGCGTAGCGATGTGCGAACGTCTAGCACACCCTTTCATGTAGCTCAGTTTCCGCAGAGTTACGGAATTGTCACAAGAGCGTGAATTTCTACCTCATACGTATCCACTCCCTCTCCCGTATATATATATATATATATATATATATATATATATATATATCTTACACACACACACACACACACACACACACACACACACCGAACCATTAAATAACACAATTATCTGTTAAATTTTTTTAACCTGGAACGCCGGTCGCGGTGGTCTAGCGCTTCTAGGCACTTTGTCCGGAGCCGCGCGACTGCTACGGTCGCAGGTTCGAATCCTGCCTCGGGCATGGACGTGTGTAATGTCCTTAGGTTAGTTAGGTTTATGTAGTTCTAAATTCTAGGGTACTGATGACCATAGATGTTAAGTCCCATAGTGCTCAGAGCCATTTGAACCATTTTTAACCTGGAACGAAGTCAGTGATCTAAGACATTTAAAATACATTCGTTAATATGAATGGAGGATTGATGACAAATCATACCTATTAATTTACTATATTAAAATGGAAATAAATTTTTTAAGAAATATTTAAAAAATAATCGCTTTCCCTACTTCTTATGTGTTATTCTGCTGCAAAATTGTGTAGGAGTTTACACAATTTTATGTGTTCTGTCGCTAAAAGGATTTGAATTTCTGTTGGTGAACCACTGCCAAAGGTCACCAGATGCTGAATTAGTTCCGTAGTTTCTTGATATCTTTTGTCTTACTCCATGGAAATGAGGTTAAAATCTTTGTCATTCCCGAATTCACATGAAGATGTGGTCACTCAGACGGTAGAGATGTTACCGGAATCTCCCGTGATTGAGGTGAAATCATGCCATTGTCACTAAAGTTTTTGCAGTATCTGCCAAGGACATAATAGGACGTTAGGTACCACTGCAGCATAGTGTCTCCCTTTAATTTCGTAAGACTGAGGGAGGTTTTCCTTCCATTGGGCCCTGAGTCTGGTTCTTATGATATGTAGGAGATCGTCAGGCGGCACTTTAGCATATTTCACTGAAGCAGAATACAGTTTCCTTTTTCAGATTATCTACTCCTTTATCTCTCTTTATTTTGCTATGCGCCTTCAGCCGAAACGTTAAAATGGCTCTGAGCACTATGGGACTTAACATCTGTGGTCATCAGTCCCCTAGAACCTACAACTAATTAAACCTAACTAACCTAAGGACATCACACACATCCATGCCGGAGGCAGGATTCGAACCTGCAACCGTAGCGGACTCGCGGTGCCGGACTGAGCGCCTAGAACCGCTAGACCACCGCGGCCGGCACACCCGAAACGCGATAGAAGTCTTATATAGATGAGAAAGCTCCAGAACTGTTTCTATAAAACGGTATACTATTTAGTATTTGTTGTTGTTCACATCATAGCGTTTTCACAGCATGTGTTCTCACCGTAAATCTGATAAAATAATGATTGTTTCGTCACGAACTTCTTTTGCACATTTAAGTCCCTCTATGATAGTTGCATGTTATGCAATGGGTACGGATCCTCCTTCCGGGAGTTGAAATTTGCACCCTCGATTAGTTTTGATTTCCGCGAATGCACTTCATTTTCCGTCTTTTTGTTAAGATCCCTGTCCGTTAACTTTCATTAAGGAAGACCATGCTGCTAAATTGTCAGCTAAGGCTCTCTCATTTATTATACCTTGGATGAATGTAAGGTGCATCATAATGTTCAGCTTCACTCTTACAAGACTGGTTAACGATTAGACCAGAAGTCCTAAGAGAATGGACTAATTCATCACGGGAGTTCCATGTGCGTGATGACTGGGTGTTGTGTGATGTCCTTAGGTTAGTTAGGTTTAAGTAGTTCTAAGTTCTAGGGGACTGATGACCATAGATGTTAAGTCCCATAGTGCTCAGAGCCATTTAGTTCCATGTGGTTGACAGATCACTAAAGGGAAAAACTGAGCACACACTATAGCCTGAAAGCCGTTAGTTGACACTGAAGTCTGAAAAAATTCACAAAATGTTACAATCCGTATCACACTTACCTCATCATTACGTAACATTGAGGCAGTTGCCGCTCAAGTTGGCTTCTCGTCAAAATATAAAATGCACTCAAAATGTAGTTTACCGAAATGTGTACGCAATAGGAAGAGGTTTGTCCTGTCAGCAGAGTAGGTACCAATCTGTCAGAGGGCAGTTTCTATACAGATGTAGCTTACTGCCACTTTATCCAGTCTGTGTGACAAAGGATGGACATCTCCATCTACATCTACATGTACATGGTTACTCTGCAATTCACACTTAAGTGCCTGTCAAAGAGCAGGTTTCATCTACTGACTGTGTCAGTTCGAGCCACTCTTCCTCAATAGTAACGTAACATATCACATGGGGATTAAGCAATGTATTTTAATGCCTTCTCTACAAACATCCTTGACTACCGCGTCTGCTTCCTCGTTTCTCTAGCTCCCAATTTGCGTGGTACCTAGAAAAAAGCTACAACTTTCTCCTGGGTCCGCAAAAGGAGAAGGGAGTCGTATAACATTTCAATAGCTTTCTATGCTTGGAACGTGTGTCACTTTGGTTAGAGAGTACTGAGGAGATCCGAGCAGACGAGAAAATTTCTCCCACGATTATGCTGTAACGACTTGTGAGGTACCAACTGCAGGCTTTTTCCAAAGGAATATATAAATAGCCACACCGTCCAGACGTTGTGTAACTGTGTTACAAATGATTCAGCCTTCTTTTGACGTATAGCGATGTGGTGTAACGTATGGATGACTTAACTGATTTGCAGTTCGGTATTTATTTTTGTCACAAGCAACGTATAGTTAAGTTTTCTGGGAAACGATAGTAAATCTAATTAAATTAAAAATTAGAAACAAAACTTTTGCTCACCGTTGTCAAAGATATAAATGTAATACTCTTCGTAAATTTAGCAACGGTTGTTTATTTTGAGCTTTGTGTAAACATTTTCCGAACGGTGGTCAGATCACAGAGAGCGAATGATTTCTATACTCCGATAAAAGAGAATATATGCATGATGCCAATCTGGACGAAACGTCAGTGTCCAGTAAAAAGATTAATCGGAAAATTTTATTTGAATTGAAAGCAGAAACTTAATTTACTTTTACATCACAGCACGCCGAAACGATACAAATCGTCAATGTAAATCCAATGTTACGGCACCGCTGGCAAGATATTTGCATCATAATTCTCTCAAACTACGAATATCCGGTATAACTATAGAGAACAGCGATTTAATACTTTCACGCTCGCGTGACTGCTCATACGAGTAAACTACATGCTCTATTGCTTCAAAATGGCGCTACGTCTGGCACTGATTAGAAAGAAATAGTGCTAACTCAGAGCACTCAATGAGTAGTAACACAAATGGCTCTGAGCACTATAGGACTTAACATCTGAGGTCATCAGTCCCCTAGCACTTAGAACTACTTAAACCTAACTAACCTAAGGACATCACACACATCCATGCCCGAGGCAGGATTGGAACCTGCGACGTAGCGGTCGCGCGGTTCCCGACTGACGCACCTAGAACCGCTCGGCCACCCCGGCCGGCGAGTAGTAACATTTCACTTAGTTTGCCATATGATAATTCTTGGTGCAAATAATTCGAATCCGTGATTTCTGACTCGGGGTATTGCGCCATTTTATCCTAATGCATCAATAGGACGCGTGTGCCGCTATTCTTGTTTGACGGAGCCTCACATTCTTAAACTAAGGATAAACCTGCTACATAACTGGGAAAATTCTCATCCGTCATAACAATAATCTTTACTGTCACGTTGTCAAGTAGAAGAGGCGTGATGTCAAAATGAATGGATTCCTTAACGATAAACCCGCATAAATGCTACTGTATGATTGAGCTGTAACGATGATGCATCCTTTCCAGTGAGTTGTTGTTGTGGTCTTCAGTCCTGAGACTGGTTTGATGCAGCTCTCCATGCTACTCTATCCTGTAGAAGCTTTTTCATCTCCCAGTACCTACTGCAACCTACATCCTTCTGAATCTGCTTGGTGTATTCATTTCTTGGTCTCCCTCTACAATTTTTACGCTCCACGCTGCCCTCCAATACTAAATTGGTGATCCCTTGATGCCTCAGATCATGTCCTACCAACCGATTCCTTCATCTAGTGAAGTTGTTCCACAAACTTCACTTCTCCCCAATCCTATTCAACACCACCTCGTTAGTTATGTGATCTACCCATCTAATCTTCAGCATTCTTCTGTAGCACCACATTTCGAAAGCTTCTATTCTCTTCTTGTCCAAACTATTTATTGTCCATGTTTCACTTCCATACATGGCTACACTCCATACAAATACTTTCAGAAACGACTTCCTGACACTTAAATCTATACTCGATGTTAACAAATTTTTCTTCTTCAGAAACGCTTTCCTTGTCATTGCCAGTCTACATTTTATATCCTCTCTACTTCGAGCATCATCAGTTATTTTGTTCCCCAAATAGCAAAACTCCTTTACTACTTTAAGTGTCTCATTTCCTAATCTAATTCCCTCAGCATCACCCTACTTAATTTGACTACATTCCATTATCCTCGTTTTGCTTTTGTTGATGTTCATCTTATATCCTCCCTTCAAGACACCATCCATTCCGTTCAACTGCTCTTCCAAGTCCTTTGCTGTCTCTGACATAATTACAATGTCGTCGGCGATCCTCAAGGTTTTTATTTCTTCTCCATGGATTTTAATACCTACTCCGAATTTTTCTTTTGTTTCCTTCACTGCTTGCTCAATATACAGATTGAATAACATAGGGGAGAGGCCACAACCCTGTCTCTCTCCCTTCCCAATCACTGCTTCCCTTTCATGCCCCTCAACTCTTAACTGCCATTTGGTTTCTATATAAATTGTAAATAGCCTTTCGCTCCCTATATTTTACCCCTGCCACCTTCAGAATTTGAAAGTGTGACTTAGTGATGTTAAATCTTCTTCCTCCCTCCAACGTAGCATTCTCTTCTTTCCTTTCCACTTTTTCTGGCTTACCCCTGTCTTATAGGATAGTTATTTGTGATCAGTCCATCGCTTATCATAGAGTTTGGCTTTTCTTTGAATATAGGAGATGTTTTATCACACAAAACATTGCACCACATACTAATGTAAGTACCAAGCGCCCACAGTATTCAATAACACGATTTAGAAGTATTTTTCTCGAGGTAATACCGATAATCCAAAATGGCATTTGTAAGTTCATATAAGGGGCTTGGGAACACTCGTAGGAGACCATTGGAGGAACTTATTGGCTGTTTCTTGATATGTGTAATTCCTCAATGATCATGATGAAATTGTCAACTCCGTGACGTCCTGTTGAAGCGCTCCAGAAAACTGGTTTTATCTGATTATTTCGTAAGGCCCTTTCTGAAGCACAGTTATATCGCCAGGTGGTTCGTATAGGATTCTCCTACAAATTTCCTACAATCGATGACTCATCCTCCTATTCAGGAGTTTTCTCCTTCTGTTCTGATAATGATGGCATCTGTAGAGGGACACTATACCCATATTATCCGACAGTATTTTTATCAGAAGTCTTTTTTGTGGTTTTAGGGCGCACAACTACAATGGTCATTAGCGCCCAATCTAAGTTAGGAATGCACTGCGAGGCACAAGGTTAAAACCGCAACTAAAAGGGACAACACTATAAAAGACGTATTAACAGGCATAGGATTAAAAAAAAACAAAAAACAGCAGAATCAAATGTCCTTATACAGGTTTGCCAAGTGGATAAAACGAAGAACGCGAGCAGCTACTCCTGGGTCATCCGCTAAAATGGCATCCAGAGTACATGGCACGCCAAGATCAACGCGCAGTGTATTAAAATTCGGACGTTAAAATGTGGCGTACCGTCAGCAATTGCCCACATGGGCAGAACGGCACCGGCGCAGCCATCAGCAGATGGCGGTGGCTGAACCGGCAGTGTCCAATTCGTAACCGGGCCAAAACGACCTCCTCCCGCCGAGAAGGGCGTGAAGAGGTCGTCCAAGCCGTGGTAAGAGGTTTCAAGGCCCGAAGCTTGTTGTCCGTAAGTGTAGCCCAATCGGCATGCCACAGCGATAGAATGCGCTGACAAATGACCCTGCTACAATCGGATAAAGGGACACAACGAGAAGCTGTCCGAGGCTGGAGGAACGCAGCCTTGGCCGCGGCATCTGCAGCTTCGTTCCCAGGGATACCGACATGGCCAGGAACCCACATAAAGGTAACCGGAGAACCGTCGTCCACCAGCTGCTGAAGAGAGCGTTGGATCCGGTGCACGAAAGGGTGAACCGGATACGGATCACTGAGGCTCTGGATGGTGCTCAGGGAATCAGAGTAGATGACATAAGCAGAATGTCGGTGGCGGCAGATGTAAAGAACAGCCTGGCACAGGGCAAATAGCTCAGCTGTGAAGACCGAACAATGGCCATGGAGCCGGTATTTGAAACTGTATGCCCCGACAATAAAAGAACACCCGACACCGTCATTGGTCTTAGACCCATCTGTATAAATGAAGATCGTATTAATGAACTTCGAACGAAGTTCGACAAACCGGGAGCGGTATACCGAAGCTGGGGTAACCTCCTTTGGGAGCGAGCTGAGGTCAAGGTGAACGCGAACCTGAGCCTAGAGCCAAGGTGGTGTTTGGCTCTCGCCCACTCGAAAGGTTGCAGGGAGTGAAAAACCAAGGTGCTGAAGGAGGCGACGAAAGTGAACTCCAGGGGGTAGCAGGGCAAATACACTCCTGGAAATTGAAATAAGAACACCGTGAATTCATTGTCCCAGGAAGGGGAAACTTTATTGACACATTCCTGGGGTCAGATACATCACATGATCACACTGACAGAACCACAGGCACATAGACACAGACAACAGAGCATGCACAATGTCGGCACTAGTACAGTGTATATCCACATTTCGCAGCAATACAGGCTCCTATTCTCCCATGGAGACGATCGTAGAGATGCTGGATGTAGTCCTGTGGAACGGCTTGCCATGCCATTTCCACCTGGCGCCTCAGTTGGACCAGCGTTCGTGCTGGACGTGCAGACCGCGTGAGACGACGCTTCATCCAGTCCCAAACATGCTCAATGGGGGACAGGTCCGGAGATCTTGCTGGCCAGGGTAGTTGACTTACACCTTCTAGAGCACGTTGGGTGGCACGGGATACATGCGGAAGTGCATTGTCCTGTTGGAACAGCAAGTTCCCTTGCCGGTCTAGGAATGGTAGAACGATGGGTTCGATGACGGTTTGGATGTACCGTGCACTATTCAGTGTCCCCTAGGCGATCACCAGTGGTGTACGGCCAGTGTAGGGGATCGCTCCCCACACCATGATGCCGGGTGTTGGCCCTGTGTGCCTCGGTCGTATGCAGTCCTGATTGTGGCGCTCTCCTGCACGGCGCCAAACACGCGTACGACCATCATTGGCACCAAGGCAGAAGCGACTCTCATCGCTGAAGACGACACGTCTCCATTCGTCGCTCCATTCACGCCTGTCGTGACACCACTGGAGGCGGGCTGCACGATGTTGGGGCGTGAACGGAAGACGGCCTAACGGTGTGCGGGACCGTAGCCCAGCTTCATGGAGACGGTTGCGAATGGTCCTCGCCGATACCCCAGGAGCAACAGTGCCCCTAATTTGCTGGGAAGTGGCGGTGCGGTCCCCTACGGCACTGCGTAGGATCCTACGGTCTTGGCGTGCATCCGTGCATCGCTGCGGCCCGGTCCCAGGTCGACGGGCACGTGCACCTTCCGCCGACCACTGGCGACAACATCGATGTACTGTGGAGACCTCACGCCCCACGTGTTGAGAAATTCGGCGGTACATCCACCCGGCCTCCCGCATGCCCACTATACGCCCTCGCTCAAAGTCCGTCAACTGCACATACGGTTCACGTCCACGCTGTCGCGGCATGCTACCAGTGTTAAAGACTGCGATGGAGCTCCGTATGCCACGGCAAACTGGCTGACACTGACGGCGGCGGTGCACAAATGCAGCGCAGCTAGCGCCATTCGACGGCCAACACCGAGGTTCCTGGCGTGTCCGCTGTGCCGTGCGTGTGATCATTGCTAGTACTGCCCTCTCGCAGTGTCCGGAGCAAGTATGGTGGGTCTGACACACCGGTGTCAATGTGTTCTTTTTTCCATTTCCAGGTGTGTACATACAACCCGTACTGACGGTCGAGAGAGTCGTCAAAAAAGGAACGATAAGACGGGTGGTCGGGCATTGACAATGGCCGACAGGCATACCGACAAAGCAGTATATCGCGCCGGTAGGTTAGTGGCAATTCACCGGCTTCAGCATGAAGACTCTCGACGGGACTAGTATAGAACGCTCCGATCGCAAGACGCAAACCCCGATGTTGTATAGTGTTGAGGCGGCGCGAGATGGACGGCCATGCAGAGGAGAATACGAAGCTGCCATAATCCAGCTTTGAGCGGACGATCGACCGATATAGGCGAAGTAGGACGGTTCGATCCGCTCCCCACGACATACCGCTGAGAACATTGAGGTCATTTAGAGAACGGGTACAACGGGTAGCCAAATATGACATGTGGAGACCAGCTAAGTTTTCTGTCAAATGTAAGAACTAAAAACTTTGTCGTCTCCACGAATGGGAGAGCAACGGGACCGACATGTAGGGACGGTGGGAGAAACTCTTTGTAGCGCCAGAAGTTACTACAGACCGTCTCCTCGGCAGAAAAACGGAAGCCATTGGCGACACTCCAGAAGTAAAGGCGGTCAAGAGAACGCTGAAGACAGCGCTCCAGGAAACATGTACTCTGCGCGCTGCAATAGATGGTAAAATCGTCCACGAAAAGGGAGCCTGATACATCAGCTGGGGGGCAATCCCTTATTGGATTGATCGCTATGGCGAAGAGAGCGACCCTCAAAACTGAGAACTGTGGCACCCCATTCTCGTGGCGAAAGGCGTCGGACAGGACAGAACCCACACGTGCCCTGAACTGTCGATCCATTAAAAAAGGAACGAATAAAAAGAGGCAGGCGACCGCGAAGGCCCCATGCATGCATGCATGCATGCATGCATGCATGCATGCACGGTGCGGAGAATGCCCGCCCTCCAACAGGGGTCGTAAGCCTTCTCCAAATCAAAGAACACAGCCGCGGTCGGGCGCTTCCGCAAGAAGTTATTCATAATGAAGGTCGACAAGAGCGGCGCCTACGAAATCCACATTGTACATTGGTAAGTAGGCGTCGATATTCGAACAGCCAAACCAAACGAGAGTTAACCATTCGTTCCATCACCTTACAGACACAACTGGTAAGGGAGATTGGTCGGTAACAGGAAGGCAAGTGCTTGTCCTTTCCCGGCTTAGGAATCGGGACAACAATAGATTCGCGCCAGCATGCGGGAACATGACCCTCAATCCAGATGCGATTATAAGTACGAAGAAGAAAACCTTTACCCGCAGGAGAAAGGTTCTTCAGCATCTGAATATGAATAGAATCCGGCCCTGGAGCGGAGGACCGTGACCGGACAAGTGCATTTTCGAGTTCCCGCATGGTGAATGGGTCATTATAACTTTCATGATTCGAGGAGTGGAAGTTAGGTGGCCTTGCCTCCTCTGCCTGTTTTCGGGGGAGGAAGGCAGGGTGGTAATGAGCGGAGCTCGAAACCTCTGCGTAAAAGTGGCCGAAGGCATTGGAGACATCTTCAGGGGCCACAAGGCCGTCATTCACGACCGTCAAGCCAGAAATTGGTTAGTGGACCTTAGTGCCAGATAGCCGGTGCAGGCTACCCCAGACAACAGAAGAAGGAGTAAAACTGTTGAAGGTGCTTGTGAAAGCAGCCCAGCTGGCTTTCTTGCTTTCTTTAATAACACGACGACACTGCGCACGTAATCGTTTATAATTGATACAATTCGCCATCGTAGGGTGGCGTTTAAAGGTGTGCAAAAGCACGTCGACGAGCACGTAAAGCGTCTCTACATGCTGCGGTCCACCGGGTGACTGGCACGTGACGTGGAGAAGAAGTAGTGTGAGGGATGGAATATTCAGCAGCAGTGAGAATGACTTCCGTGAGGTGTGCGACCTGACTATCGCAGCTTGCGAAGGTTTGACCCTGAAAGGTCGCCCTGGAAGAGAAGAGCCCCCAGTCTGCTTTGGAGATGTTCCAACTAGTTGAACACGGAGAGGGGGTATGATGCAGGAGATGGATAACACAAGGGAAGTGGTCGCTTGAATACGTATCAGAAAGTGCGTACCACTCAAACTGGCGTGCAAGTTGGGTAATACATATAGAGAGGTCTAAATGGGAATAGGTGTGAGTTGTGTCCGAAAGAAAAGTAGGGGCGCCAGTATTGAGGGGAGAGCCCCAAAGGGGATGGTGAGCATTGAAGTCTCCAGTCAACAAAAACGGTGCTGGTAGCTGAGCAATAATTTGCATCATGTCTGCCCTGGTAACGGCAGACGATGATGGAGTGTAAACGGTAGAAATGGAAAATGTAATAGTGGGGAGAGTAATTCGAACGGCAACTGCCTGCAGGTCGGTGTCCAATGTGATGGGATCGTAGTAAATATCATCCCGGACCAGCAACATAATCCCTCCATGAGCCGGAATACCTGCCACAGGGGGTAGGTCAAAACGCACAGAGGCATAGTGTGCCAAGTCAATTTGATCGCTTGGGCGTAGCTTCGTTTCCTGGAGAGCTACGACGAGCGGACAGTGCAAGCGTAGCAGCAACTTAAGTTCTCTCGGTTGGAGCGAATGCCGCTAATATTCCAAAGAAGAAGTGCCATCGTGAGAAGAAAAAGAAAAAGGAGGAGGAGAAGCAAGAAGGGGTCACCTCGAAGGCCGCCGAGGGCCTGGCTTCCAGCGAGCACTGCCGCCGCTATCAATTGACGGAGAGTCATCGTCCATTTGTTCAATAGGTTCGTCGGGCATGTTGTTAAAATGGCCGGGAGGGGGAGCTTCCTCCGCCGGTGAACGGCCAGATGTTCGGCTACCAGCGGTGCGGCCAGGCGAAACGGATGACGGCCTGGGGCGGCAACCGCTGGGTGGCGCAGGAGAAGAAACGCGCCGTGGCGGAGAAGGAGAACTTTGCTTCCTATGAGCCTTCTTGGAAGGTCGTTTAGTGGAAGTACTGGTCGATGGCTGGGAGTTCGAGGTACGTAGGAAGTCTTCACGGGACGGTTCCTTCTTGAATTCCCGTGCGTCTGACTTCTGGGTCTTAGTCTTGGCAGAAGCTGATGGAGGTGCTTGTGTCTTAGGTGTGACAAGAGGAAGAGGAGACGTTGACCTGGCGATCTTAGCACTGGCCGAACGGACGACCGTAGTGCTAAAGGTCAGATTGCATGTCTGCGTCGACACCTCCCTGGTAGTCCGAGGAGAGGCGTGGACAGAACTGTATTTCCCCGCTGGGAGCAGCGTGGGCTTCCTACTAGCAAATAGCTTGCGAGCAGCCGAGGTGGACACTTTCTCTTTGACCCGAATTTCCTGTATACAGCGTTCATCCTTGTAGATGGGACAGTCGCGGGAGGATGCTGCATGGTCACCCTGACAGTTCACGCAACGAGTAGACAGAGGTGGACAGTCACGCTCATGGGCGTCCTTGCCAGAAGTGACACATTTAGCCGCATTAGAACAAGACTGGCGAGTGTGATTAAAACGCTGACACTGGTAGCAGCGCGTAGGTGTCGGGACAATAACCTCATAGCTCGCTTTGATACGCGATGGCAGCTGAACACTATCAAAGGTCAAGAAAAGTGTCCGGGTCAGTACAAGGTCATTGTTGACCTTTTTCATGACCCTGTGGTCAGCCGTCACGCCCCGCTCAGCGAGGAAAGACTGAATCTCCTCGTCAGTTAATCCGTCGAGTGATCTAGTATATACCACACCATGCGACGAATTCAAAGTGCGGTGAGCCTCCACCCGGACAGGGAACGTTTACAGGAGTGTGACCCGAAGCAGTTTTTGCGCCTGAAAGGCGCTCTCAGTTTCTAGCAACAAGGTACCGTTACGCATCCTGGTACAAGACTTGACAGATCCGGCTATGGCATCTACGCTCTTCTGAGTAACGAAAGGTTTGACAGATGAAAAATCCTTTCCTTCCTAAGATCTAGAAACTACGAGGAACCTTGGGGCAGGCGGTAGTACTTTTGTCACTGCTGGCTGGTCAAGTTTCCGGTTTTGGGCAGAAGTCGAGAGAGAAGAAGAGAAATCCATTGCGGAGGAATCCCCCATGATTTCCAGCGTCTCCGATGGCGCGCTCCTCCCTTGTGGGTACCCTCTCAGAGGGCACTCCCGCCTTAGGTGAATGTTTACACCTCAGGTCACACCTCCCGAGAAACGGACGGAGGGACCAATCGGCATGGTCAGAAGGTGTCAGCACAGGCAATCACCCCTCCCTGGGCCTGGCCTTTACCAGGCGTGTACGTGCGTGCCTTACTTGTCTACCCAGGGCGGCAAATTACGCGTTACCCCGTCACCGGCTACGCGTGCGAACGCGTGGGTCGGCCTTCAGGCACGCACAGGGAGGAAAGAAGAAGAGGAAAAAAAAAGGGAGAGAGAGAAAGGACAGACTGTCTCAAACGCCGAGGCTGAGACCAGAGGGTGGAGAAGAAGGCAAGGAGAAGAAGACAAGGTAAGAAGTAAGGAAGACAGTGAGAGAGAGAAGGACAAAGAAAGGAACCAAACAAAGGAAGGAAGAAACCAGAGTAAGCGAAAAACCAAAATGACCACAAATATAAGTCGTGGAACCGTCCGTCTCCGGACGCAGGCGCAAACTACCCCCTTACCCCCTTGAGGGGGAAGGACTCCTTTTAGTCGCCTCTTACGACGGGCAGGAATACCTCGGGCCTATTCTAACCCCCGGACCCGCAGGGGGGATCAGAAGTCTAGCTAACCGTAATATCTGTATTGAGTTTTACTGTTTCGTTACAAATTTATCTGCCACCAGTGAAAGGAAGATTATTAAATACCATTAGTTACCAGTTTCCCGCCGGAGACGGCTGTTGGCACTCGTCAGACCTGCAGTGTCACGTGCCATGACGTACGCGCTACAGCCTGTCTTTCTCGTGGGCCTGTCTGCACCCAGGCTAACGCGGATGTACTCCTTCTGCTGACTACAGCCGACAACATCCGTTCACTGTGGAGACCTCTCGCCGCACGTTTAGCGCAATTCTGCGGTATGACCACACAGACTCCTCGCTCAAATTCCGTCAGTTGCACAAAGGGTTTACTTACACACTGTCCCGGCATGCTAACAATGTTTCAGACACGGACGGAACTCCGCATGTGACGGCATAGTCGCTGCTGCTCGCTCTGGAGGTCGACGACTGCTGCGAAACTTGCAACATTCCACGGCTGATAACGTTGTTTATGGTTTGCCCGCAGCGCTGCGCGTTTCATCATCGAATTAACTGCCCTCTCGTAGTGTCCCGTACAGACATGGCGTGCCTCAGTCGCTTGCGTAAAGTGTTCTTTTTTCATTATCGAGTAGCATATTTCTCTACTGTTCCACTATAAAGCCTTTCTGAGCAAGCTCCGATTTCTCTTATTTTATCACAATATCGTTTCTCCCTATTTAGGAGGGCGCAACAAAATATTTTCGCATTCGGAGGAGAAATTTGTCGATTGAAATTTCGTGAAAGATCCTGACGCAACGAGAAAGGCCTATGACCTGATTCCTTTCCCCCCATCTGCTTCTTTTCTTCGAACATATCGGCATCCTCTGCACCTCCCACCACATTGATCCCCTCATTCCCTAGTTGCTCCTCTCAAACCCCCACCCTCTGCCGCGCCTTTACTGATGTGTCCCCCCAACCCTCCACCTTTACACCCTTCATCTCCTTTCCCAAGGTGGCTTCCGTCCACTCCCCCTCCCAGATGATGCCCTCTCTCCCTCCACTTATCCCTCCTATCAACTCTGATCCTCACCTCCCTCTCTCTTCCTCTGCCCTTTTCTCAGGCTCCCTCTCTCCCTCTTCCATCCTTTTTCCCCCCACCTACCCTCTCTGTGCCTCCCTTCTCTCCCCCCCCCCCCCCGAGTCCTTTTTGCTCTCCCCTCCACTGCCTTTCCCACTCCTTCTGGGGTTCGCCCAGCCCCCCCCCTTTTTCTATGTCCCCTCCCTCCACTGGCTTGTCCCTTTTTTCCTTTCCTCTCCTCCCTCCCCTCCTCCTCGTCAGTCCAGATCCTTCCCCCTTCCCCCATCTGCCACTGTGTCGCCTCTATAGTGCTGTTTTAAGTGAGTGTTCAGTATAGTGTGTCCCCTGTCAGTGCTGCGAACAGCCACCATACTGTCGCTAGTTGTGTTTTTTTATCTCGTGCGAACAGAAACCACGCTGTCGCTGTGTTTTTATAATTGTGTGTTTATTTACTATATGTTTTTATCAGCATCACCGACTGTTTTGTTTTTATATTTTTCTTCGTATCTTTATCTCCATCTCTCAGTTTTTAACAGTCACCGTTTTATCACCTGCTTGTTTTGTTTGATATCTGACTGTTTTTCAACTTTTCTCTAGGCTGTAGAGCAGCGAATTGTGCTGCTGCCAGCCTGCCCCCCTCTGGGGGCGGGGGGAATCGAAATCAAATAAAGAAAAGAAAAAGAGAGACGCCTTTGGTTTAATGATTGCGATCCCAACTCGCGTATCATGTAGGTGACACTCTACCTCCTATTTCGCGTATACAAAATGAACTGCCCTTCTTTGAACATTCTCTATGACCTCAGTCATTCTTACATCTGCATCATTACTCCGCACATCACCTGACGGTGTGTAGCGGGGGATACTTCTGGTACTACTAACTGATCACTCCTTTCCCTGTTCCACTCGCGAATGGTGCGTGGGAAGAATGATTGTCGGTAAGCCTCTGTATTACTCTAATTTATCGATTTTTACCCCATGGCAATATTTCGAAATGTATGAGGGAGGATGTAATATGTTGCCCAGCCATTTCCGTGAGGTATTCTCTCAAAATTTCAGTAACAAACCTCTCAGTGATGCACAACTTCTGCCACTGGAATTTGTTGAGAATTTGTGTAACGGCCGCGCGCGGACTAAACGAACTTGTGACGAAATGCGCCGCTCTTCGTTGGATCTTCTCTGTGTCTTCTATCAGTCCTACCTGGCAAGTGTCCCAGACTGATTAACAGTAGTCAATAATCGGTAGGATAAGCTGGTTGTGAGCTACATCTTCGTGAATGAGTTACGTTTCCTTAAGATTCTTCCCGCGAATCTCCGTCTGGCGTCCGCATTTCCTACTATTTGTTTTATGTCGTCATTCCATTTAAGGCCGCTCTGAATCTTACGCCCAGATATTTTACGGTAGATACAGTTTCCAGAAATTTGTCATCAATAGTGTAGTATAATAGTAGTAGATTTCTTCTCCTGTGTCTGCTCAATACGCTACATTCATTTACCTTCTGGGTCAACTGCTAGATACTGCACTATCCATAAATCTGTTGTAGGTCATTTTGCAACTGGATACTGTCTTCTGGCATTGCTACTTTCTTGCAGGGAAACGCATCATCAGCGAACAGTCTAAAAGAGTTCCGACACTTTCTACTAGCTCATTTATGTACATTGTAAACAAGAACTATCCTATCATATTTCCCTGAGGTATTTCGGAAATTACCTTAAGATCTGTAGATTTTGTTCCATTAAGAGCGATATGTTGAGTCCTATCTGCAAGAAGGTCTATTTTTTTCCCTCTAGACGGCAGTTGAAGATGTCAAATGCCTTCTTGAAGTCTAAGAACACGGCATCAACTTCAGCGCCGTTGTCTCACCGCTATGGATCTGAAGGAGCAAGAGAGTGAGCTGAATTGCGAAAGATCTCTCTTTGCGGAATCCATCTTGATTTTTATACAGGAGATTTTCGTTCTTCAAAATCGACATAATTCTTTTGCATAAAACATGTCCCATAGTTCCACAACACATGGAGGCCAACGATATAGGACTGTAATTATGTACATCTGTCATACGACTTATTTAAACGAGAATGACCTGCATCTCTTTGCAGTCACTCGGTACCCTTCTTTGCTCCAACGAATTACGATAAACTATTGCTAGAAAGGTAGCTAGTTATTTCGCATAATCTTTTTAGAATTTTACATTCATCTCATCTGGTCCTGACATCCTTTCACTACTAAGCTATTGTAGATGCTTTTCTATTCTAAGATCGTTTATCTCAATGTCTGTCGTTTCCACGTTCTTACAATGACTGAAAGGAGGGGTGGCATTACAGTTTTCAGCGGTGAAACAATTTCGGAAGATCGAATTCAGTACTTCGGTTTGATCTCTGTTATTTTCCGTTTCGGTGCCTGTATGCTCACTGACTGAGTAGATGATTCCTGACAGCTCACAGATTTTATGTAAGACGAAAATCTCTTAAGTTTTTTTAGTCATATCGGTTGACAACATTTTACATTCAGGTTCATTTCCGCTTCGTTCAGTTTTAATTTGTCTGCTAGGTTTTGACTTCTGTTGAATCTGTGCTTAACCTCCCTTCGTTTACGTAGCAGACCGTGCTTGGAACATAATTTCCTAAGGCATATTGAGCGATACTTTGAATTTTCTTCATTTGTGTTCCACATCTTAGTCCTGAGGATTGAATATCTGTTGTTGACTACTGTGGTACTTTGCAATTTGTATCCTGTCAGTCTTGCTACTCAAAAGTATTTTCCTACATTTCTTAATATTCCTTGAAATACCTGTAGTCATAGATACTGTCACAGCCTTATTAACACGGATATCTTCCTCTACGTGAACTGATTCGGTAAGTTAAGGCTCGTTCGTTACTAGTAGGTCTAAGACTTTCCCTTCACGAGTTGGTTCTATAATTATCTGCTCGAAGTAAGTTTAGGACAAGACTTTAGAATAGTGTTACATAAACTCCTGTCTCCGGCAGCAGTTTAGATGGCGTGACTCTTCAAAGCTACACCTGGCAAGCTGAAGTCACCATTTATTACAACGGTATGATCAGGAAAGTTGTTAACAAAATTCTGCAAGTTTCTTCTGAATCGCTTTACCACTAAAAATCCTGAACCAGACGTTCTATACAAGGATCCGATTGCTGTTTTTGACAGACCATTGATGCTTAACTTAATCCAGATTAACTCACATTCGAGATCGCGATAACCTTGCTAAATATTATCGAATAACTGCAATAAATATACCATCACCAATGGAAACTAACCAATCCTATTCTAGTCTGAACGTAGGATTTCGTTGCTGCTCACTTCCAGTTTCAACCAACTTCTTGTTCCTAACGCTATCTGTGTTAATTATAACTTTCAATAAGCGATACAAATGCTGGGATCGTTCCTTGGAAGCTCCTGCAGTTTACTAATATCATATCAATCTTATATATATATATATATATATATATATATATATATATATATATATATATATATATATATATATATGAATGATCTGCGAGGATGAACATTCTCTGAGAAAATTGCGGTTGATGTATCTTCAGCTTTGGCAGGCAATTCGTCTCTGATCCTCTAACCTAAACGACCTCCATGTTCACGCCACACCTTTTCCACTGTCCAAGTAGCCGTTTCCTGCGTATAGTGGAGAGCCCTACAGTTCTCCACCCTATAGCGGAGGTCGTTAAATTCGCATCCAGTACCGCGAAAGAATCGTCTGACAAGGGAACCCCCCATCGCACCCCCCTCAGATTTAGTTATAAGTTGGCACAGTGGACAGGCCTTGAAAAACTGCACACAGATCAACTGAGAAAATAGGAAGAAGTTGTGTGGAACTGTGAAAAAATAAGCAAAATATACAAACTGAGTAGTCCATGGGCCACATATGCAACATCTAGGACACTAGAAACGCAGGAGCGCCGTGGTCTCGTGGTAACGTGAGCAGCTTCAGAACGAGAGGTCCTTGGTTCAAGTCTTCCCTCGAGTGAAAAGTTTACTTTCTTTATTTTTGCATAGTTATTATCTGTCCGTTCGTTCATTGACGTCTCTGTTCACTGTAATAAGTTTAGTGTCTGTGTTTTGTGACCGCATCGCAAAACCGTGCGATTAGTAGACGAAAGGACGTGCCTCTCCAATGGGAACCGAAAACATTTGATCGCAAGGTCATAGGTCAACCGATTCCTCCACAGGAAAACACGTCTAATATATTCTATACGACACTGGTGACGGCATGTGTGTCACATGACAGGAATATGTTGTCGACCCACCTAACTTGTACACTTGGCGAATGGATAAAAAGATTCTTCTACCTTGCCCGATTTAGGTTTTCTTGTGGATGTGATAATCACTCCCAAAAAAGTGATGAAAACATAAAGAGTTTGTCACAAACTGAAAATAAAAAATTAAAGTTTTCACTCGATGGAAGATTTAAACCAAGGACCTCTCGTTCCGTAGCTGCTCACGTTACCACGAGACTACAGCGCTCCTGCGTTACAAATGGCCTTGATGTTGCATATCTTCCCATGAACTACTCAGTTTGTATATTTTGCTTATTTTTTCACAGTTCCACACAACTTCTTCCTGTTTTCTCAATTGGTCTGTTCAGTTTTTCAAGGCCTATCCACTGTGCCAGCTTATAACTAAATCTGAGGGGGGTGCGATGGGGAGGTTCCCTTGTGAGCATCTGGTTTAGACTTTTCACTTTGCTCCAAACCACGGGAGAGCGAGCCATCCTGGGCACGATGCTACAAATAGTCAGCTTAGCCTGCACCCAGCGTGCGATGCTGTTTGCCTCTATCAAATCCGTTTAAGCTGTTTCCCTGTGGGCTCCATTAGCTACCTAACGTTAGAGCTTCCAATGAGTAGCATACGCGCCCTCTCCATTTGTCCTGACTGGATAGGAACATCGGCCTCTGGCCTAACAGGAGAGGCATCCTGTAAAGGTCAAACGTACTCAATGCTAGGTAGTACTTTGTACCCGTTGCTAAGGCCTAAGGAGCTCACAACTGTCCGCGACTCACTGCCGAGTGAAGACGTACAGGTCAGACGTTGCGTATCTGAAGACGCAGCGACCACCAAAGGGGATTCTAGCGGCACCAGTGGTGTCGCACGTCTCGTCACCGGTGCCCAGATGCCGTTGCAGCCTTGAGCAGTAACCAGAAGCCCGTCGACCGTGGTCAACACAGCTTCCAACTTCTTACGGACAGCAGCCAAATCTCCCTTCGTAGTCACAGCAAGCAGTCCCTATCCATTTCTTACGGTATAAGAAAATTGTATAATATCTCAGAAAATGCCGACAAACCAAACGATGTATACTCTGTGCACTACACTACAAACTAAACACATTCAACACAAACGATAGAAATATACGCTAACTCCAATAATAAAAATAAACAGCATTACTACAAACAGCTAACTAAGCACAAACTGTTCATTTCTAGCCCGCATCTCGTGGTCGTGCGGTAGCGTTCTCGCTTCCCACGCCCGGGTTCCCGGGTTCGATTCCCGGCGGGGTCGGGGATTTTCTCTGCCTCGTGATGGCTGGGTGTTGTGTGATGTCCTTAGGTTAGTTAGGTTTAAGTAGTTCTAAGTTCTAGGGGACTGATAACCATAGATGTTAAGTCCCATAGTGCTCAGAGCCATTTTTTTTTTTGTTCATTTCTACTCAGAGGTAAGTTAAGATAGAACTAAGCTAAACAATGTATACAATCTGTGTACAGCAGATAATCTGGTGAAGATCCCATACCGTACAGCAACACCCCAGAAGAGGACGGACAAGCTTAGAGTAGGCAGTCTTTTCAGTAAACCTGTAGCATTTTGTAAGTTTCCTGCCAATAAGTCGCAGTCTTTAGTTAGCTTGCCTCACAACATTATCTATGTGTTAGTTCCAATTCAAGATATTCGTAACTGTAATCCCCGAGTATTTATTTGAATACACAGCCTTTAGATTTATGTGACTTATGTAGCCGATATTTTAGGAACTATGAGCCCTTGTTAATCCTCGCTACTGTGACACACATCTTCTCTATCCAACAAGAGCTCAGAGCTATTGAGATATGCATTTTAGAGTCCATGTTTACTGGAATTTGTTTTGGTCCATAGTACCACCTCTGAAAGTTGCCTATCCTACGAGGTATGTTTTTTAAGTAAGTACCGTTTTGAAATTAAAAATGACGTGCTAAGATATCTCAATTTTATTTTTACATGAAAGCCTGTACCTTAATCTACGCACTGAGGCCATTAAAGTCTGATTCTTCCTTGTTTACGTTGTGTACCGAGTGTTTAAGATGCTTCCGATAATCTTGAGTCCCGCCGACTGAAGTACGGGCCGTTATAAGATTTCTTAGTTCTAAAGGCCTAAAAGCGATCGATATGCATCGTGAGATCTGTGCAGTTTACGGAGAAAACATTGTGAGTGATGGAACTGTAAGAAAGTGGGTCAGAGCATTTAAAGATGGCCGCACAAATGTGCATGATGAACAACGGAGTGGGCGTCCTTCGGTCGTTAATGAAAGTTTGGTGCAAGAAGTGGACAATTAGGTGAGAGGAAACAGACTCTTTACGATTTCCTCCTTGCGGGATGACTTCCCTATGTTTCTCGTAGTGATTTGTATGGCACTGAGACTGAGAACTTGAATTACCGAAAATTGTGCGCACGTTGGGTACCGAAAATGTTGACGGATGTGCACAAAACCAAACGTTTCGACAGTGCACTGACTTTCCTTGAGCGGTACCACAACGACGGTGATGATTTCTTAAGCCAAATTGTTACCGGTGATGAAACATGGGTGGCCTACGTCACACCAGAATCAAAGCAACAGTCCAATGAGCAAGGGCATCGTTTTACTGCAAGATAATGCCCGTCCGCATGAGACGAATCAGGCCAAAGATCACATCTTTTCGATGAGAAACTCGAAATCATCCTCCGTACAGCCCCGATCTTGCACCCAGCGACTACCGTCTGTTCCTGCACTTGAAGAAACACCTGGGCGGTCAACGTCTTCAAGACGATGACGAGGTCGAAACAGTGGTGATGCAGTGGTTAACAAGTCAGGCGGAAGACATATGAGGAGGGTATTCAAAAACTGGTACAACGTTATGATAAGTGCCTCAATATTGACGAAAACTATGTAGAAAAGTAGATTAAGGTACAGGCTTTCATGTAAAAATAAAATTGAGATATCTTAGCACGTCTTTTTTTTTTATTTCAAAACGGTACTTACTTGAAAAACGCGTCTCGTATAATCTTAGAGTCGCGCGGGATTAGCCGAGCGGTCTTAGGCGCTACAGTCGTGGACTGTGCGGCTGGTCCCGGCGGAGGTTCGAGTCCTTCCTCGGGCATGGGTGTGTGTGTATGTGTCCTTAGGATAATTTAAGTAGTGTGTGAGCTTAGGGACTGATGACCTTAGCAGTTAAGTCCCATAAGATTTCACACACGTTTTTTATAATCTTAGCGACAACAGTACCAATGCTTACATTCCGCTGTCAGAGGTACAAGCACGGTTTTCGCTAATAACTATAGACTCGATCGCTTGCGGCACAGGGACCCTTACTTCTAATTTATAAATTTATCCTCCATCATCCTAAAAAGTTTGTAACATCATCACGGGATCACCCTGTGTATACATACTTTTACAGGCGTCGGCATCTATAACTTTGACGCTCTGTAGCGTCATTGGATGACGTTTCTGAACATAGGTTCCTATGTAAACTTGATCTAATAAGTCTCCTCTACAACCTCTAGAACTTTGTAACATGAATTACGAAACACCCAGTAGATTAGGAACGGCAGAGGGCCGGTAACACTTCCTTGGCGAACGTCAGATGTCACTTCCGTTTTACTCGATGATTTTCGGTCACATACTACGTACGAACTGTGACCTTTCTGACAGGAAATCACGAGTCCAGTCGCACAATTGAGACGATGCTCTGCAGGCTAGCAATTTCATCAGAAGCCGCTTGTGAAGAACGGTGTCAAAAGCCTTCTGGAAAACTAGGAATATGGAATTACTCTGAGATCCCCTATCGATAGCACTCATTAATTCGTGCTGGTAAGGAGCTAGCTGTGTTTCACAAGACTGACTGTTTCTAAACCCGTGCTCGCAATTTGTCAATAAATCATTTTCTCCGAGGTAATTCATAACGGTCGAACACAATACCATCCAAAATCTTACTGCAAACCGACGTTAATGATACGTGTCTGCAATTCAGAGGATTACTCCTATTTCCATTTTTGAGTATTGATGGGACTTGTGCAGTTTTCCAGTCGGTTCGAATATTCCACCTAACGAGTGGTTGTATAGGATTGCTGAGTATGGCGCTACTATTTCAGCATATTGTGAAAGACAATCTGGTCCAGAGGACTTGCCTTTACTCATATTTTAAGTTTCTTTACTACATCGAGGGTATCTACTTCTGAGTTGCCGGTACTCATCTTGACAGCTGTTCTTAATTCGAATTCTGCAACATTTACTTGGTCTTCTTTGGTGAAGGTATTTCGGAAAACCGTGTTAAGTAACTTTGATTTAGTGGCACTGCCATAGGTAGCATTATCATTGCTACCGCGCAGTGGCTGTATTGATTGTGTCTTGGCTCTGGTGTACTGTACGTATGACCAGAATTTCTTTCGATTTCCTGCCTGATCTCGAGATAGAGTTTCGTCGTGGAAACCATTAAAAGCATCTCGCATTGTAGTCCGCACTACATTCGAGCTTCAGAAAAACATCGCCAATGTTGGACTTTCGTGTTCTCTTAAATCTGACATTCTGTTTTCGTTGCTTCCGCAACATTATTATTACCTGTCTTTGTAGCATGGGGGATCAGCACCATATATCAGTTTATTTGGTACTCATATCACAGTTGCTGTCGAGACTATTTCTTTAAATTTAAGCGTCATCTGGTCTACACTTCCATAGTCAGTTTGGAAAGACTGGAGACTCTTAGGAAAGTGTCAAGAGGATTTTTATCTGTTTTTTGAAACATACTTTGCGTTTAGTTTCGCATGTTACGGTGACTAGTCTTGTTACAATGACCTTGTGGTCATTAATTCCTGTATGCGTCATGATATCTGTTTGCTCAGAATTTGGTGCAAGGAGGTTAAGTACGTATTCGCAACCATTTACGCTTAGAGTGGGCTCGTCTACTACCTGTTCAAAGTAATTTTCGAAGAAAGTACGATTTCGGACTTTGTTTTATGCCTACCACCAACTTTAAACATTTGTTTTCGCTAACATATCGAGGAAGACTGGAGTCACCACCAACTATAATTCTATGGGTGGGGTGTCTATTTGAAATGCGACTCAAGTTTTCTTTGAAGTGTTCAGCAATTGTGTCATCTAAGTCGGGGTTCGGTAATAGGAACCAATTAAGAATTTCTTCTCGTTGTCAGGTGTAACTTCTGCCCATACTAACTCGCAGGACTATATATTTTGGTCCTTTTTTGCCATCCTCCATTTTAGTGCCATTATGATCACAGAATGTCTGGACAAAGGTTTTAGTTTTTTTTAACTTATTTAAAAATGGTTCAAATGGCTCTGAGCACTATGGGACTTAACATCTGTGGTCATCAGTCCCCTAGAACTTAGAACTACTTAAACCTAACTAACCTAAGGACATCACACACATCCATGCCCGAGGCAGGATTCGAACCTGCGACCGTAGCGGTCACGCGGTTCCAGACTGAAGCGCCTTTAACCGCACGGCCACACCGGCCGACTTAACTTATTTAACATAAGACCAAAACTTCCTATGTTTTCTGTCAGATCGGTAGATGAAATTTTGCTTTAGAATTTATTAATCGCTTCACGCATGGCTCTTCTTACGCTAATTTAGCTTCGTTTAGTTTTTGTTTGTCGGAAAATTTTCAATGAAGAACTCTGTGTTCGCAACAGCTTAAAATACGGTCATTGAACCACATCGTGTCTTTCCCATCCATCACAACTTTGCTCGGCACATACCTGTCAAAAGCCCATTATACAGTGCTCTTGAGCTTTGTCATTTGATGCTCAATGTTGTTAGTGGTGGTGAAAAAAAATTTCATGGCGAGCACTCAGGTAATCTGAAATCAGTTTGTTGCCGCTGTAGCCAAGCAGAATCATGTACCTACCTTTTTTTTGTATTCTTCTTTACAGCCGTAATAAATGATGCTGTGACGACCTTATGATCACTGACTATCTGTTCTAAGTTAATAGAATCCAAAATTTCGACCGAGTGAGGAGGTGCAACGGTTATCACACTGGCCTCGCATTGGGGAAGACGATGGTTCAAATCCGCGTCCGGACATCCAGATTTGAGTTTCCTGTAATCTCCTTAAATCACTCCATGCAAATACCAGGATGGTTCCTCTGAAAAGGCGCAACCGATTTCATGCCCATTCCTTGAAACTATCAGAGTTTTTGCTCCTTCTCTAATGACCTCGATGTCGACGGGACGTTAAACCCTAATCTGCCTTTCTTCCTTCGAAAAGTTCGTTCTTGTTTGTCACCAGCAGGCCTAAGATGTTACCTTTACGATTATCTTCTACGCTTCACTGCTAAAGGTAATTTTCGAGTAAGCTTCGGTGTAACGAAATCATCTTCCTTTTCCAGTTCCGGTCACGGATAGCGCGAGAATTGAAAGATTAAATATACATTTCAGTAGACACCTGAATTTATCTAAATTTTCCCTTGTAGTCATTGCACGAAATAAGTCTAATATCCTGACATTCTAGCGATAAGAATACTGACTCCCAGATCGACAGGAATAACATTTGAACGACTCACAGTTCCGCATTTCGTAACCCTGTCGTGGCGAACAGTTCACCTGGGAATAGCCGTTACCTCTCATATATTGTAAATGAATATCCGACACGGTGTACAGCTAGAGCAGTTCGTATTTCGTCACTGACACCGTAACTACGCCAGTCCTCTAAATACAGCTATTACGTCGATTGCTGCACGAGAACTTATATTGGATTCTATCGGGTTGTGTATTGTGTAAGACAATTCTGGCTTTCGTTCATCGGTACTGATTTGGGTTTACGTTCATGCAGTCGGTGCTATTAAATGACCGTGATCTTGGTTCCCATGTAGATAGCGGTAGCGACCCGCTTAGTTAGTGCCAGGCAACGACCCTTACTTATATACTATCTAATCAAAAGTATCCAGACACTTATTAGTGGACATTAATATAGGGGTGCTGCTGCTACGGTTGAAGGATCGAATCCTGCCCCGGGCAGGGATGTGTGTAATGTCCTTAGGTTAGTTAGGTTTAAGTGGTTCTAAGTCTAGGGGACTGATGACCTCAGATGTTAAGTCCCATGTAGTGCTTTGAGCCATTTGAACCATTGGAATATAGGGTGTGTTCACCCTTCACCTTTATGATGGCTTTAACTCTGCTGTACACACATTCAGTGAGGTGTCTGAATGTCTTTGGAGGAATGGTAGCCTATTCTTTCTCAAGAACCGATACCAGGGAAGATAATGATGTCGTACGCGGGGGTCTGCAGTGGAGTCGACATTCTGACACATCCCAAACGCATACTATTGGTATCAAGTCGGGATTCTAGCAGGCCAGTCCATTTCAAAAATGTTATTGACCACAATCCATTGACACTGATTTTACTTCATGACAGAGTGCATTGTCTTGCTGATACATACCACCATCGTCTCCGAACCATTCCTCCAGAGTAAACAGTGTACATTCTGTAAGATGTGTTGGTATACTTCCGCATTTAGCGTTTTCTTGAGCTCGACAATGGGACCATACCCTAAGTACGAAAATCACCCCCATACTGCAAAACCACATCCGTACTTCACGTTGGCACTACACACTATGGCAGGTAAGGTTTATCAGACACTTCCATTGGATTGCCACAGATTATAGCTTCCTGGTTCATCACTACAGTCATTCGTTTTCAGTCTTTCAGTATCCAGTGACGTCGCTCTTTACATCATCTTCATTGTCGCTTAGCACTGAATACAGAAATATGAAATTTATGATAAGCTGCTCGACCATTGTAACCCATTCTTTTTAACTCACTACGCATACTCATTGTGATAGATGGACTGCTGGTAACACTTTGGAGCTCACGATAATGCCTTCTGCTAATCCTACCCCATTTTTACAACCATTCTCCGTAATGTCAGACAGTCCCTGTCCATCAGTACGCGAGGTCTGCCTATTCTTGGTTTAGTTGTTGATGTTCCTTTGCGTTTCCACTTCACAACAACTTAACCAACACTTGACGTGGGCAGCTTTATATGGGTTGATAGGTCCCTGGTGGATATGTAATTCAGGTGTCAGCCAATGACTTAGCCACGCTCGAACGCACTGAGCTCTCCCAATCGATCTATTCTGCTGTTATTGGTTTTCTACTGACAACACAATGCACCCCGCCTTGTTTCATACTGGTCATGACTTGACCGAAATAAGCCTTGTTAAACCATACTTGTGGCTGGTTGTTGTTGTTTCAATTGTAAACATATATATATATATATATATTTCTGGAAGTTAAATGCAACTGCCTATGGCCCACTACTGTTCTCTTGACGTGTCGATTTCATATATGTAATGACTGCACAGTAAGGACAATTGATCTTTTTTCGTAAGGGTTTTCGATCAAAACAAATGCATTGTGACTATTTAATGCTGTCGCATAAAAAACTAATGCATTAATACGGCACAGAAAACTCCATGCAGCGAGAATTTTGCCTATTCTTCTCCATATAAAGTTCAAAATTAGAACTGTGCGTAAAATTAATATGGATTGAGTAGTAAAAGAGGGTGTTTGACATGAGAATAACATTTACTCTTGTCGAAAAGTGGATTTTAAGCTGTGTGATGTGTGTCTTGCGATGCGGCACGCATGTCATATTACGCTGATTGGATGTCAGTAGGGGAAGACTTGGGTAAGCAAAACGTTCAGTCAACAAGTTTAGCCTTTCCTATTCCTGCCTGCTACCTTGTGACAACTGACAACAATTCGGATGAGCCAAAGGATTGATTCGAGCCTCTGTTCAAGTTTTGCTCGTACGCAAGTGCTACCTTACATAACTTTGTTGGCTAATTACTTTTGAACATATTGCCAAATTCAGAGCGCCCGGATACTTACGAGAACTCTGTAAAGTTCTTTGAATTACTGCAAGTTACACCCTTTACATAATTCTTTTTTTGGATAAATACTTTTGATTATGCCTCAAAAGGAGCTTTCGGATACTTTTGAACACTAAGTACTTTTAAACACTACAACATACATCTTTTATGTAATCATTTGGATAAATATGGTGCAAGATCGAACATTTGGATACCTAGAGGGCACCATAAAGTACCTGCCAATACTCTAATTCACACCCATTACGTAATTTTTTAAAATTAATATTCTGATTATGCCTTAAAACGAGCGTTCGGATATTTCCTGCACCATGTAAGTACTTCCAATAACCGTAATATTAACCTTTTATGTAATCATTCAGATAAATATGATGCAAAAAAGATTGTTCGGATACTTTAGAGCTTTACGGCAACTTACGTAATTTTTTTGGGTAAATACTTTTGATTATCCCTTAGAAAGAGCGTTAGAATACTTTCGAGCACCCTGTAAAGTACCATTTTTGGATTATAACTTCGAGAAAGACGAGAAAAATTCAGAGCTTTCGGATACTTTCGAACTGTCTGTAAAGTATAATTTTTTGAATAAATATAGCGCAAAAAGAATTCAGAGCGAAAAAGACTTTTGAACATCCGGTAAATACTTTGACATACTGTTGCGACAAATATTCCGTACTGCCCTTTTAAGATCACGCACACGAGAGAGAATAGCAGGGGGGCAGAGCGCCTCCGACTTCTCGCAGCGCGATAAATAATTTTCCAGTCATTTACCACCCAGATTAACAGTCTGCATAATTGTGCACGAATGCGTTAAGGCGTTGCTGTTAGTTGATCTTGATACAACTATTATATTTCTTATTTCCAGGGTTCCTTTCATATGAATTTCCTCTTCAAGTCCTTACTAGTTGGAAAGAAATTTCTCGCTGAACGATGGGATAAGTTTGTTTATTTCATCTACGGTTTTTCGGACCGATTCAGCAATTTTCTGTGCGTTGTGAAGTTGACGTTTTATTTGAAACTTCGTTATCTTACGTCTTGCAGTTCTGTAGCACTGTTTTAAGTTACGTAGCCATCCACTGCTTCCCTTAAAATCACTTTAATATATGCCGCGCGTAATTTGGTGTGCATAGTGGTGTAAGTCACCATCATGCACATCGTGCTTATTGTATTTAGCATTTTCGAAAGACGAAAAGCCCAGTATTTCAAACAAATGCACCTTGTCCTTCCTTTAATATCCGTAGTTTTCTTGGTCACTACACCGCCATATTGCAGTAGCCTTATTCGAAATCTGTTCATATGATGCGGATGACCTTTCATGTACGTAATTATGTTTAGTACCCGCTCTTTGGACAATGATGGTCCTTTACTTCGTTTCGCTGGGACGGGATTTGTGGCCCCCTCTCCGATAAGGATGATCAATTACGTGGCTCGAGCACGTGTCGTCATCATTGTACACCTCATGTACGTTGTGTACACAGTCGAGCATATTCAACACCACACCTTCCACTGACTCATCTTGCAGAAACACTAATATTTCATCTGTCACTTCTCATTCCGCGAAATTCCTATGGTTCCTTTCTGACGAAATGGCAAATTCTGCAACTGTTGCTGCAAATACAGGGTGTTTCAAAAATGACCAGTATATTTGAAACGGCAATAAAAACTAAACGAGCAGCTATAGAAATACACCGTTTGTTGCAATATGCTTGGGACAACAGTACATTTTCAGGCAGACAAACTTTCGAAATTACAGTAGTTACAATTTTCAACAACAGATGGCGCTGCGGCCTGGGAAACTCTATAGTACGATATTTTCCACATATCCACCATGCGCAGCAATAATATGGCGTAGTCTCTGAATGAAATTACCCGAAACCTTTGACAACGTGTCTGGCGGAATGGCTTCACATGCAGATGAGATGTACTGCTTCAGCTGTTCAATTGTTTCTGGATTCTGGCGGTACACCTGGTCTTTCAAGTGTCCCCACAGAAAGAAGTCACAGGGGTTCATGTCTGGCGAATAGGGAGGCCAATCCACGCCGCCTCCTGTATGTTTCGGATAGCCCAAAGCAATCACACGATCATCGAAATATTCATTCAGGAAATTAAAGACGTCGGCCGTGCGATGTGGCCGGGCACCATCTTGCATAAACCACGAGGTGTTCGCAGTGTCGTCTAAGGCAGTTTGTACCGCCACAACTTCACGAAGAATGTCCAGATAGCGTGATGCAGTAATCGTTTCGGATCTGAAAAATGGGCCAATGATTCCTTTGGAAGAAATGGCGGCCCAGACCAGTACTTTTTGAGGATGCAGGGACGATGGGACTGCAACATGTGGCTTTTCGGTTCCCCATATGCGCCAGTTCTGTTTATTCACGAAGTCGTCCAGGTAAAAATAAGCTTCGTCAGTAAACCAAATGCTGCCCACATGCATATCGCCGTCATCAATCCTGTGCACTATATCGTTAGCGAATGTCTCTCGTGCAGCAATGGTAGCGGCGCTGAGGGGTTGCCGTGTTTGAATTTTGTATGGATAGAGGTGTAAACTCTGGCGCATGAGACGATACGTGGACGTTGGCGTCATTTGGACCGCAGCTGCAACACGGCGAACGGAAACCCGAGGCCGCTGTTTGATCACCTGCTGCACTAGCTGCGCGTTGCCCTCTGTGGTTGCCGTACGCGGTCGCCCTACCTTTCCAGCACGTTCATCCGTCACGTTCCCAGTCCGTTGAAATTTTTCAAACAGATCCTTTATTGTATCGCTTTTCGGTCCTTTGGTTACATTAAACCTCCGTTGAAAACTTCGTCTTGTTGCAACAACACTGTGTTCTAGGCGGTGGAATTCCAACACCAGAAAAATCCTCTGTTCTAAGGAATAAACCATGTTGTCTACAGCACACGTGCACGTTGTGAACAGCACACGCTTATAGCAGAAAGACGACGTACAGAATGGCACACCCACAGACTGCGTTGTCTTCTATATCCTTCGCATCACTTGCAGCGCCATCTGTTGTTGAAAATTGTAGCTACTGTAATTTCTAAAGTTTGTCCGCCTATAAACGTACTGTTGTCCCAAGCATATTGCAACAAACGGTGTATTTCTATCGCTGCTCGTTTAGTTTTTATTGCCGTTTCAAATATACCGGTCATTTTTGAAACACCCTGTATAATGGAATGTTTGCTTTATTTATTGTTTCCACTGCTCTCCTTTGTATCAACACCATTAGCACTGTAGCGCTGTTGTGAGTTCCTCGTCGATAAAGCAGTTGCTATGCTCATCAGTGGATACCTCCAGTCCCACTCCCTGTTGCCATTAGCAGCCAATATTGTGGTTGCATAATAGACAATATGTAGCGCGTCGAATGCCGTAAACGTCTCTCGTCTTTTGAGACCTCGCACTCAAGGGGGTCCATGTGAGAGCTCCTACCGTAGCTGCCCTTCCACTTTTTTACTTTTTCCGCAGTTTGTCTATCAACAGGTATACGATTTTATTTGAATACGCTGCGTTTGTAGTATCTTTCTAATACTGTTATTGAATCGTCACAATTTCTCATGGTAAATGCGCTTCTAGAACGTGACCGACAGTATTTCTGAATTTGCGCCAAAGATCGTCCACATCAGTGCCAGTGATCGCTGTTTTAACAGTCTTGCGGGCGCTGAGTCCTGTCACTGTAGTAGAGCTAGAGGGCGCCGAAGAACATTGTGGAAAATGGGAGTGACAATATCTGTGGAAAGCAGAGGTGTGACCTGGCAGAAAGTGGAGGAAGAAAAGTGGTGGGAGGACCGAGCCAAATGGAGAGGACTCGTCAGTACCCAGAACCGGCAGTAGCTGGAGCGAGATCCGGATACAACACCAGCAACAACAACAACAAAATGAGGAACTTTGTCTGTGCCACCAGTCCTAAACACACGGATCTCCCATTCTGCGGTCTTCTAGGATGAAACCTGCACTTATCACTACGGTTTCATCAGAATATTTACCAATGACATTTTGCAGAATTTCGTGGCAGCTTTCTATCGCTTTGATATTGTAGTGAGTGGACGATGGTCAAATCCGATTACTATAGGCCTATTTGGCTTACATTTTGCATTTAGCTTCAGATTATCGTGCATTCCGACTGTATATTCCTTATTAGACATGACAGTTCTTCTCTGTAATGAACACAGAAATACTGATGGGGTATCATCTTTACTTTCGGTATGTTTTTCATTCGGAATTTAGCATTTCGCTGCTGTTTTTTCTCGCTTCAGCTGGCCTTTTCCATAATTACATGCCTGTTCCTGCAATTAACAAGTGACAGCATTTAGTCACTTGTCAATTCTATGTAACATCGTACCAGGGTACGACTTAAATAACGTCTACCCAATAAATTGTCAACTCCCATTGTAATATGGTATTTCCCATGATAAGTAACCGAGAGAAATACAAGAGTTTTTTATCAATCTTTCCCAACGAAAACCTATAGTATCCCATGACCTTACAATAAATCGCAACCGGTTATTTGTTCGTAAATAACCGAGTCTACATGATCGTTACATTTTACACCCCAACTTCTTGCTACTCCTAGCTGCTTGTATTACATACCTAACTCCGGTTGTGCTTCATTAAAGCTGTAGCAACCTCACATATTATTAAGTCTCTTCAAGAGCACACATCTACATTTTTTTTGTACATTAAAAGCTATCTGACTGCCTGTCGCAATCGTCGAAACATCGTAAGCGATGCTAATCATTTCAACCTTGTGTGTGTCACCTAAGTGAGCCAAGTACGATCTCAGGCCTCAGCGATGGGAAATCATGCTTTCTAACCATCGACGATTAATAGAATTCTCCCCTTATGCCCTTCCTTTAACATAAATATGAGAGACAGCTGTTTCTACGATGTGATTCCATGACGACATTACAAAATTTCAAAGATAATGGAGAATGGTGAAGTATCAAATGGTTCAAATGGCTCTGAGCACTATGGGACTTTACATCTGAGGTCATCAGTCCCCTAGAACTTAGAACTACTTAAACCTAACTAACGGTGAAGTATCAATTTGAGGCAAGGTGTCCAGTTCTAGAAATGACGGAGTCTAAATTCTTAAGTGGAAATCATTCTTATGTGTAACAGTGGAATACATGTACTGGTACTGTTGCTGCTAAGATTATAGGGTAGGCAGCTTTCAGAGGTGGTAGTATGGACCAAACCAAGAAAAAAAATCTCTGGTAAACATGTGCTCTAAAATGCATGCCTCACGAATTATAGCCCCCAGCCCCACCACGCCCCGTCCCGTCCCACCCAACACGTTCACAACTTGTTCAGTAGAAGACAAATGTTTTTACAGCCGCAAAGATAAACAAGTGCTTATGCTCTTGAGGTATACATTATAGAGCTCATGTTTACTAGGTGGTTTCCTCCTTGTTTTGGTCCATACTAACCAGCTCTGCAAGTTACCTACACTACAGTTATAGCAACAACACTACTGGTACATGTATTCCACTGCCGGAGGTATAAAAACGATTTCCGCTTACAACTTCCGATTTCCTCTTTCCCGGAACACGGTCTCTTACCTCAGATTAATATATGTACCCTTCATCTCTGAAAGCTTTTAATATCATTAGACAACTACCCTGCATATAGGCATTGAATGGTTTATATTTTTAATGCTGTCATTTATGTAATATGTTCATACAATAAGGCCCCGCAGAATGCAACTTGTTGGAAGAAATTCAACGTAAAATCCAAAGCAGAAGGCTTGCTGATCTATGCAAAATATAAATTTAAACATCTTTATCCTCTTTGATGCTAAGGGTGAAAACTCTCTAAATGTTTTGTGGAAACTTAACGAAAGGATGTTACTGATATCCGTTTTATTTTTTTTTTAATATCATAAAAATTCGCAGATTCCATCAAACAGCTCTACATGGAGGAAATAAGGTGTTGCAGTGTATGAGATTCACAGTCATTGTCAGATTTATTTATTTTTTCCCCCTAGTGGATGACTGGTCGGTGTAGTAGCACAGGCCTCTCCTAACTCTGCTTCTTAATACAGAGCAACCAGGTTTCTTACGGACACTTCACATACCGTGATGCGGACGGGGCCGGCCGCGGTGGCCGAGCGGTTCTGGGCACTTCAGTCTGGAACCGTTCGACCGCTACGGTCGCAGGCTCGAATCCTGCCTCGGGCATGGATGTGTGTGTTGTCCTTAGGTTAGTTAGGTTTAAGTAGTTCCAAGTTCTATGGAACTGATGAACTCAGATGTTAAGTCCCACAGTGCTCAGAGCCATTTAAACCATTTTGATGCGGACGGGCATTTTAGCGCATTTGCTCTGGAGGAGAGGCATTGCCTATGACAGGGGATAAAGCTATACGTACACTGATAATCTCGAGCTGGATATTTTACCCAACAGTTTCTTGTAGCAGCTTATAATTGTTCAGTAGCAACCAAGAAAGGTTTCAAAGAATTTTACCCATTTTAATCTGCATCTGGAAACAGCGACTGCAGTGCATTACATTCTGATTAAAATTACACAGTCCAGTCACTTTAATGCGACAGCCTGTCAAAAGCACGAATAACCACGTTTTTCAGCGCAGACGTGGAGGAATACATTAAGTGAGGTTCTGGAAGGTACAGACAGAGATATGGAACCATACAGACTCCAGTGCCGTGGCCAGCAATGCTAAATTTCTCGGCTGAGGATCCGTACCACGAACAGCCCGATCGAGGTGGCCCCACAGATTATCGATTGTGGTTCAGTATGGGGAGTTTGGTGGCCAGGGAAGTGTAGTAAATTCCTCCTGCGAGCCGTGTGACACGTGGTATTGCCCTGCTGGTAGGTGTCAACGTGCCGAGGTGAAAAAGTACGTGTAGGGGTGGACATGATGCCCAAGGATAGATGCATAATGGTGTTGATCCATTGTGCTTCCAAAACGACGAGATCACCCAGGGAATGCCACGAAAATATTCACCATACCGTAATGCTCCCTTCACCGGCCTGGACACTTCCGACGATTGTCGCAGGGTGCTTGCCAACCGTACACGCCAACGGCCATCTTTGATCAGAAAAGGTCACTTGTCGCCACTCAGTGCACGTACATTTGCAGTAATGGATTGCAAATTCCAGCGTTCGTCACCAATAAAAGAGTCAACATGGGTGCGTGAACCAGGCAGCTGCTGTGGAGGCCCATAAGCGGCAACGTTCGCCGAACGCTCGTTGAGGAGACACTGTTCGCAGCCACTGGTTCATCTGGGTGGTCAGTTCTATTCGCCTGTACACATCTCAGTAACCGTCGTTCACCTCTGTTTTATGGGGCCCATGGTGCACCACTGTTGCCTCAGTGCTAGTTGTGGATAGCGCCAGTTAGCCATGCACAATGTACTTTAACCACGGAGGCACGCGAACAGTTTACACAACTTAGCCGTTTCGAAAATGCTTACTTCCTTGGTCCGAAGGCCGATGACCATACCATTTGAACGTCAGATAAATCACTCCGTTGCCACATTATGACAATGACTGAGCTTATCCCGTATCCCCCGGAAACTGTCTATATAGCCTCCACTCCTAGTACTTCCACCTGTCATCTGTGAGTGGTTATTGCACGTTGACTAATATAGGCGGTGGTTACATTAATATGACTGGACCGTAATTTACCTCCCAAATCTATGCTAGACCAAATTAAAAGAAAGTTTATGACGCTGGACATATGGATGGGCATTAGTTGAAGATACATGGTTTCAGTGGAATCTGCTACCGGCAGTAAAAGAACGGCAGTTCTACAGAATGTCCCGATTCTGAATGTATTTATCGAAAACAAACACACCGTAACATAGCTATTGGATAAAAGGGTGAAAAAGCGAATATCCGTCGCCAATCAAATTAACACACATTGCGATTTAGGGGAATAAGTATCGGAAACAAGATAATTTAGTTACGATTTTGTAAACTACACAAATCTCGGCCTCACCGCTCGGTTGCATGTGAATTACGTTCACTGCTATTATCATAACTTCCGACAGTTCGTAAACAATAAACGTAATATATAGCTACACAAACATTTACGTGCAGGAAACCAGAGATAGTAAGTGTATCGTATCAATATTACTTCTGAACTTCACGTCAGATGGTTAAATTCGGTGGTTTAACTATTTTATCTGACCACAGATAAAATATGAGAGGAGCCGAAAGGGTACAGAAATTATGAGATAAGAGAAATGTCTGAAAAACACCTTACACTTTGTACACGGTCAGTGACACTCTTTCCATTTCCATATATAACATTAACTTGCCGTGAAACAAGCTAATGTTACCCTCAGAGGATTTCGAAAATTGACCGCGCGTGTGTCTAATGGACAGAGGTATTGGACCATAGTTTTGAATATAGTGAAATTAACAGAAAAACTGAACGGACTTTAACCTTGGGAGTCAATGAAAGTGGTAAAATCTTAAGAGAATGAAAAAATGAACGATCGCCAGCCCAATTATGCACATTTATTTGCAAACATATGTTCAAGAAAATTGGATATTGGTTATTGAAGTTTCTTTTGTTGACATTTCTTTGAACATCTCACAGGATACAAACTGATAGTGCACTGTCAACTGTGTGGAGCAGTAATTAGCAATAACGCACGCACCAGTGAATTATAGGAAGCAAATTTGCACCAAGCTCATTAATGACAGCTACACTCAAGATCATTTCTCAATCAAACACTGAAATGTTACTGCATGAAGCGCAGACCTAAATTTGGACACGAAGGTCTTTTATTTTAACTGATATGAAAAAAAAAAATAAAGATGGATAATATCATAAATACACTGTTTAAACTCTTCTAGATATATCAGTTTTCCCAGGCAACCTTAATAGTTCAGTTTATTCCTAGTAAGTGGAAAATATGATAGGGGACCCATAAACTAGTACAGTTTTAGTCAATGCTCTGATTATTACAGTGGAAAAGACTATTTCAAAAATCTAATCATTCACATCATTTGGAGTAGTTAATAATTTACTTTGTAAGACACTAAAATACAACAGTGGGCTTAATTACCTTCAAAAACAAGGAACCATTCATGATAGAAACGGAAATATCACTATTTTTGAAAATGAACTTAACCTACTTGCCTTTTTTATCGACTGTGAAGCAGGTATTTTAGACAATATTTACACAATCTTCCACTGTATTCCTACAAAACTAAGGATACTTTAGCAAAATCCTGTCGAACTTCACTTTTGTTGTTTTAACTTTACCTTTTACTATTCCTTTTACATTAACCACTTGAATACAATAATTGTTCATCTAAATCAGGATATTTGGTTGTAGTAACACTTAGGTGAGGACCCTGCATAGGTTTGTGATGAGGATAGAAAATGTGGTTCTGGACACAAATTTGTATTTGTGATTATGATTAAAACCACATGCAAATTAACTGGTCCATGCCCAGGTACATTACTGAATGTATGAAGTGAAGCAGTGGCCAAGATCGGTGACAAGCGACAAGGCGGCTAACTGTACTCACGGCTCTTGATGTTCGAATGCTCTGTAAGTCTCTTCTTGGCTTCGGATTTTCACCATCTTAGAGCCATTCCTTTTTGCCGAGAATACCAAAAAACAGCTAGATACACATCCTAGGCAAATCCTTTTTAAAGTAGCTTCCAATTGCTTCCCTTAGCACCGTCGAAGTGTACCGTGCTGCGGCTAGCCACATACTGCGTACCGTTCATACAAAGGAGCCGCTCAGTTCGACCGCCAAAACCACCTTTTACATCGCGCCACGCCACCTCCGTTGTGAAATGACTTCCCTACATCTATTACACATTACAAATACAAGTGCTTTAAACATGAACCAGCTTTCAATAAACATTTCCCTTTTATGAACATACGGTACACATATTTTATCATTTTAACAAATCATTTTGCTTTGTTCCATATATACGTTACAAAACTAAATTTCCTGTCAAATCAAGGACTCTGAATAACAAAGAATACACACTCCATAATTGCAGAGACACAGTTACACAATATAAACCTACTTCTAATATATATATATATATATATATATATATATATAAAGTGTTACACATGCACACGATGAACACTGCACCTTTCGTTTATACCAGTAAAAACTTCAAAAACTAAGCACAATCGACGTTTGTTCCTCCCCATTTGAAAGTACTAACCAAATCAGGCTTGGCAGACCTCGACGGTCAAGTTCTTGCCCTTCTAAATGTTTTAAACCTAATAGCTACAAACAAGCCTGACCTTGTCGACAAGGTCATTATAGGCAATGAGATTAGTGATCATAATGTCGTAACAGCGAAATTGGTAACTAAAGGTAATAAATTCCATCAAGAAGTCCAGGGAGTATTTTTCCTGGACAGTGTAGGTAATCAGTTGTTAGCATCCCATTAAGAATGAATTGACATCATTTTGTTCAAATATGATGGACGCAGAGGAATTATGGGCAATGTTTAAACTGATTGTAAAACGCTCTGGAGAAAATGCGTCCCGAGTTAGTGGATTAAGGACGGAAAAGACCCACTGTGGTTTAATAAATAAAAATTGGAAATAGTGTTGAGGAATCAGACTGATGTACTCCGGTTCAAAAAATAATGCGCAAATAACGGCAGGCAAAAGTTAATAGAAATTCGTGCGTCTGTAAAAAGATCGATGCGTGCAACATACAACTTCTACCATCACACCTTCGCAGAAGATCGTATTAGAAATCTGAGAAAATTATGGTTCTAGGGAAAATTGCTAAGCGGGTAGAAGGTTTACATTCGGCCACTCGTTGACCTGTGTCAATAGAAGACAACAAAAGGAAAGCCGATGTATTGGACTTTGCGTTTAAGGAACCATTCACGCAAAAGTATCGTACAAACATACAGTCGTTTAACCGTTGCACAGACTCCCAATTGGTGGACGTAGGGATAGGTACCTCTGACGTAGAGAAGCAACCGAAAGGTTTGAAAGCAAGTTACCAGGTTCCTATCGAACCCCAGTTACTCTACGGTAATACCCATACCCTTCGCTTGCACTCATTGCGAATCTCTCGCCAAGCGCAAAGTCCCAAGCGACTTGAAGAAAAACGCAGGTGACTCCAGTACATAAGAAGGTTAGAAGAATGTACCCGCAAAATTAGAGACTAATATCCTTAAAATTGGTTTACTACAGAATTCTTGAACATATTCTCAGTTCGAATATCAAATTTCCATCAGACCGAAAAGCTTATGTCATCAAATCATCAAGATTTCAGAAAGCATCGCTCGTGCTAAACTCAGCTTGCTCTTTTCTCACATGATATATGCCCAACTATGGATGAAGGACAACAGGCAGATTCCATATTCTAGTTTTCCGAAAAGCATTTGACACGGTGTCCCACTGCAGACTTAACGAAGTTATGGGCTTATTGAATACTTCAGATACGTGAGCTGTTCGAGAAGCTCTTAAGTAATAGAACCCAATACATTGTCCTCTACGGCGAGAGCTCATTAGAGACGATGGTATCGTCAAGAGTGCCTCAGGGTATATAGTGGCAGGACCACCGATATTATTTTACACACACACACACACACACACACACACACACACACACACACACACACACACACACACACCGAAGCATTCAGAGGCGTTCTGCAAGATTTGTTACTGGTATGTCCTATCAACACGTGACTATTACGGAGGTGCTTGTGTACTCAAATGGTAATCCCTGTAGAGTATTAGACATTCCTTTCGCGGAACACTATTGAGGAAATTTATAGAACTGCGATTTAAAGCAGACTGCAGAAGTATTATACCGTCGCCAACGTTCATGTCTCTAAGGACCACGAAGATAATATACACTAATGGCCATTAAAATTGCTACACCAAGGATAAATGCAGATGATAAACGGGTATTCATTGGACAAATATATTATACTAGAACTGACATGTGATTACATTTTCACGCAATTTCGGTTCATAGATCCTGAGAAATCACTACCCACAACAACCGTAATAACGGCCTTGATACGTTTGGGCATTGAGTCAAACAGAGCTTGGATGGCGTGTACAGGTACAGCTCCCCATGCAGCTTCAACACGATACCACAGTTCATCAAGAGTAGTGACTGGCGTATTGTGACGAGCCAGTTGCTCGGCCACCATTGACCAGACGTTTTCAATTGGTGAGAGATCTGGAGGATGTGCTGGCCAGGGCAGCAGTCTAACATTATCCTGCTGAGATGTAGGGATTCGCAGGGATCGAATGAAGGGTAGAGCCACGGGTCGTAACACACCTGAAATGTAACGTCCACTGTTCAAAGTGCCGTCAATCCGAACAAGATGTGACCGAGACGTGTAACCAATGGCACCCCATACTATCACACCGGGTGATACGCCAGTATGGCGATGACGAATACACACTTCCAATGTGCGTTCACCGCGATGTCGCCAAACGCGGATGCGACCATCATGTTGTTGCAAACAGAACCTGGATTCATCCGAAAAAAAAAAAAAAAAAAAAAAAAAAAAAAAAAAAAAAAAAAAGTGACGTTTTGCCATTCGTGCACCCAGGTTCGTCGTCGAGTACACCATCGCAGGCGCTCCTGTCTGTGATGCAGCGTCAAGGGTAACCGCAGCCATGGTCTCCGAGCTGATAGTCCACGCTGCTGCAAACGTCGTCGAACTGTTCGTGCAGATGGTTGTTGCCTTGCAAACGTCCCCATCTGTTCACTCAGGGATCGAGACGTGGCTGCACGATCCGTTACAGCCACGCGGATAAGATGCCTGTCATCTCGACTGCTAGTGATACGAGGCCGTTGGGATCCAGCACGGCGTTCCGTATTACCGTCCCGAACCCACCGATTGCATATTCTGCTAACAGTCATTGGATCTCGACCAACGCGAGCAGCAATGTCGCAATACGATGAACTACAATCGTGATAGGCTACAATCCGACTTTTATCAAAGTCGGAAACGTGATGGTACGCATTTCTTCTCCTTACACGTGGCATCACAACAACGTTTCACCAGGCAACGCCGGTCAACTGCTGTTTGTGTATGAGAAATCGGTTGGAAACTTTCCTAATGTCAGCGCATTATATGTGTCGCCACCGGCGCCAACCTCGTGTTAATGCTCCCAAAAGCTAATCATCTGCATATCGGTTACATTTTGCGTCTGTAGCACGTCATCTTCGTGGTGTAGCAATTTTAATGGCCAGTAGTGTAAGAAAAATTAGGGCTAATTCAGAGGCATATAGATTGTCGCTTTCCACTCGCTTCGTCTATGAATGCAACAAGAAACGAAACGACTAGCAGTAGCGCAAAGTATCCTCCGCCATACACCATACGGTGAATTGCGGAGTATGTATACAAATATGGATGTAGATCCAGATATAAACGTGTTTTTTTTTTGGTAGGTCGTACACAGAGCACTGGGTTCACTGGCCTATTACAAGGATGCAGGTTCATAGAACCAAGCTCGTGGCAACAAGGCAACAGATTCAGCCATCACGTTTGTTGACTGCACATTTCTTTAAGCATGGGCGTGTACTAATATGATTCAAAGGCAGACTCCTCTCTGATTGCAGTAGCTCCAAGCACTTGAGGAGGCTATCAGCATTTACGTCTTTCTTGTAAGAAGGTCAGCGAGAAACATTTCATCGTTGTCGAATCTGTTTGTTAAAGAAACACAAACAAACGCTCCACTTCATGAGAGATTACCCAGTCATGCCGTTCGTTTACAACTAAAACGTTGAAATGTTCGTATTTTAATGTGAAGTTGGAACCTTTCCAGCATCCTCTCGTAGTCAGATCAATTTTACTCTGAGTTTAAGACTCGCGCTGGTAACGGACACATTTCAAATTACCGCCCGACTGTGAGTAATTAGAGCATTAAACCCTAATTTACAACATACTGTTGGACATAACGCACTGTGGCAGTAAACGGCAGTTTACAGGGGTGTGTGGCGCTGTATAGACATTCACCTACCTGGCCATACTGCGTCCTCGAAGGCCAGCTGCACTTCCCCCAACCAGTCAAACTCACCTTACCGTATCCCTAGTGCATTATCAGTACGCTGCGCATCGGAATGTAAATTCTGCCTAGTTAAATTTTCAGCACAATCGTACTTTACGAATTTTTTGAAATATACCGATAAAAAAAAAGAATAATTTTGGTAGATGTCATCCATATTGTCGAGGCCCAGTGTCCTTAGAATAAGCAGTTGTACATTGTTAATTACATCGAAACAAAATTAAGGATGGCGCTTATCAGAATCTACAGAACTTGTTCAAAAGCGAGTGTGCCAAAACCAGTGGCACAAAGGCCAGACACGAAATTTCACTTACGTAAGAATTTGTGTCTTATAAATGCCACAACACAGCTAATCTATGTTTTATCAATTCCGACACAAAGCTAGTGCCCTGTTCCATGATTACTGAAACACCGAAATTCAACAACCAATTATTGATCAGTGTAAGTACTATAACGTTAGCTTTTTGATTCAAAAATACTGATCGTTGCTACATAGCAAGAACAAATGCTCAACAATCTGGGTGTAGCATTCCTTACTAGTGTTTGGCCAAAAGGTCCGAAAATACCCATTCTGATCTTCTGAACAGGCTTACGTTCGTCTGGCAACCTCTGTAGTGATATGTTGATAACCTAAATCTGTACATTGCACATATGGCACAGTTTCTCTCTTACTGTTATATGTTTGCTTCGTGTATTCTCCACCAGCAACACTCAGCTGCTCTCCTGTCTGTTGTCCACTTCATGTCTAGATAACTTGTGATTGTGCACTTTAATACTTCTTCCTGTAGCACAGCAGGCACTACAATGTGTGGCCCATGTCCTTCACAATAAACCATCATGACTGTCAAACTGGGACTCCATTGCAAGTAGCTTGCTCTCTGCTTCTGCAGCCTTCTGTCCTTGCCACTCCACGAGGCTATTATCCAGTGTTGCATGACACCAAGAGATGAGATGCGAAGTCAGATAGGAATCCACATGCACAGGCGTAGAGAGGGGGTATGCGTGAAAAAATTCGGTGCAGTTTCAGTCTTGTGATGGCAGTACTTACTGCGTAAGTGCTAGGATAAAATGTATGTTCTGATATTGTCTTCCGCCAAGTGGTAGGTTCGTGCAGTTATCCGAGTTTTTTTTTCACACTCGGAAGCACTCTAGCAGAGATACATCGCCAATAGCGCCACATGTGTGGACACGACATGTGAGCGACAGTATGGTAGACGATGGTGCAGGAAATTCGCTGAAAGACTAACCAATATTCACAACGAAGACCACAGAGGCCGACTATCCCTGGTGACATCAGAACTAATGGAAAGTGTGCGGCAAACAATTTTGCACCACCGGTGCTTTACACTTTCAGAACTCTCCTCAATTCCATTACAAGTCTCCCTTGCTGTTGTATGAAATTCTCTCCTGGTGGCGTTATTTTCATAAATCTTGTGCAAGATGGGAGCCAAGGCAACTGACAGATGAACAAAAAAAAAAACCCAATGTCTAGCCACAGAATTGACATTCCTACAGTGGTTGGCAGAGAGGGGATGAGTTTCTCGACCATCTCACTGGAGATGACACATGGGTGCCGCATGCCAGAGTAAAAACGAAACAGCATTCCATCCATTAGCGGAATAGCGGTTAACCTGTGAAGACCAAATTCATACAGTCTGTTAAGAAAATCATGTTAATTACAGCTGTAGCATGTCGTCAAGTAAATAAAGGGCTCAAATTAACTGCGTGATGTGATAAAACCCAAGAACTGGCTTACAGTAACGTTTGTTAAACCTGTCTTCAACTGTATTTCAGATGGACATGTTTATTTTGTTTCGTCTAAACTAGTGGGTCCTCGGACGCTCCACTATATTTTCATGCATAATTCTGAGACGCCGTCTCGTTTCATTTATATCATACCTGATTAAAAGCTTTGCACTATCCAAAGGCAACTTGAGTAGCCGAGTAATGAACATTGTCAGGAATTTTCCCGTCTCCTCCCACCCTCTCGGTTGCCTCTAATGAAGGGAATAAACGTAATGAAGGAAATAAACGTGACTCAATATTCACTACACTCTCCTCAGCATTGATAGAGGGACCCAAAGGTCTGTTTACGTTTTAAAACACACTATTTCAGGGAATAGGGTAGACAGGGAGGTAAAACTTGACACAAACCTGAAGTGACATGGAGTTTTATTGAAACAAGATACAAATGCAAAAATTGGGGAACACATGGTGCTAGACAACAAGATGTCAGTTAAGCCGCATGAGAATCGTGTATACAATGTCAGCGTGATTGGTGGGAGGTACGCCGATGTGTTACAGGGTCTCATCATCCCTAGCCTGGCTGATAAATATACGCTGGAATGTACGACTTATGTTGTATGCCGCTCTACTCCACATTACTACCCATGTGAAAGATCACATTCGCACGTCACTTGCTTGGGATCTCGTGAAGATCCGCCTCCCAGATCCCCATATTTCAATCTGTGTGATTATTTGTTGTGTGGATACGTGAAGTCCCAAGTCTACCGCGATCGACGGACCTCATTAGGGATACTAAAAGACAACATCCTCTGACATTGGCGGCTACTACTAAATTAGCAATATACCGATACTGTTATTCCTGTGAAAGCATTTTTGTGACTGTGACTGTCCAATGAAAAGGTACCGGACCGTTTTCCCATTCTGGAAATGGTGTTATTGAGAGGAAACAATAGCAAAACAAACGGGAATCGAACCCAGGTTCTATTAATAATCACCTCATTAGGGTGTAATTACGTAAAAGGAAACGGTCGACAGCCCAGTTAGGCAAAATTGTACCCAGTATTATAGTGGTTCATGAAAAAAAAAGTTAACTACATGGGTTCACTTAACTTGATCCTAAACTTGTTTTGCTGATAAGATACAAGGCAGCAGCAAAATTCAGCAAGTAATGTACCAGTGAGTTGTCTTGAAATGCACAGGACAAGTATTAATGTGTTCAGGCACAACTGTGTCAATAATAGTATCTAATTTACAGTAGGACAGTGATAGTTACAGGTAAATTATTAAGTAGTTTCACTGCTGTGTTTATTATTTGGATTCTCGAATAATATTCAGTACCTCATTTTATAGCTCAAATGGAGTATGTGACACCTGTATCTAGTATAGTCTGAATAATTGAAGCCAGTTACTTATTCTTGATTGCATTTATTTTAATATGACATTTAAATCTGGTTTAACAATTTTGAAGGTGACCCAGAAACTAATTCATCGGTAAACTGAGATCGCGCCTGAACACTTTAGTCATAACACAATATGGTAAATACTGTTAACTACGTAATACATGAAACTGTAAACACTTTTCAATAAAAGAATCTGAACTAAATACTTGAACTGTCCATTCACGAAACCTATGTGGAATATTTCAAAACTTATACTCACTAAATAATTGTGTACTTTATAACTCCACTTTGCTAACTTTTGTGAACGAAAACAATTGCTTTTTCAGTTCATTGAAACGGGATACTTTGATTCATTGTAGCACTTCGGATAAGACCCTCTCTTAGTAAATGATTAAGTATAAAATATGGTGGCTGACCACAAAGTTTATAGAACACAAATTATTGCAAACAACAGTGAAGTATCCGCGCTAACAGAATACAAATGCTGAAAACCCAAGTTCTAAAATAGTTTATTACACTCACCAAAACGAAACAATAATATAGTTTCCAAAAGAGCGACAGACTCAATCCTAACTGCGGATCGTCACCAATATAGTAACAAATAAGGGAAAAAAAAAAACAAAAAAGTGGTTCTGAGCACTATGGGACTTAACATCCGAGGTCATCAGTACCCTAGACTTGGAACTACTTAAACCTAACTAACCTTAGGACATCACACACAGCCACGCCCAAGGCAGGATTCGAACCTGCGACCGTTGCGGTCACGCGGTTCCAGACTGTAGCGCCTAGAACCGCTCAGTCACTCCTGCCGGCAAATAAGGGACAAGAGCCGACTCTTCACAGAGAGAGGTCACAATCATACAATGTCAAGATGTTCGTCGATTATACCAACTCCATCGGAAAGCGATCTCCCAGCTAGAAGAGGGGTCTGGCCGTGGCTGCTGGGGTGGTAGTTCAGCATACGTCCAACCAGTGGGACGAACTGCCCTTCGCCGGCGGTGCGCCTCCCTATAAAGCCCGTTTGGCGTATTTATCTGCCGGAACTATTTGCGATCACGTGCCTGGCGTAGCAAAGTAGTTCCTGGGCTTGTTGCGACCTCTGGAGAATCTGTTCTGCAGGCCCCGCGAACGGGTAGCGGCCCCTGGCGGCCTTTGGTGGAGACCTGGTGTTGTGCTGTGTTGTGGCTGCCGGTAAATATTTGTTTTGACAACACAGACGACGTAGGTTTTCCTGGTGAATATGCGTACTGTGATGCAGGAACATCCTTGTTGGTTGGTCGGGAAGTGAGATGCCGATGCAGTAGGCACTACGATGTCTGAAGTCGGCGGCCACAGCAAACACCATACAACTAGTCCATGCAGATTATACAGTACTAAACTGATAATTTGATTTGAAGGTGGAGACAGCGTCGATCTCCTGTGCTATTAAAAAAAAGGCGGCATCAGAGGCTACAGTATGTAATCCTGCAGTTCTTCTCGCCTCTTTCAGTTCACAAGATGCACACCAATTGCCTGCTAGCCACCGACTGACTCACACCACACAGGAGCCTTGCAGTTCGGCCGTCAGATCCACGTTTTGTATTCCCACCAGTTCCATTGCGGAGGGACTTCCCTCCAAGTTTTACATGATTACAAACCTACTTTCCTTGTGCACGAACCAGTATTAGACTTACAGTATTAACTTAGATTCCTTTACAGTACATTACTCTTGAAAGTACATTCATAAATTAATTAGTATTTCATAATTTATCATAAATAAAGAATAAAATACTTACCTCAAAGAGCATAGTTATACAGAAATCTCAGTAAGGAAAAACAGACAAAGAAGTCAGATAAGACCATTATATGTAATATCGATAATTGTGTTATAATCGGACTGCAATTTCTCACAATACCTACTGGTATGCTGTATAGTGATGTTCACAACGTTGTACCTCGACTACAGATATACGATGGCCGACATGATGCACATTTGTTGTATAGAATATCGTCTTCACTAAACATCAGTTGTTACGATAATTATTGGTTTTGTATCATATAAAGAGCCATCTGTTGGTCATTTGTGCACTTTATTTCGTTTTCAGTAAAACCCTATATCATTTCAAGCATGTGTGCAAATTTTTACCTCTGTACCTACTTTCCTATGTGAAGTATTGAGTTTTCAAATGTTAACGGACTTTTGGGTCACTATGTAAAACTAACGAAGCGTAGTGATTTCCGTTGGGTATTATAACATGCAGGAAGTAGGGGTATTATTATCATTTACTCAGCAGCAAAAAAAGACTCTAGGGATACCGCTGTTCAGCATCATTCTATGTACATGCTCTCGTCTCATTTGCAAGAAAGAAAATGATGAGTCAGTGATTAAAAGAACGGCCTCATGTAAATAACAACAATATATCTCAAGTAAAACCCACCAAAATACTTGATGTTTTTCCATCCTTATAGTAAGAGTACGTTATCCACACTATGCGTAGAATAGGCCATTGGGATGTGACTCAACTACCTTCTTAGACAAGAGCACCCACCAACACTCAGTGCTTGAAATGAAATACCACCGTACATCATAATTTAAAGCGATGTATTTCATACGCTGATTCGATAGCAACATTTCGAATTTCGAGGAACTACCATCAATTACATATGACAACAAAACAAACCTTAAACTTCTCCAATTTGACATTGATCAAGATCTCCTGATTAACCTGCCTAGTAAAGAGATTTTAATGCGCAAATAACTGACTGATTCGTCCGTTTGTGGCAATAGATCAATCGATATTAATTTGTCTCTAGTTTTTCTTAAGACTGGGTTTATTTTAGATTTATTTTGTTTACCTTAAGAGTGTGTGCTTGCACTTGCAAACAAACATACATATTGAGGATTTTAAACAATAAGTTTTAAACAAACTGCATCCCTTACTTCACCATTATTTTTACATCCGAGACCTATTACAGAAAAATGATTGATAAACTGATTATGTGTGATCTGTATGAAATCTGACCTTTGCAAATCATTTTGAAATATCTAGCAGAGGGAACATATTTTTGTGCCATATAGCAAAATTTCTCCCAGTTCCATTCACAGACTAAGCGTGAGAAGAATGATTGCTTCTACATCTTCGTGCGAGCTGTTATTTACCTAATATTAACAGAATCTTCCGTCGGTTCTTGGTAGAACAACATTATAATAAATGAAAAGCAGCAGTTTGCTTTTGTTCTACAATATTAGGTACAATAAAAGTAATAAAAGTAATATTGTAGAACAAAAGCAAACTGCTGCTTTTCATTTATTATTTACCTAATTTTATCTGCATGGTCTCTATGGGAAGATGTGTAGGAGCTTGCAGCTTGTGCCTTGTTACACGGTTCTTAAAGTTTGCTAAGTACTGTCTTTACTCGAATTAAGTTTTTTCAGCATTTCTTTCACATTCACATTCTCCTGCCAGTTAAACAATCCTGCACCATTTGCACCAAGTTCCTTTGTATACACTCAATGTTAAGCCGTCCTCACATGGGACGTGTTTCCATGATGAAGCATATCATGGTTGGTGCACGCTTAGAAACGAGCTGATGTTCCACACAACACATGCTTCTCATTATAACTGCAGTGTTCGCCAACAGCAGTTGTCGGCTGAATCTGGCTTGCAAATCACAATTTGTTCACGAAAATGGAAGCGCATAAAACTTCTAATTAGCTCTGTTAATAAGCACATTTCCCCCTTTGTCCATACCATACGCTAGACATTTTTTTCAATTGTTATATACATACAAAAATTTATATGAATAAACATTTTACAAGTCAAAAAGGAAAGTTCCTTGCCCAGTCAGTAAGGTCGACAAGGACATTAAATTTTAAGACTTCCATTACAAATACAGGGTGTTTCAAAAAGAATGACCTTACTTCAAAACCACACATTTATTAATAAAAACATACTACAAACATAGGATACATTCTAAAATACCCACAAAATCCTAAAGTTGTAGATATGCTAATATAAATGCTAGATGTGTCCACCACCAGCAGCATGAAAAACATGTAGACGATAGCTAAAGCCCTTGCAAACTTCTCACAACGTATCAGCTTTTACAAAAGTTATGGCGGCTGTTATTCAGTTCTTCACTTCTTCTGCGTACATGTTAAAGAGGAGATGACCTCATTTTCCGTCACACATCCCACAAGAAAAAATCGCATGAGGTCATGTCTGACGATCCTGGAGGCCAGGAATACAAGGCAGTGTATCGAGGTCCCATGTTACCTATCCAGAGTAGAGGAAGAGTGTCATTGAGAAAATGATGTACGTTGTTGGAGCTACACGGAAAATGCCAGTTGTGCAGAATTTGAAGATATCTCATTCATGTCACTGTGGGACCATACACTTTTTTGCGATAAACGGCACAAAAAGCGTTTACTTTCGGTCATTCTCTTTCGTGATTAATAATATTAGTCGGCTGATTTGGGAGAGGGGACCAAACAGCGATGTCATAGGTCCCAACAGATTCGAGAAGGATGGGGAAGGAAATCGGCCGTGCCCTTTCAAAGGACCCATCCCGGCATTTCCCAGTAATGATTTCGGGAAATCACGGAAAACGTAAATCGGGATGGCCGAACGCAGGTTCAAACCGTCGTCCTCCCAAATGCGCTTAATAATGTCGTGGGGTTTCTGGAGTCCCCATATGCACATGTTATGTCGGTTTACTTTACTGCTAACGTGAAATGTTGCGTTATCATTGAAAATGAACCTTGGTAAAATGTATTGTCTTCCATGTCCTCTAGTACAGCACTGCTGAAGTCAGCCGTTTCCCTTTCATCACCAACCTGTAGAGCTTGCACTAATTGTAGTCTATATGGTTTATAGACCAAAAGACGCCCTAACATTCGCCAGACAGTCGTATGAGGTGTAGCCAGTTCTCTTCTTGGGCAGCGAGTAGACTTTTTTTTTCCTTTATTGAATTTCAATTCCCCCCTTTGGGGAGGAGCTGGCAGCACAGCAGCTTAATATGCCGCTCTTCAGCCTACAGAAGAGTTAAAAACATAATGAGAAGATAACAAACAATAAAAAGAGGCGATAAAGCGGTGACTTTTGAAAGCAGTAAAATGCCGGAAAGTTGTGGAAGTGAAATGTAAACACCAAGCGTTGTTGATGCTAATTAAGACACACAGTAAGTATACAGGTACAATTAAAAAACACAGCGACAGTCTGGTTTCTGTTCGCAAGAGATAAAAAAATTACACCTGGTGACAGTATGGTTTCTGTTCGCAACACTTAAAAAAGGGGACGCACAACACTGAACACTCACTTAAACACTGCACTATAGAGTAAGACACAAAGATGACACACCACAGCCTAAGGCAGATGGGGGGGGGGAGGGGGGAAACCTGGGCAGATGAGAGGAAAAGAAAAGGGGGGAGGTGAGGAAAAAGCAAAGGGGGGGGCAACCGATGGAGGGAGGGAGAGCACACATAAAAAGGAGGGCAGGGCGGATGCGAGAAGGAGTGGAGAAGGCAGAGGAGGGGAAAGCAAAAGAACTCAGGGGAGAGAATGGAGTCAAAGATGGGGTAGGCAGGGAAAACAGGATGAAAGGCGGGGGGCGGGGGGGGGGGGTGGAAGAGGGAGCCCAGCAAAAGGACACAGGTAGGGGTGGGAAGTGAAGATCAGAGCTGATAAGAGGGATAAATGGAGGGAGAGAGTGCATCATCCAGGTGGGGACTTGACAGAAGCTATCTTGGAAATGGATACAAAGAATGTAGAGGTGGAGGGTAGGGAGGACACAACAGTGAAGGCACAGCAATGGGCGGGGGTTGGAGATGAAAGGAGCAACCAGGGGATGGGGGGGGATCAATGTGGCAGGAGGTGTACAGGAGTCAGATATGTTTGAGGAAAAGGAGCTGATGTGGGAAAGGGATCAGGTCATAGAGAATCCATGTGGGAAACAGGAGGCATATATGGAAAGCGAGGCAGAGTGCATGCATCTGAGGTTCTGGAGGGACTTAAAGAATTTAAGCGGGAGGGGGGGGGGCAGATATCCAGACGGGACTGGCATAACAGAGGATGGGACGGATCAGAGATTTGTAGGTGTGGAAGATGGTAGAGGGTTTCAACCCCCATGCTAGGCCAGAGAGGAGTTTAAGGAGATGGAGGCAGTTGTGGGCTTTGGACTGGATAGAGTTGAGATGAGGGATCCAGGTGAGGTGGTGGGCAAGGGTGAGTCCAAGGTAGGTGAGGCTGAGAGAGATATAGACAGGACAGGCACAGATGGTGAGGGAAAAATCAAGGAGCCAGAAGGAGCGAATGGTATGACCTACAATGATTGCCTGGGTCTTGGAAGAATTGATTTTTACAAGCCACTGGTTACACCATGTGGCAAAAAGGCCAAGGTGATTCTGGAAAAGGCGATTGGACCGTTTAAGGCTAGGAGCAACGGCAAGGAAGGCGGTGTCATCAGCATGCTGTAGGAAATGAACTGGGGAGGGGGAGAGGGGCTGGAGCATATCCACTGTGTGGAGGAGGTAGAGGAGAGGGGAAAGGGTAGAGCCCTAGGGCACACCCGCAGAGGGGTAAAAGGTGTGGGAATCTGTGTTATGGGTGGTAACGTAAGAGGGGCGGCGGGAGAGGGAGGAGGCAATCAAACAGACATAGTTGATAGGAAGGGCATAGATCTGGAGTTTAAACAGGAAACTGGGATGCCATACGCGGTTGTAGGCCTTTCTGAGATCTAGCGATACGAAAATGGTGGAGCGACAGGAGCTAATCTGGAGGGAGAGGATATGGGTGACGCGTAGGAGCTGGATGTCAGCAGAGAAGGAAGGTCAAAAGCCACATTGGGTGTTGGGCAGGAGGTGGTGTCGGTGGAGGTGGTGATGGATGCGCTGGGTAAGGATGGACTCCAAGAGATTGCTCAACACTGAGGTGAGACATACGGGGCGATAGGAAGAAACATCGGGTGGTGGCTTGTTAGGTTTGGGGAACATCAGGGTGCAGGAGGTTTTCCACATGTTGGGATAGAAGCCGGTGGAAAGGATTACGTTGTAGAGGGCGGCAAGAACTTCAAGGAAGGAGGGAGGGCAGTGTTTGAGATGCCAGTAGGTAATGCGATCGTGGCTGGGAGCGAGTAGACTTTCGTGGACTCCTCTAAAATATTTGCCGATTTCTTTCCATCATGCCATCAGAAGTTCGAGGTCGACTTGGACTCATATCTTTGCACAAGCATCCTCTCTCTTCGAATATTTTTGGGTACAGGCGGATCAATATCAAAACGCCGACGTAAAGCACGCTAGACCGAAATCATTGTCTCATTATTTGAAAACTGCAGCACACCAAACACCTTCTGTTGAGCTGACGCCATCTTATTTCTGAATGTTTGCGAACTGAGAAGATGCATCGAATGACATCTAGCGACGATTTTCTGAAACCCTAGGCTACACCCATTGAAACAACAAAAATTTCCTTGACAGCACGCTCCATGTTTTTGAAACAGCATGTAGTGTGATACAAATTTACAATTGTCAGCCACATCAGATAAATATTATTTCACCATTCTCAGCTTTTAGTAAAACCTTAACGTCATTTTTACTATATCACTGCTTCCATTCAGTTGGTGATTTTTTTTTTTTTTTTTTTTTACATATGAAATATAAGGCTTCAAATTAGCAAGTGCAAAATATCGTTTTAGAAGTAGTAAAAGCTCTCTTTCTGATCAAGCCAAAAAGTCATTTATTTACAGCAATATTACTTTTAAATTTTCTGTACTTCATGTAAGTGTGTGTACATGTGTGTGTGTGTGTGTGTGTGTATGTGTACGTGTGTGGTGTACGTGTATGCATCTGTATGCACTCACGTTCTTCACCTAATAACACAAAAAGTTTACAGAATAATTATGTTTCCCACATTGTAGCAAGATTTTGGATGAATAAGTAAATGGTGTCTTACGATCAAATCAGGCGGTGAAGTAGAAAGCAACCTTGCAACTCGTTGGTCCATATTCTCTGGCATGTTCACAAAATCGAACACATTCCTGAGAGAGAAAGCGCTCTTATACAAGCTGTTTTGCTAGTACAGGTACGAACGAATGGGGGAGAAGGGGACAACGAAACATTCAAGTAGTCCTAGTAAACACGGGTCCGGAAACGAGTGGTTTCCCCGACACAGCTTATGCACAAGTGGAGTCATGCCAGTGTCCCAACACTGAGAATGCCTAATGCTACGTCTATGCTACAAAAAAATGGCTTAAATGGCTCTGAGCACTATGGGACTTAACTTCTGAGGTCATCAGTCCCCTAGAACTTAGAAGTACTTAAACCTAACTAACCTAAGGACACCACACACAGCCATGCCCGAGGCAGGATTCGAACCTGCGACCGTAGCGGTCGCGCGGTTCCAGACTGTAGCGCCTAGAACCGCTCGGCAACTCTGGCCGGCGTCTGTGCTACAGCTTCGATTGCTGTCGGTTGGTTGAGTACGCTACATTCATTGGTGCGAATTTTAGAGTGTCCTTGAAATAATCAGTCAATGTTCAAGTTTCAAGTCTTGCCGGCGGTACGTGACAGCGAGGCTGCGGTATAAAGCCAATCTTACGTTCCAGTTACCAGCACCCACAGTGAACTCCAACGCCGTGATGCACTTGTAGCATTTAAAGCGGTTACCATGGCTCCATACACATTTTCAGATGGAGAATATAGCTGACATCCACTTCATCTGTGGGCGTGCTAGTGCCAGTGCAACGGGAGGCAGCACGATTGCATCTCGACGCGTATTTGCAGAAGACAGCCAGACTACAGAGTGTCCCCTAGGTCCCATCAGCATATGCGTGAGACCGGTTCATTTAAGTGCAACATGAAGGTAGACCCAGAATGGGCACAAAAACCAGAAGGCTGGTGCAACAGAACGCGTTTCGCCATCCGCTATTTGGCGGATACTACCTGACGGACAGTTGAACCCATCTCATGTAGAAAATGTGCTCCTGACTTTCCACCATGGGTTGCCTTCTGCCAATGGATCCTTAGACAATGTTGAAATGATCCATAGTTCCTCGTGCACATGTTATTTACAATTGAAACATGCTTTAGCCGAGACATGAGAATCCATATACTATCCTTGATACTGCACATCAGCAGCGATTTTCCGTTAACGTTTGGGACGGTGTCGTTCCAGATCCACTGATAGCGCCACATTTCCTACCTGGCTGATCGTAAGCACCTGCACTTCCTGCAACACAAGCTAATCGAGTATTCGGATGATCTTCCTTATGGTATAAACTTGCATATGTGGTATATACATGAGAGTTCAAATGGCTTTGATCACTATGGGACTTAACTTCTGAGGTCATCAGTCCACTAGAACTGAGAACTACTTGAGCCTAACTAACCTAAGGACATCACACACATCCATGCCCGAGGCAGGATTCGAACCTGCGACCGTAGCGGTCGCGCGGTTCCAGACTGTAGCGCCTAGAACCGCTCGGCCACCACGGCCGGCTACATGAGAGTGCACTGGCACGCTTTCGTGTGGCTGTTTGGGCATAAGTAGCACGAATCTTTGACAAGTGCATCGGTTGTGCATCACCAGTACCATGTCCTCCCTGACTTGAACCAAAAAAATGGCTCTGAGCACTATGGGACTTAACTTCTGAGGTCATCCGTCCCCTAGAACTTAGAACTACTTAAACCTAACTAACCTGAGGACATCATACACATCCATGCCCGAGGCAAGATTCGATCCTGCGACCGTAGCGGTGACTTGAACCAGTTGGATTATTTTGCGTGGTAATATTTAAAACATTTGGTGTATTCCATCTCTGTTGATAGTGTCGATGAGCTGTGGGAATGCATGGTTGTCAATGCAGTCAGAAAATGCCTGGAGTTTTCGCCCATATACAGGCTCCGATGAGGAAGGCTGCATGAACAGTGGCCATCTGGAACACTTATAGTAATTCGTTTCTATCATAGCCTGTTGTAATACATCGTGTCAGCGGAAACACTGGCTCCTGGACCTACGTTTATTAGGATTAATTTCTTGTTTCACTGTCCTCTACTCGCCTCTTCATTTTGTAACTATAATAGTCACACTTCCTGTATATATATATATATATATAAAATCGAATATTACGGTACATACTTCCTTTACATTAATAAGAAAATCCCAGAATCTTTTAGAAAGCTGGAAGATGAATGAAAAATATTTCGATGTATCAGGACGGGAATCAACTACATTTCACTTCGCAACTCCGCAACTCTGTCCACTACACTACAGTGAAACTTTATATGCAGGACTACGTGTTTCATATTACGATATCCTGAAGGCTTTAACTGCTGATATGTCATTTGCTGACATTCAGTTATAAGAAGTCGTACCAAGAACGACGCGATTTCGATAAATCTTCAATGCGCCGTTGTCTTGAAACAACATACCTTCGTAGTATGCAAAATTGTAATACGAAATTAACCAAATATGGAAATTATTTACCCACCAATGTGATTTTTCCAGTCATTTTCTTACAAATAATTGTACAATAACGACACGTTTTCCATAAACCCTCAATGTCCTGATGTTCTGAAACAAGGCAAGGCGTTTTTCAATGTTATAACCATGAACCTCGAAAAGTACTTCGCCGATTTACTTCGAATTTTTTGACGATACTCTAACCTCTAATGAACATTCTGACAGACATTGACTATATATATATATACAGGCGCCGGCGTGTGTAACTTTAACGCCCTGCAGCATCGTTGGCTGACGTTTCCAGATATGGGTTCCTCGTATAACATGTACTCACTCCCCTCTACAATCCTAGAAGTTTGTAACGGTAAGTTCCGAACACCTTGTATATATATATATATATATATATATATATATATATATATATATATATATATATATATATATACAACACCCATGTTAGTTGCAGACCCTCAACTGGTCTCCTTTCAACCAACACACGACCATCACTGGCACAGAGACAGAACCGGCTTTTATCAGCAAACGCTGCAGACCTCCACCCTGCCCTCGAATGAGCTGGTCTCCTTCCAACCAACACACGACCATCACTGGCACAGAGACAGAACCGGCTTTTATCAGCAAACGCTGCAGACCTCCACCCTGCCCTCGAATGAGCTGGTCTCCTTTCAACCAACACACGACCATCACTGGCACAGAGACAGAACCGGCTTTTATCAGCAAACGCTGCAGACCTCCACCCTGCCCTCGAATGAGCTGGTCTCCTTCCAACCAACACACGACCATCACTGGCACAGAGACAGAACCGGCTTTTATCAGCAAACGCTGCAGACCTCCACCCTGCCCTCGAATGAGCTGGTCTCCTTTCAACCAACACACGACCATCACTGGCACAGAGACAGAACCGGCTTTTATCAGCAAACGCTGCAGACCTCCACCCTGCCCTCGAATGAGCTGGTCTCCTTTCAACCAACACACGACCATCACTGGCACAGAGACAGAACCGGCTTTTATCAGCAAACGCTGCAGACCTCCACCCTGCCCTCGAATGAGCTGGTCTCCTTTCAACCAACACACGACCATCACTGGCACAGAGACAGAACCGGCTTTTATCAGCAAACGCTGCAGACCTCCACCCTGCCCTCGAATGAGCTGGTCTCCTTTCAACCAACACACGACCATCACTGGCACAGAGACAGAACCGGCTTTTATCAGCAAACGCTGCAGACCTCCACCCTGCCCTCGAATGAGCTGGTCTCCTTTCAACCAACACACGACCATCACTGGCACAGAGACAGAACCGGCTTTTATCAGCAAACGCTGCAGACCTCCACCCTGCCCTCGAATGAGCTGGTCTCCTTCCAACCAACACACGACCATCACTGGCACAGAGACAGAACCGGCTTTTATCAGCAAACGCTGCAGACCTCCACCCTGCCCTCGAATGAGCTGGTCTCCTTTCAACCAACACACGACCATCACTGGCACAGAGACAGAACCGGCTTTTATCAGCAAACGCTGCAGACCTCCACGCTGCCCTCGAATGAGCTCTCGCTTGACAACACTGAAGTCGAAAATAGCGGTGGTTTTGGGGTCTGGCTCGGAGCTGTCCGATTTGTAACTGTGGTGCCAACTGCTGCTCAAACTGCTGCTGCAGATGCAGTACGATGTACAGCCGTACGCCGAATATCATAGTCTTCCCTCTCGGTAGGGCGACGTGGCTGTCCCGAGCCCGGTCTTCTGGCGACAGTACATTCCAGTGACCACCGCTGCTAGTAATCAAGTACCGTGACTACACTCCTACCAAGTTTTTCTGCAACATCGCAGAAGCAACATCCACCTTCTCCTAGCCCGAATACACGACCCCGTTCAAACTCAGTGAGGTGTTGATAATGGAGTCTTTGTCGCTTTAAAAGCGTTCTTGACTAACACCAACTCACTGTGTCCAGTCTCAAAGGTAACTAACGCTCACAACCGCTACAGCGTGTAGTTAAAGCAAACCTGATTTGCATCCTCATAGTGGCACTGCTAGCGCCACTCTTATGCGACTGGCGTAAAATCTGAATAGAAATCATCTTCCTGATGTAGAAAAATGCCTACCAAATACTGTTTATGTCGCACAACTGTTCTTGGTGTCGCTGTTTTCCGTCAGTGTATTTGTCCTCTTCGTCACTAGGCTTTGAGATCTCGCACTGCGTCGAGTGAGTATCGTCTCCCTGAAACCATCGATGTGAAAAGTGTGAAGTTATTCACATGAGCCGGCCCGAGTGGCCGAGCGGTTCTAGGCGCTACAGTCTGGAGCCGAGCGACCGCTACGGTCGCAGGTTCGAATCCTGCCTCGGGGATGGATGTGTGTGATGTCCTTAGGTTAGTTAGGTTTAATTAGTTCTAAGTTCTAGGCGACTGATGACCTCAGAAGTTAAGTCGCATAGTGCTCAGAGCCCATTCACATGAGTACTAAATGAAATCAGCTAAATTTCGATTATGCGATAAGTCATACAAATCTGAAGGCTGTAAATTCAACTGAATACTTAGGGATTACAATTACAAATGACCTAAATTGGAACGATCACATAGATAATATTGTGGGTAGAGCAAACCAAAGACAGCGATTCATTGGCAGAACACTTAGAAGGTGCAACAGGTCTATTAAAGAGACTGCTTACACCACGCTTGTCCGCCCTATTCTGGAGTATTGCTGTGCGGTGTGGGATCCGCATCAGGTGGGACTGACGGATGACATCGGAAAAGTACAAAGAAGGGCAGCTCGTTTTGTATTATCGCGAAATAGGGGAGATAGTGTCACAGACATGATACGTGAATTGGAATGGCAATCATTAAAACAAAGGGGTTTCTCGTTGCGACTGGATCTTCTCATGAAATTTCAATCACCAGTTTTCTCCTCCGATTGCGAAAACATTCTGTTGGCACCCACCTACATAGGGAGAAATGATCATCACGATAAAATAAGAGAAATCAGGGTCGCACAGAAAAATTTAAGTGCTCGTTTCTCCCGCGTGCCTTTCAAGAGTGGAACGGTAGAGAGACAGTTTGAAGGTGGTTCATTGAACCCTCTGCCAGACACTTTATTGTGAATAGCAGACTAATCACGTAGATGTAGATGTCATACCAGCACAGTTATGAGATTCCAGCTGAAGCGAGCAGCAATATCGCGGAGCGACAGACCACGAGCCTACCACTGTTTGATTCCGACACATTCTGGCATACGTTTTCTCCTTCGACACGATATTCTAAAGTAACCACCAACATTCAGATACGATTTCTGAATCAAAGCTTATATATAGTCGATGAAAATGGCGTTACCCCTACGTATTTTGTGCGGTTGCCTCAAAATGCTAATCATTTGCACATGAAAGCATATGCAGATTTGACGGTGTTAAATGCCAGCTTCGATGTGTTACAATTTTAACGGTCAGCATTGTACCCATTTTACATAAGAATGTAAACAATAGCTTTTACGTGTTAAAATTAAAATTCTGAAATAACTTTTTCTATATTATGTGTGTTGTCAGCTGTGCCATCTAAAAATTTGCCTGTAGAAACAAACGGTGCCTGCCACCCGTTCGATAATGTAAAATGTGCTCTAAAATACAAAATGATTCGAAACTCTCGTCCTACAGGCTCCGAGTTCTGCCGTCGCAGCGTTATCCCAGATAAAAGACATTCCATTTTTGACACTGTCTTACTCATTTGCAATGTCTTCCTGTACATTTTGTATTGTAATGCACTGAAGAGCCAAAGAAACTGGTACACCTGCCTAATATCGTGTAGGGCCCCAGAGAGCACGCAGAAGTGCCGCAACACGACATGGCATGGACTCGACTAAAGTCTGAAGTAGTGCTGGAGGTAATTGACACCATGAATCCTGGAGGGCTGTCCATAAATCCGTAAGATTACGAGAGGGTGGACATGTCTTCTGAACAGAACATTGCAAGGCATCCAAGCGCAAGCAGAAGTGTTTAAAATCAGGAGAGCGTTCCTGGAGTCACTTTGTAGCAATTCTAAACGTGTGGGGTGTCGCATTGTCCTGCTGGAATTGCCCAAGTCCGCCGGAATGCACGATGGTTCAAATGGCTTTGAGCACTATGGGACTTAACTTCTGAGGCCATCAGTCCCCTAGACTTAGAACTACTTAAACCTAACTAACCTAAGGACATCACAAACATCCATGCCCGAGGCAGGATTCGAACCTGCGACCGTAGCGGTCACGCGGTTCCAGACTGTAGCGCCTAGAACCGCTCGGCCACTCCGGCCGGCGAATGCACGATGGACGTGAATGGATACAGGTGATCAGATAGGACGCTTACGTACCTGTCACCTGCCAGAGTCGTATCTAGACGTATTAGGGTCCCATATCACTCCAACTGCACACTCCCCGCACCATTACAGAGCCTCCACTACCTTGAACGGTCCCCTGCTGACATGCATGGTCCATGGATTCATGAGGTTGTCTCCATACCCGTACACGTCCATCCGTTCGATACAATTTGAAACGAGATTCGTCCGACCAGGCAACACGTTTCCAGTCACCAACAGTCCAATGTCGGCGTTGACGGGCCCAGGCGAGGCGTAAAGCTTTGTGTGCAGTCATCAAGGGTACACGTGTGGACCTTCGGCACCGAAAGCCCATGTCGATGATATTTCGTTGAATGGTTCGCGCCGGCAGGACGGACCGAGCGGTTCTAGTCGCTACAGTCTGGAACCGCGCGACCGCTACGGTCGCAGGTTCGAATCCTGCCTCGAGCACGGACGTGTGTGATGTCCTTAGGTAGTTAGGTTTAAGTCGTTCTAAGTTCTAGGGGACTGATGACCACAGCAGTTAAGTGCCATAGTGCTCAGAGCCATTTGAACCATTTTAAATGGTTCGCACGCTGACACTTGTTGATGGCCCAGCTTTGAAATCTGCAGCAGTTTGCGGAAGGGTTGCACTTCTGTCACGTTGAACGATTCTTTTCAGTAGTCATTGGTTTCATTCTTGCGGGATCTTTTTCCGCCCGCAGCGATGTCGGAGATTTGATGTTTTGTCGGATTCCTGATATTCACGGAACACTCATGAAATGCTAGTACGGAAACATCCCCACTTCATCGCTACCTCGAAGATGCTGTGTTCCATCGCTCGTGTGCCAACTATAACACCACGTTCAAACTCACTTATATGTTGATAACCTGCCATTGTAGCAGCAGTAGCCGATCTGACAGATGTGGCAGACAATTGTTGTTTTGTATAGGCGTTGCCGATCGCAGCATTCTATTCTACCTGTTTACATATCTCGTATTTGAACACGCATGCCTGTAACAGTTTCTCTGGTGTTTCAGTGTCAATGAGCTGCAAGAAATCAATGCTCGTTGTTTTACAGGGTCGGACCGTTCGTCACGAGCGGTGAGCCTGAGGAGCGAGAGGGCGCTCAGCCGTGGTTTCCCCTCGCTGGAGCTGGACACCGTGGTGGAGGAACGCTCGGACCCCGAGACCACGGAGATCGCAGACACCTAACTCCACGCCGCCTGCACTCACACGTCGGATTCTCAATTATAATCCGCATCTCTCCAGTTTACTCAAAAGTTCTGAAGATCAGTCACCAAAGAGATGGCAAAAGCTTTAAATTGTATGCATATACAATAAACCAACAAAAGTTCTATTTTGACAGTCTACTGCGGAAGAACTGTAAAAAAATGAAAAATATAAGCAATTTGTTCCTTTGTACTTATGTCGGAATAGTACGCCTACAATCAGATTTTCAAATTTTGAGGAGAAAAATAATGTCGATCGCATAAATAATTGCTTTATTCGGTATTTTATGGAGCTTGTCTGCAGTGCCCGGAGTGTATTTGTTTGGTCGAAGTATGTTAGACCACAGTGCGAGTACAGCATGCAAGCATCTGGTATTGTTTTCTCATTCTAGCCCTGTAACTACCGAAATGTGTGTTGTTTACTCTTTGTTTTTAAACGTATCTCTTGTAGACGAACGTATTGTCAGTTTTACTTAGGCAGTAATCAGTACTGGCTGTCGTCGACTTCTCAACCGGTTTTGGTCAAACCCATTTATCCTCGACACTAAAAATGGTGGCTACACTACAAAGAGATTTTTTACTGAAAATGGTGTGTAATTAGCCAAAGTCTGTGACGCGATAATATGGACAGTTATAATCCACTACTGAATTATATTGGTACGTCATCATTTCCTCCCAAACGACAGAATCGTAGTCAATTTTTTATGTTATAACAACAAGCTATCGTAATTACGACGCGTTTGCGGTTTTACTTCATATTAAACACATAATCAGATCGATTGGCATAGAAACTACACGTAAGTGCTGCAAATGCTACGAGGTTACAACTTTTTATTTATTTATTTACATTGGCTTTTCGTTTCGAGGTCTTATAACCAACGGTAGTTTAAACACATCAGTAACAAATATCAGATTTGATTATTATCCATGCAAATATTTCAGTACAGTTGATTATTATCCATGCAAATATTTCAGTACAGTTAATAGTAAAAAGACGTATAAATTTTATAAAATTAGTATGTATATACCAGGCTTATGGATGTGCAGGTGTCTGCTGCGGTAGGTAACAGGTGTAATCCTACTGAGAAAGTTGAACTGATGAATAATGAGCCTGATTAAGTCTGCTGACACACAAATGACGAGGGTGTTTAGAACGGATGGACACTTTCAAAATATTTTTAGTACTGTCTGAAATATCAACATTCATATCATGTACCTCTAAAACACTATTACAAATATGTTACTTAGCAGTAATCCTTTTAACAAAGCAACAAAGGAAATACTAAACTTCAGTGAAAGTAATTCTGGTACCCTAAAACGTGTTGTGCAACACAAATAGCATAAACCCACTAGGGTGACCCTTATTTTAAATTTTTGAAACATTAAGCACCCAGACCCTTCTACTGTTCGAATCAACAAAAAACCAATCTTTGCAAAGGTGTTGCTAAATCAAGCACCTGCAAGGCGACCCCCAACGACAATGAAGTTTTGATATTTTGACGCGGAACGTAATTTTTTCCGATAACTTTACTGTTATTTTATTTGCCTTTACTTTGAGACACAAGTAATGCAATTAATGTGAGTTTTCATTAATTTAAGTAAAATGCGATATTTATTTCCAGCAGTATGTGATTTGCAATTTCCACGGAAATCTGAGATAACACTTAATGTTTTCAATACGATTCACGTTACGCAGTTTTCACAAATATTATTAGATTAAGTTATACTGTTATTAATAGATTTACACTGTTATAATTTGATAGTTTTATTTGTCGGTTTACTTACTTTGCTATCAAAGATGAAATTGTTTTTCATGGGTGATTCTTCAGTTATTGTTTTAAACAGTTTTTGCTGTCGGTGCTAAGAGATTTATTGGGGTCTATTCTTCCTTGACTTATGAAATGGCATCAGCTTCTTACGGTAGTTCATTATACAAATTAAGAGAACATGCACCAAGGGAAAGCGAAGCATTAGTGATTCTGAATTGGATGAATCGATTAGTATACTATTTCATAATATCGAGGCTGCAAAACCCGTTCTTATACATTTGACAGTGGAATGCATGTACCGGTAACGTTGTTGCTAAGACTGTAGGACAGGCAACTTCCAGAGGTGGTAGTATGGACCAAAACAAGGAAAAAAGTTCAGCAAACATTGGCTCTGAAAATCAGTCCTGAGGAGATAGGAACACTTGTTCATCTTCGCTACTGTGGAACACATCTCCTCTATTGAATAAGTGCTCGTAGCTCTTAAGGCATGCATTTTAGAACCCATGCTTACTGGATATTTCTTCTCTTATTGTCCATACTACCACCTTTGAAAGTTGCCTACCCTAAGATCTTGGCAATAACGGTACCAGTACATTTACTCCACTGTCGGAGGTATCAGAACAGTTGCGCTCATAATTTTCGATTCGTTCGTTTCTGGTACTGGAACTCTTACCTCAAATTGATAGATTTATCATTCTCCAACATCCCTGAAAGTTTGTAACATCATCACGGAATCTCCCTGTATATACACACATTTACAGGAGCTGGCGCCTGGAATTCTGTCGCTCTGTAGTGTCGCCGGATAACGATTCTAGACAATGGTTCCCATGTGAACCTTGATCTATTGAGTCCTCTCTACAACCGGTAGAAATGTGTAGCATGAATTGTAAGATGCCCTATATTTACTTACTCTTAGTGGGTGGAATCAGCAAAATTTTATCTTTCAAATAATTACCAGTGGCGAACTACAAACGTAACACTTACTGCTCTCAACACATGACTTTCTCTCCCTTTCTCTTGTCTCTTCAAATGACATAGTTAGTTTCAGTTTCTGCCACTAATGATTCGTCAGAGGAGTTATACTATCTGGACAAAAAGCAAAGGCTGGAAGGACATCGTGCCAGTGACTCACTTTGTTGAATGTTCTAGTTCTAAGACTATTTTAACTTACTACATGCGAGAGATTTTTCGAGAACGACAGGACAGATCTGTTGCTGTGCCTCTTCTCCAACAATTTTTCTAGTGGTGTTGCTTTATTCGCCTTACGGGCGACGGTGGCCGAAAGGAAACAAGAGCAAGCGCTAAGCGCTGGAGTGTGTGCGCCAGCCGCAGCCGAAGTTGCCCAAGGAAGCGGCCTTCTGCCGCAATCGACGAGGTAACAGCCGTGGCTTTCCAGGCCCACTTAAAGGGCACACGCTTTTTCCGCTTCCCACACCAGCAGAGAGCTGCAGTCTCTATTTCCTTCTTCTGGAAAAGCTGTTCCAACACTCAATCCACACGCTGTGTCACCAGCCAAGGAAAATAGCACGAAAAAGCCCAGACAGTATGTATTTGATGAGGGCCATTCCTCCGATATTTTAAAATAGTTTCGTATTTATCAATTTTTTTGTGACTACTGATTCCCCACGCTACTAACATTTGAGGCGTTGCTACATTTCTTTCCGTTCCTTCGCTCTTTTACATACAGAACACTTAGATGACCTCATATTAACATTAACATTATGTGCTAAAATCTGTCTCAGATCCACGAGAAGTAATTATAACCGTGATGTCAGTAACCATATTGAACAAAACTAGTCTTAAAATTACCAAATAAGCAGCAACCAGTCGCAAGATCATGTTTTCTTTATTTAACTTTGCATATCGATTTCGACTGATTAACAGCCATCATCGGTGCTTTCAACGTGTATGTTCCATGAGTAATAACACTGTCTTAAACAGAAGTCAAACATGGAGTCTACGGTCGCTGCACAACTTGGGAACCATGTGGAGCCCCCCATTCAAAACTAGTCTTTCTCCTTGTCAGTGTGCTATAGGAACACGTTGTTCACTGAAGTCTACGTAGCGTGAACCCAGTGTGAAGTTCCAGAATCCAGCAGTAAATTAAATATCACAAACTGAGCAGTATGATGATGGATTGGTTTGGTATCTCAGAGGTCAGCTGCAGAACATCAGCCATTAAAAGTTGTTTCCAGCTTATAAAACCGCAAAAACTCTCACAGATGCTATAAATCTCCTGTTACCATATCTTTTTATTCTTTGTTTATATGCTTCTGTATATCTGTCTTCTGAAATGGACGACATTTCCAGTGCTGAAAGTTGCACTCTGAAGTTTCAGCCTCTCATGAATATGTCCCACAAGTTCGTTTGCACCTGGACACGTTAATTAGACAAGCTTTTTGCAGCTCTTCTCACAAGGGCTTTAGAACCTTTGATTTTTTCTGGAGGACGAGAATAAATGGCAATAAAAATGTGTGCAAAGCACTGCTACCTTGCCCCACACATCCTTCCGTGCAACAACTCCCATGCAGTAGGCCCTCATGTCAACCTCTCCTCTATTGGTCACATTTTGTTTATTGTGTATCATTTACCGTCAGAATAATATGTCAGAAGTTTTTGGGTAATACATTACGGAATATTTAATTACAGACAAAAATCCAATAAAATAACTAGAAAATTTTCCTTGAGAACCTCAAGAAGACATTACTTGCAAATCACATTTGTTTTTACTCCGTTTTTGAAAATGTGCAAATGTATCTGCGTTGATACACCTATTCACCCAAATATGAAATTTAATCACTTATCGTGGCGTACTGTGTTATCTGACTAAGGAATTTCAAAGGAAATTATAGTGAAGTTCGAAAATTGTTAGAATAGTTTCCATTTATGCGTAATACCGTAATATTGGGTAATTCGCTGTTCGTTAGGTAGACAAACTTATTTATCAGGAAAGAAGAGATGTAATAGAACTATGCTTAGTTATAAATAATGCTGTAACATTACAATTACTTTTAATTTGAAACGTTTCCAGTAATCAGATAGTCCCACTGACTGCTGAGAAATTTTTCACAGTTTGTTTCTGAACGTGATTTATTGCGTTCTTTTATATCTCTGTCTGTCTCTTTTTAAATTTCGTTCAAGTGCGTTGCTGCATAAAACTCTCGTCTACATCCACCCTTTATACGTCAGTTATTTTTTATCCTCACAGTACATGCAATATTCTGCTACTTCCTCATCACTAATTTCGTTTCTAATCGTCCATTGGAGATGGGAACTTAAACATCTACATCGGCTTAGGGGTATCCAATCAAAGACAATGGTCCTGCACATGTTTTTTGTCGTTAAATACCTTGACAATTACTTATGAAAATCACGAGCACAATTAAGTATTTAACATAGCTATCCCATCCACATTTTATATCGTACTTAGGAACTTCAGATTTTGATAAATAAACAGTCGTCATCGGCTGCGTAGGATTTGCTTTAAATTTATTGTGCTGTCCGGTATCAGGCCACGCGCTCATCTTCAGCGGTTCACTGTAAGAGTATCATTATGTTACATAAACGGTATTTAACACATATACTGTAAGCGTCAGTGTGTACATGTGTAGTAGCAAGTGCTTTATGCTGTTGAGAACAACGTTCGTGTAGTTGGCCACCGTTTGTTTTTAACAACGTGAAACACGTGCTGCCGGACAGTTACATACGAACATTTGCAGCACATGTCTTCAAGAATTTTCATAGGATACAATTATGTTTACTATGCGGCGCTATAGCCGCATAACAAACTTTAAATGATTTCTATGTGGTAGATGACGACATTTTAGCGATCAAAAAACCAAATTCCCGAGTTTCATACTAGCTCCAGAGCACTAAGTGTGTAAAAGATTTGTATCGAACGTATACCTGCAGATGCCTTTATAACGAGTATGGTGACAAATATAAGATGCGAGTACTTACTTATTTCTGCAGATACCGGTCGAAACAATTGTCTCATAATTTCATCATTTTTTTCCGAGCATATATGATGTAGCGAATGTTAATTCGATTTATAGCACTATCACATGAGGCGTCACGGAGGAACAGCTACGATACGTCACTGAGTACCCTTCATGTATCCACATAAAAATTTGTACCAAACTGGGAAGCTTTAACAACAGTTATAAAAAAAATTTCGCGCGAGTGAGACAGTTGGTCAGTACGTCCAGCAGATACCGATTGACTCTGACCCGAAAGCCCTATTGAACTGCCTCATCTCCTGCTCCGGAAAGTAATCACCTTCCCGTTATTAGGTTACACACTAATTCCCCATCGGCTGATCGTCGACGAGGGCTGATACGTGTCGCAAGATTGCCCTAGAGAACAAGGACTACCTATCTTTCCCTCGGCGATATCGGTCGAGTCCTATGTGGCATCCACTATCGTCGTTATTAAAGGCATTAATGTGCTTGATTTGCAGGTAAAGGTATCGCACAAGGACTAGACGCTTTGCGAGATAAGTTCAGCATATCTTTCTGTGTTTGTTTGCAGGTAATACGCATAATTTTATTTTCACGTGATGCGATCTGTAACACGGTAGTTACTTTAATGTCTTTCTAACAAAAATATGTTTTGTTACCTAACACAGAATCGTACCTTACACAATACTGTCACTCTACATCTGAAATAATAACCTCTAAAATAAAAGATTGCTTTTCTGGCACAGACAACAATTTCGATAACATTAAGAAAGTATTAAGGACGTAAAAATTTTGTGTCACTGAATGAAAAACATATCTTTACGTGTGAGAGTAATATATCTTCATAAGCAGATCAAATGCCGTTTCTTCTAAATCCACTGCAAGACGCTGTAAGCGATACTCTGTCTCGTGATTTCGAATAAAAGAGGCGGCTGATATTCGTGCTCCTTGCCTCATCCAGAGCCCTTGTTCTTTGGTAATGACAACGATAAAGATTGTGTATCAGATGACTATAATGCATGGAGTCCTGTGGGATAAATTTTTATTATTGTTTTGAAACGGCAATTGTTTCCTTTTATTACCATTAGATATGTATGAGATTAGTTTCATGCTACCCAAGTGATCCATTCATGGTGCAGAAATTATTTGTCCACCACTACAGCATTAGTTCAACATTGTAGTATATTAAGCTACAATTGTTTATCAAAATGTCTTCAGTAAACAAGTTTTGATTCTCCTTGAAAAAGAACCGAGCACTTAGGACTTTTCCAGTTATTTCTGTATTTTTCTAAATGCCACTTTTACAACCCTTAAGCATCTCCAATGCGCGAACGAAATAATAAGCTACTTATTAGACATACTTAGAATCAACTAGCTATATGTACATCACAGTCCCTTTCTACACGACTCCTTGGCCGAGGTCGCACTGCTGCGGAGGCGCGCAGCTTCTGTATCCGGTTGTATTAGATCCGAAACATAGATCATCAGATAGTTTATCAGCGCCCCAATAAATATCAGACGTTATGGTAGTGCATTATAGGGAGGAGCAAGACACGTTGGTGCTTCGGCCTCCAGATGGGAACGTTAAGCTTGAAGGCCCCATCGGTGCTTTTAGAGAGAAATAATTTAGTTACTATCAACATGTTTCTTCTTCTTGTCTTCTAAGGGACTCGAAGCTCGCGTGCCGATCTAACATGTAACCCCCGAATGCTTCTATCTTGTGCTGCTTTCAGCTAATTATTTACGCCCTTCCCGTCACATGTTGTATAAATTTCATTTGCCCATGTAGTCTCCCATGTGGTCTCTTACCAAATGACTTCTCGATGAATATACTTGAAACCACTTAACCCTCTTTAATTCTCATAAGATGGCCTGGAATTTATTATGCTTTTGTTGTTGCTTGTTGTTGTGTCTTCTCTTCCAGCTTTGCGATTAATTATCACATTATGGTGTGAATATTTTCCTATAAGCTTTGTTTTCAAATACTCATAATTGGTGTTCTTCTATTTTATTTGAATTCCATGTTTCTGCTCGATGGGTTAAGATTGGTCTGATGATTGTGTTATTAGCTTCATTTTAGCTTCCCTGTCAGCGGTTTAGACCTTAGATGCTTTTGTCCTAAGTAGCAGGCTTTATTAGCATTTTTGTAGTCTCATTTTTACTTCTACTTTTAGTTTTATGTTTGACTATAACAACGAAAAACACAACAATATCTTTAACAACCATTCACTTTAATCAAAACAATTTTACGACATCGCATCAACTACGTGATAGTCATAGCAGAAGTACATGACAAATCATGTTCACTATACGTTAGAATAAATACCTTTGGATGTTCATATCACTTTGCTATATTCAACCATCAAATAATGGGCTCACTTCAGATTACCTTTTTAGTAACAAGATTATCTTTCTCCACAGGCAAGATTGATAATGGACAATTGTCAGATGTAACACTATCCTAAGATACCTAATAGTAACGCTAACGGCAGAAGACAGCCTCATTAGAATTTAAAGTGTCGCACATTGCACATTGGGTCTTCCAGCTGTTAACGTCCTTGGCAATTGCAAATCCTGTAATATGCACCACTGGCACTTACCATTTATACTCATGACAAAATTTGCACAGAACATCGTTTTTATAGCTTCTTGCCAAATATTTATCGAGGTTGTTTTCTGACGGTTATAGAAACACCCTAACACGAAAGCAGTTATTAAATCACACTACAGACAGATGCAGCAGAATGTCGCTGTTACCTCATACGGTAGGATGCGTTTTGCTACAGCATATTTCTCCACCTCCCACCCAATCATATGTTCACATTGCTACTGCGTTTGGCTAGAAGGGGAAGGAAAGGTGGTGAAGTACAGTTATTTTCTGCGCACCTTTATCAAAAGTTAAGTCCAAAACTTATCCGTAGTGTCTAATGGAATGAGAGCACGTAGCGATTCGCCCGCCGGATAAAGCTCAACGGTCCTCTGGCGTCTAGAGAATGGGGAAACATTGGGTTTCACCCTTCCTTCCTCCATCCCTCCCTCTCTTACTCTTTCTCTCTCTCTCTCTCTCTCTCTCTCTCTCTCTCTCTCTCTCTCTCTCTCTTTTGCCGTCATCAACAAGACGAAAAACACGCTGTACTCTACATTCGCTCAACAGAATCGCCTACACTAAACAGTTACATTTACTGCTCTAGAAACGCAATTCACAAAGTATAATCCTTGCATCTGGGCATGAACCACATTTAATTGCATTTCAGTGAGGAAAGTAATTAATTTAGCAGAAACTAATTAGCCTCGACCAGCCACTTCTGTTTTTATTTTATTTATCCAAACATATTCATTAACCCAGGCAGTTTTTACAAATAGGACATGGCAAATGGTGCTTGAAGTAATGATCAGAAGTTTTGTGTTATTGTACTGCTGTGAGGGATTATTGACAGGTTCGCCTACAGTCACGGAATTCTTGGAATTTAACTTTTCTACAATATCTTTTGTTGTACTCTTAGTGTGTGAGTTAAAGTTTTATAAAAAAATAGTTGGCACGTTGCAGTTTCTACTAATGTCAGAGACTATCTTACGCAAAATGTAAGATATATGTGTGACACAAAGTTTTGCGGAAAAGCTTTGGCGATTACTAGAACAATTTACGTTAGTTCAGTCAAATATTATAAGATCTATCGAAATTAATATTGTCAGTAGAGCGTAACATTATTTTCTTGCACATTTCGTCGTTATAAATGATTCCTACTTGAAGAAATTATATATGTATTCTCATATATACCCGCACTGTATTATTTCAGTAAGCTCATTTTTATTGATGCCATGTGATAAATGAATGGTCACCGAAGTCACAGGATAATGTAGCTGTCCCGTAAAGTAGGGGTTCGAGTTCTGCCACAGTTTATTAGTATTTGGCAGATTATCAATAATGGCAACTTGTTATTTTTCAGATCTTCTCCATTATTTTCCACAGATAATAATTATTTCTGGAAGTTTCAGTCATCCATCGGACAGAACTCTAACCCAAGACCTTCATTTTGTGAGTCACCTACGCTACCCTGATATTACAGATGCCGGTCTTTCTCCACATGGCATCATTAAAAATCTCCTCGTGTTCTAATTAACACTGATTCCTTCACACAGTAGAAAGTAACCGTCACTGAGACATTGACGTGTTGCCACAGGGAAAGTTTCACCTCTGAATAGGTAGCAAGTAAAACGGCATAACACCTCAGTTGGAAAGTTAGAACCCTGTTTTATATTTATCAGAACAAGAGAACCAGCAGCGCGAGTGACTCCTTTCTTCTGTTGCCAGAGCTGCGGGACAATATTTTCTAGGGCAATAGAACTGACAGCAACAGGATTTCATCGAGGCAGAAATGTCTGACGTAGCCATCCATCAGAAACACTGACAAGGCACGCGTATTTTTAGTCACGCGTTCCTTGGTAGCCTCGAGAGATCCCATATACGTTTGCAAACTTCACAGGCTTCAGTTCAATAGTGTGTGACGTTATTTGTTCGATATACTTTGCTGATTTAAAGCGCGACACTCATTTCTCTTATTTGAACTGTGGTAGACAGTGAAAAAAAATCTTCTGCGCCGCCCTGTTTTGGACGGACGTCATTTGTCGTTAACGATAACCATTAATTTCGCTGGCCCTATTGAAATGTGGCACTGTTGCATGTATTGCACGAAGGATTACATTGAGCTGTGCTCTTTTTCACTTCAGTTAAATTTAAAAAATCATACTATATGCTGAGACTGCTCGCTATCCATCAGACCATCAAATAAGCAAATGAATTTACTACTTCGTGTTTATTCTAAGTACAAGGGGTAGTTAGTTATAAAGTTCTAATTATCATACCACAAAATAAAGTTATGTTATTAATTGTTTTTGTTTGTAGGTATATGTCTGCAGTGCTTCTGCCAACCGAAATACCCAGGCCACGATTCTGTAGCATGCGTCTAGATGTGATAAACCAAATGGACCAACCCATCCCCACTTTATCAAGGTGCTACGCCACGTCTTAGTTCATGTAGGGCGTACTACGGCACTGTGACGTCGGGGTTTCAGTGTGTACCAGGAATGCAGATATGTACATCGAAACAAAAAAATAATAACCTAACTTCATTTTTTCGAGATGATGATGAAAAATTCATGACTACATCATTTAAAATTTGTAGAATCTATGTGAGGCAAAAATTTCTTCGATTGTAACAAAAATAATGTTCGTTGAGATAGAATATCCTCCTTCTCTATAAATATTGGACGTGATGTAAAGAGACCCTTGGTAACTAAGATAAAATAGTTATGAATGCGTTAGACTACACCGACTTCTTTATAATACTACCTTTACCAGTAGAAAAACCATTGCTATAGTCACAGTAAACAGATTTTGATGTATACACGATGAGTTATGTTGTACAATGTTGAAACGGATCCAAGAGGACATTGTGACACAGGCTGGGTGTCATTTTCATTGCTTTTAGTAATTTCTTCAAACTGGGTCCAGAGGTTCTGCAAAATTATTGAGTTAAGTCATTTTATCCTTTGTACATATGGTGTCGTTTGATCAACAGTTATTAAATGCCTAACTTAAGTCCAGAAGAACCCGTTATGTGGATTCCCCTTCGTAAATTCTAATTCTTATGCCCAGTGAAGAACGGCAGAATTCGTGAACGGAATTCCGTTGTGGATACCTAATGACTGCATTTGTAGATAAGACTCTGGACCGTCAAAGAATTTACATTGGTGGTTAGCCTGGAATGGGATGCATCTCGCCTCATGTAGGTAACTGAAGAAGGTGTTAAAAATAGAACTAGTGACCCCGGTTTCAAATGCATGCTTTAGCAGCTGACAGTAAGCTCTGTTGAACACCTTTACGTCCAGTAAAGCAGAACAGTTACACCTCAAGCAGACTGTGAACCATCGAATGTTGATTTACTATTGAAATATAGTCCCACCGAGTCTACCAGATCATTTCTGTTACACATTACCATTTGTGTTGAGATGAACAGCTGTAACGCAGCTGTTATTAGTAAAATTGACAGGGAAGCACGAAATACCCAACACTAGTCAGTCGTCTGTCGTCCAACGTAAGTCGTTATTAGTTAAGAAGTGTCCAACTTTGAAACAGAAAACCTTTGGCTAAAATTATAACACCAAGAGACAATTCAGAGCTGCTGCGAAATGTTGCAAAGCTGTCATGCATTTAATATATACGAGGAGCTCGCTTTAGATACGACTCAGATTGATGCCATGAATCTGGATGGATTAATTTTTTCCAGAAATACAGTCGAGCATATACATTCAGGCTTCATGAAGGTACATCCTCTTTAAAGATAAATGCACATTAAAAAGAAACTCAGAAATGAAATGCAAATTTAGAAATCAAATTACTCTTCACAATACATTACGTGTACATTTCTCTCCATCCTGGTCATGAAATTCAACATTCTTTGAGAAAAGCAAATCCAAATGGGAAGCAACATGTGTCAGTTTCTAGCCGTACAATTCAACCTGAATTGCAAAAAATCTCGAAAATTTGGAGAGCGCATTCTTTTTCAATCAATAATAAACATCTTGAAATTCGAAAATTCCCCATGCCCTGTTAAGCCACAGATACCTTTCCATGCTAAAAGCTAATTATGACGTACTAACGAAGACAAAATTTCGGCCACATAATTATAGCACAACAATTCTGTGAACTCTCGGCTGAACTAAAAGTCCCAGAGTGCCGCACTATCGATTTGGCTACTCTGTGAAAATTGTATTAACTTACGTGGTAAAAGGGCTACCACCACATTACCACATAGTCTAGAGGGATAGTGAATAATTGTGACTCATATCTATAATGCGAACCACTGGAAATTCTGTCTGACATGATCTTTAGCGCGACTTCGTCTATGCTTTCCCTACGTCAAGGCCAATAAGAAAACGTCAGAACGAAGGTGCAGTGTGACGTTAAGTTTCTTTGTATGTTTAAGATCATGGTAAAAGCAGCTTCGCACGGAGCTCTCATTCAGGTGGTAAAAGACATCAAGAAGTACATGCTGCTGTTTCACGGAAGGAACAATAGGTATATTTGTTAAACAGCAGCCAATTTAAATTTTTTCGTTTGAAAGATGTTTTTGTCTCAGGTAGCCACATAACAAATAAAGTCATCAGCCATTCAGGATTTACGTCTTTCTCTACATCTGCACTCCGGCAAGCCACCAATTGATGTGTAGTGAAGGGAGGCTGCTGTACCTCTGCTATTCTATTTGCGAACAGTATTCTGGAAGGAAGACCTCCAGTAAAAAAGCACTCCTTCTTCGGGCTACAAGTGGCCCATCGGGACCATCCGACCGCCGTGTCATCTTCAGTTGAGGATGCAGATAGGAGGGGCGTGTGGTCAGCACACCACTCTCCTGGTCGTTATGATGGTTTTCTGTGACCGGAGCCGTTACTATTCGGTCGAGTAGCTCCTCAATTAGCATCACGAGGCTGAGTGCACCCCGAAAAATGGCAACAGCGCATGGGGGCCTGGATGGCCAGTGAAGAAGGTAAAGTAAAAATAAAGTATGCGGCGCAGAACCCGCAAGCGGGCTAGTGGCCTGACTATAGGTAGAATGTAGCCTTTCGTTGGCGCCGCACTGGGAGGGGGAGGTTGGCGAGTGCATTGGCTCGGCCAACTTTTAAGTGCTGGAAAGATCCCACTTATTCATCCGATAGCAGACTGAGTGAACCTGAGGCAGTCCTGGAGGAACTGGACAAGGAAAAATACCTGCTTGTACCCGGTCCTTCAGGGTTGGAGTCTGGTAGTGCTGTACCCGTTTGACCACTGCGGACATTGGCATCCTTCCGTCTGAGTCCGAACTTACCTCAGTCTGCCGTCATTGCTATTACGCGAAATATATGTTAGAAGAAAGGTATGTTTCTTGTCTCCTTTTGACACCTGGGATCTTTAAACGTCTCTCATTGCTATTTTTCAACATTCCATGACACTCTCACGCTGTTTGAACGAACCCGTGACAAACTATGCAGCTTTTATTCGTCTTGCCTATTTTTTTCCGTTGATACCACGTTTGTATGGGTCGAAGACCGTCGATCACTAGAACTTGCCAAAAGAGAGCCTTTCCAGCGACCGATGTAGTGCGTGAATTACACCTTCTTAGGATCCTTCCAATAAATATCAGGCTGGACCCCAATTAGATTCCTATGGTTATTCCACTTTAAATCATTCCAAACAGGAATTGCTAATCACTGACCACGCAGTCAGACAATATCGGATCCAGAAACATGTCTTCTCTGCTACAGAGTGCGTGTTAATTTGAAATTTCCTGACACATTAAAACTATCTCCCGGACCAATATACTAACATGGAAGCTTTGCGTTTCACTGGCAAGTACTCTACCAACTGAGTTATCTGCACACGATACTCGGCTCTTCCTCGAAGCTTAACCTCTGTCGGGAAGTTTGAATCGTTTTGCATGCATATACGACTTTACAGCTATATCACGTGAACTGACTTGCTCTAATTCCGGTACTAGGTTACTTTAATTGATCCTCACAAAAACATGCCGCTAGACTGTGCCACGAAAAATACTTGAGCGGGTGGTGCTCATGGTGGTGCGCCTGGGTTACAGAATGTGGCACGAGGCTGTAAGTATGGCGTGGGTACACAGGGCGCGCCCACTCGTGTATTATGGAGAGCGAGCCCGCAGCAGCCCGTGTTTGAACAGTTGGCAGCGCGCTATTCGCCATCAACGGCGCTCGTAGCCCGCGGCGACAAGCGAAAAATTCAGTGCGCATCGTATCACATTGCGGCTATTAATACCTGCCGAGCAGTGTGGCCACAGCTGCGAAATTAAAACGCTCTCTCACTGTCACGAGTCTTCTGAATTTGATATTACTGGCATATTATCAATGTACAAAGTCAAATATCGGAGGGGCACGCGAACGTTTATACAACAGAGCTCGCAGTTTTCCACCACCGACGCTTTCAGGCGAGTGTGGCTATTTACAACCCTTTGCTGGATCCACGTGCAAGACCGCTACTATCAGTCAGAGCTCTGAAAGTACACCGTCCATTGTTTAAAATTAACTAATTCAAACGAAACTTTTAGTACTGACGTATTACCTGGTGAATTTAAAATCAACATCCTTCGGGTCTTTGATCATACGTGGAGAGAAAAAAAGATTTCTACAATTTTTTAAAGTTATCAATAAGAATTATTAAATTCAGTAAATAAAATTCCACCCCTGCTTCAAACGCCTGAAACATCAAGCACAGTCGATCACAGAATCTCACACAGTTTGACTCATAACGTTCGTTCTGTGTTGGAGCGAGACACAGGTTCCACTTACATCCTGATCGTCGTCGTCTTTGTCTACCTCACATGTGTACAATACTGCAGGCTTATTCCGCGTACTGCGGAACAGCATTTAATATGCTTAACGCAGTCCCAAAACCAGATATGCAGCAACACCCAGGCGACAGAGAGGTACAGAATGTAGTGTACAGTATCAATTCAGCGTTACAATTTGTAAACGACTAAATTGCTAAATTGTAACTTGCAAGTAAGACTGTATACTACATACTACATTCGAACCACTCGCTGTTGCTCCGAGCCAGTACAACATTTATTACCAAGAACGGAAGGTACGTCCAGACGTCAAAACGTTACCTAAATCCAAAGCAACACTCTAAATCCCGTGAAATTACGTAAAAATAAATTGCCATAAGCAACGCATATGAGACAGCTGACCTTTATATTTGTTTCGCCTTGATGGTTTCAGGATTTGATTATCCGTGTGTGCAAATAAAAACCAGACTTTTTACCCTGAAGTTGTCGAATATCAAAAGATATCGAATGATGATTTCATTTATTTAGCCCCCGACGTTGGTTCAGATTTTATTATCAGCCATTTTCACTGAATGTCAACAACGTAGGATGCTTTTATCTGCATTAACACAAAGACACGCGGATGTTCATTTTTGGTTGTATTTATATTTCAAATAGTCCTTTACGCAACTCGTGCATCCATAAAGAATTTGCGTGAAACTGTGAGCAGTAGTAATCGATTTATAATGTTTCATTTTCGATCTTCACCTTTCCGAGTATTTTCAATAGGATATTCGCCTACGAAATTCATTTGCTGGTCCCTGGTATTCCATGATGCCACAATGAAATTGTTCGACTTTGTTTCATGGATACTATTTGTTGACGCGCAGAAGTTAAGAAACCACTAGTTGATACCAGTAAAAAAATTTTTATGATTATAAGGCACGTTTGTTGCCAGGGTGTTTGATGTACAAGGGCGACGAGTTCAGTTTCTATCCTACTGAAGGACAGTACATGATTTACAGATCCAGGGTGTTTTAAAACAGCTTTATGTTTTCCATATGGAACATGATTTTAGCTGAGAGGACAGGACTTTGAGTACATTCGTTCCACGCAGAACTACAGTGTGAATCTATTTATTGGTCATGGTTTCCGAAAAAGTCACAGTTCTGCGGGATATTTTTATGCAAGCTGTTCTATCCCACTTTTAATAAGTGGAAAAATAAATAATGACATCCAAATAACAGATTTCTTTTAATTTTTCTGCATAGGGGTACGTACGAGTAGGGGCTTACTTCACACGCAATAGTACTCGTCCGAGCAGCTATAGATTCTTGCAGTGTTACACTATCTGCTCTTCCACAACGTCAAGTTTCTAACTTCTGAAAATCTGTAACTACTTCCCTAAGAATTAAATATTTTACATTCATCCACCAAAGAAGTGTGAAAGACATATACTACGAAGAGTGTCTATTGGAGACCTCTGCTACACCGGGCAGTTGATGCAAGGCATTGCACTTACTCACGTTTTTCAAAATCCTTCTTATGAGAAGAAGGAAATGATTACAGATAGTACAAAATCGTATTACTGAAACAACAAATATATGTTGCTGATAAGTTAGCAGTGCGTAATGAACTGCAAGCCTACTTATGTGTCACTAGAAACAGCAGGTGTAAATCTTAAGACCCTCTAAAAGTCTTTCCTTAGAATTTGTTTCCTCTGAAACTGCATAGTTAGTGATATATTCCTACAAAATCTGTATATTTCTTATTACAACTTCCAGACTTAATGTTTCAGTTGATAACGCATTGAAAAAATTTATTATTGAAAATAACATAAGATTTTTCTTTAACTGGAACATTACTGTAATAATCGATTAATTAACGGGAATAGCTTTCAGTGAACTGAGAGAAAAGTGCAGCAGTCAAAGGGAGGCCATTCATTACAAGGCTCTGGTTTCAAATCCCCATCTTGAAACGTAATTCTGATGCCGGTTGTATTCTCAATTTGTTGTGTGGATGTGTCTAATTAGAACTTTCAGGAAACCAAGTTAGGTGAAATATATGTATACATACTGGACTTGAATTAGTGAGGCGTGTGATTCTATTCTGATTCTGCCCATTCCCATTTAATTTTTCGTAGCTTTTCCTGAGTTGATTAAAATGAATGACGAGAGAGAATTTTGGGAAAAGTCTGGGATGATTTCCAAATTTCCTGTTCAAACGATGTCCGCCAGTGTTAGCCCTCCACCTATAACGTCGCCGGAGGAATGTTAACTCTGGTTCTTTCTTTACTTTAGTTCGTCAACAGGGTCAAGAATGAATATTTGCCCAGCTCTTGACATGTGAGTTATTTAGCCCAGACGTGAAACGCTTAAGAAACGTCGAAGTAATTGGAGCGCACAGACATGCTGACGGTGATATGGTACACACTATTTGGGACCAATTATCGATCATGAAATGCAGGGTTTCGTGTTATTATTTTTGAAAACTTTAAAAACCGTAAAATTCAAGTCATTATATTATTAGTGTTATTCACCACTCCATGGAAAGACAAACATCTTCGAATGAATGTAAATTAAAGTTTTTAAACAGTAGGTGCTGTAATTAGTCTTAGATTGGTTAGAGCTCGAGTTTCAGTCTCCAAATTAGACGGCATCTGATGCAGCTAAACAGTTTTCACTATCAATAATATTGCAAATGAGTATGTTGCTGAAAAGGTGGAATGAAAGTCAGTCTCACCCTTGAAAAATTCAGTGGGCAAATTGTTTAAGAGAAATAATAATAATAATAATAGTAATAATAATAGTAGTGATAACATATGAAAACATTTGACGTAAGTATTAATGTGTATCGTTCGGTTCAGTCACCTCTGGTGACACAGGTTAACACACCTGACATAAATTTAACTGTGTGGAATGATACAAATAGTGCTGTTATTTCCAACCAGTCTATCATAGCATACTGTCTCGTTTGCGCAACGTATTTCACACAAAACATCTGTGTGTTCTATTAGTAAACACTGTGTAAAGTGAGAGTATATACCTTAAAGATATTGGCTGAGAGAGAGAGAGAGAGAGAGAGAGAGAAAGAGAGAAGTCGGGCTTAACGAAATTATATCCACCTTCTACCGTATTTTCTCGATTTAATCAGTATAAAGAGTTTGGTAATGGGTCTGGCACCAAATAACAGAAACATTTTGTTAGAACCGTCATGAAGACGTAGTGCCGAAACCCTGAAAACGACTTTTTTTACATTGAAATTGTAGACTTCATCAGTTTCCATGTTTCATACAATTAGAAAGTAAATGTTCTACGCTTCCTACCACAGATTACTGAATAATAGTGTATATGAGACCCTATCCTTTGCAACGGACTCTGTCTGCAACGCCTATTGTGATCCTCAGGACCTATTCCCGTGAAGTACTACCAGCAGTAACGTTCTTTGTGAACTCTCATCCACTATTATGTGTCTGCTAATATCGCCCTTCTGCTTTTAATGCTCCTTTTTCTCCTATTTTCTCCTACTCTTCTTTCCGTTTCGCTCTTCGCAATCTACAACATTTTTGCAAGCACTTCTGAACCGCAGCTGTTACTTTTCCTCTGCCTCTCTTTTCTACCATTTTTCAGATGCACGAAAAGCAATTCTCTAAACATAGTCATTATTTTGTTTTTTGTTTGAATAAACAAGTTTCATCTCTACCATCAGAAACGTTCGTGACCTTACTTGTGCGACAGACAAAATCGGTCGCCCTCGAATTGTTTCAGTTTTCGATAGCTAACTTTGGTGTGAAACCTTTTCATTGTTTCATATAATTTAATTGGCTCTTGAAACCTTCTATCAGGTCTGTCTTACCTTCTGTGTCTCCAAATTAGATCATACATGAAACTGCCCTACGTATCTTTTCGCCAGTGTGCGTTTCTTTCGAAATGATAATTACTTAATTCTAACTGCAGGTATTACAAAATACTAATCTCTGGATAATACTGCCTCTGATTTCTATTCTTTTTGCTTTTTAGATCTCAGTTTTGAATTTTTCGCTCATTATTTTTCTGTACACTGTATTCCCAAATTACTTGAAACTGAATTTCAACAGAAAGCAATCGGAATTTTGGACAGCATTAAATAAATTTCACCCATGGGGCAAAATACACCCACTGCTATGTACTCACTCTATCAGTCTTGGCGTCTCACAGATGTGATAAACTCACATCTGCGATCAGATTTAAAATTAAAGTAAGGAAAATCGTTAGGCATGCAATTCGTCACTTATTACATTTATATAGTGACGATTTTTATCTCGTTCTGAAACTTCTTGCAGATATATAAACAAAACACTGTACAGAAAATATTATTCGCTTGTTCTGTACTCTGATGCAGATCGTCGATTAGTTGGTATTCGTGTACAGTACGCTTAACCTGTTTTGATATCACGACAATAATCTCACAAACTAAATTGAGATATTTTATTAGTGACTGGGTGCAACTGCTGCAGAAATGAGTTTCCGCTGGGTTGTATTAGAAACACTGCTACTAACGGTTGCCCTCGGTAGAAAACAAAGAACCACGGTAGTTGGGGAACGTGTTGGATAGTTGCACAACGTTATCAGAGCCACAGTTCTCAACAATTAGAATCGAAAGCCTCTATAGCACAATAAAGACGCAACATTCTACCAGTCATTTAATATGCGAATGAAACTCTGAGAAAGACGATGCGAAATTTAAAGCGGCAAAAACAACCGTAAATACGAATCTTCAACATTACTCACTTCATTTTCTCCAAAGCCATCGCAACCTCTTGCAGCATCATTGATGATTAAGGGTCAGTCTCGGTTTCTTTTTGTGTGAGACCTCTGAATTTAGCTACTTCATACAGAGGGGCCAGCTATTTTTAAACGAGAATTTTTTTGAATGCTCGTGAAATGTTCTGTTTAGTACCTCCGCTAAATTTAGACTGTAACTAACCTACCAATAGCTATCGCCTTTAAAAATCAGAGAAAATAACTCCAGTCTTTCGCAGACAAGCCAAACATTTTCATTCCTGTAATCGTTCATTATGTTCATTACTTTGTGACAGTTAAAGAAAGACCCAAATATCGATTACTTTAGGCATGGGATTGTTAGTCTCGTTGTCAAGCAATAATGCGTTATTTTATTAAATTAATGTAGTATTTACTGGAGTGGCAAGTATAATATAAAATTATTGTAGTTTTTTGCGCGCAGAACGCATATTTTCGTTCCGCAAAGTGAAATGAGTGTGGTAACGAATGTGGTAACCGAATATAGCCCAGGAAAAAGGCTGATCATAATGAAAACGATAAATATTTTTCGCTACCGGTGCTGTGTGTTGTGCACACACGCAGCAAGCCACCCTGTGCCACGTTTCATCGTAACCTCCCCCTGTTCAGAGCAAGTTCGCCAACACTAACAAATTGCCTTAATTCTGGTGGAAAACAACACGTTTAGGAGTCTGCGCAACCTAATGCACCGCATGGCGTTTCACTAGATTAGAACGGAACTTCTTACAGTTGTTGCGCAGTGCATCTGTTAGTGATCCGCTTCTACGGAAATCCCAGAGGGAAAGGAGTATACTGGATACAGAAGACCCTCAAAGCTAACATCTGTCGAAACTGTTTCACGGAGGGTTGAAGCAATATCATTTTGCAACAGAACCCACATAGACATGAATCCACGCCATTTCGATTTGATTGCCAGTGAAAGAGAATATAATAGGAGGCCTGAATATGATCACTAGAGGTAGCGCTCGAAGAAGATACCTTTCTCGTTCCAAAACATGAGCGGCATAACCTTCCGTACTGATAGCTATGTTCGGAACTTATTTTGTTTGGTGATTAGAAATGACATCATTATTCACTCGCTCTCTCTGTTTCTAGTTAGTGATAGCGCAGTCTCGTTTCGTACCCATGTCGATTCTTGCGATGAAGGCATCATCTACCTGTTAGACAAATTGCAGAAGTTACCCACACGTATCAAAAGATCGCTATTTCGTTTCAGAGTTCAACATAGGGACATCCGCCTTGTAGAATTGGAAAAATCATGCACAGCGTGGCCTGCTAAACCGTCACCAACGTATACAGTTGCTGCAATACCATACATTGTCACTCGCCAGTTTCCCATCAGAATGGATTTAGTGGCTGCACAGTTTTCTGGGGTTACATCAGCCACCGACACCTGTTTCAAATCGCAGACTTGCAACTATGGCAAACATGTATCACCATAATGAATGTTCATTCTGCGATAAATGCTATTCGCTTTCATATCTTCAGCACGTAGAAGCTCCATGCTATTTGTGCAGGTTGCTGAAGTGTCCGTATTCACGCTGTTTTGTGTGTCGGTATTTGTGCTTCTGTACGACGTTGCCACCCTGTCATAGGGTAAGGAAAAAACTTGCTAAAATATAGGATACTAAAGATATTTATCAGTTACTTATTAGTCGTTTAAGGCTTTCATTTGGCTCACTCAGATGTACTGACTCTCACGAAGCTCTGTTCTCTGATTTAATATATCTGTCAAATATTCACAGTGACTGCCTAGGCAAAATCTGCACAACGCCAATGTCAGAGGAATTCTGCATACTGCTCTGGTAGTGGAGACTGTCAAAGTCAATAAAAAGTATTTTTTCACCGTTCTTGTGATTAAAAATCTCTCTCTCTCTCTCTCTCTCCCTCCCTATACTTGTGTCCATAACTTTCTTTTCATTGGAGACCATGTGCTGAAAACGCTACGCGTGTGCTTAGTATGAAAACTTAAACCACTTTTCTGTATCAAGTATATATGTATATATATGTGAAATAAGAAAGATTAACAGGTAAATCAGACTCTAAAAAGCACAAGGATGCTTCACCAACATCATTACGATCAGAGAGAAATTCTGCAGTTTTGAATACAACGGTTCCTACTATCAGCATTGCTATTTTAACGTTTCTCATGTTAAATCACTCGATCTGTTTTCCCTTCTCCATTTCATTTTTTTAAAGATATCTGTTGGTAAGCAGAACTTTACTCCCTGTAGTCTCTTTTTCTCCAATACAGCAAGTATTCCCACTTTTCGTGTTTCTGGCATTCGCTGAAGAAGTCACCCTTAACTACTCCAGAATTTAATGATAATAGTTGAATACTCAAGTACAATGTACTAATACTATGAAAACATCCATTACTAATATATATATGACTTTCGTCGTGTAGCTGATTATTCTTTTTAAACCTTCTCCTGCTCTTAGTCATGGATGCATCAAGTTCATATGTATTTACTGTTTTATACTCCATTGCTTAAATAGACAGCTCCTTCGGAGAAAACGGCCAAATATTTATAACAAGCAAGAATGCAAATGCCATTTCTGGTAATATCTCTCTCGGGAATTAAATCTATATTTTTTAATCAGACTGAAGTTACAAGCAAAATATTAACAAATAGCAGGACGCAACTCCGTAATTTCGCATCCCTAGCCACAACACCACGGAGAACGCATACAATTCTCAACATTATTATCATTCATCTTATCATCTTCTAAGGACTTTATCAGCGTGTTATATCGATGTATAGCATAACATTTACATTCCTAGTTACTTCTAAAAAACAACAGTAGAAAACGCTTGGTAAGACCGTTTACCTTATAGGGATTAACGAAGCAAAATTGTTAGAATAGATGCACAAAATAGCTGCTTATAATAACTAATCTTCATTCACAACAGACTGTTTCGACATTTATCGCCGTTGTCAAGTCTTTCGGCATTTATCGCCATTATCAAGTACGTCTAGACTGACGTGACGTCAATACTACGTCGTTAGTGAACTCTCTTATAACGGTCACTTGTTCAGTAAAATCGTAAATAATGTAAATACATTGAAAATAAAATGTTAATTACGGTGTAACAACAGTTTGACAGTTCCACTATATTTTCTATGTCTTATTAAAACAATAACTCTTAGAGGACAGTTGACTAACGACGTCACATCAGTCTAGACATACTTGACAAAGGCGATAAATGCTGAAACAGTTAGTCGTGAATAAAGATTAGATATTATAAGCAGCTATTATGGTGGATATGTTCTAATAATCACGTCGTTATCAGACACATATTATGCTGCCGGCCCTTAAGAAGAAAAGAAAGAACCAAAAGCTTTTAGATGTCTCAGTTTTCCCCTATGTTTAGTCCAAACATAATATCTCAGAGCATATCAACCAACTCTGAAACGTTGTTTCGGAACTGTTGTTCTGCTCACTTTCCTGAGATAAATACAGCAGTGATTTCTTAGTGAAAAAGTTTACGTTCTTGTAGATAGAACTCACTGTGAAAAGTAATTCAGATTATGATGTTCCTGAGAGACTCATTTATGCTTTGTGCAGTCGAATGCCTAAATGTTGACGTGAATATGAAAATGAACCTTAGAGGCGTAAAACCAAACGTTTTAGCAACTACACAGTCATATCAGTGTTCTGACTCCGAAATCAGAAAATTTTATGTGTCAAGCATAAAGAAATACTTCTCTATTAAACTTCCGTATCTACTAATTGCTAGGCGTCTGATGTCCGTCATGATTTTCCATACACCGTTCAGAAGGTCTCATCTATGGAAAATGCACCTTTTGTTTAAAGTATTAAAATGTTTCCTGTAGCTTTCATCTAAATGATCCACATTCCATATACAGCGCGGCTAGTGCTGTAGGCATTCCACGATAGTTTCGAAGGGAGTGTCAAACTTACACTTCCCCGTATTGCCATCTGTCGCTACAAAAGTACAGAATCTACGGGAACGGAAATCGATCTTTACAGACGTAGGAGGGCTGTTACTGTTAAAAGGAATAAATTATATGCAGGAAACCAGCACGTACACGGTGCAACCCAGTTAGAGGTATTATGTCGTCTACATTGCTTAGCTAGACACTATACACTAGTTTTCGATGGAAATTGACATTTCGTAATTTGATAAAAAGCCTTATGTAAAACGTCGACCAGTTTCACTTGAGAAAGTTATTCATACGCTTTTTATTGGAAGTATAGTGCACTAAATGAATCAAACATCTGCTTTAACCATAAGGATAATGAGACACGTAAATTAGTGCTGTCTTAAACTTTGTTCACACAGAGAAATATTTTTTAAAACTGAATTCACGAATAACAACAAAAGAATGAATTTATTTAGAGAAGTTTATTGATAGTTGCAGAACCAGAACTACTGCTGTATACACTCGAGTCTCATTTCCTACAAACATTTGCCGCTGATATTAGGCAGGTGCATGACCAAATAAATTTTTCTATACGCCTTTATTCTCTAAAAGATTACCTATAGCTGAGGCTGCCGATTGTCTATATCCTCGTACCCTACTCTACCCACATTACCAAACCTAAATCACTTAAACGAAAAGTAACTCAATTTTGATAGCTCTTACACTTCCGAAAACCACTGACATAGCCTTAGTCGATGTCTTCCTTAGAAATAGCATGCGTTTGTAATATTTCTGTGAAAAATGAGTGAATACTTATTTGCTGGTTTCCAGTTGTGGTATATTCTACTTCGTTACCTATCTGACATACTTGACCAGGATAATACCGAATTCTAATATTTTTTGAAAAATAGTAAAAAATGTATTCTGCGCCACACATTGTACCACATTGTTAGAAAATAAGATGTTAGAATTTAATAAATAAAACAATTTTAATGGAAATTTCGATTAAACTTATGATGGGTGTTGTCAAACATGTTTTAAACTGTTCTCAAGGTTGTACAAATTCTCATGACGTTGTTAACTGTGAGTATTAAACTGTTCTGTTATTACTTCTGTACTGTCTTTCGTAAAACTAAACCAAATTTTCCTTTGTAAGAAACAAATGGACTCTGTTGTCGCCATGAATGAACATTTATTATACTGAAGTATATACGAATTAATGTCTGTCACCTTCTTTTAAAAAAAAATCCATAGCTGTTATACACAATGTTGTCAACAAGAGAAAGAGACATCAAACTACTGTTTAGAGGAAAGAGTGTTACTGGAACTGTGGAAAACTGAGCTTGTTGACAGGTTAGGTATAATCTGTGTAACTTTTAGCATGGAAAGTACTAGGTGTCTTTGAAATTAATGGTAATACTATATAACGACATTGTACGAATAAAGCTTCTGCTTTGTGAGATTATATAACTGTCAAGTATTACGTTCGCATGTCGCATTTTACATGGAAAGAGATGTCGGTAATATAAATGACAATTCGATGCAGATGATGGCATATACCTAATGCTGTACAGATCTTGAAGGAAAATCCTTATTACTCATAATATGCGCCTAGAAATAAATAATTTGCTTGATATTTATGTAACTTTAACTATTGAATTTTGTTTAAACAATAAATATTACACAATTCATTGTTCGTGTATCTTTGTTGGAATCATCCCTATGACCTTCCTTACTTACATGCAATGTTGTGACAAGACCTCAGAACAAGCGTTGACTTCCTGGAAGTGCGTCGTCCGTGGTGGAAGGAGTCTTCATTAAAAATATTTGGCCAGCAAAACAAGTGTTTTCAGAAGGAATTTTCACTCGCAGTGGAGTGTGCACTGATTTGAACCTGGACTCTTTGCCTATCTCGGGATACAGCACTACCACCTGTGCTACCCAAGAGCGACTCACAGCATTACTTGCACCGGGGAGCTTCAAGAGAGTTGCTATGGTAATATGCTATCATCAAACTGTGTGAAATATTCTGAGTTAAATCACATTTTTCTCCGCAGTGTCTCATCCACTAAGAGCATGTGACACTGTTCGTGGTGTCGAGTGTATCGGATTTGTACGTTAATCTCGGTGACAGCCTTCGTTCTAATCTAAAAGAATGGGCTATATGCCGCCACCACATTTCAACCTCTTCCTTCTTCCACTCATTGTTATCAACAAAATATACTCGACAACACATTCCATGAGCCAATGTCACGGCTATCTACACGAAAACATCAAGAGATGGCACACGCAGTTGATAAAGACAAGTATCCAGAGCGTGCGAATAAAGGAAAACTTTCGATGTAGACGCCAGTGCCCCCAGGGTGCTTCCCACTCGATATTTCATTAACGTTACTTCATATTTTATAATAAACTAATTTTCGATTATCATAGTCTCAAAACGATCAGTACTCCTCCCAACCATGTTACTTAGTGCTCATGAATCAGTTCGTCCCTATGAGCTGTCAACGTACAAAATTCATATAAATTCGTACACCGGGTAAAAAGTAAATTACGAGGTCGGAGAAAAGGCTTGTAAGACTAGATCCTCAAGACCTCCAATAACGCGGTGCCTCATTAGTTTTATTTCTCTTTAAATTTGATTCCAAAGCAATTTCTGAATTAAATAATGTCCTTTAGAGGAAACATACAGTAACGGCACATTTAAAAACGGACATCCATGCCGATTTTACTCTACAAGTAGCGACATTACTATGACGCAACAGCTTGCCTCAGTGCTCTTGTGAATCTCTCACGCAGTACCGCCATGTGCGTCATAATGAATGCTCCTTTCGGGAAGGAGGCTCTTGCTTTTGTAGCCATAGATCTTACCATCTGACCTATGCATACATTGTAGTACTTCTCTCTTTCTACCCAAATTCCACATAATGCTCTCCTGCATACCTTGTTACAGTTCCTACGTAGAGATAAAGGCATAGCTTAACTACAGTTCAGAGGTATTTTCCAAACCATTTTACTCCGCAACGTATGCATCAGTATCTATTGTTGTTGTAGTGCCGGCCGGGGTGGCCGAGCAGTTCTAGGCGCTACAGTCTGGAACCGCGCGACCGCTATGGTCGCAGGTTCGAATCCTGCCTCGGGCATGGATGTGTGTGATGTCCTTAGGTTAGTTAGGTTTAAGTAGTTCTAAGTTGTAGGGAACTGATGACCTCAGATGTTAAGTCCCATAGTGCTCAGAGCCATTTTTGTTGTTGTAGTCTTCAGTCCGAAGAAGCTCTCGGCACTAGACTACCCTGCGCAAGCCTCTTCACCTCTGAGCAGATACAACAACCCACCTCTGTTTGAACTAGCTTACTGTTTTGAAGACTTTTTGTCTCTTTAGAGTTTTTACCGTCCACACTTGCTTCCATTATAAAATTCTCGATTCCTTGATGCCTCAGCATGTGTTCTATGAACCGATGCCTTTTTTAAGTTAAGCTGTGCGATAAATTTGTTTTTCCCTACTTTGATTCAGTAACTCCTCGTTACTTATCCGATCTATCCATCCAATCTCCAGCATTTTTCTATGGCATCTCATCCGAAAACCTTCTGTTTTGTTCTGTTTATCTTCCACGTTTCAGTTTTGTACAAGGCTACACTCAATACAAATAACTTCAGAAAATACTTTTTAACATTTAAATTTATATTCGATGTTATTGGGTCCCGGGTTCGATTCCCGGCGGGGTCAGGCATTTTCACCTGCCTCGAGATGACTGGGTGTTTGTGTTGTCCTCATCATTTCATCATCATCCAGGAAAGTGGCGAAATTGGGCTGAGCAAAGGTTGGGACATTGTACGGGCGCTGATACCCGCGCCGTTGAGCGCCCTACAAACCAAAACATCATCATCATCATCGATGTTAAGATATTTCTCTTCTGCAGAAAAGCTTTTTTTTCTGTTGCCAATCTGCAGTTTATGCCCTCCCTACTTGAGCCATCGTCAATAATTATTCCTCCCAAATAGTAAAACTCATCTACAGCCTGCAGAGTCTCATTTCATAATCTAATTCCCTCAGCATCGCAGATTTTAATTCGACTGCATTCCAGTACCCCTGATTTACTTTTGCTGATATTAGTCTTATAATCCCTCTTCAAGACACTATCCATTCAGTTCAATCGCTCTTCTGAATCCTTTGTCGTCCCTGAAAGAATTACTACGTATTCGGCGAACAGCGAGCTTTCTATTTCTTCTCTCTGAACTTTAACTGAATATATCTTCTTGGAAATTCTGAAGATAGGACTGCTATTTAACATCATATACATATAGAGATGGAACCAAAACTCCTCAGACAAAATTTGGGAAGTTGTTCATAGATATTTTCGTAGTATTTTGGTATAAGGGTTCGGTGGTCTCTGATGATTCGTTACAGAGTAATTGTATTTCGGTTGGTTTCTTATCGCCATTTATCTTTGTATCTGTGTTGTACTGAAAATATCTGTACAATATTAAGGATGTCTACCACATGCACTTGTGTTGTGTCTTGTTTGGAAACAAACTCGTTCTATACACTCAATGTACAAGGTGACAATTGTTGAACTATATGAAAGGAAATCGTCATAACTTCTGAACGGTTTGCACGATTGGTCGCGGGGCACGATGGGAATTAGTATGCGCATGCGCAAGCGCATTGTTGTTGTCGGCCATTTGCACGTGAAAATGTCACAGTACAGCGCGCATGAGCGCATAGCGCTCGTGAAGGCCAACTATGCGAGCAATAACAGCCCAACTGCGGCCCAAAGGAAGTAACCGAGTTCAAGCTAAAGACAACCAGTCGAAGTGTGTTAACAGTAAAGAATTTGATTCGCAAGTCTGAGTGAACGGGTAGTGTTCGTGATGACAATTTTGGCAATGTCGGTCTTCCAAAAAGACCTGAAAACATCGATAAGACACGCGCTGAGTTTCAAACAAGCCCCAAGAAATCGATCAGACGAGCTGCACAAAAGGTGGGAATCAAGCAGGAGACACTGCGACAAATTTTTGTTCAAGACCTACATCTCTTCCCACACAAAATACAAACCTGTCAGCCATTAAGCCCCAGGGCCATGGAACAGAGTCTGTGTTTCGCCAACACTATTGTCCACAAAATTAACGAACAGGACTTTGATATGGATAAGGTTTGGTTTAGCAACGAAGCCCACTTTCATTTGGATGGGTTCGTCAATAAGCAAAATTGGCGCATTTGGGGAACTGAGAACCCGCATTTCGCGATCGAGAAGTCTCTTCACCCTCTATGGGTGACTGGGTGGTGTGTAATGTCCAGTCAAGGGAAAATCGGTGCAATATTCCTTGATGGGAGATGAAGGTTTTGGAAGATGATTTCATCCCCATTATCTAAGGTGACCCTGATTTCGACAAGATGTGGTTCATGCAAGACGGAGCTCGACTCCACCGAAGTAGGAGAGTGTTTGACGTCCTTGAGGAGCATTCTGGGGACCGCATCCTGGCGCTAGGGTACCCAGAGGCTACTGGTGTGGGCCTTGATTAACCGCCATATTCTCCGGACCTGAACACATGCGACACCTTTTTGTGGGATAAGTTAAAAACAAGGTATACAGCAATAACCTCAAAACCACTGCTGAGCTGAAAATAGCCTTTCAGGAGATCATTGACAGCATCGATGTTCCGACACATGAGCGGGTTATGCAGAATTTCGCTATTCGTCTGCGCCACATCATCGCCAAGGATCGCAGGTACATCGAACATTGTTTTTTGTTGTGGTCCTCAGTCCTGAGACTGGTTTGATGCAGCTCTCCATGCTACTCTATCCTGTGCAAGCTTCTTCATCTCCCAGTACCTACTGCAACCTACATCCTTCTGAATCTGCTTAGTGTATTCATCTCTTGGTCTCCCTCTACGATTTTTACCCTCCACGCTGCCCTCCAATACTAAATTGGTGATCCCTTGATGCCTTAGAACATGTCCTACCAACCGATCCCTTCTTCTGGTCAAGTTGTGCCACAAACTTCTCTTCTCCCCAATCTTATTCAATACTTCCTCATTAGTTATGTGATCTACCCATCTAATCTTCAGCATTCTTCTGTAGCACCACATTTCGAAAGCTTCTATTCTCTTCTTGTCCAAACTATTTATCGTCCATGTTTCACTTCCATACATGGCTAGACTCCATACAAGTACACTCCTGGAAATTGAAATAAGAACACCGTGAATTCATTGTCCCAGGAAGGGGAAACTTTATTGACACATTCCTGGGGTCAGATACATCACATGATCACACTGACAGAACCACAGGCACATAGACACAGGCAACAGAGCATGCACAATGTCGGCACTAGTACAGTGTATATCCACCTTTCGCAGCAATGCAGGCTGCTATTCTCCCATGGAGACGATCGTAGAGATGCTGGATGTAGGCCTGTGGAACGGCTTGCCATGCCATTTCCACCTGGCGCCTCAGTTGGACCAGCGTTCGTGCTGGACGTGCAGACCGCGTGAGACGACGCTTCATCCAGTTCCAAACATGCTCAATGGGGGACAGATCCGGAGATCTTGCTGGCCAGGGTAGTTGACGTACACCTTCTAGAGCACGTTGGGTGGCACGGGATACATGCGGACGTGCATTGTCCTGTTGGAACAGCAAGTTCCCTTGCCGGTCTAGGAATGGTAGAACGATGGGTTCGATGACGGTTTGGATGTACCGTGCACTATTCAGTGTCCCCTCGACGATCACCAGTGGTGTACGGCCAGTGTAGGAGATCGCTCCCCACACCATGATGCCGGGTGTTGGCCCTGTGTGCCTCGGTCGTATGCAGTCCTGGTTCAAATGGCTCTGAGCACTATGGGACTCAACTGCTGAGGTCATTAGTCCCCTAGAACTTAGAACTAGTTAAACCTAACTAACCTAAGGACATCACAAATATCCATGCCCGAGGCAGGATTCGAACCTGCGACCGTAGCGGTCTTGCGGTTCCAGACTGCAGCGCCTTTAACCGCACGGCCACTTCGGCCGGCTTATGCAGTCCTGATTGTGGCACTCACCTGCACGGCGCCAAACACGCATACGACCATCATTGGCACCAAGGCAGAAGCGACTCTCATCGCTGAAGACGACACGTCTCCATTCGTCCCTCCATTCACGCCTGTCGCGACACCACTGGAGGCGGGCTGCACGATGTTGGGGCGTGAGCGGAAGACGGCCTAACGGTGTGCGGGACCGTAGCCCAGCTTCATGGAGACGGTTGCGAATGGTCCTCGCCGATACCCTAGGAGCAACAGTGTCCCTAATTTGCTGGGAAGTGGCGGTGCGGTCCCCTACGGCACTGCGTAGGATCCTACGGTCTTGGCATGCATCCGTGCGTCGCTGCGGTCCGGTCCCAGGTCGACGGGCACGTGCACCTTCCGCCGACCACTGGCGACAACATCAATGTACTGTGGAGACCTCACGCCCCACGTGTTGAGCAATTCGGCGGTACGTCCACCCGGCCTCCCGCATGCCCACTATACGCCCTCGCTCAAAGTCCGTCAACTGCACATACGGTTCACGTCCACGCTGTCGCGGCATGCTACCAGTGTTAAAGACTGCGATGGAGCTCCGTATGCCACGGCAAACTGGCTGACACTGACGGCGGCGGTGCACAAATGCTGCGCACCTGGCGCCATTCGACGGCCAACACCGCGGTTCCTGGTGTGTCCGCTGTGCCGTGCGTGTGATCATTTCTTGTACAGCCCTCTCGCAGTATCCGGAGCAAGTATGGTGGGTCTGACACACCGGTGTCAATGTGTTCTTTTTTCCATTTCCAAGAGTATACTTTCAGAAATGACTTCCTGACACTTAAATCTAAACTCGATGTTAACTAATTTCTCTTCTTCAGAAACGCTTTCCTTGCCATTGCCAGTCTACATTTTATATCCTCTCTACTTCGACCATCATCAGTTATTTTGCTCCCCAAATAGCAATACTCCTTTACCACTTTAAGTGTCTCATTTCCTAATCTAATTCCCTCAGTATCACCCGACTTAATTCGACTACATTCCATTATCCTCGTTTTGCTTTTGTTCATGTTCATCTTATATCCTCCTTTCAAGACACTGTCCATTCCATTCAACTGCTCTTCCAAGTCCTTTGCTGTCTCTGACAGAATTACAATGTCATCGGCGAACCTCAAAGTTTTTATTTCTTCTCCATGGATTTTAATACCTATTACGAATTTTTCTTTTGTTTCCTTTACTGCTTGCTCAATATACAGATTGAACAACATCGGGGAGAGGCTACAACCCTGTCTTACTCCCTTCCCAACCACTGCTTCCCTTTCATGTCCCTCGACTCTTATAACTGCCATCTGGTTTCTGTACAAATTGTAAATAGCCTTTCGCTCCCTGTATTTTACCCCTGGCACCTTCAGAATTTGAAAGAGAGTATTCCAGTCAAAACGGTCAAAAGCTTTCTCTAAGCCTACAAATGCTAGAAACGTAGGTTTGCCTTTCCTTAATCTTTCTTCTAAGATAAGTCGTAAGGTCAGTATTGCCTCACGTGTTCCAGTGTTTCTACGGAATCCAAATTGATCTTCCCCAAGGTCGGCTTCTACTAGTTTTTCCATTCGTCTGTAAAGAATTCGTGTTAGTATTTTGCAGCTGTGACTTATTAAACTGATAGTTCGGTAATTTTCACATCTGTCAACACCTGCTTTCTTTGGGATTGGAATTATTATATTCTTCTAGAAGTCTGACGGTATTTCGCCTGTTTCATACATCTTGCTCACCAGATGGTAGAGTTTTGTCAGGACTGGCTCTCCCAAGTCCGTCAGTAGTTCCAGTGGAATGTTGTCTACTCCGGGGGCCTCGTTTCGACTCAGGTCTTTCAGTGCTCTGTCATTTCATATTCATCTACATCCTCTTCCATTTCCATAATATTGTCCTCAAGTACATCGCCCTTGTATAAACCCTCTATATACTCCTTCCACCTTTCTGCTTTCCCTTCTTTGCTTAGAACTGGGTTTCCATCTGAGCTCTTGATATTCATACGAGTGGTTCTCTTTTCTCCAAAGGTCTCTTTAATTTTCCTATAGGCAATATCTATCTTACCCCTAGTGAGATAAGCCTCTACATCCTTACATTTGTCCTCTAGCCATCCCTGCTTAGCCATTTTGCACTTCCTGTCGATCTCATTTTTGAGTCGTTTGTATTCCTTTTTGCCTGCTTCATTTACTGCATCGAACATGTCATACCCTAAATCCGAATATCTGTAGTGACGTTTACCTGTTGAATAAAGTGTGTAAACGCTGTAGTTTGTAACTAATTTTTTTCATATAGTTCAATAATTGTATCACTGTATATGTGTTGCACTGAAAATATCAGTACAATATTAAGGATGTCTACGATATTCACTTTTTGTCTTGTTTGGAAACAAACTTGTGCTGTTCGCTCATTGTACTTGCCCTTGACAACACAACGCACACTTTCACTTTCGCCCTCTATCTTACATTTAGTACTGCTAGGTTCTGTCTCTGCTTTGTGTGTCTGACAATGTTATTTGTGCGTTAAAAGTGATATACAGGAAAGCGAATTGGTTTAAAGAGGAACAGTTGGCCGATATGCACATTGAGTATTAAATTCAATGGACAGCGACACAGAGGCGTCATACCGAGCTGTTCCCATAACGACAGCAACCACGTCATACCTCGTTCGCAGACGAGGCTTGTTGTATTACTGTATGTCTTTGTTGTATGTTTGGATGATTGCATATTACTGGATTTATCACTGCTGTGACGGTATTTTCGTAGAAACAAAGGTAATGAGACAACAAACCCAAAAAATCGTAATTACGTCATTACGCTGTAACGAGCCACCGAAGACCACGGGTCCCTAGCACTAAAAAAATCAGAGAAAATCCCTGAACAACTTCTGAAATTTTGCTCAGTTTCTCTCCATATCCTCGTCCTGATCTCTGTTGTCAGCGCCTCTACAACATCTTAGATGTTCTAAGAGTTTGCACATCAGGAAATGGCGAAATAAATATTTTATCCTTAAAGTAACCTCACAAAAAAGTCAAGCGAGATTACGTCTGTTGAAAGCGGAAGTTATGATGGACCGTCCCCATCGATCCATGTACTTGAAAAAGTTTCACCTAAGAAGTGGCGAACAAACAACCTCCAGTCCACACTGGTGGTTGTTCGTTCGCCACTACTTAGGTGAAACTTTTCCAAGTACATGGATCAGTAGGTGCATCACCTTGTTGAAACTCTGCCCATAGTTGAAATTCCTGTAACTGGGATTGAACGCAAAGCGTGTAGAAGTGTGTCCATAAAACTTCAGGAATAAAACTAATATTTGCAAAATAAACGTATTGACATGTGAAAGTGTATCCGTAACAGACTTCATGAGTTAAGCTACCATTTTCAACAAACAGCTTAGCTATATCTCTCATAGTTCCTAAGAAACAAATTTCTGCAATCAGGGAAAGAATTTATGCCCGCCATGTATAATAATAATCTCAATGCGAAATACTCCTTTTAAGTTTCCTTAACATTTCTGCTAAACTTTCTTGTGAGTAAGATCCCGTAAGATCCTAGCGGCGCATATCTGAATTGGTTTGCTGTCTGCTGTCATGCATGTTTCATAAGGACTCAAAATGATGGAGCAGTGTTCTAGAATTGGTCGCACTAGCCTCTCGTATCGAATTTCCTTGCCAATGCACTGCATTTTCTCATAACCCTTCAAAAAAACCAAGCTAACTATTCGCCTTCCCTCCAACAGATTTTGCGTGTCCGTCTTGTTCCATATCGCTTCTTAGCCCTGCCCCTAAGTATGCAAAAGCATTTCTGCACAGTCTCTGCAGATTCTACAGAGACACTGTGGTATGGGGACTTCGAAAAATGGCTGGAAGCTTCTGGCAGACTGTATCGTAACAGACGCACTGAACGCTATGCATATAGTAGGTGAACAACGTCAGCAAGAATTGCTTAAACGCCAATATAACCACCGGGATAACAATCCGGAAATGCACTCATGAAAGCCATGTTAATTAGCTTTTCACTGGTTTAAGCGCCCCATTTAAAATTGCTTTAGGGAACCACAAATCTCATTCTAATCATACAAGACGCATACGTTATCTACAACACTAATTGCTTAAGATAGCTACACTACTGGCGATTAAAATTGCTACACCACCAAGATGACGTGCTATAGACGCGAAATTTAACCGACAGGAAGAAGATGCTGTGATATGCAAATGATTTAGCTTTTCAGAGCATTCACACAAGGTTGGCGCCGGTGGCGACACGTACAACGTGCTGTCATGAGGAAAGTTTCCAACCGATTTATCATACACAAACAGCAGTTGACCGGCGTTGCCTGGTGAAACGTTGTTGTTGATGCCTCGTGTAAGGAGGAGAAATGCGTACCATCACGTTTCCGACTTTGATAAAGGTCGGATTGTAGCCTATCGCGATTGCGGTTTATCGTATCGCGACATTGCTGCTCGCGTTGGTCGAGATCCAATGACTGTTAGCAGAATATGGAATCGGTGGGTTCAGGAGGGTAATACGGAACGCAGTCCTGGATCCCAACGGCCTCGTATCACTAGCAGTCGAGATGACAGGCATCTTATCCGCATGGCTGTAACAGATCGTGCAAACACGTCTCGACCCCTGAGTGAACAGAGGGGGACGTTTGCAAGACAACAACCATCTGAACGAACAGTTCGACGACGTTTGCAGCAGCATGGACTACATCAGCTCGAAGACCATGGCTGCGGTTACCCTTGACGCTGCATCACAGACAGGAGCGCCTGCGATGGTGTACTCAACGACGAACTTGGGTGCACGAATGGCAAAACGTCATTTTTTCGGATGAATCCAGGTTCTGCTTACAATAACATGATGGTCGCATCCGTGTTTGGCGACATCGCGGTGAACGCACATTGGAAGCGTGTATTCGTCATCGTCATACTGGCGTATCACCCGGGGTGATGGTATGGGGTGCCATTGGTTACACGTCTCTGTCACCTCTTGTTCGTATTGACGGCACTTTGAACAGTGGATGTTACATTTCAGATGTGTTACGGCCCGTGGCACTACCCTTCATTCTATCCCTGCGGAACCTTACATTTCAGTAGGATAATGCGCGACCGTATGTTGCAAGTCCTGTACGGGCCGTTCTGGATACAGAAAATGTTCGACTGCTGCCCTGGCCAGCACATTCTCCAGATCTCCCACCAATTGAAAACGTCTGGTCAATGGTGGACGAGCAACTGGCTCGTCACAATACGCCAGTCACTACTCTTGATGAACTATGGTATCGTGTTGAAGCTGCATGGGAAGCTGTACCTGTACACGCCATGCAAGCTCTGTTTGACTCAATGCCCAGGCGTATCAAGGCCGTTATTACGGCCAGAGGTGGTTGTTCTGGGTGCTGATTTCTCAGGATCTATGCACCCAAACTGCGTGAAAATGTAATCACACGTCAGTTATAGTATAATATATTTGTCCAATGAATACACGTTTATCATCTGCATTTCTTCTTGGTGTAGCAATTTTAATGGCGAGTAGTCTAAACCATTGATGCGCTGTCAGGCCTAGCATGTTCCATCCATTACTAATCCCTTCCTTTAAAACTAAATAAGCCACGAGTCGATAGTTAAGAGGAATACAGAAAGCTGAAGAAGTAAGTTACTGGTTATGTGGCACCTCAACCAGTGTAGAAGATTATTCAAACCTGACGTTCTCTCTACACATCTGCATTTGTCAAGATCCCAGCAACAGTGTCTTTTCGAAATCCTCCTCTCCAGACAGCCTTACATAATCAGTGGTAGCGTTAGCCAATAAGGTGCCGGCACATCCCTTCGTCTTACTCAAGCCTTTAGTATTCATATTCATATCAACATGCTTCTGTACGAGACAAAAAAAAAAATTCGCCAGGCAACATGCTGGAACACAGCCCTTATTAGCCTCCGAGTAACGAAGCTAAATACCCTTTTTATAGTAAAGAGAACATTCGCAATTCAAGTGTCGGCTTGCCATTTTTCCATTTTATGGTCCGACGGTTGACACCGTATTTTTAGCAGCAAGCAAGGAGGCGGCGTAGCCAGCCGTTACGTCTGTCTGCACGGAAACAGGGCCCCCTGATGGCGACAGCTTCTCGTTCCTTTGTAATCCTCGGACGACGCTTTCGCTTTACCACTCACGCTGCTGAAAGTGATTTTCTGCTCCTAGGGCCTGAACCGGCAATTTCTCTTAGCTAAAAGGACTTATTACATTCCAAGAAAATTTATTTTCCTAAGTTAACTTTAATTAATCACTTGACCTTTTTCACACATTACATCTTTGTAAATGATATCCTACGAAATAAATAGATACCGAGAAACCACTAATTCGAAAATCTGTGTTCTGCTGTTGTGACTAAATTATTTCCAGATAACAACAAGAGCTACGAACTGAATATAGCGAAATGGGGCTTTTCTTACCTTTAACGCACGCACAGCCTTCCGAACGCCGGAAAAAAATTGTTTGCACGACTGCTCCCCACGAAATGACTTTTGGCGTTGCCGCACCAGATATCCTGATCTCTCTCCACTTTTGTGTGCGATATCGCATTACAGAGCCCTTTGTCGCCAGCGTCAGCTGAGAAAACAATTGGACATCGGATCCGGCGTCGCTCTGTCGCTTTGAATGCTGCCGTACACCGCGGCGTCGATACTGTGCGGAGGCGAAATGTTGACAACGTCGCCGCCAAATTCAGTATTTGTTTTTGCAGTTAGCCTTTCGGTTTCTGTGAGGCCACATTTCATAGAACTAATTCATCACACACAGGTTTAAAAAGTGGTTAGCTTGGAAAATGCTACAAGGTTTTACGTTTGTTCACAAACTGAATCTGTTCGTTGCTGTTTTTTAAAAGACACTCAATCCTCACAAACCGTGTTCGTCTCCTATTTATTGATGTTAATGTTTCTATGGCTTAAAATGAAAGCATGCTACGACATAATGTTCTTCCAAGCACAATAGCACCTCGCTGCTACGAGGAACAGGAAACTATCGTACGATTCATTATCCGAACCATATGAGAAACGCTACGAGTAAAACCTTAGCTGCAGTTTGTTCCCGAAAAAAAAACTGGACTTAGGACGACATACATGAAAATCAAACAACCCATCGTGTTGTCTTAGGCTCGCGGAAGCCTGCGACAGTTGAAGCTATTCCTGCAAAATGGAAATATCAGAATTTCAGAGTTCTTTATCTTCTTGTCTCCACACAAATTTACACCTGTGTCGATCTTACGTAGGTCGCCATAAGAGGAGAAGATACAATTTTTCATAGAGAGATATCCGTAGGCATTCGACATTTCACAGATGAAATCTATGTGCTGCAATTTGGACATCTGATTTTCACTGGTAACTCGCTAATAACAGGGATACACGAGTACTACGCCTCATGAGCTGTTAAGTCGTTAAGTAGATGATCATTAGTCATTTATGGAATATGCATTCAATTTTCAGTGAAATAATTTTTATTTTAATTGTAAAGAACTTCTTAAATCAAAATTGCTCCTTCCTTATCCGGAATAAGTTAAAGAAACCAACACATGTAACAGTGTGTTTCTTTTTTATAAAAGTACTCCTTGAACGACGTTATAATACTCGTATGTTAATCAAACTTCTTTATTTCACTCGGTATACGCTGGTATACAGGCCTTTTTCGGAAACCACTCTTGGCCCTTCCTCTGCAAACTTTCGTACTTTTTTTACACGGCCCCATTTCGGTATCCGTTATGAGGCCATTTGAGGTTGGTTCATGTAGATTTGTCTCCCACAACGCAACTAACGCGTTCATTGTACTGTCTGGTATCACTGCGATGCCTCACAATCTGAAGTACGGAAAATGGAAGAGGAGCAAGAACTGCTGATTAGCACAGTACTGTCTGGCCTAGAACACCTCCTTCGCATGTCCCAGCCATATAGAAAAAAAAATGCAACACCATCAATTTACTTCTGATAAGAAATCTGATGCAACTTCACTTTCGTCAGTTTATCGCAACAACATTTGCTGCGCCTTGAGATACTACTGCCACTCACTGCTACCTTGCCCACATTCATTTATCTCGGTAGGTACATAGAAAAGTGCAGACTGGCGCCAAATACGATTCTGTATCCTGTTCAGGGACGCACAGTTTTCTCAATCGACAAGAAATGGATATCCAGGTGTACTAAGAAGAAAAGATACAGATAAGTGCATTGCTGCTTAATTAATTACTAACATGAGCGTCGTAAGTACCTAGCTGTACGTGTCACCCACATTTTGCAAATTAAACAAATTAATTTATGCAATAAAATCAAAACATTAGTACACACCATTTTCTATTTATTAATTGTCTGACAACATTTCAGGAAAATTGTTGGATGTCCAAAAGTTGAAGCAACGATATTTCAGGACATCTGTCAGTTTTCCGAAAGCTTCATTGGAAAATCGTCACACTTGAAAAAATTTTAAATGTCGCAGGTGTACTCTTCGCTACAAACTGTGTAAACACCAACATGAACGTTGTCATCATATATTTTTCATAGAATGTTGAGTAAAGATCTCTTTCAGACTTCGCAACTTACTTCCATGTTTAGTCATACGTATCTTGATACGTGCCGCCTGCTTCCAAATGCCACCTTACAAATAGACTGTTCCTTAAGAAGAGGAATTCAGCAGAGTGCTTCCTTAGTCCGCCTCATTTTGATTACCGTTCATTTTATTCAACTAACATTTTTTATTTGGCTTTTTATTCAAGAACACACATACGATGTACGTTTTTAAACAGAAGCAATTTTTGAGAAGGGAGAGAGAAAGGGTTGTAGAGTATCTCCGAAGTTATTAAATCCGTGCATTGAGAAACTTGTGAAGGTAACCAGGGAAAAATTTGAACAGGGGAATAAGGTCCAGAGAGAGAAAATGAAATCTTTGAGGTTCGCCTATGACATTTTAATTCTGTCATAGGCACCAAACAACTTGGAAGATCAATTGAAAGAATTGGAGAGTGTCTTGAAACGAGGTTTTAAGATGATAATCAACAAAACTAAAAACAGATTAATGGAATGTAATAGAATTAAAACAGGCGATACAGAAGAGACTAGATTAGAAAATGAGAGACGAAAAATAGTGGACGAGCTCATTTACTCGAGCAGGGAATTGACTGACGATGGCTGAAGTAGAAGATATAAAATGCAGACTGGCAATAATAAGAAAAGAATTCCTGAAAATGAGAAATTTGTTAACATCGATTACTAATTGAAGTTTGATGTTTTTCTAGAGGGTAGGCTTGTTTGGAAGTGACATGTGGACGATAAACTGTTCAGGCGACAAGAGGATAGAATAAACTTGTGGAAATTAGTGTAAAGAAACATGGTTATTTTTGGAAAAAACATGTTTATTTACGTATTTGGTAATGCACGTATTTTTCCCGTGCAGTTAGCAATCAAGCAAAACAAAATATATTCTCATTCCACCATTAAAATTAGGATGAGTACTTAAAAATTGAAAAAAGGCAGTCTTTCGGTTAGGATGGGGCGGAAGTTGGTATATAGGCCGGTCCGCTAGATAACGCGCACAGTGGAGAATGTCAACAGTTCGTTACAGTTAGAGTCTGGAGGTGTGTCTTCTAACGTCATACGGCAGCTATTGTGATAATGCTGAGTGGAAATCCTCTATGGCGTGAAGAGCAAGCGAATAGTAACGCGTACAAAGAAATGATCCTGTCTAATAGCCAAATTACTAATAAATTATGGCATTCCAGTTGTGTTATTGATAATATTGTCGGATTATGCGCACAGTAGGGTACAAATGGCAAGACACGAAAACTGTCAGCATCAGATCTTCGTTTGATTCTGTGTAAAACAAAAGTCAAATCGTGGCTAATTTGAGGTTATCAGTTACTTCCAGAGGCGTTAAATAAATCCTGGCATTCCAGAAACGGCTTCATAAGCTACCTTTAGGTAATTTACATAAGAAGGTTCGACCGAAGTGTGAGGAAGAACATATGTCGTGGGCAGTAGAATGCATCAGAGTAATTTTCAGTTAAGAGAAGAAGTTTAATTTGAATGGACCAGATGATTTTCAGTATGACTGGTGTGATCTCCGTACAGAAGAACATGTTCGGCTAAGCAGAAACTGGCGGCGGCAGCATTTTGTGCTAAAGGCACGTCAAACATAACAACATAGCATGGTTGCATCCCAAAATTAAGTCCTATGGTTATACAGAAATGCTGTAAATTTAATTGGTTTGTATGAATGAGGAATTTGACGGTAATAAATGACTATTCCAAACGATAACGTTGGTATTCACAGATGTGCCAAGAAAAAGTCGTGGTTTCAGGATAAAGTAATTCCATTTCTGAGCTGCCCATGGAGAAGTCCGGATTTAAGTCCCATGGAGAATCTGTGGGGAATCCTAGTATGACGTGTTTATCGCAATGGACGACAGCCTGACACTGTGGCCAGCCGAAAACTGCAATTCGAATGGAGTGGACCTCAATCTCGGAACAAGAGATCACTGCCCTTATGTAATCAATGCGTAAGAGTATTTTCGCACTTATTAAGAACAATAGAGGTTCGATTAAATACTAGGTCCTAATTGTGATCTATTTATTGTATACGTTAGGTTATTCTGATAATTCGTAAGTGCCTTGACATCAATTTCTACCCGTAATGTTGTCTCATTTCTTTAAATTTCTGAAGTAAAAATGCTAATGGTAAAATAAGAATGCATTTTGTTTTATTTTGTTGTAAACTGTACGGGAAAAATGGGTGCAGTACCAAATACGTAAATAAACATGTTTTTCCTCAAATAACCACGTGCTTTTATACAAATTTCCACCACTGTAGTGCGAAATTCGGTGCTACAGCAGAATGCAGAAGAAGATGGATAGATCGGATAGCTAATGAGGTGATACTGAATGGAATGGGGAAAAAAAGAAATTTATGTCAGAACTTGATTACAAGAATGGATCACTTCACACGAGATATCCTTGGTATCAAGGAATCGTCAATTTGGAAATGGATGGAAGGGTGTGGGGTAAAAGTTGCAGAGAGACTCCAAGGCCTGACTAGAACAAGTGGCTTCAAAGACAATGAGATGACAAAAAGTCAAGAGATAGCGATATGAACATGTGCAAATGGCGGTAATACCATGTACACTCGGTATAAAAGGGCAGTGCATTGGCGAAGCTGTCATTTGTACTCAGATGATTTATGGGAAAAAATTTCCGACGTGATTATAGCTGCAAGATGGGAATTAAGACTTTGAACGCGGAATGGTACTTGGAAATAGACACATGGGACATTCCATTTGGGAAATCGTTAGCGAATTCAATATTTCGAGATTCACAGTGTCAAAAGTGTACCGAGAATACCAAATTTCAGACATTATCTCTCCCCACGGACAATACAGTGGCCGACGGCCTCCATTTAACAACCGAGAGCAGCGGCGTTTGCATAGAGTTGTCCGTGCTAAGGGACAACAAACACTGCGTGAAATAACCGCAGAAATCAATGTGGGACGTACGACGAGCGTAGTGGGCTATGGCAGCAGAATACTGGTACGAGTGATTTGCTAACAGCACGAAATCGTCTGCAGCGTCTCTCCTCGGTTTGTGACCGTAACGGTTAGACCCTAGACGAATGGAAAACTATAGCCTGGTCGGATGAGTCCCGATTTCAATTGGTAAGAGCCAATAATAGTGTCTGAGTGTGGTGCAGACTCCACGAAGCCATGGACCCATGTTGTCAAGGCGCTGTGCAAGTTTGTTGTGGTTCCATAATGGTATGGGCTGTCTCTGCATGGAATGGACTGGGTCCTCTGGTCCAACTGAACGGATCATTATCTAGAAATTGTTATGTTCAGCTACTTGGAGACCATTTTCAGCCACTCATGTACTTCATGTTCCCAAACAACTACGTCACCGGACCAAAGTTGTTCACGATTGGTTTGAAAAACATTCTGGACAGTTCGAGCAAATGATTTGGCCACCCAGATCACATGACGTGGATCCTATCGAACACTTATGGGACATAATCGAGAGCTCAGTTCGTGCACATCATTCTGCATCGTCAACAATCTCGCAATTACGGTCGGCTAGAGAGGCAACATGGGTTAATACTTCTGCAGGGCACTTCCAACGACTTGAGTCCATGCCAAGCCGTGCTGCTGCACTATGCTGGCAAACGGAGGTCCGACACGATGTTAGGAGGTATTCCATAAGTTTTGTCACCTCAGTGTACATGTAGACTGCAGGGTAAAAATTGTAAAGGGACACTAAGACTTCACTACAGTAAGCAGCATATGATAGAGGCAGATTGCACCATTTATATACAAGTAAAAACGGCTTGCATAGGCTAGAGTAGTGTGGAGAGGTGTATCAAACTAGCCTTCAGTATGAAGACCACGACGTAATTATGTTATTCTCAGATAACTCCGACTGCGTCCATCTTATATCATTTTTGCTATCAAATCTCAAATTTCGTAGGCAAGAGCAACTTTAGAGTTTTGACCCTCGTTTTGTATTTAACTTTCCTTTCTTACTCTGTGATGTAGCTTTCATGTGGAAGGAACATTTCCATAAAATAATCTGCTGAATCTTACCATTCTCTTGTCATGCTACCGTCTCTTTTACGCATAGTAGACAAGGTCGTTAGAAACCTTATCTTTTCTGTCGCCAGCTTATGCGTAGCTCCACAGACATTCCTGTTAAGGTATTCGTTACGAGGTATTCCAATCTTTCGCTTTTAGTATGCTTCAGTATTGCTTTGTATTTCTGTTTAGCATTCTTAAATATCTGTCTTCGTTTCACACGCCCTTCAGCACCTATTACCGTATGGTAGTATTTTCCCTCTAGGCTGGATTTTTTTCTCAGTTTTTGCAGATTTTTAATTCACACTACCTTTCGGCCTCTAGACCTCAATTGATTGAGAAGAATTACCACCTTTTCCTCTAGGGTGGCCGAGCGGTTCTAGGCGCTACAGTCTGGAACCTTGCGACCACAGGTTCGAATCCTACCTCGGGCATGGATGTGTGTGATGTCTTTAGGTTAGTTACGTTTAAGTAGTTCTAAGTCTAGGGGACTGATGACCTTAGATGTTAAGTCCCATAGTGCTCAGAGCCATTTGAACCATTTGCCCCCATGAGTTGTCAATCAGAGATTTAAACCCTGGCTTTAGAAGGTAGTAGTTCCCTCTTTATTATTTGGGCTCTATTCTTATTGATATTCGGTTTGTTATTTTTCGGACAATATCTGTCGGAAAGAAGTATACTAGATTATTTTTACTGACAGCAAGGCTCTCCCTCCATGTGAGTTTATATGTTAAATATTCCAACTCCAATCGTCTGTATTCTGTTTCTTTGCTCACACACAGCCTGACAAAAAAAGTGAAGCATTCAGGAGGGAGAAGGAAAGGAAACGTCACGGTTTGAGAGCGTATGTGGTGTTATTTCGGTGATTACAATATCGATCAAGTTTACAAATAACTTGGAAATGTGAGCCCACTTATCAGGATGACGTTGCACCGCCTCTGGTCTGGATATATGGACTGATTTGGTTGCGAAGTGTATCATAAAGCCGTTGTACCCTCTCCTGAGGCAAAGCAGTTCCTGATATCTCAGAGATTGGCACTCGGACGGAGTTGACGCCCAAGCTGGTCCCACACAAGTTCTGTCGGGGACAGATCAAGGAGCTTGCTGGCCACGGGAGTACCTCAACATCAAGCAGGCAGGTCATAGAGATACATAACATGCGGGAAAGATAATTGTCATGTTGAAAAATGGCACCACGATACTTTCGCATACGATGTAACACATGTCTGCGCAGGATATTTGTGACATACCGTTGTGCCATCAGAGTTCCGTCAATACCTACCAGCAGTGACTTCAAGTCATAACATATTGGTCCCCACACCATGACGCCATGAATAACACCGCTGTGCCTCTCAAAATCATTGGAAGAACGAGACCTCTCCCCAAGTCGCCGCCATACTCGTCAACGATGTTCATGCGGTGCGATTCATCGCTGAACATAGTGCTACGCGTTTCATCAACAGTCCACGATTCCTGGTCACGGCACCATTCCAATCTAACCCGTTTGTATTTTGGTGCTAATGGCAACCTACGCATCAGACGGTAATTCCCTAGTCCGGCTGCTGTAGTCTCCGATCAATGGTGCGGGGTGACACAAAATACTGCGGGGAGTGCCTTACCTGCTCTGGGATGACAGGTGCAGATGTAAAGTGGCACAATATGCTTGGCACTTCTGTCTTGTGGAGGTCAGAACTGGTGGACCGGAACCTTGACGATCAGTACGCCTGGCTTCACATTTCCATGCAATACAGCATCGAACCAATGTAACATCTGAATGCCTCACAAATCTGGACATTGCACAAATTGACCAGCTAGGAATAATGGCGAACCACAATGAAGCCCCCTTCATACTGTGTCAGATGATGATAGCGCTGTCTCACAGGAGTACGTAGCACCTTCCTACCCTTCATAGTGATCACTCAAAATCTGAAGCTGTTCTTGCACTTATATACCATATCAACACTAAACACGAACAACACTAGTGCACTCTGGTGGCCGTTTCACCTATCACAGAAAATTACAGCTCGATACCGCTTCATCCCGAATCATTTCGCTCTAGTCTTAACTACACTTCGTTCTTCACGTCAAGAGGGTCAAGGACTTACCACACTGGATTCGCTTTCTAGATGATCGACCTTCTGGGTACCCAGATTTAGATTTTCTGTGATTTTCCAGTGTCGATTAAGAAAAGCTGTTACTGTAGAAAGACCATGGCCGACCTCTTGGAGGGTCCTTCTTGGGTCCGAGCTTGAGCTCCTTCTCTAATGACTGCGTCGCCGGTGGGACGCTAAACCCTAATCTTCTGCCTTTTAATCTTCCTTCCTTTAATCTTCCTAAGAGGATCAAGCCGCTCTAACGCACTAATTACTCCGCCAACGTCCGACCAAGAAATCACCTCTCCTGTCGTTCTTCTAGCATAATCATGACTTTTACTCTCGCGATATCGTCTGGCTTGAAAAGTTCTGTCAGGTACAGTTTCAGGTCCCAATAACAGATAAAAAAGTTTCACGCTTGGGATGTAGCACATCACGAAGTTCTTTACCCGCAGTGCCCTCTGAGATGCTTCAGCAAAATTTATCAAGAAATTTCTACATAAATTCGTGATGTATTCTATAGAATGTAGCCATATGCAACCCCACGCTAATAAATCTTCGTGGATGTTACTTATTACATAGCTAGTTTGCTTTAGTTCATCCTAGTTTAAAAACACAGATCATGCAAAACATAGCTGGTCTTTTCATACACAATATCCTCAGTGTCATGGGTAGAGGAAGTCAAGATCATTTTATATTCCTAGACTTTCGAAATGGCTCTGATTTATTGCCGTATCGATGCCTTGTAAATGAAATAAGTACCTGTGAGATATGTAACCAGATTTGCCACAAGCAAACTTTTTCTCAGAGGCATGCTATCCTGAATGGAGAGTCATCTACAGACGCTAAAACAATATCGAGCACGCCCCAGGGATCTATAATAGGACCCTTGCCGTTTATGTTATAAATTAATGACGTAGGGGTACTATTAAGAGGGCACGCTGAAAAGTAATGCCTCCGAAATTTTTATGTGAAAACTCTTCAAGCTTTTTGAATAAAACAATCGTTATTAACATTATAAATCATTATCGCTATGCGGCGTGGGATCCGCATCAGGTGGGACTGACGGATGACATCGAAAGAGTACAAAGAAGGGCAGCTCGTTTTGTACTATCGCGAAATAAGGGAGATAGTGCCACATACATGATACGTGAATTGGAGTTGCAATCATTACAGTAAACGCGATTTTCGTTGCGACGGGATCTTCTCATGAAATTTCAAGCACCAGTTTCCTCCTCTGATTGACAAAACATTCTGTTGGCACCCACCTACATAGGAGAAATGATCATCACGATAAAATAAGAGAAATCATGGCTCGCACAGAAAAATTCAAGTGCTGGTTTTTCCCGAGCGCCGTTCGAGAGTGGAACGGTAGAGAGACAGCATGAAGGTGGTTCATTGAACCATCTGCCAGGCACTTTATTGTGAATAGCAGAGTCATCATGTAGATGTAAATGTAGATTTTTCATGTCTACGTATCTGCAGTCCTCTGCAGATAGAGGACTCGGAATTGTAACGTGTAACATGGCGGTATGTAACGTATCTATGTTGGTGCTTGAGAAACAGCGTTCTGTGATCCAGTTTCGAATTCGAAGAGCGCGTCCACACGTGGAACTCCGTCTCCTTCAGCATGACAATGCCCGACCACGCATGAGCGCTGCGACATCTGCAACAATCAGATGCCTTGGATTCACTCTCAACGATAGTGCTTCATAAAGTCCTGACTTGACCCTATCCGATTTTCATCTGTTTCTAAAACTTAAAAACCAGTTCCGAGGACCTCTGTTTGATATTGATGAAGTGGTGGAAGCAGACATTCTACAGTGATAGTGTCAACGTACTGGTCCCTCGTGGGGAGGAATGTGTTCGTCCCCAAATCACTACGTCGAGAAATAAATACGTAGACATGAACAATAAAGATGCAGAATGTTAAAAACAACTATTTTATTTACAAAGTTTTGAGAAAGAAACTCGGAGCCATTACCTTCCAGCACGACTTCGCAATTATGATACCAGGTATATTGCAGATGACGTAGTTATCTATCAGGAAGTTCTATCCGATGAGAGTTGCTCAAATATCGAATTAAGTTTCAAGAAAGTAACATCCTGGTGCAAAGATTGGCAGCTAGCTCTTAAGGTACAGAAATACAAAATTGCACAAAAGTTAAAACCGTGTTACGTTTTGACTAAAGGATTAACAAGTCACAACTAGTGCTAAAAATCTGTGCGTAACAATCTGGAGAGATATAAAATAAAACGACCACAATAGCCTCAAAACGGTCCTTACTTTCTTCTGCTCCTCTTCCGACTGTGACTATCACGACTACTTCCATTATAGGGTTAGTGAAGAAAGTTTTGCGAAATTTTGATTAAATATTAATTCGCTGACGTAAACCAGAGTACCTCTTATAGTAAATGGTAAGTATGAGTGAACCCATTACTCTCCGCCCCCCCCCCCCCCCCCCGCTCCGATCCGATAGGAAGACTTCACTATGCGACCAAATTTAACTTGAAGTATAACGCTCCTTTCACAGACTTGCCTTCACACTGAATGCTTCAAATGTAGCTAAATAAATCGCTTAAATAGTCTTATTGCTAGCGTTCCTTTCTTCCCTGATTGAGTTAAGTAAGGCAACCCACTCACACACTCGCAATCACTCTTAAAAACCAGTAGACATAAATATATACGTACGTAGATATGAGTATACATGTATCAGAAGATGTATTGTGATGTTGATTACTAAGAAGTTAACCGTCTGCTATTTTAAGTGGATACATGGACAAATATCTCAGTTAAGTTTGTTACAATTGCTATGCAGTGGACTAATGAACGGGAACATTCTACTGAAGTGTATTGGGTGTTATGTGCTGCGGAAGATAATCAGATCGAACGTAACAACATGCTGTTGCCTATTATAAATATCGATCGCGTATGATTGTGCGAAGCCTGACTGAAGTTAAGTTATCGTGGTACAGAAAGTCTTTTAGTGGAGTGAACCACAATCACACGCCTGTATGAAATCTAAAATCAACGTTGTTGTCACTTGAATGTAATCTTTTGCTATGTTTCACCCTCCTATCTTTAATCTCGTTTTGTCAAACAAAAAACACTATTATTGTTTTCGATCTCATATACAACTCTCTCAAAAATATTTGAGCGAATTATTTCAGTAATGATTCCTATTTTATTTTAATCACAAACTCGCACACTTACACAGATGTAGTCAAAACGTAACACGGTTTTAACTTTTGTGCAGTTTTGCACTTCTATACATTAAGAGCTAGTTGCCAATCTGTGCACCAGGCTGTTACTTTCTTGAAACTTAATTCGATATTGGAGCAATTTCATCGGATAGAATTTCCTCATAGATAACTACATCATTACTGTTAATATAATTGATATGCCATGAAATATTGTTAATCATTTTCTTAAAGAAATGCTAACAACGCTACCCTCTCTTTGTTCAGTTTAACGTAATATTTTTTTCAAATTCTTCATCTCTTTGGTTAGTGTGATTTAACGATTTGTCAAAATTCTGTTTTTCGCACGGTATAACAACGAAGATGGCGCATGAATGATAATCGCTGAATCGCTCACCTTGAGATGCGGTGCAATTGAGGAATGTCTTTGCTATCGTCGCGAAGCTAGATGATCACTGAACCACAGCAAAATGGAGTTTGCTATCTTGTCAATTAAAAAATTAGTTAGCAAAATTTCAATAAAATGTCCGCGGCTACTCCAGTGCGTAACTCTGTTGTAGAACATTGAGTATGGAACTGGCAATTACTCAATGATTTATGCGGGTGGCAAACCAAATTATTTTTTGTTAGTTGGCACAGAAAAAAGACTGTGAATTTTACTGTTCCATGGACTGTTTTACGAGGGGTGACCAAGCGACCTTGTTTTGTGCGTTGAAATGAGGGCCTAAACTTTCAGACGTCTTAAAGTGAAATTAATAAACCGTCGACATGCCAAAGGAATACATCGTTACGTAGTCGTCACTGGGACTGGACTCGCATTCGGGAGGACGACGGTTCAATCCCGCGTTCGGCCATCCTGATTTATGTTATCCTTGATTTCCCTAAATCGCTCCACGCAAACACCGGGACGGTTCCTTTGAAAGGGCACGGCCGACTTCTTTCCCCGTCCTTCCCTAACCCGATGAGACCGATGACCTCGCTGTTTGGTCTCTTCCCCCTAAACAACCCACTGTGGAACTTTAAACTATTTTGGACCAGTATGCGAGACTGGACTATGTCGGATTATAATTCGCAGCCATAGATCTGCACTTTCAACAGTGACGACTGCGTAACGATGTATTCCTTTGGCATGTCGACGGTTTATTAATTTCACTTTAAAACGTCTGAAAGTTTAGGCCCTCATTTCAACGCACAAAACAAGGTCGCTTGGTCACCACTCGTAAAACAGTCCATGGAACAGTAAAATTCACAGTCTTTTTTCTGTGCCAAGTAACAAAAAATAATTTGGTTTGCCACCCGCATAAATCATTGAGTAATTGCTTTCCCTTAACGTGATAGCTTCTGGTTCTAGACTGTTCGATTTATTTTCAGTTTATGCGCTGAATCTTCAAAAAATATCTCTTTTAGATTCTTGGTTCTTCTTTGGGCTTCCCCTCTTCCGCTTTCCTCTGCCGCATCGGTCTTCAGAATGAAATCTTCTTCTCTGAATATTAGTAAATTATTACAGGAACAGTGAATCAATCGTTTTCCAGAAGGTTCTGAGTTCCACTCGTCTCTTTCTGAATTACCGCATTCTTCGTCTCAATACACTGTTTATGAGATCTTCCAATGTTCTCTTCCTCCCACTATTACTAAAACGTTTTTTGTCATAATAAACTAATTAATTTTCCATAAATCTAATCTCTGCTCGCGCCCGACCATCCAAGCACCTTCGTGTCCCGCTGTGATCTGTCCGCTTATCAACTGTCAATTCCGCATTCACAATTTTTTACATAGATGACATGTTTCCTACCGGTCCAAGACTTCCAAGAATACACAGAGGTGCCATATAATTATAATTAAAAATAATATTACACGAAGTTGCGGAATAAATAAAGAAAAAGTACATATATGTTTTACAATATATTCCTGTCCGCCCCATTAGCTGAATGGTCAGCGCGTTGGAATGCCACGCACGGGGGCCCGGGTTCTGTTCCCGGCTAGAGTGAAGATTTTTCTCCCCTCTGGGACTGGGTGTTGTGCTGTCCTCATCATCATTTCATCCCCATTGTCGACGTGCAAGTCGCCAAATGTGGCGTCGCACTCAATAAGCCTTGCACTTGGCGGCCGAACTTCCCGCCTGGGAACTCCCGGCCACTGACACCATACGATCATTCCTACGAAAAACTAATTTGGTGCGGAGGCTGTTGCGTATTCAATGACGACGCTGAAATATGTCCGTTAGAGGCTCAGTTGTAGATAAGTCAAATGCCAAGCTATGATTCACTGGTAGGACACTGGGGAATTGCTGCTTGCCTGCAAAAGAAATTGCATAAAAAACATATAGTCCTTACTCGAATAATGTTAAAATACTCGAAGAACGTGAGCTGTAAGTTTCACGACAACCTGCTTAGAAAGCGTCAACATCCATCTTTCAAGGTAAAAACTTCTAATACTCTCGAGTGCCCTGTGTATCTATTCCGTGCCGGTCGGGGCGGCCGAGCGGTTCTAGGCGCTACAGTCTGGAACTGCGCGACCGCTACGGTCGCAGGTTCGAATCCTGCCTCGGGCATGGATGTGTGTGATGTCCTTAGGTTAGTTAGGTTTAAGTAGTTCTAAGTTCTAGGGGACTGATGGCCTTAGAAGTTAAGTCCCATAGTGCTCAGAGCCATTTGAACCATATATTCCGTAGAGATTTTGAAAACAAGATTAGGCTAATACCAGCTCGCACAGAGACGTACAAGCAGTCATTTTTCTCGCGTAACACCGTGAATTGAAAGGCAAAAAACCATAATACGCGGTGCAATAAAAAGTAGCGTCTTCCAAGCTCTTCTTAGTATTTCACGGAATACAGAAGTAGATGTAGGCGTAACACGCTCTCGAAGTAAGTGACTTCCCATACTTAGGGCGACCTAAAGTGATGTGGCGCGCAAATTGTTTGGTAACTCTCATATACAGCATGGTCTGAACTGACTCTAGTAATCATCTCTTTTTCGTAGAGCTATTTTAGTTTTTGTTGTGGTCCTCTGCACTAAAAACGGTTTTTGCGTGGGTATTCGTATCTTTTTATCGGGTCCACATATCTGGCTCTGTAATTTGGCTGCACCTTCGGCCACCCGCGGGCAGATTGTTCGTTCGACTGCGGCCAGCGTTTCGTTTATTTGCCAGCTGTTTCGCATTTGGAGAGCCTCAACGGCATTTTCCATTCTCATGGTAGGTAATTTCGTATCGAGAAAAAAGTTTACTACAGCAGCATATACTATTACGTATGTGTCCTTACACTTTTGCTAGAACTCCTCAGTCAAACTTCTAAAATCATACATAGACAGCAGATTATCATTGTATCCACCATTGCCAACAAGTAACATAAAACTTTATCGAGTGCTAATGATCCATCGGTCAACTTACATGCATTCTGTGGACCTGGGCTCTTCTCATCCTTCACAGATCGTTAACAAAGTACGCAGTTCGAAGCCCGTTTGTAATATGGAGGGCGACATGCTACTCATATTGGGTTTATTTACGTCACTAAACCCATCTTATATTTCGTCGCTCTCCAACGACAATCCGTGCGTTTCCGGATATGAATTCCTCCTTGAAAACCGATCAGTGTGTCTACCAGCCCAACATAGTAAGGGTTGTCGATTTATCTTTTTGCCACCCTGTATAATGTACTAGATTATGTGCGCGGAGAATTAAAAAAAACATGGCTACTAGTGTTTGCAGCATAACTGAGAATACTATCACTAATTCTGGTAATAAATTATAACTGTGGACCACTAAACCTCCGCCTCTACGGGCCTTATATCAGCAATGAAAATTACTAGTACACTACATACGCGACGAAGTTGAGAGTATGTTGAATGAAACCACAATACAAAAACGTGTGTCACAGATCGGCACATGTGCCGAACACCATATTACATTCACATTCAAAGTAGTAGGCCCAGATAATACTTACCGTAAATGTCATGGATTATAGTCGGACTCTAAGCAGCATTTTGGGGATTTTATGTATATTTCCCGATGATAGCCTGACAACACAAACACGCAGCGTAATGTTGATATTTCATGGTCATATCCCGAACTCTTTCAGCAAAATTGAATAAAAGTGTCCCAGACCTTGAGAACCTGAATTATATTTACGCTGGTCGGTCCCAATAAGAATATTTTGAGAAAATGTATCAAAGGTTGGAAGTGAGTGAGAGTGATACGAGTTCTTGAAAGAGAAATGTGCGTGAGGCACTTGTTTGTAAACTGTTAAATCTTCAGAAAAACAACTGACTGCTGCAGTGGCGTCAGTAGCCCTATCTTGAAAAAATGCACAATCGTCTGTGCAGCGTCTGTAGTGGAATTTACCAATGTGTACAGTTCATAAGTGTATGTGGACAATGACTCACTATTCATTACAGAATCTTGTAGTCAAGCAACAGCCTGCAGTTCCGGGAAAGCTGAACGAATACACAGCGAAAATTTTCGCAAGAGACGGAATCCTAATTGGAAGAAATTAATCACACTCTCTAGAAACTTATGTCGTTCTAGTCATAAAGAACCGGCAAAGTTCTCGACAAAGAATTTCCTACATAGCTGAATTTGAAGAGCTGGTGTTGGATCCTGTGGGAGAACTTTCATCAATAAGCACCCGTCAGGTTGCCCATAAAACACACTCTCCGAAGAATACCGAGTGGGACGTTCTTATGGAGCAGCAGTTACAGCCCTATCATAAATAACGTGGGCTATTCGTTATGCGTGATTCCGCGGTAAGAACAATTTCGTAACAGACAGTGAATCCGTCGTTAAAAGGGCTCTCTAGGACTGAGAATGATTAATGCGAAGAATTACTCAATAGTTGTAGCTACACATATCAACTGAGTGGAAGAAGCAATTGCAGAGAATCACGTACGTACATCCTGCAGTTGGTAAACAAACTGTGGTACAGTTATCCTTTTAAGACAATGAACGTTTTAAAATATTGAAAATAATAAATCATTAATAATTATGGATTAATTTATTTTGAAAAAACCTGTCCAGACAGGTGGATTCGATACAAAGCCACTGTATTGAATTTTAATGTAAAAGCACGGAAACAAACTCTTTATTACAGTATCTGAACACAACATGTGTTCCTGGTAATGTTAGAATACTACCACGGTGAAGGGGAAGAAATAAGAATTCGTTCTCCATGAAGACGGGATCTTGCTTCATTCGCATATAAATTTCAGCGGAATTGCCATGTCGTGAAAATTTTCGTGTATTTGTCGCATAATGTGCCATCCGCGCAAGGCCAGACCAAACGCCGGTTCTCTTAATGTGTACTTCCTTCCTGTGGAGTTTAGTAAAGGACAAAATAGTCATCTCTCCACCTAACCCTCAATATTGTACCAACTGGTAAGTCACATCTTGCTACCTGACTTACAACGTTTGATGCTTGGGGCGAAAAAAGGATTCAACGTGATATCGAAGGCGAAGTCACTGAAGACGGAGCACAAAATTAGATAATAAAAGGCTAAAGGAACCATTCCAACTTCAGTCTCAAGCGATTTATGGAAATCGAGGAGACTTTAAATCTGGGTGGCTGGTCGGGGATTTGAACGCCACTAGTCTCGAATGCGAATTCAATGATTCCACTGCGCTCATGCGGTCTGAACGTAAGGTCAGTATGGAAACTTCGTGTTCCCCTTTTAGAGATGGTGGTAAGACAACGTTTTAAGGTTGATTGATGAGGATCAGATATACTACCTGACAACAAAAGGTGAAGCATCCAGTAGGGAAGGAAGAAACGAAGTAAAACTTCACGTGTTGATGAGAGTGAATGTGATGTCAAATTTTCAAATAATTTGGATGTATGAGCCCCCTTATCACTATGTCGTGGCACCCCATTTGGTCTGGATGTATACACTGATTAGATTGGGAATGGCATCATAAATCTCCTGAGGAAAAGTGGTGCTTCATTTCCCGGAGGTTGGCTATTGGACGGAGTTAACGTCTGAGATGGTCCCACACATTTTCTGTAGATCTGGGTATGTTGTTGGCCTCAAAATCATGCAGACAGTCCATAGAGACACGTGTCATCTGTAAATGAAGACTGTCCTGTTGAAAAATGGCACCACGATACCGTCGCACGGTAAGTAACACATGAGGACGCAGGAAATTCGTGACGTACCGTTGTGCCGTCAGAGTTCCCTCAATCACTTCCAGCTGTGACCCGAAAACATACCCGATGGCTCCCCACTCCATGACGCCAGGTGTTATACTGCTGTACCTCTCCTGAACACTGGAGGAATGCGACCATACTCTTTGACGATTTTCATATGGGGTAGCGCAGAAACGCAATTCGTCGATGAACACAACGCGAAGTCATTGATCAGAAGCCCTTGCTTCCCGGTTACGGTACAATGCAGCTGTTTGTGTTGCGATGTTAACGGCAACCTAGGAGTGGGACGGTAAGTCTGTAGTTCAGCTGCTGCACTAATTTTGCTCAGTCCTAGAGAGTCCCTTAACGACGTGCAAAACTGAGTGAGTCCATTCACGTGACTTGTATAAATTAACTAGTTGCAGGAGATCGGCACGAGACTGGTTCATACTGTGCGAAATATTTTGTTTATTTTTAAGCCAGGGAAAAATATCCGCTTTTCTGATGTTTATACATGGTGTTTTCTCTGTAGAAGTTGAATACTGGCAATGATCGATTTCGAACCAAGATATGACAAGAATTGAGAACGACGTCACGTAACTGATAACGTTCGTCTCCAAATGGTAGTCACTGCTGTTTTTATTACAGCCAAATACAAGTTTACTATCTGGAGCGAAACCAGAAGAAGAGCCAGCACGCAGAATAATTATCTGAGAACCTATTCCTGTGAGAACTTTAAAACCGCCAGGACCATCACTCATTTTCCAGCAGGCCTTCCTGGAATGGTTCTGATTGACCTATGTTTCATCAAGGTAATACATTTCTGAACTACCCCGTTCTCTTGTACCTTGAATCTTTATGTGGGGTGTAGTTTGTGCTGCACCTACGTCACTTCTTTGAACTAAAAACTCTCTTCTTAACACATCTTGTCTTTTAAAACGTTTTACATTAACCCTCGCTTTACCAAGCTTTTTGACACGTCTATTTTACCAAGCGGGGTATTTGGACTACCCCGAAAGAGTTTTGTATTTTATTGTAATATCTGTTCTCAGATTTCGTTATTTCCATTGAATTGTTTTATTTAGTATTTAAAAACCACTTTTCAGGTTATTAGAAGTAATTAATCAGATCACAGATACAAAGTACAACAAATTTTTATATCTTTCACTAAATTCAGTACTCAACGAACATAAAATTAATAATCTATGTACCTTAACAGTAACTACAGTAAAATAACACAAGACTTTTTTCAACTTTTCAGTCAAGTACATTTTTGCACTGTGTGCACTTCACAGTAATAGTTTCTTCTCCGTGTAGATTACTAACAGGTTTCTTGCACGTTACACAACAGAATCTTGTTTTCCGATCTTCGTTTCTCTTGCAATCTTGACATCGTTGTGGCGTTGGTAACTTGGAACACTGGGTCTGGATCACTGCTGTGGGAATTGCAATACCACAAGCTTTCAGTGCATCTTGTAAATCTTTATGAAGACCGTTGACATTTCTCGCGCTTTCTTCCATGTTGCCTTTGCTGAGCCCAAATGCCAGTTCAGTCGTCAAGAGTTTACGTCGGCTTCGGTTATTCTTCTGCCATTCAGGAAATCTTTGAGTGTACATAATATATGCATTCAGTGCTGCAATATCTATCATTTCCATGAAGATTCTTAGTGGCCACCGCCTCGTTCCTCTAACATAACTGTGTTCTCTTGTCATTTTGTCCCCATTATCTACAGCACCTTTGGTTTTGTTGTAGTGCAGTATGATTTCGGGTTTGTGTTCACTATCTTCACCACTCACTTGTCTCTCACTATGCTGAGTAGAGAGTAGTACTACTGGCTTTCCCGTTTTTGGAACGTAGGAAACTAGGATAAAGTCATTTGTGAAACCAAACATTGAAGAGTGAACTGCTCTCTTTCTGTTTGGCAAAATTTCCTTCGGAATCTCTTTCTTATTGGAACGCAAGGTACCTACCAATGTCGTGTTTCGTTTTAGTAGTTCAGCAGCCATTGGAAAACTGGTTAAAAAATTATCAGTTGTTACAACATGACCGTTATTCAGAAATCGTTCCATCAGATCCAAAACAACTCTCTGCTCTTGATTCACTTCCCGAGTATTGTCCACCATTCCTGTGTAAATTTGGATCCGTAGTAAGTAAGATGTCTTCACATCAGCACAAACCCAAATTTTAATGCCATACTTGCCAGGCTTGCTCTTCATATAAACCCTAAAAGGGCAGTTTCCTCGGTACGTTGCTAATCGTTCGTCAATAGTCACGTATTCATAAGGATAGAAATTCTTGCACTAGTTAGATTGAAATTTGTCGAACACTACCCTGATGGCTTGTAGCTTGTCCTTGGTTTCTTCAATTCTCTGTGCTCTTGTGTCTCTGCTGTCAAATCGCAAGAATTTCAGTGAAGACAATAATCGGTTTCTTGACTTGGCAGCAGAAAAAAATGGTTGCCGAAAGGCAACATTACCTCCCCACAGATCGGAAGCACTTGTGCGATGTCCATGAGTTCGACCAGCTCCTATTAGAATTGCTAATACAGCGTACACTTCAGTTGCATTTATATCTCTCCATGTCGTTTTGTTCGAAGAATGAGCTGCATTCCACAAAGAAATTACCCGTTTGACTTCCCTGTTCGTTTCTTGTACAATGATGCTCACGATTTCCGGTGAGATAAATAAAAATATGACTCTGTTATTGTTTTGATTGTTTTTCCATCATTCACTGGGCCAGATGTTACGTTCAAAATGTTGCGACGTCGACGCCACCCACCTTTTGTTGCTTCACTAGAAAATTATAGTCCACTTCTAGAAACAAACAAATCTCCAGTGTCTTCGTCTTCGTCTTCTTCTTCTTCATCCTCTTCTTCTTCTACTTGTTTCATCATCAGCTTCATCTGATGCTATGATATGGTCTTTGTCAAGAGGTTCCATATATTCATTCAGTTCATTATCAATGTTCCATTCATTTTCTTCGTCACTGACATCAGAATTGTATAGTATTTCCATGATCTCTTCGCTAGAAAGTCCTTTGGACATCCTTACCTGCAGATGAAATACTGACTCGTGTAATGTCAGCTCAACAGTGAACGTCAAATTCAATTCAACAATAGTAACCAGCAACAATAACAAACATTGGATCTATGACAAAACTCAACAAAGAAGATGAATGATAGATATATTTCCCAAAATCTTATTTTTCTACAAATAAGAAAATAATACGTTTCATACCAAGCGGGGTAGTCACACAATGCCACCAATGAATGACTTGAATAACAATGATAAAGCCAAAAAAATTAGACAGTCGTGAGTGTGAATTCAACGTCAATCATTTTGTACAAAGTCATGAAACCACAGGCATGTCGCCCTTCAGATAGTATTATAGGGAAAAAATCAACCTGTGGTAGTCAGAATACCCCGTTTGGTAATGCGAGGGTTAGCGAAGCCCTTATCTTTGAATCCGATTTTCTCTTGCATAACTGTTACAGCATTTTAGGAAGTTGTGCATTCACCATTCATATGGAGTACTTTAAAACATCGTTGTTAAAGCCATCAATTTGTGTTACATGCTTCTTGAGATTTCGATGCTTCCCGTGAGACCCGAAACCCACTTTTTCTACGGTTCCTACAGCTCTGACACTTTCGCTTACAATTATCTTTATAGTTCTGTTGCCGACACCACATGCTTCTGCAGTCCGTTCCTGAATCTTCAAACGTCAACAGTAGGAGACCTGTCTTCAAATTCACGTTTGAAAAAATTGTAAATGCGGTAAATAATCCCCTCACCTGCTTGTGAAGCATTTCAAGTTTATTGCTGTCATCTGACTTTTCTTAAATCACACCAGAACATTTACAGATATACATTCACAGCTATATTACTACAGAAAAAAAATAGAAAACAAAAAAAACTGGCAGTTGAATGAATAATTCGGTTGTCTCATGCACGAGCGAGATTCTCGCCGTCTAGCAGTAACTTTCTGCTAGCCGCTCGGAAAGAGAATGAATATTATTAGCTGCCAACGATTAATGGAGGGGGGTGCGCAGAACGGCTGAAAATTGGGCCGTCCTCGTACATGATGCGGACTACAGTCTGTGCACAGTGGTGCGGGATAGTACAGAATGTTCTTGGATGGCAAGCACAAATGTGAAGGGGGTACGATGTGCTTAGTGCACCATACAGAGATCATCCCTTGTGGACGCCAAAGGTGGTCGATTGGAACTGTAACGACGAGGACGCCTGCCCACATGTTCCAATGCAATCCACCATCGGACCACTGCCACATCCGGTTGTACCACAAATCTGAGTGTTGCACGATTCGACCAGCCGATCAACAGGAGTCCCACAATGACACCCCCTTCAAATTCTGTCAGCTGCTAATAATTCTGTCCCACACAAGTTCCCGGCATCTCATTGTCCTTCACATGATCACTCAGTATCTGATGTTATTCTCGTCCCTTATACAGGGTGTAAATTTTAAGATGACAAACCAGAATAACTCGAAAAATAAGCTTCACACGAAAAACTGTGTAGAATGCAAAGTTGATTATTTTCGAGGGGGACATCTGCTGGTGCTAAAATTAGCCAGCCACCCCAGCCCAGCGTGGAAAATAGTTACGGATAAATAAAAAATACTTAATTAGTTCGTAAATTTTGATTCGCTAAAACTAAAACTCTCCCCATAGGGTGGAGTTTGAGAGAGAGGAATTAGAGTTTTACAAATGTTGACCACAAAACAAACAAAACTCATCCGAATCTGCGGAAAAACTTAATATTTGTGTCAACATTTGTAAAACTCTAATTCCTCTGTCTCAAACCCCACATTATAGGGAAAGAGGGAGAGTGATAGTTTTAGCGAATCAAAATTTACGAAGTAAATAAATATTTTTTATTTATCCATAACCGTGTTCCACGCAAAAATGAAAACATGGATTGTCTTTAATTACTGCGCCAACCACCAAGAACCAAAACAAATATTTAACACAAAATGTACGTATTTTTTTATGTAGAATCTGATTCCGCAATAAAAAATGGGGGTTTCTACTTGAAATTTTAAAGTTGCCTCCCGCCCCACCTCCAGGGGGCTGTGGTGGCGGGCTAATTTTAGCACCAGCAGATGGCCCCCTCGAAAATAATCAATTTGGATTCTACACATTTTTTCGTGTGAAGCTTATTTTTCGAGTTATTCTGGTTTTTCAACTTAAAATTTACACCTTCTATACGCTACTGGGCCTGTAACAGCACTAAACACCAATAACACTAACGCACCCTGGTGGCCGTTGTACCTGTCATAGAGAATAGCAACTATTATGATTTACATATCCACCGATGGTGCACAATGTTACATCGACAGCCGATCATGTCTTGTGGGTGATTCACTTTCTTTGTCAGGCAGTAGAGCTTCAGCTTATGCCTTAATAATTTTACGCAGGCTGATTTTATTATCTGCACTGGCATCTCCACCAGACAGTGCTAAGGCACCTTTGTTCTATGACACCTAACGCCGATGATGCCAATTTCAAACATTGGTGATGGAATAAATTTTATTTAAAGTATTTTGCTGGATGCAAAGATGGGAGTACGAAGGCTCCTGGCTAGAAAGACTAAATACCAAACCTCTCTTCTGCGTCTCAAAGAGTCAGAGCACGTGTCGCTGTCCTACATCTACATCTATATGGATACTCTGCAAATCATATTTAAGTGCCTGGCAGAGGGTTCATCGAACGACCTTCACAATTCTCTATTATTCCAATCTCGTATAGCGCGCTGTTGATGATGAGTGCCATATATTTCGCCTTTGGGTTTCACATTCTCATTTGCTTCAGAACAACACTTAACGCTACATAACACTGAAATATTCAAGCCATCTCTAAAGCCGTTTTCGAAGGGCCTTGTCCTCGTCATGTGCGACAGCACATACGACACGACGCTTGCTGGAATATGCAATGAAAGTTTCCGCCTAAAGATGAGAGAATAGTTTTAATCGGCTACTGGCAGTGTCCGTGTTCCGACGTCTCATTCAGTGTTGCCCTGGCTAATGAGGTGAATTTGCGTTCTAATGGGCGGTATTAAGGAAAGTAGAAAGATTAGAGCTCAGCGTCCCGCCGATGACTAGATCAGTAGTCAGAGCACAAACTCGGAATGGGGAAAGATGAGAAGAAACATCGGTCATGTCTTTATGAAAGGAACCGTCTCTGCATTTTTCTTAAGCGATTTACTGAAGTCACCAAATACACAAATCTGTATGGGCGGACGATGATTTGAACTGCCACCCACTCAAATACGTGTTCAGTGTCTTACCACTGCGTCACAAGTATTGGACCACACACAGGGTGTTTGGAACTTCCCGTCACAAACGTCTAGGACTTGGAGAGGGGAGTAGGCACATAATATTTTGAATAAGAACGAATATCGGAAAACGTATCGTTTCTCTTCTGCGACGATTTCAAATTCACATGTTTCACTCATCCAGTTCTGCTTGATGATTCTATGCGTGACGCGGTACAATTATCAGGTAACAATTCGAAAGAAAACATAACGAAACACCAATTTATCATTTAAGCACATTTGTTTGTATTAACACACTACGTGTTCACATTATTCCAGAACAAAAATGAACAGAAAAGTACTGATCCATTACAACAGTGGCCCGATGTGTCGACCACCAACGTTTTTGCAGACATTGTACCTACGAAACACGTCCTGGTACACACTTTCCAAGTCACCTGGTGTCTCTACAGTTTCTAGTGCGCCGGCAAGAACTCGTGCCAGCAGATCTTCTTCTGTCTCTACAGGAGTCTCGTAAATTAAACTTTGCATAGGACGTTAAGAGGCGCCAGGTGACCGTTTGACGTAGTACACGTAACCCTGTCTGCCCTATTGCATACCAGGACAAGCAACCCTGAGACTTTTCTCTTTCCCTCAGGAGACATGGACGCGATACACGTCCGAACTGAAACTGCCGTAAAACTGAAACTTAATGTTTCTCGATACGGGTTCCCATTCAAAATATTATTTAGATTTTTCGGACACCCTGTATACAGGCCGAGTCACTAACTATTGCCACCTATTATAACTCCGAAAGTATGATAGTAGCTGAAACGTTTGTGGGAAAATGTTGCATGCGACAACGGGGGCCATAACAAGAAGTTGGCTTTTTGTTGCTTGGTGGGGTCGCGACAGAGATACGAAGGTCAACTTTGTTTTTTGAAATGGGATTCTACAGTTTGGTACTTATTTTCTGATAGCGGCTATTGAGACTAATCCATTGATGTGTAACAGTAAGAACTCTCAAATTAAGCGTAGATCAAAAAGGTGGCATGAACGTCCATTTACAGAAGGTGTTCGAAGTGATGACCATTGGTATCAATGCAGTACTTCAATCTTCTTATCATGGATTGAGTGGTATTCCTTGTCTCTTCGGCACTTATCGAAGCATATGCTCTGAAAATTCTCTCTCGTATATCGTGCAGATAGTAAATATTCGCCGAACACGCCGTATCCATCTACCTTGCCATTGACATGTAAACTCTATTCGACGGTTTCGCAACACAACACTTATAGGAACTGTAAGACTAGTATCGTCGAAACAAGAAAATGTGAATGATGTATTCCCTCGAAGAACAAGTCGATATGCTTCTCATTTACAAAGAATGCCAAAGAAATTCAGTGAGAGCAAGAGACTTTTACGCTGAAACATACCCTCAACGAATTCCCCTACACGTCGTACATTCAAATATGTGTATGATAAATTGAGAACAACTGGATCTTCAACGCATCGGAAACATATCCGGCAAAGGAAAGGTACTAACGAGGATACTGAAATTGGTACTCTTGCCACTGTGGTTCGAGTGCCTTGTGTAAGTTCGCGTCAAATTGCAATGGAATCTGACATGAGCCAGAGTAGTGTTTCTCGTGTTCTGCATCGCCATAAATATCATCCTTATCATATCAGTCTCCATCAAGAATTAACTGGTACCGATTGTATGCGTCGCATTGAAGTCTGCCGATAGGCTCAACTTCAGATTCAGATGGATGACACATTTATTAATTTGATTTTATTTGCTGAAGAGGCTACATTCACGAACCAGGAAAATCTTAATATGCATAACACGCATTGTTGTATTGGGCAACTGAAAATCCATGTTAGCTGCGGCAAGTTGCACACCAAAAACCGTTGTCGGTGAATGTATGGTGTGGGATTCGGGAGGATAGAATTATAGGCCCCTATTTCATTGGAGGAAATCTTAATGGTAGAAAGTACACCACATTCCTGCAAGAAACATTAGGTCTGTTATTGGAAGAAATACCTTTAGGAACTGGGAACACGATGGGTGTCCGGCACATTTTTTGCTGATGGCTAGAAATGAATTGCAGAGACAATTCCCCAATCGTTAGATTGGACGTGGAGGAGATGTGTCGCGGCCGGCTCGTTTGCCGGATTTGACGCCTCTGGATTTTTTCTTGTGGGTGTTCGTAAAAGACATTGTTTATAAAGACGTTCCAAGAGAGGACTGTCAGAGCATGTGCTTCGATAAATGCCGATGTGATAAGGAATACCACTCAGTCCATGATAAGACGATTGCAGCACTGCATCGATACCAATGGTCATCACTTCGAACACCTTCTGTAAATGGACGTTCATTCCAACTTTGTGATCTTCGTCTACCCTCAAAGACCCCTACTGTTACACATCATTGGATTCGTCTCAATAGCCGCTATCAGAAAATAAGTACCGAACTGTACTATCCCATTAAAAAAAACGAAGTTGACCTTCATATCTCTGACGCGATCCCACCTAGCAACAAAAAGCCAACGTCATATTCTGGCCCCCGTTGACCCATGCAACTTTTGTCCCACAAACTTTTCAGCTCCTATCATACTTCCAGAGTTATTCTATGGTGCAATAGTTAGTGACTCACCCTGTATAATACATCCGCAACCTCTTTTTCAGAAGCTTCCCATTGCAAACCACGACAAGCGTTAATTAGCACACTGATTCATCCAAGGGTTCCTGAAAGTTGATAAAATAGTACATAGTTATACTTCAGTATTAATTTCACATTTCGAAAGTGAGATATGCTTAACTATACAGCAAAATATTAACTGCTTTGCATAAGATCACCATCGAAAACTATATTTCAATAACGTCAACGATTCCGTAATTGTTTGTGGTTAAGAGCTTACAAGGGGACCTCGGCTACCCGTCTTCGTCGATTTCGTCCAGATTGATGGTATGTGCAAGGCTTGATCAGAAATGAAAATGAAAGCGTTCTTGGTTCGTATCGGGAGCGTTATGAGTCATTTATGTTTGCACAATTCGCTTACAGTGGTTGGACTAAGCAGTAGGGGTAGAGACCGATAATGCGAGTATCGCGTGGTCGACTCTCAACGTGGAAACTTTTTATTTTCAATTTTTACATTATTTACACTGCAAATAAACCGAAATAATACTGAATAAACCTATGTCCTATGAGTTTCATAAAAGGCATGAAAATGAAAGGCAAAGGAAAATTTAACATTGCAAATAAATTTCCAGGAAGGGGTTATAGAGCGAACACGAGTACTTCGTATTTAAAATCAGACACTTTTATTGTTTCACAGTTGATGATTTACAGTTGCTGGGGTGATATTCATCGCGAATCAGGAGACGCGGTAATATTCTTGGCATCTTGAAGGCGTTATAAACGTCCCCTTTTTTATAATCATGTGGTTGTTTCAAAATTGTTTATGCAAAAAGAAACGTGGTTTACTTTTATAAAGCAAACCACTCGTAACAAAGTCCTTTACCCTTGAATTGCAATTCCTTCTTGGAAACACCGGACTCGCAGTCGGGAGGACGACGATTCAAACCCGCGTCCGGCCATCCAGATTTAGGTTTTCCGCGATTTCCCTAAATCGCTCAAGGCAAATGCCGCGATGGTTCCTTTGAAAGGGAACGGCTGATTTCCTTCCTCATCCTTGACATAATCCGAGTTTGTGCTCCGTCTCGAATGAACTCGATGTCGACCGGAGGTTAAATCCAATCTTCTCTCCTTCTTTTTCCTTCTTGAAAAGTATTTTCAATCCCAAACTTTCCTTTGCCTTTCCATTTTTCTTCCCTTCTATGAAAATGTTAATAAATACAATATATTAAGCATTATTTCGGTTAATTTGTAGTATAAGAAATGTTACAATTGAAAATTTTAAAAAAATTATGTTGTCACACAGGGATTCGACCCAAGATTCTCGGATTACAGTTCTGCTCTCTCTCCGCGGCGCCTTCCGCTGCCTGCGACCTAGGGTAACGTAAGTGGCTGATGCCTCGCCTGACCCGTGCCGGAAGCGCTATTTTTGATTCGCGCTCGGTCATCCGGAGCTTCCACTTCTTTCACTTTCATTTCTGGTTAAGCTCTGGATACAACACAAATTTGGACGAAGTCTATTATGACGATTATGAGCAGTCCCCTTGTTAGATAATTCAAACAACTTATCGGGCGGTGCGGTACTTCGTCGATGCAGAGCGAAGCCCGGAATAATATTTTCAAGATCCTCACAGTAGTGAGACTATTACAGCTACTGTGACTAATATATCACCGACTGGTTCTTCGTTGCGGCGTTAATTAAGGAAAGAAAAGAGTAGCAAGAGTTTTAGCGCTTTAGCGTCCTCCGCAATTAGGATGCAACGAGCTGCGATATGGGTAATAATTAAAAAGGGCAGGCTTGCAGCGAGCGGGAAATGCGGGCGCAGGCGGCTGCGGCGGGCTCGCTGCCCGCTCTTGGTATCGATCCTGCCAGCCCGCCGCCCGACAGCCTACCGACTACCGCCTTTGTCGAGAGGCGCAGTCCGACGCTCCAGGCGCCGGAGAATGGTGCACACACAACTTCCACGGTTGGGGGTGGACCGCAGGCTCTGCCTCCGCGGGAGAAAGCTGCGCACGGTCGTTTCACAATACTTCTGGGGCATCTACCGCGTCTGATTGACGACGAGAAGGAAAGGGAGGAATATTAACTTAAACTCGGGCTGAAGAGGAATGTTCGACGAAATCTTTTCAAAGGACCCATCCCGACGTTCGCCTTCAGAGATCTAGAAAACCTTAACCTCGGTGACTGGAAGGGTTGGAACCACAGTCATCTCGAAAACACCACCTCGCCTCGGTTCAGCAGAGAAGATAATCGGGCCTGACATAAACTATCGCAAATCGACTCTGATGTACCCCTGAAATTGTTTTCGGTAAGCTATGACGTTCAACATAGTGTTTCAAAATACCGGGTGATCAAAAAGTCAGTATAAATTTGAAAACTGAATGAATCACGGAATAATGTAGATAGAGAGGTACAAATTGACACACGTGCTTGGAATGACACGGGGTTTTATTAGAACCAAAAAATACAAACGTTCAGAAAATGTCCGACAGATGGCGCTCCATTTGATCAGAATAGTAATAATCAGCATAACAAAGTAAGACAAAGCAAAGATGATGTTCTTTACAGGAGCCGGCCGCAGTGGTATCGCGGTTAAGGCGCTCAGTCCGGAACCGCGCGACTGCTACGGTCGCAGGTTCGAATCCTGCCTCGGGCATGGATGTGTGTGATGTCCTTAGGTTAGTTAGGTTTAAGTAGTTCTAAGTTCTAGGGGACTGATGACCACAGAAGTTAAGTCCCATAGTGCTCAGAGCCATTTTTTTTCTTTACAGGAAATGCTCAATATGTCCACCATCATTCCTCAACAATAGCTGTAGTCGAGGAATAATGTTGTGAACAGCACTGTAAAGCATGTCCGGAGTTATGGTGAGGCATTGGCGTCGGATGTTGTCTTTCAGCATCCGTAGAGATGTCGGTCGATCACGATACACTTGCGACTTCAGGTAACCCCAGAGCCAATAATCGCACGGACTGAGGTCAGGGGACCTGGGAGGCCAAGCATGACGAAAGTGGCGGCTGAGCACACGATCACCAAACGACGCGCGCAAGAGATCTTTCACGCGTCTAGCAATATGGGGTGGTTCTAATAAAACCCCATGTCATTCCAAGCATGTGTGCCAATTTTTACCTCTCTATCTACATTATTCCGTGGTTTATTAAGTTTCCAAACTTATACAGACTTTTTTTTTCTACCAGCTATATCCGACAAGAGCCTGAAACTTACAATGTTATTGGCTGGAAGAAATCACAAAAATACAGATCAAATATTTTATTTTAATGCTCGCATATTTACCATTTCTGACCTATTTCTTTGTGATTACCAATATTCTCCAGGCACATTTGATGTCACATAATTATCTTTCTTAGACCTTTGGGACAGAATTGGAACAAATAAGACTCAGTCACTGCAAAACTGAAATTTTCAGGTGGGAGGGGAGGGGTGTAAGTGAAGGGAGAATTAAGAAGTTTGTAGCCGAAATTTCGAATCTTCTGGCAAGTGCAGGTGCCAGTGCGTGGTCGAGCATCCAGTTCTTAAGAATACAGACTGCTGTGTAACAATTCGATGTAACCTAGAAATTCTCACTGAGTTGTTCAGGCATGAATCACGAACTTGTCAAAGCTTCAGTTCCTCCTGTACCTCTCTCCTAGTTTCTAATCTTCCCTACCACCTCCAGAACTACGGTCGTTGACTTTTTCCTACTGCTCTCCTTACTTTTTCCCAAAAGTAAGATGCCACTCCACTTGTGTCTCCTTAGTTCCAGAAGAATTTTGACACCGTTCCTCACAAGAGGCTTCTAATCAAATTGCGTGACTATGGAGCAACGTCTCAGTTGTGCGGCTGGATTCGTGATTTCCTGATAGAAAGGTCACAGTTCATAGTAAATGACAGAGATATGTGACGTTGCCCAAGGATGTGTTACAGACCGTCTACTGTTTGTAACCTACATAAACGAATTAGTAGGTAATGTGAGCAGCCCTCTTAGATTCTTTGCAGACGATGCTGTGATTTACTGTCTAGTAGAGTCATTAGAAGATCAAAACCAACTAAAAAATGTTTTAGACAAGCTATATATGTGGTACGAAAAGTAGCAATTTTCTCTAAATAACAAAAGGTGTGAGGTCATACAAATGAATGCTAAAAGGAATCCGCTAAATTGCGGATACACGTTAAGCCACATGAATCTAAAGGCTGTAAATTCAACTGAATATTTACAGGTTACAATTACGAACAGCTTAACTTTGAACGATCACATAGGTAAAGCTGTGGGGAAGGCAGAACAAGAGCTGCGTTTTGTTGACAGAACACTTAGGAGGCGCAACAGGTCTACTACAGAGACTGCCTACACTACGCTTGTCCGTCCTCTTCTGGAGTATTCCTGTGTATATGAAATCCTTATCAGATAGAACTGATGGAGGATATGGAAAAACTTCAAAGGGGAAAAACTCGTTCTGTATTATCGCGGAATACAGGAGAGTGTGTCACGGATATGATAAGCGAATTGGGGTAGCAATAATTCAAACAAAGGCGTTTTTTGACAGCCACCTATATAGGGAGAAATTATCATGGTGATAAAATAAGAAAAAATCAGAGCTCATAGGGAAAAATTTCAGTGTTCGTTTTTCCCGCGAGCTGTTGTACAGTGGAACTGTAGAGATACTGTACAGTGAGAAGGCGGTTCGATGAAACGTCTGCCAGATACTTAAGTGTGAATCGCAAAGTAATCATATAGTTGTAGATATAAATGTACGATTGATATATGAGAGGTAGTTCAGGGCGAATTTCAGCCGTATTTTCAGTCTTTCGCATTGTGAGATATAACGACTGTCCGGTTTCCACACATGCTGTGATTGTACATTTTTCATCAATTTTATTTTGCTGTCACAGACAGAGAAAGAAACGGCAGCACAATGAAATTTAACTACTATCGCTCTGAAAATTGGTATGTGACACATGAAATAAATGTTGTACGTTCGCGTCCACATAACAGTGTCTTGCAAGAGTTCCACATCCCACTGTAATGAAAAGAATATCTAGTAAAGTTGATGTATATTCCGCGTGGCAGCTACTTAAGAGCGATCGACGGGCCACGATCCAGCTGTTGCAGCGGTTGAAAGAAATACCTGTAAACTAGATGTGCGGTATTGAAATTGTCAAGTCAGCCAACATTTCCGCTGACCACAGTTACCCACAATGCAGTTACGTAATATACGCGACACAGTTTCGTAACATGGAATGACCCATAGTGGACACCATGAGTGATTCCTCTTTCTTATTTCCCCCGTTCCCCCCTCCCTCTCCGCCTGTGTTCCACAAGCATGTAGGACAGCTATAATTTTCTTCTCAAAATAGCACTTATCCAGTATCTTCAGCCTCTTTTTCATGCAGTCTTCCAATCTGCCTATGACTAACTTCAACCATTGATAAGTAATCTGCTATAGTATCTAGACCGTAAGAACACGGCTCTTCGTAAAAGATGGAATCCCGTCTTCCTATTCCCACTCAAAACTGTAACTGTAACTGATATCATGTCCGAATACCTTATGTCAAAAATATACAGACGGTAAATGACCCTAAACCAAACACACAGAGGTAAGGGGCAAGTGATCGGAAATGAATATTCAAATTTTTATGGACATAAGAAACCTACACCTTACAGCTGCAACCTACGCTCACAGAAACTATTCAGAGGGACGACTCCAACTCGCATGCGCTACGATAGCTCATTACATTGTGCCACACTCTCTCAGTCATCCATATTATCTGTTACCGATCAAGATGTGTAGGAGTGGTAAAAGTCGTACTCGGAAGACAACGGTCCAAATCACCATCAGGGTATCCAGGTTTAGGTTCTTCATTGTTTCCCTAAATCGCATAAGGTGAATGTTAGGATGATTCCATTAAAAGGGTCGGGCCAATTACCTTCCCTAGTCTTTAACGATCACGCGGTAGACAGTACGTTACCCTAATCCTCCTCCCATCCCTCAGTATGTTGTACGACAACAAACCGAGCTAGGAGACTACCAAATAGTCCTTCTTCAATTTCTACTGGTGCTTCATACATCAATGTTTATCAAAACTTCAAGTAGAGTGAGATTCAGTGTTCACAGTAATCATGGAACACGGCCTACCATGGCAATCAAATCTACATCTACGTATATAGTCCGCAAACCACCACTCGGTGCATAGCGGAGAGTACATTGTACCATACCAGTCACTTCCTCTCCTGTTCCATTCGCAAGTAGAATGATGGAAAAACAACCGTCTAAAAGTTTTCATACGAGCCGTAATTTCTCGTATCTTACCTTCATGGTCCTTTCACGGAATGTACGCTGGTGGCAGTAGAATCGTTCTGCATTTGGCCTCAAATGCCGGTTCTCTAAATTTGCGCAATAGTGCTTTGCAGAAAGAGCATCTTTATTACTCCAGGGATACCCATATGAGTTCAAAAAGCATCTCCGTAATACATGCGTGCTGATCGAAACTATCGGTAACACCTCTGAATTGTTTAGATCTCTTCCTTTAATCGCACCTGTTGGCGATTCCAAATGCTCGAACAGTACTCAAAACTGGATCGTACTAGTGTTCTATACGCCGTCTCCTTCATGAATGAGCTATACTTTACCAAAATTCACCCAATAAACCGAAGTCGACCATTCGCCTTCAACGTTACCAACGTCACGTGCTCATTCCATTTCATATCGCTTTGCAAGGTTACGCCTAGATATTTTATCGAAGTGACTGTGTTAAGTTGCACTCCACTAATGCTGTATTCGAACATTACGACACTATTTTTCCAACTCTTCCTCATTTTTCTACATTTAGGGCAAGCTGCCGTTCAACAAGGCATCTAGAAATTTTGTCTAAGTTATCTTGTATATTCCTAGAGTCACTCAAACGACGACACCTTCCTGTACACCGCAGCGTCATCAGAAAACGGCCGTAAATCGTTGCTCACCTTGACTCTGAGTTCATTTATGTATATAGAGAATAAGAGGAATCCTAACGCATTTCCCTGGAGCACTCTAGAAGATACCCTTATCTCTCATGAATACTCGCTGTCGAGGACAATGTACTGGATTCTATTACTTAAAAAGTCTTCGAGCCACTCACATATCGGGGAACCTAAACCGTATGCTCGGACCTTCATCAACAGTCTCCAATGGGGCACCGTGTTAGTGAGGACATACACTGATATGGCACAGGTCATGGGATACCTCCTAATATCTTGTCGGACCTCCTTTTCCCGACGTACTGCAGCAGCCGACGTCGTATGGACTCGACAAGTCGTTGGAAGTCTCCTGGAGAAATAATGAATTCTCTCGAATTGTCCAGAATGTTCTTCAAACCAATCACCAACTATCGTGTGGGAACATGGAGTCCATGAATGGTTGCAAATGGGCTCCAAGCACCCAAACATAACCATTATCATTCAATGATCGGTTCAGCTAGACCAGAGGACCCAGTTCATTCCATGTAAACACGAGCCACACCACTGTGGAGCCATCACCAGCTATTACAGTGCCTTGTTGACAACTTGGATCCATGTCTTCGGAGGGTCTGCGCCACACTCGAACACTAACATCAGCTCTTAACAACTGAAATCGGGACTGCTCTGATCAATCCTCGGTTTTCCAGTTGTCTAGGGTCCAACCCAAATGGTCACGAGCCTAGGAGAGGCGCTGCAGGAGATGTGCTGTTAGCAAAGGCACTCGCGTTGGTCGCCTGCTGCCACAGCCCATTAACGCCAGGTTTCGCTGCACTGTCCTAACGGAACGTTCGTCGTACGTCCCACATTGATTTCTGCGGTTATTTCACACAGTGTTGCTTGTCTGTTAGCAATGACAACTGTACGCAAACGCCATTTCTCTCGATCGTCAAGTGAAGGCCGTGATGAGAGGCAATGCCTGAAATGTGGCATTCTTGGTACACTCTTCACACAGTGGATCTTGGAATATTGAATTTCCTAACAATTTCTGAAATGGATTGTCCCATGCGTCTAGCTCCATCTACCATTCCGCGTTCCAAGCCTGTCAGTTCCCGTCGTGCGGTCCCGTTGGAAACCATTTCACATGAATCACCTGACTACAAATGACAGCTCCGCCAATACTCATCCCTTTCATACCTTGTGTACACGACAAACTGTTATCCGTATATGTGCATATCGCTATAAAAAAAAAAAAAAAAAAAAAAAAAAAAAAAAAGCACTCCATCTTCAGGCCACAAGTGACCCACCGGGAGCATCCGACCGCCGTGTCATCCTCAGCTGAGGATGCGGATAGGAGGGGCGTGTGGTCAGCACACCGCTCTCACAGTCGCTATGATGATTTTCATTGACTGGAGCCGCTACTATTCGGTCGAGTAGCTCCTCAATTGTCATCACGAGGCTGAGTGCACCCCGAAAAATGGCAACAGCGCATGGCGGCCCGGATGGTCACCCATCCAAGTGCCGACCACGCCCGACAGCGCTTTTCGGTGATCTGACGGGAACCGGTATATCCACTGCGGCAAGAACGTTGCCTGCATATCGCTATCCCAAGACTTTTTTCACCTCAGTGTATGTTCTTGAGATTGTATGCCAGGCGTGTGAGCCCAGCTTTTAGCCCTCCCGATGCACGTGGTGAGTCATTAGCAGTTAATACTTTTCCTGACATAATTGTTAACACAACACTTTCAAATGGGCCTTAACAAAGATTCAACTTGCAACCTCGCACCCAAGGGATGCATCTACATCTACATCTACATGGATACTCTGCAAATCATACTTCAGTGCCTGGCAGAGGGTTCATCGAACCACCTTCAAATAATTCTGTGTTATTCCAATCTCGAACAGTGCACGGAAAAGGGGTCGGCGTCAATAAAATATTTTCGCATTCAGGGGAGAAAGCTGGTGATTGAAATTTCGTGAGAAGTTTCCGCCTCAACGAAAAAGGCCTTTGTTTTAATAATGTCATCCCCAAATCCTGTATTATGTCAGTGACACTTCCTCCTCTATTTTTGGATAATACAAAGCGTGCTGATCCTCTTTCAACCCTCTCGATTCAGTCCATCAATCACATCTGGTAAAGATACCACACCACGCAGTAGTACTCCAAAACAGGACGGAAAAGCGAAGTGTAGGTAGTCTCATTAGTAGATATGTTGCATATTCTAAGTGTTCTGTCACTAAAACGCAGTCTTGGTTTCGCTTTCCTCAAAACATTTTCTACGTGTTCTTTGCAATTTAAGTTGTTCCTAATAGCAATTCCCAGGTATTTAGTTGAATTTACGGCCCTTTGTTTGATTGATTTATCGTATAACCGAAGTTTAACGGATTACTTTAGCGCTCATGTGGATGACCACACAGTTTTCATTATTTAGGGTCAGTTGCCACTTTTGGCTTGTAAGTCATCTTGTATCCTCCTATAGTCACACAACGACAACACTTCGCCTTACACTACAATGCCATCAGCAAATAGTCGTCAATTACTGCCCAAGCTATCCCCTATCCGTCAGATCCTTTATGTACATAGAGAAGAGTGCGGCCATCTCACACTTCCTGGGACGCTCCTGACGATATCTTTGTCTAATGAATATTCCCTGTTCAGCTCAAAGTACATGGTTATATTATTAAAAACTTTTTCAGGACTCATATTTCTAAGAACCTCTCTCGCACAGTCTGACCTTTGTTGAGATACAGCAGGATGTCACTATGTGTAGTCCCTTCCGGAACTCTAGGCGCGTGGAATCTGCACGTTTTTTTCACCGATGGTTCGCCCGGGAACCGATGCAAAACATTTTTTGATGTGTGTATAACGAATGTCAGGAGCAGAAAAGGAATTACAAAGTTAGTTAGAACGGTAAGATCTTCCCTCACTGGCAGAATAATTTGTTACTCCTAAACAATAGCTCGAAAGCGTAGGAAATCGGCTGTCTCGGAAGGTACAGAAAAGTATTAGCGAAGAATTAAGAAAGGCTGCACATGCCGGAAGTAATATTGTGATACGTCTCATGTTGCTCATTGTTAATTTTCTGGATGTTCCATTGCCTCATTCGCCTGCTAGCTTCCTCTTACGATTAGCGAAGAGCGAATATAGTCTGGCTGATACCTTATGGTATAATTTTGTTGAACTCTCCGCTTTTTTTGTCAACATAAGATCGATTGATAACACTCGATCCATACCTAACGTGTTACTTCGAACGGAATACTCTTTGTTCATTATAACGAAAATGTTCACGTAATAAAAATTTGTATCTGGTGAAACATAGCATACAATTTTGACTACATCTGAAATTTGATTAAGACTACCTGTCTGCTTTCAGAAAAGTCTCTTGAATTTTATTTACTCTATCAGCTCTCATCCAGTGATTCATGTTTTGGCACTTAGTTTCCTTTTAGAAATTATTCTCAACATTACTAACATGTTTTAAATGACACTCTGTATATTCGATTCTGAGTATTGGTATCCTGCCAACACTTATGGCGGGCATGTTGGAATTCAGAAAATGCTTTTTTTTTTAATTTTGTGCTGAATAATAATAATAACAACAATAATGAACAAACATTAATAAATTTTCTGTTTGTTATCAAGCCTTTAGCACCACCACAGACATCATAAGGAGCCGTCGTCTTGAAACCCTGAGCGACGAAAGATAAAACAAGTATAACTGCGGGAGTTGTGGATTTGAGAAATTACTGATGGAGGCTCGAATCCTACGTCTGAAAGTATACACAGGTAAATGGTAACCTTTACGACGGTCTTCTCACGGACATGGCCTCTTGCCACACTAGGTGATGAATGCCTCTCTGACTCCTCACCTAGGCCAACTGAACACAGAGCGGCCGGTATAGAACTCTCGCTTCTTACTGGACCGAACTCTTCGCTTGGCCGCTTAACGAGCATTTGTAAAGTATAATGTACCTCTATTGAGAGGCTGACACGGAATAATTAACATACAGTTTATCTTACATACAGGATAAACTACCTTGAAATGTAACAGAGAGCTGTTCATTTCGTCGTCTCGGGTACAATAGAAATTAACAGTACATTTATCTGATTTATTGTATATAGCTTCCTCTGGCCAATAGTACACAATTAATTGTCGTTTACCTTCAGCAGTCAGGTGTACAGCAGTAACTAAAAATCGCTGACACATCGCGAGAGCCACCACATAATTGCACCTCATTGTAAAATAATCACTTTGCTATTACCGCCCAGTAGTAGTGGGATGGTGCGTCATCGCAACAGAAGTCGCATTTCCTCGTGGTAAGTGAGGATTACAGTTTACAACAACTGTGGCAGCAGTCACCCTTGATGATCACGCAGTATGAAAACGAAACTGCAGACAGAGAGGAATAAAGGAAATAAAAACCACCATCCAGTGCCTTATGCCGAGGACAAGAATTTATATATAGGATGATCCAAAAGTCCGTTAAGTTTTGTAAATACAATACTTCACGGTATAACGTAGGTAGAAAGGTTAAAGTTGACTCACAAGCTTGGAACGACATGGGGTTTTATTGAAACCAAAAATATGCACAAAATGACCAATAAATGGCGCTTCATATGATACCAAAGCAACAATTAGCATAAAAATTGATTTTCAGCACAGACGATTTTCTTTATAATAAATGCTGAAAATGTCTGCTGTCATTCATTAACAATACCTGTAGTCTAGGGAAAATTTTGTGAGCAGCACTGTACAACATTTCAATGGGTAAGATGAGAAAATGACGTCGGATGTTGTTGTCTGAACAAGTCGAACCATCGCGGTAGATCAGTTAACACCAGAACCAATAATCACACGGACTGCGATCTGGGGAGCTGCGAGGCCAAGCATGGTGGAAGTGGCAGCTCAGCACGCGATCGTTACCATACAATGTGCGCAATATGTGGTGGAGTGCACATGTGTGGCAATATGTGGTGGATTGCCTCTCTGCGTGAAAGTCATTCCTTCCCCCAGGTGTTCACCAACCAGGCTAGGGATGATATGATTCTGTGACATACTGGTATACCTCGCACCCGTCACGCTGACAGTTTGAGAAGCAGCACCCCGCATTTCCTCGAAGAAAAAGAGTCCGATCACGATTGATGTGGTAAATTTACACCATAGCGTGCCTTTGTCGTCATGCCATGGGGTTTCCATGGCAGTTATAGGATTTTCGTAGCCCAAAATCTGCAGTTGTGGGTGTTGACCGACCCTCGGGATATTGAAATGGGCATCGTCTGTCCACGACACGTTAGGCAACCAATTTCCCCCATTTTCTAGGCGCTACAGTCTGGAGCCGGGCGACCGTTACGATCGTAGGTTAGAATCCTGCCTCGGGCATGGGTGTGTGTGATGTCTTTAGGTTAGTTAGGTTTAATTACTGTAGATCTGAGTTCTAGGCGACTGATGACCTCAGAAGTTAAGTCGCATAGTGCTCAGAGCAATTTGAACCATTTTTGAACCCCCATTTTCCCCCATTTTTGAAGTGCTCACTCAGCAGATGCTCTCTGCACCACAAAATCGGTGGCTAGCAGTTGATGATGACTCTGTATTTTGTACGGATATCATTGGAGAGTACCCCTTAGCGTTCTTGAAACATCAGTGTGTGGAGTGCTGACTTCACCATGCGAAAATGAACCCGCTAAATTAGCCATTTGTTTCTGAACTGTCCGAACAGCAGTAGGACTTGTGTCTGGTCGCCCACAACTTGGCCGATCGTTTAAACAACCCGTGACTTTGAGCTTCGTGATCATCTTCTTCGCAGTGACACTTGTCACAGGACCTTTACGCATTCGAATACCCTTATTATGGCAATAGCATCGAAAAGCTGCTGCAGTGGATTCTCCATTCTGATAGTTAAGTTACAGTAACAGTGACTTTTCTGGTAAAGTCAACATGGCGCGACTGCTGGCGCATCGGACTCCCTATGTCACTGCAGTTCATTCTACAAGCGATGCTCATGCGACGTAACTTTGCTGACCAGCGGTACCTGTTTGCAAGTTTTTGCACTCTTTTTGGCTTCAGTAAAACCCCATGTCAATACAGGCATGTGTGTAAATTTTTACCTTTCTCCTTCTATTATTCTGTGAACTGGTGCATTTTCAAGCCGGCCGGTGTGGCCGAGCGGTTCTAGGCGCTTTAGTCTGAACCGCACGCCCGCTACGGTCGCAGGTTCGAATCCTGCCTAGGGCATGGACGCGTGTGAAGTCCTTAAGTTAGTTAGGTTTAAGTAGTTCTAAGTTCTAGGGGCTGATGACCTCAGATGTTAAGTCCCATTGTGCTAAGAGAAATTTGAACCTTTTTTTTTTTTTTTTTTTGCAGTTTCAAATGTTGACGGACTTTTGGGTCACTCTGCATATCGTTACAGTTGCACAAATTCACTACATCCTTCTCTTCAATAATTGTGAAGGCTGTCAGTGAAATCCAGAAACTGATCACAAGCTGACTTAAAGTTGTAAGGAAACCTCTACTTCTACCCCAATAGTTAAAAGGTCAGTCGGTCTGACTACCGATTTGGCCTCATTCTATACCATAAAAAGAAGCAGTACAAATTCTAACAAGCAGGGCGCACAGACACCCCCACCCTCAGTATCGTCACTGAAAGAAAAACACCAGAAAATGAACTGAAACCTGAAAAAACTGCTGAAAATACACTCCTGGAAATTGAAATAAGAACACTGTGAATTCATTGTCCCAGGAAGGGGAAACTTTATTGACACATTCCTGGGGTCAGATACATCACATGATCACACTGACAGAACCACAGGCACATAGACACAGGCAACAGAGCATGCACAATGTCGGCACTAGTACAGTGTATATCCACCTTTCGCAGCAATGCAGGCTGCTATTCTCCCATGGAGACGATCGTAGAGATGCTGGATGTAGTACTGTGGAACGGCTTGCCATGCCATTTCCACCTGGCGCCTCAGTTGGACCAGCGTTCGTGCTGGACGTGCAGACCGCGTGAGACGACGCTTCATCCAGTCCCAAACATGCTCAATGGGGGACAGATCCGGAGATCTTGCTGGCCAGGGTAGCTGACTTACACCTTCTAGAGCACGTTGGGTGGCACGGGATACATGCGGACGTGCATTGTCCTGTTGGAACAGCAAGTTCCCTTGCCGGTCTAGGAATGGTAGAACGATGGGTTCGATGACGGTTTGGATGTACCGTGCACTATTCAGTGTCCCCTCGACGATCACCAGTGGTGTACGGCCAGTGTAGGAGATCGCTCCCCACACCATGATGCCGGGTGTAGGCCCTGTGTGCCTCGGTCGTATGCAGTCCTGATTGTGGCGCTCACCTGCACGGCGCCAAACACGCATACGACCATCATTGGCACCAAGGCAGAAGCGACTCTCATCGCTGACGACGACACGTCTCCATTCGTCCCTCCATTCACGCCTGTCGCGACACCACTGTAGGCGGGCTGCACGATGTTGGGGCGTGAGCGGAAGACGGCCTAACGGTGTGCGGGACCGTAGCCCAGCTTCATGGAGACGGTTGCGAATGGTCCTCGCCGATACCCCAGGAGCAACAGTGTCCCTAATTTGGTGGGAAGTGGTGGTGCGGTCCCCTACGGCACTGCGTAGGATCCTACGGTCTTGGCGTGCATCCGTGCGTCGCTGCGGTCCGGTCCCAGGTCGACGGGCACGTGCACCTTCCGCCGACCACTGGCGACAACATCGATGTACTGTGGAGACCTCACGCCCCACGTGTTGAGCAATTCGGCGGTACGTCCACCCGGCCTCCCGCATGCCCACTATACGCCCTCGCTCAAAGTCCGTCAACTGCACATACGGTTCACGTCCACGCTGTCGCGGCATGCTACCAGTGTTAAAGACTGCGATGGAGCTCCGTATGCCACGGCAAACTGGCTGACACTGACGGCGGCGGTGCACAAATGCTGCGCAGCTAGCGCCATTCGACGGCCAACACCGCGGTTCCTGGTGTGTCCGCTGTGCCGTGCGTGTGATCATTGCTTGTACAGCCCTCTCGCAGTGTCCGGAGCAAGTATGGTGGGTCTGACACACCCGTGTCAATGTGTTCTTTTTTCCATTTCCAGGAGTGTATATCAGACCATCCCAAGCCCGCACTACATCACGAGTTCATGGAGAACCCGCCCACAGTGGGAGGAAACCGTTAAGTTCCTCGTCGGAATTCTTAGCTACCACATGATTACACCCTCAGTAGGAAGAAATAAGGCTAACACACACAAACCAAAACTAAGAAGTGTCTCCCATACTACAGTTGAACATAAATAGGTTCATAACGCATGTGGAGGCGATGTAACTACTGACACAAGGAAAACCATTGTGTCTATTTCTCCAAGAGACACATTTAAAACTAGTGACGCTTCTGTATTAAGAGGCTACGGCCTCCTCTGAAAGGATGCTCTTTGTAGGAAGAGGGCTAAGGGTGGTACAGACATCTTTGTTACTGTAATTCATCACACCTCACCTCTCCAAATTATCACCAAGTTTCATGCAGTTACTTTATAAGAGCACGTTCACTACACGGTAATTAAATGTTCCCTGTATCTGATTTCTAAGCATTATACAGTTCTCCCACCCACTTCTCTGATGTTGGGACTTTATTGCAGTGATGCGCTACGAGGTTTTGTCTACGCCAGTCCCAAGGGTTTAGCTGTTGAAAATAATGACTTCAGAAATCCTATGCCTTTTGCACATAAGGCATATTACTCACTTTACCAACATTATTTACTGTTTCTTCTCTTTCACAGGTATATCACTATGTTCTCCAGCACTTACAAAGTATACATGAGGAAATGATAGACGATTTGCTCGCCACTGACCCATGATACAGAGAGTTGATCGAAGAGTATCCATAATAAAGCTGCCAAAATGAATGGTCTGCTGCAGTAACTACACATTTTACGAACAAATGGCTGCATTTTTACATTACTGCGGTTTCCAGGAATGGATGGTTCACATTACTAGTTTGATCCACCTTACCCTTGATGCTTGTACTATACAATCTTTAGGCCAGCTTCGAAGTCAGCGTGTTTCGAGGTGAAGTAAGGTGTGCCACTCAGAAATCAGTGGCAGGCGTGTGGCTCTTCGACGTTTCGAATACCGACCGACCCCAGAGAACCTCTGTGCTTGAAGGCCAGTCTCCTGTGAACTTTCAAGTACTGCCAAACATAGTAGTGACAAGATTTACAGGATTCAGTCACTCGTTCCCCTAGTTCACTGGAAGTAAAGCAGTCACCAAATTATTTTAAGGCGACACAATGGGCCGGCTGTAACAAGTGTACGGAAGAAGCAATACCTGGAGACATCACCAGTCGCTGCCACTCTGAGTCGGGGTATTGTACCCTGTCACCAGCATTAGATAATGGATAGCGATGGGTTGAGCTTCACATCCAGCATTTGTTAATCCTTTAACTGTCCCTATTTCATCTGAGCCCTGAATTTAGCTCTTTCTGTATCTCGCGAAACTGTGCCTGGTCATGACCGAATTAAATACAATATATTACTACATATTGGCAACAAACCAGAAGGGATCCTTCCAGAACATTTTAATAAAATATTGCAGATTCCTCAGCTTCCCAGCTCGTAGAAGGATGTATTTTTGTTCCTCTCTTGAAAAGAAAAAAGGAAGAGCAAAATGTGTCCACTAGGTTTTCAAACGCCACTTTAACAAGATGTGTCAGAATCCATGAGACGCCGGCCGAAGTGGCCGTGCAGTTAAAGGCGCTGCAGTCTGGAACCGCAAGACCGCTACGGTCGCAGGTTCGAATCCTGCCTCTGGCATGGATGTTTGTGATGTCCTTAGGTTAGTTAGGTTTAACTAGTTCTAAGTTCTAGGGGACTAATGACCTCAGCAGTTGAGTCCCATAGTGCTCAGAGCCATTTGAATCCATGAGACCAGGAAGCAACTTAGCTACATTCAGTGCTTGTTCAGGAAATATCGATCCGCCATTAGGAACCTGACCTTGCCGGTTTTGCCTGACAACGAAGGCAACATTTAATAGGCAACCCCATCTACCAAAGCAGGCGAAGGATGTATTGTTCTGTTGGTTACTATTACGTGTGAGAATTCAGGGAAACGAGATAGCAGAATAGGTAATCAGGCAAACGCGTACAGCAAATATTGTTTAATCCTCTGGCACCTTTTATGCTTTATCTTGCTTGTGTTAGTGTGAAGCCAAGAGGATGGGAGCGATGTACAACAAGCTGTGATTTGTAAAAAGTGACATTTAAAATTATTTACATAATGTTTGCGGAGAAATTTGTACAATGTTGTAACTGATCTACTTTACAAGAAAGGAGACAGACAAGACATTGAGAAATTTGGACTTATCAACCTCGTCTCCGTGAAGTACACGACATTCACGACATTTATCATCAACTTATTTGAAAGAAAAACATTGGAATTTAATTAAACTAACGGAAATCTGTCTTTAGAAGTGGGTATGGCATAATGGGCCACTTCCAAGGCGGCACAAATTTATAGAACGGAACAATGAGTTTGAATTAACCCTTCCATAGGAAAAATTTATTTTAAATTTATTTGTTAAAGGTCGAAAACTGTCTTCCTTTGTGAAAAATAATACGCTTTCGCTACCAAAAACTTTTGAGATGATCGAATTTTGAAAATCGGTGAAGTGGGACACATGCGTCCCATGAACCTAACTACATCTATGACTTCGTGTGAACCTATGATTTTTTTAGTTAATTTTTTAACTTATGAATTAATTTATCAGGATGGTAGTTATGGAAAAATATAATAAATTAGTACCAAAATAGATTTATTCTCCTGGCAGTGAAACACATGAAATATCACACACTAGTTTTCAAGATAGCATTTTAAGATGGCTTCGAGACACCACGCAACAATGTTTTCTACAGTCTATGAAATTTTATGGGGCATATACGTCCCACTACATACCAGTTATGTACGAAGCACCACAATTACTGTAGTGTGAAGTAATGTTTCAAAAAAGGACTGTTATGTATATTTATTTATTTCATTAACAGTACAGAGTAACCCATCGCCTTGAAATGTAAGGTTGGCCGAATGCTTCTAAATTCAACAGAAAATACCTCTCATTATTACAATCTTATTGGTATACAGTTGTTAATGCTTCTTTACATAATATAAAGAACATAATACATAAAAATTTCTGTAAGGTTACAGCGAATTGAGTGCTTAACAAGTGTTAAAAGGGTACTATATAATTTGTTTCTGCCTAGTTGATGAGAATATAATGTATATAATGCAAATGTCAAAGAAAAATAAAAAGTTGTAGGTAATACAATAAGTGTGGTGAAAATAATTTGCAGTATATAGAGGGAAGTGATATAATGTATCTGGATATGTAATACAGCCTATGTAGCATGTTGGTGGTAATGGCCTATTTCTACCTATTCCAGGTGAGAAGGTCTCGGTAGAACCTCGAGCTATTCTCATCTGAAATTGTTTGTGCTTATGTATGTTTACTCTGTTTGTGTGTTTTTATTTATTGATTTATTTAACTTGGCAAGATTAGGGTCATCAGGTCCTCTCTTACATCTAACCAGGCATTCTACTTATTTTACATTCATACGTTTTGTAAGTAGGCTGTTTCTGTTTTCTTATTGGCAACGATACGTTACTCGAACTACTGCAGTACAGCCAGCTAAATAAAAGATTCAAACTATGGAAGGCACTAACTACTGATAGGGATAGTTAGCAAATGAAAGATATTAATAGAGAACAAACAATGTATTTAATAGTGTTGAAAAATCGTAATACACATAGCAGTTCATGACACCCAGTTTGAAAAATTTCACAACTCCGCCATTTCTCTCCCCACATCCACCACTGCTGGCGGCTCACCTCCAACTGCGCAACGCTACGCGCTGTTCACAGCCAGCTGCCGCTGCCCAACACTACAATGGCAGACAACAATGCAAACCAGCCACAGACTGCACACAGCACAGCCAGTGATTCTCACACAGAGCGCTACGTAACGTTGCCAATAAGAAAACATAAACAGCCTACTTACAGTTTTAGTAGGCATGTTAAACTCAAAAAGTGAAATAAACAATTAGAAAGGTACATCTGGAAAAATACATACATATAGAGTTTATATTCGTAGATCATAAGTACTGTTATAATTAGACATTATTGAAGAGACAAATTTTAGATAGGAGTGCTGGCAGCAGGGAGTATGAGGGAGACTCATGGTGAAGGGAGGAGAAGAATAGAAATGATGAAACATAATTAAGTAAATATAAAGGAAAAGAAGATTGCGTGGCTAATAGAGATAGATGAAGAGGAAGGCATCTCAGGAGCAAGATAGGAGACGCTAGCTTTGCTATTTGACAGATGAGAGGATTGGCCTGGTACATTAATTTTGTGGAGAACTTTATGAGGATGATAGTAGGAAATGCTTCAACTTCTTCTTAAAAGCAGCAAGAGATTGAATTTTGCGCAAGGTAAGGGGCAGTTTGTTCCAGAGGCGGACAGCGGCAACTGAGAAGGAGTTTGCAAACGTTTTTGTTTTGTGAGTGAGCGCAGTTAGGATACCAAATAAGAGTGACCTCGCGTTTCGATTATGATGGCATGACAGGTTTTTAATCTCTGAAGCAAGGTACTGGGGTGCTTGCGCGACGAGGAGTCTGTGAAGTAGACATAGAGTGTGGTAGTCACGCAATTTGTCCGGCCGCAGCCACCCTAGTTCGGAGTATGAAGCACTAACATGATCATATCGGCGAATGTTGCAGGTGTAACGCACACAGGCATTCATGGTTAGCTCTAGCCGTCTTTTGTTTTCACTACTGGTGCCTTGTTGAATCACATCACAATAGTGGAGGTTCGGTAGAACGAGTGCTTGCACGAGCTGGCGTTTCAAGTCCTGTGGAAATATGTTCCGAAACTTTTTGAGAGCATAGAGACAAGCAGACGTCTTTCGGCACACTGCGACTGTATTCTCCGCCCAGTTGAGATGCTGATCCAAAGTTACACCCAAGTTCTTCACTGTTTTCTGATATGGTATTGGAGTACCGTCGAGCAGAATAGGAGGTAGCCGTTCGCGGAAATCTGAACTTATTAATTTCTGATGGGCTATTAAGATTACTTGCGTCTTTTTTGCATTTAGTTTAAGCCCCAGGCTTTTCGCCCATGTCACTACTGAAGACAGATCATCATTCATCTGAGCGATTGCAGTGTTTACATCTTCAGGTCTGACGCTTAGGTAGAGCTGGAGGTCGTCGGCATAGATATGATATTTACAGTAGGACAGAACCAACGAAATATTGTTGACATATAAAGAAAACAAAAGTAGTCCTAAGACTGATCCTTGTGGCACTCCCAAGGAAACATGTTTCCAGGAAGATTTTTCATTTACGCAGACAACACATTGCTGTCTGTCTTTTAAGTAGCTTTCAAACCATCTCATTGCACTATCAGAGAAATTAAGCTGTTGCATTTTTCTGAGCAATATGTCAAAGTTAACAGTGTCAAAAGCTTTGCTGAAGTCCAGTAGCGTCAATATTGTTGCCTTTCGATTGTCGATGGCACATTTCAGGTCATCAGTTACTTTAATTAGAGCAGTGTTTGTGCTGTGATGTTTACGGAAACCGGATTGAAATTTGTCATACAGGCTGAATTCACGCAAGTGTTCAGTGATTTGGTCATGAACTATATATTCGAGTGCTTTGGAAACAGCAGGCAGTATGCTAATTGGTCGGTAATCACTAGGCAGTTGCGGGTTTTCGATCTTAGGGATGGGTCGAATTATGCTTCTTTTCCATGCAGTGGGGTATATTCCGTTCACGAGGGAAAAATTAAATATGTCAGTTAAGACAGGTACTAAGATATCGGCAACATTCTTAATCATGGTTATACCGATACTGTCATTGCCTATTGCATCAGAAGAGATTCTCATTATTGCTTTTCTTGCCGTATTTGTTGTTACATGTTTTAGATGGAAGCTATCGTTGTTAGTTATCCTGTTTGGGGATTCTTGTGGACAGTAATTATCAGCCATGCTGGTATTCAGAGGTGCAGAGAAGAATTCATTTAATTCGTTAGCTGACACATGAAAAGTAGTTTCCGATTTTGCCTTTCCGACCCCCAAGCTACGGAGATTCTTCCATAGAGTCGTGGGCGTCAGATCGCTGCATACAAGGGAGCGAGCGTGCCTGATTTTAGCATTGCGAATGCATTGTTTCACTCTGTTCCGTAGCTTTCTGTGTTCTTCGAAACGCTCGGGTTTCGGATCTGCCTTGAAACGCATATGGGCAGCATCCCTATTAGTCATCATTTGACGTAATTCAGCTGTCAGCCATGGAGCAGGAGATTTTCTTACACGGATTGTGCGTACAGGTGCATGTTTGTCATAGAGGGCAGTGAGTTTATCACCAAGTTCATTAATTTTGCTGTCGATTGTAGGTTCTCTGATTATTTGATGCCATGAGATTTCTGAGCAATCGGCTGTTAGAGCGTCAAGGTCAATACGTTTCATGTTCCTACAAGTTATGTAACGCGATTTGATCCTTGGGGGCTGCACAGAGTAGGCCAGGAATATTACATCATGTGCTGAGAGGCCAGGGGCCGATGTTTGACCAACATCTCTTACTTTGTCAGTCTGTTTCGTTGCGATTACGTCTATAAGAGTATGACTGTGCGCTGTATGGTGTGTAGGTTGTAATGGAAGAATGTTCATGCTATGCAACTAAACAATCTTCTTAGGTTTATTGCGGAGGGAGTGTCTCTTAGTAGGTCTATGTTCAAGTCACCCATTACGATGACATGTTCGTATTGACACTGGAGTGAATGTAATTCCGACTGGAAGGAACTCATTGAGTTTATTTTTGGCGGCTTGTACACGACGCCAGTCAGGAATTTCCGACTTTGTATATTTATTTCAATGAACATGAATTCAGCCTCTTTTTCTTCAGTGGGATTTGACGTACATAAGACTTTCGCTTTGAGATCTGTTCGTATATACGCGCCTACCCCGCCACCTCGCTTTTTTGATCTGTCTGCCCTAAGAAATGTGTACCCTGGGAGATGAATAGATGCATAGGATATGTGTGGTTTCAACCACGTTTCGGATAAGAGGATTACGTGGTAGTTTAGTTGGTTGAAAAGGAGGCTAAGTTCTTCGTAATGTGCAGGTAAAGACTGGATGTTGCAGTGAACTGCTAAAAGCTCTGACGCGTTCCGATGAGCAGCCTGGAGTAGGGTGGCAGACTGGTTTGTCCCTTTGTTAGGCACTACCTGCTGCGAGGGGCACTGGCCGGTGCTTCCGCCAAGTGACATAACACAGGGGTGTCCGAGATTTTGCGCGCTCTGTTTGTGACTCCGCGAGTGCCGAAAGAAAGGTGACTGCAAGAGATTTCCTGAGGTTGCGGGAGTATAGAAAATGGATTAGTGGTATTCGGTGCAAGGAGAATATGACCAAAATAGTGACGGCTGTGTGTCACTGTGTATCCTATGTCGTAAGAGGAGAAATGTAATTAGCGTATTTGAAACAGGTTAGGGTGGAAATAAGGAAAAGGGGAGTGATTTAAGAGGACGATGCTGCCAGCAGAGAGAAGTAAGCTTAATAATTAATAGATTTTCGTAGGAAACTAGAATTAAATTGAAATTTACTAAAGTCATACTGGTAGTGATTATCGTAGGAAGCTAAAATTAGATTGAAATTTGCTAAAGTGATACTAATGTTGATTTTTGTTATGAACAATTTAAACCGAAGAGATGGGTGGTTAATGAACTAAAGGAGAGACCAATAATTGCAATAGAACTATTACAGAATGGAAGAGAATAAACTGAGAAAATGAAAAAAGTATTAGCAGTAACTAGAATTAAGTAATGGTTAGAGCTACAGACACAAAAAAATAGTGAAAAGTTCATACAGTTACAAAAACAATCAGTTGAAGGTACAAATATGGGTATAATTGAAAAGTTAATACAATTACAAGACTATATCTGAGTATAGGGCTGTTACAATTTGCAAATGGTGTTAGGTTTGCACTTTTGGCTCGAGTAGCTTCACTTAATACTATTCAGTTCTGTCATGTTTGTGACTGTCTTCTTTCCAGCTGCTGTCTTAATGATTACTCTGCCATCCTGAGTCCACACTTTCTGAAGACCGAAATGGGATATGGCACTGTTTAAAATCTTTAGCCGTTCGTGTGTCAGATCTTCCCTTATTGTAAGCCCTGTCCTTGCTAATTTCTTCTTCTGGGTAAAGATCTCTGCCCTTTTTCGGTAAGAGAGAAATTTAATTATCATTGGACGAGGTTTGGTAGCATCTGGTAGTTTTCGTCCCACCCGATGGCTCCTGTCAATGTCTGCCTTGGTCACTTCAACACCTAATTTTTCACGCGCAACCTCTATAAGCAGGTTGTCTGTGTCTTCTTCCTTATTTTCTGCTACTCCAAACAGTCGTAGACTATTTCGCCTTTGGCACTGTTCTAGCTCGTCTGTTGCGGCAGATAGTTTCACTTCCAACTCTCGTGTCTTTTTCTCGTATTCAGACACAGACTTTTTTAGTGCTGTAATTTCGGCAGTATTGGCCTCAACACTTTCACGCATTTTGGCCAATACTGCTGCCGTTACAGTATCTGATATAGTGCCCGCTATCAGATCGAGATTGTTTTTATCGCGAAGCGCAGCGTTTACCTCAGAGCGGACCAGCTCCGCTATACCGGGAGCCGCGGCCGCACCTTCCGCCAAGAGCAGACCCGCCGCACCTGCGGCTTCCCCGCTGCTGGACGCGCTGCTGTTAACTTTTCTGTTTACCATTTTCTCAAAGATATTGGCGGAGCACAGAAAAAAAAATAGCACTACTGCACAGAACACTGTTGTTTACACGATTTCCACTTGTACTAGACAACAACACCTGCGAGAACACCTTCGAAATCAACTAAATTTCGCGAGCCGAACTTAACACGTGTTACACTGCAGCCGCCATGACACACATTGTATTGGTATATCACTGGGAGTGTTGCAAGTCAGGACACTACATGATATTCAGCAGTTGTTTGTACGTCCTATTGTTGGTAGCTGCGTCGTATTCTATGTGATATTTTACATACATACACCAGGTATTAGACACATTAAATACTGACTGAGCATTTGATACATAGAATACATGAATTTTAGCTTTACATGAGAAATACACTTATGTTTCTAAATTTGTCAGTAGAAATAGTATGTAGTTCATTGCTACTTGAATGCATTATTCCTTAAATAACTTAATACATTACTTTTCTAGTTTTATACATACTTTATACAGAAACTACATTTGATATATAAAATTTATTCATTGTAGCTTTAAATAGAAAAGAGAATACCCTTCTGTCTACACACAATAAGACGAACATACATTACTGCTTGTGTGCAGTAAACTTTAAACACTACGCAGTATGTCGTTGGGGAGTAGGAGCCTCGGAATAAAAGTTCTTCGAGCCTTCTCCTCCCAAGCGACGTTACGTTATTACTAGAGTCTTCGTATGTGGTGTCGGTGTTTGTTTGTTTTATGATTGCTGCTGCCTGTTGTGTTGTTTGTGACTGTTACGTTACGTTATTACTAGAGTCTTAGTATGTGGTGTCGGTGTTTGTTTGTTTTATGATTGCTGCTGCCTGTTGTGTTGTTTGTGACTGTGTTGTGGCATGCAATGTCATGAGTTGTTGGTTCGGGTCCCTTACGTGCTGATCCCTTCTGAGTTATGTTCACTTAGTGTGGTGGTTCCTTCCTCGGTTTCGGAATCTGTGGTCATGCTTGTGTCCTCCCATGTCGCTTGTTTTGTTGTTTGTGCTTGTCTACACCTCCTACCATATGGGTTTTGGCGCTTGTATTCTTCATGCAGTGTGTTCGATACAATATCGGCTACTCTGTTTATATTGTGTTCCAATCATCAGGATTATGTATTATTCTGGCGATGTCACTATCGTTCTGTATAGGCCTCACTCGTACCAGCGTGTTGCATAGCAGTGTGACATGTTCTGGTGTCCCAGTTTCTCCGCTAACGCATATTTCATTGTTAGTTAGTCCCATGCAGTTTAAGTGTACCGGATACGGCCGGTGACCTGTCAGAAAATCGACCATCCCCCGGCTTGGGTCGACATTTTTCAGTTGTAATCTTTCGCGTACGTCAGGAAACAAAGAGTGTACTCGGCGACCCTTGTAGGATGCGTCCAACTCTCTCTGCCATGACTGAATCCGCCATTGTTTCATTTGTGTTTTGTTCAAAATATTGGTTCCTGTAATTTCGGTTACTTTATCGAGCCTGTCCCTCTTAAATCATTAAAGAGCAGCTCTATAACGTATTGTCATGCCTGTAAGACAGGTCCCCATCACAACGCAAAGTGCCTCTAGTGACGTGGTGTTGAAGGCTCCGCTCATTCTCAGGAGTACACTACGCTGACCTCGTCTTGCGATTGTCTTGTTAGTCTATATGTTCAGTCTGTGAGTCCAAGCACTTGTGGCAAAGCAAGCGATGGATTTAAATATCACAGTGTGATCGGTCCTTATCGTCTTAATAGGTAATTTGTACTGAGTTGTGTTGAGCCTTGCTAGTTTGTGCATAATTTTGGAGGCTTTGTCAATTGTCAGTTTGATATGATAGTTAAAAGACTGTTTTTAGTCAAGATGCAGTCCTAGATAACGTGTGGCTTGCTTCCTCTGTATGCTAGTATTGTCTAATTTTAGAATTGGATTCCTCTGTAGTGTCCCTCTGAGCAGTAAATATACTTTTTTGTTGTGAGCGATTTTTAATTTATTTTCTTTGCACCAATTGTTAATTTTCTGAAGCAGTTGCGTGCCTTTTGTCTCTAGTGCTGCTCTCGAGTTGGCTGACACCACTACGAGCAGGTCATCTGCTTACGCCTATTACCCTATCGTCACCGTCCAACGTGTTCAGCAAGGGCTCGATTGCGATATCCCAGAATGTTGGTCCATAGATCGAGCCTTGTGGACATCCCTTCGTTATTCTGTTGACAACTTTGCGTGTACCAGCCCTCTATTCCGCCACTCCGCCTCTGCAGTACTCGAGGAGGCTATTGCAGACGGAAACTGATACCCTCAAGTCCCTTACTCTGGCGAAGAGGAACGGCCACCACAGGTTGTCAATAGCCCCGGCTATGTCGGTTATTATGGCGGTCACGTATTTGTCACTGATGCTATTTATAACTGTCAATGCTTGGTTGACGGCGTCTTCTATTGATCTACCTTGCCTGATGCCGAGTTGATGGGGGGTTAGCCCGAGGAGGCGTCTGTAAGCGGTCACACAGGCGCCTTTCCTGTGCCTTGGCGAGAGTTTCTAAGAGCCAGATCGGTCGATACGTTTTGGGGTCTGTTGGCTCTTTGTCTTGTGATTTCTTGATTATTACTACATTAGTAGTTTTCCAGAGGTTTGGAATTCTGCCTGTTAGTAGTGCCTCGTTGAACATGTTAGTAAGAAAAGGCGTGATTTGTGTTACTGTTTGTTTTCATGTTTCTGAAAGTATTTTGTCTCGACAGGGTGCTTTTCGGTTTTTAAGCTTGCTGATTGCCGTCGCGACTTCTTGTGACAATGGTATGGTTACACTGTCACTGACGTGTGGTTGCCTCATGCTCTCTCTTAGGTCAGCGTGGTGTCGCTCGTCTTGTGTGGGGTCGTGATCTGGAAGTAGCCTGTTCAAGAGATCTTCTGCTGTGCCGTCAGCTTGTTTTAGTGTTGACAGAACTGTCAGTGTCTTAACTCGTTCTGAAAGGCTGTCCCCAGATGTCGTTCTGTAGCTGGCTTTTGACGAAATTGGTTCAGTAGTCTAGCCCTGTTGTCTTTAGTTGCTTTTGGTGTTTCTGTTTAGCATCACGATACAGGTCAAGTTTTATCTCTCTTTCAGGAGCTGTATTTGCTTGTTGGTAGTACTGTCTTTTGCCCCGTAAATCATTGCTTAATCTTGCCAGTTCTGTCGACCACGGTTGTTTCTGTACCCACCCAGTTGTTGGCCGTGGTATAGCTGCTACCTGTGTTCTTTGTAGGACCTCTGTCAGTACGTGTGTTTTGTAACCTATATTGCCTTGAACAGTATCCTGAACAATATCTCGAACTTTTTGCCAGTCGGCTGTTGCTATGAGTAAATGCTGCTGTTCATGGTCCATGTTATGTGTACTGACATAGAGTGGTTATGACGATTGAGTTGTGGTCGCTGTGTGTGGCTCTGTCCAATACCCTCCATGTGTTGACTAGTGGAAGAGATTTTTCTATCCCTAGAGACTTGCGTCACTGGCACCTCCGCGGTAGGTAGGTGGCTGACCCTCCCTATTCAATATGAAGAGGTTGCATTCATTTACCACGTCAGTCACCAGTTGTCCTCTGACGTCAGTTCCATCTGAGTTCCACAAGGGGGACTTTGCGTTGATATCGGTTAGAATGAGCAGCCTTTACCTTTCTGAGTGACGTGCAATGTCTTTTATTTTCTCTAAGAAAGGTTCTATATCATACGAGTACCGAGCGTAAATAGACGACACTAGCCATACAAAACTGGGTGATCTGTGTTACTATGAGGTTTTTATTAACTACTGTTTTCGTGGCTCCTGCTATTGTGATGTAATGTAAGGGGAGCCCTGAAATCTTCCCGTCTCGCAGAAAAGGTTCATGAACGCAGGCGATGTCTGCTTTTGTTTCTTCTACGGAAAGACACTTGGGTGTGGTTTCTTTAAAATCCAGAAACACACGTCTATGTGCTCTCACGAAGTCCTTGTACACTTTTTCTAGGTTCAGGCCCTCTCCCCTTCGCGCACATGCCTCCCCTGAAAGCTTACATAGTTCTTTGGGGTTCGTTGGCAGATTTTCAACTCTTAGGAACATCCTGTCAGTTTGTTCTGTAGTTAGGAAGCAGATTTTATCCCCGTTTTAATGCTTGGTTCGTATTACATAGCGAAGACCTGTTTGAAATATATTCTTGTTTTCTAATCCGTAGGTTAGCTTCTAAGTTTTCGTAGTTTATGTGAGTGCCGGTCGGGGTGGCCTAGCGGTTCTAGGCGCTACAGTTTAGATCCGCGCGACCGCTACGATCGCAGCTTCGAATCCTGCCTCGGGCATGGATGTGTGTGATGTCCTTAGGTTAGTTAGGTTTAGGTAGTCCTACGTTCTAGGGGACTGATGACCTCAGAAGTTAAGTCCCATAGTGCTCAGAGCCATTTGAATCATTTTTTTATGTGAGTAACGGTATTCAGCTGGGAGTGCTTGGTTGTGTCTGGTTGGTGTTCTTGACTGTTTGTTTGTTGCTCCGATTTCGAGTAATTTTGTAGTGTAGTATGTTTTTCCTGGTTTATAGTTTCTGGTAGTGTGGAGTTTGATGTGTTTTGGCTGGGCATTTCTGCTGGTAGTGACTTGTTGTTTTTGACCTCTTCCGCGGACTTGTTCGTGAAAGGTGACTTTTGTATGTCCGTTTCTGGCGTGGTTGTTTCTGGTGTTGTGCCGGTGCAGGATGTGTCTTTCTGTTCAGCTACCTTACTGTTTTGTTGTTCGTAGTGATAGCGTGTTCTACCCCTGTAGGCAAAACGAACTGGTGTAATATAGGGTCTACATTTGGTTGTATCACATTCTACTTGTTTCGCGGGTAGTGTGCAGTTGTCTTTGGCTGTGTTTGCCTGTGGTGTTGGATTTCTTGTGAATTCCGTGACATCTTCATTAAACGACGTCGTTACATCTCTCTGTACTATCTCGTAGTATTTTGTCTTTCAGTTCGTCAACTCCTAAAAGGAGACATACATGGAAGAAGGCCCAATCAAAAACGTGATGTTTCAGGTGCCTGGCCACATCATATTCAATTGCTCTCTGCATGCACATATCGTCTATGTAGTCGGTAATGCTGAAGCACCTATATTGTATTGTCTCCCACAACTGAGGCACTGCATTAGTATTAGTATCTGCATTTGGCGCATGTAATAACCCCATGTGTTGCCGCCAGGCAACGGCTCGCCGCGAGCCTCTCGTCCTAGTCGACGGCTATTTGTATCTTTGCCTGTTTGTGCTATTAGTTACGTCTGTTCCTGCGTGTGTTAGGGGGGTGGATTTCTGACAGTTGTGGTTGTAGTTGTTGTGGTCTTCACTCCTGAGACTGGTTTGATGCAGCTCTCCATGCTACCCTATCCTGTGCAAGCTTCTTCATCTCCCAGTACTTCTGCAACCTGCATCCTTCTGAATCTGCCAAGTGTATTCATCTCTTGATCTCCCTCTATGATTTTTACCCTCCACGCTGCAATATAATGCTAAATTTGTGATCCCTTGATGCTTCAGAACATGTCCTACCAACTGGTCCCTTCTTCTTGTCAAGTTGTGCCACAAGCTCCTCTTCTCCTCAATTCTATTCAATACCTCCTCATTAGTTATATGATCTACCCATCTAATCATCAGCATTCTTCTGAAGCACCACATTTCGAAAGCTTCTAGTCTCTTCTTGTCCGAACTATTGATCGTCCATGTTTCACTTCCATACATGGCTACACTCCATACAAATACTTTCAGAAACGACTTCCTGACACTTAAATCTATACTCGATGTTAACAAATTTCTCTGCTTCTGAAACGCTTTCCTTGCCATTGCCAGTCAACATTTTATATCTCTCTACTTCGACCATCATCAGTTATTTTGCTCCCCAAACAGCAATACTACTTTACTACTTTGAGTGTCTCACTCCCAAATCTAATTCCCTCAGCATCACCCGACTTAATTCTACTGCATTCCATTATTCTCGTTTTGCTTTTGTTGATGATAATCTTATATCCTCCTTTCAAGACACTGTCCATTCCGTTCAACTGCTCTTCCCAGTCCTTTGCTGTCTCTGACAGAATTACAATGTCGTCGGCGAACCTCAAGGTTTTTATTTCTTCTCCATGGATTTTAATACCTACTCCGAATTTTTCTTTTGTTTCTTTTACTGCTTGCTGAATATACAGATTGAATAACACCAGGGAGAGGCTACAGCCCTGTCTCACTCCCTTTCCAACCACTGCTTCCCTTTCATGTACCTCGACTCTTATAACTGCCATTTGGTTTCTGTACAAATTGTAAATAGCCTTTCGCTCCCTGTATTTTATCCCTACCACCTTTAGAATTTGAAAGAGAGTATTCCAGTCAACATTGTCAAAAGCTATCTCTAAGTCTACAAATGCTAGAAACGTAGGTTTGCCTTTCCTTGATCTTTCTTCTAAGACTTAAGGTCAGTCTTTCCTCACATGTTCCAATATTGCTACTGAATCGAAAGTGATCTTCCCCGAGGTCGGTTTCTACCAGTTTTTCCATTCAAAAAATGGTTCAAATGGCTATGAGGTCATCAGTCCCCTAGAACTTAGAACTACTTAAACCTAACTAACCTAAGGACATCACACACATCCATACCCGAGGCAGGATTCGAACCTGCGACCGTAGCGGTCGCGCGGTTCCAGATTGTATCGCCTAGAACCGCTCGGCCACTCCGGCCGGCAGTTTTCCCATTCGTTTGTAAAGAATTCGTGTTAGTATTCTGCAGCTGTGACTTGTTAAACTGATAGTTCGGTAATTTTTACATCTGTCAACACATGCTTTCTTTGGGATTGGAATTATTACATTCTTCTTGAAGTCTGAGGGTATTTCGCCTGTCTCATACATCTCGCTCACCAGATGGTAGAGTTTTGTCAGGACTGGTTCTCCCAAGGCCGTCAGTAGTTCTAATTGTATGTTGTCTACTCCCGAGGCCTTGTTTCGACTCAGGTCTTTCAGTGCTCTGTCAAACTCTTCAGGCAGTATCGTCTCTCCCATTTCATCTTCATCTACATCCTCTTCCATTCCCATAATATTGTCCTCAAGTACATCGCCCTTGCATAGACCCTCTATATACTCCTTCCACATTTCCGCTTTCCCTTCTTTGCTTAGAACTGTGTTTCCATCTGAGCTCTTGATATTCGTACGAGTGGTTCTCTTTTCTCCAAAGGTCTCTTTAATTTTCCTATAGGCAGTATCTATCTTACCCCTAGTGAGATAAGCCTCTACATCCTTACATTTGTCCTCTAGCCATCCCTGCTTAGCCATTTTGCACTTCCTGTCGATCTCATTTTTGAGACGTTTGTATTCCTTTTTGCCTGCTTCATTTACTGCATTTTTATATTTTCTCTTTTCACCAATTAAATTCAATATTTCTTCTGTTACTCAAGGATTGTTACTAGCCCTCCTTTTTTACCTACTTGATCCTCTGCTGCCTTCACTACTTCATCCCTCAGAGCTACCCATTCTTCTTCTACTGTACTTCTATCCCCCATTTCTGTCAATTGTGCTTTATGCTCTCTCTGAAACTCTGTACAACCTCTGGTTTATTCAGTTCATCGAGATCCCATCTCCTTAAATTCCCACCTTTTTGTAGTGTCTTCAGTTTTAATCTACAGTTCATAACCAATAGATTGTGGTCAGAGTCCACATCTGCCCTGGAAATGTCTTTCAATTTAAAACCTGGTTCCTAAATCTGTGTCTTACCATTATATAATCTATCTGATACATTCTAGTATCTCCAGGATTCTTCCATGTATACAACACAGTTATGGTAGCACTCTTTATTAATAGACGTTGCCCAGAACACCGTACTCGGTGCGCTCTATTTGTCTTTCGTGGAGCTGTTTATATGTAGGACAGTCTGGCCACCCTCCCTTATCACATGTTCTATTTCTGTGTTTGCATGGTATACAGCCTACAGGATTCTCCTGCCTGCATTGTGACATTTTCTGCCCCGGTTTTGCACATCTCCCGCATACTGGGCCCTTGTCGCATCGCTTCGATGGGTGACCGAAGCCCCCAACAGTTAAAACAATTTTGTACAGCAACGGAGTCGTTGATATACAAAGATTCAAATTGGATAAAAACCTTTTGTTTTTTAAGCAGCAGTAACCGTACTCTTGGCGACACTTGTAAAATACACACATCAAAAATTTTGCATCACCCCAGTTCCCAGAACTCCTGAAGATAGACGTTGACTGTGGAAAATTGGAAATTTGTGGTAAGTTCTTATGGGACCAAACGGCTGAGGTCATCGGTCCCTAAGCTTACACACTACTTAATCTAACTTAAACTAACTTACTCTAAGGACAACACACACTCTAATGCCTTGACTGTGGGTATTGTATCACAGACACAGTCCCTTTCACTGTTCAGAGATGTCACTAAACCCGCCCAAAGTTGTAAGCAACCATACATGAGCAGCGCCTATTAGGAGGAGGTCCGACAGCCGATCAGTACCAGTCGTTCCACCAGGAAGGAGGTACACTATTCGTGTTGTCTGTAGTTCAACTATGCCTAGACGGTCAACACCGCGGTTCGATCACGTCCGCAATGTTACTTTATGCAAGGAAGGCCCCTCAACAAGGGCAGTGAACCAAAGCGATGTTATCAGGGCATGGAGGAGATACAGAGAGACAGGAACTGTCGATGACATGCCTTGGCCAGGCCACCCAAGGACTATTACTGCAGTGGATGACCGCTACCTACGGAGGAACCCTGACAGCAACGGCACCATGTTGAATAATGCTTTTCGTGCAGCCACAGGTCGTCGTGTTACGACTCCAACTGGGCGCAATAGGCTGCATGATGCGCAACTTCATTCCCGACGTCCATAGCGAGGTCCATCTTTGCAACCACGACTCCATGCAGCGGGTACAGATGGCCCCAACAACATGCCAAATGGAACGCGCAGGATTGACATCACGTTCTCTTCACCGATGAGTGTCGCATATGCCTTCAACCAGACAATCGTCGGAGACGTGTTTGGAGGCAACCCGGTGAGGCTGAACGCCTTAACACACTGTCCATCGAGTGCAGCAAGGTGGAGGTTACCTGCTGCTTTGGGGTGACATAAAGTGTGGCCGAAATACGCCGTTGGTGGTCATGGAAGGCGCCGTAACGGCTGTACGATACGTGAATGCCATCCTCCGACCGATAGTGCAATCATATCGGCATCCGTCTTCATGACGACGATTCGTGCCTTCATCGTGCACATCTTATGAAGACTTCCTTCAGGATAACGACATCGCTCAGCTAGAGTGTCCAGCATGTTCTCGAGACATAAACCCTATCGAACATGCCTAGAATAGTTTGCAAAGGGCTGTTTACGGACGACGTGATCCACCATCAACTCTGAGGGCTCTACGCCAAGTCGCCGTTGAGGAGTGGAACCTTCTGGACCAACAGTGGCTTGATGAATTTGTGGATAGTATGTCACGACGAATACAAGCATGCACAAATGCAAGAGAACGTGCTACTGGGTATTACAGGTACCAGTGTGTACAGCAATCTGGACCATCATCTCTGAAGGTCTCGCTCTATGGTGGTACAACATGTAATGTGTGGTTTCAATGAGCAATAAAAAGGGCGGAAATGATGTTTATGTCGATCTCCATTCCAAATTTCTGTAAATGTTCCGGAACTCTCGGAACCGAGGTGATGCGAAACTTTTTTGATGTGTGTATTATTTACTGTCTTTTTGCCCTTTGGTCCAGTTTGAAATTTTATTTTAACCTCGCTATCGACCTCGTCTTTAGTAATGTGTTCACACGGGATTATTTCGTAGAGCTCTACTAAGATTCCAGGCCAACTAAATATGTTGAGGCATGGTGCACTGCCAGCAGGGGTCTGAACTTCTTGGGTTCTTCACACCTAATGTCCTGAAGCTGTGCCGTATTTCTATCATCTTTTTGTAGTCTACTTGTGATTCTGTTTCAATTATTACAGTGTTTGCTGTTGACCTGATTGATTTTATTTTTAGTCTGTCTTGCTTGGCGTTAATTGTTTCACTTATGTTTTCTCTAATGAATATTTATAAGGAAACACAATTAGCTACTTCAGACACTTTTGGAATGTGGAAGATAGTGATCTGGTCCGATTTCTGTGAAACAGGGGCACTGTGTCACCTATCAACACATTGTTGTACAGTATTTTTCTCCAAGTTTTGAAAGAATTTCGCTAAATGTTACCACCAGACAGATATGAGATCTACAGTGTGTTCCACTATTTATGATACAATCATGTCACCCTCTTCTGTATGTTGTGGAAGGGACTTAGTACATCAAGTTTTATGTAGGAACCCACGTCCGGGGTTAGACACTGGACTCGCATTCGGAAGGACGACGGTTCAATCCCGCGTCCGGCCATCCTGATTTAGGTTTTCCGTGATTTCCCTAAATCACTCCAGGCAAATGCCGGGATGGTTCCTCTGAAAGGGCACGGCCGACTTCCTTCCCCATCCTTCCCTATTCCGATGAGACCGATGACCACGCTGTCTGGTCTCCTTCCCCAAAACCAACCAACCAACCAACCAACCCACGTCCGGAAACGCCATCCAACGACGCTACAGAGCCTCAAAGTATTGGCGCCGGTGCCTGTAAATATGTGTACATACACGTCGATTCCGTAAGAATCTGCTATGATGGAGAAGGATAAATGTATCAATTTGAAGTAATGGTCCCTGTACCGGAAACGAACGAGTCGAAAGTTACTTGCGAAAACCGTTCTGATAACTCTGACAGTGGAATATCTGTAACGGTACTGTTGTTCCTGAGATTGTAGGGTAGGCAACTTTCAGAGGTGGCACTATGGACCAAAACAAGAAAAAAAACATCTAGCAAACATGGGCTCTAAAATGCATCTCCTCTACTGAACATGTGCTCATAGCTCTTTTTATTTATTTATTTACAAGTCAAGTTCCGTAGGATCAAAGTGAGGATCAAATCTCCAAGGTCATGGAACGTGTCAGTACATGAAATTACAACATAAAAGTAATAACAGATAAAAATAAAATGTTTATGAACGCAAAAAAGTCGTCATAAGTTTAAGTACACGCAATCAACAATCTAACATAAGAATCAGGTTAATTTTTCAAGGAACTCCTCAACAGAATAGGAATGATCCACGAGGAAACTCTTCAGTTTCGATTTGAAAGCGCGTGGATTACTCCTAAGATTTTTGGATTCTTGTGGTAGCGTATCGAAAATGGATGCAGCAGTATACTGCACACCTCTCCGCACAAGAGTTACGGGAGTCCGATCCATCTGCAGGTTGGATTTCTGCCTAGTATTAACTGAGTGAAAGCTGCTTATTCTTGGGAATAATCTAATATTGTTAACAAGAAACGACAGTAAATAACATACATATTGGGATGCCAATGTCAAATTACCCTGACTAGTGAACAGGAATCGTCAAGAGGTTCGTGAACTTACACCACTTACTGCACTTTCTGAGCCAAAAATATCCTTTTAGAATGGGAAGAGTTACCCCAAAATATAATACCATACGACATAAGGGAATGAAAATAAGCAAAGTGAAATAATTTTCGTGTCGAGCAATCACTTACTTCAGATGCCGTTCGAATAGTAAAAATAGCAGCATTAAGTCTTTGAACAAGATTCTGACAGTGGGCTCTCCACGACAGTTAACTATCTATGTGAACATCTAGAAAGTTGAACTGTTCAGTTTCACTAATGCCCATTCTGTGAAATTAAAGTGTCGGGTCTTAAGGTATGCATTTTAGAGCCCCTATTTTCTAGATGTTTTTCTTGTCTTGGTACATACTACCACCTCTGAAAGTTGCATGTCTTACATTTTTAGCAGTAACAGAACCAGTACACGTACTCCACTCTCAGAAGTATCAGAATTATTTTCGCTTGTAACTTTCGAGTCATTCGATTGCGGTACAGAGAGCCTTGCTTCAAATTGATGCATTTATCCGTCACTACATCATCCTTAAAAGTTTGTAACATCATCACAGACTCACCCTGTATATACATACATTCGCAGGCAGCGGCGTCAATAACTTTGACGCTCTGTAGCGTCGTTGGATGACGTTTCCGAACATAGGTTCCTGTGTAAAACTTGATCTACTAAGTTCCCCCTACAACCGCTAGAAGTGCGTAACATGAATTGTGAAACACCCAGTAGATGTCATAATGCCTAAAACTGTGCATTACTTTAATGGGACATATGTATCCCATCAACCACGAAAAGATTAAAACTTCCTCTGGAATCCACCGATTTTGAGTTAAGTAATTGACTTTTATACTGACTGACTTATATGTCAATACCATATTTTTGCATACAGGGCAGTAGGAGACAGTGACACAGGAGTAGACATGTCCTGGAGAGCTTTCGATAAATTAAACAGTTCTCATATTAAAGATTGCGAAGAGCTTAAAATGAAAAATTTACGGTGTGCATTAGTAGTTCTGACATGTGGTAAAGAATCATGGGCTTAATGCGTAAACATTTCAAAATCTGTTGCTTAACAGTGAGCAATAAAGAGACAAGCATTGGGAATTTCTGGGAGAGAAAGGAAAACGAACAAATGGATAAGAAAATACAAAAGAGATGACATAACGGATGGTAGTTTCAAGATAGACAACATTAGAAAACGTGCAGGAGCAGCATGGCTGCGCTTTCGAAGTTCGTAGTTCATGGATAAGTCTAGAGGAAACCAATGTCCCACAGAGGACGTCAGCGTCTGGTTATGACGATGATAATGATACTTAATACTAGGAAGCAATATGAACGGAAATAAATTCGTGCAGTCAGCGAATGGAAGGCCTGGGTTTGTTGGGAATATTCTGAGAAAGTACGAGGTATCTTCACAGATAACGGGGTTCAAGAAGACAAGGTGGGCGAGGTAAGCACTACTCCAGGCTATGGAGTCTTTATCGAGCAGGCACGACAGCAGACGTCGAACGAATTCAAAGACAGCTGTTACCGTCTCCAAAGGGCAGTAATGTCCATACGAAAGTGTAACAGATGTTCTCGGGAAATCTGAATGGGACCATTGGAAGAAAGGCGACCTTCTTCTCTGGAAACTATGCTTTGGGGATTAAGGGAGTTGGTATTCGAGGAGCCGCTCGGAGTGGCCACACGGTTTAAGGCGCCATGTTACGGAATGCGCGGCCCCTCTCGCCGGAGGCTCGAGTCCTCCCTCAGGCATGGGTGTGTGTGTATTGTTCTTAGCATAGGTTAGTTTAAGTAGTGTGTAAGTCTAGGGACGGATGACCTAAGCAGTTTGGTCTCTTAGTAATTCACACACATTTGAACGTTTTTGGTATTCGAGGAATACTTCACCTACATCTACGTACACATTCCTCAAGCCACGGTATGGTGCGTGGTGCGGGTACCTTGTACCACTACTAGTCATTTCCTTTGTTCTTCCACTCACAAACAGAACAAGGGAGAAACGACAGTCTATACACCTCCGTACGAGCCACAGCTTCTGCAATCCCTGTGGTCCTTACGCGAAATGTAGGCTGCAGGCAGTAGAATCGTTCTGCAGTCAGCTTCAAATGCCTGCCGGTTCTCTAAATATTCTCAACAGTGTCCCTCGAAAAGTATGTCCCCTATCCTCCAGAGATTCCAATATGAGTTTTGAAAGCATACTGTGCAACAAGCCCACTATATCCATAGTATTACTCGCGTAAGTAAGATTGAGAACAAGATATGAGAGATTTTAGGATTTATCGAAGACTATACACAGTTATTTTTTCAACTCTCCACGCGTGAATGGACATTGACAGAAATTTACTGATATGGTTAGCAGGTGCTCTACCCCACACACATTATAGTTATTTGGAGATTATACGTAGATACAATTCAACCGGCTAAGTTACCCTCTATTTCAGCAGAAGAAGGTACAATTGGTGAAAGATCTTTAAGATTTAGCGAACTGCCCACCCTGAGCTCTAAAACACTAGCGAGTAGGTTTTAATGTGTTACCAGAGTAGTAGCTTACCCTAGATTTTGTAAGTGGTCAACAAGACACACGTACCTGAGTTGTTATATAATCTTGACTGCGTTATTCTGTCACCATTTTAACATCGTTTTACTACAAAAGCTATGTTCAGACTTTTATACTCTGAGTGACAGAATGTCATTGCATGGTGGAATGTGGGCCAGAGGGGGACGGCTATCTCAACTTAGTTTCTGTTTCTTGTATATTTAAGTTCTTTATGTGGTCTTCAGCCCGACGTCTAGTTTGATGCAGTTTTCCAAGCTATTCTATCTTATGCGAGGATTTTCGCCTCCGAATAACGACTGCAACCTACATCTTTCTGAATCTGTTTACTGTATTTATTTTGACCACCCACACTTCACTGCAATACTAAACTGGTGATCCCTTGAAAGCTCAGAATGTGACCTACCAACCAATCCCTTCTTTTGGTCCGGTTGTGCCACAGATTCTTTGTATCCCCAATTCTGTTCAATACCTCACCATTAGCTACGTGATCTACCCATCTAATCTTCAGCATTGCTCTGTAGCACCACATTTCTACAGCTCATATTCTATTTTTGTCTAAGCGTTTATTGTACACTTTTCTCTTGCATACATGGCTACACTCCATACAAATACCTTCAGAAAAGACTTCCTAACACTTAAATCTATGTTCGATGTTAATAAATTTCTCTTCTTCAGAAATGCTTTTCTTACCATTGCCAGTCTACATTTTATATCCTCTCTACTTCGGCGACCTTCAGTTATCTTGCAGTCCAAATAACAGAACTCATCTACAATTTTCAGTCTCTCACTTCTTAATCTAATTCCCTCAGCATCATCTGATTTAACTCGACTACATTCGATTGTTCAAATGGCTCTGAGCACTATGGGACTCAACATCTTAGGTCATAAGTCCCCTAGAACTTAGAACTACTTAAACCTAACTAACCTAAGGACATTACACACATTCGATTGTACTCGTTTTGCTTTTGTTGATGTTCATCTTACATCCTACTTTCAAGACACTGTCCATTCCGTTCAACTGCTCTTCCAGGTACTTTCCTGTCTGACGGAGTTACAATGTCTTCGGCAAACTTCAAATATTTTAGTCTTCTCCATGGATTTTATATCCTACTCCAAATTTTTCTTTTGATTCCTTTACTGCTTGCTCAATGTACAGATTGAATAACATCGGGGATAGGTTACAACCCTGTCTCACCCCCTTCTCAATCACTGCTTCCCTTTCGTGTCCCACGACTCTTATAACTCCCACCTGGTTTCTGTACAAATTGTAAATAGCCTTTCTCTTACTGTATTTTACCCCTGCTACCTTCAGAATTTCAAAGAAAGTATCCAGTCGACACTGTGAAAAGGTTTCTGTAAGTCCACAGATGCTATAGACGTAGGTTTGCCCTTCCTTAACCTATCTTCTAAGATCAGTCATAGGGGCAGTATTGCCTCGTGTCGTCCTATACTTCGCCGGAATCCAAAGAGATCTTCCCCCGAGGCCTGATTCTACCAGTTTTTTATTGTTCTGTAGAGAATTCGTCTTAGTACTCTGCGCCCATGATTTATTAAACTGATTGTTCGGTAATTTTCCCACCTGTAAGCAACTGCTTTCTGTGTAATTGGAATTATTAAATTCTTTTTAAAGTCTGAGTTTATTTCGCCTGTCTCACACATCTTGCACATCAGATGGAAAAGTTTTGTCATGGCCGGCTCTCCAAAGGCTATAAGTAGTTCTAACGGAATGTCGTCTACTCCCGGGGCCTTGTTTCGACTTAGATCTTTCAGAGCTTTGTCAAATTCTTCTCTCAGTATCTTATCTCTCATCTCATCTTCATCTACGTCCACTTTCCTTTCTATGAATGGCTTTCAATCTCATCTCCCCTGTATAGATCCTCTATATATTGCTCCCTTCTTTCAGCTTTCCCATCTTTGCTTAGGACTGGTGTATCATCTGGGCGCTTGATATTCGTGCAGCTGCTCGTCTTTTCCCCAAAGACCCCTTTAATTTTCCTGTAGGCATTACCTATCTTTCCCCTAGTGAAACATTTTTCTAAATCCTTACATTTGTCCTCTAGCCATTCCTGCTTATCAGTTTTGCACTTCCTGTTAGCCTCGTTTTTAAACGTTTGTATTCCTTTTCGCCTGCCTCACTTGCTGCATTTTTAAATTTTCTCCTTGCATCAGTTAAATTCAATATCTCTTCTATTATCCAAGAATTCCTACTAGGCCTTGTCTTTTTGACTATTTGATAATGTTCTGCTTTCACTATTTCATCTCTTACAGCTACCCATTCGCCTTCTACTGTATTCCTTTCACCTGTTTTAGTCAACGGTTGTATAATGCTCCCCCTGAAGCTCTCTACTACCTCTGGTTCTTTCAACTTATCCAGGTTCCATCTCGTTAATTTCCTACCTTTTTCCAATTGCTTCAACTTTAATCTACAGTTCATAGCCACCAAATTGTGGTTAGAAAACTCTTACGATTTAAAATCTGGTTCCTAAATGTCTGTATAACCATTATACAATCAATCTGAAACCTTCCAGAGTCTCCAGGTCTCTTCCACGTATATAACCTTCTTTTATGATTCTTAAACCAAGTGTTATCGATGATTAAGTTATGCTCTGTGCAAAATTCTACCAGGCGGCTTCCTCTTTCATTCCTCTCCCCCGGTTCATATACATCTACTATTTTTCTCTCTCTTCCTGTTCGTACTATAGAATTCCAGTCCGCAATCACAATTAAATTTTTATCTCCTTCAACTATGTGAATAATTTCTTTTATCTCTCCATATATTTCTTTAATGTCCTCACTATCTGCGGAGCTATTAGCATGTAAACTTGTATTACTGTGGTAGGCGTGGGCTTCGTGTCTGTCTTCACTACGATAATGCGTTCACTATTATGTTCATAGTAGCTTACCTTCATTATTATTTTCTTATTCATTATGAAGCCCACTCCTCCCTTACCCCTATTTGATTTTGTATTTATAACGCTGTATTCATCTGACCAGAAGTCCTGTTCCTCCTGCCACTGAACTTCACTAATTTCCACTATATCTAACTTCAACCTATCCATTCCCCTTTTTAAATTTTCTAACCTACCTGCCCGATTAAGGTATATAACATTCCACGCTCCGATCCGTAGAATGCCAGTTTTGTTTCCCCTGATGGCATCTTCCTGAGCAGTCCCCGCCCGGAGATCCGAATGGGGGACTATTTTACCTCCGGATTATTTTACCCAAGAGGACGCCATCATCATTTAACCATACAGTAGAGCTGCATGCCCTCGGGAAAAATTACGGCTGCAGTTTTCCCTTGCTTTCAGCCGTTCGCAGTACTAGCAAGGCAACGCCGTTTTGGTTGATGTTACAATGCCAGATCAGTCAGTCATCCATATTTTTGCCCCTCTTCAGGAACCACACGTTTGTCTGGCCTTTCAACAGATACCCCTCCGTTTCGGTTTTACCTACAGTACGGCTATCCGTATCGCTGATGCTCGCAAGCCCCCCACCGACGGCAAGATCCATGGTTGCAATAGGGTAGTTGTGGTGGCGGTGATGTCATTCAACGTCTGTCCTACCTTTCTGACCTGGTTCGGCCCTCATCCACGTGTCCATGATTGTTAAAGCAAGATGGTTGAGTGCACGTTTGGGAATACACCGACATGATAATTCTGAATGACGAAGCTCACGGTAGTGGAAGCGCTGTTGGTCGCCTTTATCAAGATCGTCTTCCACAAAGGCTGACAGCATCGCATACAGTTCTCGCCACAATTACGGAACGGCTTCGAGAAAGAGTACCTTCACCGTGAGCAGGCGCGACTGTCGTGCTCAAAGGAGAAGCCGCACTACCGAACAGGAACAGGCCGTACTGCATCACGTTGAAGAGAACTCGGCAATGAGTACGCGAGCAATTTCTTTGGCTATTAATGAGTGGAATTGTAAAACAGGTGCTGTGGCCGAGCGGTTCTAGGCGCTTCAGACCGGAACCACGCGGCTACTACGGTCGCAGGTTCCAATCCTGCCTTGGGCATGGATGTGTGTGATGTCCTTAGGTTAATTAGGTTTAAGTTGTTCTAAGTCTAGGGGACTGATGACCTTAGATGTTAAGTCCCATAGTGCTTAGAGCCATGTGTGTGTGTGTGTGTAAGACAAGTGATGTACTGGGTCACACCTAATCAGTTACTTGTAAAAGTGGTCGCGTTGCCAGCATGTTTTCAAGTGATTGTAGCAAGGAAACGGTACGTTTCGAACGTGGGTTGCAATTCAAAATATTGTCTATTCACTCTCCTCTACAAGTCCGAGAAGTTTGTAACGAGAATTTCCGCAAACTTCTAGGGTGTATCTCCTAAGAGCCGTCAGGCTCGCTTTCTCTGTTGTTCCCGCAGATATCTGCAATTTGGTTTTTACAGTGTATGGATGAAATCGGTCGAAACAAATGCTGCTTATAACATGTTTCATGCGACGCCTAGTGTCAACGGAAAGCGTCGGTTTCTTTCCGGTTGCAAAAAGAAAAAGAAAAAAAAAAAAGAAAAAAAAGATTTTTAAGCTGAAATTTTCCATATCCATTCGACAAAGCGCTCCCAAATTAATCTAGTGAGATATTCGGTTCGCCGATATGCATTAACACGAAGAATAAACAGCAATCCAACATCTACTCAGCAGCGCTGCATGATTGGCGGTAGCAGACAGCGCAGGCAATGACGGTGCTGTCACTACTGGAGTGTTGGTTATTCTTCGTGTTTGAGTGTCCCTATTAACAGAGACCGTGTTGTGTACATAGTTCCGCGTAGTCAGCGCGTACACAACTTTCCCACTAGAGCGCGCCCTGCTAAGCACAACAGCGCAGGCGCAGCGCTCGTCCGTCTCCGCACTACGAGATGGCGCTGCCATAGAGACAGACCAAATTCTGCTTCCGCCGATCCGCGTATTAATATGTAACGCAGCCAATGAGATTGCTGCTAACGTAGAACCTTTCCTCCTCACGGCCTCACGGATCACACTCGCGCAGTGATACATGAACGCGCGACGTATTATAACGAGTGTACAGACCTCCGATTAGTCAGTCTGCATTTGTCTGCACCAGCCTGTACCAGTCAGCATTAGTCTGTACCAGTCTGTTCGAGTCAAGTTTCAATCTGCGCCTAATATGATTACCATATTCCTGTACCATATTCCTGCCATGAAGATAAATGTATAGACACTTTTGTCAAGTATCAGAGATATACAGGGTGTTACAAAAACGTACGGCCAAACTTTCAGGAAACATTCCTCACACACAAAGAAAGAAAATATGTTACGTGGACATGTGTCCGGAAACGCTTACTTTCCATGTTAGAGTTCATTTTATTACTTCTCTTCAAATCACATTAATCATGGAATGGAAACACACAGCAACAGAACGTACCAGCGTGACTTCAAACACTTTGTTACAGGAAATGTTCAAAATTTCTTCCGTTAGCGAGGATACATGCACCCACCCTCCGTCGCATGGAATCCCTGATGCACTGATGCAGCCCTGGAGAATGGTGTATTGTATCACAGCCGTCCACAATACGAGGACGAAAGGTCTCTACATTTGGTACCGAGGTTGTGTAGACAAGAGCTTTCAAATGCCCCCATAAATGAAAGTCAAGAGGGTTGAGGTCAGGAGAGCGTGGAGGCCATGGAATTGGTCCGCCTCTACCAATCCATCGGTCACCGAAGCTGTAGTTTAGAAGCGTACGAACACTTCGACTGAAATGTGCAGGAGCTCCATCGTGGATGAACCACATGTTGTGTCGTACTTGTAAAGGCACATGTTCTAGCAGCACAGGTAGAGTATACCGTATGAAACCATGATAACGTGCTCCATTGAGCGTAGGTGGAAGAACATGGGGCCCAATCAAGACATCACCAACAATGCCTGCCCAAGCGTTCACAGAAATTCTGTGTTGATGACGTGATTGCACAATTGCGTTTGGATTCTCGTCAACTGGGTCAACTGGCGGTGAATCGAGGAAGTACAGTACATAGTGACGAAACTAAAATGAGCTCTAACATGGAAATTAAGCGTTTCCGGACACATGTCCACATAACATCTTTTCTTTATTTGTGTGTGAGGAATGTTTCCTGGAAGTTTGGCCGTGCCTTTTGTAACACCCTGTATGTGAGAGTAAGATTAACGTACCGGTACCAAAGGAACTTCAGATTGTCAATTGTAAATAGCATCCAGAACAAAGCTAAGTAATTTTTATGCTTGTTATTATTTTAATAAATGTGTGTGAAAATTAATCAAGTTCTGTTCCATCATCTTTCGGGCGTGCACTCGGGACAGCGACAATTCTTCTTGCGATATTTCGGCTAGAAACCTCCCAGCCATCTTCAAGGCGAGTCGGAGACTGAGTTCATTGCGTTTGCGCGTGCAAGTTCTGTTTAAATTTGGTCACCGTCAGGCTGCTACTCTAAGCGTGCAAGTGGCATTTCTATCGTCTGACCTAACGGCAGAAGATAAACACGCCACGATAAGACCACGAGACATATTGCTGACACTCGCCTACTTCCGTTAGAGCGACAAGTCAAATAACCTGATGGTGTGTGTACCGAAGGTCTTACAGTACGCACACCACAGACCGATTATACAAATATCGCACTAGACTAATCTGGACCCGTTCTACAGAATGGACACGTAAAATTACGCTTTCAAAAGCATTTTCATTGTAACGGGAAACAAAATGACTCTTTCCGTAGATATTTGGCGTCGCATGGGAGACGTCATAAACTCTGACTGAAACTGCAGATCATAGATATCTGCTGAAACACCAGAGAAAATACGCCCGACGAGTCGTAGGAGAGATGAACTGCTTCCTGAATCTTAAATCAAGTAAGTACACCGTTTTCTTTTGATGTTATAATGTTAATTCCCGAAACACTGCACATACGTAGTCACTCCAAAAAGAAAAATAAATATCTTGTGTTACAACATTAAGTAAAATACATAAGGTGCATACGCCAGTTGGAGGTAAAAATGATAAGAAATTGAGCATGAAGGAACACTCATAAACAGTGTAATCGTAAAGCGTTAACTGAAGCAAAACAAAAATAACATATATGGCTATTGTAATTTTACTGGTTAGAAATTCAAATCCACTATTAAATGTGCTTAAGACACGAAGACACTTTGTATGCTTCACCGTTTCACATATCCATCTAAGTCGCTAGCGGCTATTATCGTACGTTTGAATACATTTAGTTTATGTTACTCTCAAACAGGAAGCAACGTTACAATATATGGAGCAGATAATGACACTAATAAATGTCCGCCAGTTGATGTCGGTCAGATTATTATCGATATTGATAAAACGGCCCGTCCTTCAAAACGACGCAATTAAAGCGCCAACATGAAATGCAGGCCGTGTGAAATAAAATGTTTTGTCGATTAAAAACGCAATTACAAGGCGTATTAACGTTACTACGAGGCATGAAATTTTATTAGGCTGAGTGTTTATTGGACGACGTGGATGCTCGTATTTCACGCAGAGTTTGAAATGCTATGTTTTGATGTGTTATTGGTCTTGTCGTAGAATAAGATTTATGTGAATTTAAGTGAAGTTACAACTAAATGTTAGAAGTTCACCTACAGAGCAACGTTCCAACATTTCTTGATTAATCAGAGAAAGAACTTAAATATTTTACGATTATATTGAAAACGCGACCTACAACGAGATAAGAATATTCTACATTTCATATCGATCATCATATGTGTATCACTTCAGTAACACAGGCTTACAAGACTCATAAAACAATCACAACTCAGGTAAAAAATCAGTTTCTTTAGTTGCAGCACAGAGTTAAACTTTATGTATATTAAACATTTTTGTTTAGTGGCCATAAAATAATTACTACATCCGATTTTCAAAATACGTAAAAGACAATACTTTATTCCTTCACTGCCTCAGATGGGAAAACAGTTTATTATTCTGCTTATTAAAGAGAATTGAAATTGTTCCACGCATAAACAACTGATGTAAAATTGGCGATGAGTTATGGTAACGCCATAATAAGCGTATAATAAAATATTAATGTTGGAAAACAACTGGTAAAAAAGAGACAGCAATATTCTTAAATACTATTTTTAAAGAAAATGGTTCAAAACTTTCACATTCATCACAATATCATCCTTTCTTTCTGCGTCGTACCTTCATTCGAAATGCTAAATATCTGCAGCAATAGAAATGACTGACTGCCAATTGTGAGGGTTCAGGTTTAACCTCAGGTACATGCGTAAGTTCCAAGGCTAACCAATTTCTACCAGAAGAAACACACAGTGTCAAGGTCAAGCACAGATTATTTCTTCGGAAGACACATAAAAACTATGATTTTTTACGACAGCGTTTATATTCCACTCTTCGTAGAAACTTACAATGAACTTCTCACTGAAATAACTGAATATCTGTTCAACATCAAACAGAGTGTTAGTTCGACCAAAGCTGAATAATAGCCTCTCTAGCGGCTATGTGGTGATGTTCCTGAAAAGGATAACTTAATCTAATATACAACATCAGAATCCAAGATCGCTTGCTATGAAATAGTTCATTTCATGACCAGTTTTGACAGTAACTAGCTGTCATCCTCAGATTCTCAGATCTTCAGAAATATAACTATAAATCAGTCCTGTTGACATACTGAGAACACGTTCCATTTATAATAAAACAGTTCCATCATGGTTTGTCAAATACAAGTAGTATGCTAAGTGAAATATCCGTAGCACCAGCAAGGAGTACAGGAAAAAAACAGGTAAGTCTGTGAAGACGATGCGTCGACGGCATCTCAGGAAAACTGAGCTCGCTTGTTGGAATAATGTACCACGAGTCCATTAAATCTGTAGTTCTCCGTAATTTTCCTTCATAGTCCCATGAGTGCTGTCATGTTTCCGTTTGGGTTACTGAAGACAGACCTTTATTATTTTGCATATACAGGGTGTTCAGAAATTTATGTTACAAACCTCTAGCACTTGTAGAGGGGAGTGAGTACATACTATTTTGAACAGCAACCCATGTCCGGAAACGTACCGTTTCCATGCTACAATTGTTTGAAAATATGTTAGTAACGTCACCACTTTTGCAAGTAATTTGTTAGGTATGTCCCAGTACATCACTTGCTTTGCAATTCCACTCATTAATAACCAAAGAAAAAAAGGAATATTAATCACTTTTCACAAACACTGTTCAACGTGATGCAGTACGGCTCCTTACAGCGACGAAGTAAATTTTCCTGAATTCCAGTCAAGAACAACTGCCAAGATGAGAAACACAGAAGTAGATATCCTCGGTGTAACAAAGCAGCTTAAATCACTTAATAAAAGCAAGGCCTCCGGTCCAGATTGTATACCAGTCAGGTTCCTCTCAGAGTATGCTGATAAAATAGTTCCATATTCAGCAATTACATACAACCGCTCGCTCACAGAAAGATCCGTACCGAAAGACTGGAAAACTGCTCAAGTCACACCAATACCCAAAAAGAAAAGTAGGAGTAATCCGCTGAATTACAGGCCTATATCACTAACGTCGATTTGCAGTAAGGTTTTGGAACATATACTGTATTCGAACATTATGAAGTACCTCGAAGAAAACGATTTATTGACACATAGTCGGCACGGTTTCAGAAAATATCGTTCTTGTGAAACACAACTAGCTCTTTACACTCATGAAGTAATAAGTGCTATTGACAGGGGGTGTCAAATTGATTCCATATTGTTAGATTTCCAGAAGGCTTTCGACACCATTCCTCACAAGCGTTTTCTAACCAAACTGCGTGCCTATAGAGTATTGCCTCAGTTGTCGACTGGATTCGTGATTTCCTGTCAGAAAGGTCACAGTTCGTAGTAATAGACGGAAAGTCATTGAGTAAAACAGAAATAATATCCGGCGTTCTCCAAGGAAGTGTTATTGGCCCTCTAATGTTCCTGATCTGTATTGACGACATAGGAGACAATCTGAGTCGCCGTCTTAGATTGTTTGCAGATGATGCTGTCATTTACCGTCTTGTAAAGTCATCAGATGGTCAAAACGACTGGCAAAATGATTTAGATAAGATACTTGTATGGTTCGAAAAGTGGCAATTAACCCTGAATAAGGAAAAGTGTGAAGTTATTCACCTGAGCACTAAAAGAAATCAGCTAAATTTCGATTACGCGATAAGTCATACAAATCTGAAGGCTGTAAATTCAACTAAATACTTAGGGATTACAATTATAAATAACCTAAATTGGAACGATCACATAGATGATATTGTGGGTAGAGCAAACCAAAGACTGCGATTCATTGGCAGAACACTTAGAAGTTGCAACAGGTCTACTAAAGAGACTGCTTGCATCTCGCTTCTCCGCCCTATTCTGGAGTATTGCTGTGCGGTGTGGGATCCGCGTCATGTGGGACTGGCGGATGGCATCGAAAAAGTACAAAGAAGGGCACCTCGTTTTGTATTATCGCGAAATAGGGTAGATAGTGTCAGAGACATGATACGTGAATTGGAGTGGCAATCATTAAAACAAAGGCGATTTTCGTTGCGACGGGATCTTCTCACGAAATTTCAATCACCAGTTTTCTCCTCCAATTGCAAAAACATTCTGTTGGCACCCACCTACATAGGGAGAAATGATCATCACGAAAGAATAAGAGAAATCAGGGCTCGCACAGAAAAATTTAAGTGCTCGTTTTTCCCGCGCGCCTTTCGAGAGTGGAACGGTAGAGAGACGGTATAAAGGTGGTTCATTGAACCCTCTGCTAGGCACTTTATTGTGAACAGCAGAGTAATCACGTAGATGTAGATGTAGATCAGTGTGATTACTCCACGATAACGACCCAGCTCGTTCTGCATCTGACGCAGTCACACTTGCGGCACTTTTTGCAATCCATCCCAGCCCCATCCCCTTCGCCCTGGTCCACCGTATTCTTATTATTTGGCACCAAGTGACCCTCTCCTCTTTCCTTGGATGTAGAATCCACTGCGTGGTAGGCATTTCCGGAACGCCGACCAGGTAATTTTCGACGTGAATGGATCTTTAACTCGGAAACATATCCGGCAAAGGTAAGTTACTAACGAAAAAACGGAAATTTGTACTCTTGCCACTGTGGATCGAGATCCTTGTGTTAGTTCGCGCCAAATCACAAGGGAATCTGGCATGAGCCACAGCAGTGTTGTTCCTGTTCTGCATCGCCATAAATATCATTCTCACCATATCAATCTCCACCAAGAATTAACTGGTACGGATTGTATGCATCGCATTGAATTCTGCCGATGGGCTCAACTTCAAATTCATAGGGATGAAACATTTATTAATTTGATTTTTATTTACTGAAGAGGCTACATTCAAGAATCATGGAAATGTTAATTTGCATATCACATGATGGGCAACTGAAAATCCATGTTGGCTGCGGCAAGTTGCACACCAAAAACCGTGGTCGGTGAATGTATGGCGTGGGATTCTGGAGGACAGAATTATAGGCCCCTATTTCATTGAAGTAAATCTTAATGGTAGGAAGTACACCACATTCCTGCAAGAAACATTTGGTCTGTTATTGGAAGAAATGCCTTTAAGAACAGGGAACAGAATGTGGTATGAACACGATGGGTGTCCGGCACATTTTTTGATGATGGCTAGAAATTAGTTGCAGAGACAATTCCCAAATCGTTGGATTGGACGCGGAGAAGATGTGTCGTGGCCGGCTCGTTCTCCAGACTTGACGCCTCTGCATTTTTTCTTGTGGGTATTCGTAAAAGACATTGTTTACAAAGACGTTCCACCTACACCTGTAGATATGCGAGAGAGAATTGGCAGAGCATGTGCTTCGATAAATGCTGATGTGATAAGGAATAGCACTCAATCCATGATAAGACGATTCGTCTCGATAGCCGCTATCAGAAAATAAGTACCAAACTGTAGCATCCCATTTAAAATAAAACAAAGTTGCACTTCATACCTTTGACGTGACTCCACCTAGCAAGAAAAAAACCAACGTCGTATTATGGCCACCGTTGTCCAATGCAAGTTTTGTCCCACAAACTTTTCAGCTCCTATCATAGTTTCGGAGCTATCCTTGGCGGAAAGATTAGGGGAGGATGGGGAAGGAAGTCGGCGTGCCCTTTCAAAGGAACCGTCACGGCGCTAGCCTGAAGCGATTTAGGGAAATGACGGAAAACCTGAACCAGTATGGCAGGACACGGGTTTGAACTATCGTCCTCCTGAATTCGAGTCTAGTGTGATAACCAGTGCGCCAGTTTTCTCGGTTTTCCTTTGTGATTTATCCCCAGTCGCTAAAATTTTCTGTTCTTCCAACGCTGTTAGAGTTAATCACCACGGCTTTTTGCATTCTGTTTGTCAAGTATTGTTCAAACCAGATTTGTGTAAAGCTGTTAATTCCATAAAACCTGAGTTTTCCTAAGAGAATAACATGGTCTACACAATCAAACGATTTTGAAAAATCACAAAAATACCAACTGGAGAGTTTATTATTTAAGGCTCGTAGTGTCTTGTGATCGAACGCAGAAACTGCACTATAAGCTGAGCAACCCTTTTGGGACCAAAACTGTGACATGCTTATTAAATAGTTTCTACAGAAGTGTGAGACTACTCTTGAGTACATTACTTTTTCGAATATTTTGGAAAAAGGTGTCAGTAAGGAAACTTGAGGATAATTTTTCAATTCTTCCGTGTCACCTTTCTTACGAAGAGGTTTACGATTTCATATTTTAATCTGTCTGGAAAAATTCCCTGTGCCAATGATGAATTACATTTATCACTCAAGACATTGCTTATCAAGTTGGTACAACTTTTCAGAATTCTGATTGATATTCCAGAAACACCACATGAGCTTTTGCTTTATAGAATTTTTAGAATTCTGTTGATTTCAGTGAAGAATGCTTGTCTACTTCTAGTTGCTTTGTGTAATGATATTTTTATATATTCTGTTGCTTATTCAACTGAACCACTTTACCATATTTTTGCTGCTACATTTTGATAGTGATCGTTAAAAGTTCTCGCAACTAGTGAATTATCAGTCACAAAGTTGTCATTTAGTTTAGCTGTGATGGTATCCTTTCCAAATATTACACAAATTTAATATAAAATAAATAGAATCTGTGTCGTACATCCGACCTTTGTATCTGCACAGTGAGTGTATTAATGTGTGCAAACTTAGCTTACCACTTAGCGCGCAAATGGACAAGACATCTGTACTGTCTTCTCAAGCCCAGGGTGTCAAACAGACATTCTAAATAAATATGACCCAGGCCCTGTAAGGCAGCTAGTATCAGGTGCGGATAGTAACAAAAATCATTAGAAATGCTGATTCACGTACATAGAATGCATGAATTAATAAAAGTGAATGGGAATGAGCGTATGGCGTCAGTGGCCGGGAGTTCCCATTCGGGAAGTTCGGCCGCCAAGCGTAGGTCTTATTGATTGTGACGCCACATTGGGCGACCTGTGCGAACACAATGGGGATGAAATGATGATGAGGACCCAGTCCCTGAGGGGGGGATATATCCTTCCCCAGCCGGGAATCGAAGCCGGGCCCCAGTGCATGGAAATCCAATGCGCTGACCTTTTTTTTTTTTATCATTGTGTTTGGTCGTTACGGACGTCACATGACACCCGGCCAAGTTCGTTTGTTGATCCTTCTACTGAGTTTTTTATTACAGAAACCAACAGGTTCTCTGACCGAACACGCTGAGTTACTGAGCCGGCTACCATTCAGCTAATGGGGCGGACAATAAAAGTGAATGTTTTGGGTCTATCCTAGAGTAACAACACAGCTATTCCCTTTATTATTCTACATATTATAACACTAGTCAAACTTCGTTATACGACACTAACTTGCCTGTCGTGATACAAAACTAGTTTCATCCTCTGGGAGAACTTTTGGTTTTAACCGTGTGTTTTTCTAGTAGAAAAAAAGCGTATCGGAGAGTAATTTAAAATATAATGCAATCAATATAGAAACTAAACCAGGCTTTAGTTTGGGGATAATGAAAGTAGAAACGTTCATGCGAATGAAACAATAAACGGTCGCCAGCCTAATTAGGCATATTAATTTGAAACATTATATTTGAGGGAATTGAGTGTTATTTGTCGTAGTGACTTTCATTAAGACTCCCTTTGACTAGCACAGGAATACAGGGCGATCTAAGTTGTGGGTTGCAGTAGTTACCATTAATGCACAAATCAGTAATTATAGAGAGCAAGATTGTACCCCATTCATAATATTAACAGTAATAATCACTATCATTACGTGATTCAATACTGAGGCGTTACTGCAGGAAAGTTGAGCATGCAAACATTACTGACTTAACTGACATACAAATACCACAAATAAAATTAAATATTAATCTACATTTACACTGTTTACATTCTCATTTATGGAAATGCATCAGATTTCTTTAGTAGTGACAATATTCCATTTATCTTTCTAATAAGAGAAGAATATAGTGGGCACCCATACACTGACCCTGTCTCACTAGTCTAACTCTACGCTTATTTCAGAATCAAAGTTCAATTCAACCAAAATTAATGCTTATCCATCCATTAAAGCAAACTACTCAACACTGAGCTCGATTAACCTCAAAAATTAATTGTGTATGATAGCAATCAAGGCTAAATTACAAATAAGTTTAATTTATGTGTCCTTTTCATCACCGGTGAAACAGGTATTTTAGACAGTAAAATATACACACTCTGGCACAGAATTTTTGAACATTTAATACACAGAAATAAATCACTATTTTGTTAGAAACAGGATACTCAGTTTTCTGCACACTTAGGAGGGGATCCTGCATCGGTTCATGATTGGGATAATGTTAGGGTTCAAAACACAGACTTATGGCACTTGGATTATTATTGGAAACACTCACAGAAATTATGTGGTCCAAGCTATTATACATATCTGTGTGCCTGAATTTGGTGGAGCAGTGGCGAAATAGTGGTGCCAAGCGACGTGGTGGCTAACTGTACTCACGGTCCTTGATGTTGAATGCTCTTCATAATTTCTTCTTGGTGACGGATTTGTATCGTATTAGAGCCATTCCTTATTGCCAAGAACACCATGCAATAGCCAAATCCACATCTGAGGCAAAATTCCATACAAAACGGCTTCCAAATGCCTCCCTTGGCACCCCCGATGTGTACTGTACAACGACTAGCCACTAACTGCGTACCATTCCCACCAAGGAGCCGCCCAGATCGACCGCCAAAGCCTCCTTTTACCTAGTGCCAAGAAACTTCCGTTGCGGACGAGCTTCCCTACAGCTTTTACATTTCACAATACAAGTTCCCTAAGCATGAACCAGCTTCCAATATACAAATTTTTTCTTTATGAACATACATATATTATAAAATTTAATTACTTTAAATATCATCTATCTTTTTACCATACATACATTGCAAACTTTAAATTTCTTGTTACAAACCAATGACCTTAATTAACAAAGAACAAACATTTCATAATCACAGACACATTTAGATAGTATAAACCTACTTACAATCGATATAGGTGTTACAATATAATTTATCAACTGTTGCTTTCGGTGGACGAGTGATAAACAACAATCATGTTCAATTATTTTGACACGCAGTAACTAAATTATTGAATTCTTGGATATTTTGAAATGATGAATATTAAAATCGTTTTCTCCACACATGAAAATTATTTATCACAGGAAAGAATGATTATTAAAACTCCTCATCAGCTCATTTAAATCTACATTGTCATAGCTGGTCAGTGCACTTAGTTGGTGGAGAATAAATTTACCTTTTGAACAATTGAAAAAAACTCTCATGTACTCAATGTGAGGGTATTCTAGCTTTTGATATTCAATGGTCAAAGAGCACGCAAGTTGGAGTGAGCAAAATCTAGTCTCAACATTTACTGTGGCCTAATGCGTGATGGTACTTTACCAAGCAGCATCTGCAACGGTGTTGTCTCCATACTGGGACTGAAACACTAATTCCCTACTCGGCTTACTGAATTCACTCAGTCGCAACTTTCCTGCGTTCTATAGAGCGTTTATCTTTCCCTAGTCGAAATAGTGGCTATTGCACACTCACTATGGGTTGGAGCGATGTGCACAATTTCTTTGCCCGCAAAAATTCCCACAGGAATAATTAACTACCGCTTTGCTATCTGTCACCAAGATACGTGAAGCATATTGTCCTCACTTTGCAGAAAGCAAAGCTCTCAGTGCCCTCGCTTATTTCCACACATTTATGCAGTCCACTGTGGGATGAGAGAAAGAGAAATATTTTAGGTTTCAAAATGCTTTTATATAATGGGGATCTCCCCACTGTGTCACATCTGCATCGCCAAGTATGGCTTCAGCCAATCACCGACGCGCTAGAGGTGAATAAACATTTGTATTTTTCTTGCTGAGTCGCAGCCTAGCCCTGTTAGTGACATGCAGCCACTTACCGTCGGTCCTGGTCTTATTTACATTAAAAGGAATATAGTTTTGTTCTGGCCTTATCCCTTTCTGCGCTGAAGCTCGCCGTTCTCTTGCAAAATGGGAGTTTTACGACATCATTAACCACCTGCTCGGTTCGTCCCCAAAATGCGTTTGCTTTAACTTGTTTGTTCCATGCCACTGTCCACATTGGTAGAGACTGTCTATTTTTTTTTTTTTTTAGTTTTTGGTACATGAGATTAACTGCAATTGCCTTTTGTTGACATAATGTAATTATTATTTTCTATGGATCTCATACTGTATCGTCCTGTCGTTACGGATCAAGCTCATGTAAGATCCATAAAATCCGGATGCATTACATCTGTCATTAGCAACTCTTTCTGTACATACCACATACCATACCACAACTTTCAACTTACTCTTGCTGTTCTCAGTAATAAGCTTCACTGCTCTGTATGAGCATGCCTCAGGGCTGTAAGGTGCCATATTTTTTATTTCCAGTAGTTGTATATCAGGGTCAGATAGTCCATTAACAACTGGGTACACATTAATTGTGTGAGCCTGAGCAGTGTCTATAAAAATATTATCAGTCAGAGTCTTACGGTCTTGCTGCACACGAGTAGGAAAATTGACAACTGAAATTAGATTGAATCACTCAAAAATTGATTCCAGTTCATTTTTTCTGTATCTTTAACGAAATCTACATTAAAATATCCACAAACTACTGGTTCTTTTTGTGTGACAGGAATTCCAATAATGCGTCTTGATATCTCACTCATAGCTGAAAGTTTTCTGGAGGGAATGTGTAGACTGTTACAATTACCAGAGAAGTGTTCTGCAGCATCAGGCCACAAATACATGCTTCTAGGTTCTGATTTTAAAAAATTGTGTCGAAATTTTTGTTTTAACTTTGTGTCCAACTTCTACGTATGTTGCAACTCATCGTATTTCTACTTTAATTCCAAACGAAAATGATACTAGTCTATAATCCATAATATTTAAATTTTCTATCAAATTGGTACTTTCTCCCTTCTCCATCAGCCCTGAAAGTTTGTAATACCATCATTGGAATCACCCTGTATATACGTTTTTTTAGTGGTTTTGCACAAACTCTCATTCACGTTTACATCGCCCTCGAAAACAACAGTGGAAGAAGAATAACTGACTGGCCTTGCCTTTTAATATATTCATCAGAAAGTTTGGATTGATACTGGCGCAGTTATTATCAGAGTTTTTATGAGCAACATGAGGCCTTTCCAGTTTGTCCTCTAGCTTGTATATACAGAGTGATTTTGCTAAATGGGAACCAATTGCAGGTAACTATACTCTACAGGATATGGAACAAAAAAGATCATATGGATATATGACCAGAATTGCGCTCCGAGGGAGGTACACCCACTCGAAGGTGGAGGTAAAAGATTTGAGACTTTTCGGCAGATTAAAACTGTGTGCCGGACCAGGGCTCGAACTTGGTACTTTTACCAATTACGAGCAAGTTCTCTACAGTTTGAGCTCTCCAAATACGACTCCACAATCGCCCTCACAGCCATACACCCACCAATACCACATCTCCTACCTTCCAAACTTCACGTAATTTCTCCTGCATATCTTCCGAGACTAGCACACCTGGAAGAAAGGACAGTGTAGAGACTTGTCTTAGCCACAGCTTGCTTTTTTCTATTTACTCTGCAGCTGAGTGGGCACTGATTTTAAACTTCCTGGAGGATTAGATATATGTGTCGCACCGTGACTCGAAACTTATTTTACCTTAAAAGAAACAAAATTAACTCAAGATCTTATTTCATAAAACATAATTTTTATCCAAGTAATTTAATATCTTCTCATAGGTATATACTCATTTTATGTACTATATAGAGTTCCCTTCAAGAATTAAACCTCTCTCCTTTGTGAAACGTAAAATAAAGTTATTTCTTGTGTTACTTCTAGGATTCAAAAAGTAAATGAAATAAACTAGAACCTGAATAGCAGTTCATAAGTTCAAAGATAAAAGAGCTTACTTTTATCTCCTTCCTTCCCTTCCGTTCTATTTGTTATTCTTTTTTTCTTTGTATTTGATCGTACTACTTTTTACTTTATGGTGTTCTTTAAAAAGTTTGCGTAAATTACATTGTATTTTCTCTTCTTTGCTAATCTGTGATACTCCGTTGTAAGATGTATCTAGCAATCTTCAGTTTTGCCCTTTTATCCCGTTGACTGCATTTTTCTTTGCGTTAGGGTACGGTATTTCGTCAGGGTTTAAGAAATTCGACGGTTTTATTGCATTTGGAGAAGTCTTCCACATTTTTGCACTCGAGTATGTGTTCCTCAGTATCGTTTAATTTGCAGGTGGGACATCTTGGTGAATCTGCCACTTTTATCTCGTCGATTATGGATGTTTCTCCGAAACTCCCACTTATTATGTGGGAATTTAAGTTCGACATAATTCCTTTTATTGCTTTTCATTAACTTCCTGTATGCTTCTGTAACACTGATTATTTTCTTTTCTGTAATCTGTGATCTGAATTGAATGTAGCTGCATTCGATTAGGAAATGTTTCTACATCTACATTTATACTCCGCAAGCCACCCAACGGTGTGTGGCGGAGGGCACTTTACGTACCACTGTCGTTACCTCTCTTTTCTGTTCCAGTCGCGTATGGTTCGCGGGAAAAACGATTGCCGGAAAGCCTCCGTGCGCGCTCGAATCTCTCTAATTTTACATTCGTGATCTCCTCGGGAGGTATAAGTAGGGTGAAGCAATATATTCGATACCTCATCCAGAAACGCACCCTCTCGAAACCTGGACAGCAAGCTACATCGCGATGCAGAGCGCCTCTCTTGCAGAGTTTGCCACTTGAGTTTGATAAACATCTCCGTAACGCTATCACGCTTACCAAATAACCCTGTGACGAAACGCGCCGGTCTTCTTTGGATCTTCTCTATCTCCACCGTCAACCCGATCTGGTACGGATCCCACACAGATGAGCAACACTCAAGTATAGGTCGGACGAGTGTTTTGTAAGCCACCTCCTTTACTGATGGACTACATTTTCTAAGGACTCTCCCAATGAATCTCAACCTGGTACCCGCCTTACCAACAATTAATTTTGTATGATCATTCCACTTCAAATCGTTCCGCACGCATACTCCCAGATATTTTACAGAAGTAACTGCAGCCAGCGTTTGTCCAATTGGAAGAGTCTGTTAGGTATGTACTGGACGTTTATTGGAGAGATAAAACTATCTGGGACTATTTCACTTAACGAGTGTACCGTTAGACTATTTGGTGTCATTTCCATTGTATATACATATTCCACACATACAGAGCTGCAGATTTATTACTAACGCCAGTAAGGTTTAATCCTCCAGTAGCAGTAGCCACGATAGTGTACCATTATTGAATTTGAATATGTGACATCCGTCCAGGAAGTATCCTATCGCAGACATGTTTCGTCTTTAGGTCGTTGGGGGTAATGGAAGAATTTGTGTCACGATTTTAATTTTGTTTCTTATATACATGTTGACGACTATTGATTTCTGGATCTCGTCCAATTGTGTGTGACTACTTTCTTGTATAGGTGCCCATATGTTTCTTTAGTTATTTGTTATTTGGGCAATGGTGTGCTGTAGGTTGCTTCTGAAGTCGATGGCAAGGCATTTCATTTTTAGTGACTTGACTAACTGCATCTAATTTTGCGTTTGGACTCCTTCCCCTATATTTATACAGACAAACATTTTAAAATTTAGTTTAGCTCCAGACGTTTGCTCACATTTGTGTATGATCTAAATGACTTCATCGTCTTCATCTACTTCCTTTTCACATATTCTAAACATCTTAAGTCGTCTGCGTATGCATTGCCTAATATCTTCCTCCCTTTTATGTGTAAACGGTGTAGTTTTTCCGTCAATGTGGTGAGTAAAGGTTCGATCGCAGAAATAAAGAGTGACATTGGCATTGGATAATCATGTCTCACTAAGGTTTGCATGTTGATTTCTTTAGTTAGCCGTCCGATAACCATTATTTTTCTTACACCATTGATGAAATTGATAAACTGAGGTGAAAAGACCATGCCCTGCACGATCTTGTATAGAATTTTTAATATACTGCTACTCAGGTCGGTTGATTCCCCGTATACATACAAAAACATTTCCATTTGTGGTAAGAAAATCCGGTGAAATTCAGCAGGGATTTCGTTTGGTCTGGGGGAGTTACTTTTGGGGCTTTGTTCGATCGCATCTCCCACTTCGTAGATTTCTGTAGCTAGACACTCTTTTTTCTTCTCTGATCTGAGTCGTCCTTGGAGGTTTCTTGCTGCATATTTTTATCAGTATGTTGATTGGTCATTATAACAGTGACATAATTGCATATTGCTTCCTTAATTTCTGTTCGTTGCCGCGCGGAGTGGCCGCGCGGTTTGAGACGCCATGTTACGGACTGCGCGGCCCGTCCCGCCGGAGGTTCGAGTCCTCCCTCAGGCATGGGCGTGTGTGTTGTTCTTATCGTAAGTCAGTTTAAGTAGTGTGTAAGTCTAGGGACCGATGACCTAAGCAGTTAGGTCCCTTAAGAATTCACACACATTTGAAAATTTGAACATTCTGTTTGTCTTGATATTGTTATCTCATCGCCAATTTTTGTAGTGTTTCTCACGGGGACACTGGGAAAACAGTGATAAAGTTTCAGGAAGTTTATCGACAGCAAAAATACGTCTGCCTCGACGGTAAGAACAAAAAGCGCAAAACATAGCGTCTCCATAGGTACTGGTACAGAGACTTGACAGAGCTGCTATCAGATAGTCTCCTGATTGTTTATAGTATGTGGTAACACCGCTAGGAACTTCGTACGAAAATACACTTGCAGGGAAACAATTCAAGTTTCGGCTCGGGCACAGAAAAGTCTATCCTTAATACGGTCTAGGGCTACAGAGGACACAACGATGAAAGCTGAAAACACCGGCGTTGGTCTCTACGATGGGCTTCGAGAGCATCCTCAGGCGACGATATGCTAGGAGGCTAGGAGTGACTCTCGAAGCCAGAAGAACTGCCTCGTGTAGCTTTTTTTCTTTATTGTTATTTCATTTCCCTGCCCCTTATTTGCAGGGGAGGGCTTTCAGCGGTACAATCTGTCGCTCTCCAGCCGAGTGATACATTCAATAAAAAGATGAAAACGAGACATATCAAAGGCGACGAAAGGGGACATAAGAACATAGTAAGGGGAGACAGTGGGGATTAAAATATACAGTTACACGGAGACGTTTATGTGGGACAGTTAAAGAAGCCCACATAAAGATGAAAAACACAGTTGGTGATTTGTGCAGCAGGTAAAAGACACTGAAGTCACATGCACAAGTTAAAAGTTGACCATAGTATTAAAACAAACCAGAACGTCGACATTTCAAAACCGCTGCACGAGACAGAGCACGCATGACGAAGAGCAAAAACTGTGGGGAGGGAGCAACCTCCTGTAGTACATGTGCCGGTCTTTATAGCTGCCGGCGATAGAATACTCATGATACTATTTTCTTATCACGTGTTGTGCGGACGCGAATAGGTCCCTCGGAGGTGGTGGCCTCTGTCAACGTTGATGCCGCCGCCTGATGTGTCTAAGATCATTATATGTACTGACAAGGACGTTGAATAATGTCTGTACAAATGTCAAGCAAACCATGTGCTGCCACATACAACAGAGTTAACCAGTAGCTGACTACAGTTACACCGCCAAGGCACCGCTAACAGAGCCACAACGTAAGCTTGTATCGCTAGAGGGCAGCACTTCAGATGACGTATAAAATAGAAATGTTAATCTAAAATAATAAAAGCTCAATCAGCATTAATGTGCAAGAAGGTCAGTTGTAGAAACAGTATAATAGTAAATACCTAGGAATTACAATTACAAGCAACTTAAATTGGAAAGACCACATAGATAATATCGTGGGGAAGGCGAAACAAAGACAGCGCTTTGTTGGCAGAACACTTAGAGACAGCCTACATTACACTTGTTGGTCCTCTTGTAACGTCGCAGCTATTTACACGGCTGCAGAGTTTTGGAGTAAGTTTTATTCCGTTACGTCAATCTGGCTGGCAATGAAGCCTCCAGCCGCGGCCGTTGTGTAGTCGGCTGCTGGCGCCATAATGCCATCTGTCGCGGTGTGCGGACCATGAGAACTGCTCTGTGTGGAGCGTACTAAGATTACTTATTCATCGCACCTAAGAAACTAAATAACTATGATAAATATGATCTGTTTGTTTCCAAATTTGGTAAAGGAACTTCTATAATTTAGAAGAACTTTAATAGTTTTGAAAATATAAAAAACCTATTAAAAAGTACTTAACCTTTAGTAGGTTCCCGGGTTCGATTCCCGGCGGGGTCAGGGATTTTCTCTGCCTCGTGATGGCTGGGTGTTGTGTGCTGTCCTTAGGTAAGTTAGGTTTAAGTAGTTCTAAGTTCTAGGGGACTTATGACCACAGCAGTTGAGTCCCATAGTGCTCAGAGCCATTTGAACCATTTTGACATTTAGTAAAGTAAATTAAGATAGGAATCACAACAGTTTAAGTTTCTTTCTCATTTGAAAATACTAACAGCACTCTCAGTGCGCACAAGTTTTTTTTTTTTAGAATTTTAATTCTAAACTTTTAATTATTTTTCTTTCTAAAGGAAAATAATAGACGATAAAATTTGATATATATATTTTGTGTTAGGCTGTGAGTAGATGGGAGTGAATGTGAGTGTGTATATGGGGACATACGGCAAATTTCAATTTTATAATGTATTACACCATCCGTAATTACTAAGTGTTACGTAACCAGGATGTTCTGAAAACGGTGAATCCCCCTAACTGGTGGATGACATATGTCTAGGAGCGTTTGCTTTTGTAAGAAGGCAGCCAGGAAGATAGTAAGAGGATACTTAGCTCTAAAGTATATTTGAAGCATAGTTTTCTATTAATTTTCGTTTCGTTTGGTTTTGTGGAACATTTTGTGAATTTTTGCAATATGAAATGACGTACATGCATCTGCGAATGCTGATTGGAGTAAAGCGGTCTGCGCTCGAAATTGGTCATGAAAGGTTAATGTGATTGTATGATCGTTTTGATCAACCAATGAGAGAAAAGTCTTTCCCGCGTAATTGAATGAGTTATATGCCCTGTGAGCGGCGGCATTCGGACAGGCGTGGAGTCGCTGTCCCAAAAAATTATGTGTAACATAAGGTTTTGGAATGTTGGTTGCAGAATAAACCGCGTATGAAACTATCGGCCTTTGTGAGTATTCTGCGTGGCGCGTTCCGTATGCATGTACAGAACATTTTGGCGAGCATCTTCTTTCGAAGAATCCACTGATAAGGACCGAATGTGAACTCGTTTTGTAACAGAATATTGCTCGTGTGAATCTCGTAATATTTCGGGTTGGACTTAGCACATTTCTGGCTGTCTTACGTGTGATGTATGTTGCACGAACTAGTAGTAGATGTACTACGAACGTAGATGTGGGCTTGGTGACACCATAAATGAACAGGACTGTGATAAAACATCAGTATCTACAAACAAACATTTTCAGTGAAGGGAGGAATCACCCACTTTGCCCGTTATTAATAGAGATTTACAGGTTTATCTTGTTACTTGAGTTACGCGCACTTTGTAAGTATGGACGGTGGTTTTCTTCAACGATGCTTTTCTCATCGTCTACAAAGTACCTACGATTGCAGAGCAACGGGTGGTGAATGGCCGCTATACCGAGGTAGGTGAACATCAATAACTAAATCGCAACGCAGCCCGCCAACCCCGCCCCGCCGCACTCTGCTGGAATATTGCTGCCGGCCGGAGTGGCCGTGCCTTTCTAGGCGCTACAGTCTGGAACTGCGAGACCGCTGCGGAGGCAGGTTCGAATCCTGCCCCGGGCATGGATGTGTGTGGTCTCCTTAGGTTAGTTAGGTTTAAGTAGTTCTAAGTTCTAGGGGACTGATGACCTCATAAGTTAAGTCCCATAGTGCTCAGAGCCATTTGAACCATTTTTTTTTTTTTTTTTTTTTTTTGCAATATTGCTGCGCGGTGTGGGATCCTTACCAGGTAGGATTGACGGAGGATATCGAAAAAGTGCAAAGAAGGGCAGCTCGTTTCGTGTTATCGCCCAAAAGGGGTGAGAGTGTCACTGATATGATACGCGAGATGGGGTGACAGTCACTGAAGCAAAGGCAGTTTTCTTTGCGGCGAAATCTATTTATGAAATTTCAATCACCAACTTTCTTTTCCGAATGCGAAAATATTTTGTTGACAGCCACCTACATAGGGAGAAATTATCATCATAATAAAATAAGACAAATCAGAGTTCGAATGGAAAGATTTAGGTGTTCCGTTTTCCCACGCGCCATTCGAGAGTGAAATGGTAGGAAAGTAGTACGGAAATGGTTCGATGAACCCTCTGCCAGGCACTTGCAATTGCAGAGTAGCCATGTAGATGTAGATGTAAAATATATCCTTTTTACAACAATCTCATGTAGAAAAACATTGGGTATGATTCTTCGCCGGCCGAAGTGGCCGAGCGGTTCTAGGCGCTACAGTCTGTAGCCGCGCGAGCGCTACGTTCGCAGGTTCGAATCCTGCTTCGAGCATGGATGTGTGTGATGTCCTTAGGCTATTAGATTTAAGTAGTTCTACGTTCTAGGGGACTGATGACCACAGCAGTTAAGTCCCATAGTGCTCAGAACCATTTGAACCATTTATGATTCTTCAGTTTCTCCCGGTGTATTTTTTCATCGAACAGTCCACGAGTGTACGGAGACAATATTTCGGCGATGTGACATGTCGCCGTCGTCTGGTGCGCCAACGAACTGAGCTCCTGAGAGCGTTGGCCTTCTTATGGGTAAAATCGGCTGCCACCCAGATAACACCATCAGTCCAATCCCAGATGCAGGAATTAACATGATTGGCCAGTTGTAAATGTAGGCTGAAAGTTGCAGGGAATTGTACTCAAGGCTGCGGCGGATAAAGCGCACTCTCTCACGAACCAAAGCAAGGCTGGCCCGATTCTTAATCCTCCTGGCTGCTGCAGAATCGATGTGATGCGTGACCTTAGTAAAGTTCGACACAACATGCTGGGCTCGACATCTCTTCAGAAATATAAGAGCACTCGGCAAACGGTATCATCGGTGGTTCAGGTTGTCGAATTTCTTCTTGCTGCGATACATCTCCTCCCCGTAAGGGTATATTATGCGTTTCTTCAGTTTCTCCCGGCAGATTTGTTGATCTAATAGTTCACAGATGTAGTGCCCGTTCATAGTTTCAAACGGGCACAATATTTTGGCGATCAGACATGTCAGCGCACATGACGAACTGAGCTCCTGAATGCGCGCAACCGACTAATATCCCTTGCCCCCGAGAGCCACTCCGTCCGCGGTGCCGGCCGGAGTGGGGAGTGGCCGTGCGGTTCTAGGGGCTACAGTCTGGAACCGAGCGACCGCTGAAGTCCCAGGTTCGAATCCTGCCTCGGGCATGGATGTGTGTGATGTCCTTAGGCTAGTTAGGTTTAATTAGTTCTAAGTTCTAGGCGACTGATGACCTCAGAAGTTAAGTCGCATAGTGCTCAGAGCCATTTCACCATTTGAACCGTCCGCTGTCCGCGCTCGGGGGCGAGCGTCGGCTGTCGCTAAGATGCTAGTTATGGCGTCTGTACTAGCATTGATGTAGGTGCTCTGTCCGCCCTGGTCACCGGATCGTTTTGTTTGCTCAAAGGCTTTTCAATTAAACTCTGTGCTGGGTCCCGAGCATTGCTAAGATTATAGCCGCATTCTCGGTTGATGAGATCGTCCCTGGTGCGAATTTCTGTGGCTTCTCTAATGACGCTGCCCTGTATTTGGAAGTCTGTGCTTAGATTCTGGCAAGTTCGTACTCCTTCGCGTAATTCTCGGACGACCACTGACTTGATGGGATACATCAGTCGTGTATGCATCTGGTGTTCCCGGCAACGATTTTCGACTCTGCGCACTTTCTCTCCAACATATGTCTTTCCACACTGGCATGGAATCTGGCATTCGCCGGCGTTCCGCAAACCGAAGTAATCTTCGACGTTTCCCAGTAATGCTCGTGTTTTATAGGGCGGGAAACAGACAGTTCGTACTCGGAGCTTCTTCAATATTGGTCCAATTTTTCCGATAGTGAGCCAGTGCACGGTATAAAAGCCGTGGCTGCCTCTTCCATCATGACCTCTTCCATCTCCACAGATTGTACTGTTGTGGTGGGGTGGATAGTGCGCCTATTCTGCCACTCTGGATACCCGTTTATTCGGAAAACAGTTCTGACGTGTTCCAACTCCTGGGGTAGAATCTCTGCGACTGAAATGATACTCGTCCTATATACTAGAGTTTTCAGTACCCCATGCCTCTGCAATGTCTAAGATCATGTTCTCCAGGTTGTTCAACATCATCACACAAAGATTAAAACAACAAGGAAACACACCATACACATCAATGAAATAACAACCATACTCAAGACCATAACATCACAAAATTATTTTGTATTCAACAAAGAATTTTATTCTCAATATGAAGGACTGCCAATGGGATCACCAATAAGTTGTCTCCTAGCTAATATATTCATGAAAAACCTGGAGAACATGATTTCAGACACATAAGAAAACCAAAAAACTACAAAGTTATATACTGGTACCATTATGTTGATTACATAATATACCTGATTGATGAACAGCACACACACACACACACATAGAACAGCTACGCAATGAAATAAACAAATTACACCGAAAAATTAAGTTCACATTAGTCACAGAAACTAACAACACACTACATTTCCTAGATCTCACCATACATAAGACAAACAACACACGCGACTTCAGAACATTCAAGAAACCGACAACCAAGAACACCACCATTCACAACCTATCGAACCACCCATTGACACATAAGCAAGCAAACTTCAGATTCATGCTCCACAGATTAAACAGAGCACCCATAAACAAACAAAACTACACACAAGAACTAAACACAATAAAACAAATAGCAGTAGAAAATGGTTATACTACCCATATGGTAGACAAGTTAAATAAAAAAATATGCAAACAGTACAAAAATGAATATACCACACACACACACACACACACACACACACACACACACAAATCCTCACCCATCACAGAACAACACAAAACACAAACAATGACTACGCACAAGACACAACAGAGCAACAACACACACACAAAACGAAATGGCATATACTCACCTACAATAACAAGATTGTTCACAGAATAGGGAACATAATAAAGAAACAGGGGCTCCAAATAGGATGCAGGACGGAGAACACATCGCAGAAAAAGATCAGAACACAAGAAACACCCATTGATAAACGTAACAGATCAGGAATATATGAACTCACATGCAACACTTGCCAGTCAGTGTACATAGGACAAACATACAGAAACCTCAAAACGAGATATTCAGAACATCTCAGATCTGTAAAAAACAACAGATCCCATAGCACATCTTCTGGCCACCTTATAGCCCACAATCACCACCCAACCACAGTAGAAATAGAGTAAGGAATACTAAAACCCAGCCACAGTCTATACAGCAAACTGACCATTAAGGAAAACTTCCATATACAGAAGGCACTAGCAGAAGGAAAACAGGTCTTAAACGAATACACTACACTCTGCAAGGGCACACTATTTAACACATTAAAGGAACTTTACAAATAAAAACAGATAAAGTCTACACACACACACACACACACACACAAAGATAAAATGCAAACAAAATTCAAATTTGGCGCCGAACTCTTTGGTGAACAATGGAACACTGACTGGGCTGGGACACACAACAAACCACAATCACACTATGTTTTGGTGAAGTGAAAAGTGTTTTACGACGTTATTTGTGGAAAACACTTGTTATAGTTAAGTGTGCATCACACAACACCTCAGCACGATGTGGAGAATTTAAGTGCTTGCCACACGAAAAAGTAAGTAAAAACGAATATAGGGACGAAAACATCGCGACAAACTACATTACATTCTAGAAGATAGGTTAACTCCCAGCAAAAAACTTTCTCATCAACATCGTTTGGTTGCAGATGACAAGCTACCTGTAGTAATTAACACACAAGTGATCCAGAAAATTTATGCTCACCAAATGTAGAGGTATTTACAAAAAGAAACGATCTATTGTTTGAACTAAAGATGCACATAATTTTATAATAATTTAACAAAAATGTTCATATTACAGAATAAATAAAAACGAAAACCCACTGACGATGGGACAGTGGTGCCGAAATATGTTAGTGTACTGAGATAGAACGGTGTTTTGCATAACTGGCGGACCTCACATCCAACTCTTTTACAAAGGATGGTATTTTTGATTATCTCTCACATTCCAGTGTGAGATTAACAAATGTGCACCCCCCATGCATCACAGACACTCACCCACTAATCCTAGTGACAGCTTATTGATTATCACCCAGTGACTCTCCATTATGTTATCATTACAATGATTTACGTTCATCCTTTAACTGTACAGTTTCATATTTGGTCAACACTTAATCACTACCAAACATCATAAAAAAATTCATAGGCAATTATTAATCTAAACTGAAACAAAGACTACTGAAACGCATTTATACATATACAGCGAACAATATATAAGTAAGAGACGTAACAAAAATGTCTTTGAGCTTTATGAATTGCATTGAGGTCACTCAATACTTCCAGCGAAAGCAACATAGTACCCTCAAGAAAAAGAAATACACAAGAACTTGCAACATTCAGTCACGGTTACGTGAAACGAGGGTGTAACTGCCTATCAGCTTAACTAATTGTAATGCAAATATTCTGGATAGTAAGTTAAAACATAATGTCAAATATTTCGAACATCCCTAACTGATGTATATCACTACATTACTTTTGTTCATGTGACTATAGGTGGAGCTATAAATGAGAATAACCTAAAATTTCATAAGATCAGTTTCGTGTGATATGTACGGAACCAATGGTTTACGTAACACGTCTCAAGTTGGCATACGCGTGGCATCTACAGGCACTGGCATATGAGACGTGGAGAGGACGTAGATAAGTTTAGTTATCGTGGCTGACTGTCGTCGACGTCCACTGGTGGCTGCTTCCGTTGTCTCAGGCAATGGCAGTCCATTTCTTTTGAGCAGGGCTCTTCTCGCAGAATATTCTAGGCTAGACAACTCGTCCTTCCTCTCGATGTTGCGGTAGGATGACTACTGTCATGACCGAACCAATATGAAAGCCTCTTCTTCGGATGCTTTTATCGTTTCTCTTGATCTCGCTTCTCGCTTTCTGTCATCAGTCTCTCTGTTTGGTCTGGTAGGCTGCATACAGATATTTATAGGTAAGAAGCTGCGTCACGAATTGTTAACATCAGTGAGAACCTGGTTTACTCTTAGAGAACATAGGAAAAGACTTGTTTTGGGGGACTGCATTACCAAACACAGTATGCCGTCCACGAGTCATGGTAAATCAGGATTTGCTTCTCGGGCTATTGGTTCATGGCTGTGGACTCAGGTGTCTTCCATAAAGAAATAAAGATTGATAGCGATAGAGATAGAGAGAGAGAGAGAGAGAGAGAGAGAGAGGAGAAAAAGAGAATGTTGTTTTCAATAGAACACTGTCAACTGAAACAGAATGTCCAAGTTTGTTATTTTCAGAAGTTACCGTGTTAAAATAGTGGCTGGCACTCCAACTGCTTATCTCAACCATTCTTGTAAAGATATTATCAATGTCCATCCTAAACAGCTAAGAATACCGCAATGTCTGTCCAAGGATTGGCTCGCCAGGGGCAAGCCCTTCCCTTGTCCACCGGTACGGCTGTCCTGGATGATGGTTTATTGTGGTTGTGCTTTTGAACGGAGCGTACAGGCGGCTCCAACCTCGTTGCCACCTCTGCGTGACCCCATCTTTCTTAATCCCTTCCTTTAAAGTGAAAGGACAGGTCGCCGTCTGCCCTCTCCGACAGGTTCGCCGGGTTTCGCTGTCTCGTCCCTGCCTTTAGCCAACAGCTTTCCTGTCTCTAGGGAGGTTTCCGTGGCGCGCTGTCAGGTTGCGTCCGCTGAGCCAATATCTGCCTCCCACCAGTGCTGTACATCCACAGGCCTCAAAATGGCTATTACAACTTTGTTTTTTAAATCATTACTTACACATTAACACAAAAGAAACAGTTATTCGTAAGTACAGGAGTTAAAATTAACAGTAACTATCCATGTGTTCACATTAAAAAAAAAAGAAACGGTGGAAATGATTTTGATCGATCCTTTTTCTTATACAACAAATAGTGGAATCCAGGCAAAACAAATATGCTTAATGAACAACCATCGGAAAAATAAAAAAAAAATAATTTAATTTTAATGTCAATGGCATCATCATGTTCCATATTCTTTTCAAACAAGAGAGAAGTTTGCAGGTTGCTTCATAATCTTCCTCATTATCTACTGAATTTACCACTTATTCACCAAAACTTCTCCTCATCTTAAGTACGTCAGAAAACCGTTTCTAATACCATCATTGTTTGTTGTTAGTATGATAGTTTAGTCTTCTATCTACGTGACTAGCTACATTCAACTTCACAGCATTCTGCCTAACGTATTTTTCTAAATACTACTAATAAATACGGAATTATACTCTTCATCCTCCCAGTCGTCTGCGCCCGAGTAACATGTGTCAGTCTCCATTTCGTATCACCCTCGATTTCTTCCTTTTCTCCCTAGGAATAGCCTCTTACCCATCGTCTCGGCTTTCCCTTCGATGGTAGAGCATATCTGAGATGCCTTGCAATACGCTGTTCAGAAGAGATCTCCGCCACTTCGTACTCTTACGGATGTATGTACATCCCTCCAGGCTTCATGGTGTCAGTTCCCTCCAGCACTACTTCAGACATTAGTTTGGTCCATGGCACATCGTGTTGCGTCACTTCTGCGTGGGGACCTACACCATATTAGGCAGGTGTACCAGTATCTATGGCTCTTCAGTGTGCGATTCCCTGTAGAAACTAACTTCTATTTTATTCACCAGTTATGTTCAGAAGGTGATTGTTAAATACTGTACTTCTATCTGACATATCAGTAACAGAAACATTTTTACTGCGTACTGACTTTATATGCTCGTCCTTGCCCTGCTAACCAGACCCTACCTTCACGATTGATCATATGGTTTTAATTTTATCCTGGGAATAGTTATTTTATTTGCGTAACACATAGTCTTTGCCTTGAAACGAGCTTCTGTAGCTCGATTGTGATTATTTCTAACATTTTTATTTAATTCCCACTCTGTTCAAGTCTAAAAATGACTTAAATACTATTGTGATGTTGTTCAGTACACCGTACTCAGTCATAAAAGAAATATCTGCACTTGTACCCATTACACCCTGTATGTATAATTTAGTTCACAAAAATTATTTTACAAACATTTATAATACAAATACAAACACCTGACTAAAAATGAACACATTTCATAAGCTACGATGGCAGTGTAGATATGTTTTTTATTCCAAGAGCAATAAAAATGTCTACACTGCGATCGTGTGGAGTATGAAGTGTGTTCATTTTCATCCAAACCGACCGTCCCACAGCACAGCTTACAAAATACGCGACATATAGTTCTAGTGCCTGGCATAATAATGAAAGAAGTAACGATTCAGAGCTGCCTGTGACTGCTGAAGGCACAGTCTTTGTCGAAAGATGTGACGTCACGGCCCCCGTAGTGGGAGCTACAATTGCGGAGAACGCATCACAGCCTTCTGCTCCTGGTATCACCGACTCCATAGACGGCCTCGGCGCTCGTTTGTGATGCCACGTCGAGTAGGTCAGGCCTAGGTATGAAGACCACTATCTCACGTAAACGTCTTATTTCTTGACTACTGCTTTGGTATTTATCTGGATTTAGTAGTTCTCCTTTGTGAAACAGATTTTATTACTATGATAAACCTATAGCTGAAAGCCATACATAGCATAGTACTTCCACGTCCTGTTGAAAGTAATGCAGATCAGTACGAGAAGATGCATTACAGCATTGATAGTTTCGGAAGATTTACAGTCATTGTGTAGTATACACTACATCCAGTACGTTGTGGAAACAAATTTCCATTCACAATACAGTTTTCTTTCGTTTGACGTCGTTACTGAAAAGGCGAATACCTAATTTACATGTGTGAATGTTATCAGTCATTAGACTTCTTATCGTTGAAAACGATTGCAAACAGGAAATAAAACAGCTTCATACATCGAAATAGCTTCCGAACTGAAACTTCTTGAAACTCAATCAAATAGACAAGTGTGAAAACTTTATTTAGTGCTATAACTTATGGAATAGTTTACGATTCATTTACATGCCACATAAAAATAAAAAAAACAACATATACTTAAATTTTAAATAGTAGCGAAAGCAAAACTGAACCCATCTCTAAGCAAGATCTCAGTAACAGTTTAAATTGATCTTTGGAATGGTGACTGCAGAGAATAGAACATAACTGAGAATAAGGTGAACAAATACTAAAACAGAACTGAAAGAATAGTAGCACTCAAGCAGTAGTCATCTGTTTTGATAAAGGCAACACCACAGAAGCCTATAAAGAAAATGCACACAATAAAAATTAAATATTCGCATCTTACAGCTCAAAGGACAAACTTTATGAGCTAACACGATTTTATGACATAAAATCTTTCTCCCCCCCCTCTCACTCTCTCTCTCTCTCTCACTCTCTCTCTCTCTCTCTCCCTCCCTCTCTCTCTGTTTCCTTCTTCTCCCCCCCCCCCCCTCCCTTACAAAACTGTACAGTCACAAGAAATCTCATTTCATTAACATCCAAACCTCCTCATTTCATGGATCAGACAAGATACCTGAAGAAGAGCACAAAGTCTGTTGGTATTGGGCTACGAAATTTAAGTTAAGCGGTTTGTGCTTTGCAAAGAACTGTAATGAATTATGTGGTGTCACCACCAGACACCACACTTGCTAGGTGGTAGCCTTTAAATCGGCCGCGGTCCGGTAGTATACGTCGGACCCGCGTGTCGCCACTATCAGTGATTGCAGACCGAGCGCCGCCACACGGCAGGTCTAGAGACTTCCTAGCACTCGCCCCAGTTGTACAGCCGACTTTGCTAGCGATGGTTCACTGACAAAATACGCTCTCATTTGCCGAGACGATAGTTAGCATAGCCTTCAGCTAAGTCATTTGCTGCGACCTAGCAAGGCGCCATGTTCAGTTACTATTGATATTGTAAATAATGTACAGACAAGAGCTACGTTCAACATTAATGGATTTAAGTTAAGTATTCCGCTATCTGCGTCCGTTTTTTCTAAGTTCTAATTTCCTTGTCCTGTTCCAGACCAGACGCCAGCCTGCGTGAGCTTAAACGCGTGTCTTTTGGCTTCCTCTAACATTAGTGGGTTGGCTCTCCTGCCAATCCACAACAAATTACATATTTCATTGGTTTAACGAGTCACTCAGAACAATATGTGTTGGTCGCTTACACGAAACGTTTCAGAGGGAAGAGACATCATCACAACATCAAAAAAATTCTGAGTGCTAAGACTTCAAAAAAAAACTGCAGATTTTGACTTACTACTACTTCACCAATAATTACCATAAGCTATGAAACACAGTACCCACGTGAGACATTTTCAGTGGCCTAAGTGATAGAAGCGTACAGCGTGTGCAAACTGAGCAATAAATTACAAATTAATCAATCACATAAGAAAACAATAATTTGTTTTGCCACACACTCCGTCAGACATTGTTCCACTACCCACCTGTAAAGCAAACGTTTTCGGTATTTAAGGTGGCATTCAGCATTCATTGTATGTTTTGTGGAAAACATTTTCTGGCAAAGTACTTACATCATATTAAAGCAGCAACTACACACACACACACACACACACACACACACACACACACACACAAAACCAACCAAAAACCACACTTGTTTTTAGTAACTAGTTGAACAACAAAATTTCATAACAGATTTGGTTTCTTACATTCATGTTTCAAAGAATAATCACTGTTGGTGATCCACAAGTGTAATACCCAATAGCGATATACAAAAATTTGTGCCAGACCGGAACTCGAACACGAATTTCCCATTCATAACGAGCAGTCACCTTGACCATTTCAGCTTTCCATGCTAGCTCACTAGACCGCTCCGAACCCCAATGTGTCACAATCTCTACATCCTTATATAAATATATTATAAATCCAGGTTCGAGTCCCAGCCTGACGCAGATATTCATATGGCACTACTGCGTAATAGACCTATACCTAACATGGATTCTGTCAAGGAATTCTCAGCCAGGAAATTAATTTAGAAATATTTCGTACAGCTTTGGATCCTCAACAGTGTCTGTTTATTCAGACTTGCATCTAAATATTAGAAGCCTCGCTGGGACATGACGTTAACAACATTGGTCTCGATTCCTCGTTGTCTCATTTTTCCCTCTTGCGGGACTCCAAGTAATATTGTGAGCATTAGGTGATGAATATAGTGGATTCGATATAAGTATGTAGACAGTGTGATATACGGAAGGTTATGCTGGTATGGGGAGCGTGCGCGGATAGGCGATTTGGTTAAGGCGACTGGTCGCGATAAGGGGGAAATCCGCATTCGAGTTCCGGTCTGGCACAAATTTTCATATGCGACCATTAGGTAGAAGATCTATAGGTAATAAATCTTATGTCAAGGAATCCACAGTTAGAGAATTAAATTCGAAACGTGGTTTCATTCACACATTTCTCTCAGCAGAGGCATTTAAGAAGAGGGGGAAAAACGATTCTCCACTATCCTAGCGTTTAAGCAAATGACTTATAATATAATATTTTTAATTTAAGACATTCAGTGTCAATTTTATTGATAATGCAGTTACAATTACATTCACAGCATTTCTTAATTTAAAATCTGAGGTTTCCTCTTCTTTTTAACGTTAACACCATAATCTACGAATAATATATATCAAAACAAAAGTTTATCATAACTGTATCGTTACAGATCCCACTGATGAGGCCTTAAAGTGAAAAAGGACGTCTGGGAGAATAAAATACAGTGCAGCAAGAGAAGGCGATTTTTACTTGCAAAACAAACTAAGAGGCATAACTGTAGAAACAAATAGCAACTGACGTAGCATTCTGTCTTTTGACTGTCCATTTTTACAAATGAAGTGTGATAGGAAGAAACCTTATCTTTTCACTCTGATGTCATCTGACTTACATGTTTCCTCTGATTGTTATGCCTCAGCAATTCAGTCTCCCTACTGCTTTTAATCAGCTTCTGTCCTGTCATGTAGTTCTACATGACAGCATTCACCATAATCAAGCGTGGGTACAGCATTCATCCCATATCCATGTCTGTTTTTAAAGTACACTCTAAGAAAAAAAAGAACATGACGCACAACGAAGGAATTATCCGAATGGAGCGCAAATTGGCACATGTGATGTACAGTCGTGGACAAAACGAGCGAGACCCCTCGCCTTTTCGTTATGCTGATCCGCACAGCTTTAAAGTCTGCTACACAGCATAACACGCAAGGCGACGAAGTGCTACCAACATACTATACACAGGCGTGATATTGAAAAACTTTCCGAAATTCGTCAGACTGTTTTCAATCATGTGTAAGACTATATTAATGGTGATTAGTGTTTTAAAAAATGGCTCTGAGCACTATGGGACTTAACTTCTGAGGTCATCAGTCCCCTAGAACTTAGAATTACTTAAACCTAACTAACCTAAGGACATCACACACATCCATGCCCGATGCAGGATTTGAACCTGCGACCGTAGCAGTCGCGCGGTTCCAGACTGTAGCGCCTAGAACCGCTCGGCCACTACGGCCGGTGATTAGTGTGTTAACCACAACACCTAAACATAAGATATAAATGAAAGAAGAAAAGCTAATTAATATGAACTGTACTAGTAAAAATGAATTTCACCTTATCGAGATAACATAACATAACAGTTTTAGTAAGACAAAGTACCCCAGATCGTTACGAATTAGCAAAATATTATGCTCATTCGGTCGCGAAATGGTCTGTGTCAACGCTCAGACCAGTCATACTGGATTACCGTTGCTGACCTACCATGAAAGTGTGCAAATTCAGTTAAAAATCATTCAGAGTAACACTTAAGGCAATTCAGTTATTGACAGAAGAGGAAAAAGTAGGCAGTAACAAGTATGAAATTCTACAAGAGTTTGCCGGCCGGTGTGGCCGTGCGGTTCTAGGTGCTTCAGTCTGGAACCACGTGACCGCTATGGTCGCAGGTTCGAATCCTGCCTCGGGCATGGATATGTGTGATGTCCTTAGGTTAGTTAGGTTTAAGTAGTTCTAAGTTCTAGGGGACTGATGACCACAGATGTTAAGTCCCATAGTGCTCAGAGCCATTTTCTACAAGAGTTTCATATCGACATCCACAGGGCGCGATACAGAATAAAGGTAACAATAAAACGTATTGGGGGAGCGAGAATTTCTTAAAATTCCTTTACTGATAGTCTATCTGCCTCCACCGAGATTAGAACCGAAAACAGACCAGACCTCCCTTGCAGTAGCAAACACCTTTCACTACGCTACCAGACAACCCAGGTAAACAGCCCTCTATTATTACCCCAGACATGAATTAGCAAGAGATTTCGCAGAGAAAATGGCAAAATGATCTGCAGTTTCTGTTGTATAGAGCTTTCTGAACTCAAAAACATGAACTGTCTACCTTTATGTCACCGCTTATGTGAAATAAAGAGAGTAAATTTAGTAGGATAATTCTGCACCACCCCAGGAAATAAACGGCGACGTAGCTGCCAAACGTTTTCTACAATGTTTCGAATTCTCCATTAGACGTGCCACAGCCAGAAAACGTTCATTAGCCGAAGTATTCCTTAAGGTAGCTAGCAATGGGAATGCTCGCACATCTAAAACGCGGTGGCATTAATAGTGGGACCTATTGTGCACAAATGGATTTTATTTGCATTCCTGTAAACGTGATTTGGATCGAAAGCGTAGCTACGGTTAATATGCTGATGTATCGACTGCAACTGGAACATTTCGAATAAAGAGTAGGGGAAATTATTATGCGGCCCTCATCTTCACTAACTGTGGTAGCTATTTTCGTTGTTAGGATTTCGTCACGTAAATCGGTAAAAATGGAACCCTACTAGTCTCACTTAAAACCCGTTTACCTCGAGTACGGGTGGACATAATAAGCGGAAATGTATCACACGTCCTGCAGTATACGGTCCCTTGGTGGTGTAAAAAAGTGAGCTATGTCAACGCAATCTAAAGGTACGGCCGTTTATGTAAAGAAAATTTACGCGAAAGGTCAAAAAATGGCTCTAAGAAGTATGCTACCAAACTGCTTAGGTCATCAGTCCCCTGGATCTAAAACTACTTCAACCTACCTAACCTAACACACATCTATGCCGGGGAAGGATTCGAACTGACGGTGCAAGGAGCCGCGCGGTCCCCGATACGACGCCGTTGAGCGCTCGGCTAACGCGCGCCGGCAAGCTGTTACTATCATCTGGTGTTGCTAAAAAGTTATTCACTTCTGGTGTATGATTTTCTGCGCAGTTCATTTAAGAAAAAATAACTGAAATATATTTGATGTTACGGAAGAGGAAGGACGCCTAATTCATTTCCCCTTGTCTTCATTCATGATGTTAGATTCGCAATCTGATCATATGTACTATCCATAACCACAGTTTAGATCCAAGTCATAGTCACCGATATGCGAATACAACACATTGGCTTATACTTGAGGTATTTCGTTTCGCACGAAGTGGTGGCAGACGATGCTATGGCGTCTTCGAAACGCGAGTTTCGCCAGTGCTAGCTATCTCAGCACATCAGCTGAGCCAACTTGCATAGTATGTTGGTAGCACTTCGTCGCCTTGCCTGTTATACTGTATAGTAGACTTTAAAGCTGTGAGGATCAGCATAACAAACAGGCGAGGGGTCTCGCTCGTTTTGTCCACGACTGTACGTGTACAGACATAAAAAAGACTGTTAGAAACTTAGAATTTTTTTCAAGTGAAAGTAAACAGTCTCGACCGCAGGAAACTTTTATTTTTGTGGTTACCGGTTTCAGTCAGTGAGTGGCCATCTTCAGATCTCATATTGAAATATGAACATAGAATGGATTGAGAGGGGTTTGTACAAATAATAGTGACATATAAAATACATCTCATATAACAAGCAACAAAAGAAGAAATTTAACCCCTGTTAGTAGGCGGTGGCGGTGAACGGAGTAAGGCGGTACGAATTCCACGAACTTCAACTGCTAAGGAGAGCAATGGAGCTGTTGCTTAAAAACGCGATGTTCCACCCACTGCACACCGAATTACATCAGCGATACCCAATCAGGCATACAGAACGTAAAACAGTAGCTACGATAAGGTATATACAGAGTGATGAGACGAAAGTTAGTAACAAATACACTGAAGCGTCAAAGAAACTGGTAGGCATTCGTATTCAAATACAGAGATGTGTAAACAGGCAGAATACGACGCTGCTGTCGGCAAAGCCTACATAAGATAAAAGTGCCTGGCGCAGTTGTTAAATCGGTTACTGCTGATACAATTGCAGGTTATCAAGATTTAAGCGAGTTTTAACGTGGTGTTATAGTCTACGTACGAACAATGAGACACAGAATCTCCGAGGCAGCGATGAAGTGGGGATTTTCCGGTATGACCATTTCACGAGCGCACTGTGAATATCAGGAATCCGGTAAAACATCAAATCTCTGACACCGCTGCGGCCGGAAAAAGATCCTGCAAGAACGGGACCAACGACGACTGAAGAGAATCGTTCACCGTGACAGAGGTGGAACCCCTCCACAAATTGCTGCAGATTTCAATGCTGGACCATCAACAAGTGTCAGCGTGCGAACCAGTCAACGAAACATCGTCCCAGTGTTTTATAAGAAAGTAAGATCTATATTTATGTTGTCATGTGTCCACTGAATATTGGAACTCATGGATAGAAGCAATTCTAAAATAACATTCGGCTGACTAATATCCCGAATCTTTTTCTTGGGAATATATGACTACCCGTAGTTTTTAGACAATGATAAAAATGGCAAAAAATTTGACATGTCAATAAAAACATACAATCCACATTCCTTTTTCTTCACTACGGTCTGATCTTCACTATATTTTTCCCTTTCCAAGCAATCAATAAATTCGCTAAATGTCGCTAACCTTCTCCTTTTCTCAAACAGTTCATGTGTCGAAAGGGACGCAGATTCTGTAGCAGACGAAGTGTTGTTGTCCATTCTTTTCCTCCTTGCCCCAGGATCCTCTCGATTATTCTTATCACTGTCTAATACTGAGGACAGTTGGGAAAAGCTGATGACACAGATTCAACTCCAAGTCGTGGTGTGTAGAGTGGAGCTACTATTTTCCGTCCAGAGTTTTTATCAACGCACTCGATATATTTAAAAACATTCTCTTTCGGAAAATGTAGTTCACATACCGAAAATCTTTTCGAAAATAACGATTGAAATTAAACACTCTTTAGACTGTGTTATTTCTCACAAGCTACGAACTACATACTACTATTTTTAGGAGAAATATCTGAAACGTCCCCTTTTGAACAATTATACAAGACTGTGCTTAACCTGACACACAATATTTTTAGCGCAACGCAATCTGACTTTCAGAAATCCCTACAAAAGAATGGCCCTGACTAACATTAACCTATGCATTTCACAAATCGCTTACCTCACAAAAATCTTGGTTACTCGAACTACTGCAATACAGCGAGCGCCACTACTGCCAGCTAAATAAACGATTCAAACTATGGAAGGCACTAACTACTGATAGGATAGTTAGCAAATGAAAGATATTAATAGAGAACAAACAATGTATTTACCTTAATATCATCAAAAGTCATAATATATATAGCAGTTCATCACAAATTACAAAACTCCCCCATCTCTCTCCCCACATCCACCACTGCTGGCGGCTCACCTCCAACTGCGCAACGCTATGCGCTGTTCACATCCTGCTGCCGCTGCCCAACACTACAATGGCAGACAACAATGCAAACTAGACACAGACTGCACACAGCACAGCCAGTGATTTTTATACAGAGGTGGCGTTACCAATAAAAAAACCTAAACAGCCTACTTACATATCTTGCTAAAAGCTGATATAATTTATGACAATAAAACTGACTATTGTATGATGTCTAGTCAGGAAAGCTTTCGTTGTCAATATGCACGACAAGTCATGCCTTCGAGTTATTCAAAAGTAACCTGAAAAATGCGGTTGCATCCACGTAACTGTGAATTACGACATGATGAATGACTACTGAAAATTCGTTTATCAAGTAAGGCTAATGACACAAAATCAGTACTGATACAATAATTCCTGTTCCAAGGAAATCAGGTGGTGGATAATGTGAAAATTATCGAACCATCTGTTTAATATGTCATGGTAGCAAAATACTAACACGAATTCTTTCCAGTAGAATGGAGAGACTGATAGAAATCTACCTCGGGGAAGATCAGTTTGGATTCCGCAGAGAATTTGGAACACACGGGGAAATACTCACTCTACGACTTCTCATAGCAGATACACTACTGGCCATTAAAATTGCTACACCAAGAAGAAATGCAGATGATAAACGGGTTTTCATTGGACAAATATATTATACTAGAACTGATAAGTGATTACATTTCCACGCAGTTTGGGTGCATAGATCCTGAGAAATCAGTACCCGTAACAACCACCTCTGGCCGTAATAACGGCCTTGATACACCTGGGCATTGAGTCAAACAGAGATTGGATGGCGTGTACAGGTACAGCTGCCCATGCAACTTCAACACGATACCACAGTTCATCAAGAGTAGTGACTGCCGTATTGTGACGAGCCAGTTGCTCGGCCACCATTGACCAGACGTTTTCAATTGGTGAGAGATATGGAGAATGTGTTGGCCGAGCCAGCGGTCGAACATTTTCTGTATCCAGAAAGGCCCGTACAGGACCTGCAACATGCGGTCGTGCATTATCGTGCTGAAATGTAGAGTTTTGCAGGGATCGAATGAAGGGTAGAGCTGCGGGTCGTAACACATCTGAAAAGTAACGTCTACTGTTCAAAGTGCCGTCAATGCGAACAAGAGGTAACCGAGACGTGTAACCAATGACACCCCATACCATCACGCCAGGTTATACGCCAATATGGCGATGACGAATACACGCTTCCAATGTGCGTTCACCGCGATGTCACCAAACACGGATGAGACCATCATGATGCTGTAAACAGAACCTGGATTCATCCGAAAAAATGTTTTGCCATTCGTGCACCCAGGTTCGTCGTTGAGTACACCATCGCAGGCGCTCCTTCTGTGGTGCAGCGTGATGGGTAATCGCAGCCATGGTCTCCGAGCTGACAGTCCATGCTGCTGCAAACGTCGTCGAGCTGTTCGTGCAGATGGTTGTTGTCTTGCAAACGTCCCCATCTGTTGACTCAGGTATCGAGACGTAGCTACACGATCCGTTACAGCCAAGCGGATAAGATGCCTGTCATCTCGACTGCTAGTGATACGAGGCCGTTGGGATCCAGCACGGCGTTCCGTATTGCCCACCAATTCCATATTCTCCTAGCCGTCATTGGATCTCGACCAACGCGAGCAGCAACGTCGCTATACGATAAACCGCAATAGTTCAAATGGCTCTGAGCACTATGCGACTTAACTTCTGAGGTCATCAGTCGCCTAGAACTTAGAACTACTTAAACCTAACTAACCTAAGGACATCACACACATCAATGCCCGATGCAGGATTCGAACCTGCGACTGTAGCGAAACCGAAATAGCCATAGGCTACAATCCGACCTTTATCAAAGTCGGAAACGTTATGGTACGCATTTCTTCTCCGCACACGAGGCATCACAACAACGTTTCACCAGGCAACGCCGGTCAACTGCTGTTTGTGTTTGAGAAATCGGTTGGAAACTTTCCTCATGTCAGCACGTTGTAGGTGTCGCCACCGGTGCCAACCTTGTTTGAATGCTCTGAAAAGCTAATCATTTGCATATCACAGCATCTTCTTCCTGTCGGTTAAATTTCGCTTCTGTAGCACGTCATCTTCATGGTGTAGCGATTTTAATGGCCAGTTGTGTAGATTAAAGAAAAGCAAACCTACGTTTATAGCATTTGTAGACTTAGAGAAATCTTTTGATAATGTTGAGTGGAATACTGTCTTCGGTTCAAATTGTTCAAATGGGTCTGAGCACTATGGGACTTAACATCTATGGTCATCAGTCCCCTAGAACTTAGAACTGCTTAAACCTAACTAACCTAAGGACATCACACAACACCCAGTCATCACGAGGCAGAGAAAATCCCTGACCCCGCCGGGAATCGAACCCGGGAACCCGGGCGTGGGAAGCGAGAACGCTACCGCACGACCACGAGCCGCGGACACTGTCTTCGGAATTCTTGAATTAGCAGGAGTAAAGTATAGGTAGAAAAAGGCTATTTACAACTTCTATAAAAACCAGACGGCAGTTGTAAGAGTCGAGGGACATGAAAAGGAAGCAGTGATTGAGGAGGGAGTGAGACAGGGTTCTAGCCTATCCCCGATGTTATTCAAATATATTCTCAGCTAGTAGTAAGGGATACCAAAGAAAAATTTGGAGTAGGAATTAAATTCCAGGAAGATGAAATAAAAATTCTGAGGTTTGCCGATAATACTGTAATACTGTAATACTGTAATTGGAGGGCAGCGTGGAGGGTAAAAATCGTAGAGGGAGACCAAGAGATGAATACACTAAGCAGATTCAGAAGGATGTAGGTTGCAGTAGGTACTGGGAGATGAAAAAGCTTGCACAGGATAGAGTAGCATGGAGAGCTGCATCAAACCAGTCTCAGGACTGAAGACCACAACAACAACAACACTGTAATTCTGTCAGAGACAGCAAAGGACTTGGAAGAGCAGTTGAACAGAATGAACAGTGAGGACTTTTAACATTGCAGCGCGTCGGCAATCGTGAATAATTTAATGATTATAAAGAATCCGCCTCGATTGCAAATAAGAATCGCATGTTGACATACGTTTCGGTGCGGATAACCACGCCTTCTTCGGAACACAGTAAAATTACGAACTGCCTAAACAGGCATATTCCAACATTAATACAGAACGCCCAAAACGGCAAAAGACTCGCATAAAATGTAAAATAAACGGTAAGTGTGGACCATGTCTATAGCTGTACTTAGCTCAAACGTCAGAAGGGTGCTTACTCGCCCCAGCCAACGTTCGGTAGGCAGCGGGCTTTCAGGTAAACCGCGGTGAGGCCGGCAGCTAGGCTGTGAGAATGTCAGAAAGGAAAGCGCATACGCAAATTGAGAAATCGTCTTCTTCCATGTGACTGGCATAAAATGTGCTACGAAAGTGATCCGATGACCGGGTCAAAGGCGCAGGAAGTTAATGCGTATGTATGTATAATGTCCTAGCTCGAGGACATGCGCTCACGGACCTCACTTGATTAAGCTTCATGGTTCAGTACCTCAAGTACCTGATTTTAAGAAACTAGTTTAGCTTTAGGTTCTTTCTACACTATTTTGGTACATATCCGACAGCACAGTTAAAATGACATCTGTCGGTCACTAGAAATTAAGGTTGATGAAGGCGACGTTGTGCGTCCTTTCACGCAATTACATTAAGCCTGTCATACTAATTTGACCCGTTTTTGGCCAATAGTGCTTAGAATTTAACATAGTAACTTGACACGTTTATCCAAGCGTAGTCATCAAATACTATCACCGAGGCCGGCCGGGGTGGCCGAGCGGTTCTTGGGGCTACGGTCTGGAACCGCGCTACCGCTACGGTCGCAGGTTCGAATCCTGCCTCGGGCATGGATGTGTGTGATGTCCTTAGGTTAGTTAGGTTTAAGTAGTTCTAAGTTCTAGGAGACCGATGACCTCAGAAGTTAAGTCCTACAGTGCTCAGAGCCATTTGAACCATTTGAGCTACCACCGACCCCAAGTAATTGAAAAATGGGTTATTCATCCGCCATATTTTTAGTCTTCTTCTAGCTGATGGTATTTTGTCTGTTCTGCGTACATGCATTCTGACCATCCGTGGAATTTGCTATCCCACATACATACACTCCTGGAAATGGAAAAAAAAACACATTGACACCGGTGTGTCAGACCCACCATACTTGCTCCGGACACTGCGAGAGGGCTGTACAAGCAATGATCACACGCACGGCACAGCGGACACACCAGGAACCGCGGTGTTGGCCGTCGAATGGCGCTAGCTGCGCAGCATTTGTGCACCGCCGCCGTCAGTGTCAGCCAGTTTGCCGTGGCATACGGAGCTCCATCGCAGTCTTTAACACTGGTAGCATGCCGCGACAGCGTGGACGTGAACCGTATGTGCAGTTGACGGACTTTGAGCGAGGGCGTATAGTGGGCATGCGGGAGGCCGGGTGGACGTACCGCCGAATTGCTCAACACGTGGGGCGTGAGGTCTCCACAGTACATCGATGTTGTCGCCAGTGGTCGGCGGAAGGTGCACGTGCCCGTCGACCTGGGACCGGACCGCAGCGACGCACGGATGCACGCCAAGACCGTAGGATCCTACGCAGTGCCGTAGGGGACCGCACCGCCACTTCCCAGCAAATTAGGGACACTGTTGCTCCTGGGGTATCGGCGAGGACCATTCGCAACCGTCTCCATGAAGCTGGGCTACGGTCCCGCACACCGTTAGGCCGTCTTCCGCTCACGCCCCAACATCGTGCAGCCCGCCACCAGTGGTGTCGCGACAGGCGTGAATGGAGGGACGAATGGAGACGTGTCGTCTTCAGCGATGAGAGTCGCTTCTGCCTTGGTGCCAATGATGGTCGTATGCGTGTTTGGCGCCGTGCAGGTGAGCGCCACAATCAGGACTGCATACGACCGAGGCACACAGGGCCAACACCCGGCATCATGGTGTGGGGAGCGATCTCCTACACTGGCCGTACACCACTGGTGATCGTCGAGGGGACACTGAACAGTGCACGGTACATCCAAACCGTCATCGAACCCATCGTTCTACCATTCCTAGACCGGCAAGGGAACTTGCTGTTCCAACAGGACAACGCACGTCCGCATGTATCCCGTGCCACCCAACGTGCTCTAGAAGGTGTAAGTCAACTACCCTGGCCAGCAAGATCTCCGGATCTGTCCCCCATTGAGCATGTTTGGGACTGGATGAAGCGTCGTCTCACGCGGTCTGCACGTCCAGCACGAACGCTGGTCCAACTGAGGCGCCAGGTGGAAATGGCATGGCAAGTCGTTCCACAGGACTACATCCAGCATCTCTACGATCGTCTCCATGGGAGAATAGCAGCCTGCATTGCTGCTAAATGTGGATATACACTGTACTAGTGCCAACATTGTGCATGCTCTGTTGCCTGTGTCTATGTGCCTGTGGTTCTGTCAGTGTGATCATGTGATGTATCTGACCCCAGGAATGTGTCAATAAAGTTTCCCCTTCCTGGGACAATGAATTCACGGTGTTCTTATTTCAATTTCCAGGAGTGTAGTTTCAGCCTATCCGCGTTCTATAGTTCTATGAAATCGTCCTCGAGCTAGGACATTATACATACACACGCATTAACTTCCTGCGCCTTTGGCCCGGTCATCGGATCACTTTCGCAACACATTTTATGCCAATCAAATGGAATGAGACGATTTCTCAATTTGTGCATGCGCGTTCCTTTCTGACATTCTCACAGCCTAGCTCCCGGCCCCACCTCAGTTTACCTGAGAGCCTGCTGCCCACCGAACGTTGGCTGGGGCGAGTAAGCACCCTTCTGACGTTTGAGCTAAGTACAGCTATAGACATGGTCCACACATACCGTTTATTTTACATTTTATGCGAGTCTTTTGCCCTTTTGGGCGTTTTATATTAATGTTGGACCATGCCTGTTTAGGCAGTTTGTAGTTTTGTGTATTCCGAAGAAGGGGTGGTTATTCGCACCGAAACCTATCTCAACATCGGGTTTCTATTTGCAATCGAGGCGAATTCTTTATAATCATTATAATGGACAGTGTCATGAAAGGAGGATGTAAGATGAACATCAACAAAAGCAAATCGATGATAATGGAATGTACTCTAGTTAAATAAGGTGATGCTGAGGGAATTAGATTAAGAAATGAGAGACTGAAAGTAGTAGATGAGTTTTGCTATTTGGGCAGCAAAACAACTGATGATGGTCGAAGTAGAGAGGATACAAAATGTAGACTGGCAATGGCAAGAAAAGCTTTTCTGAAGAAGAGAAGTTTGTTAACATCGAGTATAGATTCAAGTGTCAGGAAGAATTTTCTGAAAATATTTGTATGGAGTGTAGCCATATATGGAACTGAAACATGTATGATAAACAGTTGAGACAAGAAGAGAATAGAAGAACGCAGAAGTTAGATGGGTATACCACATAACTACAGAGAAGGTACTGAATAGAACTAGGGAGAAAAGAATGTCGTGACGCAACTTGAGTAGAAGACGGAATCGGTTGATAGGACACATTCTGAGACTTTAAGGGATCACCAGTTTAGTACTGGAGAGAAGCGGGGAGAGTAAAAATCGTAAGGGATTCCAAGAGATGAATACAGTAAGCAGATTCAGAAGGATGTACGTTGCAGTAGGCAGTAGTTACTCGGAGATGAAGACGCTTGCACAGGACAGAGTAGGATGGAGAGCTGCATCAAACCAGTCTTCGGACTAAAGACCACATCAACAACAGTTTTCTATCTGCTTGCACAAACTTCAAAAAAGAAAAAAAAAGTGAATGAGCCAGCGGTACAAACGGCAACCCTTGCGTATAACAAAATAAATGTTCCCTAGATGAAGTTACAAATGAAATACTTGCCCGCGTTCTTATTGCAAAGGTATTTGTGTGTACTCGCAAGTCTCTGATCGTAACATACGGTAACAATGCAAACAGATGTAAAGATAGATCTAAATTACTCTAAACGTGGGTTTATTCAAGTCGCCGATGCTGTGTGCACCTGGACGTAAATGATCATTTTTTACGTCCACACGCACTGACACTAAGAATGTAACATAAACATGAAAATATATAAAATCATAGACACTATGACTTCTCTGCAAACGTTCCTGCAACTTTTAAGCTCCAATTTATATAAAACTGATCTTTAGAGTTACTGTTCCTCATTAATATACAAGCAACAGTATGGTGAATTGGTTATTACTCATTTGACATCATTTTTAGTTTCCCCCCAAACACATTTTCAATTACTTAATGACAACTGTCGGCAAATGGTGCTCACTTTAATGAATCGCTATTCCATGGCAAAATCAAATGCGACTGATCAAGTAACTAAAGTTCACGGTAAATGCTTAGGAGCATGAATCATTCATGCTATAGCATTCTACTAACGGATCAAACTACAAATGACAAAACTACATCGGAACAACATCAATTAATCTATAGTTGCACGTGTGCACACATCACGGAATTAATTCCTGCAATGTCGAATGTCCCCTCTTTGTAGGGATTCCCTGACATAAGACTGTTTTCGAACTCATATAGTCACCTTACACTTCGAGGCTGTGAGGGTTACATTTTCTTGAGCGAATCATCTTCCTCTTTTACTGTTTCATCTGGTGGCCATGTGATTCCCTTTTGATTCGCGACGAGATACTGTCGTAAGAATCCTTAATAGGTGCTGCGTACATTTCAAAATTTCACTCCACTTAACTTCTCAAAATTGGATTCATGAATTCTCACACTCAAATTTAGTACTACGTATGTAGTTTATTTTTCATATTTCCATAGATTTGGAGCGAAGTTTTCCCTCCTTCCAGTAACTGTGCTATAAAGCCATGCATTTTAAATTTAGCACCCTTGAAATACACTGGTGTCTGAAATTAAAGCAACAAACCGTTATTTCCCCGTCCTGTGTCTAATTCACGGTATAATCATACAAACTGTCATCGGATGTCCGTACGATCGAGTTCTGCCCGGTCCACGGACAACCATGCCAATGGTGACGGCAGGGCACATATCAAGTGGAGTAGGGTTTGCTGGGTAGTCTCACGTCCACAATTGTGGTGTACACAGCGACAGACGGTGCAGTGTGGCACAGAGAAGACACTTACCAAACTCTCTGCGCTGGAGGGCCATAAGAATACTGGAAGCAGGACAGTCGCAAACTGTGTAAGGTGACAACGGTCTTGCACCTTACATGAGTCCATTTAACGTGACTGTAGTCACTTTGCAAGCACTTTAGGTCAATAAAAACGTCTGTACGGTGGTGCAGTCGCTTTGTAGATAAGTAGTTGTAGTTTGTTCGAGTAATACTCTAAATTACTGTGTAGGAAATCTATGTGGAAACGCATCGGCACGCTGGCTAGGTAATATAGTGAGAATTATGCGATTTTGCAGTTATAAGATTTTGCGGGGCTGCAGTATTCGAGACAGAGCTCGGCTTCCTCCCCGGCTAGCCGCCGAAGGCCACAGCCTAACGGCATGAATGGTGAACTGGGGAAGTTCTGTAATCCGTTTAGAGAAGCCACAGCGGCCGCCAGCCTCTGAGGGACGCGCGGCTGCAGGTGTTTACCAAAACAGAGCAGTGGATAGCTGAACGCTGGACGGGCTTTCCTGTGCGTGCTCTCGCCTATGTCCCACTAATTTCACGCCTGCGAGTACCCTAATTGGGGCAGGCCAGGAGTTCCGAATAACAAAAACTTTCAATGCAGGAGTCTGTGTTCGCTATGACAGGGAATCTTGTCGGGGAAAATCTCGAGTGGTCTCTTAGGAGAAAAATTGCAGTAAACGTGTTATTGCCCACAGCTGTGGTTCTTCCCAGCCGGCGTGGGCGGAGTTTACTTGTGAAATTTTGTAGTTCTACTCCCAGATAGTACATTGGTCCGCACTGGCAAACGGGGTATGTTGAGAGCTTCCAGTGATGTGATTCGCTCGGTAAAAATTGAAGTGGGAAAACAGAGGTGAAGAGCGATCTTGCTCGACTCTCTGTAGGGGAATTCTTCCGTTCTGGGTTCTGGTACTGGAAGGACGTTAGCCAAGTCGTCTCCCGTCTTGGTCTTTCACTCTGAGAGGACATTAGCTGCGCCAGCTCTTTGGTGCCGGGAGGATTGTTGCAAATAGAGAAGTTTACAGACAGTGGTCTGCTGTCCGAGTATTGTAGGACTGTACTTTCCGAAACACCACACGCTAACCGCACAGCCGCGCCGTCGCCGTCGGAGACCGCCGCTGCAACAGGAATATTACGGTGAGATTGCTCCCGCTTTGACCTGTGTTAGGAGTAACGTTAAATAGTTGGATGACGTGCAATGACGTGCAATTGCTGTTTCCACAGAGGTTTCACGGTAATTTGGGGTGTAGTGGTTCTTCGTATTTTACGTTTTGTGTCGATGTCAGTCGGTCAGCCAAGTTATAAGACATCGCGTTTTGGACCGATTTTAACACAGTTCACTGTCAATGCCAGTTAAGAGGATACTTTGTAAATTGTTCATTGTGTTTTATTCAGCATTGATCTGAAGGTTATAATAAAATTATTGTGATTTAGTAGAGCCTTTACTTTCAGTAGTTGATCCTGAATTCACCCTTTTGCTTTATTTTATATTCTGTGTATGTGTTTGATGTCATTGAACACCCTAAGTGTTCGTGATCGTTCATGTTTCGAAGTAAAAATAGGTGTGATATATCGTCAACACTACCACCACAGATTAATTAGGAGTGACAGGGCCACATTTGAATCTAGGGTTATCCATTTCTGCGTACAGTTCCACTCCCTATTTCTCTGTAAGTTGTTTGTCAGGCGCGAACACACGCAAAAATTGGACAAGCAACGGGTGGGGTGTTACAACTGATATGGCCCTATGGCTTAATGTAAATCGTTCTGTTGTCCCTCGGATGAGGCGACAATTTATAGAGATCGAAACTGTATCCCGAAGACAAGGGCAGGGCCGCCCACGTGCGACATCAGAAAGAGAGGAGGGCTGTAAGGGCACTACGGTACCACCTTAGTATTGCACTGCAGCTGGCATCTGACCTCGCAGCATCCACTGGACGTGTTGGAACGAGGCAAACTGTATACCGAAGGCTTCGGAAGAGTGACCTTTATTGTCGGACACCTGCTGTGCCTGTGACGCATCTTCACGAAATGGACGCCTCGAGTGAAGTAGTCAAGATGCCACAGGGACGGTCGAACAGTGAGCCAATATTCTTTCCACAGATGAGTCCTGATTTAGCCTGGAGCATGAATCTCGACGGATTCGCAACTCGAGGAAAAGCGGAACACGATTTCGGGACACAAACGTTGAAGAAAGAGACCGATATCCAAGAGCATTTCTAATGGTGCGGGCAGCTATTATGTTGACCACTCGAATACCTCTTCATGAAATTGTACGGGTGAATCGGCAAGATTTAACTGCTGTCGTGATGAGATCTTGGGACCTCATGTGAGGTTGTTGCGAGATGCTGTGGACCCAGACTTCTTACTGATGGACGATATGCTCGACCTCACAGAGCACAGGTGGTTGATGTTTTTTCGAAACGGGAGATATTACTCACATGGCATAGGCTGCACGCACTCCCGATTTGAATCCCATAGAGCTTGTCCGAGATCCACTAAGGAGAGGAGTTGCATCACGTCAGCATCCACCAACCACTCTGCCGGCCCGTGTGGCCGAGCGGTTCTAGGAGCTTCAGTCTGGAACCGCGCGACCGCTACGGTCGCAGGTTCGAATTCTGCCTCGGGCATGGATGTGTGTGATGTTCTTAGGTTAGTTAGGCTTAAGTAGTTCTAAGTTCTAGGGGATTCATGACCTCAGATGTTAAGTCCCATTGTGCTCAGAGCCGTTTGAACCATTTTTGAACCAACCGCTCTCCCAGACTTTCAAGCAGGTCTGCAGGAAGAAGGGGCGTTATTGCCTCAACAAGAGACTAATGACATCAGTCACATCATTCACTGTGATTTTATTAGCTGTATTGCTGCCAGAGGTGGTCACACCCCATACTGTGCACATTAACCAGTTGTCGGAATGTCTGTGCAAATCCATCGAGTTGGCTAAAACGAAGAACATTATTGTCTACCGTTATGCATGTTGCAGTTGTTTACGTTATGTATTCCTCACATTGTTTCTACTTTACTATCACCAAAATACTGTTTTGTGGAAAAATATACGCAACTTTGTAAAATTTCCGTTTGTTGCCCTAATTTTGGACACCAGAGTATACAGCATGAGATGAGTAACAGTACCAATAGAATTCCGAATATTATTTCAAACCAGAAGTACAGGAAAAGAAAGTCAGTTATATGTAAATATAGTAAAAGAGTGGCTGAAACCCACGTGCATTAAAGTAACATGAGAAATTAGACGATATGTGTTATTCCTGTTGTTGTATGTGGAAAGGAACATAGCACACATCGAAACGACAAAAGGCTAAATTACTGGGTTATTACTGGAGATTGTAACTTAGCTCTCTCTCACGGTACCATAAAAATCAAATGTATTCAAAATGGTTCAAATGGCTCTGAGCACTATGGGACTTACCTGCTGAGGTCATCAGTCCCCTAGAACTTAGAACTACTTAAACCTAACTAACCTAAGGACATCACACACATCCATGCCCGAGGCAGAATGCGAACCTGCGACCATAGCAGTCGCAAGGTTCCGGACTGAAGCGCCTAGAACTGCTCGGCCACTCCGGCCGGCAAATGTATTCAAATGGAACATAAATTAATAATTTGGCCCACACAGCTTGTAACACCCCATCCGTCACTTCTCTGGTTTTGGCGTGTGTTCGCTCCAGCTAATTGACTAACAGACCAACAGAGAGTGCAAAACTGCCGCAATATCGGATAACGCAAAAAAAGTAATAAGGCCTTGTGATTCCTGATTGAACTGCGGTGGCAGTGTTGACATTAATTGATTCAGAATTGATCACTTTTAATTAAAAAGGGGTGCACATTGATGTTATATTCAGCTATTGAACACCAGATGCAAATGTTGAACATAAAATTAATTAAGAAAATGACTTGGGATTTCAACTACTTGATTGAAAACAGATGCAGTCGATTAGCACTAATTTATTTTAACTCCCGACCTTCAATCATCACATTACAAGACTCTCCTATCAGGCAGTGGTAATAAATTGCGTTTGCGTGGAGTAAAGCGCGATAACTCAAAAGTAATTCCTATCGACTGACCCAGGCGTATTGCGAAGAGCGAGAAGAATTCTACAATACACGCCCCATGAAACCCTTGAGGAAACTTTGCTGACGTGATCCAACAAATTAATCAGTGGCTGGAGCGGGTGCAATATCACTGAATACAGCGTGGCGGAGCGGCGTCGTTGTGCGGATGTCGGCCGACCTCATGGTGCTGCAAGACTACGCTCGTCCATTCACTCCTAGCTATCTTGCTCAGCACATAGCTGGACCAAAACTTCCTATCTCCAAGCTCAATCATTCCATTTGCTAAGTCCTAAACTGCAGAGATGCTCAATCTTTCTCAGGTAAGCTGAGTAAAGAACACCACGTCCGCACTCAAGGCAAGCTGGGAACGGAAGACCACTACGGGGACTTCTCCCAGTCTTCTCTTCGCCTCGGTTTTCCCTCCAGCAAAATCACTTACGCCAATTGCAGCGCAAGTCGCGTTAATTATGCGTCACTTCCCTGCGCCAACCAATGCCTGCTCTGGGAAGTGAACAAATGTCGACAAAATTTCCCTTCCTCTCAACTTCTGCTATTTAGTTCCTCCCAGGCCACCCATCAAGGTTAACGTCTGCACAAAACACCAATTTTTCCGGAATTCTGACTCCCAGGAGAGTACTTCAAATTCCTTGGTCCTACGTTCCCATCGGAGGCCGGCGTATTTCATTCTGTCGCTCTTCACCTGATTTACTTCACACTTGGCAGACCGTGAATTCAGCATGAAGTTGCTATAGTCACGAACATGCGTATTTTGACCTCTGTTGGCTGCTCCACCGTAGCTTTGCACAGCTTTCTCGCATGTTTTACTGAAAACCGAATGACGGACATTTATCAACAGGCATACAAGTTCTCCATCTGCTTCCCGGTACACCAGCATGGGGTCAACCACCCACTCACTGTCACTCATCTTAAGGCAGCTGGAGGCCATGCCCCGTTACTGCTTTCTCAGAGCTAGAGCTGCCTTAAACTGCCTATTGTCGCTTCCCTACACCGCTCCCCCGCTGGCCACAGTCAATTCTGAATCTTTCCCTGGGATAAACTAGTCTCCAGTAAATTGACGCGTTTCCACAAAGTTTTCATGTCGTGTGAATTGCTTTAAAACCATCACCCGACATTAATTACTCCACTACGTCCATACTATACCCTCTACAAGATGCAGTGTGCCTTGTCAGTCATTTTTGTTCAGCCCTACTGTTCGCTCAACGTGAGTTAGGTGATCTTTAATGATTTCATGTTAGGGGCATAGTTCTTGGCATCTTACAAGCTAGCTGCTTGTAATCGATTGATTATCATTCTTGGAGCTGATAAGTTAGGTATGCGATGTGAATGAGCTGAAAACACTGTCCATTAACGTAACAGGTCTGTAGGAAATATTCTTACAGACTTTGGGAGCAGGTTTCACACAGTAAAATAAGCGAAGATGTACATGTAAATATATTTTCGAATGTCCTTTTTTTAAGTTATTAACGAAAATTTTAGAAAATTATCAACTCATATACATACTCACGTCCTATACGAATCATGGCCCATCGAACACCCTGAACTGAATCGAATGACTCACAGGCTTCCATAACACATCAATGAAGTGTCTATACATCATGAATGACTATAACATAAATCAGTTTTTTGAGGTAACTCCACAAATTGTGATGCAAAGTATAAATGATTAGTATCAGAGAAATGTTGGCAAGGACATTTATTCTCCTTTACTTACCTATCAGTCATGGCAGATATAATCCAGTGCATCTAGAATAGTTTAACGGAAATGCATTGTAGCCCTACTACGCATAAATCGGATGATTGCTCTTATTTTCAAACTCACAAACCGTACCTAGCCTGAAAGGGAGTTCTGAATATATTCCTAGTTGACAGCATATGTAAGACATACTGGGATAATAATGTATGGGCCTACCTTACAGTTGCAATAATGTATGGGTCTACCTTACAGTCACCTAAAATTACTGTCCACGCATTAAAATACTGTTAGCGGCCAGAACGAATTTTATCACGGTAATCTTCACCCGCTCACAAATGTCAGTTATGAAAATTTTCTATTCGCATCATCCAAATGTTGTCTCACCTGTAAACATAGTCGCACATTCGAACAATGGCATCGCATTTTGTGTCACAAACCATATGCAGGAGTTCGGTGTCCAAGAGAAGATGTACGTTAGACAGTATGTAGTGAAGATTATTGTCTGGGGTAACTAACAACATAGAAAGAAAGCATTGGTTACACAAAAGAGAGCAATGAGAACAATATGTGGTATTCACTCTCGAAGGTCATGAAGGTACCTTTCCAACGATCTAGGCATTTTAACTTCCCGTTTACAATACATATATTCGCTGATGAAATTCATCATAAATAATCCATCACAACTGAGAACAACAGTGATATCCATACCTACAACACTAGGGGTATAAATGGCCTCGGTTGTTGTTGTGGTCTCCATTCTGTAGACTGGTTTGATGCAACCCTCCATGCTTTTCTATCCTGTGCAAACCTCTTCATCTCCGAGTAACTACTGCAACCCACATCCTTCTGATTCTGCTTACTGTGATCATCTCTTAGTCTCCCTCTACGATTTTTACCCCCTACGCTTCCCTGCAGTACTAAATTAGTGATTCCTTGATGTCTCAGAATGTGTCCTATCACTGATCCCATCTTCTATTCAGGTTCTGCCACAAATTTCTTTTCCCCCCAATTCTATTCAGTACGTCCTAATTAGTTACGTGATCTACCCATCTATGGCTCTTATTATCAGTTATTAAAGCTGTCATCGGCTGAGAAAGGGGTTCGATATGCAGCAAGAAAAATTTTGGATAATTTGCCTATTAACGTAAAATGTCTGGTAGATAGCAAAGTAAATTTTAAATCTAGTCTAAAATCATTTCTCTCGGGGAACTATTCCTAGCTCATGGACGAATTTCTAGTTAAAAAGTGGTAGCCCGTAAAAATATCAAAAAGTTTGTTTTTAAACAGTTGTGTGAGTAGAAAAAAATAATTCGTTCATTAAAGTTAACACTAATCATGTGTACATACCCTGTAAACTGACTCGTACCACATCATTTCGATACAAGAAATGTTCGAACGCCATATGCAACACGTAACTTACTAGCTAACTACCTCAGTCACACGAAATATCCATGAGGTTCCCAAACTATGGCACTGTGTCGCATGCTGACACAGAGACCCTCTTCGACCTTCTACCTGGTCTGAAGACGAATGTAAGCGTCGCCTCGCTCCATCGTATACGGTTCTGAGAATACTGTGTCAACAACTTGGCGATAGACAGTAATAACAGTTCTGTCTAGAAACGCGTTTTATGCAAGCATGCCACCTGGGATCATTTACGTTCCGCAAGTATATACAAAAATCATATCTTCCTGTTCAAAAAACTGAAAGGCTCCTCACTATCTTTCAACTGGACTGAGTGCATTAAACATTTGACTTCAGTAAGATGCCCTGAAAGTATGCAGTCTAATACAAAATATTGACCGAAAATAATTACTAACGCAATCGGAATACGGTTTAATGGAAATACTCAAGCGTAGGGGATTCTTTCAATGAGCAGTGGGGAAGAAACGGGGGTGTGAACGAGTGTCTTCATGAGTAAGATAGCGATTATGCAAAGTACTGACGTAGCATGACTGATAAGTGTGAATGCGACCTCCCTTACAAGCAGATAATGTGCAATGCGGATTTACAACCTTACACTGCAGGCCTAACGTCCATCCAAAAGCACCATGAAATATATTACAGTTACGTCAAACGCAATCTTGGATAGTATAGGCCCGTAGTCTCTGCAATACTGAAAATGTATGAAAAGAATTTGAATCATTCCTGCTAAAAGCAGTTGCTATTGCTTAACTAATAGCTACACTACAGGCATAATTCAGTGTAAGGTTCGTGATCAACGCAATTACACTCGCAAGGAAGAATAAAAAATAACGTGTGCCACCTAAATATTGTGCTGATTTCATAAATGAGTAGGGAAAAAATAAATCAAAGATGTTTTAATGAAATTCTTGATTATTAATAAGCAAATCAATGACAAATGACAAACAATGAATTTATGTATGAAAACCAGAACAAAAGAAAACCCCAACCACACACCAGAATACTTTAAACGATATTAAATCAATGGGAATTTAACAAAACCAGTACGCTAACCTCACTGATGGACATGTGAAATAACAATACCGTACCACGGTTATTCATTTATTTGGAACCGAGTGATTCCCTAATGAGTTTCTTTGCAGAATGTTTTGTGGTGAAATTGTTGTTCATTTATTTTTTACTCCATGATTTGTTTATTCATGCATTTTATACATTTCAGCAAGCATGTAATGCTTCACTGAATTTGTAAGAGAACTGGGGTAATAATTACTTTATTTTCTACTGACTGCAAAAGTTTAATTTGTCGTTCATCAGGCATGCCAGAATATATCGTGATTTGGATTAAATACGCCGTAGCTAGTACAGAAGTTTTATACACAAGAGGATGTCACTTTATTAATTACAAATATATCAAGAGGAACTACGCTGTGAGGAGAATAACTGTTAAACTAGAGACAGGCCACACACTTACTTAAAATAACTTTGTTTATTTGCGTGAGTTTGATCAAACCGTTTATTCCCGTTAGAATATTTGCCACTGTGGTTCCAATCAACTGTACAATACTGAAAAATTAATAATTTTATTTTCATGAAATTCCATATTTATTATCCTCATACGGAATACAATATGGCGAAGCCCATATTGATCTATAATGGTACCAAAGATGCTCAAGCTAATTGTTACACCTGCAAGCACTTGAATTTCAGTCTCACAGCCAAGTAATTGATTTTTTGCAAATAAAACAGAAAAAATGACGAATATCTTCCCTTAAAAATTTTATGATACGTTAATACCAGACTGAAAGTTTGTTCTTCAGTGAGTCGACAAAAGTCATAGTATACCTCCTAATATCATGTCGGACCACCTTTTGCCCGGTTTAGTGCAGCAGCTAGACGTGATATGGACTCAACCAACCGTTGAAAGTCCCCTGCAGAAATATTGAGCCATGCGGCCCCTACAGTCATCCATAACTGTTGAAATGTTGCCGGAGTGGGATATTCTACACGAACTGACCTCTCGATTCCGTCCCATAACCGTTCGATGGGATACATGTCGGGCGGTCTGGATGTCCAAATCATTTGCTCGAATTGTCCACAATGTTCTGACATAGCGCCTTGTCATCCATAAAAATTCCATCGTTGTTTGGGAACATGAAGTTCATGTACGGCTGGAAATGGTCTCCAAGTAGCTGAACATTACTATTTCCAGTCAATGATCGGTTAAATTGGTCCAAAGGACCCAGCCTATTCTAAGCAAACTCAGCCCAGACCATTATGGAGCCATCACCAGCTAGCTCAGTGCCTTGTTGACAACTTGGGTCCATGTCTTCGTGGGGCCTACAATCAGCCCTTACCAAATGACATAGGGACTCAACTGACCAGGCCATGGTCAGATGAATCGCCTGCTGCCATAGCCCATTAACGCTAAGTTTCGCAGCACTGGCCTAACGTATACATTCTTCGTACATCCCACATTGATTTGTACGGTTATTTCAAGCAGTTTTGCTTGCCTGTTGGCACTGACAATTCTACGCAAACGCCGCTGCTCTCGGTCATTAGGTGAAGGCCGTCGGCCACCACGTTGTCTGTGGTGAGAAGTAATGCCTGGAATTTGGTGTCCTCGGCACACTCTTGACACTGCAGATTTCGAAATATTGAATTCCCTAACGATATCCAAAATGGAATGTTCCATGCGTCTAGCTCCAACTACAGTTCCACGTTCCAGGTCTGTTAATTTCCGCCGTGTGGCTATAATCACCTTTTCACATGAATCACCTGAGTAGAAATGACAGCTCCGCCAAAGCACGGCCTTGTAATACATGTGTATGTCACTATCCCAAGACTTATGCCAACTCACTGTAGAAGTATTACGTCGGTACTTCGATAACGACCAGTACATACAAATAGGTATGTAATTTAATTTCTTGTATATCTTAACAGCATCGTGTACTCGATATAGGTATTTACGTCTAGCAGTCTTACAGTATCGTAAAAACTGTCATACAATAAACATTTGTGCTCCAATATTGTTACCAGGTTCAAAAGTAGAACATTTCTGTTCTAGGAGTATAGCAGCTGATAAGCAACGTGTCATGTATTTCTTGTGAGCACATGAGTAGTAAACTTATCTGATTTATTCCCTTATGCAAATTCACACAATTTAAGGTTACCTGTGAAACAACATTTAACACAGTGACTGCCATGGTATAGTTGGGTTACCGACCCTTGGGGCCATTTACTTTTTTTCAATATCCTGCTTTAGTTTGCTCCAAGTAAACTTGTTAAGTGCAAATAAAGTGAAAATATGACATTTTAGTACCTTTTTTTTAAATTTTTTGTGTGAGTTACATATGATTCACATGGCCCCAAAGTAAAGGTACCAGGTGTGTCTTTTACTATGTCGCTAATAATTTTAGATTTGTACTCCTGTCAGTTTTTAATTCCACATCATTATTTGTGTACAATTCTATTATTGCTTTCCTGCATTGTTGCTATAGTCTTTATTCAGTGTTGTTTGCTCCGTAACAAAGTGATATTGTGGCAGTAGAAAATGTCTCGTAGAAGTTATGAAGATGAGCAAAGGCATGTAAAGCAGCTTTTAGATGAAGTTATGGACATAAGTGATGAAGATTCTGTGTCTTTATTTGGTGATAGCTCAGGCGAATTTTTACCAGAGAAGGCCGGAAGCGAAACCGGAAGTTTTGATGATTTAATCACATCCGTGAAGGTAGGAAGAAGAGTTTTATGTCCACACTCAGTCAAAGAACCAGACTTCACAGCTGTAAAAACCAGGCAACAAAGCACCTCTAACAGTGTTAGTGCCATAACTACTGCAGTTGATTCAGATTCAATTGAAGTAAGTGTAATATCAGAATCAGATTCAGAAAATTCTGAAGATGAAGATGACACACTTAGAACAAATTCTAATGAGATTGTTTGGGTGCCAGTTGCGGGTAAAAATATGAAAAACTTTACATTTATTCATTCCAGTTCTGGTGTAAATGCTTCTGTTGCACTAACTCTCAAAGGCAAGACACCATACGATTTCATCAAATATTTTGTAACTGATGGGATTTTAGAATATGTGACTCAACAAACTAATTTGTACGCAAAACAAGTCTTAGAAAGTGATTCATTAACACATCACGACTGAAAAAGTGGACTGATGTCAGTAAAAATGAAATTGAACGATTTTTAGGATTTTTGTTATGGATGTCATTAAATGTAAAACCGACGATTCCAAATTATTGGTCAAGAAATATGCTCTATCACAACAATGTAAAAAATGTTATGTAACGCAATCGCTTTGAACTGCTTTTACGTATGTAGCATTTTTCCGATAACAACCAGTGCCCACCGGGAAACCGCTTATTAAAAATTCAACCTCGTATTGATAAATTACTGCAGAGATTTCAAAGTGCAGTTGTGCCGGAGAAAGAAGTTTGCATTGACGAAACACTTGGGCCATTTCAAGTAAGACTAAGTTTCATTCAGTATATAAAGGATAAGCACCATAAATCCAGAATTAAATTGTTCAAACTTTGTCTAAAGGGTGACTACACCTAGAACATGAAAGTTTACTGTGGGAAGAATGCGAATCCTGGTGTTCCTCTTCCCACTTCTGTTGTTATGAGCCTTATCAGTGGATTCTAAATGAGGGCAGAATCTTATATACAGACAATTTTTACACGAGTTTTCATCTAGCACATCAGCTTCTTGAATAATCAACACATTTAATTGGTACACTAAGATCAAACAGAAAACTGAATTCTCAAAATGTTGCACAGTCAAAACCTAAGAAGGGGGAACACAAAACAAAGGAAAGTACCACAGGTGTAGTACTATTGGAATGGAAAGATAAGAGGGATGTTCTGATGCTGAGTACTGTATATGGAGAAGAAGAAGGAGAAGTTCAAACCATGAAGGGCACAAAGAAAAAAACAGTAATGATAATTGACTATAATCAGTCAAAGTCATTTATAGATCTTTCTGACCAAATGAAGTCATACTGGCACTGTCTAAGGCAGGGTATAAAATGGTACAGGAAGCTTGCAATTGAATTGTTGACAGGGTCAGCACCGGTAAATGCTCATGCGATTTACCGATACATTAACAACAAGAAGATCTCAATCACAGAATTCAAAAAGGAAGTGACTTTGGGACTACTCCATACAGTAGCTGCCGATGATCCTGAGACATCTCTCACCAAAGCCACCGCGTTACCTGCAGATTGTGCACTTGTGAACATCGGAGTAGCCAGACGTAGGTGTACAGTGTGCTACGAAAAAATTAAAATTTTATTTTGGACGAGAACAAGCTGTCAAGAAATGCAAACAAACTGCATGGAAATGTAAAAATTGTGACTCATATTTTTGCGTTAGAGTGTTTTTTTTTCATAAAGTACAGTTCATACAAGTGTTAGAGAAACAAAGTGGATTGACCCAAATTTTTCAGTTTCATTGTTGTTGCAATTAGAGTTGAAGAATGTAAAAAAACTTTATGTCATTTTCAATCTACTGTGTAAGTAGTACGTCAAACTAAATAATAAATAAATAATAAAAAGAAGAAAAGACCAATACGACTGAACCATATGAGTTGTATTTAACTCACGAATTCAAATGTCAATAACTACTCTTGAGCTCTTGAAAAACGTAGGCCACGAACATGCTTTGTTACTGGGGCCATAACCTACTATAACACCGACTCACAGCACGCTCCTGTGAGTTACAGCTGCACCACGGAGCTTTAAATGGAAAAATGTCCGTGAGTTGTATTTACTTCACGTGGCCCGAAGAGAACACTTCCTGTGAGTTATATTTAACTCACGTGGCAGTCAATGAGTAGTAAACTTATCTAATTTATTCCCTTCTGCAAATTCACACAATTTAAGGTTACCTGTGAAACAACATTTAATTGCACTGATTCTCAATTTAAGTCCCATGGCATATCAGTACCAACATTTGAACGTTGTTGTATTTCAATGTTCAGTTCAGCTGATTGGCAATTATCAAATAATACGTGTCTTTTACACGTCAGGTATTTTGGTAAGGTGCCTGGCTATGTTTGGTATTTTGCCGCCTGATTTATACGAGTAAACAAAAAGGGGTCTTTATTATCGTACAACATAACCCTTCCTTTGCTCGCGCTTACTGCTTACAGTATCAATGACTCATTTTGGCGGGTTCACCTCTCGTCATCTTCAACTCCAGTTCTTCATGTGCAGTGTCCTGACTAAGCTCTTAAGTGTGTATTTTAAGCGGACGAAGGATGTACCATTTATGAATATATCTTAGAATGTAGTAAAATTTCATTTTACTTGATTACAAATGACACTCTGAATCGTTTAAAATATGGTTCTGCAGGCAAAGGAATTTCATACCAGAGCACTACTGTGATGGCGCACTACGAAGATCATTTCTTGCACACTATAAAACTTCTTCAACTTTTCTTTGTTTGCTCGATAGAAAGTCTGGAAAATACTACGCTACAGGCTCTTAGTAGTTTTTAACGAAGAGTACAACAGTTACTCAGGGTAAGGAAATATTTATCACAAACTTATCACCATCGAAGAGAGTGAATAAACTGCATCTGTCACGATAGTAAGAGAAACGGGCTGCATTTTTTGTTCTCAATACCTATAAGCATCAAAATAACACAGGCAAACATCTTAGTGGTGCCCACTGCGAATAAATATGACACTGAACGGATTTTTTTCATCGGAGCTGCTTACGGAGTAAATGCTTGCGGAAAGGACTGAACCACTCGTTAGAAAGGTGCTGTCCCAAAAAGTGTGTAGGAATTCTAGATCTGTTCATGGATGCGAGACGTCAACTGCCTCATCTCCGTAAGCGCTGTGGTTCGAATGGCTCTGAGCATTATGGGACTTAACAGCTGTGGTCATCAGTCCCCTAGAACTTAGAACTACTTAAACCTAACTTACCTAAGAACATCACACACATCCATGCCCGAGGCAGGATTTGAACCTGCGACCGTAGCAGTCGCACGGTTCCGGACTGCGCGCCTAGAACCGCGAGACCACCGCGGCCGGCAAGCGCTGTGGTGATTCTTCAGCGACAGGTATACAAGGGCACACTCAAGCCGACCACAAGCAGTAACTTTGCACACGGCACGGAAAAATTATGTGTGGTTCTACGCTAACACATGCTATGATAATGCTGTTGACGTGTGGCCCCATTGTCAGCGTACCTGATGTGATGCGACGCGTTCAGCTACGTATTCCTGTTCCCGCAACTGAATGTCTTCCTGTCATTCATATCTACAGGATAAGGACAAGGGAACAAGTATAACGGTAGTTCGTAACTTCGAACACTCGGAGTTATACGGAAATGTGCTTAGAAAATAAATCGCTAATCTCAAAAACAGTGGCATGAGCCACTCGCATGCTAAACTACGCGTCTATCCACGGGAGTCATTTGGATGATCACCTGTTCAAGGTCTAAGACAGGAACTACGGTAACTAGAAGAAAGGCGGTCGGTGTGGCCGTGCGGTTCTAGGTGCTTCAGTCTGGAACCGCGTGACCGCTACGGTCGCAGGTTCGAATCCTGCCTCGGGCATGGATGTGTGTGATGTTCTTAGGTTAGTAAGGTTTAAGTAGTTCTAAGTTCTAGGGGACTGATGACCACAGATGTTAAGTCCCATAGTGCTCAGAGCCACTTGAACCATCTGAACTAGAAGAAACAAAATATCGTTATAATAGGACCAAAAACACATATATTTCAATATCATGACTTATTGCTACATTTCCCTCTGCCTGAAATAATTACGCTATCTGAATATAAAACTTTTCCTACTGACCTTATAATATTGCACTCTTATTCAGTCTTCAAAGTGCAGGTGTGGGAAATGGAAATATAGCAATAAGTCACGATATTGAAATGTATGTATTCTTGGTCTTATTGTGTCGCTATTTTGTTTCTTCCCGTTACTGAAATTCCTCTCTAAGAGATTTTGAATAGGTGATCATTCATACATCTCCCATGGTAAGACGCGTCATTTTGCTTGCGAGTGGCTTATGACACTGCTTTTTGAATGGGCGATTTATGTTATAAGCACATTTTCGTGCAGTTCTGAGCTTTAGAAGTCACGCAGCTCACTTGTTTAAAAATCACCTACAGGAAAACCTTGTAAAACTGCACGTTCATTGACATCAGAAAAATACACATAAATGTGGGCGCCACTTTTCACAGTCTGTAGCCACCTTTTGCTTTAAATCTGATTGTTGACAGATAATATTTTGGAAATAATAAATATTTTCGTTCCGACATACAGAGTTCACAGTAGTTGCGTAACGCGAAGTTCGTGTTCACGAGCGTGCACCTGATTATCGTGATGTGCATGAATGCAGTCTCCACGACACGATAAGGAAGTGAATGTTCACCAACTATTGGAATATTCGCATGTAATGGGCAATTTCACTTATATTGACATTTCTTAAGAAGGTTCCAAATGGTTCAAATGGCTCTGAGCACTATAGGACTTAACTTCTGAGGTCATCAGTCCCCTAGAACTTAGAACTACTCAAACCTAACTAACCTAAGGACATCACACACATCCATGCCCGAGGCAGGATTCGAACCTGCGGTCGTAGCGGTAGCGCGGTTCCAGAACGTAGCGCCTAGAACCGCTCGGCCACCCCGGCAGGCTCTTAAGAAGGTACCAATATGTGCGTGATCAGGTCACCCGAAACAGTCTCGGAGAAGGTAATTATCTCCACGCCACGACACAAAAAAAAGTGGTCCAAATACCTCTGAGCACTATGGGACTTAACATCTGAGGTCATTAGTCCCCTAGAACTTAGAACTACTTAAACCTAACTAACCTAAGGACATCACACACATCCATGGCCGAGGCAGGATTCGAACCTGCGACCGCAGCGTCGCGTGGTTCCAGAACCGCTCTGCCACAACGGCCGGCACGACACACGTTTTCGAAATTTAGTAATACTTATATAACTGTTCACGCATTTATTCCAGTAGGAGCACACTTGAGGAGGTGACACGCAAAGGCGAACAAGTCCACAATTTATAACAAAAGAGACATTAAGTGGAACGGTACATACGGGCTAAGCAGAATCTAAATACATCACGCAGTATAAGCGCTTTTGAACTTGGTCCTTGATACAAGTCTGTGAAGATACATGTTTCTGAGCACACACGAACCTGCATACATATACATCTCGTCAAATAGGAACTAGTCCATTACCACTAATAGGAGACGCTGATTCCAGCCATGTGATTTCCACTCCAGTCACGGCCGGACCTTACCAACCAGAGCAGCTGTTAGCATCAGTTTGTGCTTCTGTGCTTCCTCGTAATACTATTGCATAGTACTAATATTAATAATTATTTCTACGGGGTCACAGTTACCTACCTGCTGACCGCGTTTTCGGTCGAGTAGTGAAACTTCTATGTAAAAGGCCAACAATTGAAAAAAAAAAAAAAAAAAAAAGAATATAATAAGGTTCACCAGTCAGTGTGTGAAATAAGAAACCTTGGCGATGACTATGATAACTGAAATGAAACGAATTAGTATATACAAATATGAAACTGTGGGAAACGTTCATACTGATATGGAGGCAACTGCATTCTATAGGTCCCAACAAGGTAGAGAAGAGCGGAAGTCTTTTCTGAAACGCATTTAGACCATTACGAAACTTCTCTCTTAACCACGAGCTGAAGTACTTCTCGGACATTCAATCTCAGATGACAGAAAGCAAGATGTTGATGGTTTACTGAAAACTATTTTCGGAGAAGACTGGCGGAATCAAGAGTACTTAAGTTGATATACATAATTCATTGACGATACACCGATCTACATCTACATCTACGTGATTTCTCTGCTATTCACAATAAAGTGCCTGGCAGAGGGTTCAATGAACCACCTTCAAGCTGTCTCTCTACCGGAACGGAGTGGAACACTCTCGAACGACACGCGGGAAAACGAGCACTTACATTTTTTCTCTGATTTCTCTTCTTTTATCGTGATGATCATTTCTCCCTATGTAGGTGGGTGCCAACAGAATGTTTTCGCAATCGGAGGAGAAAACTGGTGATTGAAATTTCATGAGAAGACCCCGTCGCAACGAAAAACGCCTTTGTTTTAATGATTGCCACTCCAATTCACGTATCATGTCTGTGACACTATCTCCCCTATTTCGCGCTAACACAAAACGAGCTGCCCCTCTTTGTACTTTTTCTGTCATTCGCCAGTCCCACTTGATTCGTATCCCACACCGCACAGCAATACTCCAGAATAGGGCGGACAAGCGTGGTGCAAGCAGTCTCTTTAGTAGACCTGTTGCACCTTCTAAGTGTTCTGACAAAGAATCGCAGTCTTTGGTTTGCTCTGCCCACAATATTATCTATGTGATCGATCCAATTTAGGTTATTTGTAATTGTAATCCCTAAATACTTAGTTGAATTTACAGCCTTCAGATTTGTGTGACTTATCGCGTAATCGAAATTTTGCTGATTTCTTTTAGTACTCAAGTACTGTATTTCTTCAATACAGACGTAGAGAAAATTGCTTGTGATTGTTTAGAAGATTATTCTGATTTATGTGTTTAAGAGTGAAAGTTACCTCAAAGAATCTTTCTAATAATAGGTAATGCCATTTTTACATCATCCTATTCTGTCTGTAAAGGCATTTGCATTGCAGTATGTTATTTTCGCTCGTATGCATGCCTGAAATTAGTTTTAAGTTGATCGGGAAAAACTACGTTTAGTGGACATGTTCTTGTTTCCATGTCACCTCCAGTCATCTGGTGTCTCAATACATCGTCGTTTAGCATGATTGCGACGGTCTGCACAGCGAGTCTCTTGCTCATGACGAGTTGGCGGTTAATACTTCCGGTTGCGAGTATGTCTTAACCCTCACTACATCATATCCGTAAATTCTGTGTACAACGCTCACATCCGGGTTACCAGAGAGAACACTGTATCTATACGGGAAATGTTTCCAGCATCAACACTTTTCCAAAGGTCGCCATCTCTATGCTCCCCGCCAGTGTTCGAAGTTTTCACGTTTGGATAGTGATTTGTTGTTCACTACAACACGTCTGCCACAACTGTTAGCACTCTCAAATGGCTCTGAGCACCATGGGACTTAACATCTCAGGTCATCAGTCCTTTATACTTAGAATTACTTAAACCTACGGAAATCACACACATCCATGCCCGAGGCAGGATTCGAACCTGCGACCGAAGCAGTAGCATGGTTCCGGACTGAAGATCCTAGAACCGCTTGGTCACAGCGGCCGGCGTTATCACTCTCAAAATTAGTCATTTGCCTGATTATATCATCACTGTCTTTGTATTTCACAGTAATATACCTCGCCTGGTTTCTCGTGGCAGAAAGCTGCTTTATCGATTGTTGTTCTTGTGTTTGCTTCTGTTTCAAGAGGACACCTAGTTCGTCTTTGACTTTTGTGAATTGAATTAAATGTTATTTTCCACTCTGAAAGTGTTTCTATTACTTTTGTGAGGCTGCAGCAGTCATGTGCGACTATAAATCCCTTCTAATGTGAGCTCATGGCTGTAGAAATTAAGTTTAATTTACATTGGTACAATGATACATTTGTTCGCAGAGCATTCAGTTGGAACAAACCGGAAAGATGATTCGCGCACGTCTCAACTTTCTGAATTGTGCTAGCAAATATCCTGTTCCACCTCTTGAAGTATGTGGCGAAGGACGCGAAAAATCAAGTAAAAATAGTGATTGTACAAGACAATTACATTTGCTTACACTTTCCTCTTTTCAATCTCTTTCCCCGTACTTACCTTATCAGTATACTACAACTTCTTGGAAGTATTGCGATCATTTCTTAGAAAGAGGTAAAGTAATGGTCACGGAATGGTGTGAACTAAGGCTACTTCCTTGTTGTAGTTTGCGATAAGACGTAAATCAGCGACGACAAATTTCCGAAGAAGCTAGTTTACACACAAACCTTTCGTTTCCAAGGTAGGGCTTATCTTTCAACAGGAAAGCAGTTCACTTCTAACGACACTTAGAAATATGTATTTTTTATCATCTCTGTTAAAACTAATTACCTGTTAGCCTTTGGAGTCGTAATGATCGTAAAAATGGAAAGGGGTCACTAAAATTGCGTTTGAAGTTTCTAGAATTTTTGCATCGTGATACAAGGCAGTGCGAACTATTTGTCTTTTCACAAGTATATAAGTGACAAACGCAAAAGGATGTGAATTTTCGATCTTGATATGCCCATATGGAATGGTATGTTTGCCGGCAGGTTTTCAGTTCATTTAATGTAAGACAAGCTTATCATTCCCCGTATTTTATCCTCTGTGTTAAAAAATATAATAAGTTTACAGTTGATCAAGCACTCCACTTTTAAATAACATGGGAAACATATTTCCCTTCTATGAATTCATTTTAAATTATGTTGTTGCTGTCTCCAGTCCAAAGCTTGGTTTCATATACTTTTCCATGCTACTCTCTCCTGTGCAAGCCTCTTAATCTCCGTACAATTACTGAGACTTATATCTTTCTGAATCGGCTTATTGTGGTCATCGCTGGGTCTCCTACGATTTTTACCACCCACTTTCCCTTCAATACTAAATTGTGATCCCTTGATGTCCCAGAAAGAGTGCTATCAACCGATCTCTTCTTCTAGTCAGGTTGTGCCACAATTTTATTCATTACCTCTTCATTAGTTATGTGATCTACCCATCTAAACTTCAGCATTCTTCCTTATCACAACATTTCAAAATCTTCTATTCTGTGCGTGTCTAAACTGTTTATTGTCTTTGTTTCACTTCTATACATAGCTACACTCCATACAAATACTTTCAGAAAATACCTCCTGACACATAAATCTATTCTCAATATTAACAAATTTCTCTACTTCAGAAACGCTTTTCTTGTCATTGCCAGTCTGTATCTTATATCCTCCCTCCTTCACCTATAATCAGTAATTTTCCTAGCCAAATAGCAAAGCTCATTTCATTTTTTTTTTTTGTTTTTTTGTTGATGATCGTTTTATTTTCACCTCTCAGGGCACTGTCCATTCCGTTCAACTGCTCTTCCAAGTCCTTTGCAGTCTCTCACAGAATTACAATGTCACGGGAAAACCTTGAAGTTTTCAGTTCTCTCTGTACCTTAATTCCTTCTCTAAATTTTTCTTTGGTTTCCTCTACTGCTTTCTCAATATACAGACTGAATAATATTAGGGATAGGCTACAACACTTCCTCACTCCCTTCTCAGTCACTGCTTTCATTTCATGCCCTTCGGCTCTTACAACTGCCATCTGCTTTTTATAGAAGTAAATAAATAGCATTTCGCTACCTGTATTTTACCCTTGCTACATCCAAAATTTCAAAGACAGTATTTCAGTTAACATTGTCAAACGCTTCCTCTGAGTTTACAAATGCTATAAACGTAGGTTTGCCTTTCCTTAACGTATCTTCTAAGATAAGCTGTCGGGCAGTATTGCCTCGCTTGTGTCTACATTTCTTCGGAATCCAAACTGGTCTTCCGTGAGGGCAGCTTTTACCAGTTTTTCCATCCTTCTGTAGAGAACTCGTGTTAGTATTTTTCAATTGTCAGCACCTTCTTTCTTTGTAATTTGAGTTATTACGTTATTCTTGAAGTCTGAAGGCTTTTTACCTGTCTTATGTGTCTTACACACCAGATGGAAGAGTTTTGTCACATCTCCCAAGGCTGTCAGCGCTTCGTGAAGTTCTTCTAGCAGTATCATTTCTCCCCTCTTCTCTTCATCTACGTCTTCTTCCAGTTCTATAACATTGTCTCAATATTCATCTCCCTTGTATAGACCCCCATATACCCCTTCCACCTTTCAACTTTCCCTTCTTTGCTTAGGACAGGTTTTCCATTTGAGCTCTAGATATTCATACAGCTGTTTCTGTTTTCTGCATAGACCTCTTTAATTTTCTTGTAGGCAGTATCTATCTTTCCGCTAGTAAAATATGTCTCTAAATTCTTACATCTGTCCTCTAGCCATTCCTGCTTAGCCATATTGCACTTCCTGTCAATCTCAGTCTTTAGATGTTTGTATTCCCATTCGCCTGTTCCATTTGCTGTAATTTTGTATATTCTCCTTTCATCAGTTAAATTCAGTGTATCCTGCGTTATCCAAGGATTTCTACTAGGCCTTGCCTTTATACCTATTTGATCCTCATCGGCCTTCACTATTTCATCTCTCAGAGCTATCCGCTCGTCTTCTACCTACCCTGCTCTAGTCAATTGTTGTCCAATGCTCCCTCTAGAACTCGCGACAACCTCTGGTTCTTACAAATTATCCAGGTCCCATCTCCTTAATTTCTTACCTTTTTGCAGTTTCATTATTTTCAATCTACAGTTTATAACCAATAAATTGTGGTCAGAATCCACACCTGCCCTGCAAATGACTTTCTTATTAAAATCTGGTTCCGAAATCTCAGTCCCATCATTATATAATCAGTCTGAAACCATCCAGTGTCTCCAGGTCCCTTCCACGTATACAGCCTTCTTTCATGATTCTTAAACCAAATGTAAGGGATGATTATTTCATGCCCTGTGCAAAGTTCTATTTGGCGCCTTCCTCTTTCGTTCCTTTCTCCCAGTCCATATCCACCTACAATTTTTCCTTATCTGTTCAAATGGTTCAAATGGCTCTGAGCACTATGGGACTTAAGATCTATGGTCATGAGTCCCCTAGAACTTAGAACTACTTAAACCTAACTAACCTAAGGACAGCACACAACACCCAGTCATCACGAGGCAGAGAAAATTCCTGACCCGCCGGGAATCGAACCCGGGAACCCGGGCGTGGGAAGCGAGAACGCTACCGCACGACCACGAGCTGCGGACTCCTTATCTGTCTTTTCCTACTATCGAATTCCAGTAACCCATCACAATGCAGTTTTCGTTTCCCTTAACTTATGAATAGTATCTTTTATTTCATCATACATTTCCTCAGTCTCTTCATCTGCAGCACTAGTTGGCATATAAACTTGTAGTACTCTGGTGGGTGTAAGGTTAGTGTCTATCTTGGCTACGATAATGTGTTCACTATGCTGTTCATAAGATCTTACCCGCTTTCTTATTTTCTTATTCATTATTAAACCTACTCCAATTGTAGTCTTTATTTATATCCCTGTATTCACCTGAAGAGAAGTTCTATTCCTCCTGCCACAGAACTTCATTAATTCCCACTGTATTTAACTTGTCCATTTCGCTTTATAAATTTTCTAGTCTACCTGCGCTATTGAGGGATCTAACATTCCACGCACCGATGCGTAGAACGCCAGTTTTGTTTCTCCTGGTGACGACATCCTGATGAATAACCCCGCTCGGATAACCGAATGGGGGACTATTTTACCTGCGGTATATTCTACGCAAGAGGATGCCACCATCATTTTACCATACAGTAGAGCGGCATGCCCTCGGGAAAAGTTACGGCTGTAGTTTTCCTTGCTTTCAGCCTTTCGCAGAACCAGCACGGCAAGTCCGCTTTTGTTGATGTTACAAGGTCAGATCTGTCAATTATCCAGACTGTTGCCCCTGCAACTACTGTAGAAGCTGCTGCTCCTCTGCAAGAACCACACGTTTGTCTGGCTTCTCAACAAATACCCCTCCGACATGGTACGGCTGTCTGTACCGCTTAGGCACGCAAGCCACCCCACCAACGACAAGGACCGTGGTTCATGAGGGCAGGGGCTGGGGGATGGGGGGCGGAGAAAAGGGGGGGAGTGGAAATAGTAAACATGTTGTGAGTAATGGCTGCTTTCTCATTTTGAACGTATGTGAGTGAACGGTCATACAAAAACCACTATTTTTCATGACAGTCGCCGAAATTTATCTTCCAATATAGTAAAAAAGTGTTATTAAATGATGCAGATTGCTATCTGATATACTGTCCGCTCAACCACAACTTCATGAAAGCCCCATCAAGCGATGAAATTTATGAAATGCCCCGACCGGTATTGATTTAAAGTCCGTTGTAATATTTCTGCGTCGCGCAGGTTTTTCAGACATCCTGAAATTGCTGACATAGCGTTCGGGCTTTTGGTATTCTACATTAAAAAATAAGTGTTAGGTGAGTTTACATGTTAATGTTGTTAGCACTTTCATTCAGTGGACCATTATCAGGCATTTAAGCTAGCGACGACGAGGGCTTCAAAGTAATACCGAATGCTAATCGACCTATATGTGACTGATACCAATCGGTATTAGTACGAAGAGCGCGCCGCCATAGTCTTAGATACCTGATGATATTCTACTGACCGAAAGTGCTAACAAAATTAACACAAAAACACGAATACGACAGTATTTTATAGGAAAGATATAATAATCGCTGTAGTTCCATGAACATTATATCTAAAATTATGGATTGCAAATGTAATGTATTAATAATTAATTATTAGAATGACATATTTACAATTTCTACAAGCTACAGAGTATCAAATTTTATTTATTTATTTATTTATTTATTTATTGTTCCGTGGGACCACATTTAGGAGAAGTCTCCATGGTCATGGAACGAGTCAATACATGAAATTATAACACGATTGTAGAAACAGATAAAATGAAATATAAGAAACATATTCAGGCGACAAGTCGTTAGTTTAAATAAAGAAAATCAAGAATGTAACACTGGAATTTGCTTAATTTTTTAGCTCTTCCAGGAGCTCCTCGACAGAATAGAAGGAGTGAGCCATGAGGAAACTCTTCAGTTTAGACTTAAAAGTGTTTGGGCTACTGCTAAGATTTTTGAGTTCTTGTGGTAGCTTATTGAAAATGGATGCAGCAGAATACTGCACTCCTTTCTGCACAAGAGTCAAGGAAGTGCATTCCACATGCAGATTTGATTTCTGCCTAGTATTAACTGAGTGAAAGCTGCTAACTCTTGGGAATAAGCTAATATTGCTAACAACAAACGACATTAAAGAAAATACATACTGTGAGGGCAATGTCAAAATTCCCAGACTATTGAATAGGGGTCGACAAGAGGTTTTCGAACTTACACCATACATAGCTCGAACAGCCCGTTTTTGAGCCAAAAATACCCTTTCTGAATCACAAGAATTACCCCAAAAAATAATACCATATGACATAAGCATATGAAAATATGCGAAGTATACTACTTTTCGTGTTGAAATGTCACTTATTTCAGATACTGTTCTAATGGTAAATAAAGCGGCATTTAGTTTCTGAACAAGATCCTGAACATGGGCTTTCCACAACAGCTTACTATCTATCCGTACGCCTAGGAACTTGAACTGTTCCGTCTCGCTTATAACATGCCCATTCTGTCTGATTAAAATGTCAGTTCTTGTTGAATTGTGGGTTAGAAACTGTAAAAACTGAGTCTTACTGTGATTTAGCATCAAATTATTTTCCACAAGCCACGAACTTATATCATGAACTACATTATTTGATAATGTTTCAATATTACACACAAGATCCTTCACTACCAAGGTGGTGTCATCAGCAAACAGAAATATTTTTGAATCACCTATAATACTAGAAGGCATATCATTTACATAAATAAGGAACAGCAGTGGCCCCAGCACCGACTCTTGGGGAACGCCCCATTTAACAGTGCCCCATTGGGACTGAACATCATTACCACTCTCAATATTGCGGAGGATTACCTTCTGCTTTCTGTTCTTAAAGTAGGAGGCGAACCAATTGTAAGCTACTCCCCTTACTCCATAATGTTCCAACTTCTGCAGTAATATTTTGTGGTCAACACAGTCAAAAGCCTTCGTTAAATCAAAGAAAACACCTAACGTTCGCAACCTTTTATTTAATCCGTCCAAAACCTCACAGAGAAAAGAGACTATAGCATTTTCAGTTGTTAAGCCATTTCTAAAACCAAACTGTACATTTGACAGCAAATTATGTGAATTTAAATGCTGCAGTAACCTTGTATATTGAATTCTGATTTGCAGTGAAGCACTGGCATTCTATTAGTCAGTGGTGGTGTTCAGAATTTTCAGTGTGGATATTTGGCCAGCATGTTACCAGAAGTGGTGGTGTGCTGTTCCTAAATTAGCTTTTTCATAAATGTCCTCTTTTAAATACCAGAGCTGTAAATCACGAAATGAGTGTGGAGGATACTTAATGGTGATCCGTCTTTGTAGAGTCGTGTGCCGGCCAAAGTGGCCGAGCGGTTCTAGGCGCTACAGTTTGGAACCGCGCGACCGCTACGGTCGCAGGTTCGAATCCTGCCTCGGGCATGGATGTGTGTGATGTCCTTAGGTTAGTTAGGTTTAAGTAGTTCTAAGTTCTAGGGGACTCATGACCACAGCAGTTAAGTCCCATAGTGCTCAGAGCCATTTGAACCTTTTTTTTTTTTTTTTTTTTTTTTTTTTTTTTGTAGAGTCGTGTAAACGCGGTAAATTTGTTGGCGTTTACCGGCAGGAATATGTCAATCACCTTTTAACTCTTATTACACTTCAAAATGTTTCTGTAATAACACAAACAAAACAATAAACTTAGTATTTATCTTAATTTTCTTTGCTGCCTCTTGCTCCGTTGCCCAGTGGCGTGACTTTCATAGGGCACTTTTGCCGTCTATGATTCTGGTTGTTTGGTTGTGTTTGTGGGTTGGTTGGGTTGAGTTGTTAGGGGAAGGAGACCAGACAGCGAGGTCATCGGTCTCATCGGATTAGGGAAGGACGGAGAAGGAAGTCGGCCGTGCCCTTTGAAAGGAACCATCCCGGCCTTTGCCTGGAGTGATTTAGGGAAATCACGGAAAACCTAAATCAGGATGGCCGGACGCGGGATTGAACCGTCGTCCTCCCGAATGCGAGGTTGTGTTTGTGCTCTGTAATATTATTAGGGGAATCGCAATAGTTATTCATCACAACAATGGTTTTTACACAATTTTTCACTACCGTTGCTGATACTTTACTTTTGTTTACAGTTTAGTTCCCAACAGTCTCATTAGAATTCCTCGGTCTTGTTTCGAAGTTCACTTCTTAAGTAGGTGGGCAAGGACGTGAAAAGTGAAGTAAAAATAGAAATTGTACAAGAAAATTACGGTGCTATTACTTTGTATATAGCGGGTGGTTATAATTAAACTGACGGTGTTTCGAGTGCTTCAGAGCGGGCTGTATACATTACAGGACGCTCGTAGATATGTTCATTAACCGGTGAGCTCTCCGAGGATGCTGAAAAAATAGTAGTTCCACTTTCTGCGGTGCTGTAAGCATTCAGAAATTGAAATGTTTCTTGTTTTGGCGCCTGTATGCTGTTTGTTGTTTGGCGGCGCGTCTTGATTTTTTTGTGAAGTGGATGTTGGTGTAAAGGATTAAGACTGTTGAAGTTTTCAGTGCGAAATGCCATAGTTATTAAGAAAAAAAGACCTTGCACTGCTGGTAAAGTTGTTTTATTAGAAGGGTAGCAATAAAAGCGCTGCAGTAAGGAAATATCGCATACAGAAACAGCTGTTAAGAGGACCCAAGTCAATAAATGGGTTAAAGGATATGATGAGAAATTTTAAGAAACAGGTGAAGTAGCTGGTGCAGTGGAGAGAGGGAGGCGGCCCACTCCCATGTCAGTTGTTGGTGAAGTTGTTGTAGCTATAACCCTCTGGCCAACAGCTGAAAAGACTTTGCGGCGCCTTCACACTGGTAGCCCTACAAGATTCAGAACATGCACCATGCAACGCCGTGACATTGCCATTCGTTTCTTGACACTCGTGGAAACGGATGACATATAGCCCAAGAACATTCTTTGGACGGACGAAGCACCGTGCCGTGAATGTACAGACCTGTCGCATATGAGGTTCTACTCCGTTACATGTTGTGCAGGAATATCCACTGCACTCAATTTATGTGACTCTTTCATTCTCGGTCCGTTTTTCTCGGAGAAGATGACACCTTGCGGACCTGATCTGCACGTTATAAGATCCCCCTTGAGCAACTCGTGATTCCAGCTTTGCAAGAACACAACTATGTTCACACCACTATTTTCATGCAAGATAGGCGGCACCACATATCGCTTGTCAGGTGAAAATTTTGCTTCGAGAAATCTTCGGTAACCAACGTATCATCTCTAGGCAATTTAAAGATGTGTGGCCTTCCAGATTACCAGACCTAAATCCATGTGACTTCTGGTTGAGAGAATACCTAAAAGATCGTGTCTGTCCTGACCTGAAGGGTAGCATATGATAACATATCGCTCTGATTACACTGAATATGCTGTAAGCAACAGTCGAACACGTAGTGTCACTGGTGCAACATGTTGTTGAATCGCGAAAACATACTGAACACATGTTGTAACTTGCGACCATAGCCCAATAATCGTGACGGAACGACCGTTATCATGAGTTTGATCGGTCCTTCCCTTTTCCTACAACCACACCACATTTTGAGTGCTTACAGCACGACGTTTTCGCCTGGTAGCATAAAGTGAAACTATCATTTTTTTTCAGCATACTCCACAAGCACACCGATTAATGGATACAGTTATGATGTTTCAACGTCCTGCGATGTATACAGCCTACACTGCAGCGGTCGGAACACCGTCAATTTAATATAACCTATGTATATTTGTTGATGTTTTCCTGTTTTCGCTGTCCTTTTCCCCGTTTTTTTCCATTATTTTCATTTTACTTTTTTATTTCGTTAGACAATAGTAAAAAATGAGAGCCTTTAAATAATAAAAGGAAACGGTGAAGGGAAACTTCGTGATCTGCGTACACAGATTTATCACTGACGATCATCTAAACAATAATCATAAAAACGAAGACGACATACTATAATATTTTCTTCTGTCTGTCTGTATTCATTTTGATAGTAAGGAACCGCCATCATGGAGAGCGCGTGTTGGTTTTTTCTAAGAATCAAATAGAAAACATCGCTTAGTTGGAAACAGCAGTGCTTAGAATGAAGTAGCTTTTACGATAGATCAAGCAGAAAATCTACCTGACATCTTAGAAAGATGATTTATAAATATATTTCTAGCTCCCAGACTCCAACATGGTATGTAAAAACTAAAGAAGAACTGTAAAAACGCTATAGCGTTTTGTATAAAATGAGACCGCTATGCAATAAATACGCGTGTAAAACAAAAACGAAACTTGTTCACCTCACTGTTCGTTACTGACTTAGTGGGGCACACAGAGTTAATCGCGAATCAGATTCCTGTTATTTCTCTGAGTATGTGCTGCTCGTCGCACAGCTTTTTCTAATTGCCACGCCCTTCTACCGTTTGCACTCAGCAGGCAATTATCTGCGCTCCTGTTTGTATTGGCAATTTGGCCTTCCACAAACACAGACGAAATCGTATTACCGGCTTTTATTGGTAGAATCGTGAAGCTTGGAACAAATCAAGTAGAGATGGATACAGATCGAAAACGAGCAACGGTCACGTGACAAGTTGTCTGCTACGCTACGAGACAGGCTACAGTTTTCATACACTGCTATCTAGTAAGTACGTATGAGTGCCAGACCACCAACGAGCAAGCACTAAATACATATGGACACTGGAACGGAAGAGAAAGAATGTCAGGAGCAGTAATCAGTACGTTTACTTCGCCTTGTTACATTAAGAGATGGAAATCTTCGCTGAAATTAATAGTAACGAAAGGTCTGATTTCACGCGGTATTATGATTCGGAATTGTTTTTCATGATTTGTCGCCACAGCCCGGTTCAGGAAACGCATACGCTAGGGCGCATTGCTAGAACATCAGCATTTGTGTACTCATAATTTGTTTATCACCGTCATATGTGATGTTTACCCTCTTCTGACAATTGAAAACCATGCTGGCTACTACAGACAAGCAAAGGTTAGCTGTAGTTTTATTATAAAATCCCAGCTGTTGGTCGATTTCTAGCGCAATGTATTGTCGACGTACTTTAAAATGCATTCTACAGTAAATGCATTCTACAGTAACGATAATCTACATCTACATGGATACTCTGCACGCCTATATCTTTCCGTACGAGCTCTAATTTCCCTTATTTTATCTTGGTGATCGTTACTCCCTATGTAAGTCGGTGTCAACAAAATATTCGAAGGAGAAAGTTGGTGATTGGAATTTCGTGAGAAGATTCCGTCGCAACGAAAAACGCCTTTCTTTTAATGATGTCCATCCCAAATCCTGTATCATTTCTGTGATACTCTCTCCCATATTTCGCGCTAATACAAAACGTGCTGCCTTTCTTTGAACTTTTTCGATGTACTCAGTCAGTCCTATCTGGTAAGGATCCAACACCGCGCAACAGTATTCTAAAAGAGAACGGACAAGCGTAGTGCAGGCAGTCTCCTTAGAAGGTCTGTTACATTTTCTAAGTGTCCTGCCAATAAAACGCAGTCTTTGGTTAGCCTTCCACAACATTTTCTATGTGTTCCTTCCAATTTAAATTGTTCGTGACTGTAATACCTAGATATTTAGTTGAATTTACGGCTTTTAGATTAGACTGATTTATCGTGTAACCGAAGTTTAACGCGTTCCTTTTAGCACTCATGTGGATGACCTCACACTTTTCGTTATTTAAGGTCAACTGCCACTTTTCGCACCATTCCGTTATTTCTTCTAAACCGTTTTGCAGCTTGTTTTGATCTTCTGATGACTTTATTAGTCGATAAACAACAGCGTCATCTGCAAACAACCGAAGACGGCTGCTCGATTGTCTCCCAAATCGTTTATATAGATAAGGAACAGCAAAGGGCCTATAACACTACCTTGAGGAACGCCAGAAATCACTTCTGTTTTACTCGATGACTTTCCGTCAGTTACAACGAACTGTGACCTCTCTGACAGGAAATCACAAAAAAATGGTTCAAATGGCTCTGAGCACTATGGGACTCAACTGCTGTGGTCATCAGTCCCCTAGAACTTAGAACTACTTAAACCTAACTAACGTAAGGACATCACACACATCCATGCCCGAGGCAGGATTCGAACCTGCTACCGTAGCGGTCTCGCGGTTCCAGACTGTAGCGCCTAGAACCGCACGGCCACTCCAGGAAATCACAGTTCCAGTCACATAGCTGAGCCGATATTCCATAAGCACGCAATTTCACCACGAGCCGCTTGTGTGGCCCAGTGCCAAAAGCCCTCCGGAAATCCAGATATGCGGAATCGATCTGAAATCCCTTGTCAATAGCACTCAGCACTTCATGTTAATAAATAGCTAGTTGTGTTTCACAAGAACGATGTTTTCATAATAAAAAACTGTTTAAAGATACAGCTCCTACCTCTAAAGGGTTCTCGTACTAGCCGATGCTGTTACATCCAAAGCAACCACAGCTCAATTAGTAGGCTTAACCGCATAGTCTGTCACTGGTTCCCTGACATGCGTATGTACCTGAAGTACATTTATCGGGTAATCCATATAAAGGAGTTCTGCTGTTGTTGCTTTTGTTGTGATCTTCACCCAAAGATTTGTTTGATGCAGCTCTCCATGCTGCTCTCTCCTGTGCAAGCCACGTCGTTTCCGAGTAACTGCTGCAACCTACATTCTTCTGAATCTGATTAGTGTATTTATCTCTTGGTCTCCGTCTACGATTTTTACCCTCCACACTACCCTCCAATACTAAATTGGTGATCCCTTGATGCCTCATAACATGTCCTGCTAAACGATCACTACTTCTAGTCAAGCTGTGCCACAAACTCCTCTTTTCCCCAATTCTATTCAGTACCTCCTCATTAGTTATGTGATCTACCCATCTAATCTTCAGCATTCTTTTGTAACACCACATTTCAAATTCTTCTATTCTTTTCTTGCCTAAACTCTTTTTCGTCTATGTTCCACTTCCGTACATGGCTACACTCCATACAAATACTTTCAAAAAGGTTTTCCTGACGTTTGAATCTATACTCGATGCTAACAAATCTCTCTTCTTCAGACACGCTTTTCTTGCCATTGACAGTCTCAATTATATATTCTCCCTACTTCGACCATCATGAGTGATATTGTTGCATAAACAGCAAAACTCATCTACTACTTTAAGTTTCTCATTTCCTAATCTAATTTCCTCAGCATCACCTTATTTAATTCGATTACATTCCATTATCCTCGTTTTGCTTTTGTTTCTACATCTACATATATACTCCGCTAGCCACCAAGCGGAGGGCACAATTCGCGCCGAAGTCATATCCCCCCCCCTATTCCACTCACGCGGATCGCGCGAGGGAAAAACGACTGTCTGAACGCCTCAGTACAAGCTCTTATTTCCCTTATCTTTGAATGGTGATCATTGCGCGATTTGAAAGTTGGTGGTAATAATATATGCTCTACATCCTCGGTGTAGATCGAATTTCGGAATTTAGTGAGCAGCCCTTTCTGTTTAGCGCGCCGTCTATCTGCAAGTGTGTCCCACTTCAAACTTTCTGTGAGATTTGTAGCGCTCTCGCGATGGCTAAATGAACCAGTCAATAATCTTGCCGCTCTTCTTTGTACCTTCTCAATCTCTTGAATCAGACCCAACTGGTAACTAACGTATTGTAAGCTATTTCCTTTGCTGAAGGACTGCATCGCTTCAGGATTCTACCGATAAACCGCAATTTAGAGTTCGCCTTACCTGTTACTTGTGTAGTCTGATCATTCCATTTGAGATCATTTCGAATAGTCATACCTATATACTTGACGGACGTTAGCGCTTCCAGAGACTGGGCATTTATTTTGTACTCGTACATTAATGGGAATTTTCGCCTTGATATATGCAGTAGGTTACACTTACTAATATTGAGAGATAACTGCCAGTCATTACACCACGCATTTATTTTCTGCAAATCCTCATTGATTTGTTCACAACTTTCGCGTGATGCTACCTTCCTGTAGACTACAGCATCATCGGCAGACAGTCTAAGGCCCCTGTCAGTACCATCAACCAGATCGTTTATGTTGACGTTCATCTTATATCCTCCTTTCAAGACCCTATATATTCTGTTCAACTGCTCTTCCAAGTCCTTTGCTGTCTCTAACAGAATTACAATGACATCGGCAAACCTCAAAGTTTTTATTTCTTCTCCCTGGATTTTAATTCCTACTCCAAATTTTTCTTTTGTTCCCTTCTACAACATTAAATTTACCTCATAACCTAGTTTATTTCTTGCATCCCATTTGTAAATTTAATATTATTTCTGCACATACTCGTTTTTATTTCTGCACATACTCGTTATTAAAGTACGATTTTCTGATCAAATATTACATATCTGAGCACAATTTTCCGGTTCAGCGTAACTGGTAAAACAATGTATTAACCTGAAACAACCTAGAAGAGACACTGAGCTACTCCCGCTGCGTTAGGCTCCATCTCTATCTAAGGCTATTTTCATAAACAAGTTTAACAAATTAGAGCATAAACGAATTTTCATCTACTGACAACTTGAGGCATACAAGAAAAATCTACATTATGAACATAAACACAAGTCTACACTCTCAATGCATTCATTAAAATCATCAACACTAGATATCTAACACGACGCACACACAAGCAGCCCAATGGCGTCCAGTTCTAAAATCTTCACCAGCCAAGGAGGCACACCGAAAATACGGCACACAAGTTGTAAGTACAGTCAGAATCAGAGTTTTAGATACTTTCAGAGCCTACTCTACACTTTATCTCAAGTGAAACCACTACCATCAGATCCAGCAGAGCGTTCTCTGGTTCCACTATCACCAAATTCAGCTGCTTTTTCAGTCTGCTTTAACTAGCCACAGAGAGTAAGTTCATTACAGATTGTAGCACCGATGTACAAGGACAGGAAAGGACGTCAAGATAAGAAAGTTAAGGATTAATGTCCCGTCGAAAACGACTTCATTACAAGTGGAGCAAAAAATCGGCTTTGATCTTGTTCAAGGAGCCATCACAGCATTTCACACGTACGCCCGAGCGAGTCGAGTGCGCTAAGTTGCACACAGCGGATTCAGTTACTGCTAAAGTACAACTCATTTCTGTTCTTTAAAATCACTCCAAACAAGTGATAACAAATATGCCTGGAAACTCGTGACGTTATCTTAATAAACTATTGATCATCACATGGACGTGGTAAGGCTCGGGCATAAAATTGTTCTCCATGAGATGAAATTTTATAGTAATCCCTGAACTTACAACTCTCAGACCAATCATTTGTTTAGCAATTCAGTGATTAGTACATTCATTGTCACTGCTGAAAATCCAATTAGACTGTATTAAAAAGATCGATTTATCTATTCCTCTGAAACAAAATGGAAAACAAACTAGGTATCTATGCAGATGTGGTACCGGTTGTCGTCATTGTAGTGTGCCGACGGAATTTATGGTCAGATAATCTAAGGAAAGTGCATTATAGTCATTTATTTATTTGATTTTTGGTGATATCCACCAAATCTCCAGCAACGTTTTGTTTGTAAATCAGCGTATGATGTACTTTTTTCAATTTAGATGTAACATACGCATGTATAGATGCTTACATATACAGGGATAAACATTCAAAACAAAATGAAACTATACACTGAAGCGCCGAAGAAACTGCTTTAGGCATTCGTATTCAAATACAGAGATATGCAAGCAAGTAGATTCGGCGTTGCAGTTGGCAACGCCTATGTAAGCGTCTGGCGCAATTGTTAGAACGATCACTGATGCTGCAATGGCAGGTTATCAAGATGTAAGTGAGTTTGAACGTGGTGGTATAGACGGCGCACGAGCGATAGGACGCAGCATCTCCTAGGTAGCGATGAAGTGAGGATTTTCTGGTACGACCATTTCAAGATTGTACTGCGAATATCAAGAATCCGGTGAAACATCAAATCTCCGACATCGCTACGGCCGGAAAAAGATCCTGCAAGTACGGGACCAACGTCGACTGAAGAGAATTGTTCAGCGTGACATAAGTGCAACCCTTCCGAAAATTGCAGCAGATTTCAATGCCGGTCCATCAGCAAGTGTCAGCGTGTGAACCATTCAACGAAACATCATCGATATGGGCTTTCGCAGTCAAAGACCCACTCGTGAACCCTTGACACGAAGCTTTACGCCTCGCCTGGACCCGTCAGTACCGACGTTGGACTGTTGATGACTCGAAACCTGTTGCCTGGTCGGTCAAATCTCTTTTAAAATTCTATTGAGCGGATGGGTGTGTACAGGTATGGAGACAGCCTCATGAATCCATGGACCTTGCATTTCAACAGGGGAGTTCAAGCTGGTGTAGGCTCTGTAATGGTGTGGGGCGTGTGCAGTTGGAGTGATATGGGACTCCTAATACGTCTAGATACGACTCTGACATGTGACACGTACTGAAGGATCCTATCTGATCACCTGCATCCATTCATGTCCATTGTGCATTCCGACTGAGTTGGGCAATTCCAGCAGGACAATGAGATACACCACACGTCCAGAATTGCTCCAAGAACACACTTCTGAGTTGAAACACTTCCGGTGGCCACCAAACTCCCCAGACATGAACCTTATTGAACATATCTGTGATGCCTTGCAATGTGCTGTTCAGAAGCGATCTCCGCCCCCTCGTAATCTTACGGATTTAAAGACAGCCCTGCAGGATTCATGTTGTCATTCCCTCCAGTACTACTTCAGACATTGGTCGAGTCCTATGTCCGCACAAATGTTTATTGGGGTAACGTGTTAAGCCGGTATTTCCACTTTTGGCACGGGTAACAGTGGCAACGTATCGTGGTATGGAAGCAATGTGGACCTGGAAGTTCGCTGGAGGGAGATGGCACATACATGTCACAAAATTTCCGTAAAGTCTGGAAAAGGGTGTGTGTGTGTGGGGGGGGGGGGCGATGAGCTCTGACGCCATGTTGAATCACGTCCCATATATGTTCGATCGGGTTCAGATCTGGTGAGTTGGGGGACCAGCAAATAAATTGGAAGTCGGCAGTCGCCACTGTGTTCCTCGAACCACTTCATCACACTCCTGGCCTTGTAATACGGCCCATTATCTTGCTGAAAAGTGCCATTGCTATCGGGAAACATGATGAAGAGTGGTCTGTTAAAAGTGCACGATTCACCTTGGCCGTCATAGTGTATAGCACGAGCTCCACTGGAGCCATGGATGTCCATGTGAATATTCCCCAGAGCATAATGGAGCCGCCGCCAGCTTGTCTCGGCCCCTCAGTACAGGTGTCAAGGAGCTGTTCCCCTGGAAAACGACGGATTCGCGCCCTCTCAGCGGCATGATGAAGAAGGTTTCGGTCGTTAGGAGTGTTCGGTGCGCTGTGTGTTCAGACACACTTGCACTCCACCCAGCATAAAAGTCTGATGATAGTACCACCACAGTTTGCCGCTTGTCCTGTTTCACTATTCTGCCAAGCCTACGACGTCTTAGCACATTGGACTCGCATTCGGGAGGACGACGGTTCAATCCCGCGTCCAGCCATCCTGATTTAGGTTTTCCATGATTTCCCTAAATCGCTCCAGGCAAATGCCGGGATGGTTCCTTTGAAAGGGCACGCCCAATTTCCTTCCTCGTCCTTCTCCAATCCGATGAGACCGATGATCTCGCTGTTTGGTCTCCTCCCCCAAACAACCCAACCCTAACCAACCCACGACGTCCGACACCTGTAATGAGGGGTGGCCGCCCAACAGCACGACGTCTGGACATGTTTTCATCACGTGGTGAAGACTCTCAGCGCAGCATTCCTCGATCACCTGACAAGTAGCGCAGTTTCCGAAACGCACGTGCCGCGCCTTTGGGCCATCACAATGTGCCCTCGGTCAAACGCCTTCTCCGTTCTACACACGCACAGCGCGCTCACTGATACTACATGCACCGTGTGTCATTCCTCGCCAGGTGACGCTGCTATCGCCTGGACGGGCTTATGTCGATAATAGGTGGGTGGTCGTAATGTTCTGGCTGATCAGTATATGAAAAAATATGTGGCCTGCGTTCGTCCGAATGTTTCTAAGAGTATTGTATAAAAATCTGAAATAAATTGGTCAAAAACTATTCGAGAATTTTGGTAACAACATTAAATAACAACTTGTCTTTATACAGTGATATAGATATCTTAGGGTTTAGGTACATTCCTATGATTTTATAGATCCTTGCGTCATTCGTGCTTAATAGTACAGTAATGGATGTAGATAATGGAACCCCGAGCAGGTTCAGCTGGCGGAATAATTTTGTTTCCTGTTTTCAGTATTTGGTGCATGCTAACATTACGTGGTTTAAACCTGTATATTCTTCGCAGTCATGACTGCACATCGGGGAGTCTACATCTTTACCCATTCCGACTCCATTAGCCCACAGTTTCTTCAGCGGTTTCGGCTGAATACGGGTATTAAAACTTTCCCAGGTTATTTGAGTTACTATTCACTCTTGCATTTCCGTGCAAAGTCTAACTCCTTGTACTTTGCCTTGAGTAATACTTTATTTAGCACATATGTTACCTATTTCGTTTCCAATCATAACTGAGTATACTCTGATCCACACGTCAATGTCAACATTCTTGAAGTATCAATCAATCTCAGTAGATCTGTAAATAGTCAGGGTGAACCCATTCTGATATTATGTTTCTATGCTGTGTATGAGTCTTTTAAGACACGATTCTTTGGAATTCCTTTCTTATTCCACAAGTAATCATTTCTTGAACTGCCAGTATTTCAGTAGTGTAATTGGACGCTACATTAGGTATACCATACCTCCCGCACCTTCTGGTGTCTTGGAGCCATCAAAATACACTCCTGGAAATGGAAAAAAGAACACATTGACACCGGTGTGTCAGACCCACCATACTTGCTCCGGACACTGCGAGAGGGCTGTACAAGCAATGATCACACGCACGGAACAGCGGACACACCAGGAACCGCGGTGTTGGCCGTCGAATGGCGCTAGCTGCGCAGCATTTGTGCACCGCCGCCGTCAGTGTCAGCCAGTTTGCCGTGGCATACGGAGCTCCATCGCAGTCTTTAACACTGGTAGCATGCCGCGACAGCGTGGACGTGAACCGTATGTGCAGTTGACGGACTTTGAGCGAGGGCGTATAGTGGGCATGCGGGAGGCCGGGTGGACGTACCGCCGAATTGCTCAACACGTGGGGCGTGAGGTCTCCACAGTACATCGATGTTGTCGCCAGTGGTCGGCGGAAGGTGCACGTGCCCGTCGACCTGGGACCGGACCGCAGCGACGCACGGATGCACGCCAAGACCGTAGGATCCTACGCAGTGCCGTAGGGGACCGCACCGCCACTTCCCAGCAAATTACGGACACTGTTGCTCCTGGGGTATCGGCGAGGACCATTCGCAACCGTCTCCATGAAGCTGGGCTACGGTCCCGCACACCGTTAGGCCGTCTTCCGCTCACGCCCCAACATCGTGCAGCCCGCCTCCAGTGGTGTCGCGACAGGCGTGAATGGAGGGACGAATGGAGATGTGTCGTCTTCAGCGATGAGAGTCGCTTCTGCCTTGGTGCCAATGATGGTCGTATGCGTGTTAGGCGCCGTGCAGGTGAGCGCCACAATCAGGACTGCATACGACCGAGGCACACAGGGCCAACACCCTGCATCATGGTGTGGGGAGCGATCTCCTACACTGGCCGTACACCACTGGTGATCGTCGAGGGGACACTGAATAGTGCACGGTACATCCAAACCGTCATCGAACCCATCGTTCTACCATTCCAAGACCGGCAAGGGAACTTGCTGTTCCAACAGGACAATGCACGTCCGCATGTATCCCGTGCCACCCAACGTGCTCTAGAAGGTGTAAGTCAACTACCCTGGCCAGCAAGATCTCCGGATCTGTCCCCCATTGAGCATGTTTGGGACCGGATGAAGCGTTGTCTCACGCGGTCTGCACGTCCAGCACGAACGCTGGTCCAACTGAGGCGCCAGGTGGAAATGGCATGGCAAGCCGTTCCACAGGACTACATCCAGCATCTCTACGATCGTCTCCATGGGAGAATAGCAGCCTGCATTGCTGCGAAAGGTGGATATACACTGTACTAGTGCCGACATTGTGTATGCTCTGTTGCCTGTGTCTATGTGCCTGTGGTTCTGTCAGTGTGATCATGTGATGTATCTGATCCCAGGAATGTGTCAATAAAGTTTCCCCTTCCTGGGACAATGAATTCACGGTGTTCTTATTTCAATTTCCAGGAGTGTAGATCTGGACGTAATTGAGCAAACCGTTTTCTATGACAGACATTGTTGCCTCGTCGTCTTACGTACTGTTTGTTAAAGGGGATCTATAAAATACGAGGCGCGTTTTTTAAGTAAGTACCGTTTTGAAATTAAAAAAGGACGTGCTAAGATATCTCAATAATTTCATTTTTACATGAAAGCTTGTACCTTAATCTACGTACTGACGCCATTACAGTCTGATTCTTCCTTGTTTACGTTGTGTACTGAGTGTTTAAGATGCCTCCGATAATCGTGAGTCCCGCCGACTGTGAAGTACGGGCTGTTATAAGATTTCTTAGTGCTAAAGGCCTAACAGCGATCTATATTCAACGCGAGATCTGTGCAGTTTACGGAGAAAACATTGTGAGTGGTGGAATGGTAAGAAAGTGGGTGAGAGCATTTAAATATGGCCGCACAAATGTGCATGATGAATAACGGAGTGGGCGTCCTTCGGTCGTTAATGAAAGTTTGGTGCAGGAAATGGACAATAAGGTGAGAGAAAACAGACGCTCTACGATTTCCTCCTTGCGGGATGTTTTTCCTAATGTTTCTCGCAGTGTTTTGTATGGCATTGTGACCGAGCACTTGAATTACCGAAAATTGTGCCCACGTTGGGTACCGAAAATGTTGATGGATGTGCACAAAACCAGTTTAGACAGACAAAACGTTTAGACAGTGCATTGACTTTCCTTGAGCGGTACGACAACGACGGTGATAATTTCTTAAGCCAAATTGTTACGGGCGATGAAACATGGGTGGCCTCCGTCATACCAGAATCAAAGCAACAGTCCATGGAAGTTGAGCAAGGGCATCGTTTTGCCGAAAGACAATGCCCTTCCACATGTAGCGAATCAGACCAAAAATCTCATCACATCTTTCCGATGGGAAACTCTAGATCATCCTCCGTACAGCCCCAATCTTGCTCCCAGTGACTATCATCTGTTCCTGCACTTGAAGGAACACCTGGGCCGTCAGCGCCTTCAAGACGATAACGAAGTCAAAACAGTGGTGATGTAGTGGTTAACAAGTCAGGCTGCAGACTTCTATGAGGAGGGTATTCAAAAACTGGTACAACGTTATGACAAGTGCCTCAATATTGACGGAAATTATGTAGAAAAGTAGATTAAGGTACAGGCTTTCATGTAAAAATAAAATTATTGAGATATATTAGCACGTCTTTTTTTAATTTCGAAACGGTACTTACTTAAAAAACACGCCTCGTAAATGTTTTTCATGAAAACTAGCTCGTACGTACAGCTGCATTCTGGTACCGTTGTCCTGTGCGAGGGGATTTCAAAAAGTAAGTTACTCATAATTATGGCAGGCCAGGTAACTTCGACCGAATGCTGCACTACACTTCAAAGCGACGCAAATACATGTCATTATTTTCTAACAGTCATTAAGTTTCTGTAAACTACGGTTGTAACGTTCTACCGATCGTTTTATTTCCCGACGATAGGAATGCGCTCACTGGTCACAGAGGCATTCGAGAACCGCCGTGTGAACATCCTCATCTTTGTAAATTCTCTCTCCCCGCAGCTGTTCTTCAGCTGGCCGAAAATATGGCACAATTTCTCGGTGAATCTATATTCAATCTAGACGTTTTGCCCACAATATTTGTACTGTCCCACGTACTTTAAAGTATGTTTATAGTTATCGCGCCGTTGCACTCCCACATTGTGATGTACTTGATATCCGTATCACAGCAGAAATGTGTGTAGGAAAACCAGGAAAGTAGGACTAACGGTAGTAATGCTCAGAGTTGTTGATAAGAATAAGAGTACTAGCGTATCATTAGAATCTGATATAACTGTTGAATTTCCCTGATCGTTACTGATCCGTGTGTCGTTTTACTAAGATATCATTTGCTATTAACTGTTGTCGAATGGGGAATGATGATTCTTTGCATTTTCAAGGAGTGTATTGGCCGGCGATATCGATATGCCACCCAAACATATTCTTGTTGTTCTGTACACTGAGCTGACAAAAATAATGGCGTATCGATCTCCACACATACAGATGGCGGTAGTGTAGCATGCACAATGTATAAAAGTGCAGTTCATTGGCGGAGCTATCATTTGTAGTCAGGTGATCCATGTGAAAAGGTCTCCGACATGCTTGTAGCCACACGACGGAATTGGAAATCAACAGACTTTGAACACGGAATGGGACATTCCAGCCGGCCGCGGTGGCCGAGCGGTTTTAGGCGCTTCAGTCCGGAACCGCGTGACTGCTACGGTCGCAGGTTCGAATCCTGCCTCGGGCATGGATGTGTGAGATGTCCTTAGGTTAGTTAGGTTTAAGTAGTTCTAAGTTCTAGGGGACTGATGACCTCCGATATTAAGTCCCATAGTGCTCAGAGCCATTTTAACCATTTTCGGGAGATTTTGTTTTGGAAATCGTTAGAGGATTCAATATCGCGAGATCCACAATGTCAACAGTGTGCCGAAAATACCAAATTTAAGGCAATAGCTCTCACGATGGACAACGCAGTGGCCGTCGGTCTACACTTAACGACCGAGAGCAGCGGCGTTTAGATAGAGTTGTTAGTGCTAACAGACAAGCATCACTAGTTCTCGCGCCGTTTCACTCCCACGTTGTGATGCACTTGATATCCGTATCGCGGCAGAATTGTGTGCAGGAAACACAGAAAATTCCCCTCGTAGGTCTAATGGTAATAATACCCAGAGCAATGTAGAACATAGAACGACCGTATCTGTTTGGACAGTGCGGCGAAATTTAGCGTTAATGGGCTACGGCAGCAGACGACTAACGCGAGTGGCTTTGCCAACAGCACGGCATCTCCTGCAGCGCCTCTCTTGGGCTCGTGACCACGTTGGTTTTTACCCTAGACGACTGGAAAACCGTGGCCTGGTCAGACGAGTCCCGATCTGCCGGTAGGATTCGAGCGTGGCGCAGACCTCAAGACGCCCTGGACTCAAGTCGTCAACGAGCACTGTGATGATGTTTGGGTTGTGGGGCGCTCAACTGCGTGGTTATCAGCGCCCGTACAAGTATCCAATCTTTGCTCAGTCCAATTTCGCCACTTTCCTGGATGATGATGAAATGATGAGGACAACACAAACACCCAGTCATCTCGAGGCAGGTGAAAATCCCTGACCCCGCCGGGAATCGAACCCGGGACCCCGTGCGCGGGAAGCGAGAACGCTACCGCGAGACCACGAGCGGCGAACGAGCACTGTGCAGGTTCGTGGTGACTCCATAACGCTGTGGGCTATGTTCACATGGAATGGATTGGATCCTCTGCTCCAACTAAACCCATCATTAACTGGAAATGTTTATCTTCTGCTACTTGGGGACCATTTGCAACCATATATGGACTTCACGTTCTCAAACAACGATGGAATTTTATGGATGACAATGCGCCTTGTATCCAGGCCACAACTGTTCGCGACTGGTTTGAAGAATGTTTTGGATAATTTGAGCGAATGATTTGCCCACCCAGATAGCCCGACGTTAATCCCATCGAATATTTAAGGGACATAAGCGGAGAGATCAAATGCGCACAAAATCCTGCACCAGCCACGCTTTCACAATTATGGACGGCTATAGAGGCAGCAAGTCTCAATACTTCCAACGACTAGTTGAGCTCATGTCACTTCGAGTTGCTGTATTACGACGGGCGAAAGGAGATCCGACACGATTTTAGGAAGCATCCCATGACTTTTGTCACCTCAGTGTCTTGTAGCCTTTGTAATTTTTCAAATACGTTGTTTGCAGTGTTATCGTAGGATATATACCTATATTCTAGTACACAGCGTATTAATGACCTGCAAAAGACCCGAAGATACTCTGGCTCAGCTCCTCAAAATGTGCGTGTGGTCGAACGGAGAATATTCATTCCTTGATCGACTCTTAACGTTATGTATTCGACGTTTCGGCACCATGATAATCTTCTATCTAGATACAGCCCTAGGAATTTGACAGGTAATTTGTTAGAGAAGGTATACGGACCTCGTATAATATCTGCTGTCGACATCAGCTTCTTCCTTATGTATGTAAGTACCTGTGATTTATCTGCTGATAGTATGAGTCCTGCGTCCAGTGACCGTTCATGGACTGCTGTCTTTACATCATTAAGGCCCAACTGATTAGCCCATTAGGATAAAAAGTTAAGGTAATGGACCTAATATCTACGTACTGGAGGACTTTGATACTAGGAGGAAATATATTTTCGAGGTCGATTGTGTACAACATTAACAATGTAAGGCTCAGATAGGCCTTTTGAGGTAATCCTTTAATAATGCTGCGTGGGTCAAAGAATGCGTTACCGTGCTGCAGTACACAAAATATCCGTTCGGGCAGCATTCCATAGATACCACGGTGTGGCCCTACAAATCGGAGTTTTTGCAATAACATTATCTCCACTTTGTCCTATCCTCCATTTACAGCGAGGAATACCGCTGTCAGATATCCTTGTGAAACAACTTTACGACGACTGTGGTTTCAATAATTCTTTTACTGCTACAGCAAGTATCTTACCTTCCAGGATTGTAGTCTTTCGATATGAGAAACCATCACAACTACTGCAGGTGTTAATGCTTGTGACTAATGAAAGCATTGCTTTATACTCGGTCTACAGGCACAGTATTGCACATAAATCCGAGGGTACTACCCCAGTTAAATTCTCGTGTCACTGCAAAGGTAAATGATATAGATATTAGTGTCAAGGATGTTGAGAAACAGTAAGAATCGCAATAAGTTAAAAAGGCACCCAGGGTCCGATAGACTTTGTCAGATTCTAAACGGAATTGGCAGCTGCGTTAATCCACGTCTTAACCCATAATATACCCTAGATCTCTCGAACCTAAAACACTAAACCCAATACTTGTAAGGAACAGGTCACATATCCCTGCAAGATGGGTTTTCTGTCAGTTTCAGATTCGAATGCATAATCCGCAAACAGAGCCAAAATTGTCGTGAGCTTGGCCCAGAACAGAAACCAATAACTGGAACAAGAAAGCGAATGTCCGCAGTAGGGTCATTATCCGAACAGCAGTGAAGCGTAATGGGCAATAACTCATGCAGCGTACTATATAAGACTGAGCTAATGGTCGTCTGCGTGGCCTCGGTCCCACAAGAGCGAACTGCCCACGCGACACGCTGCGTTTGCCCCTAGCAGCTATCGTCCATCACTAGGTACACTGCCTGTGAGCTGCGATCGATATACGTCGTTGGCAGGGGTACCGAATCCCTCCCCCCTGAAATCGGCACGTAGATGATGTCAGAAAAGCCTTTTGCATCTGTGTTTTAAAAATGCAGACCATCCGCTTGGCCTCTGTGCTGGATGTGGGATGAAATGTGGAGGCGGACAAATGGCTGGTGTCATTATGATGAAAGAAGGCACAGAACTGTGAGCACGTGAACTGGGGACTTGTCTAACACCAGGGAGCATGGTGAGTATCATCAAGAAGACACAGATGGTAGTGGCAAGTGTGTTAAATGTCATCATCAAAGGCAGGCAGAGTAGATATGTGATAGGGACAACGCCTTTATGCGCCTCATCCGCCAATGTGAAGTACACTACTGGCCATTAAAATTGCTACACCAAGAAGAAATGCAGATGATAAACGGGTATTCATTGGACAAATATATTATACTAGAACTGACGTGTGATTACATTTTCACGCAGTTTGGGTGCATAGATGCTGAGACATCAGTACCCAGAACAACCACCTCTGCCCGTAATAACGGCCTTGATACGCCTGGGCATTGAGTCAAACGGAGCTTGGATGGCGTCTACAGGTACAGCTGCCCATGCAACTTCAACACGATAACACAGTTCATCAATAGTAGTGACTGGCGTATTGTGACGAGCCAATTGCTCTTCCACCATTGACCAGACGTTTTCAATTGGTGAGAGATCTGGAGAATGTGCTGGCCAGGGCAGCGGTCGAACATTTTCTGTATCCAGAAAGGCCCGTACAGGACCTGCAACATGTGGTCATGCATTATCCTGCTGCAATGTAGGGTTTCTCAGGGATCGAATGAAGGGTAGAGCCACGGGTCGTAACACATCTGAAATGTAACGTCCATTGTTCAAAGGGTCGTCAATGTGAACAAGAGGTGACCGAGACGTGTAACCAGTGGCACCCCATACCATCACGCCGGGTGATACGCCAGTATGGCGATGACGAATACACGCTTCCAATGTGCTGTAGGGAAGCAGCCTACTCACGCTGTAGTAAATTCACATCAGTTCCATTGTGTGCCAGCCAGTCTGCTGTAACTAGCTCTGACGTCATAAATGTTGCGCAATACCTTAAAAATCAAGCAAATGACCTAAAACTTTTCTAGCATGTCAGGAATAATACTAAATTAATGTGTGTTAAATATCAGTTCGATAACTTCAGCCATTTTCGAAATTTGGACGTTTTTCTGAAAAAATCATTGGCGCAACAGAAAAGAGCTAGAGACTTCAAAATTTATATTTAGATTCATCTTTCATAATGATTTAATAAAAACAGTACTTTGGATTTCACAAATTAAGATTTTAGTGGAAATTCATGATTTTCTGGTTTTCATCTCAAAACTGAAGGAAGCAAGATAGATTAAGTAGGCTAATAAATAAGGCTAGGATGTTTAGATTTAAATAGGTTGGAGGTCCGCTATGACTATGAAGATGTGAAAAGTTTCTTTTGAATACCTATAAAATAATAGCGATAGCGGATCTAAAAAGGGCCAGTTCAGAGCTCATCTACTGCGTGCAGTGTAATTTAATTAATTCTCTCGCCCAAAATATTTAACTTAGCCACGTCAAAATTTTATTATCAATACTTACCTGCGTGCTGAATGCACGTTTAAATTAAGAGCTTCATCGGCCATCAGCAAAAGAAGCTATAATTTATTATGTAACTTGAAGTGATGCGTTACTAGCCCAGCGGCTAGTCGGGAGAGCCGATTTGATCAGGCGTTCCCTTAGCCGTCCGCACCGCGGCTTTATATATAAGAACGCTGCGCGAGGAGGAAAAGGCCCAGTTCTCTCCAGACGCTGAATGACACGCCATCTGTGTCGGGAGTCGCGTCGCATCGGTATCACTGCTACAAACAGCCTCGGGTGCCGTATTAAGTTACTAGAGATACGCGGAACCATGAAAACATTTCAAGTGAAGTGTTAATTCTGGGATGATTTTCATTATCTAGCTTCAGTTTGCGTATTGTCGTATTTTCACGTGCCGTCGCGGGACAGACATTCTACCAATTATTTAGCGTGGCGTTTGATGAAATAATCTCATCAAATTATGGCGAGCATTCTTTTTAACATTTAATTCGGACATTTATAGTTGCATCAGCGCATTAGACTCTGAACCGCTCTGTTAGTTAGGTTGTAGGGATACTTGTGTTTTTTATCAGTGAATTTCAGAATATACTCAGCTATTTTGGAAAACCGTTTTTGATTAGAAATCCCGGACAATCTCCTAATTCCTCAGAGCTATAAGCTGCAGCTATAATGGTATTCTCAGATGAAGTGGGCACTAGGATCTCTAATTACTGGCTCCACGTTTTGTTAAATCACTTTCTGGGTGCTAAAAAGTAAATAGAGAGCCAGTGTTGAGAACGGCGAAACACAGCATTAACAACATTCTAAAAGCCAGAAACTGATTCAACATGCAAGCATTTATACAGCAATTAGATTTTTGTACAAATTATTCGCCGCCCCACAGTGCGTTCACCGCGATGTCGCCAAACACGGATGCGACCATCATGATGCTGTAAACAGAACCTGGATTCATCCGGAAAAATGACGTTTTGCCATTCGTGCACCCAGGTTCGTCGTTGAGTACGCCATCGCAGGTGCTCCTGTCTGTGATGCAGCGTCAAGGGTAACCACAGCCATAGTTTCCGAGCTGATAGTCCATGCTGCTGCAAACGTCGTAGAACTGTTCGTGCAGATCGTTGTTGTCTTGCAAACGTCACCATCTGTTGACTTAGGGATCGAGAAGTGGCTGCACGATCCGTTACAGCCATGCGGATAAAATGCCTGTCATCTCGACTGCTAGTGATACGAGGCCGATGGGATCGCGGATAAGATGCCTGTCATCTCGACTGCTAGTGATACGAGACCGTTGGGATCCAGCACAGCGTTCCGTATTATCCTCCTGAAGCCACCGATTCCATACTCTGCTAACAGTCATTGGATCCCGACCAACGCGAGCAGCAATGTCCCGATACGATAAACTGCAATCGCGACGGGCTACAATCCGACCTTATCAAAGTCGGAAACGTGATGGTACCCATTTCTCCTCCTTAAACGAGGCATCACAACAACGTTTCACCAGGCAACGCCGGTCAACTGCTGTTTGTGTATGAGAAATCGGTTGGAAACTTTCCTCCGGCACCAACCTTGTGTGAATGCTCTGAAAAGCTAATCATTTGCATATCACAGCATCTTCTTCCTGTTGGTTAAATTTCGCGTCTGTAGCAATTTTAATGGCCAGTAGTGTATTAAGGAGCTAGAGGATGCAGGCTACAGCAGAAGCAGTATAACTATCCAGCAATCAGAGTTCGCTGTGGCCAACGTTAAGAAGTACTTCATGGCGTTGCGCTGTTAGTGCAACGCGATATAATATTGTGAAAGGCCGGATCGGCCTGGCTGGAAATATGCTCTGACCATTCCTTCTGAGCTGCAGACAATACTTTCGGCAGCACCAAATGTTCAAATGTTCAAATGTATGTGACTTACTAGGGGACCAAACTGCCCTAGACTTACACACTACTTAAACTAACTTACGCCAAGAACAACACACACACCCATCCCCGAGAGAGGACTCTAACCTCCGGCGCAAGGTCGGCAGGACCAGGTCACAGGATGGCGCCATGGCTACCTCGTGCACATTCAGTTGGAATTCATGCAGGGCTTGCTATAGACGTTGGACCAGGACTAAACAAACTGTTTCCTGGTGATCAAATTCCACATTGGGGGCCGAGACGAAGGCAGGACAGGGCGTCTGCATTGACGTATTGAACGGCGACGCTAAAGAACATCTCATAGTGGTACCCACATTAAAACATCGTATCGCACTGCAGACTGACGCTTTGCTATCTTTTCTGAAAGCTTAGGATGATGCCCGAAAAACGAAAGTAAGGTTCTGTGGTCTGCTAACAGGTGTTATTTGCTGTCATATAAATACACATGAAATTTCTTGACCTCATCAATGGTCGCTAAATGCTCCTTCTAAATTGGTAACAATGGACCTAAGCTACCTTCGAGGTTTTGTGCTGAAGGTGATTGGTCGTAAGACAACTTATGAGCCAAAATCGTGACAGTTCCACATTGGGAGATGCCTGTCACGAGTATGAACGAATATCCCGATTTATATGGCACCACTAATGGCGCCACCGTGAGACCGTCCTTAAGGCGCTGAGAAACCTGTTGACAGGTGGCTAACCACACAAATTTGACGCCTTTCCAGCTCAGCTGAAAAGAGCGCTGCTCGATTTGCGCTAATTGGTGAATACACTTGGCTTAATATATGATTTTACAAAGGAATGACTCCAAGATTATATTCATGATAGAATTTATGTGGTTGCAGGTGATGGTGATACTCTTGCGACTGAGAATGTGCCTAGGTATTTGATACTAGGGGCGAAGAAACTGCACTTCTCCAACTGACAGCATAAGCCATTTCCCTGGAGCTGTTTGAAATGGGTATCAAGGTTCCTGTGGTGTTAAGCATGTGTCGACCCGTAACATTGATATCGTCCAAATAATTAACACAATGCAGAACACCTCGAACCAACTGTTCTACATATATTTGGGAAATGGCGATTGCATTAGCAACCTCAAATAGTGATTGTTCCTGTATAAGAAATGGGAAGTGGTTGTACCTGTACAAGCCGAATGGCGCATTTAAAACTAGCAGCTCACATGCATGAGCGACTGGCATTTGTGGATAGCTTCCTTTAGAATTGTCTGTGAAAAATAGTGGAACAGGCCAGTTTAGCTAACAAATCCTCTGGGCAAGACATAGGACAGAGATCAGTGTTGTACTGACCATTTATAGTGGACTTAAAAACACCACAAATGCGTAAAGGCCCTTTAGGTTTTTTAAGGACTGCCATAGGTGTCACCCGTTGACTGGTCAAATATTACCTAGGTCGTGAAGCTGTGCGCGTTCTGCTCGAACAACCTCTCTAACCATAAATGGTAGCGGGCGAGCTCTACAAAATTTTAACACTCCTGAAGGTTCATAGAGACTAGAGCAATAAAATTACGTGCACACCAAAATGATGATTCAGAAAGTTGCTCGCATGAATTGCACAGAATGTGAAGGCCAGAAAAAGGAACCATGACGGTCGCTAAATTGACTCGGTCCACTATGTTGAAGTAAAATCTCGTAAAGACTGCAAATATTAACAGCAGTAGCGGAGCGTGCAACTAAGGTTAATACAAACCCGCACGGCTAGCCGTACGGTCTACGTACAGCTTCCCGAGCGGGAAGGCGTGCCGGTCACCGGCACGAATCCGCCCGGCGCATTAGTGTCGAGGTCCGGTGTGCCGACCAGCCTGTAGATGGCTTTTAAGGCAGTTTTCCATCTGCCTCGGCGAATGCGGGCTGGTTCCCCCTATTCAGCCTCAGTTAGACTATGTCGGCGATTTCTGCTCAAACACTTTCTCCACGTACGTGTACACCATTATTACTCTAGCACGCAAACGTTGGGGTTACACTCGTCTGGTGTGAGACGTTCCCGAGGGGCGAGGGGGTCCCCTGGAGGCCGAACCGCACAATAACTGTGGGTTCGGTGTGTGGCGGCGGTGGAGTGTGTGGACTGCTGTAGCCTGTTGTGGGGTTGTGAACCACTGAGGGCCAAGGCGGGGACGAAGCATCTCCGTCGTTTCTAGATCCCCAGTTCCATACAATACAATACAATACAATGCCTAACTTCAGAAGCAGCCTCAAAAGCCTTAGCGATCTTAACTACACGAAGACTAGTGCTTCAGCCATGACCTTTTTGCTGGAGTCTAGGCGCACAACCACAACCCGAATCAATGATTCTGCGTAGCACACATTACACAGAGTTGACAAAAGTCATGGGATACCTCCCAATATCGAGTTGGACTTCTTTTTCCTGGCGTAGTGCAGCAACTGTACGTGACATGGACTTAGCAAGTCGTTGGAAGTCCCCTGCAGATACACTGAGCCATGCTGCCTCTACAGCTGTCCATAATTGGGGAAGTGTTGCAGGTGCAGAATTTTGTGCACTAACTGACCTCTCGATTATGTCCCATAAATGTTCGATGATTGGCCAAATCATTTTCTCGAAATGTCCGGAATGTTCTTCAAACTAATCGCGAACAGTTCTGGCCCGGCGACTTGGCGCATTGTAATCCATAAAAATTCCATCGTTGTTCGAGAAAATGAGGTATGTGAATGGCAGCAAATGGTTTTCAAGTAGCAGAACGTAACCATTTCCACTCAATGATCGGTTCAGTTTGGGGGAGGATCCAGTCCATTCTATGTAAACACAGCCCTCATCATTATGGAGTCACCACCAGCTTACACAGTGCCTTGTTGACAACTTCAGTTCATGCCTGCGTGGCGTCTGTCCATGGCTTCGTGGAGTCTGCACCACACTCGAACACTGCCACCAGCTCTTACCAACTGAGATCGGGTATCAACTGACCAGGCCATGGTTTTCCAGTCGCCTAGTGTTCAACTTATATGGCACTGGAGAGGATGTCGTGCTGTTAGCAAAAGCACTCGCGTCGGTCGTCTTCTGTCATGGCCCTTTAACGCCAAATTTCGCCGCACTGTCTTAAAGGATACGTTCGTCGCACGTCCCACATTGATCTGTACGGTTATTTCACGCAGTGTTGCTTGTCTGTTAGCACCGACTACGCAAATTCCGATGCTCACGGTCGTTAAGTAAAGACCGTTGGTCACTGCGTTATCCATGGTGAGAGATAATGCCTGAAATTGGGTGTTCTCCGCACACTCTTGACACTTTGGATCTCGGAATACTGAATTCCTTAACGATTTTCGAAATGGAATATCCCGTACGTCTAGCTCCAACTACCACTCCGTATTCAGATTCTGTTAACTCCCATCCTATGGCCAAAGTCACGTCAGAAACCTTTTCACATGAAACACTTGTGTACAAATTACAGCTCCGCCAACCCACTGCACTTTTTTACCTCGTGTGAACGATACTACCGCCATCTGTATATGTGCATATCGCTATTCCTTGACTTTCGTCACCTCCGTGTACAATGAGAGCCAAAAAGATTGCCGGCCCGAATAATATAAGAATCCAAGAACAGAGAACTGTCCATGCCTAAGATCGGAAGTTTCTGTGTTCACAACGTTACCGATCTGTGGAGCTTCAGCTTGGCGTTTACATCGTCAAATAGAAGCAATATAATAGATAGGATACAGCATACGTCAAGACCCATTTCAGTTTAACTCATCGTATCATTTCTTTTTCAAAATCATTATTCGAGCACTTAGAAATGGTTGAAATACAAGAAGAACTCCACTTCAGTAGGACTACTACAACGAGGAGCTTTTCACTTCTGTTTCAGTGGCTGAGTAGACAGCCGGCACTGTTGCTCAGCGTGTTCAGTCAGAGGGTTAGCTTTCCTCCGTAAAAAAAAAAAAAAAAAAAAAAAAAAAAAAGTCTGAACGGGTGTCATGGGACAACCGCACCGAAAAAATGCAACTGATAGTAAAGGACGAGTGTTCGAATCTAACTGGAGTCAGCTGTCATTTTTTTATTTAGACCTGTGGAGGTAATATGTTAAACCTTAATTCGCTACAAATTGTGCAGTTGTAGGCTTCTCAAGGTTCCATGTTCTTTCAAAAGATCTCATTTCATAATAGCCTAATCTTTAAACAGACAAATGGTCACAGTAAAAATATTGAAAATGGATGTATTTATTTATAATTACTTGGATTGCCACCTGGTGTGTCTATAGTTTTCAGCTTGGAGAAACGTATCAGCTGATTGGCATAGTCAAAGGTCTGCTTCAAAATGGATGGTGTGAATGCTCTCGAGCGAATAATGGCTCTCTTTAAAAACGATGTTATGCATCTGAGGCAGTACGTCGTTATAGTGCTGATGTTTCCACAGCAATGAGATGGATTTCACGACTTATAGATAATGTTGAGGTAGAGAGACGTCCAATACCTGGAAGACCACAAGTCTCTACATGAAGACAATATGAAGAATTGGTCAGGGCAACTCAGAATGCTCCTTTGTCACTCATCCCCGAATTAAGGAGAGCTTCACATTTCCCGGTCTCGTCGAGAACTGCTCTGAGAAGATTAAAGGACCATGGAATCAGGTGCCGTCGTGCTCTTATCAAAGAACCGTTGTCTGAAAAACAAGGCGTGGATAAAATAGCAATTGTGAGTTCGTGGGAAGATGTCGACTGGATCAAAGTCATTTTCTTCGACGAATGCACAATTGAGTGCACGAGCAGAGGTACTGCTCTTGTTTACCGCACAGATGGACAACAATATGACACACGCTTCGTGGCCACACGCGCTAGAAGCTGACGCATAAGTGTGATATTTTTGGATCTTTATGTCTTACACGCATGCACGAACTTTAAAACGTTTCCAAGACAATTTCAATTCAGCATGCCATGAACATTTCCTTGAAAATGTAATCATCCCTGGAGCTCGACTTCGGTAGCCCGAAGGACGTCTCACTTACTAAAGTGATAATCATCCACCATACATTAGCATTACTATTCAGAGCTGGTTTCAAAGGACGAAGAATATTCAGCGCCTTCCGTGCTCTTCAAAGTGACCTGATCTCCATCCCATTGAGCACGAATGGGCTCAACTTAAGAAGACTCTGAGGGACAACTGGCCAGACCATCCTCCCGAAATTGTGAATGCCCTATGAGATTTGGTTCATTCTTCATGGGAGAGAATTGACATGGATGAAGACTTTTTCCATAGACTTGTCAATTCTATACCTCGAAGGATCGAAGCTGCTCTTGATGCCAATGGCATGTCGACAAAATATAGAAGCTTGTAATGCCACTTACATGATTATGCGCCCGCATCTCGTGGTCGTGCGGTAGCGTTCTCGCTTCCCACGCCCGGGTTCCCGGGTTCGATTCCCGGTGGGGTCAGGGATTTTCTCTGCTTCGTGATGGCTGGGTGTTGTGTGATGTCCTTAGGTTAGTTAGGTTTAAGTAGTTCTAAGTTCTAGGGGACTGATGACCATAGATGTTAAGTCCCATAGTGCTCAGAGCCATTTGAACCATGATTATGCTCCAGTTTTTGATATTTACCCTGGTGTGATTAGAGGATTTAAATATAGAATGCGTGTGAGACCTCATGACACCTATTGTAAGACAACATATTCTATACCCCGGTCAAAACGTGAAGCTGTTAGGCTAGAAATTCAACGGATGTTGGAATGGGGTATCATTGAACCATCCAACTCGGAATACAGTAGTCCACTCTTAGCAGTAGTAAAACCTAATGGAGACGTAAGATTGGTACTTGACGCCAGGAGTATTAATAAAATCTTAATACCTGTCCAAACCAGGCCAGAAAATCTAGAGAAATTGTTACAGCGTTTCTATGGTGTAGAGTACCTGTTCTCCGTCGACCTCCGTAGTTCCTATTGGCAGGTCCCCTTAGATGAAGAATCTAGGAAGTATACAGCTTTTATATTTGTGGGTAAGAGTTATCACTTTGTAGTTATGCCATTTGGTTTAAATATGAATGGTGGAGTTTTTATTTCCGCACTCGATACCGTGTTGACCCCGGACTTGGTGAATGAAGTGACATTGTACGTTGATGATCTCCTAGTGGCTACTGATACATGGGAGCGTCACATGGAGTTGTTTTGTAGGTTTCAAAATTATGGAGTAACGGTGAACCTTTCAAATCTCAGTTCGGGAAAGAGAGGGTCAAATTTCTTGGCCATATTGTCTCTCCTTTCAGCATAACACCAAATCCTAAGAAATTAAAAGTAATAAGTGAGTGCCCATACCCTGGTAATCGTAAGCAATTAAAAACATTTCTTGGACTAGTATCCGTTTTTAGAAAATTTCTGCCAGATCAGGTACTGAACCAGGACTGTTTGTTAAATTTGTTACGGAAAAACACTTCGTGGCATTGGACACCTGAGTGTTGCGAAGCATTTGAAAAAATACGACACGCGTTATTAAATGGCCAAATACTGTACATCCTCAGATGGATAAGCAATTTTATATAGCCACTGACGCTTCAGACACGGGTCTAGGGGCAACATTGTTTCAAATGGATATTCCTGAAGTTATTAATACCATTAAAATTATGAGCTTCGCAAGTCGCACGCTCACCAGTTGTGAAAGAATGTATACCACTACAAAGCTGGAATCCTTAGTGTGGCCATTGAAAAAATTTAGGTGTTTTATATATGGTAAACCAATCATTGCATATTGTGACCACCAAGCAGTAGTGACTTGTAGGTTATGGCACGTCAGATTAACTCCGTGGGCCTTGATATTGCAGGAATATTTATTAGAGATAAGGCATATTCGTGGCAGAGACAACGTAATAGCAGACGCACTGTCTAGACTACCGCGTAGCGTCGTAGGAACCGTTGCAGTCGCGAAAAGAACCGATAACTTTCGTGTCATGTTGATTCAACATACTTTGTATGAAAAGGATGTAAAATTCATGTGTAAGAATATTTTTTATTTACAAGAACAAGATTTTAAATGGAAATTAATTTGACGATCACTTTGTGACGATAAGGAGAGTCGTAAAAATAACAAATTTTACCTTAATATTTTATAAAAATAAGGATTTATTTCGTCAATGGAAATTTTTTATTCCTTCTGGTTGTGTGATAAACTTTCTTTGGCACACACATTTATCGTGGGGTCACGCCAGTGCTGGTAAATGTGTTAGGTTAATAGCAACTTATGCCTATTATCCTAACCTGAAACGTATTGCGCAGAAAGTATTCAGAACTTGTATGATTTGCCAGAAATCGAAGCCAATCAATTATTCTACTAAAACCGAGCTTCGACCCATAGTAGTACATGATGTTCTTAACCTAGTGTCATGTAATGTAATGGGTCCTCCAAAGATAACTTCAAATACGTGCTAGCATTTTATGATCTATTTGCTAAGCTAGTGAAGGTATAACCACTGAGACCTGTAAGAGTGAAACCCGTTGTGAGAATCTTGAAAGAAAAGTACGTTGTCAAAGTTGGAAAACGAAAACCTTACTAACGGACAATGCCTATTATTTCTCGTGTAGGGCTTGGAAGAAGTGTCTATCTGGGGAAGGTATTGGCCACATCCAGATTGCCAGGTTTAACCCAAAGAGTAGCCCTACTGAACGAGTGTTTCGTGAGTTAAATCGGTTTATGAGGACGTATATTTCTCACCAACACTGTCGTTGAATTGAGTATTTGCATAAATTTGAAAACGTATACAATCATTTACCACACTCATCCACGGGGCTTCCTCCTTATGATGTTTTCTTTGAGTGGAATGAGGATTTACCTAAATTAAATGAAACTATACCAGTAGACAAAACTACACTCCATAATCAAGTACGTGTTGCTATGCAGCGCCACGCTCATTTGAGAAAAGCACATTATGATAAGTACATAATAAAATCTATTAAATACCGAGTAGGAGATAACATTATTCTAAGATCTTATCCAAAGTCACCTGCTGTAAAACGACTAAATAAGAAGTGGTAACTAAAATATGAGGGTCCTTTCAGGATAACAAAAATACCTCATCCTGGGAGTTATATTCTGTCGAATACAAAAGGTGTGACCATAGGAATGTTCAGCCATCAAGATTTAAAACACTTTTAGTCGTAGATGTGACTTGGAATATAGATAGATATATATATATAAGTGTCAATTGCCACATTATTTAGAAACTGAATTACAGAACAGTATGTAAGTACTTCATCTATGTACTTGTGAGTGAAGGAATGCGTGAAAATAATGTTAGCGGCTCATGTATATTGTGTTGGCAGTTTTTAGAAAGGAGAGATATGAAAATGTTAACAATGGACTAAAAAATCGTCTCCTGGACGGCATTATGAGTTGCCAGTAGTTATATATATATGTATATGTACATTTGATGTGAGATTTGGATCCATTATCCTTAAAAAAAGAAGAATAGCAAGAGACTCAAGCTTTGTTATTCGGTAATTTTATGAATTATGCCAGAAAAGACATCTATATTAGTTAGTAGTTCTACTTTTACATGCCTGTTTGTTTGCAATGATAAGAGAAATAACATAAGGAAGAAAAGATATTCGGAACATGATCCATGCTGCTGGAGAAATAATTATTAGAGTGTTTTGTGTTTGTTGAAATGAAATTTATTTATACAGTTATTAATAATATATATAGTTGTAAGTTATGATTTATGTAAGTAAGAATGATGATAGCGTTTCCGTGTTAAGTCAGAAAAGCATTATCAAGTGCACGAGATGTTGGTTTATTATTAGATGTTTCTACCTGTTGCACAAGTTTCAGAGTATACAATGATCTCATAGAGCTATCTGACTAATCACCTGCTTTATGAACTCAAGGGTAATTTCCTGTGTAAGAAAGAGACACTCATATGTGTATACCTTATTTATGACTTAAGTAACTATTAGTAACCGGAGATTGTATGTAACCCTACTTGTGAACATTTAATGGTACAACGATTTCCGTGTTACGATTGGCCACTAAAGAATGGTAGGACTAGGTGTGTTTTCATTGCGGTAAACTGACTAAGTTGAAGCAAATACCTCATCCTGGGAGTTACATTCTGTCGAATACAAAAGGTGTGACCAGAGGAATGTTCAGCCATCAAGATTTAAAACGCGTTTGGTCGTAGATGTGACTTGGAATATACATAGATACATATAAGTGTCAATTACCACATTATTAAGAAATTTAATTACAGAACAGTATGTAAGTAGTTCATCTATGTACACAGAGAAAAAGAGTTGAATAATGTTGAATAATGCTGACTAACACGTGTAAGTGAAAAGTGTCGTGTGTTAATTCGTGTGACGTACTGAGGTAGGCGAACTGTAAGTACAAGTCGCTGATAGACGTCATCTCCTTGAACTAGAACTCGATGGTAGGCGAGTCAAAGTTCTATGCCCAGACAAATTTATACACTTATGAAATTAAATCAAGGACTGAAGGCAATGTATTCTTTAATAAACTTGTGTGATTGAATCCCATACAGATGGAACACCCGAAAATATCATGACTGTTGTGCACTAAATGTGATCGGGTATATTAATGAGATTTTTGTTCCATATCAACTGTTCGAGTATGGGAGGCCAGTAGCAGCCGTCAGATGACCGCTGGTGCCTTCACGTCGCGCCAACCCTGCCGGTAATGGAGGTAAAACTGCTGGGGGGCGCTGAAGTATGCGGTCAACCTTCGAGAAGGAAAACAGCTGTTTCCTGCTGCGCATCCGAGACTTTGAGCCGCTGTCGAACGACCATTGCTCATTTGAAAGAAGACACCGTGAGCAGAGGAGGGTCGCCTGTTCATTCAACACACATTCATACTCTTATGGATACGAAGAGTAATGTCGGTTGCTAGCCATTCAAGAGGCAACCGACAAGAAGCAGCAGATACGAAGAATAATGTTGGTTGCTAGTCATTCAAGAGGCAACCAACAAGAAAAAAATATGTCGGTTGATAGCCATTCAAGAGGCAGCCGACTGGAAGAACTGTGTCGACTGCTAGCCATTCAAGAGGCAGCCCCAATAAGATATATGTCTGTTGTTAGTCAATCAAGAGGCAGCAGACGAGAAGATCTACGTCTGCTACCCGCCAATTAAGATGTAGCATATACTGAAATGATACGTCGCTTGGGTTCCTGCTGCCTAGACAACTGGGACACGGCAGAGGTAGCAGATGATCTGGCTGTGATCCCGGCCCGCATAGTCTGGTCCAACTCTTTTCGTGCTAAACGTCCCGATGGGGAGCTGACCACCACTTGCAGACCATCGTTCCAGGCGCCGTGTCTGCACACTTTCCGAGCGTCGCAACGAAGAAAAAACCGGAATTATAAAATTGAATATTTTGTAATGATTATGATGTAATGAGGTTAATTTTCGGATGCAATTCATGGATATCACAATGAAATCAGACCAATTTTAAATTATTTGATCGTGCATGATGAAAATACAGTATTTAATAATAGTTCTAAATTACTTTATGCTTTAAATACTGAAGTGTGAAATTTTTAGGCCTTTGTAATATTAGTGGTGAAATATCTAAATTATTAGTTTAGAATTGGTGAAATTTTTAGAGGGCAATATTGTTAGGACCATATTTAAAAAAAAATTCAAATATTTTTCTGTTATGGCATAGAATGTATTGAGCCATGAGGAAGCAACCAGTACCAATACTTGTCCGATAATCATAGCACCCTCTTCTGTATGCAAAAGGGGAATGCACTGATAATCATCCGGGGGGCGGATGTAGTGCCACTTCCTTCGACGAAAAATGAAAAAAGAAAAAATAGCAACCAATAACCCAAAAATTTCCCCAAAACCAGTTCCAAATTCCATGAAAAGTGAACAAGTAGCCTTAGTTCCATTTAACACTATTATTTGGATAATAACCAGTAACTGAAACAAGAATCTTATACATAGTAATTTATCAACTTACAAAAGAAAGATAGAATATTAGTAAACTCAAACTCAAAATCATAGTAAATCCCAAAATCATTATCATTAAAATTAGAAAAGTAGAACCAACGATCTCAAAGAATACTTTGTCTGAGTACCCTTTGAGAATCGTGAATAATGGCTGAGGAAAATTTGATGCATTGTCACTACGTTACGAGAGAGAGCCGAAGCTGATCAGATATGTTTGAATACTCGTACTTGAAGGCGCGGTTAGATTGTTTTTCGAGGATTGATAATTGCGACCTACTATGACGCAGTGAAACGAAACATTGACTTCAACTATAACATCGTTTAGAATTCAGATAGAGGACTACCTTATATTAGACTGAAGTGAACTTTTTAATTATATAACTCGAACTCTAGTTAGGCATTGAACAGTAATAGACAATTAACTTCATTCGTAATTGCAAATGGACTCTGTAACTTGGCAATAGTTTTAGAGCATATAATTTATAAATTCCTCCCCCCCTCCCCTCCCCCCCCTCCACCACCACCTGGGAAAGCTTCTTCCTCACGGCTTTGTTAGGAAGTGATTGTTATTGTGAAATAAACCACCCTTTCGTGCCAATTTACGCATCTGTGATTTCAAATTATAAAATTGTTTATAGACATAACTGTGATCTTTTGCGTGCTGCGATAATATTTGACTGAAGCGCTCGGCGCATATATAGAAACTCTTTGACGTTAGGAAGCAATCGCAATGTTACGACTTACTAGAGATTTTAAATTACAACCAAACTATGGGGAGGTTGGTGTCGGTGGAACTAAATTGAACTTATCATTAATATTTTTATTGCAACTGTTAAACAGTCGAATATAAACGAATTAATTACGACGAGTAGCGTAATATTGGTCACAATTGGTGAAGTAAATATCACGCACACGTCGAGAGTTCAGTTCAGCACTGTTTTTTGTAACGTCGTCTTTACCTGATAATAGTATCATCGCTCTACCGACTTCGCTGAGTTCTAGCCAGAGCCAGTCAATACTAATCTATCAACTACCAACCAGAAAAACCGGCAACGTTACAAGCTATACGTAACCTAATCTTCATTTTACTTTATTTCATTTTTCTGTAAAAGGCCTACATATTTATTACGCCAACAATATTAGTTTCAAAATGAATATCTACTTACTACCATATTATAGATAATTTTATGGGAAGTCAGATGAATATCACCCTCCAAGGAAGATTATTTGTATTTTTATGAGAGGTCAGATGAATATCACACTCCAAGCGCCATTATTTTTATTTTTATGAGAGGTCAGATAAATATTACCTTCCAAGGAAGATTATTTTTTTACATCAAATTGACAAACCATTATCAGTTACTTACTGAAGAGAATAAAAAAAGAAAATATAACTTAATAACAAAAAGTAAATAAACCACGAAACATTTGCGATGCGATTAAAAAAGAAGACTGGCGCGAGCCTCGATCCGAAACATACTACAGGTAGGAGTACAGTAAGCTGACACGCTATCAAGGAGCTAACGATGTCTTGCTTTTAGCAGAACGGTCAAATAGGCCTACCTTAACTGAAGACTGGAATCACTCAACAGAGGAAAGTCCACTGGACCTGACGGGATACCAATTCGATTCTACACAGAGTACGCGAAAGAACTTACCCCCCTTCTAACAGCCGTGTACCGCAAGTCTCTAGAGGAACGGAAGGTTCCAAATGATTGGAAAAGAGCACAGGTAGTCCCAGTCTTCAAGAAGGGTCGTCGAGCAGATGCGCAAAACTATAGACCTATATCTCAGATGTCGATCTGTTGTAGAATTTTAGAACATGTCTTTTGCTCGAGTATCATGTGGTTTTTGGAAACCCAGAATCTACTATGTAGGAATCAACATGGATTCCGGAAACAGCGATCGTGTGACACCCAACTTGCTTTATTTGTTCATGAGACCCAGAAAATATTAGATACAGGCTCCCAGGTAGATGCTATTTTTCTTGACTTCCGGAAGGCGTTCGATACAGTTCCGCACTGTCGCCTGATAAACAATGTAAGAGTCTACGGAATATCAGACCAGCTGTGTGGCTGGATTGAAGAGTTTTTAGCAAACAGAACACAACATGTTGTTATCAATGGAGAGACGTCAACAGACGTTAAAGTAACCTCTGGCGTGCCACAGGGGAGTGTTATGGGACCATTGCTTTTCACAATATATATAAATGACCAAGTAGATAGTGTCGGAAGTTCCATGCGGCTTTTCGCGGATGATACTGTAGTATACAGGGAAGTTGCAGCATTAGAAAATTGTAGCGAAATGCAGGAGGATCTGCAGCGGATAGGCACTTGGTGCAGGGAGTGGCAACTGACCCTTAACATAGACAAATGTAATGTATTGCGAATACATAGAAAGAAGGATCCTGTATTGTATGATTATATGATAGCGGAACAAACACTGGTAGCAGTTACTTCTGTAAAATATCTGGGAGTATGCGTGCAGAACGATTTGAAGTGGAATGATCATATAAAATTAATTGTTGGTAAGGCGAGTACCAGGTTGAGATTCATTGGGAGACTCCTTAGAAAATGTAGTCCATCAACAAAGGAGGTGGCTTACAAAACACTCGTTCGACCTATACTTCAATATTGCTCATCAGTGTGGGATCCGTACCAGATCGGGTTGACGGAGGAGATAGAGAAGATCCAAAGAAGAGCGGCGCGTTTTGTCACAGGGTTATTTGGTAACCGTGATAGCGTTACGGAGATGTTTAACAAACTCAAGTGGCAGACTCTGCTATAGAGGCGCTCTGCATCGCGGTGTAGCTTGCTCGCCAGGTTTCGAGAGGGTGCGATTCTGGATGAGGTATCGAATATATTGCTTCCCCCTACTTATACCTCCCGAGGAGATCACGAATGTAAAATTAGAGAGATTAGAGCGCGCACGGAGGCTTTCAGACACTCGTTCTTCCCGCGAACCATACGCGACTGGAACAGGAAAGGGAGGTAATGACAGTGGCACGTAAAGTGCCCTCCGCCACACACCATTGGGTGGCTTGCGGAGTATAAATGTAGATGTAGATGTAGATGAAGAACGTACATTAAACTGGAAACAAGAAATACTGGAAGGCACATTCACTCGCTCGTGTACACCGCGTGTAATGACTTAGAGAAATATGACAATCAGCTGATACGTTTCTCTTAGCTGAAAATTACAAAGACAGCAGGTGGTGGTCGAAGTAATTACAAATAAATACATCCAGTTTCAATATTTTTACTAAGACCATTTGTCTGTTTGTTTAAAAAATCGCCGGCTGGTGCGGCCGAGCGGTTCTAGGCGTTACAGTCTGGAACCGCGCGACAGCTACGGTCGCAGGTTCGAATCCTGCCCCGGGCATGGATGTGTGTGATGTCCTTAGGTTAGTTAGGTTTAAGTAGCTCTATGTTCTAGGGGACTGATGACCTCAGAAGTTACGTCCCATAGTGCTCAGAGGCATCTGAACCATTTTTAAAAATTAAGATATTATAAAATGGAATTTTTTAAAAAGATATGGAACCTAGAAAAGTCTACAACTGCACATTTAGTTTGTAGCGAATTAAGATTTAAAATGTTACCTAAAAAGATCTAAAAAATGATAATTGACTCCAGTTAATTCAAGCTCTCGTCCTCTACTTTCGTAAACCATCCGCCTACCCAGTTAGCTATTTTTTTAAAGGAAGGAGGGCAAGGAGGTGCGGGGGGGCAGAGTTGGCAGGTGTAGTAACCCGAGGCCTGGCCACAGTGTCCACTTGACGTCAGGGTATTAGGAATGGTGAGAGGAAATCGATAGTGATAAATTCTTTGTAACTTTTATTATTTGTATTTCCTTTATACCACACCTAAAATACGTGTCACTAGCGCCGCATTGTGCACTAAGTAAACAAAAAAAATAATTTTAGGACTTTCCTACACCGAGGTAATACATATGGGGAAAGAGAAAATGTGCTTCGTACACGATGCAGAAGGGTGCGCCGCTACTCTTCTTACTCTTCATCATCCAGTTACGTCTTCGTGTATGTCGTGTGTTATTCCACAGTAATCGGTTGTGTTCTTGTCATCTAAGTCAATGGGTATCTTCTCCTACCTGCTGATGATCCAGCTGCGTGGAGTGTCGCGTAGGGCACTCTTCAAGAAAGATGCAAACCTGGTTCTTTTTGCCGATGATACAAGTACAGCTATCACACCCAACAGACACGAATTAACTGTTGAAATTGTAAACGGTGTTTTTTCAGAAAATCATTAAGTGATTCTCTGCAAATGGGCTCTCATTAAACTTTGACAAACACAGTACATGCAGTTCCACACAGTAAATGGAATGACACCATTAATAAACATAGACTTCGATCAGAAATCGGTAGCTGAGGTAGAATATTCAAAATGTCTAGGTGTATGCATTGATGAGGGGTTGAACTGGAAAAAAACACACTGAAGATCTGCTGAAACGTTTGAGTTCAGCTACTTATGCTATTAGGGTCATTGCAAATTTTGGCGATATACATCTCAGTAAATTAGCTTACCACGCTTATTTTCATTCTCTGCTTTCGTATGGCATCATATTCTGGGGTAACTCATCATTGAGTAAACGAGTGTTCATTGCACAAAAGCGTGTAATCAGAATGATTGCTGGAGCTCATCCAAGATCACCCTGCAGACACTTATTTAAAGAGCTAGAGATCTTCACTGTAGCCTCACAATATATATATTCACTTATGAAATTTGTTACTATCAATCCGAACGAATTCAAAAGTAATAGCAGTGTACACGGCTACAACAGTAGGAGAAAAGATGATCTTCACTACTCAAGATTAAATCTAACTTTGGCTCAGAAGGGGGTAAATTATGCTGCCACAAAAGTCTTTGGTCACTTACCTAATAGCATCAAAAGTCTGACAGATAGCCATATGGCATTTAAAAGTAAATTAAAAGAATTTCTTAATGGCAACTCCTTCTGCTCATTAGATGAATTTTTGGATATAGTAAGTGGGTAATTTCCCCAACCCCACCAAAAAAGAAAAAATTAAAAATATTAAGTCATGTAATATTTTGTGTAATGTAATATCTTGTATAGACACCTATATTAACCTGACCAGTTCCACATCATTACGAAATGGTGTATACATGATCTATGGAACAAGTACTAATCTAATGTAATCTAATCTAATCTCAAGTAAGTAGAAAAATAATGCCTGTATTTTATGTTCCGTACAATCTTACAACGACTTTCTTGTAGGTAATTCCAAAAATTCACTACATCTTTAGGTCCATTGTAAAATAAATAATTCACCGCGTGCCCACGGACCCACGTGACTGCGTTGGTTTCTGTGCGCGAGGAATATAGTTCATCCTGAAAAAGAAGAAGCCGAGGTGCGATATGTTCCGGCGTTACATACGTCTTCTGCCGTGCCACATCTGAGAAGGTGGTCGTCCGTGTCCGGTACTTGGCATTCCGCCCATAGAGATGAGTCCGCCATATTTGTTTTGTGGAGGCGTGATCGGGTGATATGTCTACCGTTGGCTGTGATGTACCATGTTGATCGGACGTCTGTATCCCGTGTAACCGCGTTTATCGTCCGCTACACCACCTTCCAACTGACATGAAGGTTCTTGGCTTCCACGACGTTTGGTGGACGCCTCTGTTGTAGGACGCGATATATCTCCCTCCTGTCGCCTGTTTCGTCGGTGGTACTACGATGCGGACATAACTGCTCAATGTATGACTGCCCGAAGTAGTAGAAAGGTAGGGGTATCTCTTGTCAGTGGGGGCGTAAGGGAGGGCGGAGCTAAGGACTCAAGCAGCGAACTCATCAAATTTTCAGGGCGGTGGCGCCACAGCTTGATGTGCGAGCTAACAAACAGGACCATCGCCCTGTCGTGGACATGGACTAGGCCAAGATTTACGCTGTCTGGAGGAAGGGTCAGTGATTCATAACCGACTTTCAAGAGCATGCCTGTAATGACGTAGGCTCCGAATGCAGCTAATATACGACGAGTCATCAGTAACAGTATTGGAAGTACATGTGATATGTGTGGAAGGCGTGATGCTAGGTAAAAACAGACGAAGTGTCTCATTTGAAGAACGTCGATGGTGCGCTGATGAAGGTTGGGGGTCTGGACCTGAATTTGTTGTAATAAGCGGCGGTAATTAATGGCCTCAGTGTGTAGTATATCGTCGTGGAACTTGGACATTTGATAGTACCAATAATGTGTAGGGGGTCGATACACGATGGGGTCGATCCGTCTCCTGTGTTCATGGTGACCCATTTCCATTTGGAGACTTTGAGACGGCTGCCTGAAGCCACACCGTATTTGGCAACCCATTCTCGTGCTCTGGTTACATCGTCACGGTTGCAGAGCACGAGAACCAGGTGGTCTGCATATGCTGTACAGCGAAGGAGGCGCCGACGCAGTCCACAGAGGAGCGGTTCCAGTGCCAAATCGTAGAGTAAGACCGACAGGGGGTAGTGTTGTCGCACCGATCTGGAAATCGGGAGGGACTACGTGAGACGCCCGTTAACGAGCACCTCGGAGGTGGCGCACCACGACGTCTGTGAATTGCTGTAGGTGCTGCATGTGTAGGAGAACGGACATCAGGTACACGTGATTCTATCGATCGAAAGCTTGGCTAAAATTTAGTGATGTCAATGCTCCGGGGATGGGGCGTGCTCTTACTGCAGCTATTATGTCACGGTATCGATAGAGTGCTGTGTGGAGGTTGCTGACACCTCCTAGGAAAACCTGACCTAGTGAGATGAAGTGAGGCAGGGTCGGTCGTATACGGTTTCCTAAAAGTCTGGTGGGTATCTTCATGTCGCAGTTGACAAGTGTCAGCGGGTACTAATCATGTATCCGAGCGCAATCTGTCAGTTTGTGAACCGGTATAATCATTCCATCGACGAAAGCTGCGGGGAGCGACACCGCGAGGAACATAAGATTAGAACAGATGTCCGTCAACTTTGGGGCCGTAAATACTGAAAAGTTGTACAAAACTCCACAGGGGGCTCGTAGAGACCAGGAGACTTGTTCGACGCTGCTTTACCTATGGCGTCGATAACTTCGCCTTCCGTAATTTCGTTCAATAATTCAGTTTGTATGTCTTGTGGAACAGTGCCATAAACCAATACTGAGACTCCTATCACCGTCGTCGGATCGGAACATTGAGCAAAATAAAGTCGTCTGTAATGGTCGAAGAAGGTTGCACCAAGGCGGCGTTGTGTGGCGAGGCAACAGTCGTCCACAGTGGTGATGACCTACATCGCCTGTATCAGCGCCCACCTTCGCAGTTTACGTTCTCGAATGACGTGGAACATGGTGGGTCTACATCAACATCTACATCCATAACCCGCAAGCGACCTGAAGGTGTGTGGCAGAGGGTACCTTGAGTACCTCTATCGGTTCTCCCTTCTATTCCAGTCTCGTATTGTTCGTGGAAAGGAAGATAGTCGGTATGCCTCTGTGTGGGCTCTAATCTCTCTGATTTTATCCTCATGGTCTCTTCGCGTGATATACGTAGGAGGGAGCAATATACTGCTTGACTCCTCGGTGAAGCTATACTCTCGAAACTTCAACAAAAGCCCGTACCGAGCTACTGAGCGTCTCTCTTGCAGTGTCTTCCACTGAAATTATCTACCATCTCCGTAACACTTTCACGATTACTAAATGATCCTGTAACGAAGCGCGCTGCTCTCCGTTGGATCTTCTCTATCTCTTCTATTAACCCTATCTGGTGCGGATCCCACACCGGTGAGCAGTATTCAAGCAGTGGGCAAACAAGTGTACTGTAACCTACTTCCTTTGTTTTCGGACTGCATTTCCTTAGGATTCTTCCAATGAATCTCATTCTGGCATCTGCTTTACTGACGATTAATTTTACCAGTATATGGTCATTGCATTTTAAATCACTCCTAATGCCTACTCCCAGATAATTTATGGAATTAGCTGCTTCCAGCTTCTGACCTGCTATATTGTAGCTAAATGATAAAGGATCTTTCTTTCTGTGTATTCGCAACACATTACACTTGTCTACATTGAGATTCAATTGCCATTCCATGCACCATGCGTCAATTCGCTGCAGATCCTCCTGCATTTCAGTACAATTTTCTATTGTTATACTACAGCATCATCCGCAAAAAGCCTCAGTGAACTTCCGATGTTATCCACAATGTCATTTATGTATACTGTGAACAGTAACGGTCCTACGACACTCCCCTGCGGCACACCTGAAATCACTCTTACTTCGGAAGATTTCTCTCAATTCAGAATGACATGCTGCGTTCTATTATCTTCAATCCAATCACACAATTGGTCTGATAGTCCATATGCTCTTACTTTGTTCATGAAACGACTGTGGGGAACTGTATCGAACGCCTTGCGGAAGTCAAGAAACACGGCATCTACCTGGTAACACGTGCCTATAGCTCTATGAGTCTCGTGGACGAATAGCGCGAGCTGGGTTTCACACGATCGTCTTTTTAGAAACCCATGCTGATTCCTACAGAGTAGATTGCTAGTCTCCAGAAAAGCCATTATACTCGAACATAATACGTGTTCCAAAATTCTACAGCTGATCGACGTTAGAGATGTAGGTCTATAGTTCTGCACATCTGTTCGACGTCCCTTCTTGGAAACGGCGATGATCTGTGCCCTTTTCCTATCTTTTGGAACGCTACGCTCTTCTAGAGACCTACGGTACACCGCTGCAAGAAGGGGGCAAGCTCCTTCGCGTACTCTGTGTAAAACCGAACCGGTATCCCACCAGGACCGAATAGTTGTTCCGTTACTAGTCCGTCATATGTTCGCTCTCGGACGCTCGTCCCTTCGAGCTGTTGGCGCATATCGGCTACTATCTGTGCCTTCGCACGGTGTGCTGTCATCTGTCGTTGTGGTGTGAGTGGTAGGGAGGCAAATTCGCGGCGGACAGTAAAATATAAACCGAGCTTACGCCGCTTCCAAGCAGCGGTCTCACGACCATACATGATCAAAGTTCTCGGCAGGACCGGCTCCGCGCAGTTTAACCACCAATTGATCGATGTACGATACGTTGGGAGTCGGTGAACGCACGAACTCCATGTGTCCTTGATGGCTCGTCGACAATCCAGAGAAGGGAGGTGAGCGAGGTTTGACATCCACGGATGTCTGCTGGGTCAACCGTTGGCGACGAAGGGTCACGGCATTTAAATATAGTCTCGTGATCAGAAAAGCCTACTGGCCACACCTCCTCTTCACTCACTGTTGCCGCGAGAGAATGGGAGACGTAAATCCCATAAATGCGACTAGACAAGTGGTACGTGAAATGAGTGAATCCCTGTCGATTTTCTTGGTCATGTTCCCTTGTATCTACCAACTGAAGATGGCTGATGAGTGTCCCAAGTTCAGGGGACGGTGAATGGCGTGGCAGCTGATCTTTAAGAGCCTGGATGTTATTTAAGTCGCTCCTTGACTCTTAAGTCGTCGTGCGTACCCTGAAAAAGCGGTGCTACATCTTCTGTGTAGAAGAACGATCGGCCACGACGGCGATTCTTTCCGAAAAGGGCGTACACATTAATAAATGTGTGCTAAAAGGAACTCGTTAAACTTCGGTTACACGATAAATCAGTCTAATCTAAAAGCCGTAAAGTCAACTAAATACCTGGGTATTACAATTACGAACAACTTAAATTGGAAGGAACACATAGAAAATGTTGTGGGGAAGGCTAACCAAAGACTGCGTTTTATTGACAGAACACTTAGAAAATGTAACAGACCTACTAAGGAGACTGCCTACACTACGCCTGTCCGTCCTCTTTTAGAATACTGCTGTGAGGTGTGGGATCCTTACCAGATTGAACTGACGGAGTACATCGAAAAAGTTCAAAAGAAGGCAGCACATTTTGTATTATCGCGAAATATTGGAGAGACTGACACAGAAATGATACAGGATCTGGGCTGGAAATCATTAAAAGAGAGGCGTTTTTCGTTGCGACGGAATCTTCTCACGAAATTCCAATCACCAACTTTCTCCTCCGAACGCGAAAATATTTTGTTGACACCGACCTACATAGGGAGGAACGATCACCACGATAAAATAAGGGTAATCTGAGCTCGAACGGAAAGATATAGATGTTCATTCTTTCCACGCGCTTTACGAGATTGAAATAATAGAGAATTGTGGAGGTAGTTCGATGAACCCTCTGCCAGGCACTTGAATGTGATTTGCAGAGTATCCACGTAGATGTAGATGTAATGTAAACGGGGCGCCTAGTACCATTACGGCCAATCCTCTGGCTTTGGGGAGATACAATGCTTCATCCGCCTCCTGAGGAGGACTGTGACACCGCTGTTAGTTGGCGAGACGTGGGACACATGAGCCGTATAACCATATACACCCGGGAAATTGCCGATGAAGACCTCTTGGAAAATGACACTGTCAAAATCTGCTGCATTGAGCATGTCTTGGAGCAGCAAAAACGTCTTACGTGTCTGAATAGTGTTAACGTTGATGGTCGCTAAGCAATAGCTCTGTAAATCGTCTCCTGCAAAGGGAGCAGCCGTCGGCGTCGCCGTAAATGTTGGAGCCTGTGATCAGCAGGCCGTGTCCGCGCCGTCATCTGCTGCAATTCGGGAGGGGGCAAGGTGTGTGCGGTGACACCCCTCTCCTCATCCACCACGGCAGGCGTAGACTCTTCTTCAGTGTCGTCCGCCCAAGATCCATAAGTTAACCGTGGATGCGGTAGGACACTTGGGAGCTGGGTGACCAAGCAGTTGTTTGTGGGTTATTGTTCTTGTGATTTGTTTGCCCGAGAGAGCAGAAACGGCTTTGTCGAAGTCAGGAAAAGCAACAGATGATGGCGACCCTGTGTCATACACGTTTCCCGTCTCGTCAGCCGTCATGTCGTCAACCGGAGAAGACGTCCACAGAAGGCAATACTCTGAGAATGTACGACGTCGCTTTTTATGTTTCTTCGGTGACTTGTGTTTTGGTCGTGAGTTTCCGTGTCCGAAAGAGTGCGTGGTTCCCGAACTGCATGCCCCTCAGGAAGAAATGCAGAGGTTGGTACAACACCAGTGTCGAGTTCCATTCTCTCTTTCGAATCTGCTTGTGAAGTCGATGGGCGACCTCTTTCAATTTCTGTCGATTCTGTAATGGTGTCGGCCAATCCTGGACGTGCTACGGGTGTACAATCTAACATTGCCTGTCTCCCATGTAGTCCTTCGTCTGCCATGACGATCGATTGTGTCACCCTTGTGTAACTGATGGGCAGGCCCGTTATCGTAGAGGGTGGCACCGTGTCACCTAATGGGATCTGTACGTTGTATACAAGCTGAACATACATGACCCTCTTGGTCGCAACCAGAACAAGTACGAGGCTGTCCATCGAACATCACGACTGCTTGACATCCACCTAGGTAGGACGGTACGTGTTTTGTTAATTCAATTTTAACTTGCCACACGCCGAGGACAGAGTACATCTCGAAGATGTTCCCTTTCTCGGCTACGTGGCTACTTACCGTCCCATACAGTCGGGAAGCCGTGGTGACTTCGGCCGGCGGCACTTCATACGGAAGTCGAAGACTCGAGTGTGCATAATCCTGTTACTGCATGGTCAATAGCAACCGCTCCGATGTGACCATCCGAGTGTTTGAACTTGTGAGTGTTTGCACACTGCTCACAACAGCGGGACATAACGCGTCATCGATCATCTTGACGTGGACGACGCTACTTGTGATGGATAGGTGGATACCGACGATGTGCTGTGGTGCTGTTTGAACTTCGTCACGGATGAAGCGTTCGATTTCAAAGGTTCGAGGTCTTGCGTAGTCAGGCTGGAAACTGACCTTGATGGTAGCTTCTCTGTAGGAATGAGCCACAGCTACTCAGCGTGAACGAACGCATGTAATAGTTACGGCGAGGAAGGAAGCAAACTACACGCGCTCGCTACTCTGCGGACAGGACACAAACAAGACGTACTCGCCGCTCACCTGCCGAAAGCAGACTGCCATTGAAACAAACGTGAAACTCTCGTCGTCTTAGTAATTCTACCGACGTGGAGGTCTCGTATTTCAACCTTTTCTACGTGCTCGAATAACGATTTTCAAAAGAAATTATACGATGAGTTAAACTGCAATTAATCTCGACATATACTACATCCTAACTATTATATTGCTTCTATTTGTCAATGTAAACACCAAGCTGAAGCTCCACAGACAGCTGAAGTTGTGAAGACTGGCAGTTCTGAACTTGGGCGTACGCAATTCTTTGTTCTTGGACTCTAAATTTTTCTTGCCGGGCAATCTTTGTGCTTCCCATTGTACAGTCAGAGAAGTGAAACTGAACTTGCGTGCGACACCCTGCATGTCGGGAGCCCGTTCATTGTAAAGCTGTCCGAATTTGTTTATGACATTGATTAAATTGGTGCCTAGAAGCAACAAGATGCCTCTGATGACCGTAGTATTTAGTTAACTGAGCAGATACTTCATCGAAAGACAGATCACTAGTGTTAGAGAGTGATTGTAACTTTTGAACCACTTCATACAAGTTGCTGCTGGAAGACAGGAGCAAAACACTTTGCAGCTTACTGAAAATGCTATAAGCAAGACACTGCAGTTGAAAACATAGGGAGTATACCTCCATGCTCTCTGAAGCCCGTTCAAATCAGGCGAACTGTATAACAGTTACCTACCAATCAGTATTAATAGTAAGCGCCGATGTTTGCAGAGGATACAGATCTCAAAAAATGCAAAAATATCCTATTATATTTTGATAAGATTTCAAATTGGTATAAAGACAGGCAAGTGCTTATAGAAAATGTCATGATGTCATTAAATTGTAGAATTTAGCCAACAGAACAACATACCCCTTCCAATTTCCCAGTCAAACACTGTAATGTCAAAGTGTGTTACATCATAAATAAATATAATATTTAGTGCCATTTTTAAGTAGGGTAACTCTGTAGATGATATCTCCAATGACCCCTTCACCGCTGCGTACAGACCTCGAACGACGAAACTCATACAGTTGGATTATAGGGAAAAGGAGGTAGGAGAAGGGGAAACTTGATTTCCCGCCATTTTTCAGTCATCCTATTGGCCTAAATCAATGGGGGAGGGGGGCGGGGGACTGAACTTGACTTTAGGGGCAGAACTGGCGCAGTGGATGGGCGACCTTGGAGGGGATGATCTTGTCACTGACATGTAACAGCGATCGTGACCTTGAGTTAAGACCATATCTGGACCCAAAATGCGAATCTTCTACTTACTTAGTTCCATGTCTTATTTTTAATCTGCAACAAATGAACAGAATGAGAAAGCTGAGAAACACATAAGCAGTCACGAGCTTATTATGTCTGTCAGCGAATTCTAAAAAAAAATGTTCAAATGTGTGTGAAATCTTATGGAACTTAACTGCTGAGGTCATCAGTCGCTAAGCTTACACACTACTTAACCTAAATTATCCTAAGGACAAACACACACACCCATGCCCGAGGGAGGACTAGAACCTCCGCCGGGACCAGCAGCACAGTCCATGACTGCAGCGCCCTAGACCGCTCGGCTAATCCCGCGCGGCAGCGAATTCTAATGCCGACACGGTAGTATTTTAGCATCTCATCTGTACACCACCTATATCGGAAGCCAGGTATGGAGTCTCTAGGCAAGAGTGATATGTCGCTATCAAACATTGCCATCGTAACACTTGTCCCCCGCATTTCAGCGTGCCTGAAGAATCGTGTACCATCTGCCATACTGCAGTTAGACAAAATCTTTCCATCGGTTTGACTGTGTTTAAGGATTATTTACTTATTTCTAGTTATAGCCCTTACTTCATTTACTGTAACGATCTCTGAGGCAGGGAACTATGAGATGATACCCATATAACAAAAATAGTTCCTTCCTTTCCATAAGCTGATGAGATTGTAATTTATGCTGTGATTTTGTTGCTGTAAATGGCAACAGAAAATTATGAATGATTTAGTAAATTAAAACTGAGAAGGCACATATTCCGCGTAAATTCTGCTGGAATTTGATAATCATTTGCAACACTATTCCCAACATCATTTATCTACCACGTTACTCACCTCACACTGTTGTCAAAGTAGATGCATGTAGTACCCAAACATGCAGAATATCTTCCGAAAACTCGATATCGAATGTACTGCCAAGAGGAGTATTTGTCACGTTTGCAGAATGCGTCTCCTCAGAAGTAACATAAATGCTTTTACACAATGCATCACTTCAGATACCAGGTACGTAGAGGTAAAGAAGTAGATTCTCTTTTGTATGTTTATAGCAGTTTCTACTTAAAAATAACGAGCATAGATCATTTGTACTCGTAATTTTCGTTATTGTCACCATACGAAATGGCATGTCGGAGAGAACCATATCAGCTTTGTTCGAGAGGTGTCTGCGTTTTCTGGGACACTTCATACATATACTGAAAGATTTGGCTAATACAGTATCTAATTTATCTATTGCATCTCATGACTTTTGCACTATTTTGGAGTGAATGAGTAGAGCGTAAAAGAAGTCAGGATCAGTTCCTAAAAATACTGTCAAGGAGTGGATGACACTTGAGTTTTGAAATGTTACAAGAGAACTGTCTCCGTTTTTGCACTGGTCGTAGTGTTCCTTTTTCTCCTCTCTATGAAATATAGACATCTCAGTTTAATAGACTGATGTGGGCGTAGAATGTCTATTGACACTTCGAGAACGTCAGTTCATGGATAGACACGAAATGAATAACGATTATGTATGGCCGACACTTTCAGACTGCTGCAGTTAGATGTTCAGTTTAGGGAGGCCTCAGAGCTTCCGCCGGGTAAGTTAAGGAGTGCTCCCTTCGGATACCGGTTAAAACGGGGATCCCCGTCCTGCTTAATGGAATGCTCTTGTCTCTATTAATGAAATTACCCGCCAACCGAATTTCAATCGATCCGTCGAGGCCGCAGTCCCAATAACGGGAGGCGGCAGCAATTATCTTTGTCTCGTCATATTTCATTCCATGTTACTCGGTTACGCAGTGTTCCGCCAGTGTGGATTTCTCGCTCTGTTAGTAACATTGTGTGGCACCGTCGTCAACGCACTTGTCCCGAACAGTGCGAATACTCTTATGAGGTGAGGTTTGCCACGGCGACAGGAACTTTTGAATACATTCCTGTTCCTTATCCCAGAAGATCTTTAACGTATGTAAAAGGAATACTGGTACAGAAAACACGCTGTTGATTTGAAACCTTTCTTTAACCCTCCCAGTTTTCGGAAAACCTTTTTAGCATAAGGTAAGAACGCAATAAGTTACATTCGTCTTCGTTTGTGTACAAACTCACAGACTCGACACAGCTGCTTCTATGAATGGCCGTTCTGTTTAAACAGAAACTTTACGTATTAAGTTTTCAGCGTAAGAAACTTCGTTGTAACGTCCGCAGGACCCCAGTGAGCTGTACGGCAGGTTGTTGCATATAATTATCGTTACGAGTAAATTTGCGATAGATTCCATGTGTCAGAGTTCCATCATTCCTTTGCAAACCAATACATGAAAATTTCCTCGTAAACGTAATGCTGGGAAGGCGAAAATATTCAAGAAAATATTCATTAAATAATCAAAATATTCAACAAAAGCTTAAGAGCAGCTAATCAATGTGACCAGATAACAAACGTATCTCTAAAAAAGTTGGCTTTGAATACGTTACTGGCAAGGGAAACTACCTGTAGCACACCCCCCCCCCCCCCTCATTTTTAGTAGTAAAATGTAGTAAAATGGCCTAGTGGACTGCCCTTGAAAAACTGAATACAGATCAAGCACGAAAACAAGAAGAAGGTGTACTGAATTGTGAAAAAGAGAAGTAAAATAGAAACAGTTAACGGCCCAAGCTGAAGATCTGCCCATCGAGCGAGCTGCAATAACCACGGCGTCTCGGTTGTATGGTCATAGTGTTGTACTGCAAAGCTGGAGATCCGTGTTCGAGCCTCTCTGGTGCGCTTTTTTTTCACAAATTTATGAACTGTCAGTCCGGTCATTGATGTGTCTGCTCTCCTTCTTTAGTCTTGGAATGTGCCATACTGTGCATTGGTTACAGAATACGAGTAATGTGGTAAGGATATATTACGATTGAAAGTAAATTTTATGAATAGTGAGACCTGGCGAAATGCCTCATGCACCTATCATAGAAATGAAAACAACAAAAAAATGGGTGTGAACTATGTTACAACGTAGGAATTCAGGAGTCAAAACTTCCAAAATGGAACGCAAGAGGCATAACATGTGATTCTTGTAGTAGATTGGAAGTACGTAATTCTGGATAACCCTTCGTTACACGTCGCTGTTGCAAACGGACGTTACACCACGATACTGGCACAAATTTGAATACAGCTAATAGACACGTCAATGACCGGACGGACAGTTAATGATTTTGTGAAAAGAAGGAGTGTGGGACAGGAGGGAGGTTTGAACACGATCTCGGTGTTCGCAGCCCAACACCATAACCAGATGATCCTGACGCCACTGTCCTTCAAAGCCACTCGACGTTGTACATGTTGATCTTGAAATGTTCAATGTTTCTATTTTGCTTCTTTTTCCACAATTCAGTGCATCTTCTTCCTGTTTTCATGCTCTATTTGTGTTCGGTTTTTGACGGGATATCCAGTGGGCAATCTTACCGCTAAATCTGAGGAGCTGCGTGCGATGGGGAGTTTCCCTTGTGGATAATACTATCCTCCCATAACCACTCCGTACGTATCCAGATACTTGTTCTTAAAAAGTAATAAGTTTGAGGCCAGATCTTGGTCTTCGACAAAAAGAGCCAGGTCCTGCGTTAAGTGTTTTTTGGCTAAAATTCAGTATTCAAGGTATTATGCCATAATTTGTAAGATTAGCTCAATGTATTATTATCAGATCTGCTAATATCTATAAGAAGTGGGATATTCTCATGCTAATTAGAAAATCAATAATTTTCAAACGTTTTGACAGGATTCCATTTGGAGCTGCTGTCAGCACATTCAACATGTAAATGTTCGTTTGTTCAAAGTCTTAAGTCTCTGGAAGTTCTTCACCAACTGCTTTGAAATTTTGACACAACCTTGCTTTCGAAAATGCGCGTTTTTTATGCACCTAATGGAGCGCCATCTGTTGAACATATATAATAGGAAAAAATTGTTAGCAAAAATCTTGAAAAGCTCTTGACCGATTTACTTCATCTCGAATAGTTCTTGACAGATTCACTTCAAATTTTGCACTATAGTATATTTTTAAGCAACAATGTACTGGTTTTCTATCACAACCAAAGAAAATTCTGCGCTGTGAAAATGTACGGTTTCGTTTTCTTCCCCCCAGTCACTTTTAACTACGAGATCATGGAATTTAAACCATTAGACAAATTGTTTCTCCCACGTATAATCGTTTTCCTTCTATATATACATATATATTTTTTAAAGTGTATACAGACCACTTTACTGGTTTTTTTTTCCTTCTTCCCCGCTGTCAATTTTAACAGAATACAGAAAATTTGTATCTGCAGGTTATCGGTATTCCATTAGAATACTACCACGGAATCTGAATCGTCCGAAAGTTTGTAATGCTACGCATTCGCACATTAAAACTACGCGAAATACTGTCGCTGAAACCACTATCCTCACACAACCAGCAGCCGGAGAGGTCTCTCTCATATCCTGTAATCAATGATCCCAACGATTTACTCGTTCATTCTAAGCGACTTCAATTCCCACTCAAGATTTTGTTTTCAATAACAATGAACAAGAGTCAAGGTCAGAGAAAGGGAGAAGAGTAGGTGGACGGAGAGGGGAGAGAGGAAATGAACGCAGAGAGAGGGAAGAGGGAGATGAACAGAGAGAAGGTGGACGACAAGATGGAGAGAGAGCGTGGGGAGGAGGGGACTGGGAGAGGAGGGACGATGTGATGGGCAGAGATAGGGAGGAAGAGAATATTATGACGTATATACAGTTCCTATACATATTTAGTAATTGTGAACCTAGTAGAAAATAAAATTATACAGTTTATATTAGAAGATGTAGAATGGAATACTTTTTACACAGTTATAAAATGTGGCATAATCAGTGTATTTAAAAAGTTAGTAAATTTTCCATATCTAACAGCTATTGATGGGCTCGCTTCATGCGTGATGAAAGACTGTACTATATTATGTAAGACTAAAATATAAAAACAATTTAAAATACAATTGAAGACTGTTTCGATACAGTCAGATTGCAAAGGCATTACGTGAAATGCGGAACATCGTACCACAGCTGCCACGGAACTTTATACATGATGCAACATAGTGTCGGACATTGCACTGCTGGACAGTTACTAAGGAACAGAGACATTATTGTACAGTAATAATGACAGGTAGTGATGGACGACATGAAATACAGTACATACATAATAGGCGTGGAGTAGCATATTTATAGCGAAAAATGGTACAGATTTCACCACATGGAAAATCAGGATAAAAGACATAAATAATGTTCATGTTTGACACAGGACAGACTGACAACATAAAGGTCGACGTCGGACTCTCAATAAGGAATATGCGCTCCTTGGGCACTAATCCACATTTTGCACCTGTTATTCTTGCTACCAAACTATTGGGGATTCCCTGGGGGATATTGTCCCACTCCTCGCTCAAGGTGGTTTCCAGCTCTTGCACGATTCGGGGGGGGGGGGGGGGGGGATATTCGTAGCCATAAACTTCTGCCGAGAGCATCTTGGCAGTAGGCAGGCCATTCTACATGTTCAGTATCTTCACTTTCCAGTGTGTTGGACACCTCAGCTGTCCAGTGTGGTATAGCATTATCGTCCATAAAAAGAAAGTTCAGACCTACCGCACCCCTTAATAAACGGATATGATCCAGAAAAATCTCCCTGCAGTACCGCTGTGTTGTAACGGTACCTCGTGCAAAGATATGCTGCAGTATTAGGCCACTCTACATAACTCCAGTCCACACCATGACATCTAGCCCTATCGATAACGTTCGTGAACATTATGTGGTGTATAACGTGCTCCCGTCTTTCTCCACACTAGCTGGTGGCCAGAATCACTTTCCACAGCAAAGCGAAATGCGTCGGAGAACATCACTCTGGACCACAGTTGCTGACCGCAACCAACATGCTCCTTCCACCAACGAACTATTTCTCGGCGATGGCGTGGCTGAAGTCGGATGCATTTAACAGGCTTCCGAGCATACAAACTAGCCTCATTTAACCGCAGCCAAATGGTTATGCCCGAGACACTTGTACTGGAAGCGCATGCAAGGTCTGCAGCGACTGGAGTGAGATGTCTCTTTCTTTTCGCCGCTATGATTATGTGCGGATCCTCTTGACGTGTGTTGGCCCTTCTAGGACCACCGACATGCTTTCGCGTAATGTTTCCGCTTTGAGCCACCTTGTTTCATCACGAGATGGCAGTTTTGCGCACTTCCATTACTGTGGCCTCAGTAGTGACACACTGACAGGCTTCGAGCAGTGCAACCGCTCGCCACGATCGTCAGCATTTGAATGATGTCTCGCAGACATAATTCCGTACCACACGGAGGGTCGCACTAATCGCTTCAACAACAACCTCCGTCGCACACCGTACTGCATGAAATGTCGAATACATACAGAGTGTTGGTGCATAGGCTTCGATGCAGTAAACACGTCCCGCCCTCCACAGGAGCTCTCAAACCTTTTGAGCCTAACTGAAACAAGTGAAAGTGGGTTAGCAACCGATTGCATTGAGATAAGGAACCAATGGTTGGAAATGCTTATTTATTGTGTTACGGACATATACAGCGTACAACGCATAACAACAATGTAGCTCATAGTAATCCGTCAAAGTGACGACCGCCAGTTTCACTGCATGCGTGGCAACGGCACATTAAGTTCTGCCGCACTTTCTCAATGATCTGTGGTGTCTGTCGTACCAGGAGACAGGCAGCTTGGACCCTAACAAGCAGGTCTTCATTCGTTTCTACGGTGTTTCGTACACAAACGTCTTGACGTAATCCAAATGAAAAGTCCAGAGATGTGAAATCTGGCGATCGCGCTGGCCATGGGACAGGACCTCCCCTTCCAATCCAACGATGAGTGTACGAGTTGTTCAGGTGCTCACAGAAATTAACGTCAAAGTATGCTGGTGCACTATCTTGTTGAAACCATGTCTTTTCACAGACAACAAGGAGTATAACCTCCAAAAACTGTGACAGGAAATGTCGCAATAACACCAGATAACGTGGATCTCTCAAACGGTGAGGCAACAGATAAGGTCCTATTACGTATTCTTGGAGAATGCTCGTCCATACGTTGACAGACAACTGTTGCTGGAGGCCACTGACGTGGGGGATGTCGGGATTGTCTTAACTTCATAAATGGCTGTTGCGTCTGTGGATAACACTGTGCCGGCCGGAGTGGCCGAGTGGTTCTAGGCGCTACAGTCTGGAGCCGCGCGACCGCTACGGTCGCAGGTTCGAATCCTGCCTCGGGCATGGATGTGTGTGACGTCCTTAGGTTAGTTAAGTTTAAGTGGTTCTAAGTTCTAGGGGACTGATGACCTCAGAGGTTAAGTCCCATAGTGCTCAGAGCCATTTGAACCATTTTTGATAACACTGTCATGGGTGAACGAAGCCTCGCCGGCTGCTGTGACCGGGCGGTTCTAGGCGCTTCAGTTCGGAACCGCGCTGTTGCTACGGTCGCAGGTTCGAATCACCCAGTTCAGTAGTTCAAAGTCTAGGGAACCGATGACCTCAAACGGGCCAACTTGGAGCAGGAGAGGCATCACAGGACATTTTAATTTCCAGTGTCTATAATTTTGGAAATAAATTCATAAAACTTTGTCAGCAACACCAGGAAGGATTCAGGATCGACACTCATTGTAGTGTGTAACGCCGGAAATGCATATCCTCCTATTTCCATCTATTGTACTATTATTTTTTTTCCTTGTTTTGTTACCTCAAGATATGACATTTCTGTCTCTTTATATATTGTAATTGTTTTACTGTTTGTATATATATATTTATGCACTCATGTCGATGTATAATTGGTTTGTTTCGTAAATATTATTTGTATTTTTACGCTGGGTCTTGCCTAGGGAAAACTGCTATCGAACGATTACATCGATGGGTCGTGTGAAGAATCACAGTGTGTAGGATCTTTGGTAGTGTTAACTCTGCCGCGTGGAGCGCGGGCAGAGAGAGTCTGGCTGGAGTAGCGAGTGGAGCAGGTGTGTTGTGTGACGCTCCCGCGAGTTGCCGCGCTTTCGGGGTTTGGCAGCATGTAATTGCGCTCGACTCGCGATGATAGTTTCTGGCATGGTGTCGCGGACGGGAAGCATTAGCTGGCGCACATCAAGAGCCCGTTTCGCCTGGTGACCGTGTAGAGAAGAAGGCGCGCCAACATCCAGCTTCTGCAACAGCGACGGCCGACAATGAGTGACTGTCGCCACCTCCTCGATCGACGGCTTCAAACCTTCAATCAACCAAGAAGGAAGACTAAAAGCACGTAAAGTTTCAGAACTGTATGGCAGACCTCAGCTTTTCAAATTGTTCCATTTGCCTCGCAAAATTACAGCAACTTAGCATGAACCTTTGTTGCTCATTGTCCCAATTGCATTGCCAAGCAGGGTCCCTTCCTTTTCCGAAATGAACCCGAGTGTCGTTGAAATTCAAACGCCAGCATAATTCCATTTCACTGCTTTAATTTCAAAGTTCAATTTAAGTAACAATAGTTAGATTACACAAGCACAAATTAAAAGTGCGAGTTTTGCTACCGTATTTTAGCTTACCTGTGACTGCAGCTCAGCTTGGTACGTACTAAATTTCACTATTGTTAATTGTTCAGAATCGTTTAATTCAAGTTCAAAGTTAAATCTCTTCTTTCTAAATTGCGTAGATTCAAGTAGCTTTAGAAATGATTGTTGAGGTAGTCCAAGACTAACTGTATTTCGATGTGCTTCAGAAAGAAAGCTCACTATTAACTTCAGTCACTAAATTAACTTTCGATTTTCCGGTTTCATTAATTCTTTTGCTAAATTAAGTGTAGCGAAATGTATTGCTTCTGACAAACTTTCAGTTCTCACACTACACGTGTCAACCTTCAGTTGCCACGCTTCTAGTGCTAATTATATGTGTAATAACCTTTCCTTTTCAGTTATTATAGTAATTGTCCATAGGACTGGCGACCGTAATTTCCCCCAAATCTCAAATATCTAATTACCGCTAGTTGATTGTTAACGTAACGGCGGCACATTTACTTTCTTTATTAACTTTATCCCTATTTCAAAATTAATTTCCACCAGTTTCACTTGCATTTTTCCTTTCATTTAGATGTAACCCTTTCCTCCCTCTTTACCGACAGGTTAACTTCGGTGACGATTGCTTTTCCAAAATTCCCATTAGGTACACGCGGTTTCATTTTTCACTGTCCTTAAGGTCGATAAGTGAGGGGGAGGTTACACGTGGCGACCTGGTGACAGGACAATCTTCAAATTTGAGGTTGTTCTGGACACGAATTTTGCATTGTACAAATCTCGTAACAAAGTACTGGTTACGAAATGGTCGATACGTCAGCGAGAATAAGTAGTGGGAGTAATCCTAATTATATTTGAGATTTGGCATTTATATTGAAAATTATTAAAATGAGTGAAGGCAACAATTACCAAAATTTGGTAGACTTGGATACGGAACAATCGGTCGAACAGTGGGAAACGCGCACCGCGGTACCCATTGTTCAGGGGCAGGCGGCGAACATGAAAGACGCGACCGCCGAAACGCAACAAAGAGCAGAAATGGAATTCCAAACTTTAGAAAATGTTTCGGAATCGGAAGTGAAAATCAAATCTGAATCCCTTGATGACGAATACGGGGGGAAAATTAAAGAGGATGCCGCTGCGGAAGTAAAACCGGTAGTTTCCGGGAATTTAACTGATTTATTGAATGTTTTGATTAACGAAATCAAGAGTCAATCGGCCAAGCAAGAAGATCAGGCTACCAAGCAAGAAGCTCAGTCTGAAAAATTTGAACGGATGCTAGACAGTCAGAACAAAGCTATTAACGTTGTTATCAACAATGTTGGATTTGTTAACACAAAAGTTGATAAAATCAAAGAAGATATTGTTGTAATTAATACCGAAATCGGTAATCTTAAACAGGAAATGATAGGCGTTCAGGCGGAAATTGCGAGCATAAATACTCGTTTTAATTCTGAAATTAGCAGAATCGAGAAAAGTGTAGGAGAATCAGTTGCTCCGATCATCGAGAATAACGTGACGGAACAAATTCAATTAGTGAAAAAAGAGGATCAAAAGAAGGTGGAAACTTTAAAGGCTTTAGTATCCGAAGTAGATACCAAAGTGACGAAGCAGGCTAATACCTGCGAAGAGAAAAAAAGGGAAGTAGAAACGCTTGCGACAACCACTTGCCAAGTAATTACGAGAGTGTCGGAATTAGAAAAGAAACTTGACGAAAAACAGAGCTATGTGCCAATCTATGCACATAGTTCGGAATTGTTGACGAAAGAGGAGCGGTTCGACCCCTTGAAAAAAGGCGGTATACACGCGACGGATTTCATTAAGAATTGTGAAAGAGTTTTACCCAGATCATGGACTGATGAGAGAAAAATTAATGCGATTATTGATGTGTTGGCTGGTGATGCCAAGCGTTGGGGCTTAAACCTCAACATTACGAACCTGACTTTTGCCGAATTTAAAAATTTGTTTCTGGCTGAATACTGGTCAGAGCAAAAACAGCAAAGTGTCTGGCGCGAATTTGTCGTATCGAGGCCTTTCGATGCGAATTCGCGCGGTTCGATGAAGGAGTTTTGTGAGGGCTGGATCCGCAAGTTGGAATATTTGCGTGACCGCCGCTCGGAATCCGAAATAGTCTGGGAACTCTACAAGAAGCTTCCAGATGATACAAAACGATACGTAGGAAGCAATTACAGGACAATCAATGATTTCCTGGAAAGAGTGGAGGACGAGGACAATTGGCGCAATAATCGCGACAGTGGCAGAGGCCGTGGTAACAACAACGGGTACCACAGCAACCACAACAACGATAACCACGGGAATAATGCATACCGCAACCATGGCAGCAATAACAATAATGGTTCGGACCGTAATAACAATCGGTACAATGCAAATAATAACAGGAATGACGGAAACCAGTATCATACTAACGTGATACGGGCTTCACAGAATAGTAATAACGCCAGAGGGTGTGATCAGCCGCCTCAGCAGCATCCGGGGAGCGTATCTGCTGGGACGAGACAGGGAAACCATTAGCCGCGCCGGTGAGGGGCCGACCAGGCGTGGAGAAATTTTGGCGGCCCAATAACAGGAGAAAACCCAGGTGTCGTCGTTATGAAAATTCCGTGTGGAATAATCAACGGCGGGAGAGTGTGCCAGTGTTAAGAGAAAGGAGTGCGCCCACAAGTAGTAGATCAACTTTATACACGGCAGTAGAAAATACATTCACTGTCAGTGAGAACAATTTAAGTAGTGTTCCGGAAATCGATTATAAAGGGGCAGCTGTAATACTCACAGCGGAACTGGAGATTGAGTTTAAGAATGATTCGCAATTGTTGAGAGAAGATCAGATGTCGGATAACACGTCCGTCATTGAGCGAGGGGATGCAGAGAGGGATGAGGTCTGGTTAAGGCAGTTCGGTCGCTTATACGACGAACTAAGAGATTATAGGGGCCTGTACGGGAGAAGCATTTATGGAGAGCGCGGGCAGAATTTGCCGCGTCTCGTCCCACAGGAAGATAGTATTTGTGAAGTGATGGAAAGTTCTGGCCCTAACCGGCAGACTTTACCAGAAATAGTTGATGTTAATGGGAAGCACGAGCAAGATTCGTCGTGTTTCGTCCCGCAGGAGTTAGATGTTGAAGTAGTAACGGAAAGTTCTGGCCCTAACCGGCAGACTTTACCGAAAGTTATAGTGATAGAAGTAGCCGACCCATCCGACGCAAACCTCCAGTTTAAACGTTGCGAGAGTATTAAGGAGAAAGATTACGAAAATTTTAGTGATAGCCGGACACGATTGGTAGAAAAGCACATAGATTACAGCGTGTATGAGGTTAGAGCTGACATTATACAGTCAGACGATAGCAGTGTGGGTTGCGCAGATCCAGAGGAAGTAATTTCAGATGCTACTGGGCACATTCCTCCAGGTAGATTGGCAGATGAGATCAATCTGACCAAAGTCGAATCAACGAAGGTGACAATTAGTGAATTGATAGTAAAGCAACACTCACTAGTTGACGAGTTACAGGAAAAGGTTTCGGTATTGGAGGCGAAGCTAGAGACTAAGCCTCAGGACAAACGTGTTGAAATTAAAACTGTAAGTGAACAGAGGCTGAAAAAGCCGCCAGATAAGCCGAATTTAGGATCAAAGCCGGATGGTTTTTTCTGGAATGACCTGGATATAGACGAGGATTTACTGTGGGAAAATAATGAAACAGTCGAGGACAAGTGTAGACGGGTAGTAGTGTCTGTTAATATGCACGACCTACAACTAAACGTGTTGATTGACACCGGTGCAGAATTGAGTGTTGTATCTGGGAAAATATTTGAGTTACTGAAAGACAGACCTGGCATCGTAGTTATGCCAGTAACAGGAGTGAAAATTATCGGTGCTACTGGGAAGGTCAGTAAACCGGTCACAAAAGAGATTTTTGTCCACTTCGAGATATGTGGGGCACGATTTGAGCAAGAGTTTGTCGTCGTGCCAGACTTAACTACGGAAGTAATTATCGGGTTAGATTGGCTATTAAAGTACCGTGCAGTGATTAATTGCGAAAGCAAAACTTTGACATGTACGTCACAAGATAAAACAATAGTAGTTAGTTTTGACGAGGCAGGAGACGGTGTGCATAGGCAATACCAGCCTATACACATTGTTAACTGGCCGGATGGTACTGACGTAGGTATGAATCTGAACTACTGTAATGTGAAGAATCTCGGCATTGACGATAATGTAGAAAGTGAATTGGAAAGTATTGTAGACGGTGTGTCAAACGTAACACACGAACAAAGACGAGGCCGACTTTCCCGTACCTATTGCCATCACAACCATAGGGCATGGGGCAAATATGAAGCAGAATTTAAGAGAATTATGAACACCTTGAGACATGAATCGACGGGATTTTCTCCAGAGGAAATCCTGTTGGATGACAGAAGTAAAAGTTTAGTAGAAGAGATAATCAAATTCCCTCCACGGATTAACATTAGTATTGGTGTGAAAAAAGATCGTTTGCGAGAAGTAATGAAGCTAAAAGCCGATGCTCGCACACGTCGTCATGACGCTAAAGCGCGTTTTGCTAAGTTTACGATCGGAGACTTAGTACTTGTAAAAGCTCATGAGAAATCGAGCGAGATAGACAATGAAATCTCTAAATTTAAGTTTGTTTATAATGGACCATATAAAGTCATTGGTATACCTCACACAAATGGTTATTGCTTAGAGTATCCAAGCTCTGGAAAGCTATTAGGTATACGAAACATTGTAGACCTGAAATTGTACCAACCAAGGATTGATTAGTACCACAGATAGGGTAATTTGTACAGTATGTAGATATAGAGTGTAAGATTTAAGGATGTGCCATGTGGCGATGCTTTTGCCTGACCTAGAGGTCATTAAAGAAGTTGTAATTAATAAGTAATTTATGTTGATTAAATGATTTAAGAGTTACTGAATATTAATCAATTTAAAAATCCAAGCTGCTAGTTTAAGTTTTCAGCTGAGTCACAGTAGATTAAGCAATGTAAATATGATTTTGTAACTAGCTGTAAGATTCCATGAATATGTGTTTTACTAGTCATTGCCGATGTATTTAGACGCTGTTTTAAGTTTCAGGCTTGTACATGTGTGATGATGGACAGTGTTGAGTTATCGACTGTGATAGTGTTAATGGACTACTTGAGATTACTCGGGAGTGAGTTTTTCCGAAAGAATTCAGTGAAACGGACGTTCTGGAAATGCCGTTACACAGGCGAGTGATATCGAGCGTGCCGCACAGGCGGGCGCAACAATACTGGCTAGGCGGTGCTGCTGTCGGCTCTTGTGCCGCTGTCGGCATTCTTTGTACTTGCGGGTACGGAAGGCGGAATTGTTTTTCTTCCCGGACAGATGATGTGAAAGAATTCTGCTGTCAATACTTATGTTTTTTTCGATCTACTGAATATTATTTTCTTGTTTAGCATTAAGTGGACTCTCATGGCAAGCGTATTAATTACGAAAAGGTTATATAACATTTGTATTCTATGTAATTAATAATTAATTTGCGTATTTTGATCTACCTGTTTTTATGACCATGTACTCTGATTAATTTTGTAAATAGTATTCCATTTCATGATAGTGTTACGGATTTTGACGATTTTGGAATAGCTAAACCATTTTCTATATCTTCTATGAATTTTAATATGTTGTCAACCTGTTTTATTTTGTGCAAGATGACAGAGTGGAATAAGATTAGGAGTGTCTCCACTTAATTATTATGGTCTAAAAATTGATTTATGATTAATTAGACGAATGCTAAATTTTGTTGATGTTTTGAGCATATGCATTTCCACTGTTTCTTTTTTGGGACATTTTCTGAGTCTGTTTACGTTACACGAACATCCTCAGACAATGTGGGGCACGTGTAACGCCGGAAATGCATATCCTCCTATTTCCATCTATTGTACTATTATTTTCTTTCCTTGTTTTGTTACCTCAAGATATGACATTTCTGTCTCTTTATATATTGTAATTGTTTTACTGTTTGTATATATATATTTATGCACTCATGTCGATGTATAATTGGTTTGTTTCGTAAATATTATTTGTATTTTTACGCTGGGTCTTGCCTAGGGAAAACTGCTATCGAACGATTACATCGATGGGTCGTGTGAAGAATCAAAGTGTGTAGGATCTTTGGTAGTGTTAACTCTGCCGCGTGGAGCGCGGGCAGAGAGAGTCTGGCTGGAGTAGCGAGTGGAGCAGGTGTGTTGTGTGACGCTCCCGCGAGTTGCCGCGCTTTCGGGGTTTGGCAGCATGTAATTGCGCTCGACTCGCGATGATAGTTTCTGACATGGTGTCGCAGACGGGAAGCATTAGCTGGCGCACATTAAGAGCCCGTTTAGCCTGGTGACCGTGTAGAGAAGAAGGCGCGCCAACATCCAGCTTCTGCAACAGCGACGGCCGACAATGAGTGACTGTCGCCACCTCCTCGATCGACGGCTTCAAACCTTCAATCAACCAAGAAGGAAGACTAAAAGCACGTAAAGTTTCAGAACTGTATGGCAGACCTCAGCTTTTCAAATTGTTCCATTTGCCTCGCAAAATTACAGCAACTTAGCATGAACCTTTGTTGCTCATTGTCCCAATTGCATTGCCAAGCAGGGTCCCTTCCTTTTCCGAAATGAACCCGAGTGTCGTTGAAATTCAAACGCCAGCATAATTCCATTTCACTGCTTTAATTTCAAAGTTCAATTTAAGTAACAATAGTTAGATTACACAAGCACAAATTAAGAGTGCGAGTTTTGCTACCGTATTTTAGCTTACCTGTGACTGCAGCTCAGCTTGGTACGTACTAAATTTCACTATTGTTAATTGTTCAGAATCGTTTAATTCAAGTTCAAAGTTAAATCTCTTCTTTCTAAATTGCGTAGATTCAAGTAGCTTTAGAAATGATTGTTGAGGTAGTCCAAGACTAACTGTATTTCGATGTGCTTCAGAAAGAAAGCTCACTATTAACTTCAGTCACTAAATTAACTTTCGATTTTCCGGTTTCATTAATTCTTTTGCTAAATTAAGTGTAGCGAAATGTATTGCTTCTGACAAACTTTCAGTTCTCACACTACACGTGTCAACCTTCAGTTGCCACGCTTCTAGTGCTAATTATATGTGTAATAACCTTTCCTTTTCAGTTATTATAGTAATTGTCCATAGGACTGGCGACCGTAATTTCCCCCAAATCTCAAATATCTAATTACCGCTAGTTGATTGTTAACGTAACGGCGGCACATTTACTTTCTTTATTAACTTTATCCCTATTTCAAAATTAATTTCCACCAGTTTCACTTGCATTTTTCCTTTCATTTAGATGTAACCCTTTCCTCCCTCTTTACCGACAGGTTAACTTCGGTGACGATTGCTTTTCCAAAATTCCCATTAGGTACACGCGGTTTCATTTTTCACTGTCCTTAAGGTCGATAAGTGAGGGGGAGGTTACAAGTGGAAGTTCGAAAACATAACAAAATAAATTTTTTTTTACGTGCCAAATTTCATCATTTTTTCACTTACTAATGGCTGCATTTGTTGCTATAGGTACACTTTTCTTCGTAAGTTAGAGAGATTCTTCGATGAATTTTGCACAGCATACATACCCTACTCACAGGTGTATGAAACTCTAGAATTTATTTAATTTATGAAAAAACGATTGAACTGTTGTATTTTAAACTTCATGTTTGGAAAAAACACAAATTTTATAGTTAATTACCTCAAATTTTACCACAGTTTTTAATAGATTTGGAAAATTCTAGAGTTTCATACCCCTCTAAGTATGGTTTGTATGCTGTGCAAAATTTATGAAGAAAAGTGTACCTATAGCAACAAATACTGCCATTAGTAAGTGAAAAAAATGAAGAAATTTCACGCGTAAAAAAATCATTTCGTTACGTTTTCGAACTTCCACTCCTATGAGTGTGAATTCTGAATCCTTTCTGGTCATGCTGACAAAGTTTTATGAATTTATTTGTGAAAGTATAGGCAGTGGAAATTAAAATCTCCTGTGGTGCCTCTCCTGCTCCAAGTCGGCCCGTTTGACGTCCAGCCCCCCTTAAGTCCCATAGTGCGTAAAGCCATTTGAATGAGGCCTCAACCATGAGCAATACGAGCTGTATGAAGTTCGGCAATACAGCAATGCAGTGGATAATCCTTTGATAGAAGTGAACGTGGGGCTCAAAATCCGTTGGTACAATGCTTGTCCACGTTCTTAATTATAAGGGTGTAATACCTGACCCACCAGTACCCTCCACACTGCAGCCTTCAAAGTGTGCGTTTCACGGGCAAGTTGAAGAAGGCTGCCTATTGCTGGGTGGTCGGTCACACGATCCAACACCATCTTCTCAAAGTATGGTGTTCGGACATGTTTTTGGCGGGAACCTTGGGCGGCTCTCTGTGGCGTGAACGACACCGTCTCTCGAAAGTTGTTATCCTGTTATCCACGGAGGCAAACTTCTTCCAATTAGAATGACGCCATTTGGGAAAGCGTTATCTGTACAAAATGGTTTAAATGGCTCTGAGCACTATGGGACTTAACTTCTAAGGTCATCAGTCCCCTAGAACTTAGAACCACTTAAACCTAACTAACCTAAGGACATCACACACATCCATGCCCTAGGCAGGATTCGAACCTGCGACCGCAGCGGTAGCGCGGTTCCAGACTGTAGCGCCTAGAACCGCTCGGCCACTCCGGCAGGCTGTTCTCTGTACATTCGTGCTGCTTTAGCAGTACTACATCCTGCTGCACCGTACATTACATGCATGTCTGCCAACTCTCGTGACGTCTAACGTTCCATCTTTGACTACGCGTCTTGCACTGTACACAATAACACCCTCACGACGGACACATCACAAGCTGTCTGATGCAATGGACAAATGACACAATGGATTGTGGTGCGGGTGCGACACAGGTTAATTCGCCGGTGCAGTGAATACAGTCGTCACATGACACACGTGGTATAAGCTAAGCTGTTTACAGTGGTAAGGGGTGTACGCTGTTTATTAGCTGCTACCCATTCCAGTGTACAACAGACGCCCAGGATCTTTGCAAGTGTGGGGCGGAACTGCATGTATCGTTGCAATTCATGCTCTGAGACTGGCTGTCGTCGCTTTGAATAGTTACTAAGAGCTACGTTGTTATTATGCGGTGTACGCTGTGTATCTCCATAACACAGTAAATATGCGTTTCCGATCACTGGTTCCCTACCTCATTATAATCGGTTGTGGAGCCACTATCTCATGTTTCAGTTTGACCCAAAAAGTTTGAAACAATCTGTATATTTCCTTTTACTATCACTGGTAGAGTGTTCCGAAGTAGTATTCGGTTGTCCCGTAGCAGCTGGCAGTTGTTCCTTAGCTAGCGCCAGCTGTTCCTTAGGAACAGTCAGGCGGTGTATGTGCAAAGCGAATAAGGTTTAAAATAAGCTTGAACATGAGATAGCAATGTAAGGTGGTTTGAATAAGAATATAAGAAAGTAAATATTGGCATAAAGATAGAATTAACGATCGACGGCTCTCAATGTAGGAGTCGGCGAAGCAGTCGATGTGACGCCAGTACTCGATTGCTCTCAGGCTGGCCATAGGCAATAGTAGCGACGGCACAAGCAGTGTGTCGGCTACGTTGACAAACAGCGAGCGGCGAGTTTGCTATCGGCAAAAAGCACAGTTCTCACAATAAACGTAGAGCCAATTACGATGAGCTATCGTGCGCCTAGAAGACATCCAGAAGTGCTTTGTTACAGAAGATCTCTAACGATGTCGATCGTGTGGCACTGATGGCCGGGAGGCCCCATTTGGGGAAGTTCGGCCGCCGGGTTGCAGGTCTTATCTCAGGTGACGCCACATACACTCCTGGAAATTGAAATAAGAACACCGTGAATTCATTGTCCCAGGAAGGGGAAACTTTATTGACACATTCCTGGGGTCAGATACATCACATGATCACACTGACAGAACCACAGGCACATAGACACAGGCAACAGAGCATGCACAATGTTGGCACTAGTACAGTGTATATCCACATTTAGCAGCAATGCAGGCTGCTATTCTCCCATGGAGACGATCGTAGAGATGCTGGATGTAGTCCTGTGGAACGACTTGCCATGCCATTTCCACCTGGCGCCTCAGTTGGACCAGCGTTCGTGCTGGACGTGCAGACCGCGTGAGACGACGCTTCATCCAGTCCCAAACATGCTCAATGGGGGACAGATCCGGAGATCTTGCTGGCCAGGGTAGTTGACTTACACCTTCTAGAGCACGTTGGGTGGCACGGGATACATGCGGACGTGCGTTGTCCTGTTGGAACAGCAAGTTCCCTTGCCGGTCTAGGAATGGTAGAACGATGGGTTCGATGACGGTTTGGATGTACCGTGCACTGTTCAGTGTCCCCTCGACGATCACCAGTGGTGTACGGCCAGTGTAGGAGATCGCTCCCCACACCATGATGCCGGGTGTTGGCCCTGTGTGCCTCGGTCGTATGCAGTCCTGATTGTGGCGCTCACCTGCACGGCGCCAAACACGCATACGACCATCATTGGCACCAAGGCAGAAGCGACTCTCATCGCTGAAGACGACACGTCTCCATTCGTCCCTCCATTCACGCCTGTCGCGACACCACTGGTGGCGGGCTGCACGATGTTGGGGCGTGAGCGGAAGACGGCCTAACGGTGTGCGGGACCGTAGCCCAGCTTCATGGAGACGGTTGCGAATGGTCCTCGCCGATACCCCAGGAGCAACAGTGTCCCTAATTTGCTGGGAAGTGGTGGTGCGGTCCCCTACGGCACTGCGTAGGATCCTACGGTCTTGGCGTGCATCCGTGCGTCGCTGCGGTCCGGTCCCAGGTCGACGGGCACGTGCACCTTCCGCCGACCACTGGCGACAACATCGATGTACTGTGGAGACCTCACGCCCCACGTGTTGAGCAATTCGGCGGTACGTCCACCCGGCCTCCCGCATGCCCACTATACGCCCTCGCTCAAAGTCCGTCAACTGCACATACGGTTCACGTCCACGCTGTCGCGGCATGCTACCAGTGTTAAAGACTGCGATGGAGCTCCGTATGCCACGGCAAACTGGCTGACACTGACGGCGGCGGTGCACAAATGCTGCGCAGCTAGCGCCATTCGACGGCCAACACCGCGGTTCCTGGTGTGTCCGCTGTGCCGTGCGTGTGATCATTGCTTGTACAGCCCTCTCGCAGTGTCCGGAGCAAGTATGGTGGGTCTGACACACCGGTGTCAATGTGTTTTTTTTTCCATTTCCAGGAGTGTAGATCGACTTACGCGTCAGGACACAACACCCAATCCACTAGCAGAGAAAATCTCCAACCCGGCCGGGAATCTAACCCGAGCCTGCTGCATGGTAGACAAAAACGTTACCACTCAGCGTTTTTTTTTTTTTTCTAACCGCAAAATATTATTTTCGCCTAGGGAGTATAAAAGGGATTCAAAAGTAAGGAAGGAAAATTTCCGCCGCCACTTTTGCCCTAAATAAAAAAAACACTAATTGATTTGATCCATTATGAATGGTTTTTGAAAACCTGCGACTGTGAGAACAACAGGTTTGTTTATAAATAAATCTTATGCTACCAGTCACGATTTTTCTTTGTTTACTTTTCGCATGACGAGTTTCGAGAAATGATTCCCACTTTCAAGTGCGTTTTTTTGTGTGTATTAAGCCATTTCTATTTGTTTTGTCAAAGTGTGAGAGTCTGCTTCATTTAGTTGACTTTTACTGCAATATATAGGAAACACGCTAATTTTTAGTTGCTTATCATTTCTTTTGGTGAAGTTAGTGGCGAAATTTAGAAGAATTTGTACTTACAGTTTTCTAATGGGCCATTTATGCAGAGTCTCACACACACTAAACGTCACACACAACTTGCTGTACACTTTACACATCGCAAATATCTTAAATAAACAAAACAGTTACAAAGATCTTCTTACAAGTAGTCCACAGAGACAACACTATAAGTCTTCCACAGATTATGATATGCTTTTGTACAGAGGTTATTTATCTTCACAATTTGGCTCATAAATTAATTATAACGATTTTACAATTGTGCTTATTTCTATGTTTTACTATTTCTATTTAAGTATACTACCCAAACATCTGAAGAAATTCACTGATCCACTTTCAAGCTTTTCGTTTTATCTTCATATTTTCTGTAATGTGAATATATCTCCAGTTCTTCTAGCGAATCCATTTTATTTCCTTTATTTAGTCGGTGGAATACTTTGACATATTGCTCTATTTTTCCAAATGGGTGCCCTATATTATCTATGCTGACGTAGTATACTTGTTATGTGTGTGGGCTTCAATGTGGTCTGTGTACCTGGTGTTGAAATTGCAGGAATTGTGGTGTCAGTCATTGTGTTTTTCTTATAAATGTCTTATAAAAGACATCACAGGCATTCTAAATTATTTCAGTAATCTACATGAGAAAATCAAATTTACAGTGGAACATGAACAAAATAAAAGCATCAACTTTCTGGACCTAAATATTACAAGACACAACAACTCATGCACATTAAAAATTTATAGGAAAAACAAAATGGCTGAAACCACAATCGCCGGCCGTAGTGGCCCAGCGGTTCTAAGTACTTCACTCTGGAACCGCGCGACCGCTACGGTCGCAGGTTCGAATCCTACCTCGAGCATGGATGTGTGTGATGTCCTTAGGTTAGTTAGGTTTAAGTAGTTCTAAGTTCTATGGGACTGATGACCACAGATGTTAAGTCCCATAGGGCTCAGAGCCATTTGAAACCACAATCCCTGCAACCTCATGCCACCCAAATATTCATAAACAGGCAGCATACAGGTCAATGCTAGACAGGGCAACAAAAATACCATTGAACCAAGAAAACAAGCAACAAGAAATAAACACAGTGAAAAAGATTGCAGTTGCCAATGGTTAAAATGTTTCCATGGTTGACACAATCCTACACAAAGTGAAGAAAGACCCAGGTGCAAACTGCACCACGAAAGAAAAAGAGAAAAACAAATGTATATATATTATCCCATGCATAGGCAATATATCACAGAAGATTGCAAATATTTTCAAAAATCACAAAGTAAAAATCGGATTTTCTACATCTAATAAACTACAACAAAAACAAATACATAACATAAAGTGTAATCATGATCCATATTCAGACTCCGGAATATACAAAGTAATATGCCAGGAATGTTCCATGTTCAACCTAGCACAAACAGGCCGAAATTTCAACACCAGGTACTCAGAGCACATTAAAGCCTATACCTACAACAAACACACTATGTCAGCAATAGCAACACACATACATAATACAGGACACCCATTTGGAAAAATAGAGCAGAATGTCAAAGCATTCGACCGATTAAATAAAGGACATAAATGGATTTGCTAGAAGAACTGGAGATATATTCACATTACAGAAAATATGAAGATAAAATATTAAACGAAAAGCTTGAAAGTGGATCAGTGAATTTCTTCAAATGTTTGGGTAGTATACTTAAATAGAAATAGTAAAACATAGAAATAAGCACAATTGTAAAATCGTTATAATTAATTTATGAGCCAAATTGTGAAGATAAATAACCTCTGTACAAAAGCATATCATAATCTGTGGAAGACTTATAGTGTTGTCTCTGTGGACTACTTGAAAGAAGATCTTTGTAACTGTTTTGTTTATTTAAGATATTTGCGATGTGTAAAGTGTACAACAAGTTGTGTGTGACGTTTAGTGTGTGTGAGACTCTGCATAAATGGCCCATTAGAAAACTGTAAGTACAAATTCTTCTAAATTTCGCCACTAACTTCACCAAAAGAAATGATAACCAACTAAAAATTAGCGTGTTTCCTATATATTGCAGTAAAAGTCAACTAAATGAAGCAGACTCTCACACTTTGACAAAATAAATAGAAATGGCGTAATACACACGTATTTGAAAATGGGAATCATTTCATGAAACGTGTCGTGTGAAAAGTAAATAAAGAAAAATCGTGACTGGTAGCAGAAGATTTATTTATAAACAAACCTAAACAAACCACCACTTCAGGATTTGGCCCCTACCTAATCCTACTCCCAGTACGACTAACCTAGAGCTATGGGGGAGGCGAAAAAGGATAAAGGAAAGGAAACCACGGGGGAGCCATGAAACTTTAACAAATAGTTTTTGTCTTTATTAATTTATTTATTTTTTCCATTATCTATGAGCGTCTTGAGTAGCGGATCCTACGTCAGCCAGCAAGTCCAAACGTGTCTTCTCGTTGAATCGGTTCTGTTCGGTTCTGGTTGGTTCAGATCAGTTCAGATCAGTTTTCAGCCTCTCATGTATTGGACGTTCCAGCTGCGAGGCACGTGATTAAAGGTGCTTCCTAAGAAATTGGAGGAGTATTGCTGATAGCGTGGTTTGCATGTTAGGACGCAGTATCGTTCGTTGAGGCCGGCCGCTGTGGCCGAGCAGTTCTAAGCACTTCAATCCGGAACCCCGCGACCGCTGCGGTCGCAAGTTCGAATCCTGCCTCGGGCATGGATGTGTGTGATGTCCTTAGGTTAGTTAGGTTTAAGTAGTTCTAAGTTCTAGGGGACTGATGACCTCAGATGTTAAGTCCCATAGTGCTCAGAGCCATTTCAACTATTTTGTAGTTCGTTCAGGTAATTCCAATATCATAGTACTGACTTCTGGCCAGAATTAAAAAGCTAACTGATTGTGTGGCCACAGCTCTAGTTCACAGAGTGAGCTTTGGTGGTGGTGTAAAAAGTCCCCTCCGGGAATAAAAGTGTGTGGATGTCGATCTAAGCGGGTGTTTGGCGTGTAAGAAACGCCAAAATACGCCGCACAAGTGTCCAGACATCGGACGCTGGACCACAGTGGAACCGGTGGTCGCCTGTGTCGTCCACTCCACAGCGGGTGCAGAGGGGCAAGTCGGCTAGATGCATGTGACGCAGTCGATATCGGTTAAACTGTTTGCCATTCACCGTGATATACCACACTGATTGGACGTCGGATGCGACAAAGCGGGCGTGGACCGCTTTCCGTATGCGCCGCCACACATACTGGGGACACTTAATTTCGATGGGGTTGGGCGGGCGGTACAGTTGTAAAACTTGGTAAACTGTTTTCGTCTGAAGCAGCCGTGTAAGTGGTGAAGACCTGCAGACATAACTGAAGTCCAGGAAAAAGTGCTGGATATGATAAAAGGGCGATGGGACGGTCGAGACCAAAACTGTGGCGGACAAAGATACCGGCGCAAGGTCTTGGAATAGGGGTCCAGTGAGTCTCTGTGGGAAATGGTGCCAGAGTTGAGATGAGATCTGATGTACAGCGCCATGACTCTGGTCGGCACATGTATTAGTTCCACCCCACCACGGTCCCGTGCGAGTACAAGAAAGCATACTGCACTTTGAATAACATCCCTGAGCTAACGAAGGAGCCCAATGCCATCAACAGACGTCGGGACAGGAGAGTTGGGACCGGTAGTATCTGAGCCACATGTGGCATACGGGAGGCATGATAGATGTTCACATGTTGGGCGCATTGTATAATGTCGAGGGCTCATACCCAGTGATCCGCAAGGCTAGCTCTGATGGTCTGTAGCAAACGCCTACCGTTAATAGCCGCTGATCGACGGAGATCGGCTGTGAACTCAGTACCAAGACATCGAACCATGGCGGCATGCTTCTCTCCGGTAGGCCCTCACCAATGAGCAAGACCATGGATTCAAAATGGTTCAAATGGCTCGGAGCACTATGGGACTCAACTGCTGTGGTCATAAGTCCCCTAGAACTTAGAACTACTTAAACCTAACTAACCTAAGGACATCACACACATCCATGCCCGAGGCAGGATTCGAACCTGCGACCGTAGCGGTCGTGCGGTTCCAGACTGTAGCGCCTTTAACCGCTCGGCCACTCCGGCCGGCAAGACCATGGATTTGGACACGTTGAGGGAGCTGCCCGATGCTTCGCCGTAAGTCGCCACCCATGTCAGGGCTGCTCGAACTTCATCCTCACTGCGCAGACAAAGAACGAGATCATCTGTATAGCCCATGCAACAGAAACGGTGCCCCATGCAACGTCCTACCTTCTAAACATTGGCGCAGTCCCTGGAGCAGAGGTGCCAAAAGCGAAAGCATATAAAATCGTGGAAAGGGAGCAGCCTTGCCGGACAGATCGTGTTATGACCAGGGGGGGCGTGAGACGGCTGTTGTACATGATTCTGGAATTTGCGCAGCTCAAAAGGCACAAAATTACCGTGATAAAAACGCCAGGGAAACCCATATGTTGAACTGCCCGCAAATAAGAGTGATCTACGTGGTTGAAAGCCTGGCTAAAGTCCAGCGATGCCAAGGCACCAGGGAGACGTTGGTGACGAGCGAATTCTTTCATGTCACGGTAACGGCAAAGGGCCACACGGATATTGTTGTCACCTGCTAGGGAAGTCTAGTCCCTGGAGAGGACGTAACCTGCGACCTTCTTGAGTCGCGATGCCAGCAGTCGTGTAAATATTTTCGTATCGCTGTTTAGCAACGTGATCGATAATCATGGACGCTTGATCGCCCATGCGGTTTGTGAATGGGTATAATGATGCTCTCGAGAAAGGTGTTAAGGACCACTGTCACTGGGAACATCAGCTCTTGCACGATGGTCGGCCATGTGGAAGCCAACAAAGAGTTAAAAATTTTGTAAAATTTGATGGGGATACCACTAGGCCCTGGGGATATGTTATCAGATCCCGCCTTGATAGCATCGAGTACTTCATCTGTGGTCCCGTCTTCTTGGAGTTCATGTGCCACCTCCACCGGGAGAGGGCTCGTAGTAAGCCGTGCGACCTCTGTGATCAGTTCCATGGAGTGCGGTACAGTTGCATACAATCTGGCGAAGTGATTGTGGTGTGCATGGCCGATGGTTTGTTGGGTCTCATGCCAGTGGCCTTCTCCATCAGTGAGGACGTGGATCAGAGCCCTGCGTCGTCGTTGTCTTACGTCGAGGAGGTAGTACATCGGTGGATGTTCTTGAGGTATACGATTAGAGGTCCGAGATCGGACTACATTGCCTTCCAGGTGACGGCGCATGATCAAGAAGATCTGCGCCTTTGTTCGGTGTACCGCCGTCTGCTTGGCTGGCGAAAAAGGCATCGTTGCACAGTCCCAAGGAATGAATAATAAAAGAGCAAGGTATTAGTACGACACGCCTTGGCTTCCTTATCATAGCTCATCAATGTTTTACGGAGGGTCGGCATTGCACAGGAGAGCCACCAGCATAAGGTAGACCCATTGGCGTCACGACGACGCCAGCATCGTACCCATGCTTCCTCGACAGTCTGGGGAGGTCAGATGGGTGACACTGAATTTCCATTTATCACAACTATGCCAACAACGCTGTCAGACGAGAGTGACGTCGTAGATGTATGCTTCATGGTCTGAGAAGGCCATAGGTCAGACTTCTGATTGGTAGGTGCCATCAGCAAGCGGTCGAGTGAGGTAGATGCAGTCTGTGCAGCTTGATGAGTGATAGGTGTAAAATGTGTAACCCGGTTGGGTTCCGTGGAGAATTGCCCAGGTGTCAGTGAGTCGCAGATGATCGATGACCATAGAGAGAGCCGCACAGGGTAAATGCCGTGGGAATTGTTCAGCGTGATCTTGTGTCGATCTGAAGCCCCCACCGATCACCAAATCGTCTTGTGAGCCTGTGACCTCCTCGACGCAGAATGTATGTCGGCCATGACGGCGACTAGAGCCAGACGGTGCGTAGTTGTTAATGATACGCAGGCCAAATAGAGCGAGGGCCATGCCCTGTGCAGTGGGGAGTTATGCGACAGCCTCTGCAGGGAGCGTGTCGCGTAGGAGGGTAGCGATGGAACTACCAGCGTCGTAAGAGTGAGAAACGTAGGCGGTGTACCTGGTCGGCACTTAAGTCAGCGACGAACACCTCCTGTAGAAGCCCAATATCAGCATCCGCAGAGTAGATGGTGCCTCGGAACATGGCCAGTTTGTGAGGGGCTCGGATGGTGGTAAGATTCGTTGTGGCTACACGATATTGCCGTGTACGATCCCTCGCAGTCGATGCAGAATGCGTGATGGAAGCATCCTGCGGTTGTAGACCCACCGGGTCTGCCGCACTTGTCATGATTATTAGCAGGGTGCCGGCTCCGGCGCCTCCCTCGGATGCTCTCACTCCGATACGCTGGTGATCTGATCCACTCCTTCTTCAACATCATCGGTCCAGGACGCTGACGCCGAAGACATGTAACAGTCGTTTGCTGTCGGAGTGGGGGAAGCAGGAACTGCGACAATAGCTGCAGGGGACCTGTCGTCTTCATGTACTAGCAACACTGAGTTCGTGTTCTGGATTGAGAGAAGATTCGTCACAGAAGTGGCGTCAGAAGTGGTGGTATCATGTGACTGGACGCAGTATGCAAGGTCACTATCAGACATCTGATCGTCATCTCGCGAGGCCATTTGAAGGAGATCGTCATCGGAGGGTGTTCGTCGGCGTTTTGTGCGTTTCCTGAGCGACCGCTGTTTCCTAATGTGTTTTCCGAATCAGGATGTGGTCGCACAGTCGTGTTGTGGTGTGGTGGATGGCGTTCACGAGGCTTCAGGCGTATCCTAACTGGCAGGGTTCCGTGCTACCGTCGCGTAGGGGTCAGGTAGGGACGTGAACGTCGATACCGGGGTCACTTCACCCAACGCTGTCTGTATCAAACGTCGGAGTAAACATTGAGACCGGACATGTCCTTCGTGACCACATCCCGAGCACGTTCGTAGCTACCCATCGTCCATGACGACGGCCCGCATACCACCAATCATCTGGTACGATGGCACGTGTTTCGTCAGCTCAATTTTGACCTGCCGGGCGCCATTGGGTAGGTCGTAAATGTTTGCCACTTCTCCACGACGTAGCCCAAGACGTTTTCAAATGGCTGGAAAACGGCAAAGACCACTTCTCGAGGCACCTCGAAAGGGAGCTCAAACACTCGCAAAGTTCGGTGACCGAATCCCTCATGGTCCACTGTCACTGCACCTCTGTGTCCATCAGAGTGTTTAAATTTGATTCCGGCTACGTGTCGGTGGGCAACTTCAGCGCATAGCGTCTATGTCGACGTCTTGATGTATACAACACTTTCTGTGATGGGAAAATGTATTCCAATCACGTCCAGAGTGTTCAAACGTAGGTCCTCTCGTATGAACTGTTCAGCTTCAAAAGCTCTTGGTCGTGGATGCTCGGCCTGAAAGGTTGCTTTGATCATCGCACGGCGGTAAGTGTGCGCCATGAGGTACGGTAGTAGAGGACTATAAACACGAGCATCGCGACGCAGAAGTAAACAACGAGAGCGGAGCACTGGCCGGCGCGCTGGGCAGTTCCGCATGCCACCACAGCTGAAAGCCGACTCCTACAGCTAAGAAGGCGGACGTCGAACAAAATGCTGTGGCGGAACTCGCATTATTCGTTTAGGAAATTCGCATAGATATTTTTTCAGTCGGTATATATTTCGATTTCTTCCAACATGTTAAGTAGAGCACGTTTTCGTTCTCGATGCAGAACTTTTAAATCGGATTGGATGTCGTTCATAGCGTGGCCAACAAAAATGTCAACGCAGCATGTCTTGCTTTCTAGCCATTGTTGTTGCTAGAGGTGACAGTATTTAGTAGATTTTTTCGCATGATGCCTTTTTTTAACTTTCTTGTATGGTGATTCATCTATACTATCAGGATTATTGTTATTAATCGCGACTTGATTTAGAACTTCTAGTGCTTTACTGGTCACACTACGAACGGTATCCAAGCTGGTTAAAAAGTTCTGCATCGAGAACAAAACACTGGTCTACTCAACGTGTTGTATGAATTGAAATATGTGCCAACTGCAAAAAATAGCCACACGAACTCCCTAAACGAACAATGCGAGTTCGCCACAGCATCCATTTTGCCATCGTTAGATTTGCGGCGACAGAGCACTTCCGGATAACGTCTAGGCGCTTGAGAGCACATTATACAATGAAGAGCCAAAGAAAATCGTACACCTGCACCTGCCTAATATCATATAGGGCCCCGTGAGCACACAAAAGTGCCGCAACACGACGCGGCATGGATTCGATTAATGTCTGAAGTAGTGCTGGAGGCAATTGACACCATGAATCCTGCAGGGCTGTACGTAAATCCGTAAGAGTACGAGGTGGTGGAGATCTCTTCTGAAAAGCATGTTGCAAGGCATCGCAGATATGCTCAACAATGTTCATGTCTGTGGAGTTTGGTGGCTAGCGGAAGTGTTTAATCTCAGAAAAGTGTTCATGGAGCCACTCTGTAGCGGGTGTCGCATTGTTCTGCTGGAATCGCCCAAGTCCGTCGGAATACACAATGTACACGAATGGATGCAGGTGAACAGACAAGATGCTTACGTACGTGTCACCTGTCAGAGTCGTACCTAGCCATATCGGGGGTCCCATATCATTCCAACTGCACACGCCCCATACCATTACAGAACGTCCACCAGCTTGAACAATCCCCTGCTGAAATACAGGATCCATGGATTCATGAGGTTGTCTCCATACCCGTACACGTCCATTCGCTCGATACAATTTGAAACGAGACCTGTCCGACCAGGTAACATGTTTCCAGTCATCAGCAATCCAGTGTCGGTGTTGACGGGTCCAGGTGAGGCGTAAAGCTTTGTGTCGTGCAGTCATCAATGGTACACGAGTGGGCCTTCGGCTCCTAAAGTCCATATTGATGATGTTACTTTGAATGGTTCGCACGCTGACACTTGTTGATGGCCCAGCATTGAAATCTGCAACGATTTCCTGAAGGGTTGCACTCCTGTCACGTTGAACGATTCTCTTCAGTTGTCGTTGGTCCTGTTCTTGCAGGCTCTTTGACCGGCCCCAGCGATGTCGGAGGTCTGATGTTATGCCGGATTCCTTATAATCACGGTACACTCGTGAAATGGTCGTACGGGAAAATTCCCACTTCATCGCTACCTCCGAGATGCTGTGTCCCATCGCTCGTGTGCCGACTATAACACCACGTCCAGACTCACTTAAATCTTGATAACCTGTCATTGTAGCAGCAGACACTTGTTGTCTTATATCGACGTTGCCGATCGCAGCGTTATATTCTGCCTGTTTACATATCTCTGTATTTGAATGCGCGTCATGGACTGTGCGGCTGGTCCCGGCGAAGGTTCGAGTCCTCCCTCGGGCATGGGTGTGTGTGTGTGTTTGTCCTTACGATAATTTAGGTTAAGTAGTGTGTAAGCTTAGGGACTGATGACCCTAGCAGTTAAGTCCCATAAGATTCCACACACATTTGAACATTTTTTGAATGCGCATGCTTATATCAGTTTCTTTGGCACTTCAGTGTTATTGCTGCCACGTTTATTATGAGAACTGTGCATCATGGCCGGCCGGGGTGGCCGAGCGGCTCTAGGAGCTACAGTCTGCAACCGCACGACCTCTACGGTCGCAGGTTCGAATCCTGCCTCGGGCATGGATGTGTATGATGTACTTTGGTTAGTTAGGTTTCAGTAGTTCTAAGTTCTAGGGGACTGATGACCTCAGAAGTTAAGTATCATAGTGCTCAGAGCCATTTGAAGCATTTTTTGTGTATCACGCCGAAAAACTAGCGGCCCACTGATGTCAACACAGCGGACAGACCGCCCGCTACTTTCGCCGATAGCCTCAGCTCATTCACCTAATGATGGCACATAGACTGCTTCGTCTACCCATACATTTAGTGCAGTCGATTTTTAATAATATCTGCGTACCTGTAGTTACTTTCTTGTATTCTTATTCAGGTCACCCTACATTCATATCTCATGCTCAATCTTATTTTAACCGTCATAACTTCCCGTAAAATGCCCTACACTATGAGGTATCATATATAAATTTCTGTGACATCTGCGGTGCGGTGTACCGCATTTTAAGCTATACCTTTGTAATCCAACTGCATCGGTAGAGCCTTCAAAAGCATTTTAAATTATCTTCATATTTATAACTTTTATCTCATATAATTTATTACTGTCTTTCATCACGCATGTAATGACCTGATTGATAGCTATTACACACGGTAAATTTAGTAACTGTTTCTGTACCGATGATGCCACGTTTTACAAACATCAAAAGGTTGGATAAATGGAGGTAAAAGTACGAGCGGGGCAAGAGTACACCTCAGTTCTGAGGTCCCTCAAGCAGAAATTTACCATTTTCCCACCAAGTGGCGCACACGTCATCATCTCCTCTGGTCTACTATGGAACTTTGCGCCAGTCAGACGCTTTCAGCTGAAAAAAATGTGGTAAGTCACTTTTGTACGTTTCCAATGTAAAATTTGTGTAGTATTGACTGAGAATTAGGTGAACCTAAATCTACACTCCTGGAAATTGAAATAAGAACACCGTGAATTCATTGTCCCAGGAAGGGGAAACTTTATTGACACATTCCTGGGGTCAGATACATCACATGATCACACTGACAGAACCACAGGCACATAGACACAGGCAACAGAGCATGCACAATGTCGGCACTAGTACAGTGTATATCCACCTTTCGCAGCAATGCAGGCTGCTATTCTCCCATGGAGACGATCGTAGAGATGCTGGATGTAGTCCTGTGGAACGGCTTGCCATGCCATTTCCACCTGGCGCCTCAGTTGGACCAGCGTTCGTGCTGGACGTGCAGACCGCGTGAGACGACGCTTCATCCAGTCCCAAACATGCTCAATGGGGGACAGATCCGGAGATCTTGCTGGCCAGGGTAGTTGACTTACACCTTCTAGAGCACGTTGGGTGGCACGGGATTCATGCGGACGTGCCTTGTCCTGTTGGAACAGCAAGTTCCCTTGCCGGTCTAGGAATGATAGAACGATGGGTTCGATGACGGTTTGGATGTACCGTGCACTATTCAGTGTCCCCTCGACGATCACCAGTGGTGTATGGCCAGTGTAGGAGATCGCTCCCCACACCATGATGCCGGGTGTTGGCCCTGTGTGCCTCGGTCGTATGCAGTCCTGATTGTGGCGCTCACCTGCACGGCGCCAAACACGCATACGACCATCATTGGCACCAAGGCAGAAGCGACTCTCATCGCTGAAGACGACACGTCTCCATTCGTCCCTCCATTCACGCCTGTCGCGACACCACTGGAGGCGGGCTGCACGATGTTGGGGCGTGAGCGGAAGACGGCCTAACGGTGTGCGGGACCGTAGCCCAGCTTCATGGAGACGGTTGCGAATGGTCCTCGCCGATACCCCAGGAGCAACAGTGTCCCTAATTTGCTGGGAAGTGGCGGTACGGTCCCCTACGGCACTGCGTAGGATCCTACGGTCTTGGCGTGCATCCGTGCGTCGCTGCGGTCCGGTCCCAGGTCGACGGGCACGTGCACCTTCCGCCGACCACTGGCGACAACATCGATGTACTGTGGAGACCTCACGCCCCACGTGTTGAGCAATTCGGCGGTACGTCCACCCGGCCTCCTGCATGCCCACTATACGCCCTCGCTCAAAGTCCGTCAACTGCACATACGGTTCACGTCCACGCTGTCGCGGCATGCTACCAGTGTTAAAGACTGCGATGGAGCTCCGTATGCCACGGCAAACTGGCTGACACTGACGGCGGCGGTGCACAAATGCTGCGCAGCTAGCGCCATTCGACGGCCAACACCGCGGTTCCTGGTGTGTCCGCTGTGCCGTGCGTGTGATCATTGCTTGTACAGCCCTCTCGCTGTGTCCGGAGCAAGTATGGTGGGTCTGACACACCGGTGTCAATGTGTTCTTTTTTCCATTTCCAGGAGTGTATTTAGAAAATTAGATAGACTCGATACCGGAACTGGCGGCTAAAAGTTTCCAATATCCTCCCCCAACTCCACGACTTTAGTTAGTTATGTGTGTTTCTTGTAGACTGGAAAAAAATTAAAATAGCAAAATGAGTTTCATGCGGTAGAAGTTTGCAGGGCGTATCTTTACCCCATTAGGAAACGATTAGCAAACTTTTGTCCTATAACCTGTGCTTTGAGTTGTATAGTCTCTTCTAGCTTATTCAAGCATCTTTTTTGGTGTTTATTTATCTTATAGCCTCATTATTCACCTTAGAGAAATTGTATTAATTTTTCCCTCCTATAGTTTTCTTTCGTTGAATAGTGTTTTTTTTTCATACATACCTACCTCTCAAACACACTTCGAATATAATCACGTCTTTCATGGAATTTTTGTGCATTTTTTTTTTTTTTGCCAGAAACTGACCGAAAACATCAACTTAACGGCCATTAATACAGCCGCTCTACCACCAAGCTCTTGGCCTTATTAAACGCAGGAGCTCAGTATGGCAAGCATCCAAAGCTACCGTGCTTTCAGAGGTTACTTTAAGAAAACGTCTTAAAACCGGCAAAAGTAGTGCGCGCCTCAACCGAGTCACTTTTTCATTAGAGGAAGAGCAAGCAATACTGCAGCGCTGCATTTTCCTCGGTAAAGGTTTTTTCGGCTTTACTCTCAGGTCATTACGACATTTACTTTTACATTTCGCCGAAAAATAAAGATGATAAAAGAAATATCCGCCATTTAGCTGCAGTGCGACATTGAGCTAAATCAACGACGACAGATGAAAATTTGTTCCGGACTGGGAATCGAACCCGAATTTCCTACTTTAGGCGAACGGTCGCCTTAACAACCTTGGCAATCCGAGCACGTCCCCCGTCCAACCAAAAGTTCCATATGGTTGCCCGAAAGAATAGACATCACCAGGCATAGGGATAATAATAATAATAATCGGATGACCTTCAAAGCTTAACATAATGTTACCAAGATGTCGAAACAGATGTTTCACGCGTAATTGGCTCTGAGCACTATGGGACTTGACATCTGCCGTCATCAGTCCCCTAGAACTTAGAACTACTTAAACCTAACTAACCTAAGGACATCACACACATCCATGCCCGAGGCAGGATTCGAACCTGCGACGTAGCGGTCGCGCGTTTCCAGACTGAAGCGCCTAGAACCGCTCGGCCAAACCGACCGGCTCACGCGTAATTGATACAGTATTTCTTGCAAGTTTTTTAAAAATATTTAGTAAAACCAAAAATGTGTTCTTTTACTCCCACTTACCCTATTCAATTCTACATTTTATAATATACACTACGTTTGTTTATGTTCTGTATTATATTTATGTACTTTCAATCATCAGTAACTAATATTTTACTAGCTCCATTATCGGCGATGATTGTAAATTTTACTTAATCTATAAACATGCGCTCGATGCTCTTGTTCTTTTATGTGCAGACTACATTCCCAAGTGTCGTTGCTGTAAGTTTTAGGCAATTTGTTCATTTCATTAGCATATTTAACGTACATTTCCTTGTTTTATAAATCTGTTGATAGGTATTTATTTATATTTTCTCATTTTTCAGATCTGATGATAGCTGTAAAGCCGAAATAGGTTATCGATTTTATTAAAATATCTTTTGATAACTACTTACACTATTATGATCTAACCGTAAACCCACGATCCTTTAAAGAATGGTACTGCCATGTATAAAACAACTTCAAACGTCTGATTGCTTTAAATATGAGCTAATGTGTTATGTACGTGACTTTCAGTGTGTAAGCAAGCAAAAGTTTAGAAATTATGCTTAAAATTTGTTGGAAATCGCTAAGTGTTCTCATTATGAAGCACTGGATGAATATATTCTGGGTGATTTGCACTCCATTTTAAACAAAAGCTAGTTTTCCACGCATCTCAATGCTTATAACGTCATATCTTTCTGAACTATGTGTTGTACATTGATACCATTTTGCAGGTAAATTCAGTGACGTATGTCGATACTGTCTCCAAAGTATGTTGCAAATAGAGTTAGAAGTAAAGAATTAATAAATTAAAACGTCATGTCTGGAAGTGAAGTTGTGCTGTGAGCTAGTTTAAGCAGAAGCTACCGGTAGTTATTGCGCATATAAATGTCTATGACGTCATATTTCCTGAACTATCTGTCATGTTATGATACAATTTTCCAGGTAAATACAATGGTAGTGTAGGGAAGCAGCCTACTCACGCTGTATAAAATTCACATCAGTCTTTCCATTGTGTGCCAGCCTAGTCCGCTGTAACTAGCTCAAAAAAATGGTTCAAATGGCTCTGAGCACTATGGGACTTAACTACTGAGATCATCAGCCCCCTAGAACTTAGAACTACTTAAACCTAACTAACCTAAGGACATCACACACATCCATGCCCGAGGCAGGATTCGAACCTGCGACCGTAGCGGTCACGCGGTTCCAAACTGACACGCTTAGAACCGCACGGCCACACCGGCCGGCGTAACTAGCTCTGACGTCATAAATGTTGCGCAATACTTTAAAAATCAAGTAAATAACCTGAAACGTTTCTAGCATGTCAGGAGTAATACTAAATCAACATGTGTTGAATGTCAGTTCAATAACTTTAACCATTTTCGAAATTTGGACGTATTTCTGTAAAAATCATTGGTGCAACAGAAAAGAGCTAGAGACTTAAAATTTATATTTAGATTCCTTTTTCATAATAATTTAATAGAAACAGTACTTTGGATCTCACAAATTAAGATTTTAGTTGAAATTCATGATTTTCTGGTTTTTGTCTTAAAAATTAAGGAAGCAAGATAGATTAAGTAGGCTAATAAATAAGGCTATGATGTTTATATTTAAGTAGAATGGAGATCCGCTATAACCATAAAGATGTGAGAAGTTTCATTTGAATAACTATAATACTACAGCGATAGCGTATCTCCAAAGGGCAAGTTCAGAGCTCGTCTACTGCGTGCAGTGTAATTAAATTAATTCTCTCGCCCAAAATATTTTAGTTAGCCACGTCGGACTTTTATTATGGTTACTTGCCTGTGTGTTGAATGCACATTCTTTTTTTTCATCTGTGACTTTCAGAATATAGCGAACGTTTTTTCACGATCGTGTTTGATTATGAATCCCAGACAATCTCCTAATTCCTCAGAGCTATAAGCTGTAGCTATAAGTGTATTTCTCAGATGAAGTGGGCACTAGGAATTCTAATTAAGGGCTTCACGTTTTGCTAATTACTTTCTGGTTGCCAAAATTGTAGTTAGAGAGCCAGTGTTGAGAACGGCAAAAGACAGCATAATTAATAGGAACATTTATATAACAATTAATTCCAACCAGCCGCCCCACATATGGTTAAACGGCAGGGAAATGCATTCTTTTCTACATTACATTATAAACCAAACATTATATAACAGCAACCTAAATTTCCACCAGCCTCCCCACAGTAGGTGCGGATACTGCCTGCAAGCTGTGTGGCAAATAGAGGCTGTGCTAAAGAAGTAATAAATTAAAATGCAATATCTGATGCTGAAGTCTTACTTGATGAACAGCGAAATTTTAGTACGCGATATACTATTTTCCTTTCATCGTTTGGTGCTGGGTGTCAGTGACAGAAAAGTTCACAAATATTGAAATTATGTATAATGTTTGATCAGAAGTCGCTAAGCGCTCTCATTCTCAAATACTGGATCCATATAATCCGGGTATTTGCGCGCCGTCACTTACATTGCCTCAAGGCAAACACACAGTTTATAAGCGAAATACTTGTGTTATTGTGTTAAACTTTTACCATATTGTTATACCTCTTAATAAATAGATTATGAAAGCGTTTTAATTTTTTAAATTCGGTCAATAATATATGAAGATAGTAACTGTTCTCGAAAGAAGAAATACCATTGATGACCGTGCAGCTTCTCTAGAATAAATGAATTATTTGAAACCCTCAGCTGCCGACAGGTGTTGTTGATATACCTCGATGGGGACAGTTGAAAATGTGTGCCCCGACCGGGACTCGAACCTGGGATCTCCTGTTTACATGGCAGACGCTCTATCCATCTTTTTTTTCTTTTTTTTCATTTTGTTCGATATAGTTTGTTGCGTTTGGTCTGGGTGGACGTCACAAGACATCCGTTCAAGTTGCTCTTTGATTCCTTGACTCAGTTTTTTCACAAAGAGCACGCAGCCGTCTGACCGAACACGCTGAGCTACCGTGCCGGCGCCACTCAGGTATTGAGGTGGACGTCCATCTGAGCCACCGAGGACGCAAATGAATATCGCGATTGCAGGAACTTATCCCTTGCACGCTCCCTCTGAGACCCACCTTCCCAACTAAAAATGTTCAAATGTGTGAAATGTTATGAGACTTAACTGCTAAGGTCATCAGTCCCTAAGCTTACACGCTACTTAACCTAAATTATCCTAAGGACTACCACATACAACCATGCCCGAGGGAGGACTCGAAACTCCGCCGGGAACAGCCGCACGGTCCATGGCTGCAGCGCCTGAGACCGCTCGGCTAATCCCGCGCGGCACTTCCCAACTGTCCATAATCTATCTATTAGGTACATTACGCATGTAGATTGTGAACAGCTGGGAATGTGGGTCTCACGGGGAGCGTGCAAGGGGTAAGTCCCTGCAGTCGCACTATTCATCTGTGTCCTCGGTAGCTCAGATGGATACCAGCATAGTAGCTCAGCGTGTTCGGTCAGAGGGTTTAGCTAGCCTTTGTAATAAAAAAAACTGAGTAATCGGATCAACGAAAAACCTGAACGAGTGTCATCGGACGTCCACCACGAACAAATTCAACGAACAATATAGAACAAAATAGAACAAAATGAGATAAAAAAAAAGGATGGATAGAGCGTCTGCCATGTAAGCAGGAGATCCCGGGTCCGAGTCCCGGTCGGGGCACACATTTTCAACTGTTTTCATCGAGGTATACCAACAACACCTGTCGGCAGCTGAGGGTTCCAACTAATTATCATCGGTCAATAATTACGTGAAATATTGAAAATTAAGTTTTTGCCACCCCTGAAGGCCGTTAGATAGGTAACTCGCAACTGGAACCGTGTACTGCGATAGTGGTTTAGTAATACAGATTATTACGTCACTTTGGCTTTAAAATCTGACGGTGACCCGACAAGAATACCGTGAATCATTAGGCAGCGACAATCTCTGAAATCACTGTATGAACAAGAATCTTACATCGTCAAGCAATTGTGTATTTTGAACCTGGAAAGAGTTCCGAAATTGTTTCAGCGCATATATTCAAGAGTTGTATACATCAGAAAAGTCTTCTTGTTCTTGTTTCATTTATTTCTCTATTTTGAGATTGGCTTGGCACACATTTAGGAAAGTGCTGAATGTTCACACCGTCGAGTCTTCTTCAGAGTACTCCGAGAACTCTTGCCTTGCTGAGAAAATCTGACCGACCGATGTAGCAGCCAGTCAGCTTCCTGTAACCGGAGAAGGCCTCTCTTCCGTGAAGAACCCTCCAGTTGTCTATGAACAGTACCAGTCCAGGAGACAGCTTGATCCACATTTCGCCTTCAGGCTTGCTTATTTCCGATGCCAGTATACGAATATCTTCGTAGAACTGTTTCACTTCTGCTGTCGGAACACTGCTGAAAGGTGCACGATCCAAAAGATTGAATCTGAAATGAAAAAAGTGCAGTGATTTTAAAAATAAAATTTACATTTAGCCCAAATAATAGGTTAAAAATGTCTTTTGCGTACAGAAATATTTCATTGAACTGTTGTCAATCTATCAAAACATTATAAGCGTCCGCGATGGGAGATTCAGCAACAACACTTTTAAAACCACTTCAATCCCAACTACAGGGGCTATGTTTTTTGAGAAAGGAAGAGATCTTCACAACATATGTTTACAAATTTTCAGCTATCACATTTTTATAGGTCGAGGGTCTGGTACAACCATCTGAAATTAAACTGTTCATGGATACTCCGTAATATCGAATAAAAAACTTATGTATACACGAAATGGATTCGCAGGTGTGAATATGGACAACCATCAGTTGTACACTACTGGTCATTAAAATTGCTACACAACGAAGATGACGTGCTACAGACGCGACAGGAAGAAGATGCTGTGATATGCAAATGATTAGCTTTTCAGAGCATTCACACAAGGTTGGCGCCGGTTGCGACACCTACAACGTGCTGACATGAGGAAAGTTTCCAACCGATTTCTCGTACACAAACAGCAGTTGACCGGCGTTGCCTGGTGAAACGTTGTGATGCTTCGCGTAAGGAGGAGAAATGCGTACCATCAAGTTTCCGACTTTGGTAAAGGTCGGACTGTAGCCTATCGCGATTGCTGTTTATCGTATCGCGACATTGCTGCTCGCATTGGTCGACATCCAATGACTGTTAGCTGAATATGGAATCGGTGGGTTCAGGAGGGTAATACGGAACGCCGTGCTGGATCCCAACGGCCTCGTATCACTAGTAGTCGAGATGATTGGCATCTTATCCGCATGGCTGTAACGGATCGTGCAGCCACGTCCTGATCCCTGAGTCAACAGATGGGGACGTTTGCAAGACAACAACCATCTGCACGAACAGTTCGACGACGTCTGCAGCAGCATGGACTATCAGCTCGGAGACCATGACTGCGGTTACCCTTGACGCTGCATCGCAGACAGGAGCGCCTGCGATGGTGTACCAACGACGAACCTGGGTGCACGAATGGCAAAACGTCATTTTTTCGGATGAATCCAGGTTCTGTTTACAGCATCATGATGGTTGCATCCGTGTTTGGCGACATCGCGATGAACGCAAATTGGAAGCGTGTATTCGTCATCGCCATACTGGCGAATAACCCGGCGTGATGGTATGGGGTGGCATTAGTTACACGTCTCGGTCACCTCTTGTTCGCATTGACGGCGCCGGCCGGGGTGGCGGAGTGGTTCTAGGCGCTACAGTCTGGAACCGCGTGACCGCTACGGTCGCAGGTTCGAATGCTGCCTCGGGCATGGATGTGTGTGATGTCCTTAGGTTAGTTAGGTTTAAGTAGTTCTAAGTTCTAGGGGACTGATGACCTTAGAAGTTTAGTCCCACAGTGCTCAGAGCCATTTGAATAATTTTTCGCATTGACGGCACTTCGAACAGTGGACGTTACGTTTCAGATGTGTTACGACCCGTGGCTCTACCCTTCATTCGATCCCTGCGAAACCCTACCTTTCAGCAGGATAATGCACGACCGCATGTTGCAGGTCCTGTACGGGCCGTTCTGGATACAGAAAATGCTCGACTATTGCCCTGGCCAGTACATTCTCCAGATCTCTCACCAACTGCAAACGTCTGGTCAATGATGGACGAGCAACTGGCTCGTCACAATACGCCAGTCACTACTCTTGATGACCTGTGGTATCGTGTTGAAGCTGCATGGGCAGCTGTACCTGTACATGCCATCCAAGCTCTGTTTGACTCAATGCCCAGGCGTATCAAGGTCGTTATTACGGCCAGAGTTGGTTGTTCTGGGTACTGATTTCTCAGGATCTATGCACCCAAATTCCGTGAAAATGTAATCACATGTCAGTTCTACTGTAATATATTTGTCCAATGAATACCCATTTATCATCTGCATTTCTTCTTGGCGTAGCAATTTTAATGGCCAGTAGTGTATAATGGATTGACGGCAATGGAAATTTGTGCCGGACCACAGTCGAACCCGGATTTCCCGGTTATCGCGAGCGGTCGCCTTACAATTAAGCTATCCGAGCACTACTCGCAGCCAGACCCATTAACTTTGCATCGTACTTCTGAATAACACAGCCACTGCAAAATCGTATTTACCCGCCGACACCGGGCAAGCAACTTCCAATTGAAATGTCTGCCCCGTACGGAAATATATGTAATGAATGTATGAGTACAGGTTGTAGACACATGGTTGATGACATATATAAGTTTGCGTCCAGCCGCAGGTTGTGCTCGGATAGCCAGTCGTGGTCGGGCACTCGGCCAGTGCACATCGCGCGGTGACGGGCCGTTGCGCGGGCATTGTTTACATCGCGAGCGGTGCCGAGGTGGGGAGCCGAGCAGCGTGTGGGAGCGCTGCTTACGTCTGTTTTCAAATCAAATGTGTGTGAAACCTTATGGGACTTAACTGCTAAGGTCATCAGTCCCTAAACTTACACACTACTTAACCTAAACTATCCTAAGGACAAACACACGCACCCATGCCCGAAGGAGGACTCGAACCTCCGCCGGGACGTCTGTTTTGTTTATAACTGTTCTAAGGACGTTTCAACAATTACCGCCCGCATCTCGTGGTCGTGCGGTAGCGTTCTGGCTTTCCACGCCCAGATTCCCGGGTTCGATTCCCGGCGGGGTCAGGGATTTTCTCTGCCTCGTGATGGCTGGGTGTTGTGTGCTGTCCTTAGGTTAGTTAGGTTTAAGTAGTTCTAAGTTCTAAGGGACTGATGACCATAGATGTTAAGTCCCATAGTGCTCAGAGCCATTTTTTCAACAATTACCAGAGCCAACAGCGTTCAGTGTGTTTTCGATAGCGATGCACTGCGGTCGATGGCGTTTGAAATTCACGAGTGGATTTTTGTAGATTTGAAATTGCCTGAAGATATAGTCGACACGTGTCAGTTGGACTTTGTGCAATACTCGTTATTTGTCAAATTTATTTCGAGTGACGCTTACGAGAAATTCGTTGAGGAGCATACTGGCATGAGACAATTTCGTTAAACTTAACTTTGTGCTCTGCTTTACGGCAGGTCTTGTGGGGGAAGCCTCGTCAGAGAGGTCCACCGCATGAGCGTCTAGGGAAGTGATTCCAGTGGTGGTTTCCCGTTGCATTCTACTGATGATGGTGAAATGATAATGAGGACAACACAACACCCACTTCCTGAGCGGAGAAAATCTCCGACCCAGCCGGGAATCGAACCCGGGTCTCTTGGCGTTTCGTCAAACAGACTGTAGTATTAGCAATGTCCAGATCGTGCCTTCGGGATACGGAGTGAGAACCGACAGGGTATTTAGTGTCCTGATGAGCTCACTGCACGTTCTCTGTCTCTGTACGGCGCTGTTTTGTCTGTTACCAATGAAAAATGGTCAAGTGCATATCTTTACCAAGTTAACACCGGTGTGAGAAGTATACGTAAAGACTTAAAAAAGCATATACCTTCGTATGTTGTCATTCGTGGCTGTCACGTGCAGGTAACTTACATGGGTCAACCTCCTACCTGTTCGATCTGCCATTCAACAGAACATCTGCAGATGAACTGCACACGTCGACGTCCGGTTCACCTTCCGCGGGAACGTCTTGCAGACGGTAGTGAAAGTCTTGTTCATTATTGAGTGAGGTAATCGCGGGGACTGTACCACAACCCTGGCAGCCGGAACATGTTAACGAAGCGGCAATGCCAGTACAGGTGGAAAGCAGTGAGAAAGGCATTCCCGATGGGATGGACAGCACTTCGGCCCCTCCATCCACACCAGGACAGTTACCGCTGGATACCGACACACAACAACTTATGTCGGCAGAAACTCTTCTACAAGCATTCACGTCTCTTTCAGGAGCAATATTAAATAGAAATAAAACCACAGTTTTGCCCATCAGAGGCGGTATCGGAGATATATCCCGTATTACCTGGTGCAATGTGAAAGATTGTCACAAAACTTCCGGTGTAACCTTTGAGGCCATCCCAGGCAAACTCCTGACGAAGAACTGGCCACAAATGCTTAATAAATTACCTACTGCTTTGATACTCCACTCCGACCGTGATTTTAACATACTACAGAAAGTTAAGACCATAGGGTTCGCCATTACAAGAATGATGAATTATTTGGCGCAAATTATCCCTATATCCGACCATCTAGCAAAGAGTATACAACAAGCGCTATGCTTGTTTCTTTTTAGAGGCACATTTTCAAAGTTCAATTTGATACATTAACTTTAACTACGTTCAAAGTTGGCCTTAAACACTTTAAGGTACACCAAAAATGTGTCACCCTGCCCGTAAATCGCATCAGGAAGAAAGTTCGTACCCGGAGGATCAGTATCATCACAAACCTCATCCAGCGGTGGAAGCCTCATAGCCTTGACCCACCCGTTGATATCACCGGCATTCCGTTTTATTACTTACATGTGCGACTGTACTACTTGGAACTGAGTCACATCCGACACAACATCGTCGATACCGGCAGTCTGACCAAAAGAAAACTTTATAACCTTCCTATGACAACAAACCACAGGAATCGTCTCGAAGACAAATATCAACATAAAAAAATGGTTCAAATGGCTCTGAGCACTATGGGACTTAACATCTGTGGTCATCAGTCCCCTAGAACTTAGAACTAATTAAACCTATCTAACCTAAGGACAGCACACACATCTATGCCCAAGGCAGGATTCGAACCTGCGACCGTAGCTGTCTAGACTGAAGCGTCTAGAACCGCACGGCCACAGCGGCCGGCTATCAACATATAACATGGAGTATACGAGTATGGTAGTATGGTGGAATTTGCATAGCGACATGTTACCGTCACGCATCATAGCCGACTGGTATTTCACAGTCAACGATAAAGTAGCAACGAATGACAAGCTACATAAGATAGGCCTTCATCCGACGCCCAACTGTGACGCATGCGGGAGAGTCGATACATTAATTCATAGGCTCACGTGCAGACATGCAGAAGAAATTACAACGTTTCTTCTTCAAAGAATGTCGGTGATAGACCGCATGACGCCCAATAGTGTAGACCTTTTAGAGATCATTCAGCCACACAAACTCAGGTATCCACGAGCAAAAAACAACGCTACAACGTGGATCATGGGGCACACAGCATCGTTTGTTACGCAGAATAGGCAAGCTAATTTCCTAGGTTATTACTCTTACATCGAAATTGAACACCTTAAAATAAACCAACATCGTGACTATAGGAGATTATTTGGAAATTTGTTGGACATCATAATCAACGGTTAAATACTTCAAATTCAGTATTTCGGATAGCAGAGGTTGACACTGTTCTATATATAAGAATCCTAGTTGCCTCCTGAGACTTTAGTTATTGTTGAAATGTTAGGATATTATCCTAGGCGCTTACCATTGCAGAAGGCAGTTTTATTTCCCATTTAATGTTCTTACATTTCCTGTCTCTCGCAGAACAGGAGAGCAAATTGGTTCAAATGGTTCAAATGGCTCTGAGCACTATAGGACTTAACATCTGTGGTCATCAGTCCCCTAGAACTTAGAACTACTTAAACCTAACTAACCTAAGGACATCACACACATCCATGCCCGAGGCAGGACTCGAACCTGCGACCGTAGCAGTCGCGCGGTTCCGGACTGAGCGCCTTCAACAATGAAGTGATAGTCATTCGTGTCATATAAGTTTCTCTGTTTACCACTTAGGAAAGAAGAAATATCAAGAAGAAATTTCATTTCATATATTGCACAACGGAGGGCTGCAAATAACACATACTTGTGTTAATTCTACTCACATCACAAATTGGAGATAATGTTTATTTTTCCTTCCTCATCAATGGAATTCCATCCTTTTCCGATTTCTTTTTTCAAATAGAATGTAATGATTTATTTGCAAGTACAGCTTAGAAGCTGGACGATAAAAAAAAGATTGCCTAATGGTAAGGCTAGCGCTAACGATAAGCGGGAAATTCAAGTTCCGGTCCGACACTAATTTTAATTTCCGTCATTCCATTATACAGCTGATGGTCGTCCATATTCGCAACTGCGAATACATTTCATGTATTTCATAACCGCTGTAGCGTTCTGACATGCGTCATTTTTCATAACAACACAGACACTACAGTATCGTACTTACGTATACAGTATACCAAAGGAACCTTCGAGGGCATACTCGTATGTGGATTTGAAAATGATGTTATGCAATGTAATCAGTCTTAAACGTACGGTCGATAAGTTTAAGTATGTGTATTAAAGTGGATGGGCAAAGTAAACGACAACAATCTGCTCAAAAACATTTAGCACCAGTTGTATATGTGCAAACATGTGCGAGCTTAGATTCGAGAGTAATAGGGAATTAAAGAATAAGTCATATGAAACTAAAGAATTAATACAGTACAATGTGATTGAGACGTTGTTGCACAAACCTTCCCTGGTTGACAGGCCGCCTTGCTGTAAAATGACAATGAGCGATTACAAGCGTTCTGAAACCGAATAGACCCCACCATAACGAAAATAACATATTTGATTAGGTTATTCATATTCCATTACATGATGGGAAGCAACGCGGCATGCTTTCTTCCAGAGTTCAGGAGAATTGTTAGTAGTCGGTCTTATTCAGTAGGAAAACTGCCCATCTTATCGAAAGAGCAGAGAATGAAAACCACCAAAATTATGCTGACTAGAGCCTTTACTTATAAAGTGGTTTTCGTAATTCGCGATGTAAATCTATAAAGCACATGACAACTGCCTGCTTCCGAACTAGATAACTTTTGAAACAGGCCCATAGCGCATTTTTTTCTTAATAAATGGTGAGCCACTAGCAATTGCTGTCTACATTTAAAGAATGGCGTACAGATGCAAAAAAGGATCTGTGATCCCAGGAAGGTATTCAGAAAATGAGGGGCGGATTTATCGTTATTACTATACTTAAGACAATTGGTAAATAAATGTGGAAAAGAAATACATAGATGATGATGATATTTGATTTATGGAGTGCTTAACTGTGCGGTTATCAGCCCACGCACAAATTCCTAATCTTTACAGAGTCCAGATTTACCCCTTTCACGATTGATGAGTAAATGATGCGGACAACACAAACACCAAATGCCGAGAGGAGAAAATCCACGACCCGGCTGGGAATCGAACCCAGGACCCCATGATCCAGAGACAGCAATGCCAGCCACTATACCACGAGCTGCGGACAGAAAGACATAGAAAGGGAGAAGAAACAAGAATAGAAAATGGCATCCGAGTATCTGGAACAGAGAAGATACACGGGTAGATGAGCAGCGAAGAAAAGAAGAGGAAAGTGAGATGAGGACAAAAACTCTTAGGTTCAAACATTTCAGAAGCTATTCGGTATGATGAAAGTAGTGTAAAGGAAAGTAGTTATTAAAATGGAGAGCAGAGATGGAGAGCAGTGATGAAGAGAACAGGGTGAATAAAAAAGTAAAAGGAAGGAAAGTTGCTGGGAACAGAAGAGAGAGAAAGAAGGAGAAAAGCTGCAGTTGAAGGACACCAGATATAACAGAAGATTAATGATGAAAAGTATTCCACAAATGACGTGGTAGAACGTACAGACACCAGATATAACAGAAGATTAATGATGAAAAGTATTCCACAAATGACGAGGTAGAACGTACAGACGAAAATGACATAAGAACATGGTAAAGGAAGAAAAAAATGGAGAACAAGAAGAAGGGAGAGGAAGACTGGATGATTTTGGTTTGCCAACTTCAGAAATAAGAGAAAATAAATTATGATTAGTGATAGAGCAACTTTAGACAGGAGAGAAAGTAAATTATTCGTTGATGTTAAGAGTGAAAAAGAATGAACAGAAATGATAAGCAAACATTTAAAATCAATGGTGAAGTAAAATCGCAAAATAGATCTGCTGGAGGGATAGATGCGAAAATAAATGCAGAAAATATACAAAAGAGGAAAGTGGAAGATATGATTGTCGAACAACAGTTTTCAGACATGTGTATGCAAAAGTAAGTATTATGAAGAAGCCACTTCGAACATCTAACGATACTTTCGTAGATCTGGAGGTAAAACACGTAAACAATAATATCAGTTTCAGGCCAGAATTTTTTTCTGGAGGAAGGAAAATTTTTCTTTATGTGGTTAATGCTCTTAGGTGATTTTTTAATGATTTTAAGTGCAAGAATTATACAAAAATATGTACCCATTTTGTACACTTGGCTTCATTTATGGACTAAAATAACTAATAACGAAATAATCTCTAATATAATAAACAGTGAAATGATCATTCGATAACTACCTTGCTAAACCACAACAATATTCAATTATACAGTGGAATACAGCGAACGAATCACATCCGTATAGTCAGGTGGTCACGAGCTGCTGCGCATTGCAACACTGACTTGCTGATATTTTCACAGTGACGCCCAACAGTTGGCAAGACTTGCGCATTGTGAGTTAACCAGCACTGCGCTCTCATTTAAATATATGGTCGAAAGAGTCAGCCTACACGAAATGTGAAACGAACCCTATCGTCCAGGACTGCGTACCACAGAGGGCGCAGATTCGCCACGAGATGGGGAAACTCACAGGCGTCTATTGTCTATTGAGGCCTAAGCGCTGTGGTGTGCGAGTGAGACAGACGATAACTTACGTCACAGGGAAACCCAGTACAAGCCGTTTGTGGGCAAGGAGACATAGCAGTGTTAAATATGGCTGACCTAAGATCGGCCATAAGGAGAAACATTTATGGAAACTATTTAATTCCGTAGTAATGCAGAGAATGAAGCCACAGTAATTTCAATCTACCATCCTTCATAAATTCTCATGGTGATTCCAAAAAAACTTGAATATTGATCGTATCTGTAATAGTTTAGGATTTACTGTTAAAGTGAAATGTACAAGTTTTGTAACAAAGACCTGAATACTAAAATCTGAACGCTTTGGTCGATCTTAACGATCGACATTTCATGTAGAAGCGCATCATTAAAATGACAGACCTTGTAAATATCAACTCTGTAACTTTATTTAGAACGTGAAAGTGGTCAACCTTTGATTGTTTAAATATGTTAAAATGAAAAATAATGTAGAATAAGCTGTAGCCAATCAGATCGACGGCTTCATGAAAGGGAACTGCCCTAGTCAGTTGAGCGAAGATATTCGGCGCGCGGGAAACGCGGCTGGGGACGGACAGTGCTGGTACAGACGCGGAAGCGGACAGTTCGGCTGGAGACGCCAAAGCGGACGGTCGGTCTTTAGGCAGCTACGAAGTGAAACCACTTAGAAAATTTCGCATTATGTGGTATCGCGGGACTTGGTCTCTGAGCGGTGAGCAGCCGGGCGCCTGGTGTGAACTTTAACTTTTCGTATAGTCAACAAGGTGGAGTATCGGAATTGTAATTCGCGACGAGATTGTGAATGGTCGAACTGTGTCAAATGGATATGCACTCGAGTGTACAACAACTCTAAATACGACCACTTTCGCTATTAGTTTCCTTTCTGAATAAACATTACTCTAACCAAATCGCAACTGTGTGGCCTACATCATTTATGGGTCGTTAATTTAGTTCCTTTAGTTCCCGATATTATTATTACTGTTATTATATGTTACATTAATTTTGTATTCCATAAACTTGCCATAAGCCAGACAATTTAGCCAACGGCTCACAAGTGTCTAATTTAGGGTGTGTAATGCGACACGGGCGGTTCAATCCCTAGACGAGTTTGAGCCAAGACATTTGGACGAAGAGAAACTGCATATGAGACCGAACAATTTGAGATGTTAGTTCGCAGCATGATGAAAAAGTTAAATATTCACAAATGTGTACTTCAGGTTTCCAGTGGGAAAAAATCCTCCTATTTCAGCTAAGACACAGTAAAAGTTAACGTACACAGTTGTAGCCAGAGGGTCTGAAAGGGATGTAATTATCACATGAGAGAAAAGAAAGCATATAAATTGCATATGTGCATGGGCTTGATTTTCACAGAATATCATTTCAAAATTATTTATCGCGCAGACATAGAAATTGTTGAGGATGACTCGTTAACTCGTCCATACTGTGGCGGTCGACTGAGGAAACTTTGATTACCAGGAATGCGAGTTCCTCTTGGTTACCATGAAGAAGGCAACGCATAACAAAAGGAAATTAAGGGCGACCAATGAGCAAACACAAAGCTAATAACGATAAAGAAAAAGTAGAAAAGAGAATGAGAAGGTGGTCTATAAAGGGGAGAGATAATGCCGAGCTAAGTCGTTCAAAGGAGTTATCGATGGTAGAAATAATCTTTGTGAGGGGCATAGTCATTATGGACTCATTCCTTCTATGTGATCGGACGGCCTCAGAATTACTTGAGGAACAGTTAAGGCTTCTCTGTTAGCTGCAGTCTTTCACAGCCTCCGGCAGCCCGTCCAATTACTGAGAAGCCACTCCCTCAGGTAGCAGCAGGAAAGCACCGGCATTATCTGGCGCCAAGTGAGCCAGCAAAACCTACCACTCTCTGATAAAGTATTAGCAGCTAGTGTCTCCCTACGTCTTGTGTGTTTTTGATGAAGGAGCTGGGTTATTATGACAGTTGCAACTGTCTGTATGCCACTAACAATATACAGTGGTTTAAGCTGCTTCCGTCTACCGACAGAGCTTGGAACAGGACATCCTCCTCTAGCATTACTTCTCCTCATCAGTAGTTGTCCATACCAGTATTATTTTTCGAATTTCTGGCAGGTCGGTATTATCTCAATTGTTTTATAAACAGTACGTTATACTTCAAGCTGAAATTTATGAAAATGTTTTAGTCTCAAGGTTATAATCGATAAATACTAGTTCTGAATGTACAGTTAATCTTTTTTAGAAACATTTGAAATTACAAACTACTGGCATACTTAAATTTTCTATTATTAATCACGCAATACTGTACTGGTTACTATGTTTATTTCTGGATTCATTTATGAAATAATAATCGAAAGGAAAAATGTAATAGAAACTAGTAGAGATTCATTTGTTAAGAAAAAGTGTAAACCCTTTGGAATACGGTTATTTCTGCAGTGTGGGAGAGTCGTAAGCATGCCTCTGATGTGATAGGACGTATTTTTGTATTTTGTGCGAACAATGTAATTTATGCTTTGTTAATGTGAAAAATCAAAAGCTTGCATGATATACTAAAATGTGAAAAAATATATTTATGTAAAAACAGAAATTCTGGAACAACACTCTTCAAATTTATTTAGATCAATTCAACCGTGAGGACCTAAAATGTGACATTTTCAGCTTCAATAGTCAGACCCTAGACATCACAACAACGTTTCACCAGGCAACGCCGGTCAACTGCTATTTGTGTATGAGAAATCGGTTGGAAACTTTCCTCGTGTCAGCACGTTGTAGGTGTTGCCACCAGCGCCAATCTTGTGTGAATGCTCTGAAAATCTGAATTTGCATATCACAGCATGTTCTTCCTGTCGGTTAAATTTCGCGTCTGTAGCACGTCATCTTCGTAGTGTAGTAATTTTAATGGCCAGTAGTGTAATTTACATTGCCGGCCGCTGTGGCCGAGCGTTTCTAGACACTTCATTCCGGAGCCGCGCTGCTGCTACGGTCGCAGGTTCGAATCCTGGCTCGGGCATGGATGTGCCGGATGTCCTTAGGTTGGTTAGGTTTAAGTAGTTCTAAGTCTACGGGACTGATGACCTCAGATGTTAAGTCCCATAGTTCTTAGAGCCATTTGAACCATTTTGTAACTTACATTAATTAGCTGTAGTCCAAAACAGGACATCCTGTGAAAATAAAATTTATTTTTCTGTACACTACGTACCTATTCCTTTTACTTAGAATAATGAGCGATCAAAGTTTTCGTTCTAAGACCGTAAAGTCCAGAATGAATCAATCAAGAAAAACCGTCGTGAGCATTGAGGCAATTATCTCACCTTCGCAACAGGTTGAAGATACACGTTTGATAAAACACCCTATCGTGCTGCGTGAAGAAGTCCGTAACTGCCTACTGCACATCCTCGTCCGACAGGAATCGTCGACCCTTCAATGACTTTTTTAGGGAACCGAACGAGCGATAATCGCATGGGGAGAGATCAGAACTATAGGGCGGGCGCTCGAGCGTCTCCCTTTTGAGTTGGCGTAACTTCTGCTATAGAGGGACGTGCGTTGTCATGAAGCAGCCGCACCTCTTGCAGTTTTCCACAGCAGTGATTTTCGACAGACATGCTGTCATATACACATTCCTCATTCTCCGATGGATGTATACCGGTGTTTGTCCTTCGGCATCCAAAAAAAGAATAAAAATACGTTGGTCATGTTGGACGCATTTGGAAATAATGTCGCCATAGTTCACGTTCCCGCATTTGCCTCACGCATGTCGGAAAGACAAAAAAGCCGTACTAATTCATTGGCTACATGTCGGTGCTTACCGCATCATGGTCGCACTACGTTGCATATACGCTGGAGCAACGCCTTCAAACGGAAACTTTTTCATCTTCCCCTGAATTAATTGGAATTTACTCACTGAAGTGCAGTTCAAAATCCATCACTACAGATATAATAACCAGTATGAGGCTTAACAAAAGAAAGAAGAAAGATTAAGAGCTAAACGTCTTGTCGACAACGAGGTCATTGTGAAACGTCCCCTTTGAACAATTCTACATGACTGTGCTTAAACTGACACACAATGTTTTTAGCGCAACGCAATCTGACTTTCAAAATTCCCTACTAAAGAATGGCCCTGACTAACATTAAACTATACCTTTCACAAATCACTTACCTCACAAAAACTTCGCTGCTCAAGCTACTGCAATACAGCGAGCGCCACTACTGCCAGATAAATGAAAGATTCAAACTATGGAAGGCACTAACTACTGATAGGGATAGTTAGCAAATGAAAGATATTAATAGAGAACAAACAATGTATTTACCTTGATATCATCATATACAAATATAGCAGTTCATGACAAATTTCAAAACTCCGCCATCTCTCTCCCCACATCCACCACTGCTGGCGGCTCACCTCCAACTGCGCAACGCTACGCGCTGTTAACATCCAGCTGCCCCTCTACAATGGCAGACAACAATGCAAACTAGCCACAGACTGCACACAGCACAGCCAGTGATTTCATTTTGAGCGCTACGTAACGTTGCCAATAAGAAAACATAAACAGCCTACTTACATAGAGAAAACATAAACAGCCTACTTACATAGAGAAAACATAAACAGCCTACTTACATAGCCCCCATGCTCCCCACAAAAAATTTTTACAAATGGTGTTGGGCACTGGCCAATACAGATTTGACAAAAAATTTTCACAATTACAGTAACAAAGATATAGAATGCACACACTTATTGAAACAATGTTGGTCAAAAGCTAAAATTTTTTCACAGTCCATAAAGATAGTCCTGATCATTCATCATAATAGTAATTACACTTTCTCATTAGTAAAAGAAATTGCACATAGAAGTAGTGGATTTCCATACAGTCTTGAAGAAGTAGTGTTGTCCTTCCAACGGAAAGACAGTGCTGACTCTCGACATGCTGACAGGTAATGGGCCACAACAGAGCAAACCCACTGCAGAGTCAGTCGAAGTTTTGATGAATATTGGTAGGTCATCACAGAGCAGACCCACTGTAGTCCTGGGTGAAATAATGGTATTGATGGATCATCAAAGATGTAGACCCACTGTAGTCCTTGTAGAGATAATGGTATTGGTGGGCCACCAGAGATATAAATATAGCAGTTCATGACAAATTTCAAAACTCCGCCATCTCTCTCCCCACATCCACCACTGCTGGCGGCTCACCTCCAACTGCGCAACGCTACGCGCTGTTAATATCCAGCTGCCCCTCTACAATGGCAGACAACAATGCAAACTAGCCACAGACTGCACACAGCACAGCCAGTGATTTCATTTTGAGCGCTACGTAACGTTGCCAATAAGAAAACATAAACAGCCTACTTACATAGAGAAAACATAAACAGCCTACTTACATAGAGAAAACATAAACAGCCTACTTACAATTGAAGTCGGACCACAAGCTCGGATTAGAAAAGGATGAGAAAGATCAGCCGCGTAATTCCTAGTATTTGCCGCGAGTGGTTTAGGAAAATCACAAAAATCTAAATTTCGATGGGAGATTTGAATCGCGGTCCTCCTAGTTACAGTTCCATTATGCTGACCACTGCGCCACCTAGCTCGGTTTTAATAAAATTATTCATCACAAAGTTTCGTTTCATTGTATCTGTACTCTTATTTTTCCGTGATCATTAAGAATTTTTTTTTTCGCTGTCATGGTTTGCTTGACTCCTTCCATTGTTTATTTAATTTTTTTTTATTTTGCCGCGCGGGGTAGTCGCGCTGTCTGGGACGTCTTGTCACTGTCCGAGCGGCTTCCCCCATCCGAGGTTAGAGTCCTCCCTCGGCCATGGATGTGTATGTTATCCTTACCGTAAGTTAATTTAAGGTAGATGAAGTTGTGGGTAAACTTAGGGACCGATGACCTCAGCAGTTTGGTCCCATAAGACCTTGCCACAAATTTCCAATTTTTTTCTTTTATTTTGCCTCTCTCTCGTGTTTGGAGCTTTTAGTCCATTTAACAAAGGAAAATTAGGGACAAAAATTGTGTAGTCACAAATTTTCGCACATGCTGTCCTGAACAACGTAATACAAATCCTGACAGGTGGGATGTGGCTGGGTCTGAAAGTCACTTTTTTCTCTTTTTCTTGAATAACTCGAAAACCGCAGATTTTACATTAAATTTCCCACGAAAGAGGTAATATTCATTTTTTCTCTTCTAGGACTAATAGCTTCCGCATTCAGAGTATGGAAAAATCGCAGATCATTAAAAACATTGTTCTAAAGATATAAAACTTGTGCTTATCTTTAAATCAGATGCGTTAAAAACAAATTGTAAATATGTATACCACTTCTAAGTGGTTGGTTGGTTGATTTGGGCATTTGCCTGAAGCGACTTAGGGAAATCACGTAATACCTAAATCAGGATGGCCGGACGCGTGTTTGAACCGTCGTCATCTCGAATGCGAGTCCAGTGTCCTAACCACTGCGCCAACTCGCTCGGTGATGTAAGAGGAGTATAGCCCTATTGAGGGGTAAATTGTGTTCCCTGGGTGTAACAAGGTGGAGGGGAGATGTATGTGATAGAAACGCAAGGGAAGATAGGTCACTAGATGGTGTTCAAGCGCTTCCTTCCTTCATAGGTCTTCAAACTGAAGACTCTGTCTACCCCACTACGTCACAAAAAGCAACTACAAGTTGTCTCACAAAGTTATGCGGACGCTGCACGTCTTATGTATCACTGACGATGCAGTGCGCAGATGTGCCCGGGGAGTGTTAATTTTGCACAAAATGCGTTAACAGTAGATGGAATGCAGATAGGAGCTACTAATAACACTAATTCAGGTAATGTATACGGACAGAATCTTCATAAATCTCCGCACATTGTTCTACACCGTTAGAAGAGAAAATAATTCTTAGTCATCCTGTACAACCATTTATAATGTTCTTCCAGGAAAGGTAAATATCCCCACTGTGAACTCTGCTCGCATTTCAGTTTACAGACGGATTATACTTCCCCAGAATTTCCTGCTCAGTTCTCTTGTGTGAATAAACAAAATCATTGAGTACATGTTTATATGCTGGAGTTATTTTCAGTTTATTTAGTACTTATTTGCAGTTGTTAAGTGAGTGACTCTGTAAGCTACGTACCTGTATGTTTAATTCGTGTGATGTTGTCAGTGACCTATGTAGCGTTGCTGGGAAAGGAATTGGATTGATAAATGTGGCACCTTGTTACTTTCTATCGTCGATAGCATATTGTAGGAGCCGTGTAATTGTTTTTTAGTCTCTTGGCGGTGATTTCATGAATGACCAAAAAGTTTCTGCACTTTTCTCACCATCAGTAGCGTTATTGGTAGGCTATATATCTTTTCCATTCAGATATTGCTAACACTTGTCGAGCGGGCTGCACTGAATGGAGCCACTGATTATATTCAAATCTAGAACAGTAAGCTGCTGTGGTGCATTGCTTGACTTGTACTGAAATATCTGAAGTTCCACAACACCTAGGCGACCTACTTCTATTGAAGTAGACCATTTGAGCCTCTGAGCCTCGTAAGATGCTAGCAGAGCTGAAGCGGGGCTCATACACTTGATAACCCTCGTACTGTACAAAGTATCCCAGAAAGTTATGGCGGGGACAATGAAATCGATATTTTTGAATACATATTGACAGCAAGTTACAAATGGTTAAAAATGGTTCAAATGGCTCGAAGCACTATGGGACTTAACTTCTGAGGTCATCAGTCCCCTAGAACTTAGAACTACTTAAACCTGACTAACTTAAGGACATCAGGCACATCCATGCCCGAGGCAGGATTCGAACCTGCGACCGTAGCGGTCGCGCGGTCCCAGACTGCAGCTTCTAGAACCGCTCGGCCACCCAGGCTGGCGGTTACACTTGGAAAAGGCTCTTTTGTGGTAGACAGTTGACAGGTCCACCTACTGAGCTTTTTCTCATAATAACTCACTTAACAACTGCAAATAATTACTCATTTAATAAACTGAATGTAACTCTAGTATATAAACAGGAGCTCAGTGATTTTGTCTTCTCACACAAGAGAACTGGACAGGAAATGCTGGGGATGTATAGCCGTCTGTAAACTGAGAAGCGGTGGGACAAATTGCCTTTCCCAGAAGAACACTACAGCTGCTGTGCAGGATGGCTAAGAATCAATTTGTGCTGTTTGAGGCTTTCCCGGCGCTGCATCTGCTTGATAGGTTCCCGGGACTTACGCCGGATAATATTGTAGAAACCGCACAATATTTCAGCGAGACAACTGCCCGCCATCTTCAGGTGCTACTGTCGCGTCGCTGAGAAACGCGCCAGTTTATATGCTGGCTTTCTAGAACAGCGCAGGCGCCAGCGGGGCATAACGTCATCGAAGACCAATCGTAGACAGCGTCGAATACCAGAGTCCTCTGCTGGAGAAACGGGTCGCGGTCTGCGGAAGCGCGCCGCGGCGCGGGAAAATGCGGCCGGGAGCGACGGACCCCGTTCGCGCGCGCGAGGTGTTGGCGCGCGATTTAAGCATCTACGCTAAGGCTTCCCATCTGCTTTGACTCGGTGCGGTTGCTAATCTGTGCCTGACGATTCCTTAGTGCCGCCAAGGCTGGTTCCCAGGCTTTGCTCAGGTGAAACCCCGTGTCTCTGTTTATTAGGTCACTGCTTATACGTATTTCGACCGCCTCTTTGATGATGGAGTCCCAGTATGTGGAAGCATGCGAGAGGATCTTGGTTTCTTCATAATTCATGCCGTGTCCCGTGTCAAGGCAATGTTCAGCAACCGCAGATTTCTCTGGCTGACCCAACCTCGTGTGACGTTTATGTTCGTCGCATCTGTCTTTGACCGTACGACACGTCTGGCCAATATAAGATTTCCCACACTGGCACGGGATTTTGTATATTCCTGGTCTCCTCAGGCCGAGGTTGTCTTTAACAGAGCCCAGCATCGATTTCACTTTTGCTGGAGGCCGGAAAACACATTTAATCCGGTGTTTCTTGAAAATTCTGCCCACCTTAAAAGACACGCGACCGACATACGGTAGAAAAACCAACCCCGTGGTGTTATCTTCTTCTTCAGGATGTTCTTGAGGTTTGGAGCGTGCTGGTCGAAACGCGTTCCGGATCTCCTTCTCGGAGTACCCGTTCTGGGCAAATATAGAGCGGAGATGGTTGAGCTCTGCCGATAAGCTGTCCTGATGTGAGATGGCTCTAGCCCTATGCACTAGCGTCCGTAATACACCGCTGCGCTGTGAGGGATGATGACAGCTCGTAGCTTGTAAATACAAGTCTGTGTGCGTAGGCTTCCGGAACACACTGTGACCCAAGGAGCCGTCTCCTTTTCTACGCACCAAAACATCCAGAAACGGGAGCTCACCATCTTTTTCTACCTCCATGGTAAAACAGATACTTGGATGGATGGAGTTCAAATGTTCCAGGAAAGAAGGAAGCGTTTCTGTCCCATGCGGCCATACCACAAACGTATCATCTACATATCTCCAAAAACATTTGGGTTTCAGAACCGCCGTCTGAAGTGCTTTGTCCTCGAAATCTTCCATAAAAAGCCTGGGAACCAGCCTTGGCGGCACTAAGGAATCGTCAGCCTCAGATTAGCAACCGCACCGAGTCAACGCAGATGGGAAGCCTTAGCGTAGATGCTTAAATCGCGCCAACACCTCGCGCGCGCGAACGGGGTCCGTCGCTTCCGGCCGCATTTTCCCGCGCCGCGGCGCACTTCCGCAGACCGCGACCCGTTTCTCCAGCAGAGGACTCTGGTATTCGACGCTGTCTACGATTGGTCTTCGATGACGTTATGCCCCGCTGGCGCCTGCGCTGTTCTAGAAAGCCAGCATATAAACTGGCGCGTTTCTCAGCGACGCGACATCTCCGGCGGTACACCGCAAGGTTACCGCCCTTCGATAGTGCCATTTTCGCGCTAATCGAAGTGCTAGGGTTACAGGTGCCAGCCAGCCAGCCAGCCAGCCAGCCAGCCAGCCAGCCAGCCAGTCAGCCAGCAGCAGCAGTTCCCGGTCCCGGTCCCGGCCTGCAGCAGTGGTCCCCCAGCCAGCCAGCAGCAGTCCAGCCAGCAGCAGTCCAGCCAGCAGCAGTCCAGCCAGCAGCAACAGCCAGCAGCAGCAGCAGCAGCCGCAGCAGCAGCCGCCGCCGCCGCCCCGGCCCCGTCCGCGGCAGCAGCGTCCCTGCCTCTCGCCGTCGCCGTCGCCGTCGCCGTCGCCGTCGCCGTCGCCGTCCGTCGTCTCCCAGTGTGTGTCCTGTCCTTTTAGTGCTGTGTTTTTCTTTCTTCTTCTTGTCGTCATGTCCGCCCCCACCACCACCGTCACTACTACCACCACCGCCATCGTGTATACGTCCCCTTCCGCCGCCTCCACCACTATCACTTGGTGTGCCCAGTCCCACCCCCCTCCTTCCATCCCTCCCCTCCTCTCTATCCCTTCGCCCTCGCTCTTTGTCGCCCCCTCTCCCGCCTCTTCCTCCCGTTCTGATCCTTTCCCTCCACTCCCCCAGCCTGTCACTGCAGCTCCGGCTAGGGTGGTGGCCCGTCGGGCCACTGCCCACGCCCAGCTCTCCCCGTCGCCGTCACCATCACCACCGCCACCGCCACCGCCGCCGCAACCGTCATCGTCATCGTCGTCACCATCACCATCACTGCCACATTCACCTGCACCGTCACAGTCACTATCTCCGGCGCCGACTGCTGCGTCCGTGCCGGGACCTGTCCCTTCCCACCACCTCCCCATCGTTCCCGTCCCTCCTGTCACCACCCGCCCCTCTGCCGCTGTCAAACGCCCTAGTGGCGCCTCCACTTCCTCTGCTCCTAAAAAGGCTCCACCCCGCCCCCCATCCCCGCCCCACAATGCCATGGACGTCTCCCCACCAGGCCCCGCTCATTCCTCCTCCTCCTCCCCACCCGGTCTCTACAAATATCTCCTGTCCCGTCCCGATCCTTCCTTCCTCGAGGCCCGGAATCTCTCCCTCCTCCTCCGCCAACATTTCCCTGGCGCCCCCATCTCTCTCCTTACTCCCAGACGGGATTCTGTCCTTATCTCCTCCCCCAGCCCAACCCTCCATACTGACATCCTCTCCCGCCTCCCCATCACCCGTTTTGGTCCTCACGCCTCCCTTACCCCTGCTCCCTCCCCATCTCCTACCCGCCAACCCCAACCCCCGTGTCGCCCGCCGACCCTCACCGCCGTGATCACTCGGCTTAGCCCGTCGATCACGGAGGAGGAGGTGCTGGCGGAGTTGAAGGCCCATCCCACCCTGGAGGTGCGGGCAGTCCGCCGCATTTTCAACGCGACCGGCCCCACCCGCCTTATGCGGGTTTTCTCTGAGGACGCCCCCTCCATTGACCGTCTCCTGAAGGAGGGTGCCCTCCTCTTCAATCAGCGATACCAGGTCGACCCCTCCCGTTCCCCCCCTCAATCCCTGCGCTGCCAGAGGTGTCTGCACTACAATGCACATCCAACAGCAGAGTGCCGCGAGGCCCCCACCTGCCCGCATTGTCGGCAAGCGCACTTCCTCCGGCAGTGCCCCAACCTCCAATCCCCTCCCTCCTGTAATACCTGCAGCCTCCCCCACCCCACCTACTCCCAGAAGTGTAAAGCCCGACCCCCTCCCACCACTCCCGAACTCCCCGTCCCTGTCCGTCCCCTGGACGCCCCCACCCCTCCTGGCAATTCCCTTCGTCCCCCCCCCCACTGCTGAGGACATCATCAGGTTCCTCACCATTGTCCTCCAAAACGTCCATCCCTTTCAGCGCCCCCACACCTTACAACAGATCTCCCTCGCCGCCCGTTCCATCTTCCACCTTAAAATGTACGCCACCTTTTCCAATAACCAGGCCCATTTCACCTTCTCCCGCCTTGACACCCTCGTCTAAGTCCTTATCATGGCGCGACAGCATCGTATCCTTTTCAACAATATCCGCTCCCTTCCCGCCAACAGGAACCTCTTCCTGCACACCCTTGCTACCCACCGTGTGGATGCCTTCCTCCTCAATGAAACCTTCCTCCAACCCCACCACTCCATCCACACCTCCCCCTATCTCCTCCACCGCTCCGATAATCCCCTCCCAGTTGCGCGTGGCGGAGTTGCCATTGGCCACCACCGCCAGATCCCCGTTCGGCTCCAGCCTCTCCTTCCCGACCCCACCGAACACCTGATCCTTAGTCTCTTCTTCCCCGGCCTTACCATTACCTGTGCCACCATCTATGTCCGCCCCAACGCCCCTCTTCCTTTCGACTTCCTCTCCCACATCGATCGTACCTTCTCCTCCTATGTGATCGCCGCCGACCTCAACATCCATAGTCGCTCCGCTGCCCAGTTACGGCGGTGGCATCGGTTCCTCTCCTCCCTTCAAGGCGACCTCATCCCCATCCCCCAGCACACCCGTCCCGAATCCAACTCCACTCCCGATGTTATCCTCTCCTCCCCCAACCTCCTTGGTCGCATTACGGTGGATGTCCTGGAGCCTATTGGTAGCGACCATCTCCCTGTCCTCCTCACCGTTTCAGACGGCCGTCGCCCCCGCCCTGACCCTCGTCGTGACCCTCCCCCTAAGTACATCCATGACTATTCCCGTGCCAACTGGAATGCCTACCGGGATACCCTCTCCACTCAGGTCGATAGCCACCCTCTCGCCTACCGCCGTCCCAATGATGTCACCCATGCTGCCTCCTTTCTCCAGCAGACCTTGTCTGAGGCCGTGGAGGCCCACGTCCCTACTGTTGCCATCCACCCCCACCGTCCTACCTTACCGCCACAGGCCGTCCTCCTCCTCCGTGAATCCCGTCGTCTCTACCGTGCCTTCCTCCGCACGCATGACCCGGACACCCTACGACGCCACCGGCAACTACAGCGACACATTCGAAATTTGCTCGCGGCCAAGAAACGCCGGGACTGGCGACAGACATGCACCCGTTTAAACGCTACCCTCCCTATCAACTCGTCCAAGTTCTGGACCGCCTTCCGTCGCCTTACCGGAACTAAACCCTCCCCCTACTATCCTCTTCTCCACGATGATCACCCCTTCCCTGACGCCCTTAGTAAGGCCAATCACTTTGCCTCCTACCTGTCCGATGTGTTTTCCATCCCTGATGATCCCCAGTTCGATTACTCCCTCTTCCCAGATATCCGCGATCGAACTGACACCTCTGTCCCTCCCCTCGCTCCTGGTTTCCAGTACTTGGACAACATTCCACACACAGACCTTAATGCCCCCATCACCACACAGGATCTCATCAATACACTCCGCACCAAACGCAACACCGCTCCTGGTCACGATCGTGTTACCTACCGTCACCTTCGTGAAGCTCCTGTCTCTTTTCTCTCCACCCTGGCCAGGCTCTACAATGTAGTCCTGTCCACCGGTTACTACCCCGACCTGTGGAAAACCTCCCGTATCCTCATGTTCCTCAAACCTGGCAAACCGCCGTCCGCCGTCTCCTCCTACCGTCCCATCAGCCTTACCTCGGTCTTCAGCAAGGTCCTGGAATCTATCCTCACCCGCCGCATCCACCTGCATCTCCGCCAGCACCGCCTCCTCCCCGTTACCCAGTGTGGCTTTCGGCCGTCCTTCTCTTCCGACGATCTTCTCCTTCACCTCACTCATCTCCTTTCCGAACAGCTCAATTCCCGTCGCTCCGCAATCTTCCTCTCTCTTGACCTCGAACGCGCATATGACCGCGTATGGCATTCCGGTCTCCTCTTCAAGCTCCAAACCTTCGCCCTTCCCATTAACTACGTTCGTCTGATCGGTTCCTTTCTCTCCCGCCGTCCTTCCCATGTCACCATCCATAATACCGATTCCTACACCTTTTTCCCCTCCGCCGGTGTGCCCCAAGGCTCCGTCCTCTCCCCCCTTCTGTACCTTTTGTACACGGCGGATATGCCGCCGCCGTCACCCCCCGTCCACCTTCTCCAGTTTGCCGATGACACCGCCTTCCTTGCCCTTGCCCCCACCCTGCAACGCTCTCAACGCCTTCTCCAATCCCATCTTGACCGGTTCACCGCTTGGTGCAACCAGTGGTTGCTCAAGGTCAATCCTTCCAAAACCCAGGCGATCATTGTAGGCAAAACCACTCCCTCCTTCCGCCTCCTTGATTTCTATCTCACCGTTTATGGCCGTCCCATCGCTCTCACCCCCACCCTTAAGTACCTTGGCGTCACCCTCGACCGTCGCCTCTCCTGGACTCCCCATCTCCAGACAATCCAAGCCAAGGCACGTTCCCGCCTCCGTCTCCTCAAACTCCTTTCCGGCCGAACGTGGGGTCTGGACCCCTCCACCATCCTCCACACCTATAAGTCCCTTATCCGCCCTCTCCTCTGTTACGCCCATCCAGCCTGGATCTCCGCCCCCCCTTCCTTTTATAAATCCCTCCTAATCCTTGAACGCCATGCTCTCCGCCTTGCCTATCGCATCCGTCTCCCTTCCCCCACGCGGATCCTGTATGACCTTATCGCCTTCCCCCACCTCCTCCTCTTCCTCGAAAGGATACGAATCCTATACACCTCCCGTAAACTCGATCCCCCTCACCCGCTCGTCTCCCCGGTCCTCTCCCACCCCCGCCCGCTGCCGCGCCTGTACTCCCATGTCCCACCCGGTCTCCATCTCTCCACCCTCCTTACCCTCTCCCAAGGTGGCTTCCGCCAGCTACCCCTCCCTGATGATGCCCTCCTCCCCTCCATCTACCCCTCCTACCAACTTTGATCCTCCCGCCCTCCTCCTGTGCTTGCTCCTCCGGGCACCCTCCCTCCCCTCTCTCCCTTTTTCCCTCCCTCCTCCTTTTCTCTCCCCTCCTCCCCCGGGCCTCCCCTCCCCTCCCCTGTCCCTCCCCTTCCTGGCCCCGTCTCCTCCGCCATTGGCGTCCTTTTCTCCCCTCTCCCCCACCTCACCCCTGTTCCCCTCTTGGCAGGTCCCCGGACTCGCACACGCTACGTGGACTTTCGCGCGCCGGAGATCACCGCCATCAGTGTCTTGTGTGTGCCGTCGTGTTTAGTGTTCAGTGTTCACCGTCACTCCATCGTTCGCCAGTGCCATCGTCTCCTTCAGTGTTCGTGCGTCGTCTCAACAGTTTGCAGTGTGGCTTATCGTCGAGTGTGAACGGCTCCGTGTTTGTTTCTCTATGTCTCCTGTTTATTGCCCACCATTTTGTAACCTTTATGCTTTTCTCCTGTTTTTGCTGTTTGTATCGTCTATGGCTGAAGAGCAGCGTAGTATGCTGCTGCCAGCCTGCCTGCTGTACAGGCTTTAAAATAACAATAAAGTAAAAAAAAAAAAAAAAAAAAAAAAAAATCAGCGACGCGACAGTAGCACCTGAAGATGGCGGGCAGTTGTCTCGCTGAAATATTGTGCGGTTTCTACAATATTATCCGGCGTAAGTCCCGGGAACCTATCAAGAAGAATCAATTTCTCTTCAAGCAGTGTAGTACAGTGTGCGCAGAGTTACGTAGATTCTGCCCACGTGCATTACCTTTATTAGTGTTATCAGTACCTTATATCTGCATTACATGTAGTGTTAAAGCATTTTGCGCAAAATAAATAGTTGCTGGGCATGTCTGCACACAGCATCGCGAGTGATTTGTAAGGTTCGCTATCCTTACACTTGGTGTAACACCGTGTACTTATTTCTTGGGGCGTAGTGGGGCAGATAGAGTGGCGAATCACGTGTTCGACGTTCAGTTAGAGACCTATGAAGGAGAGAAGGGCATGAACACAATCCAGCGACCGTCCTTTCTTTGCGCATCTACCACACACCTCACCTCCCCTCCATCCTTTTACACCCCCAGAACACACTTCAATCCCAAATACGGCTATACTGCACTTACATCTGATACATACATTTAAAATTTGTTCTTAACGCACCTGATTTAAAGATAACATTAATTTTGTGCCGTTAGAACAGTGTTTTTGATAATTTGCGCTTTTTCCATTCTCTGAACGTGAAAATTATTAGTTCCAAAGAAAAAAATTACTAAGACCTTTTTCGTAGGAAATTTAACATAGTTTAATTTTGTACTGGGAAACGTTTTCGCTAGAAGCCGCGTTTTTGAGATATTAGATAAAAACAGTAAAAAATGAATTTTAACCCTCCCACATCGCAACGTTCACACCCCACCAGTCAGGATTTTTGGAGTGTTGTTCAGGACACTCACTCCTAGCACTGTGTAAAAATCTGCGACTACACGATTTTTCCCCTATTCGATTTTTTTTTTTTTTTTTTTTTTTTTTTGTCGTCGTTGACTGGGCTATTTTGAAATGTGGTGCAGAATGATATGCTACCGTTGTTCCTTTCTAGGAGGATTTTGTGAGCTGATAAAATGTAAGATGGTTATAGTTGATGTTCGTTCTATTGCCTTGAGAGTTTTCTTGTTTGATTTACAGTAGGCCGGGCGCTGTGGCCGAGCGGTTCTAGGCACTTCAGTCCGGATCCGCGTGACCGCTACGGTCGCAGTTTCGAATCCTGGCTCGGGCATGGATGTGTGTGATGTTCTTAGGTTAGTTAGGTTGAAGTAATTCTAAGTTTATGGACTGATGACCTCAGATGTTAAGTCCCATAGTGGTCACAGCCATTTGAACCATTTTTATTTACAGTATTCGTTTTTCTCTAATAAATCCACTTAGTGAAGGGTGTTACACTGATATGCATTTATATATGTTTTTAGAAGACTTAGTTATCGCTATTAGGTATTTTTAGAGAGATAGTCTCATGTAAAGCTGTATTATGGCTGCAAAGAATTGTTTCACTTATAAGGTCAGTAGACAACGTTATCAGTATAACTGTTTAATTGTTTGTGTTGTTTTGGCAGAAGAGCCAACACCGTGTTATAAATGGAGGCCGAAATGCACGCGTTTAGCTCACACAGGCTGGCGTGAGGAGGGAAGAACTATACTGACGTGAGGTCTGGAACATGACAAGGAATGAGAATTCAAAAAGCGGACGAAATTAGTTTGATACTTAACTTTAATCCATTAATGATGAACGTCGCTCTTGACGGTACGTGATTCACAATATCAATATCAATAGTAACTGAATATGGCACCTTGATAGGTCGTAGCAAATGACGTAGCTGAAGGCTATGCTAAACTGTCGTCTCTGCAAATGAGAGCGTACGTAGTCAGTGAACCATCGCTAGCAAAGTCGGCTGTGCAAGTGGGCGAGTGCTAGTGAGTCTCTCTAGACTAGACCTGCCGTGTGGCGGCGCTCGGTCTGCAATCACTGATAGTGGCGACACGCGGGTCCGACGTATACTAACGGACCGAGGCCGATTTAAAGGCTACCACCTAGCAAGTGTGGTGTCTGGCGGTGACACAACAGTTTGACCCAGGCCAGAATAACGGTATGAATGGCTAGTCATCACTTCATCTATATCAACAGACATACATGCATACACCCATATACATCAACAGAAGTTTTGCATCACCCTAATATTTCATGTAGGTGTGTCATTGTTGCTGTTCCTGTACTGATCGGAAGGTCTCCCTTGATGTTATTTGTAAATATACAAACAGTTACGATGAGCGCTTCTTGCGAGTGGAACGCCGCACTCGAATGCATTGTAGAATTTCATTCAAAATAAAGCACAGGTTGATACATATGTATTACAGATGTCTGTGAAGCAGCAGAGTGAACATCCATGCTGTCATGAAGAACAATTGCGACCATTGATCGGGTTCGCATCATCACACTGCCCGCAAAAGGCTTGTCAAGCAGGAAAGTTGCTCGATGTGTGCACCGCAGTGAAAATGATATGGTGCGGACATGAAATCGGTTCCAATTGCAGGTAGTGTTGAGGAGTTACACTGCACGGCTCTTCCGTGTTCGACAGATGCACAGTATGATCGATATCTACGGCCTTAGAGTGAAAGTATCCTTGGGCTGAGTGCTCCAGAACTGAATTCGGTGTTCGAAGAGGCTAGTGGACGTCATGTATCGCATCAAAGTGTTATGAGACGAACGCATGATGCTGATCTCCACCGCCTCGTACACCACAACACCATGGATTCCGTCACAGATGGGCAAGTAATCATGCAGAAGGGACGCCCCAGGATTGGCGTCGGGTGTTGTTTACAGACGAGACCCGGATCTGTTTGTAGCCTGATAATCGCAGGCGATGTGTTTGGTGACAACCTAATGATATCGAACGCCTCCAACACTGTATGATGGATGATAATTCGTTTGTCCATCGTGTTGTTCTCGTGAGCTCAGCATGCCAGTATCACCCGAATGGAGTAGTCTGTCTGTATCCCGGTCATGAATTCAATCGACCATGTCTGAGATCGATTGAAACGAGAGGTTTTTGGACGTCGACAGTGGCCGCGTACTCTGCGCGGCTTGCGTAGAATCGCCATTAAAGAGTGGGACAATATGGATCAGGGCTGACTTGATCTCATCGATGGTATGCCACGAGGGGTTCACTATTGCATCCAGCAAGGAGACATTCCACCACGCACTGACGTTGCTCAGAAGTGTTGAGAAACGACCAACATCGAAAACAGGCGAATTTTTCGTTACACCTTTTTAGTAGTGATGATCACATTGTTCTAGGTGCATTGGGCAAGCGGTCTATTGCGCTGATCGTACCAGAGCTTATTGGATTTCGTGTTTTTTTTTTTTTTTAGAAACTGACAGAGACCAGACATTAGCCTGTAGCTGAATACGGAATTTTCTCACTTACTGATTGGCAGGAAAACGTTTGAATTCTGTTTTGCACAAACTGGTAGCCTTCTAGCAGTTTCACGTCTATGAGACGATGGCTATAAGAACACAGTTTGGCTTCTTTTGTAAGCGTGTCAGGCGGTAACCACCTACCGCTATCAGCCAACGAATACGGAAGTGAATGTTGACCTCATCTCGCTGTTGACTCTGTGAGCACATGTCAAACCAACGTTGGGGGTGGACAGGGAGAAAAGGGCGATAACTGAGCGTCTCGTTAGCAGTCAAACTTTAGAGCGTGGTAGCTGTAGAAGGCAGTGTCAGAGCGAAGATAATCGTGAAGCGGTGCCAAAGGGAGGCGCACGCAGAAAGAATTTGGAGAAAGAACTTATGTAAGTCTGGTGTCCGTTGAGAAGAAATAGAAGAGCTGTAAGTGTGAGTAAAATGATTAGACAAGTGCAATGTTAGTGATCATCAAAGGGTGAAGCTAGCATACTACCATAAATCTAATTAAAAACTGAAGGTACTATGTGTGATTGCGTTATCTGAGAGCGATCTGGAGCAAAGAAACTTTTTTCCTTCAAAGGATTGTATTAAGGCCACCTTTGTTTAGAACCCATATAAATAATCAGCTCCTACCGGAAGGAACCAGAAGTTGCAATCACTTTTATAAATATTTTGTCCTCAATAAGCTACCTCGCACTATGTAGATGAGGGTGCAAATTCTAGCGCTAGCTTTTTAACCCTCTCCTGTTCCATTCACGAATATCGCTTAGGAAGAAGGACTGTCGGCAAGCGGTTAAATACACTACTGGCCATTAAAATTACTACACCACGAAGATGACGTGCTACAGTCGCGAAATTTAACCGACAGAAAGAAGATGCTGTGATATGCAAATGATTAGCATTTAAGAGGATTCACCCAAGGTTGGCGCCGATGGCGACACCTACAACGTGCTGACATGAGGAAAGTTTCCAACCGATTTCTCATACACAAACAGCAGTTGACCGGCGTCACCTGTGAAACGTTGTTGTGATGCCTCGTGTAAGGAGGAGAAATGCGTATCATCACGTTTCCGACTTCGATAAAGGCCGGATTGTAGCCTATCGCGATTGTGGTTTATCGTATCGCGACATTGCTGCTCGCGTTGGTCGAGACCCAATGACTGTTAGCGGAATATGGAATCGGTGGGTTCAGAAGGGTAATACGAAACGTCGTGTTGGATCCCAACGGCCTCGTATCACTAGAAGTCGAGATGACAGGCATCTTATCAGCATGGCTGTAACGGATCGTGCAACCACGTCTCGATCCCTGAGTCAACAGATGGGGACGTTTGCAAGACAACAGCCATCTGCACGAACACTTCGACGACGTTTGCAGCAGCATGGACTACCAGCTCGGAGACCATGGCTGCGGTTACCCTTGACGCTGCATCACATACAGGAGCGCCTGCGATAGTGTACTCAACGACGAACCTGGTTGCACGAATGGCAAAACGCCATTTTTTCGGATCTTTCCAGGTTCTGTTTACAGACTCATGATGGTCGCATCCGTGATTGGCGACATCACGGTGAACGCACATTGGAAGCGTGTATTCGTCATCGCCATACTGTCGTATCACCCGGGGTGATGGTATGGGGTGCCATTGGTTACACGTCTCGGTCACCTCTTGTTCGCATTGACGGCACTTTGAACAGTGGACGTGATGTGTTACGACCCGTGGCTCTACCCTTCTTTCGATCCCTGCGAAACCCTACACTTCAGCAGGAAAATACACGACCGGAAGTTTCAGGTCCTGTACGGGCTTTTCTGGATACAGAAAATGTTCTACTGCTGCCCTGGCCAGCACATTCTCCAGATCTCTCACCAATGGAAAACGTCTGGTCAGTGGTGGCCGAGCAACTGGCTCGTCGCAATACGCCAGTCACTACTCTTGATGAACTGTGGTATCGTGTTGAAGCTGCATGGGCAGCGGTACCTGTACACACCATCCAAGCCCCGTTTGACTCAATGCCCAGGCGTATCAAGGCCGTTATTACGGGCAGAGGTGGTTGTTCTGGGTACTGATTTTTCGGGATCTATGCACCCAAATTGCAGCAATTTTAATGGACAGTAGTGTACGAAGGGTCTTCAAAAAGTAAGTTACACGTTATTATGGCAAGCGAAGTAGCTTCTATTGAATGATGCATTAAACTTCATTGTGTCATAGATACGTGCCACTATTTTTTAACATACTCGTCAAGTCTTTGGAAACAACGATCGGAATGTTCAAACAGTCGTTCAGTTACTGGACGGTAGAAATCCACTCATTGTTCACGGTGCCATTCGAGAACGTCTGTGTGAACGTTCTTATCGTTGGAAAACCTCTTTGCCCACACATGATCTCTCTGCTTTCCGAAAAGAATAAATTCGCTTGATGCAAGATCTGGACATGTCGAACAGCATGACGCGCGTCTGACCGTCCATGGTTGGCAGCTTTTCACTACGGCTAGACTCCACATTGGACTTGGTCCACATACCGCCATAATTTGACGAAGACACTGTGTGAAACGCAGACGGTTTACTACCACGTACTCCATCTTTGGAGTACGTTTCCAGCTGACACCCCATTTTAACTGCACGACTGCGGCGTATCATTTATCAGCCTCACTGCAGAGCTGTGTCCGAAGGAAGCCCGGAACAAGTACTCACTTCTGACAATGCTCCACTCTTGTTGCGTAGTGATCTTAGCGTGGGACGAGAGATGTAGCTTATTTTCTGAATTCCTTAAATCAGCCCAAATTTCTCTGACGTAACAGTCATAGTCACCTTTTAAGATACACAGGGAAGAAACTTACACTACTGGCTATTAAAATAGCTACACCAGGAAGAAATGCAGATGATAAACGGGTGTTCATTGGACAAATATATTATACTAGAACTGACATATGATTACATTTTCATGCCATTTGGGTGCATAGGTCCTGAGAAATGAATACCCATAAGAATCACCTCTGGCCGTAATAACGGCCTTGATACGCCTGGGCATTGAGACTAGCAGAACTTGGATGGCGTGTACAGGTACAGCTGCCTATGCAGCTTCAACACGATACCACAGTTCATTAAGGGTAGTGACTGGCGTATTGTGACGAGCCAGTTGCTCGGCCACCATTGACCAGACGTTTTCAATTGGTGAGAGATCTGGAGAATGTGCTGGCCAGGGCAGCAGTCGAACATTTTCTGTATCTAGAAAAGCCCGTACAGGACCTGCAACATGCGGTCGTGCATTATCCTGCTGAAATGTAGGGTTTCGCAGGGATCGAATGAAGCGTAGAGCCAAGGGTCGTAACACATCTGAAAAGTAACTTCCACTGTTCAAAGTGCCGTCAATGCGAACAAGAGGTGACCGAGACGTGTAACCAATGGCACCCCATACCATCACCCCGGGTGATACGACAGTATGGCGATGACAAATACACGCTTCCAATGTGCGTTCACCGTGATGTCGTCAATCACGGATGCGACCATCATGATTCTGTAAACAGAACCTGGAAAGATCCGAAAAAATGACGTTTTGCCATTCGTGCACACAGGTTCGTCGTTGAGTACACCATCGCAGGCGCTCCTGTCTGTGATGCAGCGTCAATGGTAACCAAAGCCATGGTTTCCGAGCTGATAGTCCATGCTGCTGCAAACGTCGTCGAACTGTTCGTGCAGATGGTTGTTGTCTTTTAAACGTCCCCATCTGTTGACTCAGGAATCGGGACGTGGCTGCACGATCCGTTACAGCCATGCGGATAAGATGCCTGTCATCTCGACTGCTAGTGATACGAGGCCGATGGGATCCAGCACGGCGTTCCGTTATACCCTCCTGAACCCACCGATTCCATGTACTGCTAACAATCATTGGATCTCGACCAACGCGAGTAGCAATGTCGCGATACGATAAACAGCAATCGCGATAGGCTTATCAAAATCGGAAACGTGATGGCACGCATTCCTCCTCCTTACACGAGGCATCACAACAACGTTTCACCAGGCAACGCCGGTCAACTGCTGTTTGTGTATGAGAAATCGGTTGGAAACTTTCCTCATGTCAGCACGTTGTAGGTGTCGCCACCGGCGCCAACCTTGTGTGAATGCTCTGAAAAGCTAATCATTTGCATATCACAGCATCTTCTTCCTGTCGGTTAAATTTCACGTCTATAGCACGTCATCTTCGTGGTGTAGCAATTTTAATGGCCAGTAGTGTACATATTATTTGATTCTTCTTAAAACGTGCGCTCTCATAATTTTAACACTGGGGCTCTGAGTGAGTCACATTCCTGCATACTGACGGCGATATGAACAAGGATTGTTTTCGTCGCCCGCTAGTGGCTGTGACAAGGGCAATCCGCCGCCATTACTAGAAGCGCAACTGTAAACACACCGCTAGTCCCAGCAAACTTCGACACCAGATACGAAGGCGCCCTGGAGCTGCTGAACAGTAAGGCGCACTTAGTTCCATACATAAAATGTATTAGCAGTTGCAAATATCTACATCTACATCTTCATAATAGTCTGAAAATCACACTTAAGTGCCTGGTTGAGGTTTCATCGAACTACCTTCACAATACTTGTCTATCATTCCACTCCCGAACAGCGAGCGGAAAAAACGAACACCTGTATCTTACCGTGCGAGTTCTGATTTCCCTTATTCTATTATGGTTATCGTTTCTCCCTGTAGATCGGCATTAACGAAATATTTCCGCATTAGGAGGAGAAAGTTAGTGATTGACATTTCGTAAGAAGATCCCACTGAACGAGGAACGCCTTTGTCTTATTGATGTGCACCCCAAATCCTGTATCATGTCCGTGACACTTCCTCCCCTATTTCTCGATAATACAAAACGTGCTGCTCTTCTTTGAACTTTCTCGATGGTCTCTGTTAATCCTATCTGGTAAAGATCCCACACCACACAGTGTTACTCCAAAAGAGGACGGACAAGCGTAGTGTAAACAGTTTCTTTAGTTGATCTGTTGTATCTTCTGGCAATATGTTTGCAGTTCTTGGTTCGCCTTTCCCACAACATTTTTTTTTCCAATTAAAGTTGTTTGTAATTGTAATTCCAACAGATATAGTTGAATTTGCGGCCTTAAGATTTGATTGATTTATCGTGTAACAGAAGTTTAACGGTTTCCTTTTAGCACTCATGTGGATGTCCCCACACTTTTCATTATTTAGGGTCAATTGCCTATTTCCGCACCATACAGATATCTTTTCTAAATCGTTTTGCAATTTGTTTTGATCTTATGATGACTACAAGACTATAAACGACAGTATCATCTGCAAACAACCTAGGATGGCTGCTCAGATTGAGTGCTAAATCGTTTATATAGATACGAAACAGCAGATGGCCTATAACACTACCTTGGGGGGGGGGGGGCGTAATAAATCACTTCTGTTTTACGCAATGACTTGCCTTCAGTTATTACGAACTGTGACCTCTCTGATCACGAATCCAGCATAACTGAGACAATATTCCGTAAGTATGCAATTTCATTACTAGCTGATTGTGAGGTATAGTGTCAAAAGCTTTATGGAAACCTAGAAATACGGAATAAATTTGAAATCCCTTGTCAATAGCACTCTACACTTCGTGTGAGTACAGGGTATCAACTGTTTAAGGGAATGGCGACAGTGAAAACTTGCGCCGGACCGGAACTCGAACCCGTATTCCCCGCTATAAGCGAGTGGTCGCCTTAACGTCTTTGGCTATTCGTGCATGGGTCACGGAGAGACGCAAACTTCTACACTACTGGCCATTAAAATTGCTACACCACGAAGATGACGTGCTACTGACGCGAAATTTAACCGACAGGAAGAAGATGCTGTGATATGCAAATGATTAGCTTTTCAGAGCATTCACACAAGATTGGCGCCGGTGGCGACACCTACAACGTCTGACACGAGGAAAGTTTCCAACCGATTTCTTGTACACAAACAGCGGTTGACCGGTGTTGCCTGGTGAAACGTTGTTGTGATGTCTCGTGTAAGAAGAAGAAATGTGTACCATCACGTTACCGACTTTGATAAAGGTCGGATTGTAGCCTATCGCGATTGCGGTTTATCGTATCGCGACATTGCTGCTCGCGTTGGTCGAGAACCAATGACTGTTAGCAGAATATGGAGTCGGTGGATTCAGGAGAGTAATACGGAACGCCGTGCTAAATCCCAACGGCCGCGTACCACTGGCAGTCGAGATGACAGGCATCTTATCCGCATGGCTGTAACGGATCGTGCAGCCACGTCTCCATTCCTGAATCAACAGATGGGGACGTTTGCAAGACAACAGCCATCTGCACGAACAGTTCGACGACGTTTGCAGCAGCATGGACGATCCGCTCGGAGACCATGGCTGCGGCTACCCTGGACGCTGCATCAGAGACAGGAGCGCCGGCGATGGTGTACTCAACGACGAACCTGGGTGCATGAATGGAAAAATGTCATTTATTCAGATGAATCCAGGTCCTGTTTACAGCATCATGATGGTCGCAACTGTGTTTGGCGACATCACGGTGAATGCACATTGGAAGCGTGTATTCGTCATCGCCATACTGGTGTATCACCCGGCGTGATGGTATGGGGTGCCATTGGTTACACGTCTCGGTCACCTCTTGTTCGCATTGACGGCACTTTGAACAGTGGACGTTACATTTCAGATGTGTTACTACCCATGGCTCTACCCTTCATTCTATCCCTACGAAACCCAACATTTCAGCAGGATAATGCACGACCGCATGTTGCAGGTCCTGTACGGGCCTTTCTGGATACAGAAAATGTTCGACTGCTGCCCTGGCCAGCAGATTCTCCAGATCTCTCACCAATTGAAAACGTCTGGTCAATGGTGGTCGAGCAACTGGCTCGTCACAATACGCCAGTCACTACTCTTGATGAACTGTGGTATCGTGTTGAAGCTGCATGGGCAGCTGTACCTGTACAAGCCATCCAAGCTCCGTTTGACTCAATGCCCAGGCGTATCAAGGCCGTTACTACGGCCAGAGATGGTTGTTCTGGGTACTGATTTCTCAGGATCTATGCACCAAAATTGCGTGAAAATGTAATCACATGTCAGTTCAAGTATAATATATTTGTCCAATGATAACCCGTTTATCATCTGCATTTCTTCTTGGTGTAGCAATTTTAGTGGCCAGTAATGTATATGTCGTCGTTTCTGTGTCTAAAGCTATACTCATTCACAGTTCCTATAATTCCTGTATAGAGGAGGACTCGTTCAATTGAAATTCACTGCCTAGTATCGGCAGATTAATACAACATTGCCGCGGCTGTGATGAGTCGCGGGTGGGAGCTCCTATCATCGAGCGAGATTTAAGGTATTGACCGCTCTCGTCCTAACTACTCCATCGACGACCACTTCCTCTGTATTACCCATCTTATTTTCTATCAACTAAATAGACTAAAATCCGTCATATTTGTCTCCTCTCTAAGCAAGTAATTTCTGACTGGGTATGATATTCTGGATTGCTCTTCAATAGTTATCACACCATGATATTAATGTCCACCGTAAAGCATCTTTCCTTAATCACCATTCTACATACGTCACAATAAACCACACCTGCTCCCACATCATTCATCCAACTGTAGGTGTGCGTCAAAGTTCTCTTCTGTTCCATCTCCTTTACATCCTGTACTCTGCAGACTAAACCTCCAGCCCCCCCACACTTACCTCCCTCAACAAGCTGACGTCATCGTCTAATGAGTTCTCCACCAAACCCTCCAACTTTTCCGTGCCTCCCTCCAACGTCACTTTCATCCCATGGTCGAGTGGTGAATTACATGGAAACCTGAAGTAAAACCACAGAAAAGCCAAGTCACCATCTTTGGCTGCGCAACTCGATGATCCCCTCGTCCTGATATCCATCATCCCATCCACAAGCAACCCATTCCTCTCACTAACACAGTGAAGTATTTAGGATCAATTCTTTACAGAAAACTAACATGTAATATACCCGTAATTACCCTTCAACATTAAGCCAAAAACTGACCACAACTAGTAACAGTTCGCACATGATGTCTGCATCATTCTACCACTATTCTTATCTACAAATCTCTTATTTTCCCTAGCTTGACTTATATCAATGTTGACTGTATTTACGCCTCTGCTAAATTCTAAAAATCCCTTTAAATCCTAGGAAGACATGCACCCTGCCTCATTCACATACCTTGCAAACTCGCATTCTACGCCAACATCCATTTCCCACACTTTTTACCTTCTTTGAGCACGTTTAGACGCGGGAAGTCAGTCGGAAAACGTAATCCCAGAACTCAGTAACCTATCCACTGATCGTCAATCCAGTAAACCTACTGTGTCACTACACCCATACACCAACTTTCATACACATTTATGTCTTATCCATCCTGTCCCTCTTCTCAACAGTGAAACCTGTCCTTCGATATAATACTCTTCCTTCAAGCACTAGTCAACAACTCTCGACCTCTTCCTACTCATTCGTTTCTTTCATCTTCCATTCTCCCCTTCAGTAACCATTAGTTGCTTCTCGCACTTCCACGAGGTTTCCTCGTAGTACTCATAATTTCATCTGTATCATGAACATAATTATTTTCATGCATCACCAGCACTACCTTTATATCATAGCAGTATCAGTAGTTTCTTACATTTTAACTGTTCTGCAAAAAAATAAAAAATAAAAATCAAACTTTTTCAGCAATGTATACCTTAAAATCAATGTTTGCTTCATCTGTTCTAATAATTAAAACTCTTAGTTTGAGACGTAAAACGTGTGACTGGGAACTGAAATAACATTGTAGAGAAAAAGCTTGTCTCAACTACGCTCGCTACAGTTCAGCAGCTCGTTTCGATCGCTACAAAGACCGGAACAGACTAAGAATCTGCAACTCTTGTGGATTCTACGGACGTGGCATTTCGAGGTATTCCTGGAGTCTTGTTGGCTGCGTCCCTTGGACTCGCAAATAATGTGCTAGACTCTGTACCGGCATTGCGATCACATTTGTACCTAGTGTCCAGAATGTCAATAACTTTCATTGTTGCTTTAAAAAAACAGAAATTCTGTCTTGCGGCGTCTGGTGTTGGGGTATCGTGGACATCTTCATGACTCTCTCACGCTAAGTGAACGCGTGACGTAGAAGCGTTCTTGAAATTTTCTCTGTGTTAATCTTGCCTAGATATGGTTCCAGAATGATGAAAAATTCTGAAAAATTGGTTATCACTGTTAGCATTCAACCGCGATTCTTATACATATATTTTAACAACGCGTTTCAAGAGACAATGCTCTCATCATCAGGTTGTAAAGTCTATGTCATGAAATTAAACGGACTAAAAAGACAAAATACCATCACAAACAGTTGGGAAGTCCATATAGTAAAACAGAATTAAAAGTATATTGGACTGTGGGTCCTCGTCTTACATTGTTGACACAAGTCGATGGCCGTCCCATAGCTACCAAGTATGCTGTCGCACTGTGTCGGCTCGGGAACTGTTGTGGACTGACGTGCCTAGGTGTTGTGGCGTGGTTACAGCCGTGTGCTTGACAGTAACGCTATGCTGTTGGGCGCCTTATTTCCTTATTGCATTGGTCTGCCATCGTTAGCCTCTAGCCACTCCGTCAGTGACATGCTACCAACTTAAAGTCGCATGTTAATAGATCTGAGAGCAAAAACTTTATTAGCTCTTAGAACCAGTCGGTTTCCTGGAATGACAGTTAGAACGTTCCTAAGGGTGTAGACCAGGGCAGAAATTGTTTTAGCCCAACTTTTTATGGGCTTAAACTGTTTCTTACAGAGTCCGTTTTTTAAGATTCGTTGGTATAATGTGTGCTATCAATGTTAAAATATGTAATACAATAATAATTACCGACGGAATAGGAGTCCTATTAGTTTCAGATAGTATCACATAAGGCATTAGTAGCAACTAAAATACTATTCTTAACAGGTTTCTGTTCGAAACACTATTCGTTAGGGTAAACAATCAGAAAGCACGTGCTTGTCTCACGTCGACTTAACTTGTCACTTCCCTTGTTTCTTACACGAAGTAAAACGTGGGTGCTTAAAAATGAAAAACAAATGTAATTATACCGATAGGAAATGTTCTAAAAGTAACCTCAGTCGTGTAAAAAATGTTTCGATTGGTAAACGCAAGCCAGTTGATCGATATAATTTCGTCAAAATGAATCTGTTTCGACCTCGGCGAAAATTACCAATAGCACGGTGCTGGCATTCCTAAGTAAACATTTGTACAGTTTCAGTATTGAAAAATTTAACTTGAAAGCAGAAAACGTTTGTAAAAAAACAGATGTATAAGATTGGCAGGAGCTATAACTCGTGAAATGTACATGCCATTACATTACACCTTTTTGTAAGTTGCGGGTGGGCCTTTTTTCCTACTGTAGTACTTACGATTTTTGCGATATATTTTAATTCCGATCTTTGGTATACCTTTTTGTAACGGCTTTTTTTGACAAAAAACTTTACTTTCATTTCAGACTGCCACCATTTTGCTAAGAACGACTTTTAAAACAGTTGCATCAGCGAATGCCTTTTGTCGATGTTGTGTAGTGTCCTCCGAGTACACGCTCTTTCACTAAAAAAATATGCAGTACAATCTTAAGGGTGTTCAATAAAGGACTCAAGTCACTTTTGTAATTTTTTATTGTATTGGAAAAAATAATGAATATCAGCTCAAAAATCGAGGTCATACTGGTCAACCGCTTTTATAAATTATTTATTTTCTAACTTGTCTCTTTCTTTTTTTTTTTTTTTTTTTTTGCAGTGACGAGATGGACAGCAGACAGCATAATTCTTTGGTATCAGAATAACTTCTGAATTTTTTCAATATACATACGTTATGTACAAAAAGAGAGACAGTGTTCTTCTATTGTCCTGGCCACTGCGAAATTCGGCACTTAGAACGTTTTGCACTTTCACTCTTCATTCCTTCTCTTATAGTAATGTTCAAAAATGGTTCAAATGGCTCTGAGCGCTATGGGACTTAACATCTGAGGTCATCAGTCCCCTAGAACTTAGAACTACTTAAACCTAACTAACCTAAGGACAAGACACATCGATGCCCGAGGCAGGATTCGAATCTGCGATCGTAGCAGTCACGCGGTTCCAGACCGAAGCGCCTAGAACCGCTCGGCCACAACGGCCGGCTATAGTAATGTTAAGTACCCCGCTGCTTTAATATGCATTCTTGTGATTGCGGATATCTGATAACAGCTGACCAGATAGCAAAAAGGGTCTTATTGCTTTCAATTGCAAAGTAGAACTAACTTCTGTGGCAACGTCTCCGTCTTCGAAAAGCGGCAGACAAAAGAATGCATAGATAATAATATGAACCTTTTCTCTTCTTTACTGTAGCTAGTAAAATCTATTTAATATTTAGGTATCAATATAAATTCTACCTTCTTTGGGGGCAACGTAGTATCTCTAGTTTATTGCCTCCGACGTAGCAATAAATCATATTGATACTAAATATTAAATAGATTTTATCCCCTACGATGAAACAGGGCAACGGTTCACATTATTTTCTGTATATTCTATTGTCTCTCTCTTTTCGAAGACTGAGACAATGCCAGAAAAGTTTAATCTAGTTCATCACTGAAAGCAGTAAGTCATTTTTAGTTAATTGGTCCTCCATTATCAGATATCCGCAGTTACAAGAATGGATATGAAAGCGGCGACTTACTGAACCCTACTGTAAAAGAAGGAGTGTATTTAAATGCTGCATAATATTGCGAATCAAACAAAAACAAACTCTAAGATAATCTCAAAAGTTATCCTGTGTCTTATGTATGTTATTGATACAAAAAATTTAATGTTCACAGAACTATATTGACAGATGGTGAATGGTATTCCAAGTCCTAAATAAGAGGCGACACAGTGCATCATGTAGTTTATATAGGGCAAACAAAGTAGAAAACATTACTAACTGCTCCTACGAAATTCATAAAGCAGCAAAAGAAAAATTCCTGTACGCGCATTTCAAGTTCGCGCCGCAGATCTTTTGTAAAAACGTCGGGATAAAATAATATCAAGTTTTTCCTATTAGTAAATAATTTGATTATCAATCTCTTTAATACAGCGGTTTCACGGAGTAGTATATTGGTTACAGAATAGATACATCAAAAATATGGGCTGTCGCTGGCCTCTGTATGCCCGACGGGCCCGCTTTGTAGATGCTTTGTGGCGTTTTTCATTTCCTTTTCGACGCTGCCGTAGTTCTCGCATTTGCTGGGCACTGGATTTTTTAGACTCTTTTGAACTCCCTTCCAGTCGAGTTTTCGTCTGAATTGCGTTTTCTGTAATTCCGAATATATTTACGAGTCATACGAGATGATAATTTAAGGGGAGTCGGAGGTGCCTATGCTGCCCATGTTAAAATCACTAAGTTTGAGGAACATTTATGAATAAACTACCAAATAGAAAAATTTGAATTTTTTTTACATATAGAGTAGTTTGGTATTGCAGTTATGACAGAGGGATTTTGGAGTATCTTTTCTAGTTTCCTTCCAACTATTTTTTTTATTAATGACCCAAATTTTTTACAAATAATTGCTTTATAATTAAACTGAAATGAAACTACTGAACATATTGCCAAATGGCTGTGTTACAATGTAAGTTTGACCACTAGTAGTGCTGTATAAAAATTTCATCTCTCTAGCTTGAGTGGAATTTGAGAAAATGTTCCTTGTATTCGAAAAATTCTAATTTATGGGAAATGGCTATCAAAGTTTCTCAATACATTCCTGCACTATAGGATGGATTATCAGGGTCTTCTTCTTCATCCTCCAAAATCTTCCTCTTCTGTCTTCTTTTCTGGCCTGTTGTTCCATCATACTTCATATGCCTTTCTCTTCTTTCTGCTCCTCTTATCCTTTCTCTGTCAATATTTCTTAGTGCTCGTACAGTGTTCACCCCAGCTGTAAATCCTAATGCCTTCAGAACTTCACACTTCACACTGTTCCCTTCGTTGTAGGTTGCTATTGCATCATAAATGCCAAAGTTCAGTGTATTTATGCTTACAAACACCCTTTTAGGAATCACTTTCCAAATCAAATTCTTTACGCTCTCATTAGGATTCTGCGTCTTTCCGTGTAGACATTTGTGTAACAATTCTGGCTGTGCTAAGTCAGGAAAAATTGGTTTTATTGCATTTATCACAGCTGGTGCACCCTCCTATTGCGTGATCACGCTGCAGCGCAACATTAACATGTGCGCGAATGAGACGGCGAAGGTTCCCACTAAGAAACTCGAGCTCGGCAACACCCTCGATGCCATCCACGCAACTTTGCTGAGCACCTCGAGAAAGTTCGACACAAAATCAGCCTGGTGTCTGCTCTATCGTCGGAGGCAACACGTTCGAGGCACCTTTGGTGCAGTTTGCTTACTTTCAGGCATACGGCAGACGCCTAGCTCACTTGGCGTCGAATTTCCTGACAGGTACATATGCAATGAGCTCAGCCAAGTTGCGTGGGTGGCACCGAAGGTTTTGCTGAACTCGAGCGTCTTAGTGGAACTTTGCAGTTTCATTCACGCACATGTGAATGTTGCAATCCCGCTTGATCACGCTACAGGACGGCGGAGAACAGGACGGTTGAAAAATCAGAAGAAACATTTAATGCTTTGGATCACGTTCAAATTTCGTCGAATGGTTTTGAACGGTCCGTAGTGGTTCCAACGTGTACACAAGACAAAAACTGCAGTCGCTCTGCACTCCCAAGTGGTGCGACACTTTCAATGGCGACAGAGCCCAACAGTGACCGAGGGTATCAGCAGTATCAAAGGTTGTCAAGAACATATTTCTGTTACTCATCGCACTGTGAATAGTCATTTTCGACCGCGAGACGAGTGGGAATCAACGCCCCAAAGGACGGGGTGGTTTCACTGACGCCACCCCCTGGGGCCTTTTCCTGTCGATTCAGAGCGGCGGTGTGTCTGAAATGTTTTCCTCGGCCATAGATAAAGAAACCGTGTGATTTCAGCGCTGGGTGTCGCGGTACTGACTTCCATCGCAGAGGCGGCGAAGGTTCCTACTAAGAAACTCGAGTTCAGCAACACCCTCGGTGCCATCCACGCAACTTTGCTGAGCACCTTGAGAAAGTTCGACATAAAATCAGCCCCCCTTTTAACAGCCGTGTACCGCAAGTCTCTAAAGGAACGGAAGGTTCCAAATGATTGGAAAAGAGCACAGGCAGTCCCAGTCTTCAAGAAGGGTTGTCGAGTAGATGCGCAAAACTATAGACCTATATCTCTGACGTCGATCTGTTGTAGAATTTTAGAACATGTTTTTTGCTCGCGTATCATGTCGTTTCTGGAAACCCAGAATCTACTCTGTAGGAATCAACATGGATTCCGGAAACAGCGATCGTGTGAGACCCAACTCGCTTTATTTGTTCATGAGACTCAGAAAATATTAGATACAGGCTCCCAGGTAGATGCCATTTTCCTTGATTTCCGGAAGGCGTTCGATACAGTTCCGCACTGTCGCCTGATAAACAAAGTAAGAGCCTACGGAATATCAGACCAGCTGTGTGGCTGGATTGAAGAGTTTTTAGCAAACAGAACACAGCATGTTGTTCTCAATGGAGAGACGTCAACAGACGTTAAAGTAACCTCTGGCGTGCCACAGGGGAGTGTTATGGAACCATTGCTTTTCACAATATATATAAATGACCTAGTAGATAGTGTCGGAAGTTCCATGTGGCTTTTCGCAGATGATACTGTAGTATACAGAGAAGTTGCAGCATTGGAAAACTGCAGCGAAATGCAGGAATATCTGCAGCGGATAGGCACTTGGCGCAGGGAGTGGCAACTGACCCTTAACATAGACAAATGTAATGTATTGCGAATACATAGAAAGAAGGATCCTTTATTGTATGATTATATGATAGCGGAACAAACACTGGTAGCAGTTACTTCTGTAAAATATCTGGGAGTATGCGTACGGAACGATTTGAAGTCGAATGATCATATAAAATTATTTGTTGGTAAGGCGGGTGACAGGTTGAGATTCATTGGGAGAGTCCTTAGAAAATGTAGTCCATCAACAAAGGAGGTGGCTTACAAAACACTCGTTCGACCTACGCTTGAGTATTGCTCATCAGTGTGGGATCCGTACCAGGTCGGGTTGACAGAGGAGATAGAGAAGAGCCAAAGAAGAGCGGCGCGTTTCGTCACAGGGTTATTTGGTAAACGTGATAGCGTTACGGATATGTTTAGCAAACTCAAGTGGCAGACTCTGCAAGAGAGGTGCTCAGCATCGCGGTGTAGCTTGCTGTCCAGGTTCCGAGAGGGTGCGTTTCTGGATGAGGTATCGAATATATTGCTTCCCCCTACTTATACCTCCCGGGGAGATCACTAATGTAAAATTAGAGAGATTAGAGCGCGCACGGAGGCTTTCCGGCAGTCGTTCTTCCCGCGAACCATACGCGACTGGAACAGGAAAGGGAGGTAATGACAGTGGCACGTAAAGTGCCCTCCGTCACACACCGTTGGGTGGCTTGCGGAGTATAAATGTAGATGTAGACGTCAAAATAACAGGTGACATGTGAATAGGAGGGTTGGTGACGACCTTCTCAGCGTGTGGCACGTCCACGGTGACATTAGGCAGAATTATGGTGAAATTTGGTGCTAACGTGACGTCATTAGCCCACCTTACAGTTCACATTAACTTCTGAGTTGTGGCTTTTTTTTTTTTTTTTTTTTGTCATGTGTCAACACCTTGCTGTCTGAAGCTTCGCCGAGCCCGAGGTGACGTCGCAGTGCGCCACGATTTTGCACCTTTACGGAGGAAGGTTGTAGACACCTTTGTGCCAAATTTGAAACTCTTGCGTCGCAATGGGAGGCATTTACCGGGTTTCGAAAGAGTGATGCTGTAATTCTGTTCCGCAGTGTAAAAGAGAGGTATAAACCCGAGATAAGGTCTGCCAGGCGAGCTAGCTGGGAGAGGTTCGTTCTTGAAAACCTGTCAGTAGATCCGTGGGGCACGCCCTATAAAATTATAACTGAGAAAATAATATTTCCATCCCTCCTGTTCTATGCACAGTCCAGACTGAAGTACGGGTGACAACAAACTGGAGGGAGTCCGCGGAATTTCTTGAAGCTCTTTTTCCAGATGACGACGAAAAAGTGGACACTGAATATCACAAAAGACTGAGAGAGAATTTCAGTGAGCCTTATGACAATACAGCTGCTGTATATACGTATACTGATACAGAGGTTGCTGAAATCATGTGCGATATGAAAGTAAAAGCAACACCTGGTCCTGATGGCAAACCAGGTGAGGTAATACAATCAAGTTCCTTATATGATCAGATTGTGTCTGAAACCCTAAGGGACCAAACTGCTGAGGTCATCGATCCCTAGACTTACACACTACTTAAACTAACTTACACTAACTTATGCTAAGAACTACATACACACCCATGCCCAAGGGATAACTCGAACCTCCGGCGGGAGGGGTCGCGCAATCCATGGTATGGCGCCTCTAACCGCGCGGTCACCCCGTGCGGCTCAGATTAATTAATGAACGTATTGTCTAGGGGCGCTTTCCAGAATGTTTGAAAATGTCAGAAGCAGTTATTATAAATAAAGGGAGAAGATTAAGGCCTCAACTTCCCAAATCACACTAATCCATTTGCCAAATAAATATACTGGGTAAGATTGTGGGGAAAGTGCTATCAACAGATTAAAATACCACAGGATTCTAACGGGGTTAAATAACGCTCTGCATGGTTTCAAGAAGGGTAAATGTACTGAAGATGCAATTAATGAGGCGAAAAAGTTGGTATACGAGGCAGACAAAAAATATGTAATAGGTATATTGATGGACATATCTAGGGCCTATGATAACTTATGATATCCCTCATTCTTTAAATGAATGAGGGAAGCAAGCTGCCCAAACATGTTATACTACTGCCTACTGGATTACTGCAAAGATCGATATGTGATGGTATCAAGTCCCATTTCAACAGTCATCAAACACATTACGAAATTATGCTTCTAGGCTCTGTTTGCAGTCCCAAATTCTGGGACGTTAACTTAGAATCACTTCTCGACAGATTACAAAACAGTCAGGAATTGTTAGAAGTTGTTGCATATAACGATGATTCGATAGTTTTAGAGCACGCCAACAGTCGAGATTCGCTAGAAAATAAATGTGGCAGACTCCTTGGAATCTTGCATGACTGGTGCTCGCAGGTGCTACTCAAGGTAACTTCACAAAAATCGACAAACATGTTACTTAAATCAAGTGTTACTAGGGATCTATCGATTAAAATAAATCAAGAGATAAATCGAAGGTATACCGGTATACCGTCAACCGGTATTAGGCGTACATCTGAACGAACGATGAACATTCAATGCCCACATTCGTAGACATTGTAGCAGGGCGAGGGAACAGGATATTGAAAAAAAATTATTAATGTAGGACAAAGAAAGTTTCCATTCCAACTGAATATAATTAGACTGAATGATAAATCTATATTAGCTGCGATTGTGGGCTATGGTCCCAGTGTTTGGGCGCACAGATTACGACTGGTCAAACCTGCCGCTATAGTAAGAATACTACAGCAAGGAATTCCGTTTCGATGCCGCGGAGCATTCAGAACCGCATGTACAGACGTCCTAGCTACGGTGAAGAGCGAAAGAAACTGGTTCACCTGCCTAATATCGTGTAGGGCCCCCCGAGAACGCAGAAGTGCCAAAACACGACGTGCAATGGACTCGACCAATGTCTGAAGTAGAGCTGGAGGACATTGACACCATGAATCCTGCAGGGCTGTCCATAAATCTGTAAGAGTACAAGGCGCTGGAGGTCTCTTCTGAACAGCACGTTGCAAGGCATCTGACATGTCTGGGGAGTTTGCTGGCCAGCGGAAGTGTTTAAACTCAGAAGAGTGTTCCTGGAGCCACTCTGTAGCAATTCTGGACGTGTGGGGTGTCGTATTGTCCTGCTGGAATTGCCCAAGACTGTTGGGATGCACAATGGACACGAATGGATGCAGGTGATCATACAGGATGTGTTCACTTACGTGTCACCTGTCAGAGTCCTATGTAGACGTATCAGGGGTCCCATATCACTAAAAATGCACCCGCCCCACACCATTACATGGCCTCCACCAGCTTAAACAGAACCCTGCTGACTCGCAGGGTCCATGGATTCATGAGGTTGTGTCCATACCCGTACACGCCATCAGCTCGATACAATTTGAAAGAAGTCTCGTCTGACCAGGCAAAATTTCCAGTCATCAACAGTCCAATATCGGCGTTGACGGGTACAGACGAGGCGTAAAGCTTTGTGTCCTGCAGTCATCAAGGGTACACGAGTGGGCCTTCGACTCCGGAAGCTCATATCGATGATGTTTCGTTGAATGGTTCGCATGCTGACACTTTTTGATGGCCCAGCATTAAAATCTACAGCAATTTGTTGAAGGGTTGCACTTCTGTCAATTTGAACGATTCTCTTCAGTCGTCGTTGGTCCCGTTCTTGCAGGATTTTTTTCCGGCCGCAGCGATGTTGGAGATATGTTGTTTTACTGGATTCCTGATATTCATGGTACACTCGTGAAATGGTCGCACGGGAAAATCCCCACTTCATTGCTACCTCAAAGATGCTGCGTCCCATCGCTCATGCGCCGACTATAACACCACGTTCAAACTCACCTGAATCTTGATAACCTGCCATTGTAGCAGCAGTAACCGATCTAACAACTGCGCCAAATACGTCTTTTCATATAGGCGTTGCCGACCGCAGCGCCGTATTCTGCCTGATCACATATCTCTGTACTTAAGTGCGCATGCCTATACCAGTTTCTTTGACGCTTCAGTGTATATTAATGCGCGTATGTCCGTTGGACCTACAAATAATAAAAAAGGTGGCCATCTATTGGTAGAAGAAGAATGAATATGCAAAATACACGTAATTCCCGGAGGACCGGCAAACATTTCCAATAGCAATGAAGAAGTTAATGTTTGCAACATGGCGGCAGAGATGGATGTCGTCAGTCACAGGTAGCTGAACATTTCAGTTTCTTACTGTCGTAATTGAAAGTCTTCGTAGACCCATTTTGAGCCAAGTAGGGGACTGGTCGACTACCTTTCCGGACATGGGCCATATCTTACATATCTGAATAGAATTAGCATAAGGGCAATGATCAACTGTGACCGTGGTGAAATCGGCATACCAGAGCAGTAATCCCCTAATTAAAGACAAAGCAAGGACGGCTGGGTAGGCTTTAAGAGGTACAGCTGTTTATGACGTAATTAGAGTAAAAGAGGATTTTGATATCTAACATATTGTACCTGATGCTGTCTCAGAAAAATCAAGGCGTAACTACAGCCAATAGACATCATAGCAGCGTTCAGCAAGGCCTGTGTACGATTCTACGGAACGTGAACGAAGCCCGACAGCTCTACGATCACATGGACCTGTAACGGAATGAGTGAAGGGAGTTGGTCACAAGCGTACGCAAGAAGACTGAGAAGAATCAGTGAAGTATAAGCGATATGTTCTGATCCGTCGCCATGCAGTCTGGCGGCAGCGAAATACTGATGAAACCTCAGGGTGTCCCATCTGGCACGCAACGTAGATTGAAACTAGATATGACTTGATAGTACTAAATTTTATGTGTGTATCTGTGTCCATCTCAGACAAATAATAATCACATGTAATCATAACAGAAATATTGAAATATTAGTATTAGGTTTAGGAGTAAGTGAGCAAACAGTAAATGAAATAAAAGAAATAAAAACTCAGAGATTGCCGATGACGTTGTAATTCTGTCAGAGACAGCAAAGGACTTGGAAGAGTAGCTGAACGGAATTGAAAGTGTCTTGAAAGGAGGGTATAAGACGAACATCAACAAAAGCAAAACGAGGATAATTGAATGTAGCCGAATTAAATCAGGTGATGCTGTGGGGATTAGATCTGGAAATGAGACACTTCACTTCAAGTAGTAGATGAGTTTTGCTATTTGGGGAGCAAAATAACTAATGATGGTCGAAGTAGAGGGGGAATTAGATGTAGAATGGCAATGGTAAGAAAAGCTTTTATGAAAAAGAGAAATTTGTTAACATCGAGTATAGATTTAAGTGTCAGGAAGTCGTTTCTGAAAGTATTTGTATGGAGTGTATGGAAGTGAAACATGGACGATAAATAGTTTGGACAAGAAGAGAATAGAAGCTTTGGAAATGTGGTGCTAGAGAAAAATGGTGAAGATTAGATGGGTAGATCACGTAACTAATGAGGTACTGAATAGAATTGGGGAGAAGAGAAATTTATGACACAATCTGACTAGAAGAAGTGATCGGTTGGTAGGCCACATTCTGAAACATCAAGGGATCACCAATCAGTTTAGTACTGGAGGGAAGCGTGGGGGTTGGGAGGGTGGGGAGGGGGGGGAGGAAGGGGTAAAAATCTTAGAGTGATACCAAGAGATGAATACATTAAGCGGACTAAGAAGGATGTGGATTGCAGCAGTTAACTCGGAGGTGGAGGTAGCACAGGCTAGAGTAGCATGGAGCCAGGAAGCATCAAACCAGTCTTTGGACTGAAGACCACAACAACGACGACAGTAGTAACATAATTTTCAATAGCAGCAGCATTTTCTGAAATAAATAATTCAAACTGAATTTTTAAAAAAATTTGATGATGGTAGTGGTGTTATTGACTTATTTCATGTGTAAATTGTTTCAGTTGTGGTGTTCGTTATTGTAGCAACAGTATATGGTATTGTAACAGTAGTAATAGCAGTACGTACAATGATGATTGGAAATTAATCAGGACAGTTTGACGCAATCCGAACTTAAGGCTTTCTTTCTGTCATAGGAAGACCCGACTAGAGGTGGACAGAGACGCCACATGAAAACGACAGGTAGGCATCTAAATGTTAGAGTGATAGTAGTGGAAAAAATGAAAGATAATAAAAATAGTATTATACATAATGTAAATTTAACTCTTGCTGTGAACAGAAAAAGAGTAGGATAATAAGTAGATTATCATAAAAATTCACGCACACGTAATTGTGTGTGTAACGGTCCATTGATGTAATGAAGAAACTGGACTGTAATAAATATGCCATACGAGGCGACATTTTTTATTGTTGAACTTCTTAATTTTCAGATTAATACTGATTCTCGCTAATATTCCGGCCAATATTTTTATTGTCTCACTCTGGGTCTTGTAGTGCTCCTCAAGCTCTTCACAAGGACAGCCGAATCAGTGTCCTAGCTAAAACGATCCGTCATTGCAGTAGTTGATGCAAGGGACTATAGAAGCAACCAATTATAACGTTACAACCAACTTTCACTTTTATCTCCTCCGAAATTATCACCTATTTGCAGTCAGTAATAAATTCACTAGATACTACCGAGTCATTTATGGCAATAAATTGGTCTGAAACGAATGCCGAGACCTTACCGTTGATGATCTGGCCATTACCTAACACAATATTAACAATTCTTCGTTCCTCTCTCCAGGTGACATAGTATACTTCCCGGATTCAGTAAATAGCTGAGCATCAGCCTATGGAGTAGTCTCCGATCTAAATAGCTCACGTGTGTACTCCACACATACTGCGCTGCCCATGTGTTTGCCTCCTGCAAATGACCTGTAACTGCTGTGTTGCGTCACGGCTCTGCGTGACGTAGTGGGCGACTTGGCAGAAAATATCATAGCAGGGCGAGGCAGAGAACGTCGGTGGCGGTGGCCAATTAGGTGTTCTTGTGCAAGAAGCCATATTAAGACTATTATGACATCTCGGAAGTCGTTACCCAGGTCTCCTGAAAGGTAAAGCTGCTTCTCCGTCATGGTTCAGCAAGGGCTGTGATATCGCTGGGTCACAGCGGCGGTGATGTAATGATTACCCAACGACCACGCCTCAAGCCTCGATTTCTTTGTGACTTAGAGGAGAAAGAGCACTGCCGTTTCAGAAAGAGTGGCGAACTGAGCTCGCATAAATGCTGCCCATATTAGACGGACAGCATTATTCATCGCTCGGAGCCAGCAACAGTAGGAAGTCATCAGCCTGAAATAGGTGCTGTCGCCACTAGACGCGGTCTTTGCTTGCTACGAGTCGAGCAGCCGCGCCTAATTCCAGATGCCGCTGACTTGGTCCTTTCCAGCTGGAGGGCCAACTGCCAACAGCCTTGCATCCACTGTAGGTCCGCGGTTCGCACCTTGGCCACCTATCTGTCGAGCATCATCGCACTGTGCGGGCAAACTCTGCTGCTGCTCATTGCCCTATGCAGGCACATCTCTCGGCTGCCAGTACTGATGTTGCTGCCCGCACTGGGGTCCACGGTTCGACTCTGCACACCTTGGCGCTTCCCGCACTGACTTGGGAGCTTACGCCAGCAAGCGTGGCCGCCACAGCTGTAGGCCAGCGACGCCTGAGCCCTGGCATGGCAGTTCTTCACTCCACACTGCTACATACACCAGGCACCGTCCGTGCCTTCGAATCTGCTCGCTAAGATCAGCATTCTCGACGCACACCAGGGCTGATGCCCGATAGTGCTCGCAGGCTACGACTTCATTATTGCTGAAAACTTGCTAATAAATTTATGCCAACCTTACGCTCTTTATTTATCGGAAGGTACCCACTTGGTGCTTATCCACCGCATTGCTGCAACCACACCCAGGGTAGAGAGTTGAACACCTTCCTGACCTCCAGAACGCAGGTCAGCAAACGGTTTTCACAGCGGGCGCTATAACTGACAAAGTGACGACCGCAGTCTGGATCACCATAAAGTGCAGTACCTAGATACAATATCTAGATACCATAATTTAAAATTGAACGTAGTAAATTCCAAGCACATTGCAGCTAAGTGATCTCCACAAGTGTGAAGATCTCCTTGCATTCTAAACACAATATTTAAATTGTATCACAACGTCTCGTGTTCCATACTTTGTGTGAGGCAAATGCAAGTACCGTCGGCTGGCCGGATATGCTGACATCGCGGGCTGGATCTGTCCCGCAGGCCGTAGTTTGGCGACCTCTGCTCTAGAAGGACGGCTGCACCACCCACCGTAGTGGTCATTCAGCCCCGACCCCTCCATTTGGCGTCAGAAGTGTTCCGGCCATGGACAGTTGCACCGAGGATGAGTTTAGCAGCTGCAACTTGCAGCATCGAGAACGCAGTGTGGTGAATGCAGTAACTGGTCTTCTCGTGTTGCATCTGCGAGTGTAATGATGCTGTGGCGAAAGTGCCATAAAAACGTGAGGGTGGAATTTGTTACGAATGAGGAAGCCGTACACCTTTCACAGATTCTGGGTAGTTCTAGCGAAGTCTACGCTGGCATCGGTGCACAGAGAGCAGACCTTTAAGGCACCTTGTGCCATGTATACGGTCAGCAGGAGTTACACTTGCCGAAGGTCTGGCTGTTACGCGAAGCACTGTGGTTAGTCTAGATGGCTCAATTATTCGACTTACAGATTAAAAGTAGTGTGTAATGTCAGTATTGCCATGTTCCTATCGTTTTTGTTTTATTTTCCCTATCTGAGTCAAGGACACAGGGGGGTTAACACGCAAAGTAAGAGCAATCTTTGTTAGAACAGATAACTCAGCCCAGAACTGATAATAGGGAACTACATAGACAACTGAATGCTGTGACGGAGGACGGGGACTTGTCCAATTTGACCGCTGACTCAATAGATTCAGCTGCCGCTTGGTTAGTCCTTCTTGGGGCAGAGCAACGGACGGTGTGTTAGCATTTGTAGATGACCTATTGTCAGCTGCAAAGCTGGATTCCTGGAAAAATAAGCGGTTGTTTCAGATTACCAAGTTGCGCTGGATGGGGGAAGAAAAGGTATATGTTGTTTATCTAGAAGATTTAAGAAATACTCTGTCATTCGAGCAACTTAATGAGGGTTTGGTGCAGCATTATAAGACGCAGAATAGCTCCAAATTCTTTCGCAAACAGATAAATAGGATATCGCGAAGGCACAATGAATAATAGAAAGTTTTGTGGATGGAATACGAAAAATTTATGCCATTACCTATGAACTGATAAGGAATGGCGAAGCGAACGAAGTTATTTTGCAGGAAGCAGAACATTGGGCGCTAGATGCGTTTCTAAGAGGACTTCCTCCTGCATGTCCAAAGAAACTTCGCACCGTAATTCAGAGTAACACACGCTTTACCAGCCTATTGCAAAAAAGTTCAAATGTGTGTGAAATCTTATGGGACTTAACTGATAAGGTCATCAGTCCCTAAACTTACACACTGCTTAACCTAAATTATCCTAAGGACAAACACACACACCCATGCCCGAGGAGGAGTCGAACCTCCGCCGGGACCAGCCGCACAGCCTATTGCTTGAGGCCCTTTCACCATACTCGCTCTCACCACCTATCCAGCTTTCGGACGTCCCACCGCCATTCTTTTACTTCCGCCACTTTTTCCTCGAACTGAGCTACGTCCACACTGCGATACTGCCAACGCTCTTGACATGTAAGAAGGCGATCTATGGCTTTCTGCAGCAGCACAGATCACCGAATGTGGTTGTGGCGAAGCATCCACATGTGGAGTGGGTTGCCGTTTAGCAGTCAGTGTGCACTCATTACCTTGACACTGATGTCCAATCTGCATGGTACCTTACCGTCAATGGGAAGCAAGAACGCCGGCCACGCCTTCACGGGATTCGCAGACACCTCGTTGTGTGTCGCCTGTTACGTTTATGGACACGGAGGAGCATCGCCTGGTGTGCGGATGTCTGGTTCTTGGTGCGACACATGCTGACCCAAATTACTCTTACGACTACTCATCAGATACCTACTCACCTGCTCCTCTTTCCGGACGCATGATACTTCCCGCAAGCGAAGGCGAATCCATGAAGTGGATTTGTGGACATGCAGTCATTACTTGTATGCTGATGCTTTTGGCACTTCCTTAAAGAAGGCCATTGTGCAGTTGTCCGCAATCCCAAATACAGATATTTTTTCTCCAATTTCCTTTGTATTGTCTTCCTTAACACACATCAAGAGTTGGGCTCTTGCTGCAGTGAGTTGATCTACGCCATTACCACTCTTAGAACCGGTTATCCTCTGTTCATCGAAATGTTCTTCTGCACAAAACTATGCTTCTATAGATTTAAAAGAGAAAACGGTAAGGCGACCACTCGTGATAAGCGGGAAATCCGGGTTCGAGTCGCCATCTGGCACGAATTTTTATTGCCATCATTCCATTCTATAGCTTATGGTTGTCCATAATCGCAGTTGCGAATGCATTTAATATACTCCTCAATATAGGTTACCTTTTCTTTCCCAGTATCCGAGAGTGGATCAATTTTAGATACATAAACCCAACCCATCCCCCCCCCCCCCCCCCCTCCAATGGATTTTGCCGTTGGTGGGAAGGCTTGCGTGCCTCAGCGATACAGGTAGCCGTACTGTAGGTGCAACCACAACGGAGGGGTATCTGTTGAGAGGCCAGACAAACGTGTGGTTCCTGAAGAGGGCAGCAGCCTTTTCAGTAGTTGGAGGGACAACAGTCTGGATGATTGACTGATCTGGCCTTGTAACAATAACCAAAACGGCCTTGCTGTGCTAGTACTGCTAACGGTTGAAAGCAAGGCGAAACTACAGCCGTAATTTTTCCTGAGCTTTACTTTATGGTTAAATAATGATGGCGTCCTCTTGGGTAAAATATTCCAGAGGTAAAATAGTCCCCCATTCAGATCTCCCGGTGAGGACTATTCAATAGGACGTCGTTATCGCCGGCCACTGTGGCCGAGCGATTCTAGGCGCTTCAGACTGCAACCGCGCGACCTCTACGGTCGCAGGTTCGAATCCTGCCTCGAGTATGGATGTGTGTGATGTCTTTAGGTTAGTTAAGTTTAAGTAGTTCTGAGTTCCAGGGGACTGATGACCTCAGATGTTAAGTCCCATAGTGCTCGGAGCCATTTGACGTCGTTATCAGGAGAAACTGGTGTTCTACGGATTGGAGCGTGGAATGTCAGATCCCTTAATCGGGCAGGTAGGTTAGAAAATTTAAAAAGGGAAATGGATAGGTTAAAGTTAGATATAGTGGAAATTACTGAAGTTCGGTGACAGGAGAAACAAGACTTCTGGTCAGGTAAATACAGGGTTGTAAATACAAAATCAAATAGGGGTAATGCAGGAGTAGGTTTAATAATAAATAAAAAAGATAGGAGCACGGGGAAGCTACTACTAACAGCATAGTGAACGCATTATTGTAGCCAAGATAGACACGAAGCCCACGCCTACCATAGTAGTGCGAATTTATATGCAAACTAGCTCCGCAGATGACGAAGAGATTGAGGTATGATGAGATAAAAGAAATTATTCAGATAGTGAAGGGAAACGAAAATTTAATAGTCATGTATGGCTGGAATTCGATTGTAGGAAAAGGAAGAGAAGGAAAACTAGTAGATGAATATGGAATAGGGGTAAAGAATGAAAGAGGAAGCCGCCTGGTAGAATTTAACACAGAGCATAACTTAATCATAGCAAACACTTGGTTCAAGAATCATGAAAGAAGGTTGTACACCTGGAAGAGGTCTGGCGACACTGGAAGGTTTCAGATAGATTATATAATGGTAAGACAGAGATTTAGGAAGCAGGTTTTAAATTGTAAGATATTTCCAGGGGCAGATGTGGACTCTGACCACGATTGATTGGTTGTGAACTACAGAATAAAACTGAAGAAACTGCAAAAAGGTTGGAATTTAAGAAGATGGGGCCTGGATAAACTGAAAGAACCTGAAGTTTTAGAGAGTTTTAGAGAGAGAGCAATAGGGAACGATTGACAAGAATGCGGGAAAGAAATACAGTAGAAGAAGAATTGGTAGCTTTGAGGGATGAAATAGTGAAGGCAGCAGAGGATCAAGTAGTAAACAGACGAGGCTAGTAGAAATCCTTGTGAAACACAAGAGATATTGAATTTAATTGATGAGAGGAGAAAATAAAAAAACGCAGTAAATGAAGCAGGTAAAAAGGAATAAAAATGGTTCAAATGGCTCTGAGCACTATGGGACTTAACTGCTGTGGTCATCAGTCCCCTAGAACTTAGAACTACTTAAACCTAACTAACCTAAGGACATCACACACATCCATGCCCGAGGCAGGATTCGAACCTGCGACCGTAGCAGTCGCGCGGCTCCGGACTGAGCGCCTAGAACCGCGAGACCACCGCGGCCGGCAAAAAGGAATACTAACGTCTAAAAAAGAAAAGGCAAAATGGCTAAGCAGGGATGGCTAGAGGACAAATGTAAGCTTGTAGAGGTATATATCACTTTTGATAAGATAGATACTGCCTACAGGAAAATTAAAGAGACCTTTGGAGAAAAGAGAACCACTTGTATGAAGGTCAAGAGCTCAGATGGAGGTGGAACGAGTACATAGAGGGTCTATACAAGGGCGATGTACTTGAGGGCAACATTATGGAAATGAAAGAGGACGTAGATGGTCATGATATGGGAGACATGATAGTGCGTGAAGAGTTTGACAGAGCACTGAAGGACTTAAGTCGAAACGAAGCCCCGGGAGTAGACAACGTTGCACTGGAATACTGATAGCCTTGGGAGAGTCAGCTATGACAAAACTCTACCATCTGGTGAACAAGGTGTATGAGACAGGCTAAATACCCAAAGACTTCAAGAAAAATATAATAATTCCAATCCCAAAGGAAGCGGGTGCTGACAGATGTAAAAATTACCAAACTATCAGTGTAATAAGTCACGGCTACGAAGTAATAACACGAATTCTTTACAGACGAATGGAAAAACTGGTAGAAGAGACTAAGTGCTGATTTCGAGACTGTCGCCAATCACTGGCAAACCGGATGTGTGATGAATAGCTTCTTTCCCACCCTCTCCCTTTCGTTATGACTATTGTATTACATCCTAGAGCCAATAAAGTTTCACAAATACGATATATTGATACCGGTCATGTGCAATATGTAGAGGCATCTTCCATTCGCTACAATCAGTCTTGCCCTCAGGAACGCCATTGCAACATGGTCAATACGTTGGTATTACTGCTTACAATTAAAGTATTTTATACAATGACGCAGCATAACATCCAGAAGAATTTTAACACGACACACACACTGCCACAAAATAATTAGTACACCTGTGAAGACAATAGCGATTTTGATTTATTGACGGCACGTGCCACCTGGGGGTAGCAGATGTAGATAATTGTCTCAACATCGTCCGCCAACAGGTAGTGAAGTGGCACAGCTTCCACAGCGCCATCTCTGTCTACCCTTTAATAGGCAAAGCTCATAGCCAGAAGGCTCAGTGTGTTGCAAACGTGCGAGGCAAGCAGGCAAACATGCTACGGAGACGCATTTGTGCTTCCTGCAGTCACCTGAGCAAGTTTGAAAGGGGATAGATTGTGCCCTTCCCAGTGGTAGGAGAATTACCACCCAAGTTGAACGTGCTGCGTTAGTTGTGCAACGATGCTGCTATCAGCGGTCACGTGAACATCCTCACATCCGAAGACGAGCTACTAGACGTCCACCAGCACTTATGTCCACCAGGATCGTCTATAGTAAGGGCAGCAGTGGTTCATAATGGTTCAAATGGCTCTGAGCACCATGGGACTTAACTTCTGAGGTCATCAGTCCCCTAGAACGTAGAACTACTTAAACCTAACTAACCTAAGGTTATCACACACATCCATGCCCGAGGCAGGGTTGGGTTGTTTTGGGGAAGGAGACCAGACAGCGTGGTCATCAGTCTCATCGGATTAGGGACGGATGGGGAAGGAAGTCGGCCGTGCCCTTTCAAGGGAACCATCCCGGCATTTGCCTGGAGCGATTTAGGGAAATCACGGAAAACCTAAATCAGGATGGCCGGACGCGGGATTGAACCGTCGTCCTCCCGAATGCGAGTCCAGTGTCTAACCACTGCGCCACCTCGCTCGGTGCCCGAGGCAGGATTCGAACCTGCGACCGTAATGATCGCGCGGTTCCAGACTGTAGCGCCTAGAACCGCTCGGCCACTCCGGCAGGCCCATACACAACTGCAACAATAAATCTTGAGTGAACTGGAAACCTCTAAAAGGGTGTACTAATTGTTTTTCCAGCAATGTATATACGCACCCAATACAATCACCTACTATCTGCAAGTACACATATTACAGAACTCTCGCGTACGTGCAAGGAAAGGTGTCAGTGTGCGCTGGGGAAGAACACACATTCCAACAGGCTACTGAATCTACCCCGCCAACAGTGTCATGCGACAGATTTGTGATTTTATAAGGAACACATGCTTATTTTTGTGAATTAATATATGTAACTGATATGTGACATGCTTCCAGTTTCCTGAAGATGAGTAATAATCGAAACTGTAATCGAAATAAATAAAATAAAAATTAATGTTTGGCAATTGTAAGCGGAAACTATCACGTCTTACAATTACATGAAGGCTATGAGCCATTTCACATCAATCTACTTTGCATTTGTTGTTATGACAATTGTGTTTGTAACTGAGGATACTGCAAAGCTATTTCCATATGTATTCTGTAGTTTAGCAGTGTATCAGAGCTATTTCGCAAGAGAGGTTTAATGTTTTCTCAGCCTTTCTATTTCTCAGATGTAAAAATCAGGTTTAAGTTTTTATTAAGTTCTGTTGATTTCGTTCGTAGTATGTCGAGATGGTTTCTAAAGCGAAAATTGTCCTCAGCGGTACAGTCTCACATTTGTTGTCTTGGTCAATAACAAAGTCGTAAGTGTAGATAAGCAACATGTCAAGAGCACAAACTCTGAGTTCTTCTGTTTTCGTATTTCGCTGTTTCTATTTCAGCAACATAACTTTGCGCTACGCATAGGCCTGCAGTAACGTATTTTGGACATAAAAGGAAACCCCGAGATCAAGCCCTACAGACCACGTGACAGTCGGTCGACGGCCGTGTCGTCCTGTCATCCTCAGTCATTCATCATCGAATGCAGAATGGAGTGGCATGCTATCAGCACACTGCGCTCCTGGCTGTCGGCGGCGTTTCGACCTTGGAGCCGCAACCTCTGTCTGGTAGCTCCTGAAGTGGCATCACGTGGCTTAGTGGACTCCGGTCCAGTCTTTCCACCAAGGAAAAATTCCTGGCAGGAATCGAATCCAGATCCGTCGCTTGAGGGTCTGTCGCACTGACCATTCGGCTTCGGAGGCAGACGTATTTTGAAAGTAGTAGGGTTAACTTTTAGAGTTACTGTTGTAGTTTACTGACTGTATTTCTTCACCAGATCTCCGTTTGCTTCGTTTAGGGATTCCTTTCATGTACTTCCAGAAGCGCATTTAGTGAAAGGAGGACAGGGACTGTGTTTGTTGTAGGTGGAAATGGCCACTGTCCGCAGTTAACTAGAAATCTCACAGGCTAATATTGAGTGCCTTTTGTGTAACGTGTTCTCTTCGTGCTCTTTCGCATGCTTAAACTGGTAAGTTAATTCTCACCCGAGCGTTAATGGCGGATAGTCCCGAGATCATCCTTCTCTGGGCGGATGGTTAGCGTAGGTACTGGCTGTACGACTGTCCACATACGCTTTCACAACATTCATCAGGACATATTGCCCCTTACCGAATGTGCTACAGAACCAGGTAGATATGCCTCGTCTGTTGGATCCAGCATTCTGAACGGTCCACATACGTGCATATATGCTAGTCACTTCGAGCTCCAAGTGAAGGCGGGAAATATAGTCCCTCAGGTTTATAGGCAATCAGGCCATGTGTACTCGATGCATTTGACAGGCCTCTCGTCTAACAAGGAAGCTGTTCAATCGGACGTATCGAAACCTGCCCTGAATTGTTTTATACAGGAAGAATACACCGAAAGAAACACGATGTCAAAACTTTAGCAGCTAAGAGACACCGCAAGCAATTTTTAAAACAGTTGAAACTTGCCGAATTCGTAGCTTGCCAGTCAACTGTAGAAATGTGTACCCCTGCAGTAGCTGTAGCAGACAGTGACTGCGCCATACGGCTGGCCCGTCGGTTGATGGCACATCGGTAAACAGATAACGCGGCACAAAGCGATCGTAATTTGCAAAGCGAACTCCAGTTTTCATTGATAGTTTCTCTGACAACTGTTCACAGTTACTTTTCGCTCGAATTTGCTACTCATTTAATATCTCCAAAAATTAGCAGTATATATTGCGGTATCGCTAAGTGTTAACGATGGAGATGAAACAGAACTGATTTTCTGTTTAATGTCTTTGTATAAACTCGCTAGTGGTATCTGTATTCGTGCACGTTCCAGAGACTCGCAGTAATGTGGAATCCAGTTAATATTTTCAATCTTGCAAAGATGAAATATGAAGAACGTGGTATGCGATCGAAATCCCCTACTTCTCCTGAAGACCTACCTACTCTTATATGTTATTTATTAGTTAATCTGATTGATATTCATTCCGTGATGTCGACATTTCGTTGAAAATTGTGGCTACATCAGAAGAAACAAGAAATAACTCTAATATTTCCACGATGATTATTGTGCTAAACAAAGACCACAACAGGAATAGAGTTCCTTCCACGCCCAAAGAAAACACGTACAGCAATATCTTTCAGTGAGAAAGAAAAGCCTGTAAATCTATTGCTTAAACGAAGGCGGGAGAAATTAAGTAGTGTGCAACGGCGGTTTCGTTTCGTAAAAAAAGAGCGCTAAAAGGAACTCGTTAAACTTCGGTTACACGATAAATCAGTCTAATCTAAAACCCGTAAATTCAACTAAATACCTAGGTATTATAATTACGAACAACTTAAATTGGAAAGAACACATAGAAAATGTTGTAGAGAATGCCACCAAAAGGCTGCGTTTTATTGGCAGGACACTTATAAAATGTAACAGACCCACTAAGGAGACTGCCTACACTACGCTTGTCCGTGTCCGTCCTCTTTTAGAATACTGCTGCGCGGTGTCGGATTCTTACCAGATAGGACTGACGGAGTACATCGAAAAAGTTCAAAGAAAGGCAGCACGTTTTGTATTATCGCGAAATATGGGAGAGTGTGTCACAGAAATGATACAGGATTTGGGCTGGTAATCATTAAAAGAAAGGCGTTTTTCGTTGCGACGGATTCTTCTCACGAAATTCCAGTCACCAACTTTCTCCTCCGAATGCGAAAACATTTTGTTGCCACCGACCTACATAGGGAGGAACGATCACCATGATAAAATAAGGAAAATCAGAGCTCGTACGGAAAGATATAAGTGTTCATTCTTCCTCGGCGCTATACGAGATTGGAATAATAGATAATTGTGAAGGTGGTTCGATGAACCCTCTGCCAGGCACTTAAATGTGATTTGCAGAGTATCCATGTAAATGTAGATGTAGATGACACGTCGGATTGGACAATTCCCTTGCAAGAATTGAAGACGATTCCTCAGCGCCTAATGAGCATACAGGGTGTAACCAACTCAACTCATGGGTTATATGACAACAATGACGATTGCGAGATACTTTATTTCTGACATGTGGCAATAAACCTCAATATCAATGAAAATGGCGCAAATGTCAAATTTGCAATAATGAATAAAGGAAGTAGTCCACCCAAAGGTAGATTTCTAAAATGTTTGTTTCGTATTTATTTCATTAAACAAAGATTCGGTAAGACTGAGAATCGAAACCAATAAAAGTTATTAAAAAGATTCTTCGACAAATTTTAATGTACAACTTATAACACTTCTGACAAACGTATGTCATTGGTACCGAAATTATCAACACTGATGGGTACCAATCGCTCGCCATCTACGTCCTGTACAACACTCCTGAGTGCAATACAACTAAGCATGGAAGATAACCACTATGTGTTCAGGTGCGCCATTCTCACCACAGGAACGAATGTGAGCTGTTCTAGGCCAAACCTGTGGAGATCCACAGGATACGGGCCGTGGTCCGTGATAATGTACGCCAAGCCGCGTGTTGGGTTTGTTGTTGTTGTGGTCTTCAGTCTAGAGAGTGGTCTGATGCAGCTCTCCATGCTACTCTACAAGTACCTACTGCAACCTACATCATTCTGAATCTGCTTAGTGTAAACATCTCTTGGTCTCCCTCTACGAGTTTTACCCTCCACGCTGCCCTTCTATACTAAACTGGTGATCCCCTCAGAACATATCCTACCAACCGATCCCTTCTTATAGTCAAGTTGTGGCACAAATTCCTCTTCGCCTCAATTCTATTCAGTACCTCCTCATTAGTTACGTGATCTACCCATCTAATCTTCAGCATACTTCTGTAGCACCACATTTCGAAAGCTTCTGTTCTCTTCTTGTCTAAACTATTTATTGTCCACGTTTTACTTCCATACATGGCCACACTCCATACAAATACTTTCAGAAACGACTTCCTAACGCTTAAATCTATACTCGAGGTTAACAAATTTCTCTTCTTCAGAAACGCTTTCCTTGTCATTGCCTCTCTACATTTTATAGCCGGCCGCTGTGGCAGAGCGGTTCTAGGCGCTTCAGTCTGGAACCGCGCTGCTGCTACGGTCGCAGGTTCGAATCCTGCCTCGGACATGGATGTTTGTGATGTCCTTAGGTTAGTTAGGTTTAAGTAGTTCTAAGTTCTAGGGGACTGATGACCTCAGATGTTAAGTCCCATAGTGCTCTACATTTTGTGGGGCGGCAGGTGGAATAATAGAATAAATGTTTTGTATTTATGCTGTTTGCCGTTCTCAACACTGTCTCTCTAACTACAATATTGGCAACCAGGAAGTGATTAGCAAAATGTGAAGCCTGTAATTAGAATTCCTAGTGCCTACTTCATCTGAGAAATATATTTATAGCTACAGCTTACAGCTCTGAGGAATTAGGAGATTGTCTGGGATTCATAATCAAAAACCATTCTCTCTAAAATGTTCACTATATTCTGAAAGTCACAGACCAAAAAGAATCCACACAATCCAAATACCAGAGCAGTTCAGAGTCTAATGCGCTGATGCCATTATAACTGTTCAAATTAAATGTTTAAGTGAATGCTCGCCATAATTTGATGATAATGTTCATCAAACGCCACGCTAATAATGGTAGAATTTCTGTCCTGCGGCGGCACGTGAAAATACGACATACGCAAACTAAAGATAGATCATTAACGTCATCCCAAAATTAACACTTCACTCGAAAACGATTTCATGGTTACGCGTATTCCGAGTAACTTATTACTACATCCGAGGCTGTTTATATCAACGATACCGACGCGACGCGACGCGACGCGACTCCGGGCACAGGTGGTGCGCTAATCAGCATCTGGAGAGAACTGGGGCCTTCTTCCTTCTCGCGCAGCGTTCTTACATATAAAGCCGCGGGTGCGGACGGCTAAGGGAACGTCTGATCAAATCTGCTCTCCCGACTAGCCGCTGTGCTAGTAATGCACCACTTCAAGTTATCGAATAAATCATTGCTTCCTTTGCTGATGGCCGATGAAGCTTTCAATTTAATTGTGCAATCAGCACACAAGTAAGTAATCATAATAAAAGTCTGACGTGGCTAAGTCAAATATTTTGGGCGAGAGAATTAATTTAATTACACTACATGCAGTAGACCAGCTCTGAACTTGCTCTTTTGAGATACGCTATAGCTATAGTTTTATAGTTATTCTGTTGAAACTTCTCACATTTTTATGATTATAGCGGATCTCCCTTCTACTTAAATTTAAACATCCTAGCTTTATTTATTCGCCTGCTTAATCTATCTTGCTTCCTTAATTTCTAAGACAAAAACCAGAAAATCATGAATTTCAACTAAAATTTTAATTTGTGAGATCCAGAATACTGTTTCTACTAAATTATTATGCAAAAGGGATCTAAATATAATTTTTTAAGTTTCTAGCTCTTTTCTGTTGCGCCAATGATTTTTGCAGAAAAACCTCCAAATTTCGAAAATGGTTAAAGTTATTGAACTGATATCCAACACATATTGATTTTGTATTACTCCTGACATGCTAGAAACGTTTCAGGTAATTTACTTCATTTTAAAGTATTGCGTAATATTTATGACGTCAGAGCTAGTTATAGCGGACTAGGCTGGCACACAATGAAAAGACTCATGTGAATTTTATAAGGCGTGAGTATGCTGCTTCCCTACAATTTCATATCCTATCTACTTCGAACATCAGTTATTTTTCTTGAAAAATAGCAAAACTCATTTACTACTTTAAGTGTCTCATTTCCTAATCTAATTCCTTCAGCATCACCTGATTTAATTCGACTACATTCCATTATCCTCGTTTTGCTTTTTTTGATGTTCATCTTATATCCTCCTTTCAAGACACTGTCCATTTCGTTCAACTGCTTTTCCAGGTCCTTTGCTGTCTCTGAGAGTGTTACAATATCATCGGCAATCTTCAAAGTTTTTTGTTTCTTCTCCACGGATTTTAATTCCTACTTCAAGTTTTTCTTTTGTTTCCTTTGCTGCTTGCTCAGTATACAGATTGAATAACATCGGAGATAGGCTACAACCCTGTCTCACTCCCTTCCCAACCACTGTTCCCCTTTCATGCCCCTCGACTCTAATAACTGCAATCTGGTTTCTGTACAAATTGCAAGCAGCCTTTCTCTCCCTGTATTTTACCCCTGCCACCTTCAGAATTTGAAAGAGAGTATTCCAGTCAACATTGTCAAAAGCTTACTCTACGTCTACAAATGCTAGAACGTAGGATTGCCTTTCCTTAACCTATCTTCTAAGATACGTCGTAGGGTCAGTATTGCGATGTGTGCTGAAGTACACTAACAATCAATCTAGAGCTGTTTTTTAGGCTGTCGTGTCCGTGCTCTGTGGGGCTTCTGCCCCGCGAGCGCTCGGGGCCCTGTAGGAAAGGGATAGCTGGCAGTCAATACGGCGGAAATTGTAGCCATCGTCTCTATTGATGATGTCAGGCTGCTTTATGATTTCAATCGCTTCTTGAATTTTACGGTGGTGTGTCCACGACTCGTTTGCCAGCACACGGGTTTCCTGGGACAAGGTAGGCCGTGAACAGCCTCGGCGGAGTTCCGCTATGGCCGATTTATTATGCTGTCTTAAAACGTACATATCGTCCATGTTCTGCTGCTCATGCGCTGACTGCTGGTCTCACTCTCTCAGCTATATAGGCAGCTCCACCAAGAATGCAGTCCAAAAACTAAATCCTATGGCTTCTGTGGAAAATTTGTTTGGAAACTCCTCGTTGGTGGAGTACTTTACCTACCCGTACATAGACGCCTTTCTCATACAATAAATGCACTAGCAGAAGCTTATCTTCCTTGCCTTCTTCACTTGTTTTGTTTCGGTTAGCCTTGGCTACCTTTGTTATAATATTGTTGTCACAACTATTGGCGCGAAACGTGTGGTGTACTTCCTTCAATTCTTCTTTGATGTTGTTAGCGTCACTTACCCACTGGGCACGGGCAGTCAGCGTGTGCAGAACTGAATATTTCTGAGCTGAGTGACGTTGACTCTCCGCGTGCAGGCACCAATTTGTGTCGTTTAGCTTCCGGTACACTTCGTATCCCAGTGTCCCATCGGCAGTTCTACATACCTGCATGTTCAAAACTGGTAATGCTAAATAGTTTTCGGTTTCATGAGTCAACAGTATATTTTTACTCAGGCTGTTTAAATGCTGAAGGAAGCGTCCCAATCTCGCCTCCACGTGTGGGCAGATACATACCGTAGCTGGCAACGGGAGCGTAATTGTACAGAAGCTACAACCGTTTGCTCGAAAGCTTCCATGAAGACGTCCGCAGCTGCCACTCCATCTAATTGCTCGTAAAATTTTCTCTGCCAGGCGAAGTAAATTGATGACCTGCATAAGCGCATCAATTCACAAATATCAGGTGGGATCTGCTCCTGTAGGATGCGAATGGTCTCCTCTATAGGTACATTGGTTAAGAGAGATTTGATACCAAAACTAACCATGATGTCAGTTGACTATCTGCTGCTCCCTAATCAGTTGTACAAAGTGGAAGGAATCCTTCATGTACGATTGTATTTGTCCCACAAGAAGACGTATTTTAGACCCCTGTAACACATGGTGTGGGTTGCCATGGGACGACTTTCCGGATGTCCTGCTTCCTCAGGTGTTACCTATCCTGTAACAGTAACGTGATGTCACAATGCTCGTAAAAACATAGCACCTGTCTCTATGATCCGTCTGAGTGGTGATGAGGTACTCCAAAAAAAATGGTTCAAATGGCTCTGAGCACTATGGGACTCAACTGCTGAGGTCATTAGTCCCCTAGAACTTAGAACTAGTTAAACCTAACTAACCTAAGGACATCACAAACATCCATGCCCGAGGCAGGATTCGAACCTGCGACCGTAGCGGTCTTGCGGTTCCAGACTGCAGCGCCTTTAACCGCACGGCCACTTCGGCCGGCTGAGGTACTCCCATGGTTATAAAGGTCACCAGGCGCATCCCCGATAGCACATAAATGAAGCGCCAAAGAAACTGGTACAGGCATGCATATTCAAATACAGAGATATGTAAACAGGCATAACGCGGCACTGCGGTCGACAACGTCTATATAAGACAAGTGTCTGGCGCAACTGTTAGCTCAGTTACTTCTATTACAATGGCAGGTTATCAAGATTTAAGTGAGTTTGAACGTGGTGTTGAAGGCGGCAACGAGCGATGGGACACAGCATCTCCGACGTAGCGATGAAGTGGGGATTTTCCCGTACGATCATTTCATGAGTGTACCGTGAATATCAGGAGTCCAGTAAAACATCAAATCTCTGCAATCGCTGAGGCTGGGAAAAGATCCTGCAAGAACGGGAACGGGACCAACGACGACTGAAGAGAATCGTTCAAAGTGACAGAAGTGCAACCCATCAACAAATTGCCGTAGATTTTAATGCTGGGCCATCAACAAGTGTCAGCATGCGAACCATTCAACGAAATATCATCGATATGGGCTTTCGGAGCCGAATTCCCATTCGTGTACTCTTGATGATTGCGCGCCACAAAGCTTTACGCCTCGCCTTGGCCCGTCAACACCGAAATTTGACTGTTGATGATTGGAAACATGATGTCTGGTCGGACGAGTCTCGTTTCAAATTGTATCAACCGAATGGACGTGTACGGGTATGGACACAACCTCATGAATCCGTGTACCCTGCATGTCAGCAGGAGAGTGTTCAAGCTGGTGGAGGCTCTGTAATGTTATGGGGTGTGTGCAACTGGAGTGATATGGGACCCCTGATAGGTTTAGATACGACTCTGAAAGTTGACACGTACGTAAGCATCCTGTCTGATCACTTGCACCCATTCATGTCCGTTGTGCATTCTGGCGAACATGGGAAATTCCAGTGGTACAATGCGACACCCCACACGTCCAGAATTGTTACAGAGTGGCTCCAGGAACACTCTTCCGAGTTTAAACAACATTATGGAGCATATCTGGGGTGCCTTGTAACGTAATGTTCAGAAGAGATCTCCACACCCCCTCGTACTCTTATGGATTTATGGACATCCCTGCAGGATTCATGATGTTAGTTCACACCAGCACTACTTTAGATATTAGTAGAGCCCCTGCCACGTCTTCTTGTGGCACTTCTGCGTGGTCGCAGGTGTCCTGCGCGATATAAGGCAGGTTTACCAGTTTCTTTGGCTCTTCAGTGTATGTCGGACCAGCTCGGAAGTCAACTCTGTCCCAGTGCCAGTACCCAGAATGTCAAGGACCTGTTACAACAGTTGTGGGCCAGCTTGTCTCGGGATATGATAGAACGAGTTTATAACACCCTTTCCAACCGCATCAGTACATGCATCCAGTTCACAAGAGGCAGCGACGTGATACTGATAGTGGGCTCATACTGCCAAGTTCCCTGTAAATTTGACAGGATTTTGTAATCACATACCCTCTCAACCCGTGAAGTTTCTGTAGGTTTCCTCCTCCACTTCTTGGTGCTAAACTCTGTTGTCATGCAGTGTATATAGAACAAATGCTTATTTTTGGGAAGAACTTTACATTACTGATAGTGTGATACGCTTCCAATTGCCTGAATACGTGTAACTGAAATCGCAAGAAATAAAAATTAAAATTGAAACTTCTTGGCAGATTAAAACTGTGTAGTGGACCGAGACTCGAACTAGGGACCTTTGTCTTCCGAGGGCAAGTGTTGTACCTACTTTTTATCTCATTTTATTCGTTATTGTTCGTTGTATTTTTCGGGGCGGACGTCCCATGACACCTATTCAAGTCAGCGTTGATCAAATCACTTTTTTTTTTTTTTTTTTAATTACTGAGAGCAACTAACCCTGTGACCGAACACGCTGAGCAACCGTACCGGTTACCGATTGAGCTACCGAAGCACAACTCACGACTTGTCCTCACAGCTTTAATTCTGCCAGTACCTCGTCTCCTGTCTTCCAAACTCCTAGAGGAGTGCTAGTTCAAAAATGTTCGAATGTGTTTGAAATCTTATGGGACTTAACTGCTGAGGTCATCAGTCCCTAAGCTTACACACTACGTAACCTAAATTATCCTAAGGACAAACACACACACAGCCATGCCCGAGGGAGGACTCGAACCTCCGCCGGGACCAGCCGCACAGTCCATGACTGCAGCGCCTCAGACCGCTCGGCTAATCCTGCGCGGCAGTGCTGGTTCTGCAAGATTCACAGGAGAGCTTCTATGAAGTTTGGAAGATAGGAGGCGAGGTACTGGCATAATTAAGGCTGTGAGGACGGATCTTCAGTTGTGCTTCGGTAGCTTAGACGTAGAGCACTTGCCCGAGAAAGGCAAAGGTTCGAGTTTCGGTCCGGCACACAGTTTCAATCTGCCACGAAGTTTCATGTCAGCGCACACTCCGCTGCAGAGTAAAAATTTCATTCTAAAAATTAAAATTATTTTTGTGAGACGTAAGCGGAAATGTCCATTTTTAAGAAACAGTAGCTATTACGACCAATATTTTGCGTAAATTAATGGGAGCATCAAAAAGAGTTTAACAAGAGGCTATGAAGCACCTAGCAGACACGCTTCATCATTGCAGATTGTCTATGAGTCACCCTTCTTTAGAAGTTATATTAACTCGCTGTTGTATCTATCTGAAGCTTTAACGCCGAGAAGCAGCCAGAAAATAATTGATTAAAGGAATAGCGTTAAAGCTCATGCTCTGTTTGGACACTATCAAATGTACACACGACTGCAGTTGAGAAATATAGTGATGTTAAAACAACTGAGGTATTAACATGACCATCATAACAAGAGCAAATACGATACTAGAGTACAACCACTTAAAATGTGGATGACAACAAGCGAAGATTTCCCTTGCTGCATTGAAGAAATAGTCCACATGTAAATCACTCAAACGCTCTATTCAGGCGTCACCAGAAGTAAGAATTATCTTCAGACACAAGACTTCAGCAAGGGATCTGTGGAGAGATTTGGGGGATGAGCAGACCTTAATGTTGATTACACGCAACCTCGTGTTCCATTATGACCTTGACAAAAATGTTATGCGTTACTATTCCGGAGTTGTGCAACATTTATGGTCTTGCGCTTTTTGTTCTTCGTTACGTTTCGTATATTTGTGTTTTATACTATGTGCGTCTGACATGGCAGATATATAAGTACATTTGTCAATTATAATAATGATGCATCCAAATAGCAGCGCCGGCCGCGGTGGTCTCGCGGTTAAGGCGCTCAGTCCGGAACCGCGCGACTGCTACGGTCGCAGGTTCGAATCCTGCCTCGGGCATGGATGTGTGTGATGTCCTTAGGTTAGTTAGGTTTAAGTAGTTCTAAGTTCTAGGGGACTGATGACCACAGAAGTTAAGTCCCATAGTGCTCAGAGCCAACCAAATAGCAGCCATGCGGTTTGAGACGCCATGTCACGGATTGCGCTGCCCCTCCCGCCGGAGGTTCAAGTCCTCCCTCGGGCATGGCTGTGTGTGTGTGTGTGTGTGTGTGTGTGTGTGTGTGTGTGTGTGTGTGTGTGTGTGTTGCTCTTAGCATAAGTTAGTTTAAGTAGTGTGTAAGTCTAGCGACCGATGACCTCAGTAGTAAGTTCGCTGGAAATAGTTGCTCTGAAAGAATCTCTGAAGTTATTTATTGTACAGGGTGTTTCAAAAATGACCGGTATATTTGAAACGGCAATAAAAACTAAACGAGCAGCGATAGAAATACACCATTTGTTGCAATATGCTTGGGACAACAGTACATTTTCAGGCGGACAAACTTTCGAAATTACAGTAGTTACAATTTTCAACAACAGATGGCGCTGCAAGTGATGTGAAAGATGTAGAAGACAACGCAGTCTGTGGGTGCGCCATTCTGTACGTCGTCTTTCTGCTGTAAGCGTGTGCTGTTCACAACGTGCAAGTGTGCTGTAGACAACATGGTTTATCCCTTAGAACAGAGGATTTTTCTGGTGTTGGAATTCCACCGCCTAGAACACAGTGTTGTTGCAACAAGACGAAGTTTTCAACGGAGGTTTAATGTAACCAAAGGACCGAAAAGCGATACAATAAAGGATCTGTTTGAAAAATTTCAACGGACTGGGAACGTGACGGATGAACGTGCTGGAAAGGTAGGGCGACCGCGTACGGCAATCACAGAGGGCAACGCGCAGCTAGTGCAGCAGGTGATCCAACAGCGGCCTCGGGTTTCCGTTCGCCGTGTTGCAGCTGCGGTCCAAATGACGCCAACGTCCATGTATCGTCTCATGCGCCAGAGTTTACACCTCTATCCATACAAAATTCAAACGCGGCAACCCCTCAGCGCCGCTACCATTGCTGCACGAGAGACATTCGCTAACGATGTAGTGCACAGGATTGATGACGGCGATATGCATGTGGGCAGCATTTGGTTTACTGACGAAGCTTATTTTTACCTGGACGGCTTCGTCAATAAACAGAACTGGCGCATATGGGGAACCGAAAAGCCCCATGTTGCAGTCCCATCGTCCCTGCATCCTCAAAAAGTACTGGTCTGGGCCGCCATTTCTTCCAAAGGAATCATTGACCCATTTTTCAGATCCGAAACGATTACTGCATCACGCTATCTGGACATTCTTCGTGAATTTGTGGCGGTACAAACTGCCTTAGACGACACTGCGAACACCTCGTGGTTTATGCAAGATGGTGCCCGGCCACATCGCACGGCCGACGTCTTTAATTTCCTGAATGAATATTTCGATGATCGTGTGATTGCTTTGGGCTATCCGAATCATACAGGAGGCGGCGTGGATTGGCATCCCTATTCGCCAGACATGAACCCCTGTTACTTCTTTCTGTGGGGACACTTGAAAGACCAGGTGTACCGCCAGAATCCAGAAACAATTGAACAGCTGAAGCAGTACATCTCATCTGCATGTGAAGCCATTCCGCCAGACACGTTGTCAAAGGTTTCGGGTAATTTCATTCAGAGACTACGCCATATTATTGCTACGCATGGTGGATATGTGGAAAATATCGTACTATAGAGTTTCCCAGACCGCAGCGCCATCTCTTGTTGAAAATTGTAACTACTGTAATTTCGAAAGTTTGTCTGCCTGAAAATGTACTGTTATCCCAAGCATATTGCAACAAACGGTGTATTTCTATCGCTGCTCGTTTAGTTTATATTGCCGTTTCAAATATACCGGTCATTTTTGAAACACCCTGTAGGTACGCGTTGACATACTTGGAAGTTGAAATGCGTTAGCCTGTACCCAGCCTCGTATTTAACTTTTATTGTGCACAGTTGCTTAATTCGTAGTACTATAGGGCGCTAACATTTATAAAAGCAGGAGTATATGCAAAATTGAGAATAGAAGTGAGTGATGATTGCTGAGTTTAACCTTTCTTCTCGTCAGTTTTAAAGCATATGGCAATTTTAATTCCTGAACAGCTAGCTGGGATTGCAGTGTCGTTGTGGCCCAGAAGTTCCTGTTAGCCACCGAGACAATTGAGGTGAGCTCCCTGGGCGCCGAGGGGCGGGGGGGGGGGGGGGGGCAAGAGAGGCGCTTGGGGGGGGGGGGGGGGTCAGCCGGTCTTTAGCCCCGTACGCACGGAGACACCGTGGCCATTCTGCCGATTGGAGCACGACCTTTGAACGGCTTAGTAGCTATGTGGGAAAATTGTGGCCGGGAGGACGTGTGCCGACGTCTGATCTCGCGGTAGTCGCGGATGTGAATATAGTGTTTTCCATAAGAACGCCTGGCACCCGCGTGGTGTGTAGATACGTTCGGTGGACGTGATGAGAGCGTTTATCGTTCCCAACGCCTAGGACAAATAGCGTGGGATGAATATCATCCGTTAGACTCTGTTTTGTGGCGTGCCAGCCCCTCGCCGGCGACGCCATGAAAACATTACTTACGGAAAATTTAGGAAGGAAATGTGGGACTGCATTTGGCTTGTCTTCATTCGCAAACTTGGAGAAAGATGACTTGATACAGCTAGGCACTAGCAATCTCTCTAACTTGAAATTGCACAGAACATTCTGGAATATGAGAGCGGTAATCTTGTAACAACATTTCCTATTGAGAGGATTAGAGAGGCAGCCGCAGGGTGGCTCAAAATGCAGTTTTTGGCACGCCTGAGCCACGAAGGAGTGGAGAGCACATGCTCTCTAACATTCGGGCCAAGACCTTCATACGAGTCAGATGTATATTCTGGTTAGAGACTCCATGTGAGCCGATTGACGCAGCAGAGCAGATGCAACGCAGCACACCAGAGTCCAACAGCACCTGCAATTTAGTCTCAACTAGGCTCACCAGTTTCATTTAAGTGTCGCAGTGATGTGGCGAATGAAACTCGTTCAAGATGATAGACGCGTTTTTACAGAATAGCTAATTATTCTCTTTCGAGGTGACGTCTTAGCCATGACGTTGCTGTTTTCTACTAACTTACCGATGTAATCTTCACAATTAACTTTACACTGCGTTTAAATTCAATTAGACAGATCGGCACATTCATTACCAACTCAATGATTATACTTCTAGATAAACTGCGCTCGTTCATTTTCTCATGAGCTTCTACAATTTTATTTAGGGTTTTAGTATCCGCACTCATTTCCTCTAATTAAGATATTTATTTAATTCTTCATTCTTGGATATTATTCACGATCCCGATCAATTCAGAATGCCTGTCTCATTCCAGTAGTCAAAAACCCCTTTACTACTCGCTGACTGATTAATGTTTATCAGGGCATATAGGGACGGTTCGTATGTCAGGGCCATTCTTCCTTCCGTTTCCTTGCGCATACAACATTTTCATACATCTAGACCATAGCGCTCGGAAAGTGACATACGGCCGGGAGAGGGGTGTGCTAACCACATGCCCCTCCATATCCGCACCGAGAGACGCCTTTGGGCTGAGGATGACACGGCGGCCGGTCGGTACCGTTGGGCCTTCATGGCCTGTTCTGGAGGAGTTTAGACCATAGCGGGTTGGCAACGGCCTTGCCGCAGTGGATACAACGGTTACAAAAAAATGGTTCAAATGCCTCTGAAAAGGGAACCTCCCCATCGCACCCCCCTCAGATTTAGTTATAAGTTGGCACAGTGGATAGGCCTTGAAAAACTGAACACAGATCAATCGAGAAAATAGCAAGAAGTTGTGTGGAACTATGAAAAAATAAGCAAAATATACAAACTGAGCAGTCCATGCACAAGATAGGCAACATCAAGGATAGAGTGAGCTCAGGATCGCCGTGGTCCCGTGGTTAGCGTGAGCAGCTGCGGAGTGAGAGGTCCTTGGTTCAAGTATTCCCTCGAGTGAAAAGTTTAATTTTTTATTTTCAGTTTATGTGACAAATTCTTACGTTTTCATCACTTTTTTGGGAGTGATCATCATATCCACAAGAAAACCTAAATCGGGCAACGTAGAAGAATCTTTTTACCCATTCGCCAAGTGTACAAGTTAGGTGGGTCGACAACATATTCCTGTCATGTGACGCACATGCCGTCACCAGTGTCGTATAGAACATATCAGACGTGTTTTCCTGTGGAGGAATCGGTTGACCTATGACCTTGCGATCAAGTGTTTTCGGTTCCCATCGGAGAGGCACGTCCTTTCGTCTACTAATCGCACGGTTTTGGGGTGCGGTCGCAGAACACAGACACTAAACTTATTACAGTGAACAGAGAGGTCAATGAACGAATGGACAGATCATAACTATGCGAAAATAAAGGAAATAAACTTGTCACTCGACGGAAGACTTGAACCAAGGACCTCTCGTTCCGCAACTGCTCGCGCTAACCACGGGACCACGGCGCTCCTGAGCTCACTCGATCCTTGATGTTGTCTATCTTGCGCATGGACTACTCAGTTTGTATATTTTGCTTACTTTTTTCATAGTTCCACACAACTTCTTCCTGTTTTCTCTATTGATCCGTGTTCAGTTTTTCAAGGCCTACCCACTGTGCCAACTTATAACTAAATCTGGGGGAGGTTCCCTTGTGAGCACTATGGGACTTAACATCTACAGTCATCAGTCCCCTAGAACTTAGAACTACTTAAACCTAACTAACCTAAGGACATCACACAACAACCAGTCATCACGAGGCAGAGGAAATCCCTGACCCAGCCGGGAATCGAACCCGGGAACCCGGGCGCGGGATGCGAGAACGCTACCGCACGACCACGAGCTGCGGACTACACCGGTTCCCGTCAGATCACCGAAGTTAAGCGCTGTCGGGCGTGGCCGGCACTTGGATGGGTGACCATTAGGGCCGCCTTGCGCTGTTGCGATTTTTCGGGGTGCACTCACCCTCGTGATGCCAAATGAGGAGCTACTCGACCGAACAGTAGTGGCTCCGGTCAAAGAACACCATCGTAACGACCGGGAGAGCGGTGTGCTGACCACACGCCCCCCCTATCCGCATCCTTAGCTGAGGATGACACGGCGGTCGATGGTCCCGATGGGCCACTTGTGGCCTGAAGACGGAGTACTTTGCTTGTAGCCGGGTGATTTGCATTTCGAGAGGAGATACTCGGTGCATATCAGAGGAATATGTGTTAGAATATAGCCAGTCCCAGTGGCGCCTTGCAACGTATAAAAAAAAAAAAAATTTAAAAAATCGGCGTTCAAGCTGCGCTATTGCTGAGTTACATTTCATGCTTTAAAAGCTATTTCTTGTATCTTTGCCTACGGTAGACGTAGACTTTTCTTTTTTTAGTTTAATCGTATGGCTAGCGCCCCCCGTCAGGCAGACCGTTTGCCGGGTGCCGGTCTTTCAATTTGACGCCATTTCGGCGACCTGCAGTCTATGAAGATCATAGGATGAAGATGAGGACAGCACAACACACAGTCCCTGGGCGGAGAAAATTCCCCGACCCATCCGGGAATCGAACCCGGGCCCAGAGGATTGAAAATCCGTCACGCTGACCATTCAGCTACCGGGGGCGGACAAGGTAGACGTAGATGTATCGATGACAGACACCATGGACGTTCCAAATTTCGCGGCTCCGCCCAAAGCGCCGATAAGAAAGCCACGTTACCGCTGGCTACATGGTGAACTACGTTTATCTTAATACAACCGACCACAGTGATAGCGGAAGTCAGTTATCTTCGGGTAACCACCTCAAGCAGATCGTCGCCAGCTACGCTACGTCACTGGCGCTGGATGCTGTTGACGACAGCAATTTGACCTTTGGGCTCTACCGAATTCGTCGTCCCGCCCCGCTGTACTAAAGCGGAATTCTGACACCGTCAGCAATGCTCGACAACGGATGATAGACTCAGAAATATTTCCGCGGGATATCTGTATTAGCGAGGCCTACGTCACATGGAAAGTTATGAACTTCGTCTCATACCAAATATCGCCGACTGCGTCTTTCAGTATAAGCTGAAATACTGGGACTTAAAGTGTCAGGTCCTCCTAATTCACTTTTCCTCCTACGTTACTTATTTTCTTCTGAATGTTAATTTTTGTTAGATACGAGGAACCGGCGATTCAGGTTGTACAGATTTTTGATGCGGCGGCCGGAGTGGCCGAGCGGTTAAAGGCGCTACAGTCTGGAACCGCACGACCGCTACGGTCGCAGGTTCGTATCCTGCCTCGGGCATGGATGTGTGTGATGTCCTTAGGTTAGTTAGGTTTAAGTAGTTGTAAGTTCTAGGGGACTTATGACCACAGCAGTTGAGTCCCATAGTGCTCAGAGCCAGCCATTTTTTATGTCCAGTAAATACTGTAATCGTGAAGGCGTTTATTCGTTTGGTGTACAGTAATATTCACCATTTTCATCATCGGGAGCCCAGAGACTATTGAGGCCGATACGTTTCTCTTACATACGCTGTCAATTCACTTTGTTAGCGTTGGGTTGGGTTGTTGGGGGGGGGGGGGGGACGAGACCAGACAGTGAGGTCATCGGTCTCAACGGATTAGGGAAGGACAAGGAAGGCAGTCGGCCGTGCCGTTTCAAAGGAACCATCCCGGCATTTGCATGGAGCGATTTAGGGAAATCACGGAAAACCTAAATCAGGATGGCCAGACGCAGGATTGAACCGTCGTCCTCCCGAATACGAGTCCAGTGTGCTATCCACTGCGCCACCTCGCTCGGTGGTCACAAAGTGCGCCTGAACAACAACCTTTTGCAGCGCAGACAGCTGCGAGACGTGCAGGAAGAATGTCCGTGTGGTTCTGAAGGGTACCAACAGGGAAGTGGAGTCATGCTGACTCTAGTTCCGAGGTCAGCTGCGCTATGTTTCTCGGTTGAGGATCCATGGCGCGAGCAGCCCGATAGAGGTGGCCCCACAGACTCTCGGTTGGGTTTAAATCTGGAGAGTCTGGTGGCCAGAAGATTGTGGCGAATTCATCCTGGTGCTCTTCGAACCATGCACATACACTGTGAGCTGTGTGACATGTTGCTTCCTACTGCTTGTAGATGCCATTCTGCTAAGGAGATACAAACTGCATGTAGGGGTGAACATGGTCCCCTAGGATAGATACAAACTTGTGTTTATCCGTTGTGCCTTTCGGAATGACGAGATCATCCACTGAATACCCAGACCATAGCGCTCCGCCTTCGGCCTGACCCTTCCTGTTGCAGGCTGTTTGCTTTCAGACGTTTCATGCCGCACACGCCAAAGATCATCTGTCCGATGGAGCGTATGATGTGGTTCCTCTCAAAAGGCAACCTGTCGCCATTGGGTGGACATCCAGTTGCGGTTCTGGCTTCCAAATTCCAGCCATCGTCACCGGTGAACAGCAGTCAGCAAGGGTGCATGAATCAGTCTCCTGTTGCAGAGGCCCATAGGCAGCAACGTTCGCTAAACGGTCGTTGAGTGAACGTTGTTGGTAGCCCATTGGTTCATCTGGACGGTCAGTTTCTCAAAAGTTGCACGTCTGCTAATATTCGCCCGTACATATCTCCGCAACCGTCGTTCAACTCTGTCAACTATGGCCGATGGTGCAGCACAGTTGCCTCGACGCCGGTTTTGGATAGCACCATTTTGCCATGCACGGTATACTGTAACCACGACGGCACGTCAACAGTTTACAAACCTAAAATGATTCCACCCTTGGCTCGAAAGCCAAGGATCGTGCCATCTTCGACGTCAGATTAATCGCTACGTTTCCGCATTACGACGACTGAACTTTTTTCCGCGCTCCCCGACACGTTTTATATACCCTACACTGCTAGAGCTGCGACCTGCCGTCTGTGAGTGGTTATTGCACGTTGACGTCGAATGTAGGTGGTAGTCACATTAATGTGACAGGACAGTGTAGTAGTGGCCTGACTTGGTATTACTGGAATGACGTCTTGGTTGCTGCTGCGAAAAGTCCGAGGCCATATACATGATAACGAGGTCGTAAGTAACTTCTGTGAATATCAATTGACGAAAGCTATGAATTCAGTACTGTCCTTAAATGAGTAAACCTTATAAAGCAGTATTAAAAGGACTCAGACGTCTCCTAGACATAGATTCGCGATGAAACACTTGCAGATAACTGCGTAAGCATTGAAATATCGGTAGCAGGATAACGGTCCACTCATTTAGAAGCTTCACATGAGATTTATGACTTTATACGAAATACGTTACATACTGCACTGAAATCCTTACTGTATTACTTGAATCATTTTAACCCATCATTATATTACTTCACTAAATAATGACGCACGTATCATGTCATCGAAGTGAACTATCAATCCAGGTGGCGTAGCGGCACGACACTGGATAAGTATTCAGAATTATGTATGAATGGGATGAAAGAAAGGAAGAGAAGGAAAAGTAGTAGGCGAATTGGGACTGGGGGAAAGGAAAGAAAGAGAATGCCGCCTGGTAGAATTTTGCACAAAGCATAATTTAATCATAGCTAACACGTGGTCTAAGAATCGTGAGAGAAGGAGCTAGAAACACCGTAAGGTTTCAGATTGATTATATAAAATGATTGATTATATAAAATGATTGATTATATAAAATGATTGATATATAAAATGAGACACTTGAAGCAGTAAATGAGTTTTGCTACTTGGGTAGCAAAATAAGTGATGATGGTCGAAGTAGGGAGAATATAAAATGTAGACTGGCAATGGCATGAAAAGCGTTTCTGAAGAAGAAAAAATTGTCAACATCGAGTATACATATAAGTGTCACGAAGTCCTTTCTGAAAGTATTTGTATGGAGTATAGCGATTTATGGAAGTGAAACATGGACGATAAACATTTTAGACAAGAAGAGATAAGCTTTTGAAATGTGGTGCTACAGAGGAATGCTGAAGATTAGATGGGTAGATCACGTAACTAATGAGGAAGTACTGAACGGAACTGGGGAGACGAGAAATTTGTGGTACAACCTGTCTAAAAGAAGGGATCGGTTGGTAGAACACATTCTGAGCCATCAAGGATCACCAGTTTAGTACTGGAGGGAAGCTTGGGGGTAAAAATCTTAGAGGGAGACCAAGAGATGAATACAGTATGCAGATTCAGAAGGATGTAGGTTGCAGCAGTCACTCGTAGATGAAGAGGCTTGCACAGAGAAGTGTAGCATGGAGAGCTGCATGAAATCAGTCTTTGGACTGAAAACCACAACAACAAAAATAATACTTTGTCGCTCGTCACCACTGATTCCGCTTAAAATCCCGATGCAGCTGATATCAGTAATACCTTTCCTTTCCTTTCTCCCCAACTCCACCTTTAATTTGCATGTAAGTATTCAAGACTTCGGCGATATTTAGATTTTCGCTGATTTCCCTAAATCGCTTAAGGCAAATGCCAAGATGATTGCTTTGGAAGGGCACGGCCGGTTTTCTTCCCGAATCCGCCCCCGTCCGAAGTTGTGCTTCGTCTCTGATAATTTCGTTGTCGAAGGGAAGCTAAACTCTACTCCTATTTCTCCCATTCCTTTGTGAATGTAGTTGTCCTTATCACAAAAGCAGCAGTTGTTAAGAGACGAACCACCACTGTAATCACTTCAGGAAAACGAGGGATCTTTTGTGACTAGGTTAAATCGCCATTAAACTTATTTTAATTGGTTTTGTGACCTCTAAAAACTGCATGGATTTTTTTGTGTTGAGAAAAAAATTTGTAGGCTGCAGGAAAAGCGTCGACATGCAATATACATATCGTAACGACAGACAACGATCGTTTTTCTGTACAACGGGTAACAGTGTGACCCGAAATATCAAAAATTGTTGTCGATTAGGTTGAAGTATTTTGCTAAATACAACACTGCAAGTATACTGCAGCTCTTGCTTCTTTCTAAAAGCTCTCGGATATTAATAACTGCAAGTACCTTTGTGATATGTGACAATAAGACCTATAGTTGAATACGTTTAGTTTTTGTAGTAATAAAAATGGAATATGGCCAGTATGTTTTTGGAGAAATTACATATTCAAAAACTATTCCATAGTGAAGGCTGGTGTAGTGATATTCTAAGCTGTGATACAGATTATTGCCATGTAACTTAGCACTTTATCCGGCGAGGTTTTCCACACAATCAGAAAAAAGTTTATGACATTTAGTTTCATTGAATGACATAGAAACTAGCATCCTCACCCCGTCGCGGGCCTAAGAAACATGAGTTGGTGCCACCGAAGCTAGATTCGGCAATAAATTTTAGATGTGAAGCGTAATGTAGAACATACCAGAGAATGATCGGTCCATGGAGACCTCTAGCGTTGTCCAAGTTTCCAGAAGCTCGTAGTAAATGCGTCTTCAGAGACCGGCAAAGAGGCGCAGAAGTTTTGCTTCCCGTACCCATGCATCTAGGATGTCGGCTTGCGAAAGAAACTGTTGGAGAACGACAGAGCCGTCGATATCTCATGTAGCGTCTAACAAGTGACGTGTCGGATCGAAGAGAAGCCTACTGGATTGGTTCAAACAGATTTAGGTACTTATATCGATAAGACGCGAAGTGTTTCATACACCACTGGCCATTAAAATTGCTACACCACGAAGATGACGTGATACAGACGCGAAATTTAACCGACAGGAAAAAGATGCTGTGATATGCAAATGATTAGCTTTTCAGAGCATTCACACTAGGTTGCGCCGGTGGCGACACCTACAACGTGCTGACATGAGGAAAGTTTCCAACCGAGTTCTCATACACAAACAGCAGTTGACCTGCGTTGCCTGGTGAAACGTTGTTGTGATGCCTCGTGTAAGGAGGAGAAATGCATACCATTACGTTTCCGACTTTGATAAAGGTCGGATTGTAGCCTATCGCGATTGCGATTTATCACATTGCGACATTGCTGCTCGCGTTGGTCGAGATCCAATGACTGTTAGCAAAATATGGAATCGGTGAGTTCAGAAGGGTAATACGGAACGCCGTGCTGGATCCCAACGGCCTCGTATCACTAGCAGTCGAGATGGCGGATCGTGCAGCCACGTGTCGATCCCTGAGTCGACAGATTGGGACGTTTGCAAGACAACAACCATCTGCACGAACAGTTCGACGACGTTTGCAGCAGCATGGACTATGAGCTCGGAGACCATGGCTGCGGTTACCATTGACGCTGCATCACAGACAGGAGCGTCTGCGATGGTGTACTCAACGACGAGCCTGGATGCACGAATGGCAAAACGTCATTTTTTCGGATGATTCCAGGTTCTGTTTACAGCATCATGATGATCGCATCCATGTTTGGCGACATCGCGGTGAACGCACAATGGAAGCGTCATCGCCATACTGCTGTATCACCCTGCGTGATGGTATGGGGTGCCATTGGTTACACGCCTCGGTCACCTCTTCTTCACACTGACGGCACTTTGAACGGTGGACGTTACAATTCAGATGTGTAACGACCCGTGGCTCTACCCTTCATTCGATCCCTGCGAAACCCTACTTTTCAGCAGGATCATGCACGACCGCATGTTGCAGTTCCTGTACGGGCCTTTCTGGATACAGAAAATGTTCGACTGCTGCCCTGGCCAGCACATTCTCCAGATCTCTCAACAACTGAAAATTTCTGGTCAAAGGTGACCGAGGAGCTGGCTCGTCACAATACGCCAGCCACTACTCTTGATGAACTGTGGTACCGTGTTGAAGATGTATGGGTAACTGTATCTGTACACGCCATTAAGGCTCTGTTCGACTCAATGCCAAGGCGTATCGAGGCCGTTGTTACGGCCAGAGGTGGTTGTTCTGGATACTGATTTCTTAGGATCTATGCACCCAAACTGCGGGAAAATGTAATCACATGTTAGTTCTAGTATAACATATTTTTCCAATGAATACCCATTTATCATCTGCATTTGTTCTTGGTGTAGCAATTTTAATGACCAGTAGTGTACAAGTCCGCACTGTCGACTAGCAAAAGTATACAAGGCTACGGAATATTGCCCAAAGGGTGTGGCTATCCTAACAAAGACAATGTGAAACTGGCTCTGAGTGTACTCTATTATACGTTATACGGCCGACTCTTTAGTGATAATATAAATGAGGCAGCCGATAACGTCGGAAGATCCATTGGGCTGTTCGTTGACGACGCTGTTCAGACACGGAAGCGCCGGAAAATTGGAGCTTAATGCCTGGAAACCTGCAAAAGTTCGATACTTGTCCAAAAGTTAGATAGCTAGCTACCAATGTACATAAATTTGACTATTAAGCATAAATCGGTGGAGAGCCTCGTTATTCTTTGAGTGCACGATTGGTGATCAACCACTGGAACAAAGTCAAAAGTGTTAGATATCCAGAAGTAAATACAGAGGACAGATTCACTGGGAGAATCCTACGGCAGTGTGACCCACCCACGTAGGAGGTAGTTTACAGAACTCTCGTCCGATCGATTCCTGGAAGTGCTCGGCAGTCTGGGACTCCTACCATGTGGAATTAATAGAGAAAATAGAGGACATCCCATGAAGAGCAGCAGATTTCGTCATAGGTTCGTATAGAAAATGCGAAAGTGTCGCTGATTTGCTCTTCCACAACCGGTGGCAGGCGCTACACGAAGTGCATGGTGCATCACTGAGTGGTTTCAAGAATGTGTTCAAATGTGTGTGAAATCTTATGGGACTTAACTGCTAAGGTCATCAGTCCCTAAGCTTACACACTAATTAACCTAAATTATCCTAAGGACAAACACACACACCCATGCCCGAGGGAGGACTCGAACCTCCGCCAGGATCAGCCGCAGAGTCCATGATTGCAGCGCCTTAGACCGCTCGGCTAATCCCACGCGGCCACCGATTGGTTTACTGTTGAAATTACGAATATGTATGCTGTGAGAATAGTCTCCCAAATACACTACCTGACAAAAAATGAGAAGTACCCAGAAGACAAGGCCAGATGTCAATGTAGCTTCGTAGCTGTACACACCATTGGCGGGCATGTAAATGTTTAGAGTTGTGAATCTCTGTGAATAATAAAACGACCACCCGATCACACTAATATTGCTCGTATTTAGTGTTTTTACCAGGCCTAGTAGAGCATACAAGGAGCGTGAACAGCGTCAGATGTTGAGTGATCACTGTGAACGACACGGAGATGTCGCATACTCGTGTGAGACAGAATCATCGGTACATTACCGAGTTTGAAAGTGCCCTCATTGTGGGTCTTCATCTGACCGGCTCGTCGAATCGTGCAATATCCGGATTTGTGTCCCGTTCCTATACTGCATGGGAACGTGAGAATAGGGAAACACATCGTCAAAGTTCCGGACGACAGCATCTGACAACAACAAGGGAGGATCGCTATATTGTGAACCAAGCATACCGTAACCCCCTCACATCTGCGTCTGTGGAATTACCTTCATATCTACATCTACATTTATACTCCGCAAGCCACCCAACGGTGTGTGGCGGAGGGCACTTTACGTGCCACTGTCATTACCTCCCTTTCCTGTTCCAGTCGCGTATGGTTCGCGGGAAGAACAACTGCCGGAAAGCCTCCGTGCGCGCTCTAATCTCTCTAATTTTACATTCGTGATCTCCTCGGGAGGTATAAGTAGTGGGAAGCAATATATTCGATACCTCATGCAGAAACGCACCCTCTCGAAACCTGGACAGCAAGCTACACCGCGATGCATAGTGCCTCTCTTGCAGAGTCTGCCACTTGAGTTTGTTAAACATCTCCGTAACGCTATCACGCTTACCAAATAACCCTGTGACGAAACGCGCCGCTTTTCTTTGTATCTTCTCTATCTCCTCTGTCAACCAGACCTGGTACGGATCCCACACTGATGAGCAATACTCAAGCATAGGTCGAACGAGTGTTTTGTAAGCCACCTCCTTTGTTGATGGACTACATTTTCTAAGGACTCTCCCAATGAATCTCAACCTGTCACCCCCTTACCAACAATTAATTTTATATGATCATTCCACTTCAAATCGTTCCGTACGCATACTCCCAGATATTTTACAGAAGTAACTGCTACCAGTGTTTGTTCCGCTATCATATAATCATACAATAATGGATCCTTCTTTCTATGTGTTCGCAATACATTACATTTGTCTATGTTAAGGGTCAGTTGCCACTCCCTGCACCAAGTGCCTATCCGCTGCAGATCTTCCTGCATTTCGCTGCAATTTTCTAATGCTGCAACTTCTCTGTACACTACAGTATCATTCGCGAAAATCCGCATGGAACTTCCGACACTATGTACTAGGTCATTTATATATATATTGTGAAAAGCAATGGTCCCATAACACTCCCCTGTGGCACGCCAGAGGTTACTTTCACGTCTGTAGACGTCTCTCCATTGAGAACAACATGCTGTGTTCTGTTTGCTAAAAACTCTTCAATCCAGCCACACAGCTGGTCTGATATTCCGTAGGCTCTTACTTTATCAGGCGAAAGTGCGGAACTGTATGGAACGCCTTCCGGAAATCAAGGAAAATGGCATCTACCTGGGAGCCTGTATCTAATATTTTCTGAGTCTCATGAACAAATAAAGCGAGTTGGGTCTCACACGATCGGTTCATATCCTTAGGCTGCCGTTAACACCACAACAAATACGACTGTGTCTGGAGTGGTGCCGTGATTGGGAAGTATGAACTGCTGATGAGTGGCGTCGCAGTGTGTTCAGCGATGAATCGCGGTTTTCCGCTATCCCGGATGATCATCGTTGACGAGTATGGTGGCTACCTATTCTTACTATGTTTTGAAGAAGCATAGTGATCTTCCTTCTGACATCATGATGTGAGGAGCGGGTATGAATTCAGATAACGGCTGGTAGTGATTTAAGGATCTCTGAACAACGGTACATCGCGAAAATCCTGCCTCCTCGCGTGTTACTCTTCATGCGACAGTAAAGTGATGCCATTTTCCAACAGGACAATGCTCATTGACACATGGCACGTGTCTCTATGAACTGTCTGCGTGATGTTTAGGTACTCCAATCGCCAGGAAGATCCCCAGATCTGTCCTAGATAGAATATGTGTGGCACAAGCTTTGAAGTCAGCTGTGTTCCAGTGTCGGTATTCAGGATATCAAGGAACAGCTGTGGGCCAGCTTGCCTCAGGAGAGGATGCAACGGCTTTATAACAACATCCCAACCGAATAAATGCACGTATGTATCCTGACCACAGAGAAACGTAATATTGATAGTGGGTCACTCTGCCATGTTCTTTGTAAATTTGACTATTTTATAATCACTGAAATAACATCACATATCCTCTCAACTCGTGAAGTTTCATTTCCTTTCCTCCTCCCCTCTAGGCACTTCACTTTCGTTCTCAGGCAGTGTACATTATTTCCTCCTAGATATTTCTCACGAAATGATCGTAATGGAAAAAATTTAGGGACGTTCCAGCTCACCTGCAGGTTGTTCTACTCGCGCACCATTCGTAGTTGGAACAGTATGGGCAGAATGAGGAAGGGAGTAAGGGATATGGTACCGTGTGAATTATGGTGGAGTGGTTATGTTCCCCCCCCCCCCCCCCGCCACACACAGTAATGTGTCTATCGGAATATAGATGTAACTGTATACAAAAGCTGAGTAAAATTGTTGTTGCTGAATGAAACAATGTGCTGCACCGCAACTGCAGACCCTTGTCTCTCATAGGGCTGTGTTATTACCGACTGTCTTCCCGAGATATTTCTCTCAGCATGGCTTAAAATCACCAATTTTCTAGCGCTAGCGTCCAGTTGTCAAATTCCACGTGGGCTCTCCTGCGCGACTTACTGAACAGGAGAAATTATGTGGCAGTGCAGTTTAGCCGCGGGGCTTGTACATTTTCACAATAAATCTTTCTCTCAGCCATGTAGTTTATATTTAGTGGTCCCGCAAGGTATGCACGATAGCCTCCCACGCGTCTGAGAATAGAAGAGAGGTATTGGCAGACTGATGGCTATGACGCGTTCCTGGTAAGCACATAGCCCATGTAAGTGAAGAACTCGTTCGAATCCCTACCGGGTCAGTGGCTTTACTCTGTTAGGAAGTTATAATGAAGTGTATAGAACACTTTAAAGTGAAAGATGAAGTTGAGTACTATCGAATTGGACTTTAAGACGTCAGTGCAGATTTTAAGCAGACTCGGCCATTTTGTGAAGAAAAATAAAGCCCCATTTTATTATATGATTCGACGTAAGAATTAAGTCCACTGTATAGGAGTTAACCCCGATTCCACTACGGGAGTTGTTCAGTAGCTTAGAGCACTGACCATTAGAACCAATTTCCTAACAGTAAGACCCAGGCAATAAGAAATTTCTAATTATGTGTTCTACATCTACATCCATACTCCGCAAGCCACATGGTGGTGTGTGGCGGAGGGTACTTTGAGTACCTCTGTAGTGATTACGGGTTCCGAAAACCAACAAAATAGAACCGAGGTCCTATTCCATTATGGCAGCAGATGACCGACGCGAGTGCCTTTGCTAAAAGCACGACATCGCCTGCAATGCCTCTGCTGGATTCGTGACCATATCGGTTGGACCCTAGACGACTGGATATCCATGGCCTCGTCAGCTGAGTCCCGATTTCAGTTGGTAAAAGCTGATGGTAGGGTCCGAGGGTGGCGCATACCCCACGAAGCCGTGGGCCCAAGTTATCGACAAGGCACTGTGCAACCTGATCGAGGCTTCATAATGGTGTGGATTGTGTTTACATGGAATATACCGGGTCCTCTGGTCCAAATGAACCGATCATTGTCTGGATATGGTTATGTTCGGATCCCTGGAGACCATTTGCAGGCCGGCCAGTGTGGCCGAGCTGTTCTAGGTGCTTCAGTCTGGCACCGTGCGACCGCTACGGTCGCAGGTTCGAATCCTGCCTCGGGCATGGATGTGTGTGTTGTCCTTAGATTAGTTACGTGCAAGAAGTTCTAAGTTCTAAGGGACTGATGACCTCAGAAGAAAAGTCCCATACTGCTCAGAGCCATTTGAACCACTTTTCGTGGTGTTGACATTGGAACATGCATGGGTCATCGGCTGCGGAGGCCCATCGTTAGGAGCGTTCGGTGCACTGTGTGTTCAAACACACGTGTACTCTGCCCAGCATTAAAGTTTGTTGCTAGTTCCACCACAGTTCGTCACCTGTCCTGCCTTAGCAGTCTGCCCAGCCAACGATAGCTGGCATATGTTACGAGGGGTGGCCGCCCAAGCACACGACGTCTGAACGTGGTTTCACCTTCGTTTCGCCACGTGCTGAAGACACTCACCACAGCACTCCTCGAACATCCGACAAGTTCTGCATTTTCCGAAATGCTCGTGCCGATCCTCCGTACCATGAGAATCTGCCCTAGGGCAGACTCAGATAGGTCGCGCGTCTTCCCCATTCTACACGCGGACAGCACGCTCATTGTTACTACACTACTGGCCATTAAAATTGCTACACAAAGAAGAAATGCAGATGATAAACGGGTATTCATTGGACAAATATATTATACTAGAACTGACATTTGACTACATTTTCACGCAATTTGGGTGCATAGATCCTGAGAAATCAGTACCCAGAACAACCACCTCTGGCAGTAACAACGGCCTTGATAGGCCTGGACACTGAGTCAAACAGAGATTAGATGGCGTGTACAGGTGCAGCTGCCCATGCAGCTTCAACACGATACCACAGTTCATCAAGAGGAGTGACTGGCGTATTGTGACGAGCCAGTTGCTCGGCCACCACTGACCAGACGTTTTCAATTGGTTATAGATCTGGAGAATGTGCTGGCCAGGGCAGCAGTCGAACATTTTCTGTATTCAGGAAAGCCCGTACAGAACCTGCAACATGCGGTCGTGCATTATCCTGCTGAAATGTAGGGTTTCGCAGGGATCGAATGAAGCGTAGAGCCAAGGGTCGTAATACATCTGAAATGTAACGTCCACTGTTCAAAGTGCCGTCAATGCGAACAAGAGGTGACCGAGACGTGTAACCCCATACGTGCACCCCATACCATCACGCCGGGTGATACGCCAGTATGGCGATGACGAATACACGCTTCCAATGTGCGTTCACCGCGATGTCGCCATACACGGATTCAACTATCATGATGTTGTAAAGAGAACCTGGATTCATCAGAAAAAATGACGTTTTGCCATTCGTGCACCCAGGTTCGTCGTTGAGTACACCATCGCAGGCGCTCCTGTCTGTGATGCAGCGTCAATGGTAAACAAAGCCATGGTCCCCGAGCTGATAGTCCATGCTGCTGCAAAGGTCGTCAAACTGTTCGTACAGATGGTTGTTGTCTTACAAACGTTCCCGTATGCTGACTCATGGTGCGATGATTGGTAGTTGACCCTAAGTAATGGAAAGTGTGATGTCATCCCCATGAGTGCTAAAAGGAATCCGTAAAACTTCAGCTACACGATAAATCAATCAAATCTAAAGGTCATCAAATCAGCTAAATGCCTAGGAATTACAATTGCAGACAACCTAAATTAGAAAGAACACACAGAAATTTTTTGGGAAAGGTAAACCAAAGACTGCGGTTTATTGGCAGATCTACTAAAGAGACTGCCTGCACTACGCATGTCCGTTCTCTCTTGGAGTACTGCTACGCGGTCTGCGATCCTTACCAGATAGCATTAGCGGAGTACATCCAGAAAGTTCAAAGAAGAGCAGTACGTTTTGTATTAAGTCGAAATAGGGGAGTGAGTGTCACTGATATGATACAAGATTTGATATGGATATCATTAAAACAAAGGCGTTTTTCGTTGCGGCGGAATCTTCTAAAGAAATTTCAATCTGCAACTTTCTCCTCCGAATGCGAAAATATTTGCTGACGCCGACCTACATAGGGAGAAACGATCATCATAATAAAATAAGGGAAATCAGAGCTCGCATGGAAAGATATAGGTGTCCGTTTTTTCCGTTCGCTGTTCGAGATTGGAATAATACGGAGTTATTGTGAATGTAGTTCGATGAACACACTGCCAGGCACTTTAGTGTGATTTGTAGAGTATCCATGTAGGTGTAGATGTAGAAATGATGCTGTATGACGTAGAATGTTACAAGGAGTCCACTACTTGTTCTCGGGTGGCAGGCGCAGGTTTGAAGGGGTTACCATTCGTGTGGTGTACAATACAGCGATCCAACCTTGTGGTCGTCAGACGAGCTGGACCGGATTCTTGACGAAGAGTACGCCCGCCATCGCGTTCTCATGCGCTCCAACTCAGGTTACTACCACACACGAATGTCCCACAAACATGTATATTGCACGATTCGATCAGCCGTCAAAATGGAGACCCACAGCGAGGCATTCTTCCTACCTCAATCAGCTGCTCCTTGCGCTGTTTCACAGGAGGACGTGGCATCTCCTTGTCCTTCAGTGATCACACTGTTGATGCCTCTTATATACCCTACCAGACCTGGTAACAACAGTAAACACAAACAACACTAACAGACTCTTGAGGCAGTTGTACCTGTCACAGAGATTCACAACTCTAGTCAAATACATACACGCCGATATGTTCCAACGTGCTACTCCAGGAGGGTGTAAAATGAATGTGCGCAACGGAAAATGATGATTTGGCCCTGTCTGACTACCCCCTGAAGCAGATCTTAGGATCTCTTAATGCTCTTTTTAACATATAAATTACAATCTAAACATAAACGAATTATGAAGGCAACTAATACTACTTAATGATAAACGTTGTTGTTCAATATATATTTATTACAGATTAAAATCAACCATTTAAGTACAATTGTCTATATTTCCTAACTAAAATTATTAATCAACTGCCCCTTATTATGACTGTACGGTCTAATATCACAACGCGAAATGACTGACATCATCTACGTACCAAACGCTAGAAGATGAAAGATGATCTACGGTGGTGTGGAACCTCAGTGGAAATAAACTAACGTGATCGCAGCTCTTTAGCTTCATAGCCCTAATAAGCTGAAGCAATTTGCGATATCACCATATGTACTGCATCCGGTATGTCGAATTGATGGTTCTCGTACTCGTCTGCGACATTGGAAGAACTCCAGCCACTCTTTCAAACACTAGGACGGCAGAAAACGGTCTTCTGACTAATATACTCTAATACTGTCTTCTCCTCTCTGTGTTCTACAGACGAGAAATTCGAAATCCCAGCCACAAGGATGGAGTTAAGATAACGTCTCAACGTAAGTATAGGCAGAAGAAGTGCTCTCAATTACTGAATGCTCCGTAATCAACGACGACTTCCAGCACGGAGGTGAAGTCCAGAATCGTATAGGTACACAACAGTACAGTGCGTAACTGTTCTAACTATAAACTCTCGTGAGAGCAAAGACAGCACGTCCATCTGTACCAACAAAGCCGATACCGAGCGACCGTCAGACACGGGCGCTCACAACGGAAGACCTCGTCTCTCCACCGCTGGCTTCCCAGCAAGGCTCGGCTCGGCCCAGCAAGGCTCGGCTCCCCACCCTCGTAATTCTGAAAACGAATCATATTCCCGAAACCACGGAATATTCTCCCTCTCTACTGTTTCTACCGAACGCCGACCAACCATATTTTAGTCTTTTGTTGACCAGTGCGGAAAGTTTGCGAGGAAAAACCTATACTCGAACAATGGTACGCTTCTGAGTAAAAATCGTTGGAAATAACCCAGTCTACGTGGTTTCCGAGGTGCCGCTTCTTCGTTCCTCTCACCTGCGTCCAAGATTTGCAGATATCCCGATTATCCTTCCGGTCCTGCTACAATAGCGGCCGGCCGTCACTCTATTGTGCTCCAGAGCTCAGGTGCCACGACGTCCATCTAGCTACTTCCTCTTTTTAAGCAAGACCAACACCTGTGCGGGCCTTCCACCCAGAGCTTGAGTTCTGCTTGCCGTTTCATCTCCACTGGCGTTCCAATCTCTACTAGCATAGGCAATCATTCATTTCGTCGTTCTGTTAATAAAGACACTGTGCCACCCTTCATGCAATAAGCGTTATCAATTATTTACAAGGCCCACGTGACAATGTCAGTCTCCTTTAAATATTCATATATACGATGTACAACCTATCAAATGATACCTAATTGTGGTTGTAGTTCACGGCAAAGTATGTGGATGAGTGCTTGTAAGGTGCGAAATTATAGCCACCTTACAATGTGTACGAAGTTACATTGACACCCAACCATGTCTTTCAGATCCTTCAATTTTTTTCCTCAGGCAGTAGATTCTTACATGTAGCTCACAATATCCAACAGACAGTGTTAGTGGCAATACTCATTTATATAATATTACAATTATTATCATGAAAAACACATAAATACGTAGACCACATAATTTATTTTAGTTACGACCTAGCACAGTGGTTCAGCGGTTACAATACGGGACTAGCGTCCTACTGGCCCACACTTGTCCATTCCGAGCTAGTGCGCCGCGTCTACAGTACAGCGTGTTTCTGTTATGATGATACGAAGTTTGGGGGTGAATGATGAATGGAAAATCCATTAATTTGAGAATGAAACGCTGTTCTGGAAGCGACCGAGTCGAAAGGTAAAATCCAAAATTACAAAATTTCTTGTGTAATATTTATCTGCTGGAGATGACAAAAATCCATCTACACAGCTTGATACTGCTAAAGAACAGAGACACTGTTGGACAGGACTAATCATAGGTAATGATGGACGGCATGAAACAGTACATCCATAACAGAGGTAGAGTGGTATATTTAAAACGAAAAATGGAACAGATTTTACCACATGGAAAATTACAATGACAGACATAAGTAACATTCATGTTTGAAAAAGGTTAGATTCCCAATAAAAAGGTCAGTAAGCAATACGCCCGCCTCGGGTTGCAGTAAGAAAGGAGGAAAGAAGATTAGGGTTTAATTTCCGTCGAGGACGATGTAATTATAAATGGTTCAAATGGCTCTGAGCACTATGGGACTTAACATCTGAGGTCATCAGTCCCCTCGAACTTAGAACTACGTAAACCTAACTAACCTAAGAACATCACAGACATCCATGCCGGAAGCAGGATTGGAACCTGCGACCGTAGCTGTCGCGCGGTTCCAGACTGAAGCGCCTAGAACAGCTCGGCCACACCCGCCAACTACAAATGGACCACAAGCTACCATTGGTGAATAATGGGAAAGAAAGTGGCCGTGTCATTTAGAAAGAAACCATGCCGGCATTTGCCTTTAGTGATTTAGGGAACTTATGTAAAATGTAAATCTGGATGGCCGGATGGGGTTTGTACCGTCGTCCTCCCGAATACGAGTCCAGTCTCTAACCACTGCACCACCTCAAAGCTACTCTCTCTTATTTTACGATTATGATTACACTACGGCAACCAACGTGTGTTCTGCTACTCCCACCTGAACTGTGTATAATAATACATGATCTGCTTATTGGGATGGATGTGGAAGGCTGAAATGAGTGAGTGCAAGGGCCGGGTGCGGTTTGTGTGGCCAGCATAAGTAAGTTGATATCCACTATCAGTTTAGCATCCTCGCCGAAATCTAACGTCGAGATACAGATGGTCGCACCAGCGTTGACCATCAAGAACTGTTTTGCTTCGTGTCCGTACTCGTGGGTGGAGTGGAGTTCGTGGCAGTTGACGGGATCCTCTGACGATGTAAGTTACGAGGACAGTGTGCCCGCTTTCGTCGTCCAGTTGCGTTAACATTTCCGAAGCTTTCCGATCGCCAACGCTGGTTTCACACACGGTTACTTGATTGGTCGTGTTTTTTCGCTCGGTTTGGTATTGTGGCCTTGTTTTTATGCTGCTGACAAATCAAGTTTTGGATTACTCCCGATTTGAGCTTCCGGATTTGTGTAGGACATTCGCCGTCGAGCACTCTGTCCCTTTAGCCACTCGCCGTTTTCTCAGAAACCAACTCGTGGCACTCTGACACCTGGGTACCTTTTTACTAAAAGCAGCCTGCTGGAAGCGGCAGATAAAAAGTTCAGTGGTTCCATTCCGGCAACACGATTAGCTACGTACGAATGATACACCTTTACAGAGTCTCGTTTGAGAGTTTTTATGTAGAATTTTGTATTATCCTAACGATTCGTGTTGTTACAGCAATATCATCGCTTCTACATCTACATCTACATCTACATCCATACTCCGCAAGCCACCTGACGGTGTGTGGCGGATGGTTGATCGACGTTAGAGATAAAGGTCTATAGTTGTGCACATCTGCTCGACGTCCCTTCTTGAAAACGGGGATGACCTGTGCCCTTTTCCAATCCTTTGGAACGCTACGCCCTTCTAGAGACCTACGGCGCACCGCTGGAAGAAGGGGGGCAAGTTCCTTCGCGTACTCTGTGTAAAATTGAACTGGTATCCCATCAGGTCCAGAAGCCTTTCCTCTTTTGAGCGATTTTAATTGTTTCTCTATCCCTCTGTCGTCTATTTCGATATCTACCATTTTTTCATCTGTGCGACAATCTAGAGAAGGAACTACAGTGCAATCTTCCTCTGTGAAACAACTTTGGAAAAAGACATTTAGTATTTCGGCCTTTAGTCTGTCATCCTCTGTTTCAGTACCATTTTGGTCACAGAGTGTCTGGACATTTTGTTTTGATCCACCTACCGCTTTGACATAAGACCAAAATTTCTTAGGATTTTCTGCCAAGTCAGTACATAGAACTTTACTTTCGAATTCACTGAACGCTTCTCGCATAGCCCTCCTCACACTACTTTTCGCTTCGCGTAATTTTTGTTTGTCTGCAAGGCTTTGGCTATGTTTATGTTTGCTGTGAAGTTCCCTTTGCTTCCGCAGCAGTTTTCTAACTCGGTTGTTGTACCACGGTGGCTCTTTTCCATCTCTTACGATCTTGCTTGGCACATACTCATCTAACGCATTATGTACGACGGTTTTGAACTTTGTCCACTGTGTCACAAAATGTCCCACAGCAGCGCTTCACGAGGATCGCTGAAACGGGCACAGAGAACTGACGGGGCTCACGAATTCCCAAGACCAGTGTGGTGTCACCGCCAGACACCACACTTGCTAGGTGGTAGTTTTAAATCGGCCGCGGTCCATTAGTACATGTCGGACCCGCGTGTCGCCACTGTGTGATCGCAGACCGAGCGCCACCACAAGGCAGGTCTCGAGATACGGACTAGCACTCGCCCCAGTTGTACGGACGACTTTGCTAGCGACTACACTGACGAAGCCTAGCTCCTTTGCCGAGCAGATAGTTAGAATAGCCTTCAGCTAAGTCAATGGCTACGACCTAGCAAGGCGCCATTAGTAACATTGCATGTATCTAAAGAGTCTCACTTGTATCGCCACAATCTCCAGATGTATCAAAAGGATGGATTAAAGTTAAGTATTCCAGAAGCTACGTACTTTTCTTTATAGCATTCATTACGTATCCTGTTTCAGACCTCACGCCATCCAGCTTTAGCTTAGCGCGTGCCTTTCGGCTTCCTGTCATTGTGTCTAGGCTGTCTTGTCTAGACATAACAACCAGAAACCCTAAGCTGGTTAAGCCTAGCCCCAACCAGCGAAGGCTAAGCTCCTCGACCTGCTCGCTATTTGACAAGACCGATGGGGCACGTGTGCCTTACATTAGACCATAGAGAACGAAAGTTCTTACACAGATGAAAGCCCAGTCAGAGAAACAGTAAGCGCGGAGCTGAATGGAATGCCACGAAAATTAATACCATCAACTAGCTCGCGCAGCGTAGCTCCATTGAGGAAACCCCAAGTATGAATACGCAGACAGACTTGTCTCATTTGTACAGTGAACTCACTAAGCAGAGACAGAGGCGTAAATTAATGCCGACATGTAACAATTACATATGCTTGCAATAGTCGTTGTTAACAAAATATCGGCCTCTACCAAAGTGCTTAACTTCCAGTGTTAATTATGTCCGCGCTGGCGACCTCGATGCAGCTGTGTTCCAGGGCATCTCGGACCCTAAGGTAGCCAATATATCTGAATACGTAGCCATTATCAGCGACGTCCTGTAATGCGCTACAGCGCTACTTTCTTCTGGGCGTGGAAATGCCCTCAAGTTTATACGAATACAAATTATGAGACTATATGAGCCGTCTGGAAGTAAGATGAAGAAAGCGAGAAGGGAGTGTTATGCGAAAGCAATGTAAGTTTTACTCATGGATCTATAGATATCAGCTCTGCTAGCCAGTGATTTTAGCGGTCTCTCTCAGGATCAAACACCGAATATGAGTTACTACAACGAGTCGCACAGCTTCATCTGTGAGCTTCGCTTAAGGAACACTTGGTTGCCCAAACTGCTAGCTACCGTGGCTTACTCATACGCGATTGCTACAACAGTAATCCGTTCAACCGATTACATGACCAGCAATCACTTATTGACAATATTTTGACGGCGTAATTCTAGATATTTGTCTTCTCAGACTAGAACTTACTCTTTGTCCATACACCGCAGAATGTGTTCGGGGGTCCGAGCAAGAACCCTGTTACAGCAGCAGTTCTTGGAAGACAACATGGAACAAGCACAGAACTGATTGCAAGTGATGCAAACACAATTTGCTATGTGTTTTTTGACAAGACGTACAAACTCTAAGATCATAGCGTGGCTCTAATCATATGTTAAAGAAAGAGCGAGCTGGTAATGACACTCTTTAGGATCTATTTTTGAGCGTTGCCTCAATGGACAGAGCTCAGTGGACATTTTATCCACGAGGCATGAAGACAAAAATCTGAAGCCTTTCTAGAAGACGCACAGCAGGACATAGCGTACGTACGCTGGATTTTGCAAGCATGAGGCATCAGATCACAACACCATCTTCATACTCTCACTTCTGGAGTTACTCACAGAGCGTAAGCACTTTACAAAGCTTCTACAGACAAATGACGGTACGCGCCCCAAGCCGAAATGAAGAAAGCTGTAAAAGAATATTTGAATAATAATACACTGGTAAACATAAAGACAAAACTGTAAAAAATACGGACGGTATGAGATTATCTCAGGACAACAAAATCGAGATTAATTGCCTATTTACTAACGAAGAATTGTGCGGTACACTCAAATCCGCACAGCGAAATAGGCATCCACTCCTGACAGACTGCTCAAAAATGGTTCAAATGGCTCTGAGCACTATGGGACTTAACATCTGAGGTCATCAGTCCCCTAGAACTTAGAACTACTTAAACCTAACTAACCTAAGGACATCACACACATCCATGCCCGAGGCAGGATTCGAACCTGCGACCGTAGCAGTCGCGCGGTCCCGGACTGAGCGCCTAGAACCGCTAGACCACCGCGGCCTGACGGACTGCCAACCGAATTCGGAACACTTAATAGATGAGCACCTTATCACGACTTGCAGAATGGGCGAAGTAAAACTAGCTCGGAAAATATCTGCGATAAGACTGACACGGGATTAACCCTTGTTAATGAACATAATAGAGGATTCTGGAAATGACCAACGATGACGTCGAAATGGTTCAAATGGCACTGTGCACTATGGGACTTATCATCTGTGGTCATCAGTCCCCCTAGAACTTAGAATTACTTAAACCTAACTAACCTAAGGACAGCACACAACACCCAGTCATCACGAGGCAGAGAAAAGAAAGCGATGACGTCCATATAGTGCTGTGCTCGATTTAGGAACTGTGATACACGTGTAGCAGCTGTGCCTGAAGGACAACAGAAATTGCGTTTTCAGTGTTCTGCTATAGCTCTTTCAGTGCGTGTGGACTATTTGAGTACACATGACCCTTCGATTTGCCCCAAAGATAATGACAACAGGGAGAGAGATCATGTGATGGACGTGGCCAGGAGATTGCGTGGCCTCGGATTATTGTCTGCGCCTCACCGACAATCTCACGCACCAGTGTCAAGGTGGTGGCTGCTATTGCTGAGTCAAGCAGAAAATATCCGTACAGTCGTTTATATTATGTAAGTTGATGCATATATGGATTAAACAGTTTCTGGACCTACCGGTAAGCATTGACAATTTCGTGAAAGTACCGTGTTACTATGCAGACAAAAGACACTGCGCACAAAACGTGTGTAATGGCGCATGGTATGAGTTAATATATCCTGACAGGTTGAACTAGGCCTCATCTGAAGAAATGAAAAACTGAGGGTCCTAAAGTCCCGATTCCACGTCACTCGGAAACCACCGGCAGAACCAAACGCGTGGAAGCTCGTCTGAATGCTTAAACTCATGCACAAGAGTAAATTTGTAAAGATATTGATGCAGCTCCATTTTGATAATGTTTCGACGCGATGGTCTCTTAAGTTCCACTTGCACAGATAAATAGTGCTGAGGTTTCGCCGGACTTTGTTCCCGGCATTCCTTCACTCGAGCAACGTTTTCTGGAGTTCACACTCTTTTCAGATACTTACATTTTCTATTCACTGCAAAGAACTTTTCGCGACACATTGTCACTAATTTTTGCATTGAAAAATTTTCTGGGGGTTTTCCAAAATATTTCCAGTCTTAGCCGCTTCCGCAAATATTTCTGCATACGTTTTGCTGTCGAAATGAATGCACGCTGTTTATTGTGAGCACCATTTTGGATTGCATTCAAATGATCAGTAAACACGTCTATTCCTCTGTCACTTAGACTTAACCATACAGCAAAGTATTCGGTACAGAGCATGCGTGAGATGTGCATGGACAATCGTGTGACAGCGACCCACTGGTCCATCAAATGACGGATTCCAGCATTTTCTGCGATGGGCAGTTCTCCTGTTCATTAAAAAGAGTTATATCTGCATCAGCCTTAAAAATATTTCCTTGGCCTGTTTTGTTTTGGCCAGGCTGTACAATTAAATCCTTCAGGGTGTACCACTGCCGCCAGAATTCCTTGAGACGATAACTGCACTTATTCCTAAGAGCACTAAAATCATTTACGTCGACAACATGAGATTAGTATGTCAGGTCAGCAGGGATTTATGATATTAACAAGCACTAAGAGTACTCGTACTGAGATAGTCTTGCCATACATAATAGCGTTAGATACCTGAGTGCTACTAATGTCAGTCCGTAGAGGGCAGTACCCAATTACATCGAGCTACTCTATTTAGAATCTACTTACACTATGTCATCAAAAGTATCCGGATACCTGGCTGAAAATGACTTACAAACTCGTGGAACCCGCCGTCGGTAATACTGGAAATCAGTTTGGTGCCGGCCCGCCCTCAGCCTTGATGACAGCTTCCACTCTCGCAGACATACGTTCAGTGCTGCACTGAGGAGAGGTATCGATGTCGGTGTGGGAGGCCTGGCACGACGTCGGTGTTCCAAAACATCCCAAAGGTGTTCTATAACGACCCTCTTCAACTGTCGGCGATCTCTGTCAGTCAACAGACGAGGTCGGCCTGTACGCTTTTGTGCTGTACGTGTCACTTCGTTTCCACTTCACTATCACATCGGAAACAGTGGATCTAGGGACCTTTAGCAGTGTGGAAATCTCGCGTACAGACGTATGACACAAGTGGCACCCAATCACTTGACCACGTTCGAAGTCCGTGAGTTCTGTGGAGCGCCCCATTCTGCTCTCTCACTATGTTTGATGACTACTGTGGTTGCTGATATGGAGTACCTATCAGTAGGTGGCAGCACATTGCACCTAATATGAAAAACGTATGTTTTTGGGGGCATCCGGATACTTTTCATCACATAGTGTATATTGGAGATGTTTTTAATGACATCAGTGAGCAGAGAAACCTCATATCAAACTAGCCAAAAAAGTAAATCCAAGCTTTTCAGACATATAGATAGTTATAATATGTTTTTGACAAAAAAACAAGAAGGAAAAATTTTCGAAACGAGAAGCAAGGGGGGCCACGAAAGAAAATACTAGAAGATCAGTTGGAGGAAACAAAGTGTCAAAATTATCAAAAATAAATAAATTAAGAGGAGATTCGTTGCAGATACAAGGCTCAGCATTAGGTAATGATGATGGTTATGATGAGTATTACCTCAGAGGAAATCTTTCAAAGCTAACATCGCCGCAGATTTACTAAATCCTAATTCAGGGTACGCCGCGACACCCAGTGCATATTAAGTACCCACGAAAAGATTGGCTTCACGTTTGGCAATTCAATATTCAATCTCCGTCCCTCCCCACAAATGTCAGAGCTCCGGCCGGTGTGGCCGTGCGGTTAAAGGCGCTTCAGTCTGGAACCGCGTGACCGCTACGGTCGCAGGTTCGAATTCTGCCTCGGGCATGGATGTGTGTGATGTCCTTAGGTTAGTTAGGTTTAAGTAGTTCTAAGTTCTAGGGGACTGATGACCACAGATGTTAAGTCCCATAGTGCTCAGAGCCATTTGAAGCATTTGAAATGTCAGTCATGAGGTAGGAGGCGATAAAAGAGACGTTTCTCACCATGGTCCATGAGTACAGTGCTCATTTGATTCCCAGCTCAGTCTGTAGTGCTTATAATTGGAAGCTACTTTAGGCCACGTCTCTCTATACCAAGAACCTATACTTACTTGGAATCCAAGCAATCCTTGATAACCAAGACGATGTCTCAAGTAACTGGAATCACGGATATCCTGCGGCCCGGCTGGTAGCTTTTTCCTAACTCAACATATAATAGCTACAATAAGATCTCTGGACACGTTGCACACGACGCAAATCGGACAGAGTCCAAACCAGCAAGAGTTTCTAGGTTACATTCATCCGTTGCGTTGTATTTTAAAGAATCAGATGGTAGATAATCCAGAAACAAATTCAAGAAATATGTACGCGTAGTTTACACACCAGAAAAAGGATAATAACCGATTAGATTTCAAGAAGGCTGTTAGGTTTCAAGAATAATTTCGGTTTACAAGATGGCTTTTATCTTTGATAAGATTGTTATATCAACAAAAGATTTTTTGTTTTCTAGAGTAATTCAATGCGTTTTTGTTTGCAAGTGGAGTTTTAGCTTTCAAGGAGACTCCCTGAGCTTTTCGAAGCAGCATTTTTCCTAAATGGATTTAATTTTACTAAGGAAATATTTTAAAAAGAAAATTACAGCGATGGAAGTTCATCAAAAATGGTATTAATGACAAGCGCAAGGCTGGGTTCTAAGAAGTGAACAGAGGCAAAAAAATAAAAAGTCATCTCAGCCGACATGAGGCATCGCCGTAAAAGGCAAGGCCCCTAGTTCGAGACCCAGCCTGGAAAACAGTTCTAATTTGCCAGGCAGTTTCAAATCGGGCTCACGAGTGTTTGATAGTCTTATTAACTTATTATTGCGTAATGTTTGATTAAACATAAAATAACTGATGTATCGATCACTAGACTTTTTGCAAACCACACTACCATTCCACACACTTTCTTCGAATTTCATCACTGTGAGGAATATCATTAACTATTTCCAACGTCAAATAAATGTGATGGTGACTTTTTACGGGGAAAATCAGTTACTAAAGTTAGTAAATATGGTCCAATATCCACTTTTTGTGATTTCATTAAAAATAGTATTATATATGTAATATCATCAAGCCGTTTTTGTAAATATAATCTGCATCTACATCTACATGGATACTCTGCAAATCACATTTAAGTGCTTAGCAAAGGGTTCATCGAACCACCTTCACAATTCTCTATTATTCCAATCTCGTATAGCGCGCGTAAAGAACGAATACCTATATATTTCCGTGAGAGCCCGATTTCCCTTATTTTATAGCAGTGATCGTTTCTCCCTATGTATGTCGGTGTCAACATAATATTTTCGCATTCGGAGGAGAAAGTTGGTGATTGGAATTTCGTGAGAAGATTCCGTCGCAACGAAAAACGCCTTTCTTTTAATGATGTCCAGCCTAAATTCTGTATCATTCCTGTGACATTCTCTCCCATATTTCGTGATACTACAAAACGTACTGCCCTTCTTTGAACTTTTTAGATGTACTCGTTCAGTCTAATCTGGTAAGTATCACACACCGCGCGGTAGTATTCTAAAGAGGCAGTCACCTTAGTAGATCTGATACATTTTCTGTGTCCTGCCAATAAAACGCAGTCTTTGGTTAGCCTTCCCCACAACATTTTCTGTATGTTCCTTCCAATTTAAGTTGTTCGTAATTGTAATACCTAGGTATTTAGTTGATTTTACGGCTTTTAGATTAGACTGATTTATCGTGTAACCGAGTTTAACGAATTCCTTTTAGCACTCATGTGGATGACCTCACACTTTTCGTTATTTAGGATCAACTGCCAATTTTCGCACCATTCAGATATCTTTCCTAAATCGTTTTGCAATTTTTTTTTATCTTCTGACGACTTTATTAGTCGGTAAACGACAGTGTCATCTGAAGACAACTTAAGACGCCTACTCAGATTGTCTCCCAAATCGTTTATATAGATAAGGAACAGCAAAGGGCCTATAACACTACCTTGGGGAACGCCAGAAATCACTTCTGTTTTACTCAGTTACTACGAACTGTGACCACTCCGCCAGGAAATCGCAAACCCAGTTACATAACTGAAACGATATCCCACAAGCACGCAATTTCACTACAAGCCGCTTATGTGGTACAGTGTAAAAAGCCTACCGGAAATACGGAATCGATGTGAAGTCCCTTCTCAGTAGCACTCAACACTTCATGCTAATAAAGAGCTAGTTGTGTTTCACAAGAATAGTGTTTTCTAAACCCATGTTGATTGTGTGTCAATAGACCGTTTTCTTCGACGTAATTCATAATGTTCGAACACAATATATGTTCCAAAACCTTGCTTCATATCGATGTTAACGATATGGGCCTATAATTAAGCGGATTACTCCTAGTACCTCTCTTGAATAATGGTGTGACCTGTGGAACTTTCCAGTCCACGGATCTTTCTCCGAGCGAACGGTTGTATATGGTTGTTAAGTATGGAGCTAATGCATCAGCGTACACCGAAAGGAACCTAATTGGTAAACAGTCTGGACCAGAAGACTTGCTTTTATTAAGTGATTTAAGTTGCTTCACTACTCCGAGGATATTTACTTCACGTTACACATGTTGGCAGCTGTTCTCGATTCGAATTCTGGAATATTTACTTCGTCCTCTTTTGTGAAGGCATTTCAGAAGGCTCTGTTTAGTAACTCTGATTTGGCAGCACTGTCTTCGATAGTATCTCCATTGCTATCGGGCAGAGAAGGCATTGATTGTTTCACATACGACCAGAATCTCTTTGGATTTTCTGCCAGGTTACGAGACAAAGTTTCGTTGTGGAAGCTGTTATAGCAATCTCGCATTGAACTCCGCGCTATATTTCTAGCTTCTGTAATAAGATCGCCAATCTTCGGGATTTTGCGTCTGTTTGAATTTGGCATGTTTTCTTTTGTTATTTCTGCAACAGTGTTATAACTCGTTTTGTGTACCAAGGAGGTTCAGCTACGTCGTTTGTTAATTTATTTGGTATAAATCTCTCAATTCCTGCCGATAGCCGGCCGCGGTGACCATGCGGTTCTAGGCGCTGTAGTCCGGAACCGCGCGACTGCTACGGTCGCAGGTTCGAATCCTGCCTCGGGCATGGATGTGTGTGATGTCCTTAGGTTAGTTAGGTTTAAGTAGTTCTAAGTTCTAGGGGACTGATGACCTCAGATGTTAAGTCCCATAGTGCTCAGAGCCATTTAAAAGCCTACCGATAATATTACTTTGAATTCGAGCCACATCTGGTCTACACTTATATTATTAATTTGGAATGAGTGGATATTGTCTCGCAGGAAGGCGTCAAGTGAATTTTTATCTACTTCTTTGAATAGATATATTTTTCGCTTATTTTTGGAGGGTTTGGGGATTACAATATTCAGTCTCGCTACGACAACCCTATGTTCACTAATTCCAGCATCGGTTTTGATGCTCGTTATTAACTAAGGATTATTTGTTGCTAAGAAGTCAAGTGTGTTTTCACAACCGTTTACTATTCGTGTGGGCTCAGGGACTAACTGCTCGAAATAATTTTCATAGAAGGCCTTTAGCACTATTTCGGATGATATTTTTGCGCACTTCCGGAATTAAATACGTATTTTCACCAACATATCGAGGGTAAATTAAAGTCACCACCAACTATTATCGTACGAGTCGGGTACGTGTTTGAAATCAAACTCAAGTTTTCTTTGAATCTTTCAGCAACTGTATCATCTGAATTGGGAGGTCGATAAAATGATCCAATCATTATTTTATTCCGGTTGCCAACAATGACCTCTGCCCATACTAACTCACAGGAAGTATCTACTTCAATTTCGCGACAAGTTAAACTATTTCTAACAGCAACAAAGACGCCACTGCCAACCGTGTTTAGCCTATCCTTTCGGAACACCGTTAGGTTCTTCGCAAAAATTTCGACTGAGCTTATATCCGGCTTTAGCCAGCTTTCAGTGCCTATAACGATTTGATCATGAGTGCTTTCTATTAGCTCTTGGAGATCTGGTACTTTCTCAACACAGCTACGACAATTTACAACTGCTATACCGATGGTTCCTGTATATAGGTTTTTGCTGTGTTCGGCCTGCACCCTTTGTGACTGAAGCCTTTCTTGTGTTTTCCCGAGACCCTCTAACCTAAAAAACCACCCAGTCCACGCCACAGAGCCCCTGCTACCTGTGTAGCCGCCTGTTGCGTATCCTGACCTATTCAGCGGAACCCGAAACCCAACCACCCTTTGGCGCAAGTCGAGGAGTCTGCAGCCTACACGGTCGCAGAATCGTCTGAGCCTCTGATTCGGACCCTCCACTCGGCTCTCTACCAGAGGTCTGCAATAGGTCCTGTCGACTATGCTGCAAATGGTCAACTCTACTTTCATCTTGCAAGCAAGACGGGCAGCCTTTACCACTTCTGTTAGCCGCTCGAAAGCAGAGAGAATCTCTTCTGATCTAAAGTGACACACATCATTGGCACCGACGTGAGCAACCACCTGCAGTTGGCTGCATCTTGTGCTCTTCATGGCATCCGGGAGGACCCTTTCCACATCTGGAATGACTCTACACTGACTGCACATTGGTTTTCTTTCCCTTCTTGTCAGCCAAGTCCCTAACGGGCCCCATAACGCGCCTAATGTTGGAGCTCCCCACTGCCAATAATCTTACCCTCTGTGATTGCCCGGATCTTGCAGGGTGAGAGGTTTCCTGTGAAACATGACAGGCGACAGTATCTGGCTCAGCGAGAGTGTCAGCCACAGACAGCTTCTGGAACCTGTTTGTCAGACAAATCGGGGAGGCCTTACGTGCGTCCGCCTGGGGAGTCTTTCGCCGGCTGCTTCACTCCAGGGTAATCTCCCACTCGAGCACAAGTGAGGGGGTCAACCTCAGTGCGAGCAGTAACTGGGTTGGCCACTGGTGAGGGCCGATCGGAGGATTCGGACGTGCTGGACGTTCGTTGGATCTCCATGGCCGGCCCTCAACAAAAAAATGGTTCAAATGGCTCTGAGCACCATGGGACTTAACAGCTATGGTCATCAGTCCCCTAGAACTTAGAACTACTTAAACCTAACTAACCTAAGGACATCACACAACACCCAGTCATCACGAGGCAGAGAAAATCCCTGATTCCGCCGGGAATCGAACCCAGGAACCCGGTAGTGGGAAGCGAGAACGCTACTGCACGACCACGAGCTGCGGACGGGCCCACAACAGTGGTGCCCATCCACTGCAGCTTCAAGCTGTGTAACCGAAGCCATCACAGCCTGGAGCTGAGAGCGAAGTGTCATCAACTCGGCTCACATCCGCACACAACAGCCGCAGTCCCTGTCCATACTAAAGACAGTGGAAAACTAAACTATGCAGATAAACGGACTATCGACACGTGCTGCGCAATTCTACTGTAGACCCTGACGAAAACGCAAGAACTGTGTCTAATAATACGCAGATATTCAAAAACCTAACTACCGAAGCACTCAGGTGAAACTAAATAATTCGCCCCTGATTAGCAACTTGTAATATGTCACAAAATCGGTTTACTTTCCGACGTAAACGAAAACGCAAGAACTGTGGCTATTAGATATTACATTTACACGCAGAAAATCAAGAAACTAAACTATTAAAGCACACAGATGATATAATAAAATTCGCTCCTGGTTAGGAACTCGTAAATGTCACAAAAGGGGTTACTTCCCTGTTGCTGCGTCTGTCTCGGTCGGCTACCACTGCCTGCCTGCCTGCCTGACTGACTGTACGAAAAAAGCATCATTGACATTGGTATGGAATAACATAGGCGCAGTACAATCCGACTGGCTTTATCTAATGAAGGTAGAAACATTAACCGTGACGATCAGAACAATGACGATCGTTCTCCTGGTTGCCCTACATCACTTGACTGTTCTGCCAGTTGTTCATTACATTTTGTGCCATTACGACAGAGAGAATAAAGTCGTTTGCTCCGAACAATGTGCCATCACCCAAGTGATAGGGCACTACTCTGCAGCGTTCCTCTTGCGGCGAAACCGCCGGTTTAATAAGACTCACAGCGTGAGAAATGGCGGCTTCCCCTTTAATCGCATTACTTGCGCTGCGGTAAAGTGCTCGCCATATCGCGGCAAACAGATGCAATTATGCAGTGGTAAATAGCATCTGTAAGGGAGATTACTAACGCCAAGCAAACAAAACACCAAGCGCAGGAAAATCTGTCAAATTCTTTGACAGATATTATTAACACTATATGTCATGGAGGGATAGGAGTTGCTAGTGCAATAGACGGACTGACTCTGGACTGCACGGTTCCCGCTTCAGCTCCAAAACGGGCCGTTTATTTTTTCCTTTTTCCTCTCTTATCTCGTTCTCGTCAGGCGCTTCCCAGATCGACGATGCCTGCTTTTCGCACGAGTGTCAGACCACGTCTGCTCACCACTTTCGCAAAATACTACCTTCTTCTTTTACCTGGCCTTAAATCGTGTCTGCATGGGGCGGACATGTTCACACAAATTTGGCAATGTTATATAGTAGTAAACCGTGATGGGATGCTTTTTCCTGTCGCCACCCCTTTCCCTGGGAAAATGTTCAAATGTGTGTGAATTCCTAAGGGACAAAACTGCTGAGGACATCGGTCCCTAGACTTACACACTAATTACACTAACTTAAACTAAATTATCCTAAGAACAACACACACAGCCATGACAGAGGAGGACTCGAATCTCCGGCGGGAGGGGCCGCGCAATCCGTGACATGGCGCCTTAAACCGTGCGGCCACCCCGCGCGGTCTTCCCCCGAGACAGAATATGAGTACCCCATCTGTCTGTGACTAGGCTATCCCATGTGAAAGTGTGAGAACGTTTTCGAAATATTTGTGAGTGTTCTAAATGAGGTGGGACGTGGGGACCAGGCCGGTATGCTTATAATCGAATGTGAGAAACCGTCTAAAGACCACATCTAGGCTGACCGACATACCGGCTCTGTCGTCGTTAATCCTCCGGGCGGTTTCGATCCGTGGCTGGCGCGTCTCCCCGATTTCGGGAAACGGCGTGTTAACGTGCACAAGACTATCCACGGGACTTAGTGTACACAACTATCATCACCCAGCAATCCGCTACAAGTACACTACTGGCCATTAAAATTGCTTCACCAAGAAGAAATGCGGAAGATAAACAGGTATTCATTCGACAAATATATTATAATAGAACTGACATTTGATTACATTTTCATGCAGTTTGGGTGCATAGATCCTGAGAAATCAGTACCCGGAACAACCACCTATGGCTGTAATAACGGCCTTGATACGCCTGGGCATTGAGTCAAACAGGGCTTGGATGGAGTGTACAGGTACAGCTGCCCATGCAGCTTCAACACGATACCACAGTTCATCAAGAGTAGTGACTGGCGTATTGTGACGAGCCACTTTCTCGGCCACCATTGACCAGACGTTTTCAATTGGTGAGAGATCTGGAGAATGTTCTGGCCAGGGCAGCAGTCGAACATTTTCTGTATCCAGAAAGGTCCGTACAGGACCTGCAACATGCGGTCGTGCATTATACTGCTGAAATGTAAGGTTTCGCAGGGATCGAATGAAGGGTAGAGCCACGGGTCGTAACACATCTGAAATGTAACGTTCACTGTTCAAAGTGCCGTCAATGCGAACAAGAGGTGACCGAGACGTGTAACCAATGGCACCCCATACCATCACGCCGGGTGATACGCCAGTATGGCGATGACGAATACACGCTTCCAATGTGCATTCACCACGATGTCGCCAAACACGGATGCGACCATAATGGTGCTGTAGACAGAACCTGGATTCATTCGAAAAAATGACGTTTTGCCATTCGTGCACCCAGCTTCGTCGTTGAGTACACCATCGCAGGCGCTCCTGTCTGTGAAGCAGCGTCAAGGGTAACCGCAGCCATGGTCTCCGAGCTGATTGTCCATGCTGCTGCATACGTCGTCGAACTGGTCGTGCAGATGGTTGTTGTCTTGTAAACGTCCCCATCTGTTGACTCAGAGATCGAGACGCGGCTGCACGATCCGTTACAGCCATCCGGATAAAATGCTTGTCATCTCGACTCCTAGTGATACGAGGCCGTTGGGATCCAGCACGGCGTTTCGTATTACGCTCCTGAACCCACCGATTCCATATTCTGCTAACAGTCATTGGGTCTCGACCAACGCGAGCAGCAATGTCGCGATACGATAATCCGCAATCGCGATAGGCTACAATCCGACCTTTATCAAAGTCGGAAACGTGATGGTACGCATTTCTCCTCCTTACACGAGGCATCACAACAACGTTTCACCAGGCAACGCCGGTCAACTGCTGCTTGTGTATGATAAATCGGTTGGAACTTTCCTCATGTCAACACGTTGTAGGTGTCGCCACCGGCGCAAACCTTGTGTGAATGCTTTGAAAAGCTAATCATTTGCATATCACAACATCATCTTCCTCTCGGCTAAATTTCGCGTCTGTATCACGTCATCTTCGTGGTGTAGCAATTTTAATGGCCAGTAGTGTAAGTGACAGCGGTTTTCCACTTTCGTTTGCCACGTTAATTCTTTTTTACATACTCATATTAACAATAGCTGGGCACTAAAGTTCCACAGAACTAATTATTAACTTCATAGTGCAATAAAATAATTATTGTAGAAACCCTGTGGTCGAGAATGCTCACAGTTCCAAACTGCAGCTGCAAATGTGCCTATAAGTTCTTCAGCCTCTCGGCAGCGAACAATGCTGCCAGAAACTTGTGCTGAAACTGAAGAAAATGCTGGGAACTAATACTGAAATATATGATCCAGTCACAATGTGACCTTCGCCTTGAGCCGTACATCGCTTGTGTTCGCGCCATCTCTTATTTTACATCCGGTTTCTTTATTATTATTATTATTATTATTATTATTACCATATTGCCACCTTGTTATGTTGTCACTGAGCTGCTGCTTTGCCTCCATGTGAGCGACAGCAGCGGCGCTTATCGTTATAAGCCCTGGCGTATTATCTTTGCTGACTACTATTGCTTTCCGGTTGTCGTGTATTCGGAGCAGAGTTCGGATCTGCCAGGAAGTGGGAACGCGCCCGTTGTGCAGTTCGGTACCTGGCAGTCGTAGAGTTGGGACGCGGAGGAAGTCGGGCGGGTTGGAGCAGTAGTGAGGCGAAGATAGCCATGACTCGCCCGACCGTTGCCGGCACACATGATTTGAACTGTGGACAGTCTTGGTTGATCGGCGGTTGGTCGTCTTACTGGACGACGTGTAGTTGCTCGCCGGTTCACCGATTTTAGCATTGGTTGCGTTCTTCGTCCTAGTGTTTGTGAAATTCTGTGTAGCTTGTGATGTCGACTGCTCAGTTATTTTAGAGCTGGTTCCATGCTGGTGTGCGAGCAGTCGGTCGGTTTGCGTGGAGCAGCTAGGAAATCTCCGCGGGGCGTAGTTTGGCCCGGCCCGCTGGCTGTCTGGTTCAAATGGCCTTGAGCACTATGAGACTTAACATCTGAGGTCATCAGTCCCATAGACTTAGAACTACTTAAACCTAATTAACCTAAGGACATCACACACATCCATGCCCGAAGCAAGATTCGAACCTGCGACCGTAGCGGTCGCGCGGGTCCAGACTGAAGCGCCTAGAACCGCTCGGCCACACCGGCCGACACTGGCGGTCTCTACGCAGTATTGGAGTGTGTGCGGCTGTTCCCATTGCTACGAGGTCTGTGGCTCACCGACCCTGGACATGAAAGTTGAGTTTGGGTTTAATTTATCAGCAAGTCAAGACTGTTCACATTGTGCCGTCTGGTTCTCGTTGTTGGCTGTTAGGACATTCCCGCGAGCAACAACGTGTGTGTTCGAGTTGGTGAAGGTTTAGCCAGCGTCCGGTGGAGTCTAACTGTATTTGGTTAATTGCAATTGAAGTGCACCAGCGGAAATTTCTGCCTTGTGGCTGTTAACGTTCCGGTTACCTGTCCTGGCCGTTGACGTAATTTTAGGCAGTGCCCTTTCCTCACAGTGTTGTCGCTTTCCAGCACGGTGCGTAGTTAGACAGCTGAACGTATGCTTGGTTGTGGGCGTCCATGCCTTTTACGCTTGCATTGAACTCCCGCTTATGTGCTGGTAGAGTGGAGCGCAAGTTACCTTGTCGGTGGGTCCGTTGACTGTCTGTTGATTGGGTTGTCGTCGGATCGAGAACGGTTTGGCCGACTGCCTGTCTCACCTAAGTGATCGTTAGTATTTAAAGTGCTGGCCGACCCCCGAAACTTCTGAGCTCCGTTAGCTGCACTGCCTTTTCTTATTTTCTGTTGTGTGTATTTGTATGGCTCATAGCCGATGATTTTGAATTAAAGTTGAATTGTTTTTAGTGGTCATTTAAGTCATGGGCTTTCAGCTGCTTTAAGATTAAAATTCCTTCCTTGTAAATTGTTAGATTGTTTGGGCCTTCAGCCTGATTAATATATTGTTTAAAGATAAAGCCTTTGGTCTTCCGCCTACTAAAAATTATTTTAGTTGTGTTTTGAGCCATGGGCCTTCAGGCGTTTTAAAATTAAAGTTCCTTGCTTGTCAAGTATTAGATTGTTTGGGGCCTTCAGCCTCATTTAATATAAGTCTTTGTTGTTTAAATTTATTTTACCTTGAGTTTTAAGTCATGGGGCCTTCAGCCGTTTTTAAATTAAGGATCTTTGTCTTTAGAGCATCAGACTGTTTGGGGCCTTCAGCCTAATTGAAGATAAGGCCTTCTGCCCTGTGTTTTTTTTATTTAATTTTACCTTGAGTCTTAAATCACTGGCCTTCAGCCGTCTTTAAATTAAGGGTGTTGCTTTTCAAGTGTTAGATTTTGGGTCTTCAGCCAAATTATAGAACTTACTTAACGTGAGGCCTTATGCCCTCTAATTATTCTCTTTAGCACCTGAATTTTGAGTTAATGGCTTTTAGCCTCTTTTAAAATTAAAGTGGTTGTGCCCTTAAGGCATAAGATAGTGTGGCGTATTCAGCCGATAACTAAGTTCAAGAATTTGTACTGTAATGTTTGGTCAAATAAAAAAAGTTATATGTGTTCGAGTGTAACTGACAGCGGTTCATTTTGGCCCCTTTCCACAATTCCAACTACCCGTCCCGTCCTACGGGTTTAGCAAGGCGTCTCACGCGTTTCTCGGCGTCAATCTGCAATAGCTACTTGCAGATGACGAGTGGCAGTACTAGCAATGCAGGGTGTGTAAAACGTTTCGCGGGGACGCGGAAATCAATGCAGTCATTGTAATGCGGAAACGGAACGAATTTCCTGTCATCCAAGAGGACGCGATCATTGACTTTCGGACCAAGGGTGGAAGCATTTCCGAAACGGTTAAGTCTGTAAACTACACTCCTGGAAATGGAAAGAAGAACACATTGACACTGGTGTGTCAGACCCACCATACTTGCTCCGGACACTGCGAGAGGGCTGTACAAGCAATGATCACACGCACGGCACAGCGGACACACCAGGAACCGCGGTGTTGGCCGTCGAATGGCGCTAGCTGCGCAGCATTTGTGCACCGCCGCCGTCAGTGTCAGCCAGTTTGCCGTGGCATACGGAGCTCCATCGCAGTCTTTAACACTGGTAGCATGCCGCGACAGCGTGGACGTGAACCGTATGTGCTGTTGACGGACTTTGAGCGAGGGCGTATAGTGGGCATGCGGGAGGCCGGGTGGACGTACCGCCGAATTGCTCAACACGTGGGGCGTGAGGTCTCCAAAGTACATCGATGTTGTCGCCAGTGGTCGGCGGAAGGTGCACTTGCCCGCCGACCTGGGACCGGACCGCAGCGACGCACGGATGCACGCCAAGACCGTAGGATCCTACGCAGTGCCGTAGGGGACCGCACCGCCACTTCCCAGTAAATTAGGGACACTGTTGCTCCTGGGGTATCGGCGAGGACCATTCGCAACCGTCTCCATGAAGCTGGGCTACGGTCCCGCACACCGTTAGGCCGTCTTCCGCTCACGCCCCAACATCGTGCAGCCCGCCTCCAGTGGTGTCGCGACAGGCGTGAATGGAGGGACGAATGGAGACGTGTCGTCTTCAGCGATGAGAGTCGCTTCTGCCTTGGTGCCAATGATGTTCGTATGCGTGTCTGGCGCCGTGCAGGTGAGCGCCACAATCAGAACTGCATACGACCGAGGCACACAGGGCCAACATCCGGCATCATGGTGTGGGGAGCGATCTCCTACACTGGCCGTACACCACTGGTGATCGTCGAGGGGACACTGAATAGTGCACGGTACATCCAAACCGTCATCGAACCCATCGTTCTACCATTCCTAGACCGGCAAGGGAACTTGCTGTTCCAACAGGACAATGCACGTCCGCATGTATCCCGTGCCACCCAACGTGCTCTAGAAGGTGTAAGTCAACTACCCTGGTCAGCAAGATCTCCGGATCTGTCCCCCATTGAGCATGTTTGGGACTGGATGAAGCGTCGTCTCACGCGGTCTGCACGTCCAGCACGAACGCTGGTCCAACTGAGGCGCCAGGTGGAAATGGCATGGCAAGCCGTTCCACAGGACTACATCCAGCATCTCTACGATCGTCTCCATGGGAGAATAGCAGCCTGCATTGCTGCGAAAGGTGGATATACACTGTACTAGTGCCGACATTGTGCATGCTCTGTTGCCTGTGTCTATGTGCCTGTGGGTCTGTCAGTGTGATCATGTGATGTATCTGACCCCAGTAATGTGTCAATAAAGTTTCCCCTTCCTGGGACAATGAATTCACGGTGTTCTTATTTCAATTTCCAGGAGTGTATTCGCGAACTGCCGCAGTTAAAGTACACCATACATGGCAAAACTGCGCTATCCAAAACCGCCGCCGAGGTAACTGTGATGCGCCATGAGCCATAGGTGACAGGGTGAACGACGGCTGCGACGACGTTGGCAGGCGGGTAGACGTGAAACAGTTAAGCAACTGACAGTTCAAAAGGATCAGTGGGCTATCAACAGTGTTTTCTCAACGACCGTTTAGCGAATGTTGCAGCGTATCGGCCTCCGCAACAGGTACCTGGTTGAAGCTCCCAAGCTGATCCCTGCTCATCGGCGACGAAGGCTGGCCATTGGCTTGTACGGCCCTGCAACAATCGTCTCAAAGATCCAGGCCGGAGGAGGAAGCTTTATGGTCTCAGGAATGTTTGTTTTCGGGACATTACCATGGTGATCTCGTCAATGTGTAAGGCATAATGGATCAACGCAAGTACCCATCTATCTTTGCGGACCATTTCTATCTCTACATGCAGTTACTTTTTCCTCGGCACGATAACTCTCAGTGTATGTACGTGGTTCGAAGGGCACTAGAATGAGTTTGCCGTACTCTCCTAACCACCAAACTCCCCGAATTAAAACCCATTTTAAAATCCGTGGGCTTCACAAATGGTTCAAATGGCTCTGAGCACTATGCGACTTAACTTCTGAGGTCATCAGTCGCCTAGAACTTAGAACTAATTAAACCTAACTAACCTAAGGACATCACACACATCCATGCCCGAGGCAGGATTCGAACCTGCGACCGTAGCGGTCACGCGGTTCCAGACTGAAGCGCCTTTAACCGCACGGCCACACCGGCCGGCTGGGCTTCACATCTCTGTCGTACCTTCCAGGACATCATTGACTCTTTTCATGCACGTCCGCGCTGCAAGACGTCGTTATTGAAGCTTTTGACAGGTGGCGGCATTAATGTGACTGGACCGCGTATCATTACTATATACAGACGCAAGAATGGTTATTTTTGTTAGACTCCGCCCAGCCTCTATACTTTGTGGGTACAATTTAACAGTTTGCTTCTCTTTCTTTCTGCATTCTGTGTGAAGAAGTAACACATTTCTTTTCTCTTGGTTTGTGAAAGACATTTATTTTTCTAACTAACCAGCACTCGCAACACGACGCAGACAGAGTGAAGGCTACTCTACCCCTTTCATACACGCAGCGCTGCGGTGCAACACACTTTCCCCGTTCCGATATGAGGTATTTCCCTATTTGGGTATGAAAGCACGAACTTCCGCATAAGACAGAAACCGGTTTCGTGTTCAAAACAAGTGAATCCTAAATTCTAAATATTTTAATTAGTCCGGAGCTAGTAATTGCATTTTTAAGAGTGAAACGTCGTTGAATTAGTCTCTTTTAAAACTCCAGTACTAACAGCAGAAATTTCTGTAGTTCCATTTGAAAACATGAAGTCGATACCCGAACGTCTGTAATCAACATAGAGATGAAAAGAGATTAAGCGTCGTTTAGTGTGAGTTCTTCGCAACACATCTGGAAGAAAATAAAATTGCGATATTTTCATCGCTTCCGGAATAATTTGAGCTGAATCAGTCTATATACTGGCGTTATACTTTGATCGTTTACTCATGATTAGTTATTTTCCTTTTTAAGCAATATTGCTGCTTTCTTTTTAACCATACTATTTTAGTTAAGTGCAATAATTTTCTTACAAAATATATTCCTGGTATCATGTTTCCACAGACCGATTTTACGTAAGATGATCTCAATTTTCTTATCTATTTTGTTTTGACAATTTGAAGTGTTCGTTTTACTTTACTTTCCTGTTTATATATGTACGCCTCCAAGCACCCTGTATTTCTTCTATCAGGATCACATAACTTTGTACGAGATGGGCCTTGGTTGTTTTATGTTTTTAATGACGTGTTAATTTTGCCTTATGAGGACTGTTGGCACAACTCGCGCTACAGCTTCCCTGGTAATGCATTTTGTTTTTCCTATATTTTTCAAATCTTAAGGTTACAATTAAACATTTTCTATCTCTTAATGCTCAACATGAGTTTACCAAGCCTTTGTTATTTTTACTGTTCTGTCAGTTTTGAAACACCCGGTCATATTATAGCTACACTTGTTTAAATTGTTACTTCGTCTGGTTGCATTGATAACAAATCATATATCGATTTTGATCACTGAGCGGTAGGGTCGTACTAGGTTTGAAATTGTTATCACCTGTGAAACGGGACTTTATGAACATAATAAATATATTACTGTCGTGGTTTCTAGCTGTTTGTTCGATTAATCATGCACCTTAGGACTTCTGATTCCGTTTGTACCATCTGCTTTGTAGATCACAGAAAATGCCTAAAACAATTAGTGAAAGAATTAGTTAAGATACGAAACAAAATTCAGTTTCAAAAACCCGGTACTTTTTATTCTTATCTACAAGATAAATAGTAACAGACTATGATTATAAATTGCTATGTGAACAATTATTGCTGCGCTGAAGCGACAAAAGTAAATTCAGTGTAACATACTATGTTAGGCCATATGTGCAAGCAAGTGGTGAAGTTCCATCCTTTGTGACAGTTCCAATGTAAAGTTAAACCTCTCTCTACACTCTGGAAAATGGGACATAAGGTCTATCATAGCAGTCCTTCCAGAAATATCTACGATACTTTATATAGGAAAATTATATTGTACGAAAGTTTATCTTATTTCCTCAATATATACTTTTCCCTTTGCACATGAAGTGGTTCGTTGCACTGCAAGATCATATTAGAACTATCCCTTGATGACTTCGATCCTAAACATTTGATGTCCACTGCAAGTGTGTATCCTCTCCTTTATCCGCTGTTCTCCTGTGCCAGCTACTCTGATCATTTTGCATATATTCCCCTCATTTTAAAGTGACTAATATTTTCCTCATTTTTGAGCTTTAATTGTACGTATCAATGAGTGGAAGAGAAGCAGACAATCGGATTCTCTTTCTGCAACAACTTCACAGATTTTTCTAGTATTATTTTAGTGTTTTATAACGTGTCACCTGGTTCACGCACATTACTTCTTAATTTTGTGTAAGTATATATACGAAGCTGAAACTACGCGTGTATCATCCATTATAGGTATTATAACAGGGTATTTAAAATTATAAAGATATTAAGCAGCAAAATTTCTAAATTGATATAGTCTTACAGCAAAACAAGGAAATCTATAAAAATCAGTAGTCTGCATTGTTCTATATTTTACAATCCTGAAAAAGAATCTTATATTTTCACGTATTGTAAGATAGCTCTGCCAATAAACAACAAAATAGAATGAAACAACTAAATAGAATAAAATACGAAACTTGTATAAAAGGTAATGCAGTTTTGAGTACTTTGATGGCTTTAAGAACACACTGTTCATTATAATTACTGAATATATATGACACTGCCAGAATAGCAAAAAGAGACTGTAAGCAGATAACCAAAATAAAATTTTAAACATTTTAAAAACTTTCTATGAAACTTTTACTTTCACATATTTTGTACTCATTGTCTCAATTGTAATAAACATTATTTTTTTGTTTTATTCTTTTTTTTACAAAGTGGTGACATGTTTCGACAGCTTAACTACCACCTTCAGATGACCTGAAGATGGTAGTTAACCTACCGAAGCTACTACCATCACTCAGTAAAAAATAAATAAAAAATTAATGTGAATTGCGATTGAGACAATATATAGAAATTTCTGAAAATTTTGAAAAGTTTTTTGGGAGTTTTTAAAATGTTTAAACTTTTATATTTGGTTATTTCACTATAATTATGTTGTAACAGTTGGACAGATAAGCGAAGAAAAACAGTACCTACTCCCACGCGGAAAGCAATAATAAAGGGAAGAACAAAATAACCTGAAAGATAATACGTACACCGACAGCAGCAAACATTCTGCAAACGTTCTTGTCTTCAAACCAAAATTCTAGGAATTACTTGTGCTCACCCCCCCCCCCTCTCTCTCTCTCTCTCTCTCTCTCTCTGTTATCTGATTTTTTTCTCATATCTGCTCTACAATATATTTTTTAGTATCCACGCCAAAGGACATCGAGATAGATGCAGAAGAGCTGGCATAGGTATCGCAGCTGACAGTACAGAACGCTGCCACGGAGGACGCGTGCGAAGCGTGGCATGAGCAGAGCCACTGACCAGGTCTTTACCTGCCAACGGCAATATGCTTGGCTCGGAAATTATAACACTAATTTCATTGCTCCCAGACCAAGCCTTAACTCGCGCAGTGCTCCGTTCCGTGTGCTCCCTTGTCAGTTTCTCGCACTGGTTGCGTGTTTTCTCCCCTGTGAGCGTTCTCTATGCGACGTCCGCACTCTCCGCTCTACCGCAGATTAACTCGCATGTCGAGGTTCGTTCCCTCTTGCGGGGTTCAGGTCCCCGGCTTGTGGTCGAGGCACCGTAGTGTCGCTAACCTAGTTAACAGTCCTACAGACAGTGACGATTCCTCTGCGTTCTCACGCCCGTGCCGACACCAGATTTGATCTTGGTGGATGCCTGCTACAGTGAGAGAAGTGAGACATGCTCTTCGTACGTTCTCGTATCTTCATCTTTCTTACATAAACATGTGCTGTGCTTATATCGTCATAATCTATGTTCGTCCTGATGAATTTCAAATATTTGCTGTATCTCTGTGGTTTAATATATCAGCCAACATCTGTAAACCTAAAATTTTTGAGAACATTATCAGCGATCTTATATTAATATGATAATTAAGAACAGCCTTGATCGCACATTTATTTTAATCGGAGAGACCGGTTTCAATCCTTAAGGATCATCTTCAGACTCTGAAAAAACATACGTATATATAGAGGTTAAAAAATGGCTCTGAGCACTATGGGACTTAACTTCTGAGGTCATCAGTCCCCTAGAACTTAGAACTACTTAAACCTAACTAACCTAAGGACATCACATACATTCGTGCCCGAGGCGGGATTCGAACCTGCGACCGTAGAGGTCACTCGGTTCCAGACTCTAGCGCCTAGAACCGCTCGGCCGTTAAATAGCAATAGTCCCGCTCACCGTTCTGTGTATGACATCAGTGCTAACCAATCAGAAGTATATCTACATCTACATCCATACTCCGCAAGCTATCTGACGGTGTGTGGCGGAGGATACCTTGAGTACCTCTATCGGTTCTCCCTTCTATTCCAGTCTCGTATTGTTCATGGAAAGAAGGATTGTCGGTATGCCTCTGTGTGGGCTCCAATCTCTCGGATTTTATCCTCATGGTCTCTTCGCGAGATATACGTAGGAGGGAGCAATATACTGCTTGACTCCTCGGTGAAGGTATGTTCTCGAAACTTCAACAAAAGCCCGTACCGAGCTACTGAACATCTCTCCTGCAGAGTCTTCCACTGGAGTTTTTCTATCGTCTCCGTAACGCTTTAGCGAATACTAAATGATCCTGTAACGAAGCGCGCTGCTCTCCGTTGGATATTCTCTATCTCTTCTATCAAACCTATCTGGTAGGGATCCCACACTGCTGAGCAGTATTCAACCAGTGGGCGAACAAGCGTACTGTAACCTCCTTGCTTTGTTTTCGGATTGCATTTCCTTAGGATTCTGCCAATGAATCTCAGTCTGGCATCTGCGTGTGTACTATTAGCAAAAATGTATTACAATATTCTATATTACTAAGCTCTGAAGAAGAGTGTTAGTTAAAATACATCGTAGAGCTGCTATGAAATAGCTATTCGTCAGAACATAATTAGCTTAAAATGAACTAGTCTAGCCTGCCCTCTGTTATCCGTTCCGTAAAATACGTGCTGTTGGCAAAGATATATGAAATAGCTGTCAAAGGTTGCTATAGCGTTAGAGAGAAGCTACTAGCAAAGATAATTTATATAGTCGTTGAAGGTTGCCGTAGAAATGGCGTCCTCTATCGATGCGACATTCTGAAAAGCTGGCACAGAGTGCTGTAACGACAGCAAAGACGATCTATGTAGACGTTAAGGGTTGCCGTAAAGACGGCGTCCTCTATCAATGTGACACGTCAAAAATAAAAATAAAACATAGTAGTGAATATAATAGTCGTTAAAGATTATTCATAGTAATATGAATGGCAAAAAAGTGAAACATAGGGCGTTAGTTAACAAGCAATCTTGCGTAATGTGTAGGAAGGAAACATAGGTACAAAGGGCAGCATAAGGCTTTAGATATACAGAGCTCCGTTGCATCTCGTGCTAAACACGAAATAGTTATAAATTCATATAATAGATAATATTATGTAAAGTAATGGTGAAGAGAAATAACCCATACAAAATCCGTTAAAAGGAGACTGTTAGTGAAGAAACAGTTTGTGAAGAACAAAAGGGGGGGGGGGGGGTTGGGAACAAAACACTACGATTACTAACATAGCAGTGTTAAATATGAAGACACTATAAAGTCATTAATCATATAAAAATACTAATGATAAAATCACGAGTCAGCATTATTTGTATAAAAAGAAGGTAAACTAAAACATAGACAGGTTGCTCCATGAAAGTCCACCTGCCGTTCTTGGTATATGTAGTTTGTAATTGAATTTCAGTGTATATACGATACTGTAAGGATCCCTCTATCTGTACGTATGTTATTTCAAAGTCTGAAGATGATCCTTAAGGATTGAAATCGGTCACTCTGATTAAAAGAAATTTGCGATCAAGACTGTTTTTAATTGCCATCTGGAAACCTACTTGAAACACGCGAATTGACTAAGTTATGATGTTGCGAGCAGTGCGCCCACTATGCAGTTGTATTCAAATACCAGAATATTCTGTTGTGCGACGTCACGTGGCTGGCAAGTTGCCGTGTAGTGGCCGGGGCAGATAGGTGAGCGGGCACTGAGCAGAATTCCGAGGCATTGCAGAGAGCTGTGGAAGGACGTGAGGTAGGTGTTTGGTTGGCCAAAGTGCGCTCGCCACTTGGAAATTACGCGCGGCGGTTGGGGTAAACTTTGCCGCCACACGCTTATGGACGCAAAGTAAAATCGCCATGTTCAGACTGCGCTAAAACTGAAGCTTAGAATATTCACTAAAAACCCAAGAAGCAGCTCCAAACATGCTACAGAAAATCTGAAGACAGTATTCAAATCGCAATAACGAGACGAACTCTCTAAAATTATTGGCATATGCACAAAGTAATAATTAACAAAGTTATTAACATTTATACTGAAAATTGTTTATAAAATTAATAACAGAGAGTACAGACCACACAAAAAGGATAGGGTTTGATGGCATCTAAAAGAGGATCATGGTTTTATTATTGTTGAACAAATACACGAATTGTTAAATATAATTTACTTATTAATTTTTGAAATAGCGCCAAAGCCAAGATTTCTCCACGTTTACACTGAAGATTAGTAACAACATGCGTCATCTGTCACTAATGGTTACGTTTATTTAATTAGAATTTAGTACTTGACTATCTTTAAATGACCATATGAACAACGTAGTACTGGAGCAGCAAGCTGAATAAAGATATGAACGCTATCAAATTGTTCAAATGGCTCTGAGCACTATGCGACTTAACTTCTGAGGTCATCAGTCGCCCACAACATAGAACTAATTAAACTTAACCAACCTAAGGACATCACACACATCCATGCCCGAGGCAGGATTCGAACCTGCAACCGTAGCGGTCGTTCGGTTCCAGACTGTAGCGCCTAGAACCGCACGGCCACTCCGGCCGGCTGAACGCTATCAGTTTCTCGCCGTTGCATTTATGATGTATAAAGTTTAAATAAAAGTTGATCATTCAGCAATGTTCAGCATTCAATAATGTAGTATCAGACTGAAAATTAACTAAAAGAATGTGCAGTATATATCTGAAACATGTAAAAGTTGTAATACGTATAATAGTAAGAATTGTGGGCTAGTTGTAAATTTCTCCACGGAATCTAGTAGGTCACATGACTAAATTTTTAAAAGGCTGAATGATGGGCTACCACCATACTGTTTAATTTTTATATTGGCAATAAGCCCAACGCTAATGTTAAAATGATCCAACTTGCTGTCGACCTAGCACTAGCTTATCAAGCAGAAAATCTGAAAGAGTTTGCAAGATCTTTGACCACAGATTTACACTCAGTGGATGATTATTTCAATAACTGGAGACGGAGGTAAGTGCTTACTATCTTAATAAACGTGAGGCGAACCGCAAATTAAATTTGGTCTTTGACAATTTTCCTCTTAAACGTAACCCGTGTCCTAAACACTTGGCAGTCATTTTGGACTAGGCCCTTACCTTTAATAAGACCCACTTTGAAAACATGTAAAAAATGTGAATATCAAAATTCATATTACTAGGAAATCAGATGGGACAGGATGGGATTCAATTTCAGACACTTTTCGTATGCACCACCATCAATTAGACGAGAAGCGAGAGGTGTAAGAGAGTTTCGAAAGTGTACCACTCATCAGAACTAACTTCTATATAACCGCCGGCCGGGGTGGCCGTGCGGTTCTAGGCGCTACAGTCTGGAGCCGAGCGACCGCCGCGGTCGCAGGTTCGAATCCTGCCTCGGGCATGGATGTGTGTGATGTCCTTAGGTTAGTTAGGTTTAATTAGTTCTAAGTTCTAGGCGACTGATGACCTCAGAAGTTAAGTCGCATAGTGCTCAGAGCCATTTCTATATAACCAGTTACAGAATATACCTGTCAGCAGGCTTACGTTTAGAATACAACCGTGGCCAACACAAGATGCGCTTCTTGTATATGATGTGTGCCAAGAATGGCTAGAGGTTTGCCGGAAGTTTCCTCCAGCAGATTCTCACCTTATTACTGATCCTACCGAACGTGTGAACTGATTTGGTCTTCACAACTAGGAACAGCTATGAATCGATTTCTTAGAGGGCACGAAAAGTATGAAGCCTGTTCGTATTAGTGGGGTTCAAGAATGCCGCGACATGCGGCTGTAGGGTCGCAGTGGGGACTGCACAGCCTCTAATTGAAGAATGTTTATTACGAAAATTCCTTGGTGGACTCAAAGAATTGAATTTGACGACACTAAGATCTGTGGTCTGGTTGAGACAGGTAGATGTTATAATGGTCGCCTAGTCGTAGATATTGCTATAATCGCACTATTTCACTCCCATTTACGGAGCTTGTTAGCACTTTGTTAGGTTGGCGCCATTAAAATGCATTGTGGTAATCGCTGCTGCTTCCTGGATCGCTGCTGTGTCTCGCTGGCTCTAAATCTGGTTGTCTAGGGGTAAAAAGATGAGGTCCCGTGTTTTTGATGATAAATAATGAGCGAAACCTACAAATATTTAAACTTCAAATATTTATTACTCTGGTGGCCATCTTAATTCGACTGTCCACCGAAGACAATGTCAACACAAAGTAGCACTTCTTTTACATGTTCTTTGCAATGTTTATCCACCTCGAACAATAACACACATAGACTTTACCAAAGTGACATTCAGACTCCGTTCCGACACTTCTTGCTGCTTGTATTTATAACCTTATCAAAGAACTACTAAAAAGAGATATAGCTTATAAGTCACATGTACATCTGTTATCGTAATTTGTGCAGAAAAGTTATTAATTTATATCGAGTGACATAATTTAACAGGTTATTAAAATGACAGACAGATTTGTTGACTTGACAGAATAATTCTTTGTTAGATGGCTCTGAGCACTATGGGACTCAACTGCTGTGGTCATAAGTCCCCTAGAACTTAGAACTACTTAAACCTAACTAACCTAAGGACGTCACACACATCCATGCGCGAGGCAGGATTCGAACCTGCGACCGTAGCGGTTGTGCGGTTCCAGACTGTTACGCCTTTAACCGCGCGGCCACTCTGGCCGGCTCTTTGTTAGAAAAAGGCCGTATTTTAGAAGTTTGTCAATTGGCTTCTCTAATTTGCGTAAATAAGTAAACAACATGAATTATTAAGAATTACATTGGTTTTCGTCTAAAATAGGAGTATTTACGTGAATACTGAGTGAAAATGGTCCTAGTGAACAAATAGGTTTCACTGGGTGATTTTTATTTAAGGATATCCAAAATACGTAAGTTGGCCACTATTTTTCGTACTTCATATTAATTATTTAAGATGACCTTAGTGTTTTTACATGATGACATTTGCTGTATCAGTGATCAAGTGATATTAACTTTTGTGTGGGTCAATTATTCAGCATAATTTAATGGGTTGACTGTTCTATGGAGACATGTTATGCAATCATTGTTAACATACACAATAACTTTTCTATATTCATAAATACTCGTTAAACTGGTTGAATTTGGAAGGTATCGCATACTTCGGTAAAGTAAAGCCTTTAATAGGTTCCGTTACAATGTTCAGTTATAAAATTTTTGGTTGTTTGTTTTTATATTATTGATTTTATGTACATTTAACCCTTTGTTTAGAATGAAAAATGACAATGTAAACTATACGAATAATTATATTTTGACTAAAGTTCAGTCTTGATCACATCATGTATGTTTTAATGATATAGGTAACCGGTTTCGGTTCTTTCTACAAAACCATCATCAGACCCATGGCTCCCTTAGGATGGTAGGCGGAGCTCTCCTCGCTGCTACACAGTCAACTGTCAACAACCTATATCAACAGTCAACAACCTATATCATTAAAACATACATGACGTGATCGAGACTGAACTTAAGTCAAAATATAACAATTAATTGATCACTGCTTTCCAAAAATGTTTACCAAAATTATACGAATAATAATAATAATAATAATAATAATAATAATAATCCCCGTGGAGGCCCGGGATAGGCCTCCGGTATGTTCTGCCAGTCGTAAAAGGCGACGAAAAGAACAAACCACTAATAGGGCTAACCCCCCTTTTAGTGTGATTACTTGGTTCAGGACAGAAGTAAAGAAGCCTCGGACAAGCGCCGTCATGGTCGAGGACGACGCTTGAACCCTATGCCCGCTCACAATGGTAATAACACTGCTAGCCAACTGGAAAATGATTTAAATCCAAATAGAGGTGTTTTGCAGGATATGCTTCCTACAACCACCCTAGAAGGAAAACAAAGACAGAGGATGAGATGGTCAGATGAAGTTAATCGACACCTCATGTTCTGTTATTACCAAGCAACAAACCTAGGAACCAACACAACTGGATACAGATCACAAGTATACACAACATTTATTACCAGGTACCCGGAATTAAAATTTTTAACAGAACAACGACTAGCTGATCAGATCCGTGTAATAATAAAAAATAACAGGATACCCCAGTCAGAATTAGAAAACATCAAACAACAAGTACAAGAAATACTGGAACAAAATAATGTGCAATCAGAAGAAGAAGAAAATACAGTAATGGACTCAAACATCCCAGAGCAAACAAACAAAGACCAACACGCATCAATTAAACAATCAGAGGAAAACGAAATCTTAAGACAGCCACCAGAACAAGCACAAATAGAACACGAAGAGACACACGTGTTAGATATAGAAGCGAAATTTCAGCTGACATATATAGAATACAAAGATACAAATACAGACATCAGACCATTCTTGCATAGACCGCCAAATAACCCACAAGTCGAAACAACAATAAAAACTATCAACACAATCATACACAACAAAATAAATGAAAATACAACTATGGAAGAGTTACAACTACTGGTTTATATAGGAGCACTCACTACACTAAATATACACACTAGGCAGAGATCAGAACAAACCAATACACAGAAGAAACCCACAAAACCAGCATGGCAACACAGGCTACAGATCAGAATAGAAAAACTGAGAAAAGACATCGGACAGCTAACACAATTTATAAGAAATGAAATATCAGACAAAAAACGAAACAGGTTAGGTAAAATCTCACAACAAGAAGCAATAGAGCAATTAGATGAAAAGAAGCAGAAATTACAAGCATTGGCCAAACGACTTAGAAGATACAAAAAAAGTGAAAATAGAAGGAAACAAAACCAAACATTCAACACAAACCAAAAGAGATTTTACCAAACAATAGATAACACACACATTAAAACAGACAGTCCACCAAACATAACAGACATGGAACACTTCTGGAGCAACATATGGTCAAACCCGGTACAACATAACAGGCATGCACGGTGGATACAAGCAGAAACAGACACATACAAGATGATACCACAAATGCCTGAAGTGATAATTTTGCAACATGAAGTCACCCGAGCAATTAATTCTACACACAATTGGAAATCCCCTGGAAATGATAAAATAGCAAATTACTGGCTAAAGAAGTTCACCTCAACACATTCACATCTAATTAAATTATTTAACAGTTACATTGCAGACCCATACACATTCCCTGATACACTTGCACATGGAATAACCTATCTGAAACCTAAAGATCAAGCAGACACAGCAAACCCAGCTAAATATCACCCCATAACATGCCTACCAACAATCTACAAAATATTAACTTCAGTCATTACACAGAAATTAATGACACATACAACACAGAACAAAATTATAAATGAAGAACAAAAAGGCTGCTGCAAAGGAGCACGAGGATGTAAAGAGCAACTGATAATAGATGCAGAGGTGACATATCAAGCTAAAACTAAACAAAGGTCGCTACACTACGCATACATTGATTACCAAAAAGCCTTTGATAGTGTACCCCACTCATGGTTACTACAGATATTGGAAATATACAAAGTAGATCCTAAATTGATACAGTTCCTAAACATAGTAATGAAAAACTGGAAAACCACACTTAATATCCAAACAAATTCAAGTAATATCACATCACAGCCAATACAGATTAAGCGTGGAATATACCAAGGAGACTCATTAAGTCCTTTCTGGTTCTGTCTTGCTCTGAACCCACTATCCAACATGCTAAATAATACAAATTATGGATATAATATTACTGGAACATACCCACACAAAATCACACATTTGCTATATATGGATGATCTAAAACTACTGGCAGCAACCAATCAACAACTCAACCAATTACTAAAGATAACAGAAGTATTCAGCAATGATATAAATATGGCTTTTGGAACAGACAAATGTAAGAAAAATTGCATAGTCAAGGGAAAACACACGAAACAAGAAGATTACATATTGAATAACCACAGTGACTCCATAGAAGCGATGGAAAAAACAGATGCCTATAAATATCTAGGATACAGACAAAAAATAGGAATAGATAATACAAATATTAAAGAAGAACTAAAAGAAAAATATAGACAAAGGCTAACAAAAATACTGAAAACAGAATTGACAGCAAGAAACAAGACAAAAGCTATAAATACTTATGCTATACCAATATTGACCTACTCATTTGGAGTAGTGAAATGGAGTAACACAGACCTAGAAGCACTCAATACACTTACACGTTCACAATGCCACAAATATAGAATACATCACATACATTCAGCAACAGAAAGATTCACATTGAGCAGAAAGGAAGGAGGAAGGGGATTCATCGACATAAAAAACCTACATTATGGACAGGTAGACAATTTAAGAAAATTCTTTCTAGAACGAGCAGAAACTAGCAAAATACACAAAGCAATCACTCATATAAATACATCTGCTACACCACTGCAATTTCATAACCACCTTTACAACCCTTTAGATCATGTAACATCAGCAGATACGAAGAAAGTAAATTGGAAAAAGAAAACACTACATGGCAAGCACCCGTATCATCTAACACAGCCACACATCGATCAAGACGCATCCAACGCATGGCTAAGAAAAGGCAATATATACAGTGAGACGAAAGGATTCATGATTGCAATACAGGATCAAACAATAAACACCAGATATTACAGTAAGCATATTATTAAAGATCCCAATACCACAACAGATAAATGCAGACTTTGCAAACAACAAATAGAAACAGTAGATCACATAACAAGTGGATGTACAATACTAGCAAATACAGAATACCCCAGAAGACATGACAATGTAGCAAAAATAATACATCAACAACTTGCCATACAACATGAACTAATAAAACAACATGTTCCCACATACAAGTATGCACCACAAAATGTACTGGAGAATGATGAATACAAATTATACTGGAACAGAACCATTATAACAGATAAAACAACACCACATAACAAACCTGACATCATACTCACCAATAAAAAGAAGAAATTAACACAACTAATCGAAATATCCATACCCAATACAACAAATATACAAAAGAAAACAGGAGAAAAAATTGAAAAATACATCCAACTGGCTGAGGAAGTCAAGGACATGTGGCATCAGAATAAAGTTGACATCATACCAATCATACTATCAACTACAGGAGTCATACCACACAATATCCACCATTACATCAATACAATACAGCTACATCCAAACTTATATATACAATTACAGAAATCCGTAATTATTGATACATGTTCAATTACCCGAAAGTTCCTAAATGCAATATAACATATACCGTACAGTTAAAAGGAAGTGACGCTTGATCAAGGTCCGCGTCACGTCCCATTTTTAACCAGACTTAACGTCTGAGAAAGAAAAGAAATAATAATAATAATAATCCAGTCTTGTTTTCCCACGTACAGGTCACTCTCTTGTGGAGTCTCCGGCAAGAAGATATTTTACCACAGACTCCGTCTTTTCCTAGCCGTTAACTATCATAAAGTGCACCATGCGTACAGTCTTCTCCAAATGCATTATAAGCACAATGTACGTCGGGTCACAGTGGTAGGAGGGATGAAGAACATCCGCTGCTGCTGCTGCTGCAAACACTTACTGAGAGAGGCTAATGGATTCGGCTGCAGACCGGGAAATGGATTTGCATAAAGTGCTCCCTGACGTAAACGGGCGAGGACAACCCACACAGAATCTGCATGCGACACAGATACCACTGGAAAGAGCGCTACTCACGCAAAAACCAATCTTTGAAAAAGGTCACATCTCTATTCCGCAAACCACCTTAGGTTATATGGTAGTTAGCACTTTAGATGTACCATTATCAAAAAATCCCTTCTCCCCTCTCTCCCCGAATGGCGCCGGAAGAGCTTCTGTTGGCAAGTCTTCAAATTTCGCTGATTTAAACGTCATAAAATGGAGGATATTAGAATTTTTGTCCGTCGACGTTGATATCATTGGAGGGGGGGGGGGGTAATAGCTTGAATTGTCGAAGTATAGGGAACGAAACAGCTGTTCCGGCGATAGAGTTAACTCTGTCTTGGCAGTACTGTGAGGAGAGTTAATACAAAACTTGCGAGGGCACTGGTGACTACTGAGAAGACATACGTATCGGTGATACGAATTGAGAGTACACACAAATTGAATTTTAGTAGGGACGTCACTCATCTGAATAGGATTGGGAAGGAATAGTTATATAAGCTTATAAGTGCCAGTATATAGCGGCCGAACCCCACTCATTAGAGGCTAAATTCCTGTGATGACGCACAATAGGATGAAGTCTTTACACCTCGTTCGAAGTCCGTTTGGAACTGAGCTGCCCACTCGGAAAACGGACACTCTTTTGAACATCTTACCCTTTCACGAGAATATTCATCATAACACGGCCAATTATTTACAGCATGTTGCATTCACCTCTAAAATTTGAACGTTTCTAGCTCCATAACTGAAACCGGTAGAATTCTGATTTTAACACAGTTGGTTTAAGTACATAAGCTCCATTTTAGAATAAAACTGTTCTATAAAAAAATATAGCTCGTCGCTTTAACTCTCTCGAAAGTAACTGAGTGAACTATGTTCATAACTATGCACAAAGAGTAACGTTTATTTAAATGAATATTCCTTTCACTTATTGTTTTGTAAGTTACAGAGTACAACACCTTGTCTTAAACACACATCCAAAGAAGAGCGGAGCGTTTCGTCACAGGGTTATTTGGTAAGCATGATAGCGCTACGGAGATGTTTAGCAAACTCAAGTGGCAGACTCTGCAAGAGAGGCGCTCTGCATCGCGGTGTAGCTGGCTGTCCAGGTTTCGAGAGGGTGCGTTTCTGGATGAGGTATCCAATATATTGCTTTCCACTACTTATACCTCCCGAGGAGATCACGAATGTAAAATTAGAGAGATTCGAGAGCGCACGGAGGCTTTCCGGCAGTCGTTCTTCCCGCGAACCATACGCGACTGGAACAGGAAAGGGAGGTAATGACAGAGGCACGTAAAGTGCCCTCCGCTACACACCGTTGAGTGGCTTGCGGAGTATAAATGTAGATGTAGATGTATATGCAGGGTGATTCAGGCTAAGCTGTTAACCTCAAATATTTCTGGAACAGTTTAAGACATCACAGTGCTGTTCCCACTCAGATGAATTGTGAGAAAGTCGTTACTAAACGACGTATAGTCTCGTTTCACAGCTGTATTAGCTACAAAGATATGTTTCAGCTTCAGTTTTTCAAATGGCACTGTAGTAATTTCTGCTGGAAGTATCGTAGTTTTAAAAAGAGATGAACTGAACGGCGTTTCACTCTTAAAAATACGGTTACTAGTTTCGGAGCTTAGAACTTAGGATTTAACTGTTATGGATACGAAAACAATAGCTTTGGGCTGGCTCTGAGCACTATGGGACTCAACTTCTGAGGTCATTAGTCCCCTAGAACTTAGAACTAGTTAAACCTAACTAACCTAAGGACATCACAAACACCCATGCCCGAGGCAGAATTCGAACCTGCGACCGTAGCAGTCTTGCGGTTCCAGACTGCAGCGCCTTTAACCGCACGGCCACTTCGGCCGGCACAATAGCTTTCTTATGCAGAAGTTTATGATTTCGTACTTAAGTAAGGAAATACGTCACGTCAGACAAGAATGAAAGTGTGTGTTGCACCATTGCGAGACCAGTATAAAATGGGCACAGAGGAAATGCAGCATTCACGCTGCCTGTGCAGTTGAAGGTTGTCGAGTTCTGGTTAGTCTGAAAAACAAATTTTCAAAAAACAAGAAAAAATACAGGATGGGGAGGAGGGGTTGGGGTCAATGATATGAAAAGAGCAAAAACACATTGCCATGCCTATTACTGTGCAGGAAAACCGTTGGCATTCAATACAGTTTCCAGTCATCACGGAATGAATAAATACAGTTCCTGTATGGTTTTCATCTTATATCATTCTTCCTGCAAAATAATGGCAAGTTCAAGTAACAGCGATGACGCAGCCTTCTCTCCAAAGTAGATCACAAAGTATAGGTGGCAAAACCGACGGGCTAAAACCGATACCAGTATTTTAATTTTGTACAACTGGTATTTTTCGATATTTGTTTGGTCTCAGTTATAACAGGTTTTTTCCATTTTTTACTAACAACCGGGTAAAATCCGGCATATTTGTTTGCCATAGCAGCAGTGCTAAAATTTTTTGTTTTTAAATAAACATTTTTTAAATTAGTGTTTATTTGTAAAATTTCCGTTGCTCTGAAATATTGGATTAATATAGAAACTGGGAAAACCGATCCGCTCTATTTGAATAACAACGTCTAAAGTTATAAATTAGCAACAAACACTTGACATAAAAACTGATACAGTATTACAGAGGCAATGCTTTATCACCGTGTGCCGTAGCCACTTAGATGGTGTGCATGTTCGTGCAGTGTGCAAGACTTGCCCTTGCCTGGTCTACATTGTACTTTCTCGCTGTTGTCCTGGGACATCCAGTGTGTTGCAGAATGGAATTATTTTACGGATTGCGGTAGCAATGGAGTACAATGCTCAATTTACTTTAAGTGATTAAAAACGGGAGCAGGTACAACAGTCTTGCGATATCACATACGGAGAAAACATCAACAATGTTCTTTGGAAGAGAAGGTAATTTTGGCTGGTACATATATAATTGTATTAAAGTGCTATGAACTTGGGATAATAACTGAACCCTTAATTTCTTGGTTGCTTCAGGGTAAGAAAGTGATATACCATCCAGAAGTGACGAACGAGGAAATTCATCAGCTTATCACCTTTCGCTTTCGCTGTCGCCACGCCCATTTCCTTAATCTTCGAAAACTATGCTGGAGGCAATGAGACAAGATTTCTGCAGCAGCGTCAACCCCATAACGGTCGCCACCTGCTATTCCTTCGCCTTCATTAGAGCTTTTCGATCTTTATGCGAAGTCTATGTTTATTACTAGAAACAACAGCAATAAAAAAACCGAATATCGGCCATTCCAGAAAACGGTTCTTTGAGCGGTTTTAACTGACAGGTAAAATTGGAGATGAAAAGAACCGGCGTAACCCAAATACGGTTGTTTCAGTGATAACGGCCATCTCTACCACATATGCTCATAATACTGAGATCTACTGACTGTGATGACCAGGTGAGATCTGAAAATTCATCCTTGCGCTCAGGAAACCAGTCCTGAACGACGTGAACTGTGTGAACAGAGGCATCAGACAACTGCGCTCCATCAGTCAGACGCGACGGTTCCATTTAACAACACCAACTTCTGCAAAAGACATCAATCGGTTTCATGTTTAAAACAGATAAATCACAAGTTCTAAATCTCGTAGTTTATCCGAAACTACTATTAGGATTTTTAAGAGAGAAAAGCCGTTGAACTCGTCTCTTTTACAAGTGCGGTACTTTGTGTTCTGCCTCACGGCAGGTCTTGTCATGGGGGAAGCCTCGTCAGAGAGGTCCACCGCATGAGCATCTACTAGGGAAGTGATTCCAGTCGTGGTTTCCCATTGCCTTCCACTGGTGATGATGAAATGATCATGAGGAAAACACAACATCCAGTCCCTGAGCGGATAAAATCTCCGACCCAACCAGGAATCGAACCCGGGCCTCTTGGCGTGACAGATCGCCACGCTGACCACTTTTTTTTTTAATCTCATTTTGTCCGTTTTCGTTCGTTGTATCTGCTCTGGGCGGACGTCGGAAGACACCCGTTTCAGTTCATTGTTGACCCATTAACTCAGTTTTTTTTATTACAGAGGGCAGCTAGCCCTCTGACCGAACACGCTGAGCTACCGTGCCGGCACCACTCGGCTATCGGGGCGGACACTGCGGTACTAGTAGCAGAAATTACTACCGTTCCATACGAAAAAGCGAAATTGATCTCGAAATCTCTAAATAATATAGTGACGAAAAGAAACTATACGACATTTAGTGAGGACGTTTCACAATTAAATTCGATGAAAGCAGAATTACGTTATCTAAAAGGGCTCACGAAAGATCTGGGGTGGACAATGTAGCTGAGACATATCAATGATCTGCCGCGAAACATGACAGATGATTCAATATTTTTTCCTCTGTGTAGATGAAAAGACGTGGAATGTAATTTACACTGAGGTAACAAAAGTTGTGGAACAGCGGTATGCACATATACATAAGACGGTCGTATCTCGTACACAAGGTATAACACTGGAATGGCGGAACTGTCGTTTGTACTCATGTTATTCACGTGAAGAGATTTCCGACTTTACTGTGTCCGTACGACGGGAACTATCAGACTTTGAGGGCAGAAACGTAGCTGGAGCTAGACGCATGCGACATTCCATTTCCGAAATCGTTAGGGAATTCAATATTTCGAGATCTGCAGTGTCAAGAATGTGCCGAGCATACCAAATTTCAGGTATTATCTCTTACCACGGACAACGCAGTGGTCGACGGCCTTCACTTAACGACCGACAACGGTGGCGTTTGCGTTGAGTTATCAGTGCTAACAGACAAGCCAGACAAACAACACTGCGTGAAATAACCGCAGGAGTCAATGTGGGGCGTACGACGAACATATCCGTTAGGACAGTGCGGTGAAATTTTGCGTTAATGGGCTATGGCAGCAGACGACCAACTCGAGTGCCTTTGCTAACAGCTTGTGGCGCCTCTCCAGGGCTTATGACCATATCGGACTATAGACGACTGAAAAACCGTGGTTTAGTCAGGTGAATCCAGGTTCATTTAGTAAGAGCTGATGGTAGGGTTTGAGTGTGGCGCAGACCCCACGAAGCCACGGACATATGGTGTCAACAAGACACTGTGCAAGCTACGAGGTGCATTCAAGTTCTAAGGCCTCCGATTTTTTTTTTCTAATTAACTACTCATCCGAAATCGATGAAACTGGCGTTACTTCTCGACGTAATCGCCCTGCAGACGTACACATTTTTCACAACGCTGACGCCATGATTCCATGGCAGCGGCGAAGGCTTCTTTAGGAGTCTGTTTTGACCACTGGAAAATCGCTGAGGCAATAGCAGCACGGCTGGTGAATGTGCGCCCATGGAGAGTGTCTTTCATTGTTGGAAAAAGCCAAAAGTCACTAGGAGCCAGGTCAGGTGAGCATGGAGCATGAGGAATCACTTCAAAGTTGATATCACGAAGAAACTGTTGCGTAACGTTAGCTCGATGTGCGGGTGCGTTGTCTTGGTGAAACAGCACACGCGCAGCCCTTCCCGGACGTTTTTGTTGCAGTGCAGGAAGGAATTTGTTCTTCAAAACATTTTCGTAGGATGCACCCGTTACCGTAGTGCCCTTTGGAACGCAATTAGTAAGGATTACGCCCTCGCTGTCCCAGAACATGGACACCATTATTTCTTCAGCACTGGCGGTTACCCGAAATTTTTTTGGTGGCGGTGAATCTGTGTGCTTCCATTGAGCTGACTGGCGCTTTGTTTATGGATTGAAAAATGGCATCCACGTCTCATCCATTGTCACAACCGACGATAAGAAAGTCCCATTCGTGCTGTCGTTGCACGTCAACATTGCTTGGCAACATGCCACACGGGCAGCCATGTGGTCGTCCGTCAGCATTCGTGGCACCCACCTGGATGACACTTGTCGCATTTTCATGTGGTCATGCAGGATTGTGTGCACAGAACCCACAGAAATGCCAACTCTAGAGGCGGTCTGTTCAACAGTCATTCGGCGATCCCCCAAAACAATTCTCTCCACTTTCTCGATCATGTTGTCAGACCGGCTTGTGCGAGCCTGAGGTTGTTTCGGTTTGTTGTCACACGATGTTCTGCCTTCATGAAACTGTCGCACCCACGAACGCACTTTCGACACATCCATAACTTCATCACCACATGTCTCCTTCAACTGTCGATGAATTTCAATTGGTTTCACACCACGCAAATTCAGAAAACGAATGATTGCACGCTGTTCAAGCAAGGAAAACGTCGCCATTTTAAGTATTTAAAACAGTTCTCATTCTCGACGCTGGCGTTAAAATTCCATCTGCCGTACGGTGCTGCAATCTCTGGGACGTATTGACAATGAAGGCGGCCTCATTTTAAAATAATGCGCATGTTTCTATCTCTTTCCAGTCCGGAGAAAAAAAATCGGAGGCCTTAAACTTGAATGCACCTCGTAGCAGTGGCTCCCTAATGATATGGGCTGTGTTTGCATGGAATGGACTGGATCATCTGGTCCACATGAACCAATCATTGGCTGAAAATGCTTATGTTCGGTTACCTAGAGACCATTTGCAGTCATTCATGGATTTCAAGCTCCCAAACAACGTTGGAATTGTCACTGGGCCACAACTGTTCGCGATTGGTTTGAATAACATTCTGGAAAATTCGAGCGAATGATTTGCCACTATGATCGTTCGGCGTGAATGACCAACAGTTATGGGACGTAATCCAGAGGTCAGATCGTGCGCAAAACGCTCCACCGCCAACACTTTCGCAGCTGAGAACGGCTATAGAGGCAACATGGCTCAATATTTCCGCAGAGGATTTCAAACAACTTGCTGAGTCCATATCATGTCGAGTTGCTAGACTACACCAGGCAAAAGGAGTTTCAACACGATATTAGGAGGTATCCCATGACTTTTGCCACATCAGTTTAAGTGATCTATCTTTCTGGGTAGTAGATACTATCGGAACTTGGAAGTACCATGTTCAGGATCTTGTGCAGAAACTGAATGCTTCTGTCTGCACTGCAAGAGTAATCTCCACCCTCTGATGATGAAACATGAAGGCTTGTTTACTTTGATACACACGCTCTATTATCTCTAATGGTGTCATACTTCGAGGTAGCTCTGTGCTTTCGACAAAAGCATTATTAACCCAGAAAAGGGCGGCGAGATAAATCTGCATTGTAAGTTCGCGAACTATGTGTCGTTTGTTGTTCAGATATCTCAGAATTGTAACTCTGTCATCGCTGCACATATACTCTAATAGGAATTGTTGACAGCCGGCCGGGGTGGCCGAGCGGTTCTAGGCGCTACAGTCTGGAACCACGCGACCGCTACGATCGCAGGTTCGAATCCTGCCTCGGGCATGGATGTGTGTGATGTCCTTAGGTTAGTTAGGTTTAAGTAGTTCTAAGTTCTAGGGGACTGATGACCTCAGAAGTTAATTCGCATAGTGCTCAGAGCCATTTGAACCATTTGTTGTTAACAGTGTCTCATTCAGAAGAAACTGCAACAGAAATTCAGCGTACACTAGTCGGAAAAACAATTTTCACTTGGATAACATGGACCTTAAGGGGATAGTTCTCTTTGGAAACTTCAGGAAATCAACTTATTTTTGGGGCGCGAACAGACTTAAAATGTCTACTTACTGTAGTGTTCATGCCAAGTTCTCTAGCAACTCCTTATCGAGTTACAAGGCGATTTGTATAAAAGCGTCCCTAGACGCTGAGCAGGCGTCGAACTCGACGGATAAGTCAGTTACGGATGAACTGACAATCCTTTTAAGATAAGACCGCACTGAGCGGAACTGCACCGCAGCACAGCAACCCGGCACGAGGCACCTCTATTCAATACACTGGATTTGACCTGCAGTGGCGCGACAATACGTAGCAAATCTTCTGTGTAAGTCATTTGGCAATCTTCGAGCAAAATGGTCGAAAGCGTCATGGATGTGATAATAGTTTCTTTGTTATGTGATGAAGAAGAATATATACACTATGTGATCAAAAGTGTCCGGACACCCTCAAAAACATACGTTTTTCATATTAGGTGCATTGTGCTGCCACCTATTGCCAGGTACTCCGTATCAGCGACCTCAGAAGTCATTAGACATCGTAAGAGGGCAGAATGGGACGCTCTGCGGAACTCGTGGACTTTGAACATGGTAAGGCGACTGGGTGTCACATGTATCATACGTCCATACAAGATTTCCACTCTCCTAAACATCCCTAGGTCCACTGTTTCCGTTGTGATAGTGAAGTGGAAACATGAAGCACAAAAGTGTACAGGCCGACCTTGTCTGTTGACTGACCGAGACTGCTGACCGTTGAAGAGGGAGAGAGAAGACAAGTTATTCTCTCACCTATTTCTCGCATACAGAAAATTAATATAGGTTTCATTACAACATGACGCACCTTGAGCAAGACTCTAGCAAGTTAACAGCCTGAGCAGATGTCGATGGACCCTGGTAGGGAGCTAAAAGCACGAGGTATTTTTATGACTCTTATCTCGTAGAAACGGCATGTTGGGAGTTGAAAGCAATTGGCAGAGATCCCATCCCTTAGTAAATCTTGCTGGGCAGGTCCACAGTCATACAGGGCAGCCCCTCATCGAGACAGGTCTCCAACAGAACAATGTCGCGATACCTGCCGTGGCGCCAGCGGAAGCCTAGGCTGGGGCAATAGTCTGAAGGAACACATCTACACAGTGGAGTCATAAACTGGCCACTGTGGGCAGAGCCACACATAGTAAAAATTCACCTGTTTTGAAGCTCGCTGAAAGTGCAAATAGGCCAGTGGACCACTTCCCCCGGCCGCCTCGGTTGTATAAGAAAAATCCGGCGTCTGAGAAACGTTTAGAGATAGACCTCATAGCTATGACTAACAAGCTCCAAGGCACAGGCAATTCAGATAAAGATCGTTAAGATTGTATCCGTTCGCCAGTTGCTGTGGGAAGCGACACAACTTTGGAGAAAATCCTCTTTTCACCCTCTGCGAAAACTTAAAAAAGCCAGTAACTGGCGTTTTCCTTTTTTTCTGAGATGCAGGTTTCTTAACTCTTGCCCTGGTTCGACATGAGTTTGTGCTGTCATGTGGGATGGGAGTCTTAGCGTCTCTAGAGCCCTGTGATAGGCTCAAGATGGGGTGAGGGCAGTGTCGTTCGTGCACTTTGCAGAAAAGTGGATTTTTTTCTTGAGAGGTGCGAAGCACTCGGGTGAGGAACTTTGGTCTGGTAAGGACTTCTGGTCGTAGCTATGGCATGTGTGGTTGGTACTTGGGACCTGTCCTGAGATTGACTTCATTTGCGAGTAGTTTAGCCTGTGGTGAAGTTCTTACTGTACCGACAGTGTGACTTCAAATGTCTCGGACTATTCATTTGCCGAGGGCACATTTATTCGTTTCTGGTTTGCCAGTCTTGACGTTTGGTATCCTTGTGCGCTCTATTATAAAGTGAGCCAAATTGGTCCTTGGTACGACCAGCGAAGGGGTGGGTCACACACTGAAATCTACCGCGATTTCAGGGCTCTAGCAAAGAGTAAATTGCGATACGTCTGCCAGATCGCTAGACTGTGAGATTTTTACATTTCTTTCGTGGCCGCGATCGATTCACAGGTGCCGCCTCCATTTCTCACCTCCGCCGCAAACATCTCGCCAGCTGCAAGTTACACAGCCGCGCGAAGCAAACAGGGTAACGTACTGCCACTCCGGCATTGTCAGGTCATCCAGATATCAGTCCCCACTTGCTCTCAGCTGCACCTATGTAGAGAAACTTTAGAATATTTGATCAATCAAAGGCTGCTCAGCGTCATATCAATTCAGATTGCGCTATCCACATTTTTAGGGCCAGAGTACTTGACCGACGCCACTAGTAAAACTGCCTCTGCCACCGAGTATCCTTTTCAAGTGTAGTCTTAAGTCACCCTTTAGTTGTTTACAATATTCAATCCATAACTTGTTTAGCATAATTTATGTCTGTTTTTTAAAAAAATAAATGTTATTAGGACACTAAAATTATGTCAACTTTCTCAATCATTTAAACAGTCCCCACTAGGGTTACCCTTTCAAGGGTCGTTATGTGTAATAGGCAGACATCTGCCCAGACCATCACACAAGAATTCCAAACTGCATCGGGGTCTACTGAAAGTCCTATGACAGTTAGGCGGGAGGTGAGAAAACTTGGATTTCATGGTCGAGCGGCTGCTCGTAAGTCACACACATCACTCCTCTAAATGCCAAATAACGCCTCGCTTGGTGTAAGGAGCGTAAACACTGGACGACTGAACAGTGGGGGTGTGGGTATGGCAAATGCCCGGTGAACGTCATCTGCCAGCGTGTGTAGTGCCAGCAGTAAAATTCGGAGGCGGTGTTGTTAGGGTGTGGTCGTGCTTCTCATAGAGGGAGGCTTGCACCTCTTGTTGTTTTGCGTGAGGGTTCGAGTCCTCCCTCGGGCATGGGCGTGTGTGTTTGTCCGTAGGATAATTTGGGTTAAGTAGTATGTAAGCTTAGGGACTGATGACCTTAGCAGTTAAGTCCCATAAGATTTCACAGACATTTGAACATTTTTTGTTTTGCGTAGCATTGGCTAAAAAAAAAATGGCTCTGAGCACTATGGGACTTAACTGCTGAGGTCATTAGTCCCCGAGAACTTACAACTACTTAAACCTAACTAACCTAAGGACATCACATATATCCATGCCCGAGGCAAGATTCGAACCTGCGACCGTAGCGGTTGTGCGGTTCCAGACTGTAGCGCCTAAAACCGCTCGGCCACTCCGGCCGGCTGCGTGGCATTATCACAGCACATGCTTACATTGATGATTTAAGTACTTTCTTGCTTCCCACTGTTGAAGAGCAATTCGGGGATGGCGATTGCATCTTTCAACACGATCGAGCAACTGTTCATAATGCACGGTCTGTGGCAGAGTGGTTACAAGACAATAATACCCCTTTAATGGGCTGGCTTGAACAGAGTCCTGACCTGAATCCTATAGAATACCTTTGGGATGTTTTGGAACGCTGACTTCGTGCCAGGCCTCACCGACTGACATCGATACCTCTCCTCAGTGCAGCACTCCGTGCAGAATGGGCTGCCATTCCCCAAGGAACCTTCCACCACCTGACTGAACATATGCCTGCGAGAGTTGAAGCTGTCATCAAGGCTAAGGGTGGGCCAATACCAAATTGAATTCCAGCATTACCGATGGAGGGTGCCACGAACTTGTAAGTTATTTTCAGTCAAGTGTCCGGATACTTTTGATCACATACGCTACTGGCCATTAAAATTGCTACACCAAGAAGAAATGCAGAAGATAAACTGGTGTTCATTGGACAAATATATTATACTAGACCTGACATGTAATTTGCAATTTGGATACGTAGATCCTGAGAAATCAATACCCAGAACAACCACCTTTGGCCGTAATAACGGCCTTGATACGCCTGGGCATTGAGTCAAACAGAGCTTGGATGTCGTCTACAGGTACAGCTGCCCATGCTGCTTCAGCTCGATACCACAGTTCATCAAGAGTAGTGAGTGGCGTATTGTGACGTGCCGGTTGCTCGGCCACCATTGACCAGACGTTTTTAGTTGGTGAGAGATCTGGAGAACGTGCTGACCAGGGCAGCAGTCGAACATTTCCTGTATCCAGAAAGGCCCGTACAGGACCTGCAACATGCGGTCGTGCATTATCCTGCTGAAATGTAGGGTTTCGCAGGGATCGAATGAAGGGTAGAGCCACGGATCGTAACACATCTGAAATGTAACGTCCACTGTTCAAAGTGCCGTCAGTACGAACAAGAGGTGACCGAGACGTGTAACCAGTGGCACACCATACCATCACGCCGGGTGATACACCAGTATGGCGATGACGAATACACGCTTCCAATGTGCGTTCACCGCGATGTCGCCAAACACGGATGAGACCATCATGATGCTGTAAACAGAACCTGGAATCATCCGAAAAAATGACGTTTTCCATTCGTGCACCCAGCTTCGTCGTTGAGTACACCATCGCAGGCGTTCCTGCCTGTGATGGAGCGTCAAGGGTAACCGCAGTCATGGTATCAGAGCTGATAGTCCATGCTGCTGCAAACGTCGTCGAACTTATCGTGCAGATGGTAGTTGTCTTGTAAACGTCCCCATCTGTTGACTCAGGGATCGAGACGTGGCTGCACGATCCGTTACAGCCATGCAGATAAGATGCCTGTCATCTCGACTGCTAGTGATACGAGACCGTTGGTATCCAGCACGGCGTTTCGTATTACCCTCCTGAGCCCACCGATTCCATATTCTGCTAACAGTCACTGGATCTCGACCAACGCGAGCAGCAATGTCGCGATACGATAAACCGCAATCGCGATAGGCTTATCAAAGTCGGAAACGTGATGGTACGCATTTCTCCTCCTTACACGAGGCCTCACAACAACGTTTCACCAGGCAACGCCGGTCAACTGCTGTTTGTGTATGAGAAATCGGTTGGAAACTTTCCTCGTGTCAGCACGTTGTAGGTGTCGCCAGCGGCGCCAACCTTGTGTGAATGCTCTGAAAGCTAATCATTTGCATATCACAGCATCTTCTTCCTGTCGGTTAAATTTCGCGTCTGTAGCACATCATCTTCGTGGTGTAGTATGTGTGAACGTTAGTGAACTTTGAAAGAATAGTGATGAAGGAAAATTTTCACGGCCAGATTTAGCATCAGAACTGGAAACAAATAAGATGAATATACCAGGTCCAAAAGAATTACTAGACACTATTGTTTGCCTGCCTCACCTAATTGTTGGAGACGAAGCGTTCCCATTAACAAACTATTTGACCTGGTACACAACTATATGACCAATCGAAAATAGTATACGGTTAAGACATAACAGAGCCTGAATAGTTTAAGAAAACGCTTTTGGAATATAGTGCCAAAATTTAGGATTTACTTTCGCAATATCTGTCTCAGTCCAGAACATGTAAAGAACGGGATTCTTGATACTTCCATCTTGCATAATTTTCTCAGGCACGAAACAGTGTTGTTTGACAATGAAGAGACTGAAGAGGTACAATTACCAAACCTTCTTCATATACGAGGCAATGTCGTAAATAATACTACCCAGAGACGGGATAGACTCAAAAATTAATCCAGTTCCTCGTAAGGCAGTTTGGTTTCGCAAAACGAAAAGGTAAAAGCGGATGTCGTCAAACTGAAAATATGTAGTAAAAATTTAATAATAAGGCTGTGGTCATAAAAATAAAAACCTAATCATCCGTCACACAAAATAAAAAATATTTAAGTTCATGTGTTATGTTTACTCCTATGTCCTAGGCAAGTACTTCCCAAACGTTGCTTTGTCGGTTACTATTCATATAATCTTCATATTGAAGGTCATATAACTCTTGATATTCAGTTGCTTACTTACAGTTGACGTACGTACAGCATTTTGGTGAACAAACTTTCGTTTGGCACGTCAGAACCGCTATGATTTGAATGACGTAGCGTCGCGACACTCGCTATACCGCACTACCGACAACGGAAGTACGCGACGACGCACGGTGCTTCATAATTGGCTAATTAGTCAACGTTGCCTTTCAGTGCTGAACCGCGCAGTTGCGTTGCGTTCTGTCTGATACGATTTCATACAAACAGTATTTCGTCACGTTGTGTCGCGTCCCTCTGCTGCAGTGCAGTTCGTTTAGTTCGACATTTTATCGCATGACGTCCTGGTATTATGTCAAAGAAAGTTTTAACTCTTGCATCTGATCGATGTTTCCGAGAACCGTTCACAACGGGAAAAAATAGTCGACATCGTGACCAGTGTGCCAGCAAGTAAATTCAACAATGACGAGCTAACAGCCGCGCGGGATTGGCCGAGCGGTCTCAGGCGCTGCAGTCATGGACTGTGCGGCTGGTCCCGGCGGAGGTCGAGTCCTCCCTCGGGCATGGGTGTGTGTGTTTGCCCTTAGGATAATTTAGGTTAAGTAGTGTGTAAGCTTAGGGACTGATGACCTTAGCAGTTTAGTCCCATAAGATTTCACACACATTTTTTGAACGACTTAACAGTAATGATAAAAATTGTGCTCGAACTTGAATCGGACCAGCCTGTTACCACTTCTGCACCGAAGCGAACTTCAAGGGTATCGAACGAAAAAATTAGCGCCTGACAGAAGCTGCCATAGAGGCCTGCAGAACCACCATGATCATCTACATCTACATACATACTCCGCAATCCACCATACGGTGCGTGGCGGAGGGTACCTCGTACCACAACTAGCATCTTCTCTCCCTGTTCCACTCCCAAACAGAACGAGGGCAAAATGACCGCCTATATGCCTCTGTACGAGCGCTAATCTCTCTTACCTTATCTTGGTGGTCTTTCCGCGAAATGTAAGTTGGCGGCAGTAAAACTGTACTGCAGTCAGCCTCAAAAGCCGGTTCTCTAAATTTCCTCAGTAGCGATTCACGAAAAGAACGCCTCCTTTCCTCTAGAGAGTCCCACCCGAGTTCCTGAAGCATTTCCGTAACACTCGCGTGATGATCAAACCTACCAGTAACAAATCTAGCAGCCCGCCTCTGAATTGCTTCTATGTCCTCCCTCAATTCGACCTGATAGGGATCCCAAACGCTCGAGCAGTACTCAAGAATAGGTCGTATTAGTGTTTTATAAGCAGTCTCCTTTACAGAGGAATATAGAGGAGGACTTCCTTTTGAATCTAGAAATATTGCTGTATGGTCCAGGGATAGCTGACTGGAGGTATGTTTAACGTAACAGCAACGAATGAAACACAAAACTTTGAACGCATTTTTCTCAAAATCGATTTTTTTTTCAAATCGATGGAAAACATAATTTGAGAAAGATAAATAAAAATTTGGTCGGAATTTTAATGCCAGCATACTAAATTCAACTCTCTATCAGCGTATCCAGCCGTTCTACGATATCTTCAAAAGTTTACTTTCAGTGTACGCTTTTGCCTCGATTTTGTGAGCAAAGAAAATGACATTTGTTTCAACACGTCATCGTTCTATTAGGACTTAATATATATCAATTATTCTTTGTATGCTGATAGAAAAGTATTGAAAATAACTTGAATAATACTATTTCGTTACAGGTTCAATAGGACGGCTAGAGAATTCCCGCTGATAACTAACGTTCCAACTGCAGGGGGTCCTTCCACCTGGTTCTGCGGTTATAGGGAGCGTCTGATGTGGACACAAAAAATAATTTCTTAAACACAAAAGTGTAAGGAATAAAACTCTATGATAATATTTAGCAGTATTTTTTTACTTGAAAAATCACCTATTTTTCATACGTTCAAAGAGACCTATTCCCCTTCACCATTGTATAGAAAGGTGTGCACTGTTCAGAAGGTTTTATTTTCCATAGGTTTCCAGCAGAAATAAAAAAAACGGAGTGATAAATCCTAATTCCTCTACATTAAGTTGGAAGGTTTTCTTGTCTCACATTCCTCATCTGATTTCTCGCGGTAGTTGAGAACTTTTCTCTGTAACGTGTTACTTATCCGTATAATCACTAACAATTTGTTGAGTTTCATTAATTCTTTGGTTCTGTTTGTTTATAAATTTTCTAATCAGTATGTAGTAAAGAATATACAGACTCGTTCCATAACCAAGAAGCTTTGGCTTGCGGGGTCAAACTTAATCTGATCCAAAATCAATAAACAACCTTGCACTAGGAGCGGATGGAGAAGAATATCAGCCTCACCCTTTCAAAGAAACCGTCCCTGCATTCGCCTTAAACTATTTAGGGAAAATACAGTAAACCTAAATATCGATGTCTGGACGGGGACTTGAACTGCCGTCATGCCGAATGTGAGTCTATTGTCTTACCAGCGCGGCACTTCGTTCGGTAAATTTTAACGTCATGATCATTTCTGGAGGTATATGTAAGAGTAAGTACAATTTGCACATACAGGGTGGCGCACGAAATGTGTTACCAATTGTTTATTTCACAATTTACGACGCACATTAGATATCCCGCTGGGATCTCTACAGCACATACCAGCAGACATTAGAAAAACAAATGAGTTACGAAATGACGTGTAATTCACGATACTGGCGCTAGGAGACTATTAAGCAGCAATGGCTGACAATGGATGACTGACGACACATCAACGATCGGCAATTGTGTTACTTTTTCATGAAACGAAAAGCCTTGTTGTGACTCAGGGGCGTTTTCGACAACAGTTTAACACACGATGGGTCCCTTGCAAGAATTCCATCCACTGGTTGTACGATAAAATTGTACAGGAAGGAACAGTATTGGAAGCGAAGCGACCTCGGCATAAGCCTTTTTGTTCGCCGGAGAATATTGAAGCTGTACGAGTTGCTGTACAGAGAAGTCCCGGGAAATCGTGTAGAAAGGCAGCAGTGCAACTGGGAATATCCGGACGCTTCGTTCAACGCATTCTTAAAAGTGACCTCCATATGTACCCATACAAGATGACCTGTGCACAGAAGCTCACTGAAGAACACAAGCAGCAGAGACTACTGTTTGCTCAGTGGGCTGAGGATAGGGAAGAAACTCTCAACAACGTTCGGTTTTCAGACGAGGCGCATTTTATCTCGACGGTGTGGTCAACAAACAAAATGTACGCTTTTGGGCCACTGAAAACCTACAAGTGCTTCATGAACGACAACATTATGCTCCGAGGATTACAGCGTGGGCAGAAATTTCCAGTCACTGACTTATTGGACCCTTTTTCTTTGAAGAAACTGTGAACAGCGAGCGTTATTTGAGCATGCCTCGCAATAGCTTCATTCCACATCTTACCTTTCAACACGCAGTGGTTCATGCAAGATGGAGTAAGGCCACATACTGCAAACATTGTGTTAGAGTTTTTACTCGAGCATTTCGACATGCGGATCATTTCACTCAGGTTTCAAGGTCGCTTCAATGACGGACAAAATTGGCCCGCCAATAGTCCAGACTTCCATGTGACTTTTTCTTTGGGGGTACCTAAAGGAAAAAAATTTCCCGAAACGTCCACGTGATTTAATGCAGGTCAGAAGAATTATTCTTTAAGCTTGCAGTGAAATTACGAAAGACATGTGCCTTAGGGTAATCACTAACTTCAGTGTTCGTTTGGAGCAAGTTAGGAAACGAAATGGTGGACATATTGAGCATGTGCTGAGTTAGAACAAATCTCCATGGACGGCTCTTCATTGTAGTATATGTTACTTTCAGATTGTATTGACAATAAAGTTTATATTCAAAAACAAAATGGTAACACATTTCGTGCGCCACCCTGTACAGTATGGGGGGGGGGTGGGTTGGGTTGTTTGGTGGAGGAGACCAAACAGAGAGATCATCGGTCTCATCGGATTAGGGAAGGACGGGGAAGGAAGTCGCCCGCGCACGTACAAAGGAACCATCCCGGAGCAATTCAGGGAAATCACAGAAAACCTAAATCAGGATGGCTGGACGCGGGATTGAACCGTCGTCCTCCCGAATGCGAGTCCAGTGTGCTAGCCACTGCGCCACCTCGCTCGGTGCAATATGGGAACGCACAATTTGGAAACATTAATAGTAAACCTCTTCGAAATGCAGCACATATCTCTCGTCTCATCTACCACTGGGGTTTGATAAGCGTCCCCGTGAAATATGATGGTTACCAAAAAAAACCTGAGACAAACCTCTTCCTTGGAGCCTCTCTGTCTTCTCCATCAGTCCTCTACATCTATAGCTACATAAATAACCTGCAAGCCACGGTGTTGCGTCCCACATACTACGGTTAGTCATTCCCTTTCATGTTTCACTCGCAGATGGGCCGTCGGGAAAACAATTTTCTATATGCTGCCGTAGGAGCCTTGATTTTCTTGTCTTGCCTTCGCGCTCCCTACGTAAGATATAGATTGGTGGCAGGATAATCATCCTGCAGCCTGTCGAAACTGCAGATTCTCTAAACTTCCTCAGTAGTGTTTCCTGAAAAGAACGTCTTCTTCCCTCTAGGGATACCTATATGAGTTCACGGAGTACTTCAATGATACTCGCGCGTTGACAGACCATAATGATAACAAATACATGCAGGGGCAAATAAGTGTCCCGCACGAGGTGTACGGCCACCACGTGATCCACTTTGGTTCAGAGCGTTGTGCGGGCTCTGTCAGTGTGAGTTGGAACACTGCAAAGGGGACGATGGTAGTCACAGTGGAGGAGCGGGTGTTCGTTGTGGTAAGTTGGAAAGTTACTTAACAACCAAGTCGTGGAAACAGCGTAGTCAGTTGATTACTGAGAAGCTTACTGGCAAGCTTACCGGCCTAAGGTGTATCGTAACAGCTCTCATACTCTTCAAGAACTGCGGCAGAACGTTTCGGATGAGACTGCAGCAATTCCAGCAGTCCAGCTTCGATCCGCCTTCACCAGAAGTGCCAAGAGATGAATGGTGGACACTTTCAACATCTGCTGTAGTTAGGTTAGTACTGTTATTCCTTTCCTCTAAATGGTTCAAATGGCTCTGAGCACTATGGGACCAGATATCTGAGGTCATCAGTCCCCTAGAACTTAGAACTACTTAAACCTAACTTACCTAAGGACATCACACACATCCATTCCCGAGGCAGTATTCGAAACTGCGACCGTAGCGGTCGCGCGGTTCCAGGCTGAAGCGCCAAGAACCGCTCGGCCACACCGGCCGGCATTCCTTTCCTCTCCGGTGTTTCTTTTTACCCTGGAATTCTGTTCTCCGGGCAGCTTTTATTTGCCTCACCTTGTATAGCAACACGACTATGAATTGCTTCGATGTCTCGCTTTAATTCGTCCTGGTAGAGATCCAAACAACTCGAGCAGAACTCAAAAATAAGTCGCGTTAGCGTGGTTCAAATGGCTCTGAGCACTATGCGACTTCACTTCTGAGGTCATCAGTCGCCTAGAACTTAAAACTAATTAAACCTAACTAACCTAAGGACATCACACACATCCATGCCCGAGGCAGGATTCGAACCTGCGACCGTAGCGGTCGCTCGGCTCCAGACTGTAGCGCCTAGAACCGCACGGCCACTCCGGCCGCGCGTTAGCGTGCTATAAATGGTCTTCTCTATAGATGAGCTACACTTTCCAAGAATTCTTCTAAGAAACCGAAGTCGACCATTCGTCTTCACTGTTAGAGATCTTATGTACTCGTTCCACTTCAAACTGCTTTACGATGTCACGCCCAGATATTTAATCGTAGCGTCTGTGTCAGGCAGCACACTACTAATAATATATTGTAATATTACAGGACTGTTTTTCGTATTCATCTGCATTAACTTTCATTTTTCTACATTTAGAGCAAGCTGCCATTCATCACACTAAACAAAAATTTTGTCTGTCATCCTGTACCAGATGTGACTTTTCAGGCTTTCCCGTCGGAACTGTTGCAAATACATTTCTGGGGTTTGCCACCGGATTGTACTGTGTAAATCGCACAATATTTCGCGGAGCAACTGCTCGACATTTTTAGGTGGTGGTAATTGCTGCTGTCACTGCTGCAAGGCGCGACTGATGATAATCGCGCGGCGGCGTCCAAATTTGTCAAGCCGGGAGCAGGCCATACGCGTGCGCGGGAAGACGCTCGCAGATGCAGGAAAGCGGCGCTTCTAGTGCCCCCTGCTGGGAGCTGCAAAAGGCCTTCCGCGAGTGCGCTGTGGGCAATAACTGTGCTGCCGGTTGGTTGGTTTGTGGGATTAAAGGGGCCAGACTGCAACGGTCATCGGTCCCTTGTTCCAAAACTTAAAAACTACCACACAGAGTAAAAAAAAGAACGGATAATAGAGACAACAGACAACACAGGACAAGAAAACCTCAGACAAAGAACAGACATAACAAATTAAAATCACACGAAGTGTGGCGGTGGTTGGCCGACCATAGAATAAAAAAAGGAAAAGCCAACCACCGAGAACACATCAAAAACTCAGTTTAAAACCGTAGGCCAAAGGCCACAATCAACACAAAACAATAAAATAAAACAAACACTCAAATTATATGCTAAAAAAAACCCTGCCCGAATAAAACGTAAAACTAAGCCAGCCATCGCAGGGTCATCAGTTAAAAGTGCAGGGAGCGTATCAGGCAGCGCAAATGTCTACCTGACCACAGCTAAAAGGGGGCAGGCCAACAAAATGTGGGCCACTGTCAAAGCCGCCCCGCAGCGACACAGAGGAGGGTCCTCCCGACGCAGTAAGTAACTGTGTGTCAGCCAAGAGTGGCCAATGCGGAGCCGACAAAGGACGACTGAGTCCCTGCGGTTGGCTCGCATGGATGACCGCCACACAGTCGTCGTCTCCTTAATGGCACGGAGTTTATTGGGGGTGATCCGATCGCGCCATTCAGCGTCCCAAAGCGCAAAAACTTTTCGGCGGAGGACTGCTCGCAAATCAGTCTCTGGGAGGCCAATGTCCATAGATGGTTTACTGATGGCCTCTTTCGCCAGGCGGTCAACATATTCATTGCCCAGGATACCGACATGACCGGGGGTCCACACAAAGACCACAGAGCGGCCGCAATGGGCAAGAGTATCCAGGGACTCCTGGATAGCCATCACCAGACGAGAAAGAGGGAAACACTGGTCGAGAGCTCGTAAACCGCTCAGGGAATCGATGCAGATCATGAAGGACTCACCTGAGCAGGAGCGGATATACTCTAGGGCACGAAATATGGCGACCATCTCAGCAGTGTAAACGCTGCAGCCAGCCGGCAATGAACGTTGTTCGGAATGGTCCCCTAGAGTAAGCGCATAACCGGCACGACCAGCAACCATCGAGCCGTCAGTGTCCACAATGCCAGAGCCCTGATACATTGCAAGGAGGGAAAGAAAGCGGTGGCGGAAGGCCTCCGGAGGGACTGAGTCCTTCGGGCCCTGTGCCAATTCCAGCTGAAGGCGAGGGTGAGGCACACATCATGGGGGTGTACTCAGAGGTGCCCTGAAAGGAGGCGGAAAAGGTAAAGCCCCAAGCCCGGAGAGAAGCTCTCGGATGCGGACCACGATCGTACTGCCAGCCCTGGGTCGACGTTCTGGAAGATGGACGTGCGACTCTGATAATAGTAGCCGATAGTTAGGATGCCCGGGCAAGCTGAAAACATGGGCAGCATAAGCGGCCAGCAAACGTTGGCGCTGTAACTGCAGTGGTGGGACACCTGCCTCCACTAGTATGCTGTCCACAGGGCTGGTACGGAAAGCACCAGTGGCAAGGCGTATCCAGCTGTGGAGGATTGGGTCCAGCACCTGCAACGCAGATGGGGATGCTGAGCCATAAGCCAGGCTCCCATAATCCAGACGGGACTGGATTAACGCCTAGTAGAGCCGTAACAGGGTAGATCGGTCGGGGCGCCAGAGGGTGTGGCTCAAGCATCTCAGAGCATTTAGATGCCGCCAACACGCCTGTTTAAGCTGCCGAATATGAGGCAGCCAAGTCAGTCGGGCATCAAAAACTACACCCAAAAACCTGTGGGTCTCCACCGCAGCAAGGATTTCGTCGGCAAGATAAAGCCGCGGCTCAGCATGGACCGTTCGGCGCCGGCAGAAATGCATAACGCGAGTCTTGGCAGCTGAAAACTGAAAACCATGCGCTACAGCCCAAGACTGCGCCTTGCGGATAGCGCCCTCTAGCTGACGTTCAACAGCTGCAATTCCAGTAGAGCTGTAGTAAAGGCAGAAGTCATCAGCATACAGGGAAGCGGAGACAGAATTTCCCACCGCTGCAGCGAGCCCGTTTATTGCGATTAAAAACAGGCAGACACTGAGGACAGATCCCTGTGGTACCCCGTTCTCCTGGACTCGGGAGGAACTATGAGATGCCGCGACTTGCACGCGGAAGGTACGATACGACAGAAAATTTCGGATAAAGAGCGGCAGAGGGCCCCAAAGACCCCATCCATGAAGCGTAGAAAGTATGTGATGACGCCATGTCGTATCGTACGCCTTCCGCATGTCGAAAAAGACAGCGACCAGGTGCTGACGGCGGGCAAAGGCAGTATGGATGGCCGACTCCAGACTCACCAGATTGTCGGTGGCGGAGCGGCCTTTACGGAATCCACCCTGAGACGGAGCCAGAAGGCCCCGAGACTCCAGTACCCAATTCAAGCGCCGGCTCACCATCCGTTCGAGAAGCTTCAAAAGAACGTTGGTGAGGCTAATGGGGCGGTAGCTGTCCACCTCCAAAGAGCTCTTGCCCGGTTTCAAAACGGGGATGACAATGCTTTCCCGCCATTGCGACGGAAACTCACCCTCGACCCAGAGACGGTTGTAAAGGTCGAGGAGGCGTCGCTTGCAGTCCACTGAAAGGTGTTTCAGCATCTGACAGTGAATGCGATCTGGCCCAGGAGCGGTATCAGGGCAAGCGGCAAGGGCGCTGTGAAATTCCCACTCACTGAATGGAGCATTGTAGGATTCAGAAGGGTGGGTGCGAAAAGAAAGGCTCCGACGTTCCATCCGCTCTTTAATGGAGCGGAAGGCCAGTGGGTAATTGGAAGAAGAGGAAATAAGAGCAAAATGCTCTGCCAAGCTGTTGGCAATTTCGTCGGAGTCTGTACAAACTGCTCCATTCAGTGAGAGCGCAGGGACGCTGACAGGGGTCCGATAGCCATAGAGGCGTCGGATCTTGGCCCAGACCTGCGATGGAGAGACATGGAGGCCAATGGTGGACACATACCGCTCCCAGCACTCCTGCTTGCTTTGGCGGATAAGGCGGCAGGCCCGCGCACGCAGCCGTTTGAAAGTGATGAGGTGTTCAATGCAGGGATGTCACTTGTGACGCTGTAGCGCCCGCCGGCGATCTTTAATCGCCTCAGCGATCTCAGGCGACCACCAAGGCACAGTCCGCCGCCGAGGGGACCCAGAAGAACTGGGAATGGCAGATACTGCGGCAGTAACGATGCTGGTGGTGACTGAGTGAACCACCGCATCAATGTCGTCACTAGAGAGAGGCTCAATAGCGGCAATGGAGGAGAACAAGTCCCAGTCAGCCTTATTCATAGCCTATCTGCTGGGGCGCCCAGAACAGTGACGCCGTGGCAGTGATAGAAAGATTGGAAAATGGTCACTACACACAGGTCATCATGCACATTCCATTGGACAGACGGTAAGAGGCTAGGGCTACAGATCGATAGGTCAATGGCGGAGTATGTGCCATGCGCCACACTGAAGTGTGTGGAGGCACCATCATTTAAAATCGAGAGGGTTATGGGCGTTAAAGTCGCCCAGTAACAAGAAAGGTGGCGGCAATTGGGCTATCAGCGCAGCCAGGACATGCTGCGCGACATCACCATCCTGTGGAAGGTAAAGACTGCAGACAGTAACAGCCTGTGGCGTCCACACCGAACAGCGACAGCCTCTAAAGCTGTATGTAGAGGGACAGACTCGCTGTGAAGAGAGTTAAGGACGTATATGCAGACGCCACCAGACACCATTTCATAAGCTGCCCGGTTCTTATAATACCCCCGATAGCCATGGAGGGTGGGGGTTCGCATTGCTAGAAACCAAGTTTCCTGAAGTGCAATGCAGGAGAAAGGGTGAAGGCTGATAAGTTGGCAGAGCTCAGCTAGATGGTGGAAGAAACCGCTGCAGTTCCACTGGAGGATGGTATTGTCCATGTCTGAGAGAGGCGTGACGGGACTGGTAAGGCAGATTACGCCGCTGGGTCACCTGCTGCCTCCAAATGAGCACCTGTGCTAGTGCTTTCCATGGCGTCTGAAGGACCGGCGAGATCGAGGTCCTCAGCGGACGCCAGAATCTCCACCTCGTCCTCAGACGCAGTGCTTGTAGGAAGCGGTGGGATGGGTGCCACCGCAATGTCGTTAGCCTTGGGGACTTTCTTCTTCTTCTTCTGTTTCTCTCGCTGTGCCTTCGGTGGTTCAGGCTTGGAGGGCTTCACTGGGTCAGGGACGGACGACGACCGTGAGGCCCTACGACCAGGGACTGGTGGTTGTTTCAGACACTTGCGGGTTTCCGCTTTTCCGCTGGTCGGAACTTGCGAAGGTAGGTCCCCAAGGGACCCCTTCCTGGCGAGAGTAGCCGAAGAAGTCTAACTCTTGTCCGGCTGGGAAGGGGGAACTGATGTCCCCGATGGTTGGGGGGGTGTTGCTTCTGAAGAAAATGGAGCAGGAGCAACAGGGAGTGAAGTGCCCCCTCATAACCAAGGGGGCCAGTGGATTCTGACAGATCTTAGAGCCAACGATAAGTGAGGATGGGAGAACCGTTGTTGCAGCAGCGGCGTAGGTCGACGTCATTGCCACAGGATGGAGGCACTCATACTTCCGTTTAGCCTCGGTGTAGGTCAAGCGGTCCAGGGTCTTATAGTCCATTATCTTTTGTTCCTTCTGGAATATCCTACAGTCCGGCGAGCAGGGGGAATGGTGTTCTCCGCAGTTAACACAGATGGGAGGCGGAGCACATGGAGTATTGGGATGCGAAGGACGTCCACAATCTCGACATGTGATGCCGGAAGTACAGCGAGATGACATGTGCCCTAACTTCCAGCATTTAAAACACCGCATCGGAGGAGGGATATATGGCTTCACATCACAGCGGTAAACCATCACCTTGACCTTTTCGGGTAAAACATCACCTTCGAAGGCCAAGATAAAGGCACCGGTGGCTACCCGATTATCCCTCGGACCCCGATGGACGCGCCGGACGAAGTGAACACCTCGCCGTTCTAGATTGGCGCGTAGTTCATCGTCGGACTGCAGAAGAAGATCCCTGTGGAATATAATACCCTGGACCATGTTTAAACTCTTATGGGGAGTGATGGTGACGGAAACATCCCCCAACCTGTCGCAAGTGAACAACCTCCGTGACTGGGCAGAGGATGCTGTTTTGATGAGAACTGACCCAGAGCGTATTTTGGACAAGTCCTCCACCTCCCCAAACTTGTCCTCTAAATGCTTCACAAAAAACTGGGGCTTGGTCGACATAAATGATTCCCCATCTACTCGCGTACACATGAGGTACCGGGGTGAATAATCTCCACTGAATTCTTTGGACAAACGTTCCTCCCATGGAGTGGCCAGGGATGGAAATGATCTCTGATCAAATTTCTTTCCATTGAGGTTAGACCTCGATCGCTTAGAGACTGCTGGTGGAGGCCCACCAGCGAGAGATGATGTACCACGCTTCATTGCGGGTCATCCGCCCTGATGCCACCCACTCCGACCAAGGGCTCTTCCCACAGGCGCCACCCAGCCGCAGCAAAGACCACCTGGCAGGATGGCCTTTGCCGGGAGTCCCGATGCCCCAAAGCGATAGGCATCTACTCCTCGGCATACGTGGGGAGGTAGCAGCTCAGGCATCAGCAGTGCGATCCCTGTGTAGTCAGGGGGCTACCACCAAGAGGGTACATGACGACCCCACCACAACGGACTGGCTACCGTTCTGGATGTCGGGTGTCGAAATATCCATGTACATCACGAGGGCAAAGATGGAAGTGCACAGTGGAGGGAAGGGATGCTATCCGGAACACACTGCAGCGGATGTGGCCGGAAGCTCGATGTAAGTCCAACTCCATGAAAATATCAGGTGTGCCAGATCTTAGGGCAAGATGGATTTAAGATGCACCACGTAAGGTGTCCTTCCCCAAATGGTACGCACTAACGGAAAAATTTGGAAATAGAGTGGTCAAACCCCTCAGGGGACCATCACATTAAAGGCCGAAACAGTTGAGACTCCTTTTAGTCGCCTCTTACGACAGGCAGGAATACCGCGGGCCTATTCTTACCCCCAAACCCGCAGGGGGAACTGTGCTGCCGGACGCTCATGTTGTTAAAAGCTATATTAAATCTCAGCAGCGCGTTGCGTCACGTCATGAATCGGAAAGTCTTGTTTTCCGCCGGCCGAAGTGGCCGTGCGGTTAAAGGCGCTGCAGTCTGGAACCGCAAGACCGCTACGGTCGCAGGTTCGAATCCTGCCTCGGGCATGGATGTTTGTGATGTCCTTAGGTTAGTTAGGTTTAACTAGTCCTAAGTTCTAGGGGACTAATGGCCTCAGCAGTTGAGTCCCATAGTGCTCAGAGCCATTTGAACCATTTTTCTTGTTTTCCCCGTTTTGATTTAATGGTAGCCAGTGTTGGATTCCAGGCGGCGCTTAGTTGCAAACCTGTATCCCTGTTGATAAGAGTGTCCGCCGTACGGATATGTATGGCCAACTTAACAACGCAGTCCCAGGAAGATGACAATGGGGATAAAATTTCAGTCTTTTCGTAAAACATACGATGCCCCGCTACTGCTGATTTATCAGGCTGCCCCAGGCGTGTATGATGATGGTGTTCGACGCAACGTTCTTGCACAATTCAGCATGTCTGCCCAATATAAGATTTTCCATATTGACATGGGATCTTATGTACGCCACGGTTCCTAAGGTCAAGGTCGTCTTAGGCTGAGCACAACAGATTCCTCAATTTTTCTAGTGGCCGAAAAACACACTCGATGTCGTGCCTTTTGAGGACTCTTTCTGTTCTCGAAGACATGCCGCAAAAATAGAGCAAGAACGCCGTTGCAGTGGGTGCCTCTGCATCTACATTTACATCCCTGTTTTGAATTTCGCAAGAACAGAATGCAAGGCGTATCCGTCTATCGGAATAGATATTCTGTTAGAATACAGCTCTTACGTGTTGTAGCTCACCAGGTAGACTGTCGCCATCTGCTCTATGCACCAAAGAGCGTAAGAAACTGCCGCGTTGCGCAGGGTGATAACCTGTGGCCTGAAAATACTGCTCTGTATGAGTTGATATGCGATAGACACTATGTCCCGGTGTAATATCAGCTTTTCTTCTGACTATGGCATCCAGGAATGGTAAAATTCCACTTCCATTGTGAATTGTGTATTGCAATGGAGCGAAGTCAGATGCCGGAGAAACACAGGTAATGTCTCTATTCCGTGGGGCCACACCATAAATGTATCGTCTACATAATGCCAGAAGCAAAAAGGTTTGAGACTTGACGACTGCAGTGCATTTCCCTCAAAGTCTTCCATAAAATAGTAGGCCACCATGGGAGACAAAGGACTTCCCATGCCGACACCGTCCACTTGTTCAAAATCTTGCTCGTTGAATAAGAAATAAGCACATGTTTAAACAACGCCACAATATCCTTCTAAGACCGGCTGCTGGTAAGCACTAACTAGTCCTGCAGAGGTACAACGTTAAAGCTAACCAAAACATCCGACAGCTGTAGCTTAAGTGTCTTCAGGCGTCCTATGAAGTCCTCTGAATTCCGGATATGATGATCACACTTCTCTATGAGAGGTGCGAACAGTGTAGTAAGATGTTTGGCCATAAAATAGGTAAGAGCTCTAATGTTGCTCTCTGTTGGGAGAAGAGGAGTCCCATCCTTACGTATCTTGGGTAGGCCGTACAGTCTTGGGGTGACTGCAGCCTGCTCTTAATCACTTCAGACGGAATAGAACTCTTCTCGCGAAGATCTAATGTTTTTCTCTGGATTTTGCCATTCGGGTCCTTTCTTAGACTGCGATAAGCAGGATTGTCGAGCAGCGCCTCCATCTTGCTGTTATATTCAACTCTTAAGAGAAAGAAGGTGGCGTTCCCCCTGTCGGCAGGTAATAACAAAGTCTTTTTCTGCTCTCAAGTCGCGCAGAGCCTTTCTTTTTGCTGAGCTGATGTTAAACTTTCTTGATGGGGATCATGTTAAAATTCTGTAGGTGTACCTCCTAATCTTATCTGTAATGTCACTGGGAAACTTCAAACTTGCTTGTTCTATGCCAGCTATGACATCTCGGATTGGAGATGTCTATGGTGTTGGTGATAGTGCAAACCTTTCTCCAGCACTGCAACAGCTGTGTCGTCCAGGATTCTGTCCGTTAGACTAAACACGCTGTGTCGACGTGGTGCATTCCCTTCTTGACGCTGGGTCTTGAGACGAGTATGTTTTGACATTTGGCGAACCTTGGGTTGTTGTTTTCACCAGTCAACTAGCGGGCAGGTGACGCTCTCTATCCAATTCCAGGATACAGTTGAGAGTTTCGAAGAGATCTTCAGGTGAAGTGACAGTAATTTCGTGGAGCCATGTGCAGCTCCCATCATCCTGTATTATTCTACAGTCACTCAACGGCGACACTTTCCTATACACTGCAGCGTCATCAGCAGAGTCACCGATTGCTGCTGCCCCACTCATCAGATCGTGCACGTATATGAAGAATAAGAGTAATTCTATCAAACTTCCCTAGGCGCTCCTGATGATATCTTTGTCTCTGATTAACAATTGCCGTCCAGGACACCGTACTAGATTCTATTACTTAAGAAGAAGGTATCAGATAGATCATATAATGTTAAACAGAGATTTAGGAACCAGGTATTAAATTGTAAGTCATTTCCAGGGCCAGATGTGGACTCTGACCACAATCTATTGGTTATGAACTGTAGATTAAAACTGAAGAAACTGCAAAAAGGTGGGAATTTAAGGAGTTGGAACCTGGATAAACTGACTCAACCAGAGGTTGTACAGGGTTTCAGGGAGAGCATAAGGGAACAATTGACAGGAATGGAGGAAAGAAATACAGTAGAAGAAGAATGGGTACCATTGAGGAATGAAGTAGTGAAGGCAGCAGAGAAGCAAGAAGGTAAAAAGACGACGGCTAGTAGAAATCCTTGGGTAACAGAAGAAATATTGAATTTAATTGATGGAAGGAGAAAGCATAAAAATGCAGTAAATGAAGCAGGCAAAAAGAAATACAAACGTCTCAAAAATGAGATCCACAGAAAGTGCAAAATGGCTAAGCAGGGATGGCTAGAGGATAAAAGTAAAGATGTACAGACTTATCTCACTATGGGTATGATAGATACTCCCTACATGAAAATTAAAGAGACCTTTGGAGAAAAGAGAACCACTTGTATGAATATCAAGAGCTCAGATGGAAACCCAGTTCTAAGCAAAGAAGGGAAAGCAGAAAGGTGGAAGGAGTATATAGAGGGTCTATACAAGAGCGATGTACTTGACGACAATAATATGGAAATGGAAGAGGATGTAGATGAAGATGAAATGGGAGATATGATACTGCGTAAAGAGTTTGACAGAGCACTGAAAGACCTGAGTCGAAACAAGGCCCCGGGAGTAGACAACATTCCATTAGGACTAGTGACAGCCTTGGTAGAGCCAGTCCTGACAGTACTCTACCATCTGGTGAGCAAGATGTATGAGACAGGCGAAATACCCTCAGACTTCAAGAAGAATATAATAATTCAAATCCCAAAGAAAGCAGGTGTTGAAAGATGTGAAAATTACCGAACTGGCAGTTTCAGAAGTCACGGCTGCAAAATACTAACACGAATTCTTTACAGACGAATGGAAAGACTGGTAGAAGCCGACCTCGGGGAAAATCAGTTTGGATTCTGCAGAAATGTTGGAACACTTGAGGCAAACTGATCCTACGACTTATCTTAGAAAATAGATTAAGGAAAGACATACCTACGTTTCTAGCATTTGTAGACTTAGAGAAAGCTTCCGACAATTTTGGCTGGAATACTCTCTTTCAAATTCTGAAGGTGGCAGGGGTAAAATACAGGGAGCGAAAGGCTATTTACAATTTGTACAGAAAGCAGATGGCAGTTGTAAGAGTCGAGGGACATGAAAGGGAAGCAGTGGTTGCGAATGGAGTGACGCAGGGTTGTAGCCTCCCCCCGATGTTATTCAATCTGTATATTGAGCAAGCAGTAAAGGAAACAAAAGAAAAATCCGGAGTAGGTATTAAAATCCATGGAGAAGAAATAAAAACTTTGAGGTTTGTCGACGATATTGTAATACTGTCAGAGACAGCAAAGGACTTGGAAGAGCAGTTGAACGGGATGGACAGTGTATTGAAAGGAGGATATAAGATGAACATCAACAAGACAAAAACGAGGACAATGGAATGTAGTGAATTAAGTCGGGTGATGCTGCGGGAATTAGATTAGGAGCAAAATAACTGATGATGGTCGAAGTATAGGGGATATAAAATTTAGACTGGCAATGGGAAGGAAAGCGTTTCTGAATAAGAGAAATTTGTTAACATCGAGTATAGATTTAAGCGTCAGGAAGTCGTTTCTTTAAGTATTTGTATGGAGTGTAGCCATGTATGGAAGTGAATCATGGACGATAAATAGTTTAGACAAGAAGAGAATAGAAGCTTTCGAAATGTGGTGCTACAGAAGAATCCTGAAGATTAGATGAGTAGATCACATAACTAACTAGGAGGTACTGAACAGAATTGGGGAGGAGTTTGTGGCACAAGTGGACTAAAAGAAGGGATCGGTTGGTAGGACATGTTCTAAGGCATCAAGGGATCACCAGTTTAGTATTGGAGGGCAGCGTGGAGGGTAAAAATCGTAGAGGGAGACCAAGAGATGAATACACTTAGCAGATTCATAAGGATGTAGGTTGCAGTAGGTACTGGGAGATGAAGAAGCTTGCACAGGATAGAGTATCATGGAGAGCTGCATCAAACCAGTCTCAGGACTGAAGACCACAACAACAAGAAGTTTTCGAGCCAATCACATAACTGACAATTTATTACATATACTCGGAGCTTACTTCATAGTCTGTATTGGGGCACGGTGTCAAATGCTTTCCTGAAATCTAGGAATATGGAATCTACCCGTTGACCTTCATCCGTGGTTCCGTGGTTCATCCATGGTGTGAGAAATGGACGAGTTCTGCAAGAGCGATGCTTTGTAAATCTATGAGAATTTGTGGATGTATGCTTTTCTTCTTCAAGGAGACTCAGGAACGAAACCCAAGAATCGGTCGAACCAGAGTTTTACAGGCTAGCTCCTTCTTGGATAATTCGCATTTCCTGAAAAATCGTCCAACGAATCCAAGCCTGATATCCACCCTTCGTACTATGTTTTATATGTTCAGTCCACTTTAAAAAGCTCCAAGTACGTACTCGTAAAAGTTTAACAATTGTAACTGTTTCTAGTTATTGGATGACAATCGTAGACTATAACAAAAATTGATTCCGTTGCCGGTTTATGCGCAATATTGTATTCTTGTTTTTTTTATGGGTCAACTAGCAGTGCTTACTGCAAGCGCAGATCCTCTGCACGTTGTACAGTATTTCGTTACAGTTTTCTGGTACCTAGACTCCTCATCTATGAACTACCTCATCTGGCTTCTAACGCTACCCTTCAGGACCTTCATATACGCCGCCACAAGTTCAGACATCCTTCGTACGCTGTACACAAAACAGGGAATGGTCTGACAAAGTGCCACTCCTGTGTCCAGTGTTGGCGGTGAGCGTCTCTTGTTGCTCCACATCAAAGCAAGCCTCAATAATGGCCACCATCCTGACAGTCCGTAGCATTCCAAATGTTGTCGCCTTGTCCACCTAGATACTTTCCTTCCTGCTTAAAGCCCCATTTCCTGACACTATCTACGTTCTGTGGCTGTACGATCCTTCAAAGGACGAGCGGAAATTATGTCCTCTCGGACGCTAGTCGCAGGAGACCGCTGAGTATGGTTCTCCTGAACGCAAGCTAGACGTTTGATTCCGGGCAACGCGAACAGCGATGTTGTGGAACGACAAGCTGCAGTTGTGCGCATTCTTTTATTCCAATATGCCACCATTCCAACAATATGGAGACGATTTCAGAGTGGAAACAATATTCATTGTTCTGTTCATGGCTCCGCCTTCGGCAACCACTAGCCTTGGAATACGACAAATATGTCACGGGACAGCCGTTACACTCCTAACGGGAATATATATATAAGGGGCAGTCAAATGAAAACGAAAAAGATGGAAAAAAGTAATCACCATAACTGTGAATACACTTATCCCACTGTGAGGCAACACCGTCAATGCCTTCATGGAAAAATGATTCCGGTTGCCTATGGGACCATGACTGTACCCAGAAGTGCACCTCTTCGTCCGAAGCAAAAAAATGGTTCAAATGGCTCTGAGCACTATGGGAATTGACTTCTGATGTCATCAGTCCCCTAGAACTTAGAACTACTTAAACCTAACTAACCTAAGGACATCATACACATCCATGCCAGAGGCAGGATTCGAACCTGCGACCGTAGCGGTCGCGCGGTTTCAGACGTCCGAAGCAAATCGGCGGCCACGAATGCCTTTCTCCAGGGCTCCAGAAATATGTAAATCGCAGAGGGAGGTATCGACATGTATGGATGATGTGTAAGGGTTTCTCAGCGAAGTTTCTGCAGCGGGAAAGTCATAATTACCTTATCCTCTGACTGCAAGGGCCCGCTGCACATCGACCTTCTGGAACATGGTGCCACAATGAACGCACAGCGGTAGCTGGACACTTTGCAAAACTTTTATCGAGCCGTCAGGTCCAAATACCCAGGCAAGTTGACGGAGGGCATCACTCTGTTGCAGGTTAATGCCTGCCCGCATGTTGCCAAGGTCGTTTCGATCACGCTGCAGAAGTTTCAGTGGGAAGCCCTTACACATTCTCCATACAGTCCAGCTCTCTCCCCAAACAGTTTCCAAATTTTTGGAGTCCTGGAGAAAGACATTCGTAGCCGTATATCAGCTTCGGACGAGGATGTGCTCGGCAGCGTACAACCATGGTTCCGTAGGTAATCGCAAACATTTTTCCATGAAAGCATTGACCGTCTTGTCTTACAGCGAGATAAATGTATTAACAATTACGGCGATTACGTTTAAAATGCACTGAAGAGCCGAAGAATCTGGTACACCTGCCTAATATCGTGTAGGGTCCCCGCGATGATGCAGAAGTGCCGCAACACGACGTGGCATGGACTGGACTAATGTCTGAAGTTGTGCTGGAGGGAACTGAATTCATGAACCTACAGGGCTGGTCATAAGTCCGTAAGACTACGAGGAGGTGTAGATCTCTTCTGAACAGCATGTTGCAAGACATCCCATATATGCTCAATAATGTTCATATCTGAGGAGTTTGGTGGCCAGCGGAACTCAGAAGAGGGTACCTGGAGCCACTCTGTAGCAATTCTGGACGTGTGTGGTGTCGCATTGTCCTGCTGGAATTGCCCAAGTCCGTCGGAATGCGCAGTGGACATGAATGGATGCAGGTGATCAGACAGGACGGTTACATACGTGTCACCTGTCAGAATCGTATCTAGACGTATCAGGGGTACCATATCACTCCAACTACAGACGTTCCACACCATTACAGAGCCTCCACTTGCTTGAATAGTCTCCAGCTGACATGCAGGTTCCATGAATTCATGAGGTTGTCTCCATACCCGTACACGTCCATCCGCTGGATACAATTTGAAATGAGACTCGTCCGTTGAGGCAACATGTTTCCAGTCGTCAACAATCCAATGTCGGTGTGGACGGGCCCAGGCAAGACATAAAGCTTTGTGTCGTGCAACCATAAAGGGTACACAAGTGAGCCTTCGACTCCGAAAGCCCATATCGATGTTTCGTTGAATGGTTCAAATCAAATGTTCAAATGTGTGTGAAATCTTATGGGACTTAACTGCTAAGACCATCAATCCCTAAGCTTACACACTACTTAACCTAAATTATCCTAAGGACAAACACACACACCCATGCCCGAGGGAGGTCTCGAACCTCCGCCGGGACCAGCCGCACAGTCCATGACTGCAGCGCCCCAGACCGCTCGGCTAATCCCGCACGGCGTTGAATGGTTCGCACGCTGACCCTTGTTGGTGGCCCAGCATTGAAATTTGCACCAATTTGCGGAAGTGTTGCACTTCTGTCACGTTGAACGATTCTCTTCAGTCATCGTTAGTCCAGTTCTTGCAGGATCTTTTTCCGGCCGCAGCGATGTCGGAGATTTGATGTTTTACCAATTCCTGATATTCACGGTCACTCGTGTAATGGTCGTACGGGAAAATCACCACTTCATCGCTACCTCGGAGATTCTGTCACACATCGCTCGTATGCCGACTATAACACCTAGTTTAAACTCACTTAAATCTTGATAACATGCCACTGCAGCAGCAGTGACAGATCTAATAACTGCGCCAGCCACATGTTGTCTTACTCTGTATAAAGCGTTGCCGACCGCAGCGCCGTATTCTACCTGTTTACATATCTCCGTATTTGAATACGCATGCCTATACTAGTTTCTTTGGCGCCTCATTGTAATAAATAGCTTACTTTTCTCCATCTGTCTTGTTTTCATTTGACATCCTCTTATACCAGGCACAGTGGGCAGTTCGAATTTAACTGTGACGTTACGCCGACTCTCGAACACAGCTATTACTTACCTGTTTGGACTGGACTTCGATTTGGAACTCTATTCAATTGTGTATTTTAGTGGTAAGACGCTTCTAGCTTTCGCTGATCGGTACTGACTTGAGCTCACGCTACTTGCAGTCGTAACGTTCGCTCTCTACTGCGTTTTCGGTCGTCACCTTAGCGTCAGTCTGTTTCCAGATGCTACGTGGTTCGCGACACTGACCTCCAAGTTAGTAACAACGTACGACACTATTCAAACTCAAACCTTTGCATGTTTTTAGTGTATCGTGAGCCCAAGCTGATGTTAGAACAGCAACACCCAATTCAGAGACAGTTCGAGATAGTCCAGAAACAGCAGAGTGACCTTCTGGAAGGAAGCGGAAGATTATGGCCGTCGCCTTCAATTTCGTATCACAATGCAGGAAGCACGCGAGGATGAACATTTCACCTCTAAGCTGATATTCAGCGACGAAGCAAATATCCATGTACTTGAAAGCTTAATCACCACAATGTGAGAGGGAGAAGGGGGGGGGGGGCACTGAATATCCTCATGAAATTGTGGCGCATTAACGAGATTCGGGGAAGTTTAACGTTTACTGTGCTACGTCACAGACGAAATTCTATGAGCCATTTTTCTACTCTAAGAACACTTTGACGAGTATCTCTTACCTTGAAGTGTTGCTGTTGTTGGACTACCGATTTCGAGAATTTCAACTTCCAACAAACCGGTACACCCTCTCATAATGACGAACTGTCGTATAGCTGGACTGGGCGTAGTGGTGAAGATGATGTGGCTCTGTTTTCTTGGCCGCCAGGTGGCCTGACCTAACTTCTTATGACTTTTTCGTTTGGGATACATTAAGGATCGTGTTTACGTATCTACACTGCCAAGAACACTTGAAAATATAGTAATCTGAAAACGAACGAGTCGTTTATAGTAGTCCTGCACATCTGTTTAAAACGGCAGCTAAAGCATTCTTCATAAGGGATGCACACTACATAGTTAAAGATTACTTAGAGGATTCAGAATTCTGTTTAATAATGAAAGCGGAAACTATAACCCTGTCACGTCACAATACATGATCACAATGTAATGCTTTTAGTACAAGTAAATTGTGTGCAAATATCTATATTGCAAGACGGTAATGTCTTGTCATTCTCCTGAGTTCAACATCTCACTCATCATGGAGGATGCTCAGTCAGTTTTTCAGGGTCAGTTTTTCATGTGGATGGAGGGGAGTGGATGAATACGTGCGTGGGGCATACTTACATGTTTGCGGACCTGGAGTCAGTTTTCTGAACAGACTACAGTTATTGCAACGGGCATAGCTCCGTGTTCATGGTTCATGAGTCACCAGCAGATGGTCTTGGTGTGCTAACACACACACACACACACACACACACACACACACACACACACACACACACACACACACACACACACAGAGAGAGAGAGAGAGAGAGAGAGAGAGAGAGAGAGAGAGAGAGAGAGAGAGAGAGAGAGAGAGAGAGAGAGAGGGAGAGGGAGAGAGAGAGAGGGAGAGAGAGAGAGAGAGAGAGAGAGAGAGAGAGAAAATTAAATCTTTAGGTTCAGAACAATCCCTGGATGACTTTAATAGGGTATAACGCCTATAACAATTATGAATTTTCAGCAAGATGGAGGTGACCGTTAAAAATGTTTTTGGACGAAGGAAAAAGCTATGTGCGCAAATAACTAGCTATTGATATATATATATATATAATTTTAATGACCAGTAGTATATATATATATATATATATATATATATATATATATATATATATATTACTGGCCATTAAAATTGCTACACCAAGAAGGAATGCAGATGATAAACGGGTATTCATTGGTCAAACATATTATAGTAGAACTGACATGTGATTACATTTTCATGCAGTTTGGGTGCATAGATCCTGAAAAATCAGTACCCAGAACAACCACCTCTGGCCGTAATAACGACCTTGATACGCCTGGGCATTGGGTCGAACAGAGCTTGGATGGCGTGTACAGGTACAGCTGCCCATGCAGATTCAACACAATACCACAGTTCATCAAGAGTAGTGACTGGCGTATTGTGACGAGCCAGTTGCTCAGCCACCATTGACCAGACGTTTTCAGTTGGTGATAGATCTGCAGAGTCTCCTGGCCAGGGCAGCAGTCGAACATTTTCTGTATCCAGAAAGGCCGTACAGGACCTGCAACATGCGGTTGTGCATTATCCAGCTGAAATGGATTTCGCAGGGATCAAACGAAGGGTAGAGCCACGGGTCGTAACACATCTGAAATCTAACGTCCACTGTTCAAAGTGGCCTCAATGCGAACAAAAGGTGACCGAGACGTGTAACCAATGGCACCCCATACCATCACGCCGGGTGATACGCCAGTATGGCGATGACGAATACACTCTTCCAATGTGCGTTCACCGCGATGTCGCCAAACACGGATTCGACCATCATGATGCTGTAAACAGAACCTGGATTCATCCAAAAAGTGACTTGTGCCATTCGTGCACTCAGTTTCGTCGTTGAGTACACCATCGCAGGTGCTCCTGTCTGGTTGTTGTCTTGCAGACGTCCCCATCTGTTGACTCAGGGATCGAGACGTGGCTACACGATCCGTTACAGCCATGCGGATAAGATGCCCGTCATCTCGACTGCTAGTGATACGAGGCCGTTGGGATCCAGCACAGTCATTGGATCTCGACCAACGCGAGTAGCAATGTCGCGATACAAAATCCGCAATCGTGATAGGCTACAATCCGACCTTTATCAAAGTCGGAAACGTGATGGTACGCATTTCTCCTCCTTACACGAGGCATCACAACAACGTTTTACCAGGCAACGCCGGTCAAGTGCTGTTTGTGTATGAAAAATTGGTTGGAAACTTTCCTCATGTCAGCTCGTTGTAGGTGTCGCCACCGGCGCCAACCTTGTGTGAATGCTCTGAAAAGCTAATCATTTGCATATCATAGCATCTTCTTCCTGTCGGTTATATTTCGCGTCTGTAGCACGTCATCTTCGTGGTGTAGCAATTTTAATGGCTAGTAGTGTGTATATTTCTTTCTGGCCTGAAGTTGCAAAATATGCCACGTAGTGACATGATTGCGATAAAGATATACTGGTTACAGTGCTCTCTATATAATATTCATTGGGTGAATCAAAATGTGCTCACTTCAGTATACTGTCATCGTCAGGTGTTCTGTAAGTACAGTAATAGGTTGTAGTCTTGATTGAACCTACTACAACCTAAAATGAACTTCTTCTTAGACCACGAAATTAATAAAACAATTAACTTTCACAACTTAGCTATCAAATACACGAACAACAAACATTGTTTCGAAATTTATGAACAGCCTACCACAACGGACTGTGTTATCAGTGCTCACTTATGTCATCCCAAAGCCCGCAGATTCGCATTCTTTCACACAATACTTAACAGATTCATAAATATACCACTTGAAGACAAAGCAATTCAGAAAGAAATAAAAATCTTAGAGTACGTACCCAGTAGAATTGTTATTACTCCAAAATTATACTACTATACTACGGTAAAACGCAACCAAAAAAAGCTGAATATACATAAAGGAATAACACTAAATACACATACAACGAAAAACAAGTAAGCAACATACGCAACCACAACTTATCCAGGAAACATCTCAAACAAAATTTTAAAAAATATTCAACAAAACCAATACCGCCTTTGTATATCAAAAGAAACACGGCCTCAAACACAAAATCTAATAAAGGTAACTCGACAGTTGCTACACGTAACAACCATAGCTTTTACAAAATTTCATGTAACGCATGCCACAAATTCTACATAGCACAAACCGTCACAAATTTCAATATCAAACACAAAGAGCACACTAAGGACACTGAAAGCAACCCACCCACGTTTTCTTAACATCTACAAACAGAAAAACACGACGTAAAATCCATAAACGAAGTACTGGAAATCCTCCAAACTACGCAAATGGGAGCAATCATGAACATCCTTGAAGAAATTGAGATATCTTTACACCCAAACAAATAACTTTCTAAATCTACTGAATGAACAAACCGACCTCTAGTACAAAAAATGTATTGAAAACTTTCATGATATTATAAAACAGGAAAATGAGTAAAAATCAGAGATACTAAGGAACACAAATCCATAGTAACAGCATAAACAGCGTACAACAAATACATAAAACCGGGAAAACATGAGAAATCATAGAACATGACGAAATTATTACGCAAAAATAAAAAATAAAAATAAAGCATAAAAATCTCACAGAAAACCAAACGAAATTTTATGTAGAAAACGTAATTAGAACTAAACCTGAGAAAATAATCAAAACAACCGAATGTAAACATGCAATATCGCTGATCCACTCTTAACAAAATTGTTAAGCGGAGAAAAACTGGCTAATCCATATCTAAAAGGCAGATATAACATTACATCAACAACGAACATCCAAGTAACGTCTAAAGACAAATTCCAACATAGACACCGTATTGCAGTATCGATGTTACTAGTAAGGTAAAAATACCAATCGAATGCATAATATATTTCCAATCATAGTTATAGTTTATCATATCAAGACTATAACATATTAATGGATTTACAGACCACCTGGCGATGGCAGTATATATTTATACTAGTTATTCAAATATTAATACTTGTTTAACTTTTTCACGAAACAAAATATCACATTTCTATTTACTTAATTCTTCTTAAATTTCAGACATGCAATTATAGTAAAATCTCCTCTTCTTTGGGTGTCACACTACATGGGGCCGTCTCTAACACATTTATACTCGTATATGTGTGTGTGAAAGACGCGGTTCGAGGTGCCAATCAGTCGGTTTGGACGGTTTATCAGGGCTGGTAAGAGACTTCCCATAACGAAGTTCATTTTCCAAGTCACTATTTGTGTCAGATTCAATTTTGAAACTTTTGTTAGAATTAACATCGACTATTTATTGTGGCAGAAGCATCACCGTAAGTTGAAGCACATGTGTTTCATAACGTTAAGACTCCTAATACGTAATTAATCTTGATTACGGTGAGCGACCGCTTAAATACCCCCAGGATAGCTAACATACATTACTCACACAAAAAAACATTACGGTAGTCTTCGACTGAAGTTGGCATATTCTGTCCTTACCTATCATCTTTCTCTTGTTTTATTTTAAATGTCACCAGTATGTTATAATTTATAATTTAAGTGACCTCATAGAATCCATGGCCGCTGTCAATTGCATTAAAACCCTTATGAGAGTTCTGCCACCTCATAAAACACTTAAAATGCTAAAGTAACGAACGTTTTGGCCGTATTATGGTCTTACGTTAGCAGTGGGGAACAATGTACAGTAGTACATCAAGCTCAAACCGTCTATTCTCTCTAAATTATTCCAATTTGTTAATGATCGTGAAAGAAATCACTTGATAATCATGAACAGAGGTAGGGAGTCTATTGGATCCTATTCATAGATTTCCTTGCTTTCTGATGACTGCTAAAGAACTGTCAAGCCAGTTAACAGGCAGCCGGCCGCGGTGGTCTAGCGGTTCTAGGCGCTCAGTCCGGAACCGCGCGACTGCTACGGTCGCAGGTTCGAATCCTGCCTCGGGCATGGATGTGTGTGATGTTCTTAGGTTAGTTAGGTTTAAGTAGTTCTAAGTTCTAGGGGACTGATGACCACAGCAGTTAAGTCCCACAGTGCTCAGAGCCATTTGAACCACTTTTAGTTAACAGGCATGTAACAGAACACGAACGCCGTTGGGACAGGACAGGACAACAAATCGTCTATTAATAGAGGACGGCTACGGTCTCCCGACGTCCTGGTGGCCGGCGATCTCAGCACGGCAGACCGTGATTGATCGCTGTCCAATGTTATCACGGGACCTTCCGCAAAATACGTAAGCTCATTGTCATAGCATTTGTGCGGCTACCAGTTTACGCAAGCCACTCATCTATTCGCAAGGAACTGTCAATTGCCAGCAAGCTTGGCACTCGGCGAACAGCCTTCTACATACCTTTCCCTCTACTCACGAGAAACAAATGATAGTTTAGGGCCAATAAAAATGCAGAATAATGATATTCGTGATCTCATGACACAGAGACCGAGCGAGGTGGTGCAGTGGTTAGCGCATTGGAGTTGCAGTCGGAAGACGACGGTTCAAACCCGCGCCTGATCATCCTGATTTAGGTTTCCTGCCATTTTCCTATATCGCTGAAAGGGCACGTCCGAATTCCTTCCCTAATCCGCTGGGACCGATGACCTCGCAGTTTGGTCCGCTCCCCCAAATCAACGAACCAACCTTATGACACACACCATAACGTAATTTGCTACCTCTATCGCAAATAGTTTACAGCAATGGAATGGCGTTGTTATTCGATCGCAATTTTGGTTACAGTAGTATTTTAAGTTTTTTTTTTATTATGACGCGATATCACAAGAATGTTAACCCATTTATGAGGAGTGTGGCGAATCCGTTTTATACCAAAGAGAAGCTAATAAATGCAAGGCTGATTGTTTCTGAGTGGCAGTGACGGTAGGTGTAGAATGTACACGAAGCTACCAACGCCTCTGACGTGTGCTTCCGTTTGCTGAATGTTTCAGGTACTTCTAGAACGACTTGCAATTCATTCCTTTGCTCGTCTCACACACACACACACACACACACACACACACACACACACACACACACACACACACACACACATTATATATATAATCCGTGACATATAATTAACTAGTTCCACGTGCACGTGAATTCCAAAATACTGTTTATGTAAAATGTGCGTCATTAGGCGTTTGTATACCTTTGTCGGCGCATGCAAGAGATGAAATCAAGTGAAGTTAAACCGAATATTTCAGTTGATTTGTGGCACCAGAATACTTTAGCGACGTATTTGTTGTGGTCTTTAGTCCTAAGACTGGTTTGATGCAGCTCTCCATGCTACTCTATCCTGTGCAAGCTCCTTCATCTCCCAGTACTTACTGCAACCTACGTCCTTCTGAATCTGCTTAGTGTATTCATCTCTTTGCCTCCCTCTATGATTTTTACCCTCCACACTGCCCTCCGATGCTAAATTTGTGGTCCCTTGATGCCTCAGAACATGTCCTACCAACCGGTCCCTTCTTCTTGTCAAGTTGTGCCACAAATTCCTCTTCTCCCCAATTCTATTCAATACCTCCTAATTAGTTATGTGATCTACCCATCTAATATTCACCATTCTTCTGTAGCACCACATGTCGAAAGCTTCTATTCCATTCTTGTCCAAGCTATTTATCGTCCATATTTCACTTCCATACATTGCTACACTCCACACAAATACTTTCAGAAACGACTTCCTGACACTTAAATCTATACTCGATGTTAACAAATTTCTCTTCTTCAGAAACGCTTTTCTTGCCATTGCCAGTCTACATTTTATATCCTCTCTACTTCGACCATCATCAGTTATTTTGTTCCCCAAATAGTAAAACTCCTTTACTACTTTAAGTGTCTCATTTCCTAATCTAATTCCCTCAGCATCACCCGACTTAATTCGACTACATTCCATTATCATCGTTTTGCTTTTGTTGATGTTCATCTTATATCCTCCTTTCAAGACACTGTCCATTCCATTCAACTGCTCTTCCAAGTCCTTTGCTGTCTCTGACAGAATTACAAAGTCATCGGCGAACCTTAAAAGTTTTTATTTCTTCTCCATGGATTTTAATACCTACTCTAAATTTTTCTTTTGTTTCCTTTACTGCTTGCTCAATATACAGATTGAATATCATCGGGAGGAGGCTACAACCCTGTGCCACTCCATTCGCAACCACTGCTTCCCTTTCATGTCCCTCGACTCTTACAACTGCCGTCTGCTTTCTGTACAAATTGTAAATAGCCTTTCGCTCCCTGTATTTTACCCCTGCCACCTTCAGAATTTGTGTGTGTGTGTTGGGGTTTATGGGCGCTCAACATCGTTCAGAATTTGAAAGAGAGTATTCCAGCCAAAATTGTCGGAAGCTTTCTCTAAGTCTACAAATGCTAGAAACGTAGGTATGTCTTTCCTTAATCTATTTTCTAAGATAGGTCGTAGGATCAGTATTGCCTCAAGTGTTCCAACATTTCTGCGGAATCCAAACTGATTTTCCCCGAGGTCGGCTTCTACCAGTCTTTCCATTCGTCTGTAAAGAATTCGTGTTAGTATTTTGCAGCTGTGACTTATTAAACTGCCAGTCCGGTAATTTTCACATCTGTCAACACCTGCTTTCTTTGGGATTGGAATTATTATATTCTTCTTGAAGTCTGAGGGTATTTCGCCTGTCTCATACATCTTGCTCACCAGATGGTAGAGTACTGTCAGGACTGGCTCTACCAAGGCTGTCACTAGTCCTAATGGAATGTTGTCTACTCCCGGGGCCTTGTTTCGACTCAGGTCTTTCAGTGCTCTGTCAAACTCTTTACGCAGTATCATATCTCCCATTTCATCTTCATCTACATCCTCTTCCATTTCCATATTATTGTCGTCAAGTACATCGCTCTTGTATAGACCCTCTATATACTCCTTCCACCTTTCTGCTTTCCCTTCTTTGCTTAGAACTGGGTTTCCATCTGAGCTCTTGATATTCATACAAGTGGTTCTCTTTTCTCCAAAGGTCTCTTTAATTTTCATGTAGGGAGTATCTATCATACCCCTAGTGAGATAAGTCTGTACATCTTTACTTTTGTCCTCTAGCCATCCCTGCTTAGCCATTTTGCACTTTCTGTCGATCTCATTTTTGAGACGTTTGTATTCCTTTTTGCCTGCTTCATTTACTGCATTTTTATACTTTCTCCTTCCATCAATTAAATTCAATATTTCTTCTGTTACCCAAGGATTTCTACTAGCCGTCGTCTTTTTAGCTACTTGATCCTCTGCTGCCTTCACTACTTCGTCCCTCAGAGCTACCCATTCTTCTTCTACTGTATTTATTTCTCCCGTTTGTGACACTTGTTTCCTTATGCTCTCCCTGAAATTCTGTACAACCTCTGGTTTAATCAGTTTGTCCAGATCCCATATCCTTAAATTACTACCTTTTTGCAGTTTCTTCAGTTTTAATCTACAGCTCATAACCAATAGATTGTGGTCAGAATCCACATCTGCCCCTGGAAATGTCTTACAATTTAATACCTGGTTCCTAAATCTCTGTCTTACCATTATATGATCTATCTGATACCTTCTAGTATCTCCAGGATTCTTCCATGTGTACAACCGTCTTTTATGATTCTTGAACCAAGTGTTAGCTATGATTAAGTTATGCTGTGTGCAAAATTCTACCAGACGGCTTCCTCTTTCATTTCTTACCCCCAATCCATATTTACCTACTATGTTTCCTTCTCTCTCTTTTCCTACTCTTGAATTCCAGTCACCCATGACTATTAAATCTTCGCCTCCCTTCACCACCTGACTTATTTCTTTTATCTCATCATACAGTTCATCAATTTCTTCATCATCTGCAGAGCTTGTTGGCATATAAACTTGTACTATTGTAATAGGTGTGGGCTTCGTGTCTATCTTGGCCACAATAATGCGTTCACTATGTTGTTTGTAGTATCTTACCCGCACTCCTATTTTTTTATTCATTATTAAACCTACTCCAGCATTACCCCTTTTTGATTTTGTATTTATAACCCTGTATTCACCTGACCAAAAGTCTTGGTCCTCCTGCCATCGAACTTCACTAATTCCCACTATATCTAACTTTAACCTATCCATTTCCCTTTTTAAGTTTTCTAACCTACCTGCCCGATTAAGGAATCTGACATTCCACGCTCCGATCCGTAGAACGCCAGTTTTCTTTCTCCTGATAACGACGTCCTCTTGGGTAGTCCCCGCCCGGAGATCCGAATGGGGGACTATCTTACCTCCGGGATATTTTACCCAAGAGGACGCCATCATCATTTAACCATACAGTAAAGCTGCATGCCCTCGGGAAAAATTATGGCTCTAGTTTCCCCTTGCTTTCAGCCGTTCGCAGTACCAGCACAGGAAGGCCGTTTTGGCTAGCGTTACAAGGCCAGATCAGTCAATCATTCAGATTATTGCCCCTGCAACTACTGAAAAGGCTGCTGCCCCTCTTCATGAACCACGCGTTTGTCTCGTCTCTCAACAGATACCCCTCCGTTGTGGTTGCACCTACGGTACGGCCATCTGTATCGCTGAGGCACGCAAGCCTCCCCACCAACGGCAAGGTCCATGGTTCATGGGGGTATAGTGTTCATTACTTACGTACATATACTTTAATTTATCACGCGTCTCAAATAATTACTATTGACATCTGACTTCGACACTGTTTTGACTGATAATGTTTCAGTTTTATTGTAATATGTAAATCCTAATGACTGCCAACACTCTGAATCTTTTATTCTACTAACAATAGATTCCCGAGGTTTTATGCTCCACGAAATACAAGTAGAGATTTCAGAGCTCGTCTACCACCAGCGGAGACAGGCTGTGACTGTTCAAAATTCCCGTAACAAACAAAATAATCTACTAGAATTCAAATCCAGAATAGCAAAGGCACTCTGCAAGCAGCGGAAAAAGACAAAACAAATAAAATTGGAGATGGGCCTTCAGCCTGAGTAAAGACAGAACAACTTTGCAAGAAGCATCAGGGCCAGCAGAACCTATTCCAGATAAATCTGCCCGAACTAGTGTGAGTGGGTCATCGGCCTCAGACTAAAAACAAGGCGAAAATGTAAAAGACCAATTTGCGATTGACAGGCAGAACACAATGCAATGTTCATCTGTGTTTAAACCAGAGAACAAACTGTTTCCGAGAGTTTCACGAATAAGGCTATATTGTATTACAGCATATTTAATTATTTAAAATATATGCCAAAATGTATTTTTCATTTTTATTCATTTAAACCCTATCAACGTATCGTCAAAATGTTAAACAAAATCTTTTACTAAATGAGTTGCAAGTGTTAAATTCTCAATGCTTGTTGCCGCAAATATGCAACTTTCCCAGTTATTTCCACACGTATAACATATCTTAGATTTTATCTTATGTACTCTGTAACGCTTCAGTACTGGTCACAAAATGCGATCGTTTACTTTGACTTTCAAGTAGAAATTTACTGCTGTATTAAGGGAGTAAATAAATACCAAGTAACTGTAACTGAAGTCAGGGAATGTTTACCCTTTGGACATTTTACATGTTATTGCTCTCTCGCGTTTTCACACGACGAGCAACGTGCCCGTTCCGTTCAAGTCACTTAGTCACTTCATTCTAGGTCTTACCTGTTGCAGACTTCGAGACGCTACGTTCCTGCATGTCTATGCTAAAGTGGAAACCTGTCGCTCCACGTGTGTGCTATGTACTTGCAACGTTCCGGGGGGGGAGGTGGGGGGGGGGGGGAGGGAGGCGGAGGAGAGGCTATCCAGCCCACAATGAGCAAGTGCACAACGTAAGAATATTGTTAGATGGCTCGTCTACACAGGGATTCGGTTCAATGCTATTGCATTATCCCCACAGGTAAGCGTCATCTATTTTCTTGACCATCATTCCTATACAAAAATTTCGCAAGCTGTAAACAATTCAAGCATATATACTTTAAATAATATTGTTCACACGTATTTAAAAGTAGTATTTTCCTATAATTCACTTTATTTCGTTTTCAGCATTACACAAATCAGAACAGCCATTCCTAGTCAACCCTGCTCCTTTATTCATTCTCGACGTGTCAGCAATTAGAAATATTAATATGCAAATTTATAATCAAATAAACACGGAAAAATAAACAATTATGTCACCTGTCCATGCAGAGGCTAACTGTTTCGTGTATTTGTGCAGAATTTTGCTTTGGGCACACACCAATCTTTATCCAAGATTTTTATTTATAATCGAACGGTACTTTTATTTATCCTTATGTGAAACATTCACTTGTTAGAGGATTTCACACACGACCAGTAGCTATATAGTGTGCACACGCAATGTGTTTATGTATATCGTTGTATTTGTCAGAAAATTTTCATATAAACAGTTGTCAATAGCTTAATCTATAAAATGATGCAAGCATGTTGATTTTTCTAGATACTGTCTTTATCTTGCGATTTTAATATTCTACTCTTTTTCTGAGTATCTTACCTTCAAATCCAGTCAGAATCTCATCATTTTAGCGTGATGTAACAAGACTGTTCCGCAGTTCTCCCCTTCCGGCAACATCTGCTCACCCCGCTTTTACCATTTCTATTTATTGCTTAACAGCAGACAACACAGCACCGTCGCTGTCAAAGCTGTCACATTACGCGACACTGTTGCCTGTTATCTTATACATTTCCACACAGTAATATACCTGTGTTAGCTCCGGTTGGAGGACCACGTGTTAATTTTATGGTTAGATTCGTGCCTAACTAAGTTGAAAATAAAGAGCAACACCCTGTGACAGGTCTCGTCACATGTTCTCCATTGAGATAGTTTTCCAAATTAGCGTTTTCCAGGCAGGAAAATCAGTTTGGAAAATAATATACGCGAGTGACCGGCGCAGCTCGTATAATTATAACATACAGATATCCATCGTTTATTATAAGCTGACTTGCCTAATCGTATAGAAATGAGAACAACATTAAATGTTACAAACGAATAAAATATGAAATTATTCCTTTTGAAACAGTAATGTTGTATCAGCATAAGGTAAAATTTTACAAATTGTTCCCGTAAACCATACACAAGCAAATCATAAAACAAAACACTTTAGACAATCATTTCATCTCTGGTACAGAGAAAGACATTGAGATTACTTTGGTTCAGTAATAGATAACAGATGATGTTAACTGAATCGATCACTGCCTCAAGGCATTCTTCTAGTTCAGTGAGCATAAATTTTTTTCTCATACTGCACCAATACCACAAGAGTCAGCACCGCACTTCACACGTGACAGCTGCAGCCCTTTTGATTGTTGCTGGTAATAGTGCTTCGACGTCGGGGTGCATGCGTTATTAGCACGTTCCAAGCTGACATTGGGCGCAGTAACTGAGGTGAGCGACCGTGATGGAATTCCCCATTTACGGTCGCTCCCATCAGTCACAGCACCGAGCGCGCGCGAATAGTAATTTGAGCCTCAACTGGTGGCTTTATCTAAGCGCGGTATAAGCTGGTTTCCTGCACCGAGAATAGCTGCTTTTCACAACACGTTCAAAAACAATGTCACACTTTGTCTTTAACTCATCGCTATACCTTACACATAATTTTAACCTGTCTCAGACCATGAACCTACGGCCAGTGTTAATATTTAAGTTTACTACACATTAATGTGAATACCTGTGAACAGCATGAGTAACCACCTTTCGCTGCGCAGACCTCTGCGAGACGTGCAGGGAGAGATTCAGTGAGGTTCTCAAACGTACCGACGGGGATGTGGAGCTATTCCGACTCCAGCGCCGTGGCCAGGTGCGCTAGGTTTCACGGTTGAGGATACATAACGCTTACAGTCCAACAGAGGGGGTCCCACAGATTCTCGACTGGGTTTTAATCCGGGGAGTTTGATGGCCAGGAGAGTACTCTAAACTCATCCTGGTGCACTTAGAACTACGCTCGTTCAGTGCGAGGTGTGTGACATGTTGCGTTGTCCTGCTGGTAGATGCCATCGTGTCGAGAAAAAAACTGCATGTAGCGGTAGACTTGGTTCCCAAAGATAGATGCGCATCTGTGTTGATCCACTTTGCCTTCCAGAATGACATCATCAACCAGGGAATGCCACAAAAACATTCACGCAATCAATACCTCCACTGCGCGATAACAACGGTGAAGTCACTGATGACAGTGCCACTAAAGCAGAGTTATTGAACACGGTTTCCCGAAACTCCTTCACCAAAGAAGACGAAGTAAATATTCCTGAATTCCTATCAAGAAGAACTGCCAAGATCAGAAACATAGTGGTAGATATCCTCGGTGTAACAAAGCAGCTTAAATCACTTAATAAAGGCAAGACCTCCGGTCCAGATTGTATACCAGTCAGGATCCTCTCAGAGTATGCTGATAAAATAGCTCCATATTTAGCAGTTATATACAACCACTCGCTCACAGAAAGATCCGTACCTAAAGACTGGAAAGTTGCTCAAGTCACACCAATACCCAAAAAGGGAAGTAGGAGTAATCCGCTGAATTATAGGCCTATATCACTAACGTCGATTTTCGGTAGGGTTTTAGAACATATACTGTATTCGAACATTATGAAGTACCTCGAAGAACACGATTTATTGACATATGGTCAGCACGGATTCAGAAAATATCGTTCTTGTGAAACACAACTAGCTCTTTATACTCATGAAGTAATAAGTGCTATCGACAGGGGATGTCAAATTGATTCCATATTTTTAGATTTCCAGAAGGCTTTCAACACCGTTCCTCAAAAGCGTCTTCTAACCAAACTGCTTGCCTACGGAGTATCGCCTCAGTCGCGCGACTGGATTCGTGATTTCCTGTCAGAAAGATCACAGTTCGTAGTAATAGACGGAAAGTCATCGAGTAAAACAGAAGTAATATCCGGCGCCAAGGAAGTGTTACAGGCCCTCTATTGTTCCTGATCTCTATTAACGACATAGGAGACAATCTCAGTAGCCGTCTTAGATTGTTTGCAGATGATGCTGTCATTTACCGTCTTGTAAAGTCATCAGATAATCAAAGCGACTTGCAAAATGATTTAGATAAGATATCTGTATGGTTCGAAAAGTGGCAATTGACCCTGAATAAAGAAAGGTGCGAAGTTATTCACATGAGTACTAAAAGAAATCAGCTAAACTTCGATTACGCGATAAGTCACACATATCTGAAGGCAGTAAATTCAACTAAATACTTAGGGATTACAATTACAAATAACCTAAATTGGAACGATCACATAGATAGTATTGTGAGTAGAGCATACCAAAGACTGCGATTCATTGGCAGAACACTTAGAGGGTGCAACAGGTCTACCAAAGAGACTGCTTACACTACGCTCGTCCGCCCTATTCTGGAGTATTGCTGTGCGGTGTGGGATCCACATCGGGTGGAACTGACGGATGACATCGAAAAAGTACAAAGAAGGGCAGCTCGTTTTGTATTATCGCGAAATACGGGAGATAGTGCCACAGACATGATACGTGAATTGGAGTGGCAATCATTAAAACAAAGACGTTTTTCGTTGCGACGGGATCTTCTCATGAAATTTCAATCACCAGTTTTCTCCTCCGATTGCGAAAACATTCTGTTGGCACCCACCTACATAGGGTGAAATGATCATCACGATAAAATAAGAGAAATCAGGGCTCGCACAGAAAAATTTAAGTGTTCGTTTTTCCCGCGTGCTGTTCGAGAGTGGAACGGTAGACAGACAGCTTGAAGGTGGTTCATTGAAACCTCTGCCAGGCACTTTATTGTGAATAACAGAGTAATCATGCAGATAATGCTCCCTCCTGGTAGCAGGGTGTTTGCTTTCAGACGTTTCACGCCGTACAGGCCAACGGTCATCTTTCCGATGGAGCACAAGGCATGATTCATGTGGAAAGGCCACCTGTCGCCACCCAGCGGCGTCCAGTTTCAGTATTTTTGTGCAAAGTCCAGCCTTCGTTGCCGAAGAAACAGCAGTCAGCATCGGTGCATGAACCAGGCGCCTAATGCGGAGGCCCATACGCAGCAACGTTCGCTGAACGGTCGTTGAGGAGACAGTATTGGTGGCCCCTTGGTTCATCTGAGCGGTCAATTGCTCATCATTGCAATTCTGCTCGCCCGTACACAACTCTGCAGTTGTCGTTCACCCCTGTCATATATGGCTCATAGTGTACCACAGTTGCCTCGGCGCCGGGACAGCACCATAATGTCATGCACGGTATACATTAGCCACGGCGGCAGAGGAACAGTTTACAAACTTACCCGTTCCGGAAATGCTTCCACCCATGGCCCAAAAGCCAATGTTCATGCCCTTTTGGACGTCAGATAAATCGCTCCGTTTCCACATTATGACGACAACTACACTATTTTCCGCTAGCCCCCCCCCCCCCCCTACCCTCAACTGCTAGTGCTCCCAGCTGCCGCCTGTGTGTGTTAACTGCACGTTAACGTCGAACATAGGCGGTGGTCACATTAATGTGACTGAACCGTGTATTTACAAATGAATTAAAGTAACTGATGCTATTCAAAATATTCAGGTTCTAATGTCTGTCTGTCCTTAAGTAAGGTAGAGTGGTAAATAGCAAAATTTTAATCAGGTACTAGCATTATGTAAATTACACTACTGGCCATTAAAATTACTACACCAAGAAGAAATGCAGATGATAAACGGGTATTCATTGGAAAAATATATTATACTAGAACTGACATATGATTACATTTTCACGCAGTTTGGGTGCATAGATCCTGAGAAATCAGTACCCAGAACAACCACCACTGACCGTAATAACGGCCTTGATACGCCTGGGAATTGAGTCAAATACAGCTTGGATGGCGTGTACAGGTACAGCTGCCCATGCAGCTTCAACACGATACCACAGTTCATCAGGAGGAGTGACTGGCGTATTATGACGAGCCAATTACTCTCTCACCATTGATCAGACATTCTCAATTGGTGAGAGATCTGGAGAATGTGCTGGCCAGGGCAGCAGTCGAACATTTTGTGTATCCAGAAAGGCCAGTACAGGAACTGCAACATGCGGTCGTGCATTATCCCTCTGAAATGTAGAGTTTCGCAGGGATCGAATGAAGGGTAGAGCTACGGGTCGTAACACATCTGAAATGTAACGTCCACTGTTCATAGTGCCGTCAATGCGAACAAGAGGTGACCGAGACGTGTAACCAATGGCACCCCATACCATCATGACGGGTGATACACTAGTATGGCGATGACGAATACACGCTTCCAATGTGCGTTTCCGCGATGTCACCAAATACGGATTCGACCAACATAATCCGTAAACAGAACCTGGATTCATCCGAAAAAATGCCGTTTTGCCATTCGTGCACCCAGGTTCGTCGTTGAGTACACCATCGCAGGCGCCCCTGTCTGTGATGCAGCGTCGAGGGTAACCGCAGCCATGGTCTCCGAGCTGATAGTCCATGCTGCTGCAAACGTCGTCGAACTGTTCGTGCAGATGGTTGTTGTCTTGCAAACGTCCCCATCTGTTGATTCAGCGATCGAGACGTGGCTTCACGATCCGTTACAGCCATGCGGATAAGATGCCTGTCATCTCGACTGCTAGTGATACGAGGCCGTTGGGATCCAGCACGTACGATAAACCGCAATCGCGATAGGCTACAATCCGATCTTTATCATGGACGTAAACGTGATGGTACGCATTTCTCCTCGTTCCACGAGGCATCACAACAACGTTTCATCAGGCAACGCCGGTCAACTGCTGTTTGTGTATGAGAAATCGGTTGGAAACTCCCCTCATGTCAGCATGTTGTATGTGTCGCCACCGGCGCAAACCTTGTGTGAATGCTCTGAAAAGGTAATCATCTGCATATCACAGCATCTTCTTCCTGTCGGTTAAATTTCGCGTCTGTAGCACGTCATCTTCGTGGCGTAGCAATTCAATGGCCAGTAGTGTATTATACACTAAATTACTGAAAATGAACACTGCAGCATGTGAATAACTATTTGATACCCGGAAAGTTAACTTGCTGCTGCTCATCAGCAGTCTCGCGGTCGGCAGTGTATTTATAAAAACAACCTAACGGCCTAATGACCTTCTGGCAATCTCCCAACAGCAGTGCGAGTCGCCACACGTGGCACATAACCACGCTTTGGCTATCCCTGTGAACGTCTGACTGGTCTTTCTACCTCCATTCACTTAAGTTTGTGTTCATTGATTTGCCCTGGTTCGTTGCCTTCGTCAATAACGTACTTCGTTCGCATACGCGTACACACCATCAGAATGAAATTGAAATATACTGTACACAACAGGACATTTCTGCCAACGTTCGCAGAAACTGCCCTCTCACTTTTTTAGCATGGCTTCCTTATTTCCCCACTGTTTTTGACGTAAGTAAAAACATTATACACAACATATTACACAAGCGTTGTGCGTTTTTCATTCACGTTCAACCACGAACCAACGGAACAGTCAGTTAACGCGAAAACATTACTCTTACTAATACGAATAAACACTAAGAGGGCGATGAAATTAACTGCAGCGGAAATTATTCGGTATTTCCTCTTAAATGCTATGCTAACGTAAATACGACGAGAAAATTCGTGAAATTAGAGCTAATGCAGAGGCTTATCGACGTTATTCTTCCCACGCGCTATTCACGTGTGGAACAGGGAAGAGGGATCAGTTAGTGGTACCAGAAGTACCCTCCACCACACACCGTCAGGTTGCTCCTGAATTTTCTCTATAGACGTAGATTCTCGTTTTTGAAATATTTGAGCAATTTAAACTTCCTGGCAGATTAAAACTGTGTGCCGGACCGAGACTCGAACTCGGGACCTTCGCCTTTCGCGGGCAAGTGCTCTGCGACGAAGTTTCATATCAGCGTACACTCCGCTGCAGAGTGAAAATCTCATTCTGGAAACATCCCCCAGGCTGTGGCTAAGCCATGTCTCCTCACTATCCTTTGTTTCAGGAGTGCTACTTCTGCAAGGTTCGCAGGAGAGCTTGTTTAAAGTTTGGAAGGTAGGAGACGAGGTACTGGCAGAAGTAAAGCTGTGAGGACGGGTCGTGAATCGCCGGCACGGTAGCGCATTGAGGCGGTGTTTCGCGTCCATACACTACCAAAATTTTTTTCCCTAACAAAAAAAAACAAAAAAACAAAAACAAGAAAAAAAGCGTGTTCGGTCAGAGGGTTACGTGCCCTCTGTAATAAAAAAAACTGAGTTAATCGATCATCAACGAACTTAAACGGATGTCTTACGACGTCCGCCCATAGCAGACGCAACGAACAAAAGCGAACAAAATGAGATTTTTTTTTTTTTAAAAAAAAAAGAAAGTTGGTGGAGCACTGCCCGCGAAATGCAAAGGTCCCGAATTCGAATCTCGGTCCGGCACACAGTTTTAATCTGCCAGGAAGTTTCATATCAGCGCACACTCCGCTGCAGAGTGAAAATCTCATTCTGCATTTGAGCAATTGTTCACAAAATATTATTACACGCTAAATACCCTTACAAATTATGCTTGTAAAGTAGATCATTCAATCCATTATCTTTGCACCAGCGTGACTCTCCGATTTAATAGTTATACTCTATATAAATTTTGTCTCTCGGCTTCTTTCTCCGCTTTAATAACGATGTACTTTGCTTCAATCCTGCTACGTGTTTCATTCATGCTAATAAAATAGTTGCCGTCATTCGCAGTACACAATGACGATGATTCCTACTGCACAGCACTTCACACAAACTTGACAGATTCAGACAATCACGGTCGTCTGTCTACATTATTTAATTACATCGAACACTTACTTCTTTCATTTAAGTTTACCTTGCTCAGTACTTCTTGTATGTGATTGTTGCGAACATATACCTAGTACTTTGCGTTAATACTTAAATATAACAACATATTTGCGATTTGACAATGAAATAGTGTTTGTTGCCTCTCATTTATCATTATCCCTTAGTACATTCTTATGCATATCATCGTCACAATTAATTACATCCATCCCAACACCTATATAAGAATTTCTCTGATAACATTCATCTACTTTATCATTTGTTTCACATTTCCACATAAACAATTCATTGTTGAAACATTTCCTTCCACGCAACATTTCGAGGTACATTTTAGCATTACTCTCGGTACTGTCAATATTGAAATTGAACAATTCGTGTTGCCTTCAGTATTTACTTCCTTAGTTTCGTGAAAAATTTGAACTTTCAATGCGATATGAATTTTTTGCAAGGCTCGCTCCCCAATCTAATCTGTAGCAGATATTGTTACAGATAATCTGATTTCTTCTTCTTCAACTTGCGATTGTACCCTATCAAACTTTTCTGAAGTATCGACTTTTGCACTTGAGCTTTCTTCGATTTTTCGGTTAGGTCTTTCGACGTTTTCACTCGCACCCTTTCCGTCTTTGCCTTCAATCTTTATTAGTTCCACATATATTCCTTCGTCAGTCCTTGTAAGGCTGTTTATAAGGGGCGATCAAAAAGTTTCAGTTTGAGAGCTTTGCTGCAGCGTATATACATCGTATCGCGAGTTCGATGCGGATATACATGCACCAACATGTGGCCAAGGGATTAATTTGGCATTCGTCTATTACCGACGTGGGTGCGGCAAATGCACAAACGTGAATTATGGCAGCGTTATTATCAAAAGCGTCCAAACAGAACCAACGTGCTGTTATTCTTTTGTTGGCTACCGAAGGACAAACACCGGTAGACATCCATCGGAGAATAAAGAATAGATATGGGAAAGCATGTCTGTCGAAAACCGCCTTCGTGGAATGGTGCACCAAGTTCATGATACCGCACGTCCCTGTATTGCAAATGCTGTAACGCAGTAGGTACGGCAGGGCCGAAGATTCCTTTCGGGCGAGGATGTGCAGAAGGCAGGCTACGATTTTCGGGCTGAAACGACGGTTTCAGTTTTTCGCTGATGTTGCTGAGGGATGTCGCCACTGTGTTGACTGTCTTTTCCTTTCAGGGGCGGCGTGGGCCACTCACGTTTCGCCGCCAGTCACAAAAGAGTCAATTAACTGTTCACCTTCCAGTTCGAAGTGCTCGAGAAATTCCCATGTAGATGCGATTCTGTTGACTTTTTGTTGATCTATGAGCTGTCCTATTATCTATTTCACACACAATTTTCGGTAACGAAGTTTTCAGTAATGATTTCTTGCAGAAGATACCTGCAGATGATTGTGGTCAGCTCGTCGAAAGACAGTTGACGATCGCCACGAATAATTTCTTCCATCTGGTTCACTACTTCACCAATCACGATTGAGGGACGCCCATTCTTTTGTTCAACATGAACATTCATTCTGGCAACTTTAAGCTCTCGACACAATTTGTACACATTAGTTCGTAACAGAGACACTCATTTCAACACGGCTATACAAAAGAGCTTTCGGCCAACTGAGACAAGGCAAAATATCGGCGAACCAGCTTCTTACGCAGTGCTAAGTACCATCCAAGAACACCTGCAAGAGGCGCGTAGGGTCACTCTGGAAGCACCACTCACGATCGATGACACTGAGGAAGCAACATTCTGCACAGCTAAAGTTCAAGTGGCTCTGAGCACTATGGGACTAAACATCTGTGGTCATCAGTCCCCTAGAACCTAGAACTAATTAAACCTAACTAACCTAAGGACATCACACACATCCATGCCCGAGGCAGGATTCGAACCTGCGACCGTAGCAGTCGCGCGGTTCCGGACTGAGCGCCTAGAACCGCTAGACCACCGCGGCCGGCGCACAGCTAAGGGAAAGTCGCCAGGGCTTAATGTCTTCGGAGCAGAATTCGCAGAATTCTACCAATGCTATTGGGACATCCTCGAAGACACTCTTCAAGTTGTTGCTAATGACGTGTGGTGTGGTGCAACAGTGTACCTAACACTCTGAAAGAGGGCATATTACCACTTCTCCCGAAAACTGGTCGGACCACGCATGTATGCAACCAGCGTCTTTTCACACTGCTTAATGCAGATTTCAGAATCATTACGCACATGACCAAGATTCGTATGGAATCATTCTTGGGAAAGACTTTAGGCAGGTACCAACATTGTACCGTCCCTCGTAGAAGTATGCTTACTGCACCATGTGGGCTAAGGGACGTGATATGCTAAGCAGCAGCGGCCGTAACTGAAAGAGAAAAGCAGTTGTATTTTTAGACATTTTTTAAAGCTTTTGACCGTGAGAACTACGAGTCTGTAATAGAAGCGTTGAAGAGGATGGCCTATGGCGATCGTATTACGACAATCCTCCATGGAATGTTATCAAATGTTTCTTCTTGAATTTCATTCAGTGATCACCTCACAAAATCTCTCCGCAATGGTCGGTCTGTCTACTAAGGATCCCCGCTGTCCATAGCTCTGTACGCTATTGCCACTGAACCACTACAACGTCTCATTTAAAACAGAATTAGAGGATTGGTAGTGCACAACACGGGGATCCGCTGCACAGTACATGCAGACGATGTATCCGTTGTTGTGTCTTCCCAACAAGACGTGGCCTCCCTGAAAGACATACTTAAAATCTATATGAAGGCATCTGGCGCTCAGATCAACAGCACAAAGGCGACCGTACTTCCCCTAAGTAGGAGCTTTGTTGAAACTTCTGAAGTGACACGGGCTGAGCAACAGACCTCGCACCCTTCTCTGGGCGTCTGCTAGGTGGTTGCTCGAGGTCACGTGATAACTAAGAACTGGTCTGACCACCTGAACCGCATCAGTCCAAATCTCAGTCCGACGGTTACCTGAACCTCCTGTGAAAAGTGCAAACAACTCGTGTATCCGTCGCAAGAAAAATGTACTTCATGTCCCAAGTATTTCCGCTCCCTGAAGCTTTGGTGGCGAATATGCAGCGAGTATTCAACTGGTTTCCCCTCCTTGGTAATATTTTTAAAATTTCACGGCAGTCATTCTGGCTCCCTCACGGGACGGCCTTGAGCTCATCAGCGTCCGACAAATTCGCAACACTCCTTGTCAATCGAAATGAGAAAAGAAACACAGCGATAGAGCGCATACCTTCTTCACAGTCTCTTAACCAACATGAGGCAAAGGAGCCGATCGCCACTGGTACACCTCACGCCAATTCCTCCCGAATATCAGGACACCCAGAAATATTTTCTTGAATTTAGTCATGTTCGCTCCAGTATATCAATCACGTCATTGCTGCTTAACAAGGCTTTAAACACAGTCATGACAAAGGCCGCACGGGGAAACTCCATTGAAGAAAGGGAATCACATGTGAAGTAGACAGTACTGTGGTGAAATATTCACCAGACTTTCCTGCCTTCACGTATTCGCTCACGACGGTATCTAATTGTCAATGACAAAATCCCTACAAACTACAAGCTGCACAGAAAACACCTCAGCGCAACAGCCACCTGCCACAAATGCGGAAACTGACTCGCTCGCGCATAGATTTGTTTGTGGACCAGCGCAGGACATGTGGAATTTTCTTAGCCACCGAGTAGCCTTCGCGCTATCTGAACGTTCGAGAACTGATGCGACCTGACAGTACGCGATACCGTTACTAAACAAAATGCAGCACTATGAATGATCACCTACATTATTGCGAAACGAGATGCTACATTATAGGAATATTTGCCCAATGATGAAGGGGAATATTTTCGTATTGCACGGGATGGGGATGATAATCACAAGAAAACATTTGGCAACATGCTGCATATCGTGATCAAAGAATCCACCCAAGTACTGTCTATAATGACAGTTCGTAGATAATCGACACAATGAGAAAGCAGGAACCACAGAAGAATCTCTTAAATTCCTATAGCTATTTCGTGTAAGTGAGAGAGGTGTGTGAAAAGCATTAGAAGTCACCAAACAAAGAATAGATATAAAAATAATTATAAAGCTTATAAATATCCTCAAAAATACAGTTGACACACTCATTTGGAAAATGAACTTTGTATTATTTCATGATAATCAACTATAGAAGATTGCTTTTATTTAATTAGAAAAAATAATTTTATTTTATTGAAATGAAAAGCATTTCGCTGGCGAGCAGAGAACTTGTGTTCGATTCCTAAGCACATAAATTTTTGTTATTTTTTCCGTTTTGCAATTGATATGAATAGTAGGGTTAATATGGAAAGTAAATCGATGTGAAATAATAAGGTAAATAAATAAATTTTTCAAACGACTTGGATTAGCAAAAAAATTAAAAATTTAATCCTGGCTCTTTCACTCGCACTGTTACATGTCCTCCATTTTTTCGAACGACTAGATGGATGGTACTTGTTATATGAATATTGGAAGCAAATATACTGGTGAGCGCAATTACACCGTTCCTTTCGAAGATTCAACAGAAAACAGACGTGGTTTACATTTTAAAATATTTATTTTTCGGGAATTATTTTTGATGCATACCAGAAATACAATGATATAACTTGAAAATTTGGTGCTAAAAGTTGAACATGAAATATGCTGTGAATCGTTATTGTACCCGCGCGATTGTGCAATTCCCGCTGCGTTTCTAGAAGCAGGCTACAATTGTCGACTAATTATAAGATACGGTCTAAGTGCCAAAAACAAAAAAATCGTTTTATTGTTAAAATATGGGCTATGTGCCTAACCTTCATCAGTAAAAACCGGGCTTTCTATTAATCAGTATGGAAGTGGTTTAAAACATTGCCACCAGAATGCGCCATGTGCTAAGTGCCACCCGTTCTGAAACAAAACCCAGGCTATGCGCCTGTGTTGATGTTTTTAGTTTGAGATTCGATTGTGTTCAAGCTGCAGTGATCAGTCCTGTCTTTGTGTTTACTATTGTGGTTTATGTGATGGATGAAACAAGAAAATGTCGGAAAAGGGATGAAGGTAGTGTTTCCCAAATAAATAAGAAGCTAAGAACCGAGAGAAAACTATATAAGAACAATAAGAAAGTTACTGTACCTCAAAAGCGACCTACACCTGATGAGGTAAGTGTATATGATAAATTTAACGCCTTAGGACTAAGGCTTTTTTGAAGAACTTCGATTGATTATGATTTTTCTGTGGCGTTTTAAGCTAACCTACGTTTAGTTTATGCAGGCCACGTTAGGTTATGTTGGACTTTGTTCCTGGACTACAGTAGACCTACTAACTGTGCAGAGTGGCAAACAAGTTATTCGTGGCAGTCACAAATTACTTAATGCCTCTAATTCCCATAGTTGTTTATTGTAAATTTCATGCCACCGCCACTATCAATGTAGAGACATTGCATTGGAATACAAATGAAACATATTCAATCAGTTCTACAAACTAGGCGAACTAGGTGATAATGTTAAGCAAAACTCTTATTTGATGGGAAACGTAAGTGTATGCAATGTTAGAAGAAGGTGTCATGGTTCTTACAAAGAACCCGAGGAGAGTCGTGGACAGGATAGTGTTTTTTATACAGTTCCTGATGACAAAGGCGGACGTTTTGAAGTCTGCAAAAAAACCTTTCTGGAAATACACAAAATTACGAGGCGAAGAGTGGAAACCTTGGTAAAAGCAAAAAAGAGTGACGATGTTACCTACATTGAACATAAGGGAAATAAAAACAAAACAAAAAACAAATGTACAGCTGCTGATGTGAAACGCATTGTTCATCATAGACGTGCCGAAAAAGCTAGAGAAGAGATGAAACGTGATCATGTATATAGAATGACATTTTCACTCTGCAGCGGAGTGTGCGCTGATATGAAACCTCCTGGCAGATTAAAACTGTGTGCCGGACCGAGACTCGAACTCGGGACCTTTGCCTTTCGCGGGCAAGTGCTCTACCAACTGAGCTACCCAAGCACGACTCATGCCCCGTCCTCACAGCTTTACTTCTGCCCGCCTAAGGCAAAGGTCCCGAGTTCCAGTCTCGGTCCGGCACACAGTTTTAATCTGCCAGGAAGTTTCGTGATCATGTATATTCTACCACTCCTACAAGTGATACATGCACAGTATCCACAGATTTACAATAGGTTTTCTGTTTGCCAACACTGTCAAACTGCCAAATGTATTATTTTCTCAACTTCCTTGTTAAAATTTGGGATTGCATATAGCAGATAATAATAAAGGTTGTATATTTCTTTGGCATGACGGCATGAGTGGCAGGGGAGGCAAAGAAATTGCGAGCTGTGTGTTAAGGAAGATTAAAAGTAAAATTACCCAGGAAAAAAGTTAATAGTGTGGTCTGACAACAGCTGCGGCCAAAACAAAAACCAAATGGTATTTTCCTATGGATATACTTGGTCTGTAATGATTTCTTTGACGAAGTTCACCCCAAGTATGTCGTCTCTGGACACTCATACTTAACATGTGACTGAGACTTTGCTCTAATTGAAAAAAGAAAAAGAGTAGAAAAATGTGAAGTTTCTTTGGATCTTGTGAGAGTTTTGTGTAATGCCAATAGCAAAACTCCTTTTCTAACCACAATGATGAACGATGATGATTTTTATGATTTCTCCAAAGCAGCTAAAGAACACATCACAAAAACGTTAGAAATTTCCAAGGCCTTTTGGCTCAAAGTTTCCAAAACCTACCCAGGAAAGTGTTTACAACAAAAAAATTCAATGAAGTTGAAACGTGGATGCAAACGAATATGTTCCAAAAGGTGTGAAGATGGAAACCATAAAAGACTTATATCTACCCCAGCTTGAACTAACAGCCAGGTTGAAAACTGAGAAGCAGGAGGACTTAAAAAAGATGATACCTAATCTCAAACAAGAAAACAAACTGTTTTACCAAAATCTAACTGAGTAAACACAGCAGCTGTTTATAGACTGTAACGCTGCAATATTTTGTTTATAAAATAGTGTTAAATTAATACAAAATGTAACTTTTTAAACTTTGTAAAAGGCATTTATTTTGAAATAAAACTTGTAAGAACACAGCAACGTGCTTGACTTTGTCTTTGTTCTTTAACTAGTTTGTCTGCTAACACAGCAGTCCTGCAGGCCTAACTGAACTGACTTTTCATAACAATATAGTTATTATATAAAAACTGTAAAGAGTAGTTTCCAGGTTTTTATAATAATAAAGTTATTTTATTATCCTTCCCACACCCCTTTATTTACAGATATAAGAGTTAAACTTAGCCCAGTTTTTATGTTAGAGAGGTTGGCACATAGCCTTGTTCTTGTTTTGTTCCATCAACAATTTTGTTGTTGTTGTTAAGTGTTTTACGGTAACTTTACTCTAAAAATGTTTGTAGATTAACTGTCTTCATTTCTTTAGGCTATAAAAAAACAAGTATATCAAAAAGGAATGCTTTCTGGAAGTTTTTTGCGATTTCCTCAAAATAGCAGTTGTGGCACTTACCACGGATTTTATTATTAGTAGACAATTTTTAAGCCTTGAAATAAAGTTTTTAAGTAGGCGATAAAAATAAAGTCACGCTGTTGGCAATCAGGTGGGCAGTTTAGCGGTATTACTTCTACCGCGCAAGTCGGTTGACATTCGCTATCTATAAACTGCTATCATACATGAATGTAATTTAAAAGATTCTCAAGATACGTTTTGTAAATTTAACTTGTCGGTTTACTGCATTTGGTCTGAGTGATGGAAAAAAGATTTTTAGCGAGTCGGATAAACGATTGTCTTCATCTATACCCCGAGGACTAAATTAATCATTTATTCGTTATAAACGCAGAACAACTTTAGGCAACAGACGCTGTTCTGGAATATTGCGCCATGTAGAATGCGCTATTTTATATATACTACCAACTGCAACAATGATTTTCCTCCCTTATGCGATAAATAAAGTCGAATGCCCGTCTCCAAAGCACTCTTACTAGGAGTTATTTTCTTGTAACAAATCTGAAAATTTTAATTCTTTACTAATCCAAATGGCTTGAGAAATTTATTTGCTTACTTCGCTATTATTTCTTATTTATTTACTTAGCTTATTAACCCTCCTATTCCTGCCACTTTTGAAACGGATAAAATACAAATGAAAAAATTAATATACTTGGGAATCGGAAGCAAGTTCTCTGCCCCTAAGCCAAATGCTTTTGGTTGCTGCGTCAGCGACGGTTTCATGAAACAGCTTCTAGCTGATGTATACATAAGCGGTAGTCGTAAAGGTTATTTCCTTGCCTTTTAGGAAAATGTGTTTGCATATCCCATGTATTATGATGAAAAGTACTCAGTTTTCAATTATCTACTGGTTTTGTCAATTTTGGGCCGTTTGCGCGTCGTGAACTTAGGGGTGATTTTTTCATAAACGGGGGTGGAATGGAGCGACAGGGCCGTTGAGCCAAAATATCTTAAAGTTTTCATTTTAGGTTGTCCTGCCAAATATGGGCCGAATGAGTTGGCTGTGTCTAAGCCCTCCCCCCCCCCCCCCCCCCCCCCCTTGTAAGATCTATACAGGGTGAACACGACCATCATTCTTTCTTCTTTCACAGTATTCAAAAGAAGTCATTCTAACGTAGGCCTATTTCAGACTGCACGGCGAGAGCTACCGGAGTTTGAACTCGAAATGATAATTTCGACAAGACAAACTGGAAATTCTATTTCGATAACTGTTCAGGTTCGAAAATTTCTCCACCCACATTGTAAGTAGTAAACTGGAAGTAGGTTTCTGGAGGCATCAGACACTCGTAGAAAACGCATTTACTGTCATTTGAGCAGAATCATCCTCGCAGGTTTACAATCATCACTGAATGAAATAATTTCCCCTTCTTTTAGTGAGATATGTGTCGACTAGGTGGGGACAGCAACATCTGCCATTTATATAAGACATCAAAGATGTAAGAACTAGAGATACTACGCGCGTGCAGACAAGTTAATTGGACTTTAGATCATGAGAAAAATGCATTTTGGTATGGTGAATGAAGTTATCTAGTAACTGAAGCTGGTTCTCGTGTGGCATCACCAACAGGAAAGCATTAACTTCAGTTTCAACAAGGCACTGAAGAACAGGTCGGGTACGTAATGGCGTATCGTATATTGACATTGATTTCTCTTGTGAAGTTGACTCAGTCAGGACTTCAGAATCACCATTTCCAGTTACTACGTGATTAATTCATCACTTACTATACTTCATGTTCCCTATAAACATTTTCTATGTCACCAATGTAGCGTCTACCAGGTCACAGGACGATTATCGTTTGAATTGGGTTTGAAGAGCATTCTCAACTATTTCATTCCTCGCTTTGGCCAACGTACTACTTCACCCGGCACAAAGTGAGCCTAAAATTTTGCTGGCATTGTCAACGTTCTCAGTTGTAATCAAACTCTTACATCCGCAGTTACGAGCAACTATCGAATGAGCATGGGCAAAAATATCTGTTGGGAACTATCAGCTTTGCTTTGAAAGACATCAGCGGGCTAAAGGATATCCTGCACAACATTAGGTAATTATCCCATGACTTTTGACATTCATTACAAATAAATACTAGTATTCAGTTTGTTGAAACAAGTAAATTTAGTGTATGTAACCGCTAATAACTGCGACCATAGGAACGTCACGTCAGCTACAGAGAGTATTTATAATAGATCAATCATTAACTATGGATTTCGCTGAGAGGAGACTCTAGGATATGTAAGAAAGTGAATGGTGTGCGTTTGAGATCAGTACAGTATAATTTATGCTTTAACTGTTGACAGCCTTACCTTAAGTAATAATAGATAACAGTGTTTTTATGCAACAAACCTGTTACCTATGAGCAAGTCTACAAGTATTTCTTCTGAAAGAATGATCCTTTGTTCAACGAAAGGATTATACAGATCACCACAAAAATATACTTAGTAACTACAGGGTGTTTCAAAAATGACCGGTATATTTGAAACGGCAATAAAAACTAAACGAGCAGCGATAGAAATACACCGTTTGTTGCAATATGCTTGGGACAACAGTACATTTTCAGGCAGACAAACTTTCGAAATTACAGTAATTACAATTTTCAACAACAGATGGCGCTGCGGTCTGGGAAACTCTATAGTACGATATTTTCCACATATCCACCATGCGTAGCAATAATATGGCGTAGTATCTGAATGAAATTACCCGAAACCTTTGACAACGTGTCTGGCGGAATGGCTTCACATGCAGATGAGATGTACTGCTTCAGCTGTTCAATTGTTTCTGGATTCTGGCGGTACACCTGGTCTTTCAAGTGTCCCCACAGAAAGAAGTCACAGGGGTTCATGTCTGGCGAATAGGGAGGCCAATCCACGCCGCCTCCTGTATGTTTCGGATAGCCCAAAGCAATCACACGATCATCGAAATATTCATTCAGGAAATTAAAGACGTCGGCCGTGCGATGTGGCCGGGCACCATCTTGCATAAACCACGAGGTGTTCGCGGTGTCGTCTAAGGCAGTTTGTACCGCCACAAATTCACGAAGAATGTCCAGATAGCGTGATGCAGTAATCGTTTCGGATCTGAAAAATGGGCCAATGATTCCTTTGGAAGAAATGGCGGCCCAGACCAGTACTTTTTGAGGATGCAGGGACGATGGGACTGCAACATGGGGCTTTTCGGTTCCCCATATGCGCCAGTTCTGTTTATTGACGAAGCCGTCCAGGTAAAAATAAGCTTCGTCAGTAAACCAAATGCTGCCCACATGCATATCGCCGTCATCAATCCTGTGCACTATATCGTTAGCGAATGTCTCTCGTGCAGCAATGGTAGCGGCGCTGAGGGGTTGCCGCGTTTGAATTTTGTATGGATAGAGGTGTAAACTCTGGCGCATGAGACGATACGTGGACGTTGGCGTCATTTGGACCGCAGCTGCAACACGGCGAGCGGAAACCCGAGGCCGCTGTTGGATCACCTGCTGCACTAGCTGCGCGTTGCCCTCTGTGGTTGCCGCACGCGGTCGCCCTACCTTTCCAGCACGTTCATCCGTCACGGTCCCAGTCCGTTGAAATTTTTCAAACAGATCCTTTATTGTATCGCTTTTCGGTCCTTTGGTTACATTAAACCTCCGTTGAAAACTTCGTCTTGTTGCAACAACACTGTGTCCTAGGCAGTGGAATTCCAACACCAGAAAAATCCTCTGTTCTAAGGAATAAACCATGTTGTCTACAGCACACTTGCACGTTGTGAACAGCACACGCTTACAGCAGAAAGACGACGTACAGAATGGCGCACCCACAGACTGCGTTGTCTTCTATATCTTTCACATCACTTTCAGCGCCATCTGTTGTTGAAAATTGTAACTACTGTAATTTCGAAAGTTTGTCCGCCTGAAAATGTACTGTTGTCCCAAGCATATTGCAACAAACGGTGTATTTCTATCGCTGCTCGTTTAGTTTTTATTGCCGTTTCAAATATACCGGTCATTTTTGAAACACCCTGTATATGCTGCACATATTTACAGTATATCAGCTGATGTCTTATTGTCTTACACTTTCATATTGTGATTCCGAATGTTATTTGCCAACTTAACGAGGAAGATGGGCGAATCATCCGCATTTTATCAAGAACAGGTTTTGACGTACGGTGTTCTCTATGATGAAAGTATTTAAACATTTTGACGAAACTCACCTGATGTGCTCGATATCCTTAGTGACTGCATTTAGGCTCAGTATTGGTCCGGTAAATGAATAGTGCCTTCCTTTCTCCAGATAACGGAATTCCACAGGTGTCGTGCATAGTCTCCTGTAAGACTCTGGGTGCGTCTTTTTCACATCTTCTGCAGCTCTAAACCCATCCACTAACAGCGTTCTGCCTCCTTCACCGTCGTGGTGTAGACAGTGGAATACCTGTAAACTGAAAGTCACGTCTGTCAGATCACAGAAAATGGTTGAAGATCCATCACGACAGTTCGCTGGGTACCTGTAACTTCCACATGAAATGAGTGAAATGAAAACCGACTCAGAGACATGCCGCATGAGACCAGTCATGATGAAAATGTTGCGGATTTACGGTGTCCATCAGTATAGCTATTATTGCTCTTACTTAAAAATTCGAAGACAAATGTGATGAAAATTTTTAAATACAGAAATTAGTATCCTATCAAAAAACCTTCGTTAAGAGCATACTCATTACGTACTTGCAATTCAGTCTCACATTTACGCCTACATTCACCGTCTTCTAAACAAATCACAAAACTGTGAATATGTAATTGTCTTAAAACATATTTTTAAAATACAAATTCTTAAACAGAAGAGGCTGCAACAGTAATACAGGATATTTAGCTGGATGATCACTTACATAAAAAAAATTATGTTGATTATCCTGCCACACTGGGAATGAACTAAAATCTCCCTTCTGTCCTTCTAAGTAGAAGGCTTGACACAATACAAATCCTTAAAATCCATAACACATTTGCTTTATCGTTAGATGATGAAACGAATGTGCCACAGGAGACTGTCCTGTTCAAAGCTTGTCAGAGCTACTTAGTCTCTTCTTAGTGACTGGAGAGAAGGAAAATATAGCTGTATTTTGGTTTATGGCAACATCTTGTCATCTCTCAACCCAGTCTACTCTTCTTCCATTGACGCATCCTGACGTTCAGCAGAAACGAGAAAGGAATCATGGGGAGTCTATACTTTTTTGTCAAGTACAAATGCCGTATAGGTTCAAGAGCATCTATGCAGTCAAAACAGACGAGGAATTTCATAGTTCGATAACGTCTCATCACCTCTAGTATCCTGAAAATAATATGAACACCAACACTACACACTTTAAATTCAATTGGTAAACGAACCTTGAGGACATATTAGGGAAATATAATAGAGCGACCGATAGACTCTCCCTTTTTAGACGCATCCATGTGTACAACGTTACAGCGGTGCTTGGCTAAAGTGTTATTTAAAAATGTTGTTTTTGCCAGAGCTTTTCTTGTACGTCAATAGTTTTAAACTTACCCTAGGGCTCTTCCGAAATCAAACCGTTACTGCCCCTGCCCTCAGTTTAGGACAGTGATTTCAGTCACACCGAATGTCACTACTTATTGCATAGTACGATTCCCGAATGGTCCATCTGCTCACTGCAGGACGAGAAATGGTGTAGGAGGTTGGTGACAGATGGTCTGTGGGTTGTAGACTAGGTGCATGATGTGCAGCTATCACCAGACGGCAAGATGCGTCTCGCCAGCCTCAGCATAGAAGCTGGATACTATAGGAGTAGTCTTAAAGGCGCCTGTCGCAAGCCTAAATCCGTCATGGTTAACAATGTCATTCGCTGTACATACAGTATACCTTCGTGACCCATAAATTTTGCACTCACAATCAAGTTGGCATCAAATAAAAGTTTTGCTCCTCTTAAGTAACTGGACTGTTTCTGAAGTAACTGTGTATCGATCTTCTAACGTGCAATTGAACTGCAGCTGCTGTATTTATGTGCAATAATGATACCTTCACTTGTATGTATTAGTTTTATTTATGTGCGACCGGTTTCGGTGATGATGATGACCATCATCATCATCATCATCATCATCATCATCATCATCATCATCATCATCATTGGTTTGTGGGGCGCCCAACTGAGCGGTTATCAGAGCCCGTACAAATTCTCAACCTTTGCTCAGTCCAAACTCGCCACTTTCATGAATGATGATGAAAAATGATGAGGACAACACAAACACCAAGTCATTTTGAGGCAGGTGAAAATCCCTGATCCCGCCGGCGCCAGGTTCGGTGATACAGTTCACCATCTTCAGGCCCCTCTACAGTTCATGGTGATTACGTTTTCAACAGGAAAAACTATTATAATTCCTATAAAGATCCAGAAACATCGGTGTCCGAGAAGCTTTCGTCTGTGGTGTATATGGCTGTTTCACATCAACTTAAATGTTAGTAGAAAGTAAGGCTTTTTGATATCGGAATGAGAGATTCATGTATTACATTGCTTGTATCTCTGATAACATAGTCGTAAGCCCATGTTTTATCATCTGTTGCGAAACGTTTCAGCAGTTCTCCACCGTCGTCGACTTTATCTATCGACTGCTGAGTAGCTTGCATACGTCGCTGTGTTTTTACGCAGTTCGCCAATTTTTGCACAAATTTTGTCACACGTTTCATAAAAATTCCCCTGACACCTTCCTAAGAGACTGTCTCCATCCCTCGAATTTAACTGTGTAAGTATAGACCAGATGTGGGTTAAATTCAAAGAAATCGTATCAGCGCTAATTGAGAGATTTAAACGGAATAAATTACAGTGAAGCGCCAAAGAAACTGGTATAGGCATGCGTATTCAAATACAGATATATGTAAACAGGCACAATACAGCGCTGCGGTAGGCAACGCCTATACAGGGTGTTACAAAAAGGTACGGCCAAACTTTCAGGAAACATTCCTCACACACAAAGAAAGAAAATATGTTACGTGGACATGTGTCCGGAAACACTTACTTTCCATGTTAGAGCTCATTTTATTACTTCTCTTCAAATCACATAATCATGGAATGGAAACACACAGCAACATAACGTACCAGCGTGGCTTCAAACACTTTGTTACAGGAAATGTTCAAAATGTCGTCCGTTAGCGAGGATTCATGTATGCACCCTCCGTCGCGTGGAATCCCTGATGCACTGATGCAGCCCTGGAGAATGGCGTATTGTATCACAGCCGCCCACAATACGAGCACGAAGAGTCTCTACATTTGGTACCGGGGTTGCGTAGACAAGAGCTTTCAAATGCCCCCATAAATGGAAGTTCAAATGGTTCAAATGGCTCTGAGCACTATGGGACTTAACATCTGTGGTCAGCAGTCCCCTAGAACTTAAAACTACCTAAATATAACTAACCTAAGGACATCACACACATCAATGCCCGAGGCAGGATTCGAACCTGCGACCGTAGCAGTCGCGAGGTTCCGCACTGCGCGCCTAGAACCGCTAGACCACCGCGGCCGGCTAAATGGAAGTCAAGAGGGTTGAGGTCAGGAGAGCGTGGAGGCCATGGAATTGGTCCGCCTCTACCAATCCATCGGTCACCGAATCTGTTGTTGAGAAGCGTACGAACACTTCGACTGAAATGTGCAGGAGCTCCATGAACCACATGTTGTGTCGTACTTGTAAAGGCAAATGATCTTGCAGCACAGGTAGAGTATCCCGTATGAAATCATGATAACATGCTAGATTCAGCGTAGGTGGAAGAACATGGGGCCCAATCAAGACATCATCAACAATGCCTGCCCAAACGTTCACAGAAAATCTGTGTTGATGACGTGATTGCACAATTGCGTGCGGATTCTCGTCAGCTCACACATGTTGATTGTGAAAATTTACAATTTGATCACGTTGGAATGAAGCCTCATCCGTAAAGAGAACATTTGCACTGAAATGAGGATTGACACATTGTTGGATGAACCATTCGCAGAAGTGTACCCGTGGAGGCCAATCAGCTGCAGATAGTGCCTGCACACGCTGTACATGGCACGGAAACAACTGGTTCTACCGTAGCACTCTCCATACAGTGACGTGGTCAACGTTACCTTGTACAGCAGCAACTTCTCTGACGCTGACATTAGGGTTATCGTCAACTGCACGAAGAATTGGCTCGTCCATTGCAGGTGTCCTTGTCGTTCTAGGTCTTCCCCAGTCGCGAGCCATAGGCTGGAATGTTCCGTGCTCCCTAAGACGCCGATCAATTGCTTCGAACGTCTTCCTGTCGGGACACCTTCGTTCTGGAAATCTGTCTCGATACAAACGTACCGCACCACGGCTATTGCCCGTGCTAATCCATACATCAAAGGGGCATCTGCCAACTCCGCATTTGTAAACATTGCACTGACTGCAAAACCACGTTCGTGATGAACACTAACCTGTTGATGCTACGTACTGATGTGCTTGATGCTAGTACTGTAGAGCAATGAGTCGCATGTCAACACAAGCACCGAAGTCAACATTACCTTCCTTCAATTGGTCCAACTGGCGGTGAATCGAGGAAGTACAGTACATACTGACGAAACTAAAATGAGCTCTAACATGGAAAGTAAGCGTTTCCGGACACATGTCCACATAACATCTTTTCTTTATTTGTGTGTGAGGAATGTTTCCTTTAAATTTGACCGTACCTTTTTGTAACACCCTGTATAAGACAACAAGTGTCTGGTGCAGTTGTTAGACCGGTTGCTGCTGTTACAACGGCAGTTTGTCAAGATTCAAGTGAGTTTGAATGTGGTGTTATAGTCGGCGCACGAGCGGTGGGAAACAGCATCTCCGAGGTAGCGATGAAGTGGGGATTTTCCTGTACGACCATTTCACGAGTATACCGTGAATATCAGGAATCCGCTAAAACACCAAATCTGCGACATCGCTGGGGCCGGAAAAAGATCCTGCAAGAACGGGACCAACGACAACTGTAGAGAATCGTTCAACGTGACAGAAGTGCAACCCCTCCGTAAATTGCTGCAGATTTCAATGCTGAGCCATCAAGAAGTGTCAGCGTGCGAACCATTCAACTAAACATCATCGATATGGGCTTTCAGAGCCGAAGTCCCACTCGCGTACCCTTGATGACTGGTCCGTCAGCATTAGACTGTTGACGACTGGAAACATGTTGCCTGTTCGGACGACTCTCGTTTCAAATTGTGTAGAGCGGATGGACGTGTGCGGGTGTGGAGACAACCTCATTATTCCATGGGCCTTGCATGTTAGCAGGAGACTGGTGCAGGCTCTGTAATAGTGTGGAGCGTGTGCAGTTGGAGTGATATGGGAACCCTCATACCTCTAGATATGACTCTGGCAGGTGACACATATGTAAGCATCCTATCTGATCAGCTGCATCCATTCGTGTCCATTGTGCATTCCGACGGACTTGGGCAATTCCACCCGGACACGACCAGAATACTCTTCTGTGTTTAAACACTTCCGCTGGCCACCAAACTCCCTAGACGTGAACATTACTGAGCATATATGGGCTGCCTTGCAAAGTGCTGTGAGAAGAGATCTCCATCCCGTCGTACTCGTACGGATTTATGGACAGCTGTGCAGGATTCATGGTGTCAGTTCCCTCCAGCACTACTTCAGACATTAGTCGAGTCCTTGCCACGTAATGTTGCGGCACTTCTGCGTGCTCGCGGGGGCTCTACACTACATTATGCGTGTGTACCAGTTTATCTAGCTTGTCAGTGTAATTAAAGATAGTACTAATCCCCCGGGGAACACGAAACAGGCAAAATCACTGTTGCATGAGGCAACGAATAAGACATGCCAAATTAAAAAGAATTCAATATCGCCAAGATTGGCGATGTTGTTTGTGGTGATGTTTACTGAGGTTCGAAACGTAGCGCTGACTTCAGTACGAGATGCTTTTAAGAGCTTCCACAACGAATCTCTGTGCTGTGGCGCGCCTATCACGGAACGCCAGCGGCTGAATGTCTGCTGGCCGCAATATTGAAACGCCCACGGCTCCGCTCGTACAGCGGAGGGGAGAGGAAGTCAGTAGGGAAGGCAGCAGAGGGCGATTCCGGCGGTCGCGCCGATACCGCAATCGTCACACACAGCTAGAATCTACATGCGCAGATCGGCACTACGTTTTGCTACAGCGACCCAGCTCTGCAGCCAGACAAAGCGAAGTAATCCTCCGTGAAGCGAAGATATAAGCTCTCGCTGAAGCAGCAAGAAGGAGTGACATCGCCTGCCCGGAACTGACGATCATCACCAGAGCCGCCGCCACTCCAGCTGTCGTCTCCAGTCCACCGTTCACCGCCGCTCTTCTGATCAAGACGTCAGATTGTCGGGGACCAGACACTGCAAGCCAGGGGGGTATGGATTAGGACATCGTTTCGGACATTGAAGTAAGGTGGTAAAAGAACTTAGCATTCAAGACGAGTGGACTTGTAGCGTTTCGGAACTTAACTTCTATATCCACTATCTAGCCAAGCAAATGACTTTATTCTTGAAACTCCCTGGCAGTTTAAAACTGTGTGCCGGACCGAGACTCGAACTCGTGACCTTTGTCTTTCGCGGGCAAGTGCTCTACCAAATGAGCTACCCAAGCACGACTCACGCCCCGTCCTCACAGCCTTACTTCTGCCAGTATCTCGTCTCCTACCTTCCAAACTTCACAGAAGCTCTCCTGCGAACGCAGAAGATCTAGCACTCTTGAAAGAAAGGATATTGCGGAGACATGGCTTAGCCACAGCCTGGGGGATGTTTCCAGAATGAGATTTTTCACTCTGCAGCGGAGTGTGCGCTGATATGAAACTTCCTGGCAGATTGCCGCGAAAGACAAAGGTCCCGAGTTCGAGTCTCGGTCCGGCACACAGTTTTAATCTGCCAGGAAGTTTCATATCAGCGCACACTCCGTTGCAGGGTGAAAATCTCATTCTGGAGACTTTATTCTTGGCAGTAGCAAGAATAGCCTTTTATGCCGTCTAAGAATTACGGAAGAAGTGTTCGTTTATTTGGTGTTTAATCTGGAAGACCCTTCTAGTATACCTACATTTAAGTTGTTTGTCCAAGTATCACAATCGTGTGAATAAACAATTAGACATCTCAGTCGAGCGGGTGTGTCTTGTGTTGGACATAAAACTCTGTTATCTAGCTGAAGATCCAAAGAGATTCTGGTAATATGTAAACCACAACATCGGCAAGACACAATCAATATGTTCACTGCGCGATACCGATGGTAATACACTGAAGAGCCAAAGAAAGTGGTAAACCTGCTTAACGTCGTGTAGGGCCCCCGGAAGCACGCAGAGGTGCCGCAAAGCGACGTGCCATGAATTCGAAGTAATGCTGGAGGGAACTGACACCACGAATCCTGCAGGGCTGTCCATAAATCCATAAGAGTACGAGAGGGTGGAGATCTCGAAACAATTTGAAACGATACTTGTCCAACCAGACAACATATTTCCAGTCATCCACAGCCCAATGTCGGTGTTGACGGGCCCAGGAGAGGCGTAAAGATTTGTGTCGCGCAGCTGTCAAGTGTAACGAGGGGGCCTTCGGCTCCGAAAGCCCATATCGGTGTTGTTTCGTTGAATGATTCCCACGCTGACACTTGTTGATGGCCTAGCATTGAAATCTGCAGCAATTTGCGGAACGTTTGCACTTCTGTCACGTTGAACGATTCTCTCCAATCGTCGTTGGTCCCATTCTTGCAGGTTCTTTTTCCGGCCGCAACGCTGTATTCTGCCTGTTTACATGCCTCTGTATTTGAAAACGATGCCTATACCAGTTTCTTTGGCGTTTCAGTGTATTACCAATAACAGTGCCACTAAAGCGGAGTTACTAAACATGGTTTTCCAAAATTCCTTCACGAAAAAAACGAAGTAAATATTCGAGAATTCGAACCAGTTACAGCTGTCAACGTGAGTAACTTAGAAGTAGATATCCCCAGTGTAGTAAAGAACCTCAAATCATCTAATAAAGGCGAGTATTCCGGTAAAGACAGTGCACCTGTTAGGTCCCTTTCAGAGAATGCTGATACAATATCTCCATACTTAGCAACTATATACAACAGCTCGCTCGACGTAAGATCGATACGTGAACACTGGGAAGTTGCACAGATCACACCAATACTCAAAAATGGTAATGGGAGTATTCCCGTGAATTACAGGCCCGTAACACGGACGTCGATTTTCAGTATTATTTTGGATACTGTGTTCGAACATTATTAATTACATCTAAGGAAACAGTCTACGTACTATAGACAGAGGATCTCAAATTGACTCCATGTTTCTAGATTTCCATAAGGCTTTAGACACCGTTCCTAACAAGAGACCTCTAATCACATTGGTTACATATAAAGTTTCGTTTCAGTTGTACAAATGGATTCGTGATTTCCTCTCAAAAATGTAACAGTACGTTGTAATCGACGGAAATTCATCGATTAAACCGGAAATGATATTTGGTGTTCCCAAGGAATCTACAGGGTGTTTCAAAAATGACCGGTACATTTGAAACGGCAATAAAAACTAAACGAGCAGCGATAGAAATACACCGTTTGTTGCAATATGCTTGGAACAACAGTACATTTTCAGGCAGACAAACTTTCGAAATTACAGTAGTTACAATTTTCAACAACAGATGGCGCTGCAAGTGATGTGAACGATATAGAAGACAACGCAGTCTGTGGGTGCGCCATTCTGTACGTCGTCTTTCTGCTGTAAGCGTGTGCTGTTCACAACGTGCAAGTGTGCTGTAGACAACATGGTTTATTCCTTAGAACAGAGGATTTTTCTGGTGTTGGAATTCCACCGCCTAGAACACAGTGTTGATGCAACAAGACGAAGTTTTCAACGGAGGTTTAATGTAACCAAAGGACCGAAAAGCGATACAATAAAGGATCTGTTTGAAAAATTTCAACGGACTGGGAACGTGACGGATGAACGTGCTGGAAAGGTAGGGCGACCGCGTACGGCAACCACAGAGAGCAACGCGCAGCTAGTGTAGCAGGTGATCCAACAGCGGCCTCGGGTTTCCGTTCGCCGTGTTGCAGTGCGGTCCAAATGACGCCAACGTCCACGTATCGTCTCATGCGCCAGAGTTTACACCTCTATCCATACAAAATTCAAACGCGGCAATCCCTCAGCGCCGCTACCATTGCTGCACGAGAGACATTCGCTAACCATATAGTGCACAGGATTGATGACGGCGATATGCATGTGGGCAGCATTTGGTTTACTGACGAAGCTTATTTTTACCTGGACGGCTTCGTCAATAAACAGAACTGGCGCATATGGGGAACCGAAAAGCTCCATGTTGCAGTCCCATCGTCCCTGCATCCTCAAAAAGTACTGGTCTGGGCCGCCATTTCATCCAAAGGAATCATTGGCCCATTTTTCAGATCCGAAACGATTACTGCATCGCGCTATCTGGACATTCTTCGTGAATTTGTGGCGGTACAAACTGCCTTAGACGACACTGCGAACACCTCGTGGTTTATGCAAGATGGTGCCCGGCCACATCGCATGGCCGACGTCTTTAATTTCTTGAATGAATATTTCGATGATCGTGTGATTGCTTTGGGCTATCCGAAACATACAGGAGGCGGCGTGGATTGGCCTCCCTATTCGCCAGACATGAACCCCTGTGACTTCTTTCTGTGGGGACACTTGAAAGACCAGGTGTACCGCCAGAATCCAGAAACAATTGAACAGCTGAAGCAGTACATCTCATCTGCATGTGAAGCCATTCCGCCAGACGCGTTGTCAAAGGTTTCGGGTAATTTCATTCAGACACTACGCCATATTATTGCTACGCATGGTGGATATGTGGAAAATATCATACTATAGAGTTTCCCAGACCGCAGCGCCATCTGTTGTTGAAAATTGTAACTACTGTAATTTCGAAAGTTTGTCTGCCTGAAAATGTACTGTTGTCCCAAGCATATTGCAACAAACGGTGTATTTCTATCGCTGCTCGTTTAGTTTTTATTGCCGTTTCAAATATACCGGTCATTTTTGAAACACCCTGTATATAAATGGTTTAGGAGACAATCTGAGCAGACCTCTGAGATTGTTTGCAGATGATGCTATCATTTACCGTCTAGTAAAGTCATTATTAGGTTATAAGCAACTGAAAAATGAGTTAGACAAGATGTTTTTATGGTGCTGAATGGGGAAGTTGACTCTAAATAATAAAAAAGTGTGAGGTCATCGACATATGATTGAAAAGAAGTCCGTTAAATTTCGGTTACACGGTAAATCACACAAATGTAAAGGCTGTCGGTTCAACTGATAACCTAAGAATAACATTTACGAACAAATTAAATTGGAACTATCAGACAGATGACGTTGTGGAGAAGGGAAACCAAAGATGGCGTTACGTTGGCAGAACACTTACAAGATGAAACAAATCCACTAGACAGTATGCCCCTTGTCCGTCCTCTGCTAGAGTATTGCCATGCGTTATGGAATCATTACCAGACAAGGAGAAAAAGAGAACCACTTGTATGAATATTAAGAGCTCAGATAGAAACCCAGTTCTAAGCAAAGAAGGGAAAGCAGAAAGGTGGAAGGAGGAGGTCTATAAAAGGGCGATGTACTTGAGGGCAATGTTGTAGAAATGGAAGAGGATGTAGATGAAGATGAAATGGGAAATATGATACTGCGCGAAGAGTTTGATAGAGCACTGAAAGACCTAAGTCGAAACAAGGCCCCAGGAGTAGACAACATTCCATTAGAACTACTGACAGCCTTGGGAGAGCCAGTCCTGACAAAACTCTACCATCCCGTGAGCAAAATGTATGAGACAGGCGAAATACCCTCAGACTTCAAGAAGAATATAATTATTCCAATCCCAAAGAAAGCAGGCGTTGACAGATGTGAAAATTACCGACCTATCAGTTTAATAAGTCACAGCTGCAAAGTACTAACTCGAATTCTTTACAGACGAATGGAAAAACTGGTAGAAGCGGACCTCGGGGAAGATCAGTTTGGATTCCGTCGAAATACGGGAACACGTGAGGCAATACTGACCCTACGACGTATTTTAAAAGCTAGATTAAGAAAAGGCAAACCTACATTTCTAGCATTTGTAGACTTAGAGAAAGCTTTTGACAATGTTGACTGGAATACTCTCTTTTCAAATTCTGAAGGTGGCAGGGGTAAAATGCAGGGAGCGAAAGGCTATTTACAATTTGTACAGAAACCAGATGGCAGTTATAAGGGTCGAGGGACATGAAAGGGAAGCAGTGGTTGGGAAGGGAGTGAGACAGGGTTGTAGCCTCTCCCCGATGTTGTTCAATCTGTATATTTTGCAATCAGTAAAGGAAACAAAAGAAAAATTCGGAGTAGGTATTAAAATCTATGGAGAAGAAATAAAAACTTTAAAGTTCGCCGATGGCATTGTAATTTTATCAGAGACAGCAAAGTACTTGGAAGAGCAGCTGAACGGAATGGATGGTGTCTTGAAAGGAGGATATAAGATGAACATCAACAAAAGCAAAACGAGGATAATGGAATGTAGTCGAATTAAGTCGGGTGATGCTGAGGGAATTAGATTAGGAAATGAGACACTTAAAATAGTAAAGGAGTTTTGCGGCGTGGAGGGTAAAAATCGTAGAGGGAGACCAAGAGATGAATACACTAAGCAGGTTCAGAAGGATGTAGGCTGCAGTACGTTCTGGGAGATGAAGAAGTTTGCACAGGATAGAGTAGCATGGAGAGCTGCACCAAACCAGTCTCAGGACTGAAGACCACAACAACAACAACAACCAGACAATATTGATGGAAGACATCGAAAAAGTCCAGAGAAGGGCAGCTCGTTTCGCATTACAGTAGAACCCTCCTAATCCGACCTTGGATGGTCCGTCACTGAGGTTAGTCCGACCATGCTCAGGCTCGCGAGCCTGTGCCGACTTGTGACTGACTGGACGTCTGTCGGGCCATTGTTGAGGTGTCTATCGCTGTGCATATTGTTATACTGTACGTTATTGTGCAGCTTTATCTTTTGTTGGGATTAAAAAACGCCGTTGTTTGCTTTATTCCGTGTTCTCTACAGTACTTATTACGGTAGGTTCATTGTGTGTACATTTGTCTGTTTTTCAACATGTCTGGATTCAAACGTAAACACGTAACTCTTTCACTAAATGAAAATTAGCAGTCCTACAAAGACTGGACGAAGGAGAATCGCTCCAAAAAATTGAAAAGGAACTGAATGTAGGTGTTACGACAATTAAGGATTGGAGGAAGACTCGAAAAGACATTGAATCCTGTACAGTTACGATTGATGGTGAAAGCACTCTGAAGAATCGCAAAACATTAAAAGAGCCTAAACTTGAACTGCTTGATAACGCATTGTGGATGCGGTTTTGTCAAGAAATAAGAAAAAAGAACTCCAATATTCGGGCCAATTCTCAAAGAAAAAGCGATAGTATTGCACAAAAAACTGGAAGCCGAAAGTAAATTTGCTGCCAGTGAAGGCTGGATTGATCGTTGTGAGGCTTAGCGCCATATAACGATCCTGCCTTGGAGGCGGTTAAGTGGGAGATGTGTCTCAGAGCTGGAGAGTGACAGATGACGCGAGACTGGATGCGCACGTAGTTGATGTATCAGCCGATAGAGGACAGTATTGGATAGGGGACTGATTTAGTTTCGATTGTGCCCAGTAGAGTGCACTAAAATAATAGAATGTTTTTCATAAACTGTTCTAGTATTTTCATAAAGTATTATTATGTCTTTTTGTGAATGTAAAATGTTATAAATGTGTTTTAGCAGTATGAATGATGCATGAGTATGGATTAATGTTAATATGAAGATAATTGTTTAACGAGTTATGTAGTAGGATTTAGTGTGGGAACATTTCGAAGAAGTATGGATATGAACAAAGGGGATTTTTGTAGAATATATTTGTAAAGCAAGTTTATGGTAAAGGGAAAGTTAATTCATGTATAAATAACATTAGTAAATAACTTTATGTATAAGCAAAACTTCAGCATATTAGATAATTACGCCGGTAAAAAGTGCAGTAGTTAGGTTTACTATTTTGCGATTGGTTATTGAGGAAAAGCGCGGACTGACGCGGGAGAATGTTGTTTTGCTATTGGCTGTTGAGTAAACTGACCAATGGTAAAGCAATATTCTTCGCGCGCCTTTCTCTGCTGGTAGAGAAGACAGAGTATAAAATAGAAAAGTCGAAGCCTAGCCATGAAAAAGATCGGACGTGTGCAGTAGTAGTTCCGATGGAAATGATAAGTTGCCGGATCTAACAGTGTTTCATACATCAAAAGTGTTTGAAAGTGACGGCATAATTATTCCGATGTGTGTGTAGAAATTTCGGAATTTTTAACCGAATTTTGTGACGAGATACGACATATATTCCGCGTGGCGTATTGAGCAGGTCGGTGGGTAAAAACTGTGACTGAATTTGGTACCGACAGACTTAATATTTGGCGAGCATTATCGATCTAAAACAATCAGTATTTTGTAGCTATTACGTTTACGGGAAATGCAACACCATAAACTTGCTAACGTGAGTGAAAGGGATTGTGAGTGACTGTGTTAAGACTAGCACGGGCTTGGCAGTGATACTTGTTCACCTAAGTTTCAGAATATATTAATTGAGGACAAAATTTCCTTTCATTTCATATGAAAACTCTCTCCCGAAACGTAGATTAGTGACTTTAATTGCAGCCTGGTTCACGTCGAAGTACAGTAGGTTTCACTCGGCTTTCCTACTGACGATCTGCTGAGACAATGTTCACAGATAGGTGCAGGTTCTTCGTAAAGGGACGGAAAGAACCGCGCCGCCGCAGTTGGAAAACTCGTCTTGGTGTCCGATTTGTTTCTATTTCCGGTGAAAAACTATCTCCCGCTGCCGCAGCTGCTAAGGAGTTTTCTGTTAAGTTTCAAGAAATTGTAGAAGAAAATGAACTGTTACCCTGGCAAGTGTATAACACCGACGAGACGGGGCTGAACTTTAAAATGTTGCCAACAAAAACACTCGCAGCTTCAAATGAATCCGTGGTAGGAACGAAACTTGTAAAAGATAGAATAACAATCATTCCTTGTAGCATCGCAGATGATACCCACAAGCTCCCCTTGTTCGTCATTGGCAAATCTAAGAAGCCAAGGGCATTCAAAAATATAAACTTATCTTCCTTGCCCGTTTATTACCGCAATCAAAAATCTGCTTGGATGGACTGCTACCTTTTTAAATCCTGATTTTTCGCCGAGTTTGTGCCATCGGTCAAAAAAGACTTGAAGCAAAAAAATCTGCCTGTTCGTGCTCTACTGCTGTTGGATAACGCAGCATCACATCCATCTGAGGAAGATTTGGTGAAAGGGGACATAAAAGCTCGCTCTCTCTCTCTCTCTCTCTCTCTCTCTTTCTGCCTTCTAATGTGACCTCACTCATCCAACCAATGGATCAGGGCGTTATCGAATGGTTAAAAAGGCGATATCGCAGAAAGTATATCAGCTCAATCTTGGAAAAATTAGAAGGAGGTCATAACTTACTTGAGTCAATGAAATCCCTGAGCATCAAAGATCCTATCTACACAATCACTGCAGCATGGGATGAACTGAAATCTGACACACTGCGGAAATCGTGGCGTAAACTTTGGCCGCAAGCTACGACTGAAAATGAGCATGTCGAAGATTAGCAAAACAACGACGCACTGGGAATCGTTAACGATCTACAAACTCTGGAGCCGAACGTCCCTGCCAATGAAGTAGAAGAGTGGATCAACGAATGTGACAAAGACTGTGACACTTTTGAAGAGCTCAATGAGACCAGATTGTTGCCGCTGTTAGCCAGGAAATTGTGAATGAGGACTCGGACGGCAAAGACGAACCCCCCTCCCGGATTTCACACAACGATGTAAAAAACGCTTTTGACATCGCCCTTCAATACATCGAGCAGAACCCAACTTCAGCTCCAATAAACGTTTTGTGGATAAAAAAAATGGAGGGACACTGCAACTAAATCTAGAATAATATCTGCTAAACAAAAATGTTTCTCTGATTTTTTTCCAAGTAATTTGTTTTCGTTTTTATTGTAAAAACAATGCATACAGTATAATCATTTCTTAGTTTATACAAACAGTAGTTTATTTCTCTGTAAAAAATTTCTTTTTTATATACAGTGCTATAAACATTTTTTAGTTTACAGTATATATCGTTTATACGTTATTAAGTACAGTACAGTTCTGTAATATGTTTGTCGTTTTTCCTTTTAAAACCAACACGTATTATAGTGTGTGTAGACGTTTTTTAGTTAATATATTGTTTAACACTGTGTAAAAAACATCTTTTTATATTACTCTAGACGTCTTTTAGTTCTTAAATCGTTTAATTTTTTGTACTAAATGTCTTTTTACATTTTTTGCAATAAATATTAGATTTTTCGGATAATCCGACCTTTTTTCGTTCCGACTATGGTCCCAGTCCCGAAGGTGACAGATTAGAGGGGTATTGCGAAACAGGGGAGAGAGCGTCACCGATACGATTGCGAGTTTGGGTGGCAATCATTAAAACAAAGACTTTTTCGTTCCGGCGAGATCCATTAATGAAATTTCAATCACCAGCTTTCTCCTCTGAATGCGAAAATATTTTATTGATGCCAACCTACATAGGGAGAAAGGACCACCATAATAAAATAAGACAAAGCAGAGCTCGCACGGAAAGATTTAATTGTTCACATTTCCCACATGCTGTTCGAGAGTGGAACTGTAGAGAAGTAAGCTGAAGTTGGTTCGTTGAACCCTCTGCCAGGCACTTAAGTGCGAGTCGCAGAGTAGTCATGTAGATGTAGATACCCAAAATACCCGAAAAAGTTCAGGACATGACACAAGAGACATACCAAAACTATTTGCAACTTCTCTTATTGTGATTCGGTGAGCCGGTCGGTGTGGCCGAGCGGTTCTAGGCGCTTCAGTCTGGAACCGCGCGACCTCTACGGTCGCAGGTTCGAATCCTGCCTCGGGCATGGATGTGTGTGATGTCCTTAGGTTAGTTCGGTTTAAGTAGTTCTAAGTTCTAGGGGACTGATGACCCCAGATGTTAAGTCCCATAGTGCTCAGAGCCATTTGAACCATTTTTTGTGATTCGGTGATCTTTGATAACCATTTCTTTCACTTTCAGCACAATTTCATCGGCTGAAAATGTGCTGGGGCAGCCAGGGCGCTCGTCATTTTCAACGTCTCCACGATCAGCTTCGAAACGCTAATACCACTCGTAAACCCTTGTTTTACTCGTAGCGGATTCACCAAAAGCAGTATTTAACATTTCTAGATCCCCGATACACTTTATGCAGCTCTTGTAGGGGAGTTTAATACAAAATCTCTTGTGCACTTTTATAAAAACACCGATGTCACTAAGATACCTGCAACTTTTATAACGTTTGACAACAGACTCAATGTGTGATATGGATATCACGGGACAGAAACTTTTCAGACGGGCCTACCAACACAACAACGAAAAAATCGCGCGAATCGGACTAATACAACACGCGAAATTACGAAATGTCTCTGTTACCCTTTGAATTTTTTGAATACACGACGCTAGACAAAGCCAAATGTAGACTCGACCATTCCAAGAACTATATTTGGTCACCACCATGTTATCAAATGAAGAAAAGCGATCAGTGTATATGTCGTTCTGAAGTATTCAGAAATGTTCAATCTTAACTGCAGTTGTTTCATATACTCATCACAACGTTATCCGTTTCGGTACAAGACTCAGACATTGGCGTACTCAGAGCAGTGAGAGAGAAGGAGGGAGGAAGGGCGGAGGGGGGGGGGGGGGGGGGGGGGAAGTGGGGAAGGTTAGCAGGTGCCTCATTCCTCTCTCCTCCCCTCCCACTGGCAAAAGAATGGTCTACACAAATCGAACTCCACTCTTGCCTCGCAGCGCAGACGGATGTAACAGTTTAGTATCATTGTGAAGCAAGTCGTGTAAATGATACTGTCCTGTAGTAAATGTAGCCAGAATTATTTGGAATGAAATCTCAAAACAAAACGATTTCACGACTGACCGTGAAACTAATGAGCTGACCTACCCCTCCCACTCCCCCCCCCTCCCCCCCCCCCCCCCTGTCCCGCCGTCCCAATGCTCAGATCGTGGATACGCATTTGTAATCAGACTGTGTTAAAATGAAATGAAAAAACCAATAACGAATGAAATCCGTGGGACGTGATATAATAATACACAAAAGACTCATATCACATTAACATGGCATAATCGACAGATACAAATTATTATCTAAGTGTTATCATGAACATGTACTGACGGTAGACACAGTGTCGTATCATTTGACATGGTACTACGTACAAGGGCACACTGAAAAGTAATGGTTCCGATTCTTTTATGTGAAAACTCTTGAAACTTTTTAAATAAAACAAACGTTATTAACAGTCTGCATCTTTATTCTTCATGTCTAAATACTTATTTCTCAACATAGTCACCCTGGCGACGAACATATACAGGGTGTTACAAAAAGGTACGGCCAAACTTTCAGGAAACATTCCTCACACACAAAGAAAGACAATATGTTATGTGGACATGTGTCCGGAAACGCTTACTTTCCATGTTAGAGCCCATTTTATTACTTCTGTTCAAATCACATTAATCATGGAATGGAAACACACAGCAACACTTTGTTACAGGAAATGTTCAAAACGTTCTCCGTTAGCGAGGATACATGCATCCACCCTCCGTCGCATGGAATCCCTGATGCGCTGATGCAGCCCTGAAGAATGGCGTATTGTATCACAGCCGTCCACAATACGAACAGGAAGAGTCTCTACATTTGGTACCGGGGTGCGTAGACAAGAGCTTTCAAATGCCCCCATAAATGAAAGTCAAGAGGGTTGAGGTCAGGAGAGCGTGGAGGCCATTGAATTTGTCCGCCTCTACCAATCCATCGGTCACCGAATCTGTTGTTGAGAAGCGTACGAACACTTGGACTAAAATGTGCAGGAGCTCCATCGTGTATGAATCACATGTGTCGTACTTGTAAAGGCACATGTTCTAGCAGCACAGGTAGAGTATCCCGTATGAAATCATGATAACGTGCTCCATTGAGCGTAGGTGGAAGAACATGGGGCCCAATGAAGACATCACCAACAATGCCTGCCTAAACGTTCACAGAAAATCTGTGTTGATGACGTGATTGCACAATTGCGTGCGGATTCTCGTCAGCCCATACATGTTGATTGTGAAAATTTACAATTTGATCACGTTGGAATGAAGCCTCATCCGTAAAGAGAATTGCCTCGTCCATTGCAGGTGTCCTCGTCGTTCTAGGTCTTCCCCAGTCGCGAGTCATAGGCTGGAATATTCCGTGCTCGCTAAGACGCCGATCAATTGCTTCGAACGTCTTCCTGTCGGGACACCTTCATTCAGGAAATCTGTCTCGATACAAACGTACCGCACCACGGCTATTGTCCCGTGCTAATCCATACATCAAATGGGCATCTGCCAACTCCGCATTTGTAAACATTGCACTGACTGCAAAACCACGTTCGTGATGAACACTAACCTGTTGATGCTACGTACTGATGTGCTTGATGCTAGTACTGTAGAGCAATGAGTCGCATGTCAACACAAGCACCGAAGTTAACATTACCTTCCTTCAATTGGGCCAACTGGCGGTGAATCGAGGGAGTACAGTACATACTGACGAAACTAAAATGAGCTCTAACATGGAACCGAGCGGGGTGGCGCAGTGGTTAGCACACTGGACTCGCATTCGGGAGGACGACGGTTCAATCCCGTCTCCGGCCATCCTGATTTAGGTTTTCCGTGATTTCCCTCAATCGCTTCAGGCAAATGCCGGGATGGTTCATTTGAAAGGGTACGGCCGATTTCCTTCCCCATCCTTCCCTCGCCCGAGCTTGCGCTCCGTCTCTAATGACCTCGTTGTCGACGGGACGTTAAACACTAATCTCCTTCTCCTCCTCTAACATGGAAATTAAGCGTTTCCGGACACATGTTTCCTGAAAGTTTGGCCGTACCTTTTAGTAACACCCTGTATATCTCAACGACAGACCAGTTTGTTGATACCGTAATTTCCGAATGTCCGACGTCATTGGTGGAGCCACAATCTCACTCCTATTTGCACTGCTTCATCGCTATGAAAGTGAAGTCCTCGAATGGGTTCTTTAAGTCTTGGACAAAGATGACAGTCGAGTCGGGACTGTATGGAGGGTGATCGATGACAGTGACGCAAGGTGTCGGATTGTTGCATATGTAGTTCGTGTGTGGTCTGACATTGCGATGCTGAAGGAGAGGATGCTCCATGTGTGTATGAACTCTTTGAATTCAAAACTCGATTACAGCACGCTGTTTTCACGGATTTAAATTGTTATGTTACACACCTGCATGTTACGCGCTACCATTCGGAGCCCCCTAGCGGCTCAGAGCTGCAAATATGTAGACATGATAAATAATGATTTAATTTTAATAAAGGTTGTTTTATTTAAAAGGCAATGAGAGTTTTCACAAAAACAGTTCGGAAGCATTACTTTTTAGCTTGGCCTCGTAATTATAAGAAGTAATCCCAAATAACTGTTTTATCTGATCAGTACCTAAACTAACAATAGGTATTATTGACGTTACTGTTAAATGGTTTAAGAAAGAGGTTTAGCCCTCTCAAAAGGAAATACATCATGATATCACAAATTCCTTCTTAAGGCCCAATTCTAATTACTCTATGGTGTATACCTAACACTGAGTCGTAATCAAGACCGTACAAGCCGAAACAGTAATAACATAAATAATGTGGTAATACAGCTGAATTTCTGAAACAATAAAAGAAATATATTACATTTTCAGGGGATACAAGACATCTCAGGTTACTTACATGAAAATTGTGTGTAACAAAACCTTTAATCGTTTAACCAAAATCTCAGCTGTTAACAATGTTAAGATGCTCCAGCGGAAGACATCTTAAGGCCATCCTTAGAACTCTTCCTTGTGGCGCTCTCTGCGGCATAAGATCCACTTGAGATGTCGCAGGCAGTCATTGCATATAACCATATGCTTAAACCTGTTCAATACATTACAGCAGATCGCAGTCCCACGTGCAATAAGTCAGGTTTGGAAGTGAATATTTATCAAAAAGTGATCACGGGGCAGTGAATTATATTTTGAGGTCGGCTTCAGGTGGGTACACAATGTCATTTTTGGGCGAGCTTAGAGTTCAGTCTTTGTGCCATGTCTTTAGCTTTGTTTATACACATTGGTATCTTAGTTCACCCAGTGGACACAGTGAAGTCAATAGCAAGCGGAAGAGGGCATCATCAAATACCCAGCGACACTTGGAGCTGGGGGCCCAGACTGGGAAACTGTCTGTCACATGTCCTGCCAACAGCTGAGCCTCAGACAAAGATTTCAGATTTTCTCCCAAACAGTGAAGATATTATTCACACAATAACTGAAGGCTTCCTACAAGAAAAGAACGTTCCCTCTTCCTGGAAGTGCGTCACAACAGCTGAGAGGGAGGTATCGAATGCTTGATGACGATTCTTACATTAATGATCAGCTCAGAACAACACAGCCTAGCTTTGTTACTAAGCTTAGAGGCTGTTGTTGACATTTCTCCGTATTTGCAAACAAAATTCGCCATTTTTTGAAAACTCGTTCTACAATTAAAAACGTTTTGCGTTTCCCAATTATTAATGTTTCGAAAACTACGTATCATTTTCTGTGGGTCTCGAATTTATTTCTGTATTATATCACACACCTTTAGTTGGTTTTTCTATCATAAGCCTAAAACTCTAACATGTGCGCCCATTCTGTTGTGATTGCTCATCTGAAGCTGCATTAATTTAGAGGTTGAGTTTTACTGTTTGACTCTGTGTTGTGCAATTCATGGCTTCACAGCATGTCTCCTACAAAGTAGTGGGAAAATGTATGTTTCTTTGAACAAAAAAGTTATTGTTTTGTACAATTTTTTTATAGAGTAACAGTTGTAGATGTTCTGTACTTACGTATTTTGTCATACTGTGCATACTTCTCATTTTTCTGCAGAATATAACCATACATAGTGTGTTCTACGACTTTTGCCACTTAGTGGTATCACAAGTTTTCATTAATAAACGAATTTAGAAAAGTTTAAGGTGCCAGAATTGTCAAGAGATACAAAATGAATTAGTTTTTGAGAAAATAAACAAGTTTTTCAACTTCTTTACGCATAAAACGTATTGATAAAAACACGAAAATGGTTTTTTTCTAAAATTTTCACATCTTAAACCACAGTAACTGGTATTTGTATGTTCCATACGAAACAGAAATCCCAACTCTGAATATTTTAGCATCGTGTCCTACCGTACTCAGAAGTATCCAAACGACCTGAATTGCGTTTCACGTTATTTCTATGAAGCCCACACAACGTAAGTGTCTTGCAGGTCCTCTAACCTCTTTGCAGTACAGTCATTTGACTATTCAAAGTGGGTATCCCGAGAGATCGCTAGAGAATACTGTCCTTAACGTAATCAGTCAAGATGTAAATCAAAATCACAATGTTGCAAATACTATCAAATGCATCATCACAGATAAGACAGTCCTTAACACTATTTAACGCAATTACATTACAGTAAATGACATTCAAGGATCACGACCACACTCATCAGAATTTAACTACCTCTATCACGTAAGTCATTCCAGCAATCTTTAGGCGTAATTAAATACCTTTGTGGATAAGATATTTTGAGACAATTTCTGGACTCCTAAGGTTCTATGAAATTTCGAAGTATTTTTGTTCTTTAAAAGGTTTTCCCCACACATGTGAAATGTCATTTCTATAACAGGTGGTTTGCCATAAACTGGATGTTTAATTAACCAGTTAAAAGCAACGTGATTAAAAGTGGCAAGTGCTCTATGGAAACCTCAAAACTAACATTGTGTCACAAGTAATTTCTCTATACTCATGATTGAGCAATTATTTGTCCACATTCTGGACTTTAGACAACAGGATGAGTAGTGGGACAGAGAAAGAATCAGGGTAATTTGTTAGTCCAGGTAGCCTACATTCAGGGGCTAGTGTACATTCAGAGGCAAACCTCTTTTGATTGACAACTCCTTAACCTATTGTTCTGCTAAGAGGATGACAACCCCCTGGGGGTAATCCTTCCTTTTTCTTGACAGGTTCTTAACTTATTGTTCCCCAACCTATCCCCCCCCCCTTCTCCTCCTCCTCCTCCTCCTCCTCCTCCTCCTCCTCCTCCTCCTACATCCCTCTGTGAACTCTCATCATGGATACAAGCTCACTTTTGACATCAATTTGATTGACTAATTAATTAAATCGATCAATTAATTTACCCCTCCCCATCTGGGAAACCGCCAGCCCTCCCCCTACCCTCCCCCACCTGGATGTTCGTGAAAAAGATTCAATCGATTGGTGATTTGGTGGGAACCCGATTACAGTGTATGATATATTGTTTATTAAAATAGTTAATGGGATAAAAGGCGTGTTTGGGATATAGTTTATTCATTTAGTTTAAGAAATTGTCAGGAAATCGATTGCAGTATGGTATATCTAAACAACTGCAGCGCTCTTTCATTCTGATGGGTCATGGAAACGCTTAGTTGGCTTAGTTTATATTTGCTGCCAGAGTCAGGAATATTAAGGCTCTTACTATTTATTTTCCTCACTTTTCGGAGCATACTGGTGTTTACGCACAGATGGGAAAATAAACACAACTACATACCTAAAACCTTATCATGTATTTCGAAACCGAATGCCACTTTCTGCAGACAGACAAATTATTAGAATCTCAGCTACAAATTATTTTGTAGAGATCGAGAAACATACAGCAGTCATATTTCACGGACAGTTAAACGTTAAACCCTGCAAAAGGGGTCGACAAATCACAAATGGAATTCAATGCGGTAGAGTGACCACTATTTGTTGTCTCCCGTGCGTGGGTATATCATCAGGACACCGCCAAAAAGCTCAAAACCTAATTAAGGATCATGTTATTAAATACCACTGACTACGGACCACATATCCGCCTCCTTTGATCTCGTGGCCGCCAAACAAAACATCAACTGGTGACATTCTGTTGATAGGGAAATTCCAGAGTAGCTTCCAGTATCTGTCCTTCTCAAGAGTCTGTCTGTGTGAACCAACGCCCTGAAACATGCAGCCAGAGGCTTTCATCTCTCCTCAGAATACATGTTTCCTATTGGCTAATGCTGGAGACAAAGTGAGAGCTGAAGCAATTCTGATATCAAAAATAGAGTGAAATAAGCTATTTGCACTACCCTATCAAATTAATTGTTTTACATTTTACAGGAGCCAAATAGATCACTTAAAACACTAACCTCCACCTTATGATGATCCTTCTTCATACTAAAACATATTTTCAACGTTTGAGTATCACACGCAAACATTATGCACACCAGGTAATGAAATTCCCACCACAAATAAATCGTAGCACTAAATGTATCTGAGGCCTTGTACGTACCAATGTTTGAGAGCACAAACACATTCCTCCACCACAACGTTTCCACTGAACTTATCTGGTGAAAAAAATTCTCCCGTTACACAACCAATCAATTGTGTGATGATTTGGAACACTACCCACCTTCGACCATTAACAGTAAACCTCTCCATACCACAGTCATCAGAGGACTTCCAACTCATGTATTACGAAACCTGTCCATCGAAGGAAAACCTGTTTTGGTACCATCCTCTAGACGAATGAAGATTATTTGAAGTAGCCCATTTCTCTGCCACATCTTGGGAGCAAATCGAGTCTTCAGTTTAATATACATACTTATCATGTTCGCGCTGTCCTAAATGCATGCATGGAAGTGGATTATTGGGGTGGGTGTAAGTCTCAGAATTTTTTAGTAGACTGGTGTATAAGATGCGCATATTTCCTCTTAGAAAATCAAACAGCACAAGGGTATGTCAGGAATGTGACCATATACATATGGAGAACTATGGGAAAAATTTGGAAGATGACATAAAATCGGTAAAATTTGAGGATAACAAATTATCATCAAGGACAACTGATTAGAGATACGTAAAAATTGACGTATATACTATAAAATATGTAAATTAGTGAAAACATTTTAAAATTACGCAAATTCACTGAGAATACATAAAATTAGAGACAAATACCATGAAAAAGAGTCCTGTGGAAAATCAATAAAAATGTGTGTTCTGGATAAGGAGAGTAGACATGCTACTGATACACACCTTAATAGTGGAGAGAGGAGGCATTCTAGACACATGATGACAAGGCAAAACAGCACATGAACAATACTGCCTAACATCCGGCCATGACTTCTATGTGCGGAAAGAAGATTACATTACCAAGGGTGGTGGTAAACTGGTAAGGCTGTTACATCACCTCTGGCTACTGATCGTGGAGTGCATTTCCTTGTAAGGTGTCACTGTTCCTTTATATGCATTTTCGACTGTCGACGATCATTTTATAGGGCTGTTGTGAACACATCGTAATTTCTGAACTGTAATCGCTCTTGCGCTTAATAACAGCAGGTGTCAGACACGTCTGGAAACTTACGTAGAGTTTGTGTTACAAAGAATCGATGTTTTCTATGGTGTACAAGCTAGTAGTTTTATTACTTTACAGTTCGTCATGATAGTTCATCCTAGAGAAACTTCCATGGAGAATGTGTGTCATACACAGGGAACATATTTCTTACACTGGAATATTAACAGCGTTGCATTCTGCATGACTAATAGGTCGGAAACCGCACTGCTCTAGCAATAGCGTGTTTTACGTGCAGAACTGTGTAGCCTTAGGAATGCATGTGTTTATGTTCCATGATCATATCTCTCTTACAATACTTTCTTCGTACTGACCCCAGATACTTAGAACTGTACTTCTCAACTGATGGTGAAGCTGATTTACAAAAAATGTTTCAAACTACGTCCATCTGGAGCACCCCACAAGCTGCTTCTTCATAACTGTCTCTTATATCATCACAACACTTTCATATTTACACTACTGGCCATTAAAATTACTACACCACGAAGAAATGCAGATGATAAACGGGTATTCATTGGACAAATATATTATACTACAACTGACATGTCATTACATTTTCACGCAATTTGGGCGCACAGATCCTGAGAAATCAGTACCCAGAACAACCACCTCTGGCCGTAATAACGGCCTTGATACGCCTGGGTATTGAGTCAGACAGAGCTTGGATTGCGTGTACAGGTACAGATGCCCATGCAGCTTCAACACGATACCACAGTTCATCAAGAGTAGTGACTGGCGTATTGTGACGAGCCAGTTGCACGGCCACCATTGACCAGACGTTTTCAATTGGTGAGAGATCTGGAGAATGTGCTGGCCAGGGCAGCAGTTGAACATTTTCTGTATCCGGAAAGGCCCGTACAGGACCTGCAACATGCGGTCGTGCATTATCCAGCTGAAATGTAGGGTTTCGCAGGGATCGAATGAAGGGTAGAGCCACGGGTCGTAACACATCTGAAATGTAACGTCCACTGTTCAAAGTGCCGTCAATGCGAACAAGAGGTGACCGAGACGTGTAACCAATGGCACCCCATCCCATCACGCCGGGTGATACGCCAATATGGCGATGACGAATACACGCTTCCAATGTGCGTTCACGACGATGTCGCCAAACACGGATACGACCATCATGATGCTGTAAACAGAACCTGGATTCATCCGAAAAAATTACGTTTTGCCATTCGTGCACCCAGGTTCGTCGTTGAGTACACCATCGCAGGCGCTCCTGTCTGTGATGCAGCGTCAAGGGTAACTTCAGCCATGGTCTCCGAGCTGATAGTCCATGCTGCTGCAAACGTCGTCGAACTGTTCGTGCAGATGATTGTTGTCTTGCAAATGTCCCCATCTGCTGACTCGGAGATCGAGACGTGGCTACACGATCCGTTACAGCCATGCAGATAAGATGCCTGTCATCTCGACTGCTAGTGATACGAGGCCGTTGGGATCCAGCACGGCGTTCCATATTACCCTCCTGAAACCACTGATTCCATATTCTGCTAACAGTCATTGGATCTCGACCAACGCGAGCAGTAATGTCGCGATTCGATAAACCGCAATCGCGATAGGCTACAATCCGACCTTCATCAAGCTCGGAGACGTGATGGTACGCATTTCTCCTCCTTTCACGAGGCATCACAACAACGTTTAACCAGGCAACGCCGTTTAACTGCTGTTTGTATAAGAGAAGTCGGTTGGAAACTTTCCTCGTGTCAGCACGTTGTAGGTGTCGCCACCGGCGCCAACTTTGTGTGAATGCTCTGAAAAGCTAATCATTTGCATATCACAGCATCTTCTTCCTGTCGGTTAAATTTCGCGTCTGTAGCACGTCATCTTCGTGGTGCAGCAATTTTAATGGCCAGTAGTGTACTATACACCTATAAGGGGCGCTAACCTCATCGACGTAAGGACATCTGGAGAGATGAACAGCAGTTACAGACTCAGTTCGCTCTGCTCCTTCATAAGACGTGGAATGTAGTGGTCTACTTCTGGCCAGCTGCGAATTAAATCTGTGACAGTGTTGCAGGGAAGGTTGGCGAAGCACAATGTGAGGAGGTCTTTTAATTTCTAACTGTATCCTAAGAATGCGAGAAAGCTCTGTGACTCCCATCCACGTAGGGAAAGATTGGCAATCGTAATAGTAAATTACGTGCTATGATCAAAGTGCTAGAAATACGTAGATTGGTATAGGATGCTGCCTGGTATACTTTGGTGTGTGTGTGTGTGTGTGTGTGTGTGTGTGTGTGTGTTTGAGATTTAACAATGAATGGACTACTGCACAGCTATCTTTCTACATTTGCAATTTAGTATATGGTACTCACAAAGTAGTGGAAGGGTAATTTAGTGATGATACAGAAACTGGCAAGCATGCTGCCACATCATTGGTCAGTGTTGAAATTACGGAAAAACTGGTAAAATGGCTAACATTGATTGCACTATCAACTTTGAAGCTTATTACAGAACATCACTGGTGTCTTTTCCATGCCATCCAACCACTGGTATGCTGTTGTTACTACATAATGATTGACTGACATCACTCGTTTGAGGTGAAGAGAGAGTCTTTGTGGGAGCAACATCCTCTGGGGATGGCCTGCGCAGAAACAGTGATCGTGTATATGACTGCAGTATGAGGGATCAATTAAAACGGGACACCTAACATCTGCTACCACATCACTGTGAAAGATGAAGGTAGAGGTCATCAATCCCCCTCAGACAGCTGTTTGGAAACGCTCCACAATGCCACAAAACTCTTCCAGTTTCCTTATGTCGTGGTGTCTTCTGCATTTTTATTGTCAATAAGAAACACTGCCTGTGTCTTTTATTTCAATCGTCCTGTATGTGTTGTGGAAGCAGCAGCAGCATATTTACAATGTGCAATGTCCGGTTTTCTGCAAGAGCCAATGAATCAAGACGTGTTAGTATTACGTTAGAACCTGGCACAGACCTTGAAGTCATGATGGAAAGAATAAAATGAATGGCGGTGTATGTAGCTGTAGTCATACACTGTTTGGATGTACTACAGCAGAAAAAAACAATGTATCAAACAACAACTCATGGACCCTCTCTTGCGACTAATAGTCTGTGGGACATAGGCATCCTACAGCACAGGTCACAAAACTTTGCATTGGCCTGTGGAAGCCACTTCGATCATGAGCCACGTGCTCCAGTGAACCAATACCTGTATATTTAATAGAATCGCCACATATGCTCGATGCCGACATGTAGACGGAATTTGTTTTTGATATATCGGAAGATGGGGCATGGTAATATCTTACTGAATTCTCTACTGGGTGACATAAGCGGAGATTTTATACTAGCTCATAGGTCTTCTCTATTGTATGGTACAAAACAACAATAAGGGAGAGAATGGGCGACAGACAAGAATGCACCATGAGAGACGCAGATCTTGTTCGGACTGCATTACCTGTATGTAGTTTGGGGCCACACCGCAATGCAGTAGCAAAATCCTCATCCCTCTTCCACTTCCCGTGACTGCTCGTACTGTCTTTCCTACAACTTCATGTTTCAGGAGAGAGAAAGCTTCGTTTAGTACTGGCCTTACACATTGTAAACAGCTATTGGAGCTACGACAACATGTTCCCATTTCCACCAAGCGGTCAAAACCCAGTCCTGTCGCATTAACTCAGCTCACCCTGTCTCTCCACGGGATGCAGAAGATCTTAGATATACCACTCTCCGACTTCCGTTCAGTTCCGACTTAAATTGGGATGATCACATGGATGAAGGTGCAGGGAGGGCGGGGCAGATGCTGAGAAACAGTTACAAAATACAGAGGGACTGTCTAAAAAACCGCGCTAGAGATTTTGCTGTAGCAGATAGGTTCGAAAAAGGTGTCTCATTTGAGATATGAAAGTGGCACAAATACGATTCACCAGTGGCTGTAATCATTAAATGATGTTTCCATAGGATCCAAAACAAGCATGTGGTTGAATGGATAGACATGATTCCAAATTTCAGACAGCATTTCTACCAGAAAGCATAATGTTATTAAGACACTTGTGCGTGCCTGTGCAACCAAGGCCACTATTTTGCTGGGTGATGGTAACATGCTCATTGTGATCGTGCTTTTAATATTGCGGTCCTTATGCGAAATTCTGTGGTCAGCTTCTAATGTAGGTTTTCGATTGTGTTCCTCGAAAAGAACATCGTCTTCCCTCTTCAGATTCCCATTAGAACTACCTGGTGAGTGTAATCTGACCGCTGAAAAAGAAACACTATTGGCCACGCAAAGTGACTCTATGATCAAATTAATTAATTAGCCTATCAATCTGACATCAATGACATGTCGCTTAGTGAGTGGAAGCATTGGCTGGGGCAACATGGAAATGATTCTTGACTTGGAATGGTAATCGGGCGTTTCTATCGATGCAGCGATATCTTTTACCGATATTTCTCTCTGCACAGGGAGAAACGACCGTCGTAATGAACTCAGACGTATTACCAAATTTATGAAGTGTACATAGTGTAAACCTTATATTTACTACTACTCTATGCTTTTACCTTGAGAGACTTTGCATGTCATGAGAAATCTAGTTACCTTAAGAGAGAGTGCGAAAGTGAGGAGGCGCCCTATGACAGTGGTCGTCGTAGCACTCTGTCATGAGCCAAAAATGAGTTTAATATTCTAGTCCTGTGATGCCTGACGTAACAGATAAGAAAAGGTTTTTTCCTACCCGATGAGAAAATACTTAGAGGAAATATAGCCTATGCCATACGGTTACGCCGGCCGAAGTGGCCGTGCGGTTAAAGGCGCTGCAGTCTGGAACCGCAACACCGCTACGGTCGCAGGTTCGAATCTTGCCTCGGGTATGGACGTTTGTGATGTCCTTAGGTTAGTTAGGTTTAACTAGTTCTAAGTTCTAGGGGACTAATGACCTCAGCAGTTGAGTCCCATAGTGCTCAGAGCTATTTTTGAACCATACGGTTACGGGATTTTCATAACAAGTAACCTTACTTCAGCGATGTGAGAAAGCGAGTATGCTTCGATTTCTTCTGTCTTCGAAAATTACTTGTATAAAAGGGGGGAAATCTACATTTCACATCAGAAATTCGAGGTGTATGATCAACAAAATCGCTCCTCAGATTGGGTAAAGTGGATTTTTTAAACTGGTGGGTCTATGTCAGGGTGGAATTGTTTAGAGCTACCTGTATACGTCCAAGCTGCAGCTGCTCGTTTCACAGTGCACCGCAGCTTGCTGCAATTGCAATCATAAGGCTTCGGCGACCAGAAGTTGCGGATTAGCTCAGCCTGTGAAGGGTACAAAGAATGCGCCGACGTGTCTGATCTTCGCCACGACAACGAGGGCTGGCGAAGTGACCCGTATGCTGTGTGAGTGCGACAGAACCGGATGTGTGCGTGTTGCATGAGAGAAGATAAAAAATCATGGGTGTTTGCACTGAACGTATTAATAACATCCGAATGCCTACCACTCCAATCATCCCTGGACGACCTTTACGGCCGAGGGTGGTGGACTCTGGCATACATGCATGTCCACAACTGCAGCTGCAGTCACAATGCTAGATTTCACCGACCTCTGACCGCTGGCGCCGGCGGTGTACAAGGGGACAGGCACGCTGCACGTGGACATCTGGTAGGTGAATGCACGGAATGTGCGAGTGTTTTGATCAGTCGCCGGCATATAGCCATGACAACTACTACTACGGACTGGATCATGTTTTAAGCGTATCGTGTTTAGTGCTTTTCAATTCATCACAGTGGACTCTGTCTTGTAGTGGTATTTGCTGTCATCTCTATTCTGCCATGCCGTATGCCTTCCAAATGTAGCGGAGAGAACCAATTTAGAAACCTTATAGTGCTTGAAAAACCCATTTGCGACATCAGATTCCTGATTGATAGCAATCTCTGTATGTAGCCATGGCAACAACTACTACTACAGATTGAGTTGTGGTTGATGTGTGTTGTGTTTAGTGCTCTTGAATACTTCACAGCATTCATGCATTTGGTACAGGCAGGCATGGCCTGTGTGGGTGCTGGTCCCTCCCCAGCCGGTGCACACGGAGCTGCCCTGTAGTCGGTGGCTGGCATGCATATCGGGATTGCTAGTTTGTGTGATCAGTACGATTTTTTTTTTTCACCAGATGTGTTTAGTGGAAACGTTTGCTGGAGGAAGGTGTTTATGCTTTCAAATATCGGTGCATACAAGATATCTTGTATATTTAGCACTACGATGTGTTTGTGGGGAAAATTTCATTACTTGATTTGCATAATGTCTGCGTGTGATACTCAAACGTTGAAAATATGTTTTATTACGAGGAAGAATCATCATAAGGTGGAGGTGAGTGTTTTAAGTGATCTATTTGACTCCTGTAAATTGTGAAACAATTAATTTGATAGGATAGTGCAAATAGTTTATTTCACTCTATTTTTGATATCGAAATTGCAGCAGCTCTCACTTTGTCTCCAGCATTATCCAATAGTAACACTGTATTCTGAGGAGAGATGAAAACCTCTGTCTGCATGTTTCAGGACGTTGGTTCACACAGACAAACAAGGAGTGGCCTCTTGAGAAGGACAGAGACAGGAAGCTAGTCTGGAATTTCCCTATCAACAGAATGCCACCACTTGATGCTTTGTTTGGCGGCAGCGAGAGCAAAGTCCGTGGCCGGTGGGTTTTTAGTAATGTGATCTGTAATTGGGACATTTGGCGGTTTTCAGCTTTTGGGCGGTGCCCTGATGATAGATTCACGCATGAAAGATCCCAGATAGTGGCTCTACACCGCATTCGTTCCACTTGTGATTTGTAGACGCCTTTGGCAGGGTTTAACTGTCAGTACAAAATGACTGCTATTTGTTTCTCGATCTCTACAAAATAGTTTGCCACTGAGAATGTAGTAATTTGCCCAACTGCAGAAAGTGGCAGAGGGTTCCGACATGTGTCATGAACTGATTTTCCCATCTGTGCTTAGACACTAATATCCTTCGAAAAGTGAGGAAAATAAAAAATAAGAGCCTTAACACACCTGACTCTGGTAGCAAATATAAACTAAGCCTACCCAGCATTTCCATTAGTGATCAGAACAAAAAAGCGCCGCTATTGTTTAAATATTCCATACTGCAATCGATTTTCTGACAAATTCTTGAAATAAACTATATTCCATACTCCACCTTGTATCCCATAAATTGTTTCAATAAACAGTACTCCATACACTACAGCCAATTTCATAACAAATTCCTTAACTAAATGAATAAACTATATTCCAAATCCGCCTCATATCCCATTAACTATTTAAATAAACAATGTTTCATGCACTGCAAACGCTTTCCCGCCAAATCATCAATCAACTGAATCTTTTTCCCACCAATTTCCAGGTGGGAGAGGGTAGGAGAGGGGCTGGGGGGTTTCCCAGAGGTGGTTAATTAATTGATCGAGTTAATTAATTAGTCGATCAAATTGATATCAAAAGTGTGCTTGTATCCATGAGGAGAGTTCCCAGAGGGATGGGGGAGGAGGAAGGGGAGGGAGATGGGTGGGAGAACAGTACATTAAGGACCTGTCAATCAAACGGGAGGATTATCCGTAAGAGGTCATAATCCTCTTAGCAGAATCTTAGGTCAAGGAGTTGTCAATCAAAAGAGAATAATACGTTTGCCAGTGAATGCATACTTGTCCCCAAATGAGGGCAACCCACATTAACAAATTGTTCTGATTCTCTGTTTGTCCTACTATATCTTGAGCTTTTTTTGTTCTAGATCCACATTGCAACCAAGCACTTTTAGCGATTGTAACTAAGCAAAGTGTTCATGCCTGACTAATACTCGATCACAGCAACATTCGTCACTCGCGATTAGGCATAAAGAGTCGTGAAATATCGAAGTTTTCACCAGTATCAGGTAGCAAATCTTAACTTGCAAATTTTTGTGCTCTGCCTGGAATCCTGTCAAGACACTTATCTCCCTGTTAACTAACCACAAAAAACGTTTAATGTAATTTCAAGTAACAAAGTTTGTACTTCTTTAATACGAAGTACCATGTTGTGAAGTGTTGTGACTGGAAATCGAAACCAGCACATATTGAGACTGTTAATTAAGTAAAATCATATGTTAGATATCGAATTTTGTCACCAGCAGCGAGATATTCGAATCTGAAGTGGGTATATCAGTTTTTTGCCTGACCGAGAATCGAACTTGGCGCCTACCGCCATTGTTTTTTATCCATGAATTGTTTGCCCACCAATAGTGAGCTGCGTGCATGTTTAAACAGAAATAATGGCACCTGTCGTTGACAACAGAGGAAGAGACATTAAAAAAGAAAGTCATTTATCACTAGTAGTTCGGTGTGCATATCCTGGGGCTTGAAATGAAACCATGAATGCTTTTGTGCTGAACCAAGATTCGAACCCACATACGTGCCTTTCGTGCAGACCTATAAGAGTTAGCAGTCTTGAGGAACTCGACGAAATGATCGAACTATATCGTTCCGTGTGGGTCAGATACAACGAAAGAGGAGATCCGATTTCGAATGAGAGTCCTCGTCCAGCATCAAATTTTTCAACTTTTCAAACTCAAATAAAATATGAGCCCTGTTATCTAAAGCAGGGCTTCCTAACCTTTTCAGCTGGTGGACCCCTTCTTTAGTCGAAAATCCATGGCGGACTCCTAGTCTGTTCCCAATGACCCCCCCTCCCCCCCCCCCCCCCCCCCCCCCGCGAAGTATCAATAGTCTTTGGTTTAGAGATGAATGTAAACAACTTGAAGGTCAAAAATCAACTTATGAAATAGGTAGTGCACTGACAAAGCAAGTTTAAAATTTAATGATGCCTGCGGCCGCATACGTGCCAGCGAGTGATGTGATTGGTCGACAAAGCTCGCTCCGCGCATGCGTGAAAGGTTTCAGCGCATCTACCGCCGTGAGCCGGCGCACAAACGACCCCCGTATTGTTGCGAAACAGTCGATCAGAGAAGCCACATTCACCGGCACTAAACTGTGTATGTGTTCTCACTAAGGAACGGCAAATGCTGCTTGGAAATACGACCTGAAGTAAAACTACACATTTTTTTTCACACGAAAAAAAAGTGATGAATTTCATTTTCACATTTTTATTCAACAATTTTACTGATTATTTTACACGATTTGGTGAATGGTTGCCGCGGACCCCCTAGAAAGAGCGGACCACACGTTGGGAAGCCCTGACCTAAAGTAACCACTGGCTCATTAAATAAACTTTCTAGTGTAAGGAAACTCACTGGCGACAGAGTTTCTGTTTGCCGCGACTTCCGTCTCTGCTATGGTCCAACCTAGACCGGCTCTATCCCAGTTGGTAGCTAAGGGATATGATGTTTGTAATGCGATTTCTGAACAACGGTGAAACCTGACGTTCTTCACTTGGCATTACTAGACGAGAAGGAGATCTGTTCGTCTTTGATTAAAATACATGACGAAAGTGGGAATCGAGCCCACACTTTGCAACTGGGATCAGTCCACGAGACCACTGAGGCACAAATTTGCTACGTTCATGACTGTGTAGTGACGTATGATACGCTTAACTTAAACACGGTGACAAAAATTCACTATTCTGTTAACTAGTTAATTATAAGCAAGCTTCTCACACGGAAATTATACTAGCCTCGTGTCAGTGGGATGTAAAGACGCTTTCAGCCGTCATAGCCTCGATTAGAAGCCATTTTGAAATTTTACTATTTCAAGAAATTTCTTATATCGAGAAATACCATTACAAAGTATGAAGCTACGAAATACTTCTATTATTACTGTAATTATTGCTACTAACGTCCTCATTCTGCTGCTGCTACACGAGTGCTTGAAGGAAGTATTTAATGCTTCTTGGTCATTTTTAGAAGTAATTGCCGAAAAATAGGTAAATATTTTGTCCACAGTAAATGGTTGCGGTATTCTATGTGGGCCGTAATATTTCTGGGGAATACTTTTCAAAGTAATATCAGACCTCTCCAGCCATTCGTAGATTACATTAAAGCTAAATTAACTAATGAAGACATTAATTCGGAACGGAAATTGCGTTGCACTACTTCATTTACTTTCACTTAGCAACGACGCTTGTAAAATGCTAAAACTGGCAGTAAACACCTTCTGGCCGGCCGGAGTGGCCCAGCGGTTCTAGGCGCTACAGTCTGGAACCGCGCGACCGCAACGGTCGCAGGTTCGAATCCTGCCTCGGGCATGGATGTGTGTGATGTCCTTAGGTTAGTTAGGTTTAAGTAGTTCTAAGTTCTAGGGGACTGATGACCTCAGAAGTTAAGTCCCATAGTGCTCAGAGCCATCTGAGCCAAGCACCTTCTCAAGGCTCTGTTAAATGTTATGATCATTCTCTCCAGATGACATGATCAACGTTACCTTTTAAATAGGAAAAATACTTCGAATTTTTAGAGAACTTTAGGAGTCCAGATTTGTCTTAAAATATTTAATTTTCCCTAAATGTTGCTGGAATAACTTACGTGACACAGTTATTTAAAATCTGATGAGTGCGGCCGTGATTTTGAAATGTCACTTACTGTAACAAAATTGAGTTTCCAAGCGTTAAGGACTGTCTCATCTCTAATGGCACGTGTCCTTGTATTTGAAACACTGTGATTTTGGTTCAAAAATGGCTCTGAGCACTATGGGACTTAACTTCTGAGGTCATCAGTCCCCTAGAACTTAGAACTACTTAAACCTAACTAACAACCTAAGGACATCACACACATCCATGCCCGAGGCAGGATTCGAACCTGCGACCGTAGCGGTCGCGCGGTTCCAGACTGTAGCGCCTAGAACCGCTCGGCCACCCAAGCCGGCGTGATTTTGGTTACATTTGGACCGATTACCTAAATAACAGTGTAATCTAGTGATCTCTTGTGGTATCCACTTGGTATAGTCATACGACTATACTGTAAAGAATTAGAGGAGCAAGACAGCTACATTGTGTGGGCTGCATGCAAATCAGGCGAAACACTATTCAGATCGTTCGGATACTTTTGGGTATCACAGTGCATTACAACTTTGAACAGTTAAATAAAAAATGGTTCAAATGGCTCTGAGCACTATGGGACTTAACATCTGAGGTCATCAGTCCACTAGACTTAGAACTACTTAAACCTAACCAACCTAAGGACATCACACACATCCATGCCCGAGGCAGGATTCGAACCTGCGACAATAGCAGTCGCGCGGTTCCGGACTGAAGCGCTTAGAACCGCTCTGCCACCGCGGCCGGCCAACAGTTAAATAATTTTTGTTATTCACCAAGTCACAAAAGTTGTAACCTGCGGCCCCCACGCTAGTTAATTTAAAGACAAAGCTAGTGGAAAGACAGAATGAGTGCGAAAAGTGACTACATAACGTTTGTGGCGAAACAAGCGCTCTGTCATTGAGAGAGATCCAGAGGCGGGCGAGTGTACCGGGACATACCCCAGTTCACTACTACTAGCGCCACATCATCATATACTCCTCCTGCACAGGCAATGAAAGCCGAAAGGTACCGACCGGCCGCCGTGTCATCCTCAGCCCACAGGCGTCACTGGATGCGGATATGGATGGGCAAGTGGTCAGCACACTGCTCTGCCGGCCGTATGTCAGTTTCCGACGCCGGAGCCGCCACTTCTCAATCAATTAGCTCCTCAGTTTGCCTCACAAGGGCTGAGTGCACCCCGCTTGACAACAGTGCTCGGCAGACCGGATGGTCACCCATCCAAGTGCTAGCCCAGCCGACAGCACTTAACTTCGGTGATCCGACGGGAACCGGTGTTACCACAGCGTCAAGGGCGTTGGCTCCACATCATCATAAAGCTCTATAACTTAAGAATGAACTTAAAAATTAAAATAACTTTTCTAAACTTTGTCACTGTATGCTTTAGCACATTAACGTTAACACTGTTATATCTCAGAATGATCAAGTAAGTATTGCTAAACACATTATTTTAAGAAAAAACTAAGTGGCGCTAAGTAATGAAGTTAGAAAACCAAAACATGTTCAGAATGAGCAAATGTATGTCGCAACCGAAAGTTACAAGTCTCAACTTAATCGGAACAATATTTTGGACAAAATCGGCGTTTTTACGAAACCTTGAAGGCACTAAATATTAGACTCAGAAAGATGAAAATTCGTATGGAGCCTCTGTTTGATATAACATCTACTATTTCACCCTATTAAGATACCTCAATAGTTTTCAAGTAATTTACTAAAAACTGAATTTGGAACACAAACGTCTTTATTCATAATAGATTAACTACCGTTTGTATTTATGATAGAACGTTCTAATTTTAGCACTTTATTACCTTCATAAATAATATAGTTGTACCAAGTTTCAAGACATAATTTAAAAACAATCAATACAAGGACTCTTGAAGAGGTAGTCCAGAAATCATGTTCTACTGTCGATTCCGTTTTAAAAATTCTAGCATGCAAAGTTTAAATGCAGTCGAGCTAACACTTTTTACTAACTAAAACTAACTTATCTCCATTCATATAAAAATTATGAAGACTGTAAATTGTTCCACGGCAGAGTTATTAAATAATATGTGTCCGAGAAATGCGGCCGTTTAGATGCTGCTACTTGTGCCTAGGACTCTTGATAGCAGATGTTCCGTTCGTTGGTCCGCTGCGCCCATATATAAATACGGCCAGACGGGCAATAAGAGAGACGCTTCGCACCCAGCTATCAATCCGTCCACGTCAGGTAATCGCCGGAACACGCTGTGCTTCGGATGACGTCACAGCTAGGCAACTACCAAAAGTGTTTTGGTAAAGGCAGAGAGTGAACTCGCGAGGTCTGTACACCGTCCTGGATCGCTTACATTTCACGAAAGTAACTGTGTGTGCCGCTCGTAATGTTAACAAAACTGCGTGACAAATGATGAGATTATTTTTCACTTGTGTGGTGAGCCATTAACTTTGATGATTAGAAGTCAGGGCGATAGACCATTTACTTGGAACTTACCGCAGAGGTCGCCTCTGAGCTGCTAATAGTGCTCTTTCTGATAAGAACATTATTATTACCAGGAATATTATTAAGCTGGTACGTGTGAACCTTTACTGAATATGTTGATCAGTTACAACTCGATTCTTTTATTTATTATCTTAGTTCCTGATCCCGCTGTGTAAATAGCAAGGAGTGAGCACAAGAATAATGTGGACATGCAGGGTGGATATTATGGGCACTACGTTCGCCATCGTTTTCTGGCAGACCGCGAAAGTAGTTTTCAAGCTCTTCCAAATACGGCGACGATTAATCCACCCGCCGCCCACATATGGTGCAGCGGCCGGGAAACTGAACAGTGAAAGTGATCGGTACAAAAAAGTGAACTTGGTGGGCACTGGCAGGATACTGAAGTGAAATATGCAGAAACCAGTGCGAGAACGGTGCTAAAATCTGCTCGTGAGTTTGGAAATTAAACTCTGAATGTTAGCAACAATAACCCTGATTGTGACAGGAGTTCAAAAATGGTACAAATGGCTCTGAGCACTATGGCTCAAAATGGTTCAAATGGCTCTGAGCACTATGGGACTTAACATCTGTGGTCATCAGTCCCCTAGAACTTAGAACTACTTAAACCTAACTAACCTAAGGACATCACACACATCCATGCCCGAGGCAGGATTCGAACCTGCGACCGTAGCAGTCGCGCGGCTCCGGACTGTGAGCACTATGGGACTTAGCTTCTGAGGTCATTAGTCCCCTAGAACTTAGAACTACTTAAACCTAACTAACCTAAAGACATCACACACATCAATGCCCCGAGGCAGGATTCGAACCTGCGACCGTAGCGGCAGCGCGGTTCCAGAGTGTAGCGCCTAGAACCGCTCGGCCACACTGGCCGGCGTGACAGGAGTGAAATGTGGAAGAAGACAACAGTAGATCGCGCCGACCAACGGTGCTGAGGCTACCATTACACTATCATATTTCTTTGACAAAGAACTATGATCAAATATTCGTCAAATTTCTTTGACAAAGGTCTTTGACGTGGCGCTAAAAAGGGGTATTACACTGTCGTGATATTTTACGCCAAATTTCAAGATGGTGGATAACAACTTGTTATGCGCCAAAGTTTCTAGTACCACAATTTCATTGTGTATGTATTGTACAAAAGCGGTGGAAAAAAAGGAAACATAATTGGATGAAGCCATAAGTATTACGTCGATATCATAAAAGCATTCAGCAAAATTTGATACGCGAGCTGCAAGTGGAGGAAGTCAACTTTTATACAGGGTGGTCCATTGATCGTGGCCGGGCCAAATATCTCAGGAAATAAGCGTCAAACGAAAAGACTACGAAGAACTAAACTTGTCTAGCTTGAAGGGGGAAACCAGATGGCGCTATGGTTGGCCCGCTAGTTGGCGCTGCCATAGATCAAACGGATATCAACTGCGTTTTTTTAAAATAGGAACCCCCATTTTTTATTACACATTCGTGTAGTATGTAAAGAAATATGAATGTTTTAGTTGGACCACTTTTTTCGCTTTGTGATAGATGGCGCTGTAATAGTCACAAACATATGGCTCACAATTTTAGACGAACTGTTGGTAACAGGTAGGTTTTTTAAATTAAAATACAGAACGTACGTTCCAATGTGATACATGTACCTTTGTGAACTTATCATTTCTGAGAACGCATGCTGTTACAGCGTGATTACCTGTAAATACCACATTAATGCAATAAATGCTCAAAATTATGTCCGTCAACCTCAATGCATTTGGCAATACGTGTAACGACATTCCTCTCAACAGCGAGTACTTCGCCTTCCGTAATGTTCGTGCATGCAATGACAATGCGCTGACGCATGTTGTCAGGCGTTGTCGGTGGATCACGATAGCAAATATCCTTCAACTTTCCCCACAGAAAGAAATCCGGGGACGTCAGATCCGGTGAACGTGCGGGCCATGGTATGGTGCTTCGATGACCAATCCACCTGTCATGAAATATGCTATTCAGTACCGCTTCAACCGCACGCGAGCTATGTGCCGGACATCCATCATGTTGGAAGTACATCGCCAATCTGTCATGCAGCGAAATATCTTGTAGTAACATGGGTAGAACATTACGTACGAAATCAGCATACATTGGACCATTTAGATTGCCATCGATAAAATGGGGGCCAATTATCCTTCCTCCCATATTGCCGCACCACACATTAACCCGCCAAGGTCTATGATGTTCCACTTGTCGCAGCCATCGTGGATTTTTCGTTGCCCAATAGTGCATATTATGCCGGTCTACGTTACCGCTGCTGGTGAATGACGCTTCGTCGCTAAATAGAACGCGTGCAAAAAATCTGTCATCGTCCCGTAATTTCTCTTGTTCCCAGTGGCAGAACTGTACACGACGTTCAAAGTCGTCACCATGCAATTTCTGGTGCATAGAAATATGATACGGGTGCAATCGATGTTGATGTAGCACTCTCAACACCGACGTTTTTCAGATTCCCGATTCTCACGCAGTTTATGTGCGGATTAGCCGCGACAGCAGCCAAAACACCTACTTGGGCATCATCATTTGTTGCAGGTCGTGGTTGACGTTTCACATGTGGCTGTACACTTCCTGTTTCCTTAAATAACGTAACTATCCGGCGAACGGTCCGGACACTTGGATGATGTCGTCCAGGATACCTAGCAGCATACGTAGCACACTCCCGTTGGGCATTTTGATCACAATAGCCATACATCAATACGATATCGACCTTCTCCGCAATTGGTAAACGGTCCATTTTAACACGGGTAATGTATCACGACGCAAATACCGTCCGCACTGGTGGAATGTTACGTAATACCATATACTGATACGTTTGTGACTATTACAGCGCCATCTATCACAAAGCGAAAAAAGTGGTCCAACTAAAACATTCATATTTCTTTACGTACTACACGAATATGTAATAAAAAATTCGGGTTCCTATTAAAAAAAACGCAGTTGATATCCATTTGACCTATGGCAGCGCCATCTAGCGGGCCAACCATAGCGCCGTCTGGCTTCCCCCTTCAAGCTAGACGAGTTTCGTTCTTTGTAGTTTTTTCGTTTGATGCGTATTTCGTGAGATATTTGGCCCAGTCACTATCAATGGACCACCCTGTATATAAATTACTTACGAATGGATGAGAAAGTATTTCAGTATTTGCTCAGTGAAGTGGCTTCTCATATTACAGAACAGAATATTCTCTTCAGAAACGTTGTACCTACAGAAGACAGGCAACTGTGACACTGGAATTTCTTGATACAGGAGAGAGCTACTCTAGTTTACAACACCGTACTCGATTATCACATTGCACATTAACCAAAATAATTCCAGAAACGTGTGAAGCAATTTATAAAGCACTGAAGGGGGAATGTGCAAAGGTAAATAAATGTTTAGTACACTGTATCGGCAATAAGAACTATTTTTATTTTGGAATAATTTAATTAATAGGATTAGTGTTGCAACAACTACAAAATTAATAAAAAGTACGTAATAGGTGAAGCGCTTTTTAACTTGCAGCTTCCAGAGTTCAAAAATAGACAAAGTTGAATGGAAAGCTAAGAAAGAATTTTTTTATTAATGTGACCACAACCTCCGGCTTGCTGAAAAGCTGACTGCATGTTTCCAGATGTAGAGGTGGATGGCTGTAGCTGTGATTGTGGACATACGTCGCCTGTAGCACATTCCACATGCCCATCAATACATAGTTAGTAGCATGCACTGTGCCCCTTGCTCACTCCCTTCACCCTAGTAGAAGCACGTTTGAGTCGAAGAAACACATCAACTTTGAAGCCATGTTTACAAACACACTACGGAGACGTCAAATAGCTGAAGCAACGCCAACGCTCCAAGCGGTTACATTTCACATTGCAGTGACCAGAAGACGAACGACTTTTATGATCAAATCTACGGGGAGGCCCTGGATTGGATAATATTTATTTGATGACAGGCGACATTTGACCAAGTTCCCTATTACACCATCAAATTTCTTTGACATATACAGGGTGGTCGGATATTCCAGTTACAAACTTCTAGGACATGTAGAGGGTAGTGAGTACATAACATTTTGAATAGGAACTCATGTCCGGAATCTTATCGCTTCCGTTCTACGACAGTTTCAGTTCAGATGTGTACCTCGTCAACGTCTGCTTAGGCAAGAGAAACGTCTCAGAGTTCCCTGCTATGGTATGCAACAGGGTAGGTGTGCTACGTCAAACGATCCCCAGACGTCACTTATTGTCTGCTTTGCTGTGAGACCGAGTCAATACCTATGCATCGCCGATAGAGGAAACATGGTGCAGTACACGTTTGCGGAATACACAGACATGCTCCTTGTGTATGGCGAAGCTGGAGGTAACGGAAGAGCTGCTAGTCGGCTGTATCACGAACGTTTTCCACACCGTCACACTCCATCGCACAAACTGTTTGCCCAAGTTACACAACGGCTACGAGAAACGGAAACCTTTACCGTGAGGAGGCAGGATTGTGGTTCTCCACGGCGACGCCGCACTCCCAAATTTGAAGGTGTACTGCGTCGCATTGAAGATAGCCCGTCAACGAGTCCTCGAACAATTGCGCGTGCAATGGCTGTTAGTCACAGTACCGTCTTGGAAGTCCTGCATGAGCAATAATTACATCCGTACCACTTGCAAAGGGTACACGCTATGGGTCCAGCAGACTTTCCACAACGCGTCGCCTTCTGCACATGGTTCCTGCACCGTTGCATAAACGCGCCCCTGTTTCCACGTCGAGTTCTCTTCTACATCTACATCCACTCCGCAAGCCACCTGACGGTGTGTGGCGGAGGGTACCTTGAGTACCTCTATCGGTTCTCCCCTCTATTCCAGTCTTGTATTGCTCGTGGAAAGAAGGATTGCCGGTATGCTTCTGTGTGGGTTCTAATCTCTTTGATTTTATCGTCATGGTCTCTTCGCGAGATATACGTAGAAGGGAGCAATATACTGCTTGACTCTTCGGTGAAGGTATGTTCTCGAAACTTCAACAAAAGCCCGTACCGGGCTACTGAGCGTCTCTCCTGCAGAGTCTTCCACTGGAGTTTATCATCTCCGTAACGCTTTCGCGATTACTAAATGATCCTGTAACGAAGCGCGCTGCTCTCCGTTGGATCTTCTCTATCTCTTCCATCAGCCCTATCTGGTGCGGATCCCACACTGCTGAGCAATATTCAAGCAGTGGGTGAACAAGTGTACTGTAACCTACTACCTTTGTTTTCGGATTGCATTTCCTTAGGAATCTTCCAATGAATCTCAGTCTGGCATCTGCATTACCGACGATCAATTTTATATGATCATTCCATTTTAAATCACTCCTAATGCGTACTCCCAGATAATTTATGGAATTAATTGCTTCCAGTTGCTGACCTGCTATATTGTAGCTAAATGATATGGGATCTTTCTTTCTCTGTGTTCGCAGCACATTACACTTGTCTACATTGAGATTCAATTGCCATTCTCTGCACCATGCGTCAATTCGCTGCAGATCCTCCTGCATTTCAGTACAATTTTCCATTGTTACAACCTCTCGATACAACACAGCATCATCCGCAAAAAGCCTCAATGAACTTCCGATGTCATCCACAAGGTCATTTATGTATATTGTGAAAAGCAACGGTCCTACGACACTTCCCCGCGGCACACCTGAAATCACTCTTACTTCGGAAGACTTCTCTCCATTGAGAATGACATGCTGCGTTCTGTTATCTAGGAACTCTTCAATCCAATCACACAATTGGTCTGATAGTCCATATGCTCTTACTTTGTTCATTAAACGACTGTGGGGAACTGTATCGAGCGCCTTGCGGAAGTCAAGAAACACGGCATCTACCTGTGAACCCGTGTCTATGGCCCTCTGAGTCTCGTGGACGAATAGCGCGAGCTGGGTTTCACACGACCGTCTTTTTCGAAACCCATGCTGATTCCTACGGAGTAGATTTCCAGTCTCCAGAAAAGTCATTGTACTCGAACATAATACGTGTTCCAAAATTCTACAACTGATCGACGTTAGAGATATAGGTCTATAGTTCTGCACATCTGTTCGACGTCCCTTATTGAAAACGGGGATAACTTGTGCCCTTTTCCAATCCTTTGGAACGCTACGCTCTTCTAGAGACCTATGGTACACCGCTGCACAGATGAATGTAGGTTCACAAGGGATTGTGTTCTGAATCCTCGAAATAGCCATGTCTGGACGGACGAAAACCCTCGTGCCGCGCATGTTCAGGGATTTCAAGACAAGTTTGGAATTAACGTGTGGGCAGGTATTCTGGACTGTAATGTGATTGGACAGCACCTCCTTCCATCCAAGCTCACGCGTCTCGCATACTTAGTCTTCCTATGACACGTAATGGACCCGTTCTTAGAAGCTGTGCCACTGAATGTCCGTCAGGAAATGTGGTTTCAGCATGGTGGAGCACCACCTCACTTTTCACTGGTTGTCCAGAGACATCTCAACAGACGGTACGGTGAAAGATGGATAGGCCGTGGTGGTCCAACAGCGTGGACACCACGATCGCCCGATTTGATCCCTATGGACTACTTATTGTGGGGTTGTATGAAGAGCCTAATTTATGGGACACCTGTTGAGACAGAGGAAGACTTGCTGGCACCAGTTCTGGTCGCTGCACAAGACATTGAAGAGATACCAGGTGGGATGGAGAGAGTGTACCAGAACATGCTTCGGAGGTACAATGTGTGTAACAACTTTGGTGGTCGCCACATCGAGCCGCTGCTGTAATGCATCGCTACGTTGCGGCTGGTGCCTTAGATACTGGGTTCTTGTTGTTTTCGACTAATGTAAACCATAAGGTGTACGTTGTAATGCAAATGCGTAAGTAATAACGGAACGAGTCAGTATTCTTTTCAAATCGACTGCAACAATTGTACATTCGTCACGTGGGTGTGGATGACATAATCACCTGCATTGAAACTGTCGTAGAACGGAAACGATACGTTTCCGGACATGCGTTCCTATTCAAAATGTTATCTACTCACTACCCTCTACATATCCTAGAAGTTTGTAACTGGAATTTCCGATCACCCTGTATATTTGACATATCTACTTTGACAAAGAAGTATGACAGTTAAATATCGGCCTCAGGTTAGAAGAAGACGGTACGCTTCGCCCTGGAGGCACTGCAGTAGGCGATAACCGCCACCATCTTCACAGCCACAGCTGCTGCTGCTGCTGCTGCCAGCATTACGCCGCCACGCGTCGCATCACGTTTGCTAGTACACCATGTTCGTCGAGGTCAAGCAATTAGGTTAAATCAAGAATATTTAAAGTATTTGTTAACTGCTTCTACAGGCTGCTGAGAATGGCATCTAACGATAAGGATAATGTGAAATTTAAGATGGAACTAGTCTCTGGCGATGAATCCTCAGAATCTGAAACTGAAATTAACAAGGATGGCTCCGTCAACCAAATAAATCCAGAATCTGAAGGTAATTTGTCAAAAGTAGAATCGAAGGTAAATTTCAATGTTAGGCTACTGCGAAGTTAGTACCAGTGTTTGATGACGATGTAATTGAATTATCAGATAATTAAACTGGTTTCAATGCTTCTGAAATTCAGCTAAGTCCAGGATTGCTAGAAAGTCATTTAAAAACTGTGGAAATGCCAAGTTGCTAATTAGAGGCATCAAATTGGATACAATTATTGTTTTCTAAACTTGAATCGTATCATAAAGAACAAGAGGATAGTAATAAAGAACTGAACAGTAAGACTGAGTCTAGTAATAAAGAACTAAAGGATACTAACAAAGAATTAAACAATAAGATTAAATCTATTAATAAAGAACTAAAGAACAGTAGCAAAATACTAAAGGATGAAATGACCTCAAAGTAAATAGTTTAAATTATAAGATTGATTTTAAGTACCATGATCTGCAAATCAAAGTAGGGCAACAGCTCAATAAATTGAATAATATTTTTAAACCGAAATTAGCGGAATTCGCAAAGATTTCAAAGACGCGGATGAACTTATGGAATGGAGGCTGTCAGAAAGAATAGGTAATGAATCCAAACTTTAATCGAGTTGAAGAAGTAACTACTACACTACATGCTTGTCAAAAACATATTAAGAAAATAAAATCTGACTGTGTTATATGAGGTTGCTGATAAAGACTTTTCTGACAGAGTGGCAGGAGTAGAACTACTAGTAGAGGAACAAATACTAGTACGTATTACTAACATAGAAAATAGAGTATTCTCTGGTAGCTCTTGTAATACTACTGTATAGCATGTTGCTTCAGTTGACGCCGCTTTCATCGTATGTTGTCATTTTTTACGTTTTGATACAAACAAATTCACCCATAAGAGTTCTAGAATAATTTTGAGGATATTTTGCCTAACTCATGGTCAGAACGAGAGAAGATTTCTTTCATAAGAAGTCATTTGTCAGGAGATGCTTTTCGATGGTCAGCTGACGTAATGAATAGATACAAAACTCTTTCTGATTTTAAAACTGCATTTCTTAATGACTACTGGTCACAAAACAAACAAAACGATGTTTTGATAGAGTTCTCAAGTCGTAAAAAGTTTAGTCCATGTCGTGAATCAGTGAAAGAGTTCTACAGAAAATGGATTTCATGGCTGTCATGTCTGACAGAAAAGATGAAACCGAAAATGATTATCATGGGACTCGATGGTAAGCTGCCTAGGTATTGGCAAAAAAGAATCATTTCCCCACGTAGAGATAACGTGGATAGGTTGACTGAGTATCTGGAGCGAGTAGAAAGAGTAGCTGCCGTTGAGGTACTGGTACAACATAATAGTAGGCCTTCTAACAACCATGTAATCAACCGAAGTAATGACAATGGGAACGTGAATGTTAGAAATACGGAGGTTCAGAATACAAGATCTACTTATCGTGGTCGAGGAAGACGAGGTAGGCAATAACCATACTTTCGCAGTAATTATTATGACGAAGGCAGAAATGTAAATAATGTACCGTTGAGACAAGACAAAGATCATACTGCTACCCTATCTCATTCTGTGTCGAATGAACACAACAGGCCGTGTGTGGGGAAACTTAAGTCCCGTCTATGACAAAAGTGGCTCTCAGCAGGCGGAAAGAATAACACAGCCAGTAACAAAAACACAAACCATAGTCAATCAACACGGGTAGACCGATAACATGGATGATGAAATAGGAACAGAGAGAACCACAGATGTGCAGCGCTACTCGCATTATATAGTTGGCAACATTTTGGACACACAACAAAAATAGGTCAAGAAGGAAAAGGAAAAGGAAAAGGAAAATGCTACTGATAATAAGGAGGAACAAATTAATGGGTCTGAATCAGAAAGATAAAGTCTCGCATCTTCAACAATAATGGCAATCTGAAGGCTGAAGTTTCGATAGAGGAAGGAGAGTCAGTTCTGCAAGGTTTTGAAGAAGAAGAGTAGATGGATGGATGAAAGGGCAGGCAATAATAATGAGGTCAAGGAACGTATTACCTGTATTGATTTGCCGCAAACTGTAAAAGCCGACTACAGTATTATAGATAGCAATGTTGCGGAGGGACGCAGTTACTCGGGGATTGAGAGCAGTTTACCTGATGTGCAGCAAACGAAAGTAGAGCAAGTCGTCAAGTGCTGTGATTTAAAACTGGTGGACAGGTTGGAAAATGCAGATGAGAATGTAGAGATTGATGACCCCGTGAAGCTGAGTGTAAATGTACTTGCAACTGATCAAAATTACTGCATCTGGAAACAGATGGAAAAGGATTTATTAGAAGACTTTTATGAGGAACCTGTTCAAACTAGAATAACTCACCCTATTACAAAAACTAATATCTCGGGAGTAACAGTGAGCTGTCTTCTTGATAGTGGCACTGAACCAAGTACTTTGTCCCAAGCATTCTTTGATTCTATTCGTAATAAGTAAGTGTTAACGGTCATGAACGTAAGTGGTTTGAGAATAATAGGTGCTACTGAAAAAGTTTCTAGCCAGTAGAGCACGAAGCTTAGATACCAACGATACCACCTTTTTTTATGCATCCTGGTGGTTTTCGGACGATTTAGTGCTTCCTGGAGACTTTTGTGTGTGTTTTGGACGCATTATTCAGTTCAATTTGTCAAAATACAGTTCTTTATTCTGGAACGGCATATATTATCGTAATTGTCCATGGATTGTTGTCATTAACAAAATTTTGTACAGGTTCCAAATCAGAAACCTAGTTGAGAAGTTGAAGTAAGAGATATTTAGTAACAAATGTTACGAGTGGCTGGCGCCTCTAATTGCCTTAATTGCTGTTGATTGGTGGGTTGACACAGAGAACCTCATTATCTTGGGAAACCACGTAAAAGTTATTACCAAGTGATATATTTTCATTTGTTATCTATTTTTATGTCCTCCTCTGTAATTAATATCCTTTGTAATTACATTTCTAATTAACTCTCCAATTGTTTACATCACAAAACCTTACAATTTTCAGAATTTGAGGCCTTATTTGTAACTTTCTCGTATGCAGTCGGATAAAACACAAGATTTGTACTGTCATTGAATGTTAGTAGCCAAATACAAACTGTAGTTAATTATGTAACTAAAGTAATAGAAGAGACATTTTTGTAATTACAGTTCAGATCGATTTCCATATTGAAAACTAGTGACGATTCTATAAAAATTAATGTAATATGATATTGTATTTTATACCATATTTGGCTGTAACATTAGTTTCTTTACGTTTCATAAATTTTAATTGTAGCATCAGAATTGTAGAAAATTAATAATGGGTTATTTTGAAATTTATTGCTACAATTCTATATAAAGCGATGCAGCGAGGCTGCAAGTTAATTGTTGAGTTGTTGTTTTATCAGTCAGTCAAAGAGATCTGTGAAGTATGTCAGTCAGTGTTTTACTAACGTGACGAGAATGCAGTTCAGTTGTCAATAAATTTTGAGAAGTTGGAAACTCTTATATTCTTTCATCAAATGAGCTCCAGGCCAAGTTAAGTTAATTTAAGTAACGTTCAAGAATATAGCATCGTCACAAGGTGACATAATAATAGATCAACCTTGTTTAATCGTGTTGTGTTGAGCACTGAGATCTTAATTGGCACAGATATTTTAACGAAATATTAAGGAAAGACTGGCTTTTATCAGAGCCACTTATTAACTTTACCAGATTCTCGAGTGATTACAGAGCTTTTCATAGGAAATTATATGGGCAGTAATAACGAAGCATGGGAACTGCCTATTAGAGTAGGAACAGGTGATACTTGCAGGAAGATGCTGAATTCAGTAATATAATAATCCTCTTATTGTTGCGCTTAAGCGTGACGGAAGTGTTAGGTTAGTACTGGACGCACGCTAACTAAATGAAATTGTAATAAGAGAGGGAGGGGGGGGGGGAATATATCTTACATCATTGGACAGAGCTTGTGGATACTGGATTTTGCCCCTGACGAAAGTATCACGTAAAGGATTCAGCTCTTTGTAAAAAGGAGTGTGCTACCAATGTAAACTAGTACCATTTGGATTAAATATTTCTCTGTGTGCCTTTTTAAGAGTGATGGCTCATGTGTTTGGGCAGGAATTATTAGATCAGGTAACTATTTGTGTAGATGATATACTGTTGGCAACTTCCACATGGGAAGAACACACCAGTCTAGTAGATGGGGTGCTAGATAATATAGAAAAGGAAGTACGAAATAAAAGTTAGGAAACACAGTGTGTAAGAGACAAAATAAAATTTTTGGGCCATGAAATTAGCAGGGAAGGTATATTGCCTGATCCTTTCAAAATATCAGTCATTGTAAAATTTGAAGCGCCCAGAAATAAAAAGCAGCTCAGATCAATGTTCAGTTTGTTCGGATTCTACCGCCGTTGTGCTGAAGGTCGCTTGTTTAATGTACCTTGTCTACTCCACTTGTTGAAGAAAAATACTTCCTGGGTTTGGCCTGAAGAGTTCCAGTAAGCTTTTGAAGAATTAAAAAACTGTCTGATGAGTAGTCCGCGTTTACATCACCCAAATTTTTCGAATCCCTTTTGCATGTTATTTTACGCAAGTGGTTATGGGATTGCAGTACAGGTTTTTCAGATGGAAACAGAAGGCGACCAAGAGATACACAAACCAATCGCGTTTGCGAGTCGTTCACTACAACATGCTGAGCGAAATTATGGACTTCCGTAATTAGAGGCACTGGCTATCGTGTTTGGTATGCAAAAATTTGACCATTATTTGTTAGGGTAGAATGTGATAATCTGTGTTGATCACAAGGCAATTTACGTTTTTAAAAACTTGCAGACTGAGACATCCAAGACTAATCAGATGAGCCATGTACCTCCAGCAGTTCGACCTTGAGGTTAAACACATACAAGGGAAGAACAATCTGGTAGCAGACGGGCTATCAAGAGGTGCTGCGTTATGCAGATAAACAGAAATTCCGTTAGTACATAGGAATGAAGTGAGCATGCTGGCCATACATGAACTAGAGGAGGAAAGTACCTTGAAGAAAGTATGTAAAAATTTAAGAAGGGAGGAAAATAATAATGATTAATTAGGCTTGGTCAAAAGCCATTTAGGGGTCTATAATTATCCAAAAGTAGCGCAGTATTGTTACATACATAACGGAATTTTATTCCGAAGAATGAAGTTAGATTCAGCAGAATGGAAAAAAAGTTTTCCATCACAACATGTGTATCTGCTATAGATTACGTGTATATTACGTGAATCTACGATATGGCCATTATGAGGCCAAGTGTTCTGAATTAAATCAGAAAGTCGTTATCGACAATGAGCATCGTATCGTAGCTAGAAGACTAGCATCCTGTGCTGTTTGTCAGAAAGTATGTCCATTAAATAGTATTGTGCAGGGAGATATGCACAATGTAAACCAAGTGAACACCTGGAATTACGTGCAGCCGATCTTTTTGGCACCCTCCCGACATCTAAAGAAGGATGGACCCATGTTTTTGTGCCGATTGACGGTTTTAACAAGTATGTCAAACTATATCCAATAAAGAGAGCTAACGCCAAAACGCTGGTAGACAGGCTAGAAAAGGACAATTTTGTAAGGACTGGTAAGCCTAAGAGTCCTCAATTTGTGTCTGGGATAAGCTTGTCTAAAAAGGCCGGAATTCGCCATATGAGAATCTCGGCGTATTTTCCACTGGTAAATATGAGCGATATGGCCATGTGTGAGCTAACCAGATTGTGTAATACTTACTGTCCCAGAAAGCATTCGACTTGGGCCGATCGTATCAAAAACTTCGAAGATATCATCAACAATCTTAAACATGATGCAACAGGGTTTGCTCCTTGTCAACTAACGTTTAATCAGAAACTCTTTAACATCCTTTCAAACAGGGTTGATTTTTCAGTCATATTTTAGAAGTCTACGGATGAGAAGAAGGCACAGGCTAGGGCAAACATATGTAAAAGAGCGTTAGACAGAAAAAGAAAGCATGACGAAAAAGCTTCCCCCACTAGTTTTAACATTGGTGAACTAGTTTTAGTCAAAATTGAAGAGAAATCTGAGCAAACTGCAGCGAAAACAAAGAAGTTTAAGCATGTTTATCAAGGACCATTCAGGGTAATAAGTAAGCCTCATGCAAACGCAAAGCACTAGGTCTACGAAGTGTTGTAGACTTGAAGTCTTTCAGTAATTAAATTCTTTAGGGAGTCTGGCACCCAATGGGGATACACAGTTTGGCTTACTGTGCAGTCCCAGCTGGATGAAGCTTTATTTTCCTTTCACGTTTCATTCTCTTCTTCTTTACTGTCTGTAGTAAGCAAGGAATATATGTCTTCATGTTGTAGATATGCTATTAATTTATAAAAGCTTCCTAGTGAATAACAATAATTCCCGAAAATGACTACACCTGAATGACTACTTACAAGACAATATGAGAGATAGTTTGCAGTAGTAAATTCTAAATATTAAAATTACACTGGGTAACTTTTGAGCACCAATGAGGGAAAAATAATGGCTAAAGTAAACAAACAATAAATAAGATCCACAAAAAGTATTAGTAACAGAAAAAGACAGATACTTTGCGGCAACAGAAGTAATTGAAGCTGAAAATTTCTAAAAATCTAAAACAATAGACTCTGCGTGAATTAACAATTTTCAGTTGGAAGTAAGTTTGTCTGTAGGTAAAAAAGGGAAATAAAATGATACCACTAGAACTAAGCCAAAGCGTTTTGGTACTAACTAAATGAGATGTGTGGAGGTGGAGTGAGGATCACACGAAAAATATGTGAATATTGAGGTCAGTAGGCTGACAAGCATAAAAGGGAGAAACAAGCTTCGAAATATGTAGAAAAGTGGAAGATATGGATAAATGAAAATAGGGAGAAAGAGGAGAAATGAAGTTGGTAGGCTGGCACATATGGTAAAATGGTAGAAAATTGATGAGTAATTCCCTCAGATCTCGTAAAAAGGTTGAGAAACGTGTAATCTTGCTTAAGACAGATGATCAGTTAACAGATAAATATTGACACATACAGACAACAACACAGGTAAACGAATGTGTTAAAAAATGCAAACTGTAGAGTATTGGTATATAGTTAAAAAAACTTTTTGATTATGTGTGTGACAAAGCAAAGTAACTGCTGTCGAACAAATGACTTCTTTAGTATACTAATCCGTACGATAATTGAACTATACAAAGATAGAACATACAAAGGTTACTCAATTTTCTAAGTAAAGCAACATCTAAGGTAATGAAGAAACTTGCAAACTGGGCCAAGACGTAATTATTTTAAAAGTCTATGATGACTTTCAGATCATAATAGCTATGGTTAGAAAGGAATTGCAAAGTTTGTGATTCAAGCTTAATAATGAAGTAAAATGTCACGACTTTCTGAAGTAACGTATTGCCAGTAATCATTTTGAAAAAGTTAATGACAGTTTTCCAACTAATAAATTTTAAGAAAAAAATCCTTTCTGGTAATTTCTCAATTGTTTATTTAAATTGTAGAAGGAAAACAGAATATAGAACGTGTTTTGTCCTCCCTCAGACGAGAGGCTGAGAACAAAAGCTTAGACTATGCTATCTGTTTCTCAGGGACATAGAAGCTTCATGAAAGGTAGCCACAACCTGTATTGGAGAAGTAAGCGAGAAGGACGCACACTACAGCAACTTTTCCCCTTTGCTTTTTGGAATAGAATATCGTGAAGAACGCCACACTTAGGGACTTCCCTCTCTCTATCTTAAATGTTTTAGTGGAAGTGGTTCATACAGACACAAACATCGTTGCCTACAATTGTGATTAACTGAGTGAATACTGCAAAGCGAAATATTTTTGTGTGCTTCTCTTTCAGGTAAAGACTGAAAAATCTAAACCACAAAGGTAATCACCTTCAAGTGGAGTCATGTATCCAAGTAGTGAAGGAATTAGCATATTTTACCAAAATGTAAGAGCTATGAGAGATAAAGTTAATGAACTGCTTACAGATGTTGACTCTGACATTATTGGTATATCAGAGCACCACTTAAATCATTTGACATTTCAGAGGCTTCCTTTACTAGGATACAGATTAGCTGGCTGTTTTTCAAGGAGTTATTTGCCGAGTGGCGGAGTGACCATGAACCTAAAAAAATGGTATCCCATTTGAGTCCGTAGACATATCACAGCACTGCACTGAACAGGTATCTGAATGTTGTGCAGGGGCAGTTGAATTTCGTGAAACTAAATTTCTCATTGTTGTTGTTTATAGATCTCATAACTCTGACTTCAGACCATTCCTGCTCAAGCTAGAGAGGGTTCTTGGTTCACCTTATAGGAAGTACCAAAAATTAGTTACATGTGGTGACTTCAGTATTAATTTTGTATGTGAATATGCAAGAAAAATGATGTCCTAAATTCATATGAACTGATGCAGACTGTATTTTTTCCAACCAGGGTGCATGGGAACAGTAGCACAGCCATAGATAGTATTTTTATTCATTCTCCATTACTAGATGTGTATTCTGTTAGTAAAAGGACGAATGGCCTTTCAGACCATGATTCACAAATGGTAACACAAAAAGGTTTTTGTGCTAAAAAAAATGTTATATACTCCAACAAACTATGTAGAAAAGCTATTCCAATGGCAATACAGTTTTTTTAATATCTTTAAGGAACAAGAATGGCAGGATGTTCATAGTGGTGATAACATAGATCACAAATATAATACTTTCCTTAACACATTTCTCACGCTCTTTGAAAGTTACTTTCCAGCAAAAAATTCTAAACAGGCTACTAGCAGTAAAAGGCAGCGTGGGTGGCTGACTAATGAGATAAGGATATCACGTAGAACAAAGTCGGAATTAGATAGTAGTGCCAAAGAAACTCGTACAGGTATGCGTATTCAAACACAGAGATACGTAAACAGGCAGAATACGGTGCTGCAGTCAGCAACGCCAATATAAGACAACAAGGGTCTGGCGCAGTTGTTCGATCGGTTACTTCTGCTACAATGGCAGGTTATCAAGATTTAAGTGAGTTTGAACTTGATGTTATAGTTGGCACACGAGCGATGGGACACAGCATCGCCGAGCTAGCGATGAAGTGAGGATTTTCCCTTACGACCATTTCACGAGTGTACCGTCAATATTCCGAATCCGGTAAAACATAAAATCTCTGACATTGCTGTGGCTGAAAAAAAATCTTACAAGAACAGGACCAATGATGACTGAAGAGAATCATTCAATGTTACAGAAGTGCCACCCCTCCACAAATTGCTGCAGATTTCAATGCTGGGCCATCAGCAACTGTCAGTGTGCGAACCATTCAACGAAACATAATCAATATGGGCTTTCAGAGCTGAAGGCCAACTCTTGTACCCTTGATCACTGCATGACACAAAGCCTTAAGCCTCACTTGGGCCTGTCAACACCGACATTCGGCTGTTGATGACTGGAAACATTTTTCCTGAGGCCCTATTCTGTAAGCCGGCCGGAGTGGCCGTGCGGTTCTAGGCGCTACAGTCTGGAGCCGCGTGACCGCTACGGTCGCAGGTTCGAATCCTGCCTCGGGCATGGATGTGTGTGGTGTCCATAGGTTAGTTAGGTTTAAGTAGTTCTAAGTTCTAGGGGACTGATGACCACAGCAGTTAAGTCCCATAGTGCTCAGAGCCATTTTTGAACCCTATTCTGTATATTTCCGCCGTTCGGTATGCGACCGCACTGAACGGTCTTGTTTTCGAAGGAGGGCCCCAACATTATTCTGTAAGCATTTCGGAAGCGATACCGAACAGTCCTACAGAACCGAAACGCTGTTGTCAGTTCTCCTCGCGCCAACAAATCAAAAGCAATCTGCCTCATACCGGCGCATGCACACTGCAGCGCCACAGCGGAAGAACCCAAAGCGGCTAGCAGCCAACACCGGCATGCTATTCTTCACAGTACCGAACAGCGTGGTTTGAGTACATAGTAATGTTCAAATTTCGCTGACCACGTGCTTCCATGAATGCATCATAACGATAGAATATTGACTATGTTCTGGAAACTGTCATAAAATTCACATTATGTCATTTTATTCTCGTTCACATCGACGTCTTGTTTCGGATTTTTCGTTTCAGAATATGAGTTAGGAACGGAGTGTAGTAGCACATTGTACAATTACGCGTATAGACACACGCGAAAAATTCGTCTTTTTTCTGTTTTTCGTCGTTACTTAGTTGCTTCAAAATTCATGGTGGTATGTTCCGTCTATGCAACTAATTGAAAGCAGTTTGTTTATTGCCGTACACGTTTCGCTTTTTTTATTCGTGTAGACGCTTCACAAATAAAAGAAGTGAAACGCGAACAGCAATAAACAAACTGGTTTCAATTAGTTGCATTCCATCTATAGACAGAACACATCTCCACGGACTCGAAAAATTGTTTAAGAGAGTGTCAAAGAATAAGAAAATACATAGAATGTGGTTGTACTTGCTCCTAGAGATCCAAATGATGAAGCAGCCTACATCCTTAAATGATAAATTAACGATTTGGTTCATAAAAGCAAAATTTAGAAAAAGAAATACACCTGTTCGAGAGTGTGTGGCGTGTGCAGCAATAGAAGTTCCTTGTAGTTCGTAACATGCATCTGATGAATCAAAATGTTTCATATGTGATGGTATAGTTTAAAAATATTGGGGTGGGAATCTTTCATCTCTGTCTACTGTTGTAAAGGATTCGATCGCAGATAAATAATTGTGACAAGGTAAAATATAATGACAATTGCTGCTAGTTTCATTTGCAAATAATTTAAGTTGTGCTCTTAGGTTCCTGTCTGACCACACACTCGGAAATCGCTACGTATTCAGAAAAAATGGTGAATTATTAGTGACAAGAGAAAATATAAATGTCGCTGTGAGTTGTTTCACACAGCAATTTCATCTTTCATTTCTTACACATATGGAAGTCACGAAATCGAAGATACTCATTACTGAGAAAGCAGGCTCTTACGCGTAAATAACAACGGACATATTAGAAAAATGCTTAACTTTGACGATTAACGAAGTCTCAGAATGTGTTACAACAACGAAGAGGAAAAAATGTGTTTTAGTATGCAGCAGTAGGCGATCCTAGTGCCTTTGACACTGTGGTTCGTTGCCTTACCCACTGCACTACCACAACTCGCTTGCCTGCAGCGCTTTATTCCACATAATTCAAATCGAGAGAGACGCAGGCTGACTTCTCAATTGGTTCACCTTTTACTTTAACAACAGACAGCAAGACGTCATTACCCACAGTGCTGAGAATGGGTATGATGTGTGGTCTGAGCGGACAAGGTCAAATGGGCCGGAAATGGGGGGGGGGGGGGGGGGGGGGAGGCCCCAGGGATCAGTGTTGGGGCCACTCCTGTTCCTTATTTATATAAATGATGTGCCCTCTAGTATTAAAGGTGATTCTAAAATATTTCTGTTTGCTGATAACAATAACTTGGAGTAAAGGATATTGTGCATAACATTAGCACTGTTTCAAATAGTGCAGTTCATTGCTTGTAGAAAATAGACTAATGCTAAATCACAGTAAGACTCTTACAGTTCCTAATACACAATTCAACAAAACCCGAAGTTTTAATTTCACAGAATGAGCATATGATTAGTGAAACTGAATAGTTCAAATTTCTAGGTGTTCAGATAGATAGTAAATTGTCATGGAAAGCCCATGTTCAGTATCTTGTTTAAAGACTTATTGCTGCCATTTTTACTATTCGAACGGTATCTGAAGTAAGTACAAAGATATGAATAGCGGTATGACTTTTTTAAATGGCACCCTGTATTTTTATTCGGTAATTCATTTCCTCTCCCAAACGCCTATTCAAAAATGTATCACAGTGTACCATTCACTGAAACACAACGTTATTAATTACCTAACACAACACTGACGTTGACGCTCACAGCGCTTAGTGCAGGTACTGATAATGGAACACTTCCAGTGCCGACGTTGACAGAGGACAAATGTAAACATAAGTAGGATGCACACCCATCATTCCGTCAACCATAGTCAGTTGAAGAAACTCATCTATAGGGAATGTAAGTTAGCAGAACAGTAATTGCAATAGTGTTTTCTTATGTACGGGTACATTTAGTACAGTAGTTTAGTCTCTTAAATACTGTTGTGTAGAGTAGGCATACAGTAAAGGCTGTCCTTCCAACAAACTGCATCGACATAACGTTTCTTTTATTGTTGATGATGATGATGATGATGGTAGGCGAAATGCTACGCAGGCAGCGGAACTGTATAGAGAGCGATATCCTGACAAGAATCCACATTCCCGACTGATGTTCTCTCGTCTTGTTGCGACGCTTCAGGAAACGGGAAGTTTCAACGCACGACAATGCAATCGTCGTAGCATTCGCACAGACAAAGCTGCCGAAGTTACTGTTCTCGCTTCCGTTGCTATGAATCCACACGTGAGCACATGACAACTTGAACACGATACTGGCATTCCTAAAACCAGTGTACATCGTATTCTTACACGTCACCGGTTCTTACCATGTACATCTACATCAAGAATTGTATGAGGATGATTTCCAGTATCGTGTACAGTTATGTCAGTGGATACAGCAACAAATCCTCGCCAACCCGAACTACTTCTCCAATGTTCTATTTACCGACGGATGATCCTTCTCAAACAAAGGACAGGTAAATACAAGGAACATGCATTATTGGTCCAGTGACAACCCACGATGGCTTAAACAGGTGGAACATCAGCGTCAGTGGAGAGTTAACGTCTAGTGTGGGATGCTTGGTACTACAATTATCGGCCCTTATTTCATCAATGGTAGTCTAAACGACACAGCGTATGCCAACTTCCTCAGACGAATTCTTCCTCCTCTCCTGGATGAAGTGCCGCTAAGAACCAGAATGCTAAAGTTGTATCAAGACGATGGATGTCCAGCACATAATGCCTTGCGTGCACGTCGTGTTCTGAACCGAAGGTATCCTGCCAGATGGATTGGTCGAGGAGGAACGGTTGGTTGGCCTGCTAGGTCTCCTGATTTAAATCCTATGAACTTTTTTCTTTGGGGATGCATTAAACACATTGTCTATAGCGATATTCCAACAACTCCAGAGGGCATGCAGGAACGATCGTGCTTGCTTGTAATTCCCTTGAGCAGGCAACACTGAAAGCAGTAAATAGTTCTTTCATTCAACGAGTGCACCAGTGTATCGGTGTCCAGGGTCACCCCTTCGAGCACCTCTGAATGTTCTACTCCTGGGCAATGGTACAGGAGAGTCAAAGCCAATTTTGTGTTATATTTTTACTTGGTTTCCATTTGTTTTCCGACAACTCCAGCAAATGGACGAGTTTGTGATCCCGAACTCAAAGTCAACGTTGTGTCATGTAATTAATAACGTTGTGTTTCAGTCAAAAGTACACTATGATACATTTTTGAGTAGGTCTTTAGGTGAGGAAATGAATTACCGAATAAAATATACAGGGTGCCATTTAAAAAAAGTCATACCGCTGTTCATATCCTTGTAAAAAACAAAGCTACAACGAAGGCAATCATGATGATTGATGTGCCTTGACGGCTAAAGAACATTTGCTTGAAACATTTTGTAATTTGCATCTGGACAAACAGTTATTTTGCGCCTGGTCCCAGCGGAGGTTCAAGTTTGGTGTGAATGACGCTGCGAGTGTGTGGGCCATTAGTTCTACTTTCTCTTCCTCTGAGTATGCAGGTCCATCAGGTCCTTGAATCATTGGGGTGTACATTTTCTCCCTGGTGAAGTGACGGGCTAGTTGCCACATGCCAGGTCGCGCGGTGTCCAGCCCTTCCAGTTTTTGGTTCCACTGTTGTGTTCTATGTGTTTTGTATTTTGTCATGTATGATGCCCTGTAGCATGTTAATGTGCCGTTTGAAGTACTGACGCCTGATGCCCTGCCATTGTCTCCTGAGGCGATTCCTCATTGAGATTAGGCCCAGGATTTACTAGGGCAGGGTCGCACTGTGTTGTTGTGAGGTACGATCAGATATGGTGCCCGCCATTGCGTCCTGGACGGCGTTAGTGAGAGTTTCTACTGCCTCGTCAATTTGTGCTGTTTCGTTAATTTCGTGTATGGGTGGGATGTGGCTATCGAGCGTTTCCTTGAACAATGTCCAATTCCACGCCCGTAGTCCAACATCCTGCGTTGTTCCATATGCTGCAGTGTTTCCTCAATGTATAGTATTACAGTTTGGTGGTTTGAGGGTAGATAGTTTTCAACGGCAACGTTGAGTGTCGATGTAATGTCCTTGATGAGGGCCATGTCTAACACGTCTGGCCTGTGTCCCCTCTAATAGGGAATGTGCGTCGGTTCAGCCGGCGCTAGTATAATGTAGTTTCTGCCTAGTGAATGTTCATACAGTTTTTTGCCGTTGGGATTTCGTATGTGTGAATTCCATTCTGGGTGTTTTGTGTTCAGATCTCCAGCGACTATTACTCGCGGTGAGATGTTGAGTAGTGTGCTGATATCGCGTGTTGGGATGCCTGCAGGACTGTTGTATACCGATATCAGTGTGGTGTAAGCTCCGTTGAACTTGACTCTGACGGCCATAGCCTCCATTTTTTCAAGTTCAGGGAGCTCTATGTTTGTGTGCTCAATGTCTTTGTGCACAACGATTGCAGTTCCACCTGCCACGGCGCCGCCCGGTCGGTCGGTACGATAGACGCAGTAGCCAGGAAAGTTTAAAGGCCGGTTCCCACTAGGGCTGCCGCGCGTCAAAACCGCGCGTCAGCGGCGTGGTTGCCATGGAAATGGCGTCAGCGGCAAGGCGCGGCGGGCTCTGCGTCGCGGTTTGACCATGTCGAACCGCTTCCGCTGCCGCGTGACGCGCTCCAGGTGCGCGCCGCCAATCACAGAACGCGCTGAGCGTGACGTCAGGTACGGAACCCCGGGGCAACACGAACTTTCGCCGAACCGCTGGCACGGCCGCGGCGGCAGCTATGAAATACTTATCATCCGATTCCGAGGAAACTATTGGGTAGAAAAATTTGATTCTTGGTCATGTTACAGCCTGATATCTTCTCTCGATAAAGGACCGAATTTCTTTTCGTTATTCGTCGTGGTTACTTACTGTATCGCATTTACGCAAACCTTTACACGAAATTTGAATGAGTGTGCAGAGGTAAAAACGCATTGCGTGGACTTTGCGTACAGTTCATTTTAGGTAATACATTATTGCGTATGAAATTTAGTCAACATATCGAAATTGTTTTTAAAGGTGAGATCAGATCGATAGCTATCACCGTTCTCGAGATATTGAATGATATGTCGGCGGATGGACTGTGCCGTGTCCGCGCGCAGGTTGCTCGCGGCGCGACCGGTACTTCGTCCTGCTCATCGTAAACCGTGTGGTTGTATCAACCGCAAATTTCGTAAACGGTTCAAGAAATCGAAACGTGTTTTTTTTGCAAACGATAACTTGTGAAAAGTCATGTATTTCATCGCATGATAAATATCCTAAATCTGTTTATCTACCGAGATATGAAAGTAACTACAGTTTTTCAGAAGGGATAGATGAATTGTTCTAAACAGCATTTAATAGCATGTGGAATGAGAAGTTAAACCGAAACTAATTTGCTGGTATGTCATAAAATGTAATTTACTAAATATCTACAGCTATTGATTATTTCCTTTGGTAAGTAACAAACCTTTTTTTCTTTATCCAGTGAACTTTACTGATTCAACGCGCGTTTCGCCTTTTACTTTAAGGCATCTTCGGTGGAATCTAGAATGATTCAGTTTTGTTTTGATATGTGATACTTGCAGATTATAAAACAGTTCACATCTTTTTTTACGTGAATGACTGATTACTTACAGTGAATCGAGTTTTTGGCGGACATATACGTTTCGCCTCACCTGGTCACATGCTGGAGGTTGAACTAAAACTTAGATTATGGAACATAAGCACATTTTCACGTTCGCTCTTTTTTCTTCTGTCACTAGCTGTAGACGTTTTACCGAAAACTCTGATTTGAAGTCGTAACTACAGTGTGTTCACCTCATGTCCCTTCCTGTCTGGTTTGTTTATGTACATGTTGCCAATCTGCAGAATTATATGCTGAAAACTAATGTTTGTTTATTTTTGTTCTCTTTATATCTGTATGTATGTGTGGCTAGCCAGTGATAATTATAGAAAGTTGAAAGTAAATCCAGTAGTTGTCAGACAGTGGTTGAAAGATTTGGTGCTCAGTTGATTTCAGTTTTGGTTTAAATGTTTTGTGGAGGAGTGCATGGAAGAGTAAATTCACTGCTTACAGTAATAGATAAAATAGTACAATAGCATTTCAACAGATGATTATTATCAGAATACTATCACCCAATCCCTTTGTCCTCACTCTTTGACGCCCCATAATACATCCTGTCAACTAAACCCTATTGTTGTCAAGGTTGTGCCGTAATTTCCTCTTCTTCCTCTATTTAATTCCGTACTTCTTCTTTAGTCACACGATCCTCGTATCTAATCATCAGCATTCTTATTGATCACCACGTTTTGAAAGCGTCCATTGTCTTCTTGACAGAACTGTTTATCGTCCACATTTCACTTGCATACAAGGCTGCACTCCACACAAATACCTTTGTAAAATAGTATCCAACCATTAGAATTTATATTCGATGTGAAAAAATTTTCTTTTTCAGAACGCTTTTTTTGCTATTGACAGTCTTCAGTCAGGTTTGCGTCTGCACCAGGAAATACCTTACAATTTAAAATCTGGTTTCGAAAACTCTGTTCCAAATTTATATTATTCTTTCGTGATTCTTACGCAAGGTGCTGGCGATGATTACATTATGCTCTGTGGAAAATTCTATCAGGTGGCTTCCACTTTCATCCCTTCCACCTAGCCTTTGTGTTCTTACTGTTTTCGTGTACCTGCTACCGTATCACATTTTAAATTTTTGTCTTGCTTAACTATCTGAATAATCTCTTTTATCGTACATTGTTTCAATATGTTAGGGGATAGTGAACAATCATGAACGGTAGTCATGACATCTGTTTATGTTGAAATGAGAAAACATGAATAATGAAATATGTGAAAGAGTACATTGTACAGAAAATGAAAAATTGGTATGTCTTCACCCAACTTCGTCTTTCCTTCATGTAGGTGTAAGATATCGTTATTCAAACACACCGGTCGTTTCGGTGGGTCCCAGCCCGTACCTCAGTGGCTGTCCGTCATTGGCTACCGCTAGCGTCTGCCGCTTCCAGGTGGGAACGCCAATTCCGCGAGCCGCTGCGTCAACGCGGAAAACGCTTGCCGCTGCCGTTGCCACATGCCGCGCTGCCGCGCTCTAGTGGGAACCGGCCTTAAAGGCCAGTTCCCACTAGGGCTGCCGCGCATCAAAACCGCGCATCAGCGGCGTGGTTGCCATGGAAATGGCGTCAGCGGCAAGGTGCGGCGGGCTCTGCGTCGCGGTTTGACCATGTCGAACCGCTTCCGCTGCCGCATGCCGCGCTCCAGGTGCGCGCCGCCAATCACAGAACGCGCTGAGCGTGACGTCAGGTACGGACCCCCGGGCCACACGAACTTTCGCCGAACCGCTGGCGCGGACGCAGCGGCAGCTATGAAATACTTATCATCCGATTCCAAGGAAACTATTGGGTAGAAAAATTTGATTCTTGGGCATGTTACAGCCTGATATCTTCTCTCGATAAAGGACCGAATTTCTTTTCGTTATTCGTCGTGGTTACTTGCTGTATCGCATTTACGTAAACCGTTACACGAAATTTGAATGAGTGTGCAGAGGTAAAAACGCATTGCGTGGACTTTGCGTACAGTTCATTTTAGGTAATACATTATTGCGTATGAAATTTAGTCAACATATCGAAATTGTTTTTAAAGCTGAGAGCAGAACGATAGCTATCACCGTTCTCGAGATATTGAATGATATGTCGGCGGACGGGCTGTGCGGTGACCACGCGCGGGTCGCTCGCGACGCGACCGATACTTTCGTCCTGCTCGTCATAAACCATGTGGTTGTATCAACTGCAAATTTCGTAAACGGTTCAAGAAATCGAAACGTGTTTTTTTGCAAACAATAACTTGTAAAAACTCGTGTATTTCGTCGCATGATAAATATCCAAAATCTGTTTAACTACCAAGATATGAAAGAAACTACAGTTTTTTCGGAAGGGATAGATGAATTTTTTTAAACAGCATTTAATAGCATGTGGAATGAGAAGTTAAACCGAAACTAATTTGCTGGTATGTCATAAAATGTAATTTACTAAATATCTACAGCTATTGATTATTTCCTTTGGTAAGTAACAAACTTTTTTTTCTTTATCCAGTGTACTTTATTGGTTCAAGATGCGTTTCGCCTTTTACTTTAAGGCATCTTCGGTGGAATCTAGAATGATTCAGTTTTGTTTTGATATGTGATACATGCAGATTATAAAACAGTTCACATCTTTTTTTACGTGAATAACTGATTACTCTGAATGGAATGGACAGTGTCTTGAAAGGAGGATATAAGATGAACATCAACAAAAGCAAATCGAGGATAATGGAATGTAGTCGAATTAAGTCGGGTGATGCTGATGGAATTAGATTAGGAAATGAGACACTTAAGGTAGTAAAGGAGTTTTGCTATTTGGGGAGCAAAATAACTGACGATGGTCGAAGTAGAGAGGATATAAAAGTAGACTGGCAATGGCAAGGAAAGCGTTTCTGAAGAAGAAAAATTTGTTAACATCGAATATAGATTTAAATGCCAGGAAGTCGTTTCTGAAAGTACTTGCATGGAGTGTAGCCATGTATGGAAGTGAAACGTGGACGATAAATAGTTTAGACAAGAAGAGAATAGAAGCTTTCGAAATGTGGTGCTACAGAAGAATGCTGAAGATTAGATGGGTAGATCACATAACTAATGAGGAGATATTGAATAGAATTGGGGAGAAGAGAAGTTTGTGAGACAACTTGACTAGAAGAAGGGATCGGTTGGTAGGACATGTTCTGAGACATCGAGGGATCACCAATTTAGTATTGGAGGGCAGCGTGGAGGGTAAAACTCGTAGAGGGAGACCAAGAGATAAATACACTAAGCAGATTCAGAAGGATGTAGGCTGCAGTAGGTACTGGGAGATGAAGAAGCTTGCACAGGATAGAGTAGCATGGAGAGCTGCATCAAACCAGTCTCAGGACTGAAGACCACAACAACAACAACTGATTACTTACAGTGAATCGAGTTTTTGGCGGACATCTGCGTTTCCCCTCACCTGGTCACATGCTGGAGGTTGAACTAAAACTTAGATTATGGAACATAAGCACATTTTCATGTTCGCTCTTTTTTCTTCTGTCACTAGCTGTAGACATTTTACCGAAAACACTGATTTGAAGTCATAACTACAGTGTGTTCACCTCATGTCCCTTCCTGTTTGGTTTGTTTATGTGCATGTTGCCAATCTAAAGAATTATATGCTGAAAACTAATGTTTTTTTATTTCTGTCCTCCTTATATCTTTATGTGTGTGTGGCTAGCCAGTGATAGTTATAGAAAGTTGAAAGAGAATGCAGTAGTTGTCAGACAGTGGTTGAAAGATTTGGTGTTCAGCTGATTTCAGTTCTGGTTTAAATGTTTCGTGGAGAAGTGCATGGAATAGTAAATTCACTGCTTACATTAATCGATAAAATAGCAGAATAGCATTTCAACAGATGATTATTATCAGAATACTATCACCCAACCCCTTTGTCCTCACTCTTTGACGCCTCATAATATGTCCTATCAACTTACCCCTCTTGTAGTCAAAGTTGTGCCGTAATTTCCTCTTCCTCTTCCTGCTCTAATTCCGTTCCTCTTCTTGAGTTAACGATCCTCATATCTAATCTTCAGCATTCTTATTGATCACCACGTTTTGAAAGCGCCCATTGTCTTCTTGACAGAACTGTTCATAGCCCACGTTTCACTTACGTACAAGGCTGCACTCCGCACAAATACCTTTGTAAATTTGTACCCAATCATTAGAATTTATATTCGATGTGAACAAAGTTTCTTTTTCAGAACGCTTTTGTTGCTATTCACAGTCTTCATTTTATATCCTCTCTACTTCTGCCTTCTCAATTACTGCTTCCCTTGCAAGTCATTAAAGTCTTGGAAATGCAGTTTGGTTTCTGTACAAGTTGTAGATAATCTTGTGGCCCTATGTTTTAGAGCTTCAAAGAATGTTTTAATTAAGATTGCCAATATCTTTCTATAAACATGCAAATGCTATAAACACAGTTTCGCAGTTCTTCAGTGTGTCTACTTAACTAAGTGGTAGGATCAGTATTGCCTTGCGTGTTCAGACATTTCACAGGAATCTAACATTGTGCTTATGTTAGTTTGTACAACCCCTCCCCCTCTCCTCTCTACATATTCCTTCCACTTTCTAGCCTTCTCTTGTTTGCTTAGTTCTGGCTTGCCAGATGAGTCCTTGTCAGTTGCTTCTCCTTTGAGCAAAGTTTTCTTTGTTCTTTCTCATTTTCATTCCCCTGTTTTCCAAGTGCAAAATCGCGTTGCAATTTTGGACTTTCTGTCAACGTCATGTTTAGACATTTCTATTTCCCATGGCCTACTTTATTTGCTGCATTTTTATATATTTCCCTTGTGTCAAATTTAATATATAACGTTTTATCTAACGATTTCTACTGTACCTTCTTCCCGTTCACATACTCTGCTGCACTCACCACTATTTCTCTCAAAGATATCCATTCGTATTCTAGCGGATTCCTTTCTCTGTTTCAGTCAGTTGTTGCATTACGGTAACTTTAAGATTATCGAAAAACTGTGGGTCTTGACTTATTCAAGTTCAATTTCCTTAATTTGCTACCGTTTACTGTCTCTTTAGTTGTAAACCGCAGCTCGTAGCCAATAAATTATTGTAGGTTTGCGTCTGCACCAGGAAATATCTTATAATTTAAAATCTGGTTTCGAAAACTTTGTTCCAAGTATGTATTATTCTTTCATGATTCTTAAGCAAGGTGCTGGCAATGATTAAATTGTGCTCTGTGCTAAATTCTATCAGGTGGCTTCCACTTTCATCCCTTCCCCCAAGCCTTTGTGTTTTTAGTGTTTTCCTGTACCTGCTACCGTATCACACTTTAAATTTTTGTCTCGCTTAACTATCTGAATAATCTCTTTTATCGTACATTGTTTCAATGTGTAAGGAGATAGTGAACAATCATGAACGGTAGTCATGAAATCTGTTTATGTTGAAATGAGAAAACATGAATAATGAAATATGTAAAAGAGTACATTGTACAGAAAATGAAAAATTTGTATCTCTTCACCCAACTTTGTCTTTCCTTCATGTAGGTATAAGATATAGTTATTCAAACACACCGGTCGTTTCGGTGGGTCCCACCCCGTACCTCAGTGGCTGTTCGTCATTGGCTACCGCTAGCGTCTGCCGCTTCCAGATGGGAACGCCAATTCCGCGTCAAAGCGGAAAACGCTTGCCGCTGCCGTTGCCGCATGACGCGCTGCCGCGCTCTAGTGGGAACCGGCCTTAATGGTTTGTGCGGTTTAAGCTTCGTCTCGCTCAGTAGCTCGACAAGGATTCCCTTGCGCTCCATGAACGCGGCAAATTCTGCCCTTTTGTTGTGGATCGAGTCTGCATTCCAGAACAGGATCTGTGATAGTGTGTGTGGGTTTGCGTTACGGGCCTGGTGTGGTATGTTATTAATGTAAGAGTGTGAAAGAGTGTTTTGGTGGCAGTGTGTATGACATCCCAGTATTGCCCAGGTTCGGCGCTCATGAGCTGGGTGACGAGTGTAGTGACGGCCGTTAGCACCTTGGTAAGGATTTGAACGGTCGTATGGCGTGGAGCCGAGCTCGCGGCCGCAGACTATATGTAACTGGCGCGCCAACGTGCGAGGGCTTCGCCGCGGTCATTTCCGGTGCGGTTCTCCTCTTGCTACCTGCGACGGTCGTTCGCTGCAGTACGGGAAGCCAGAATCCGTTTGCCGTAAGTCTGCGGCCGCGTTCTCGGCTCCAATTCACCACCGGCAATGAAGGGTGAAGCTTCGACAATGCCAGCCACTTGTGCTGGCGAAACGTCAGTAAAAACATCAGATGAACGTCGGCCGAAGAACCTGAGACAGAGGCCAATAGACAGTCTGTCAACAAGTGGCCACGAAAGCCTTAACAATTTCGCATTTAGCTGCTGCTACTTGTGCCTAGGGCTGTTGATAGCATATGTTCAGTTCGTCTGTCCGCTGCGCCAGAGAGGTAGTCAGAGAGACACTTCGCACGCAGCTATCAATCTGTCCACGTCAGTCAAACGCCGGCATACGCTGTGCCTCGAATGACGTCACAGCCAGGCAGCTACCAAAAGTGTTTCGGTAAAAGTACGAAGTAATCTCGCGAGGACAGCACACCTCCCTGGATCGCTTAGGATTCACGGCACTAACTCATCGTGTGGCGCCCGGAATATTGATAAAACTGCGTAGCAAGTGGTGAGATTATTTTCCACTTTTGTGGCGAGCAATTAACTTTGATGCTTAGAAGTCATGGCAATAGACCATTTTACTTGGAACATACCACAGGGGTCGCCCCTGAACTGATAATGGTGCTGTTTCTGATAGGAACATTATTATTATTATCATCTTCTTTTCTTTCTCAGACCTTAGGTCTGGTTAAATATGGAAAGTGACGCGGACCTTCATCAAGCGTGACTTGCTTTTAACTGTACAGTATATGTTACATTGCATTTAGGAACTTTCGGGTCATTGAACATGTATCAATAATTACAGATTTTTGTAGTTGTATATATATGTTTGGATGTAGCTGTATTGCGTTGATGTACTGGTGGATATTGTGTGGTATGACTCCTAAAGTTGATAGTATAATTGGTATAATGTCAACTTTAACCTGATGCCACATGTCCTTGGCTTCCTCAGCCAGTTGGATGTATTTTTCAATTTTTTCTCCTGTTTTCTTCTGTATATTTGTTGTATTGGGTATGGATATTTCGATTAGTTGTGTTAATTTCTTCTTTTTATTGGTTAGTATGATGTCAGGTTTGTTATGTGATGTTGTTTTATCTGTTATAATGGTTCTGTTCCAGTATAATTTGTATTCATCATTCTCCAGTATATTTTGTGGTACATACTTGTATGTGGTAACGTGTTGTTTTATTAGTTTATATTGTATGGCAAACTGTTGATGTATTATTTTTGCTACATTGTCATGTCTAATGGGGTATTCGGTATTTGCTAGTATTATATATCCACTTGTGATGTGATCTACTGTTTCTACTTGTTGTTTGCAAAGTCTGCATTTATCTGTTGCGGTATTGGGATATTTAATAATGTGCTTGCTGTAATATCTGGTGTTTATTGTTTGATCCTGTACTGCAATCATGAATCCTTCCGTCTCACTGTATATATTGCCTTTTCTTAGCCATGTGTTGGATGCGTCTTGATCTATGTGTGGCTATGTTAGATGATACGGGTGCTTGCCATGTAGTGTTTTCTTTTTCCAATTTACTTTCTTCATATCTGTTGATGTTATGTGATCTAAAGGGTTGTAGAAGTGGTTATGAAATTGCAGTGGTGTAGCCGACGTATTTATATGAGTGATTGCTTTGTGTATTTTGCTAGTTTCTGCTCATTCTATAAAGAATTTTCTTAAATTGTCTACCTGTCCATAATGTAGGTTTTTTATGTCGATAAATCCCCTTCCTCCTTCCTTTCTGCTTAATGTGAATCTTTGTGTTGCTGAATGTATGTGATGTATTCTATATTTGTGGCATTGTGATCGTGTAAGTGTATTGAGTGCTTCCTATTTTTTGTCTGTATCCTAGATATTTATAGGCATCTGTTTTTCCATCGCTTCTATGCAGTCGCTGTGGTTATCCAATACGTAATCATCTTGTTTAGTGTGTTTTCCCTTGACTATGCTAGTTTTCTTACATTTGTCTGTTCCAAAAGCCATATTTATATCATTGCTGAATACTTCTGTTATCTTTAGTAATTGGTTGAGTTGTTGATGCCAGTAGTTTTAGATCATCCATGTATAGCAGATGTGTGATTTTGTGTGGGTATGTTCCAGTAATATTGTATCCATAATTTGTATTATTTAGCATGTTGGATAGTGGGTTCAGAGCAAGGCAGAACCAGAAAGGACTTAATGAGTCTCCTTGGTATATTCCACGCTTAATCTGTATTGGCTGTGATGTGATATTATTTGAATTTGTTTGGATATTAAGTGTGGTTTTCCAATTTTTCATTACTATGTTTAGGAACTGTATCAATTTAGGATCTACTTTGTATATTTCCAATATTTGTAGTAACCATGAGTGGGGTACACTATCAAAAGCTTTTTGGTAATCAACATATGCATAGTGTAGTGACCTTTGTTTAGTTTTAGCTTGATATGTCACCTCTGCATCTATTATCAGTTGCTCTTTACATCCTTGTGCTCCTTTGCAACAGCCTTTTTGTTCTTCATTTATAATTTTGTTCTGTGTTGTATGTGTCATTAATTTCTGTGTAATGACTGAAGTTAATATTTTGTATATTGTTGGTAGGCATGTTATGGGGCAATATTTAGCTGGGTTTGCTGTGTCTGCTTGATCTTTAGGTTTCAGATAAGTTATTCCATGTGTAAGTGTATCAGGGAATGTGTATGGGTCTGCAATGTAACTGTTAAATAATTTAGTTAGATGTGAATGTGTTGAGGTGAATTTCTTTAGCCAGAAATTTGCTATTTTATCTTTTCCAGGTGCTTTCAAATGGTTCAAATGGCTCTGAGCACTATGGGACTCAACTGCTGAGGTCATTAGTCCCCTAGAACTTAGAACTAGTTAAACCTAACTAACCTAAGGACATCACACACATCCATGCCCGAGGCCGGATTCGAACCTGCGACCGTAGCGGTCTTGCGGTTCCAGACTGCAGCGCCTTTAACTGCACGGCCACTTCGGCCGGCCCAGGTGCTTTCCAATTGTGAGTAGAATTAATTGCTTGGGTGACTTCATGTTGCAAAATTATCACTTCAGGCATTTGTGGTATCATCTTGTACGTATCTGTTTCTGCTTTTATCCACCGTGCATGCCTGTTATGTTGTACCAGGTTTGATCATATGTTGCTCCAGAAGTGTTCCATGTCAGTTATGTTTGGTGGATTGTCTATTTTAATGTGTGTGTTATCTATTGTCTGGTAAAATTTCTTTTGGTTTGTGTTGAATGTTTGGTTTTGTTTCCTTCTATTTTCACTTTTTTTGTATCTTCTAAGTCGTTCGGCCAATGCTTGTAATTTCTGCTTCTTTTCATCTAATTGCTCTATCACTTCTTGTTGTGAGATTTTACCTAACCTTTTTCATTTTTTTTCTGAAATTTCATTTCTTATAAATTGTGTTAGCTGTCCGATGTCTTTTCTCAGTTTTTCTATTCTGATCTGTAGCCTGTGTTGCCATGCTGGTTTTGTGGGTTTCTTCTGTGTGTTGGTTGGTTCTGATCTCTGCCTAGTGTGTATATTTAGTGTAGTGAGTGCTCCTATATAAACCAGTAGTTTTAACTCTTCCATAGTTGTGTTTTCATTTATTTTGTTGTGTATGACTGTGTTGATAGTTTTTATTGTTGTTTCAACTTGTGGGTTATTTGGCGGTCTATGCAAGAATGGTCTAATGCCTGTATTTGCGTCTTTGTATTCTATATATGTCAACTGAAATTTTTCTTCTATATCTAACATGTGTGTCACTTCGTGTTCTATTTGTGCTTGTTCTGGTGGCTGTCTTAAGATTTCGTTTTCCTCTGATTGCTTAATTGATGTGTGTTGTTCTTTGTTTGTTTGCTCTGGGATGTTTGAGTCCATTACTGTACTTTCTTCTTCTTCTGATTGCACATTATTTTGTTCCAGTATTTGTTGTACTTGTTGTTTGATGTTTTCTAATTCTGACTGGGGTATCCTGTTATTTTTGATTATTACACGGATCTGATCAGCTAGTCGTTGTTCTGTTAAAAATTTTAATTCTGGGTATCTGGTAATAAATGTTGTGTATACTTGTGATCTGTATCCAGTTGTGTTGGTTCCTAGGTTTGTTGCTTGGTAATAACAGAACATGAGGTGTCGATTAACTTCATATGACCATCTCATCCTCTGTCTGTTTTCCTTCTAGGGTGGTTGCAGGAAGCATATCCTGCAAAACACCTTTATTTGGATTTGAATCATTTTCCAGTTGGCTAGCAGTGTCGTTACCATTGTGGGCAGGCATAGGGTTCAAGCGTCGTCCCCGACCATGACGGCGCTTGTCCGAGGCTTCTTTAGTTCTGTCCTGAACCAACTAATCACACTAAAAGGGGGGTTAGCCCTATTAGTGGTTTGTTCTTTTCGTCGCCTTTTACGACTGGCAGAACATACCGGAGGCCGATTCTTTTCCCGGGCCTCCACGGGAATTATTATCATTATTATTATTATTATTATTATTATTATTATTATCAGGAATATTATTAAGTTTGTGAATCTTAACTTTTAATGAACATATCACTCAGCTAGAACTCAATACTTTTTAATTTATAACCATACTTCCTGATCCCGCTGGATAAACAGCAAGCGGGAACATTTTCTTTCAGAGAGCACAAAAATAACGTCGACTTGCAGACTGGAAATTATGTTCAGTATGATCGCCATCGCTTTCTGGCTGACCACAAAAATAGTTTTCAGGCTCTTGTAAGTACTGCGACGATTTATCCACCCGTCGCCCCACACAATCACATTATTTCCTTACTTGTGTACTGGCTCTGAGCACTATGGGACGTAACTTCTGAGGTCATCAGTCCACTAGAACATAGAGCTACTTAAACCTAACTAACCTAAGGACATCACACACATCCATGCCCGAGGCTGGATTCGAACCTGCGACCGTAGCGGTCGCTCGGCTCCAGACTGTAGCGCCTAGAACCGCACGGCCACTCCGGCCGGCACTTGTGTATTAATGGGTAACATGTATAAATATTAATCACGCACGTAGAACTTTTTAATGACAATTTTGATGTCCAAAGATTATTATTAATCTTATTACCAAGTATTGTGCTACTTTAGTCTACATGAAAACGTTTCACATGCTAAACAAACTAACGGAAATGACCTTCAAATTCTTAAGGTGTGAATGCTTGTTACACAACCGACTGAGTAAGGTTATGCTACTTACCCAGCTGGTTCTGTAAAATAGGTATTATCGGTATGAGCACACAGTGACTGCTTTGTGTAGGCTGTATCACTGTGGACCATCCGGTCATCAAGCACCCACATATCTCCAAACATAGTTCGCTGAACATGCGAAATTCGCGTCACGACTTTCTCTGTTGCATCCACCGTTGCCGGTACCTGTCAAACGTTTGCTAGTTAATATTGATTATACAAAAAAGACACAATTTCCCAAAATTCAAAAAACCAAGAATTTTTTACACATATTTTATGGCATTGTGCTTAGTTTGTGATTAACTGAGAACAACGATATTACTCAAATGTTGGCACACTCAACTCTATTGGTACATTCTCACTCCTCCAGTAAAATTTTAAACAACTACACTACTACTTTAGCAATTACATCTTGAAACTTTACTTTAATCTCAGGAATTTATTGTGGTTTATTGGTACGTACATCATCTGATAATAACTTGCTAAGAAGTCGAAACTATTATTAATATTTCTGTGACTGGAATTTCAATTATATATAATTCGATTAAAAAACTGTCAGTGTGTCAATTAAGACAGTATGCGTAGCCTGTGTCAAGTTCAGAAATCCTTTAAGAAAGAAGTCATTCAGTATCAAATTATCATATATGATCCATGTGACTAATTCACAACTTCAGTAGCTATGAAACCTCTCTTTCCAGACTGGCAACTGACCGAATCCTATCGAAACTCTGCTGGAGGCGACTAGATTAAAGACTTTCCTTTCCTGTGTAGAGCCACCAAATACATATCTTTTTTGACTTTGAGAAGGGCTACGACACCACTTATCTGCAGAAATTCACAACAACATCATGTGAAATTAGTAGCTATGAAATCTCTCTTTCGAGAATGGTAATTGGTGCAGTCCTATTGAAGTAAGTAACTTCTCATTGTGCAGCAAAAGTATAAAATATATTCACTACCGCAGTCATCTGTACTCCCTACCATAGCCCGTCCACACAAGGAGCAACGTTTTAAAAACCGTCTAAGAGCAAATAAGCCGTTTGGGATTCGTGCTAAGGGCTACTTCCTAGAGATAGGTGTGGAAAATATCAATATTTTACGCCAAAGCTGGAACAAATCGTGCGTCACTGCATCTTATGATACACAATACCCTACCAGTCTGTCTTAAATCGAGGATGAGTGGTGGGCAGTTCCGGGTTCGCTCCTATCTGGTTGGAATGCAATAGTGGGAACTGGCCACACAACTGCCCCCTTACGTCTTATAGCCCAGTCAACGAAGTAAAATGAGGAAAATAGCTCGTGTAGTCGCAAATTTCGGCGCAGTGATAGGAGAGAGTGCCATGAACAACATACTAAAAATCCTGACCGGTGACGTGTAAGTGTGGGTGTAGGGAAAAGTTCAAACGGTATTTTTTGTGTATTTTTCTTGAATGACTCAAAAACCGCGGCCTCTACCAAAACTGAGTCCCAGTACCAAATTAATGCTGTTTTAATGGCATAAAATTATGTTTATTGTTAAATGAAGTGGGTTAACACCAAATATTAGATGTCTGAACCACATCTAGGGGCAGTAGAGGCACAATAAATAATAAACTGTGTCCTAGGGCTGTGTCAGGTGGTAAGGGGATGCTGGAGGGTGGGTCTTGAGGCAAGGTAGGTAGTTCGAAAGTGGTCGAGCACTTCTCTCCTTTGAACGTCAGCTTACTGAAGAGCTACAGATGGAGTCATACTCTCTCTATCCTGCTACGTCACAGGAAACAACTGAACGCCGTTTTACTGTTCTGCTGGTCCTTTCTCACTGCGCCTTGTAAATCAGTGGTGTCGCACTGTGCTGGCATGCCGGGGAGTGCATTCTTCACAAAATGTGTTAACATTACATGGAACATTGATATAAATTATTAATAATAAGATATGAACAGAACCTACATAAATCTCCGCACACTGTTCTGGACTAGTAGATAGGAAAATAATTGTCAATTATCCTGTACAACAGATTAACAAGAAACACGTGTCCCAGAACATCTCTACTAAAAATATATCCAGTGGCACCTTGTAAACTGAATTTGCAGCATAACTTAGGCTTAACGTTTCTATCAGCCCAGACCTTCCCATCGTATGACCAATGCACCCCATGAAGCACATGAGTGCATTAAATGCTTCCAATTTCACGGTAATTATCCCAAACTGGACTTCACGAGCCTTTAAGAACAACGGTTGTTGGAAGTAATAGAAGAAATCGTTACATCTTCCTGCTGGCTATCCTTGGCAGCTTATTGTAAACACACGTACAATGTATTGTAATCACTTGGGGGCGAATTCATGAACTGCAGGGAAGTTATTTCCTTCCTTTCACCATTAATTGTATTACTGGCAGCCTGCATAAATCCCTCCGGTTAAGGAATTTGCCGGAATTCCTAGCATCGACTGAATGGAGCCACTTAACACACACGACAGTGGCGAAGATTTCCCGGGGTATCAACCCAGTCAAGCTGTCGTTCTGTGACAACGTTTCGACAGGTTTCCTTCTCGTCACCTTCTGGCAAAGTGTCGAATTCAAGTATGGATGGTATATTTATAGACGCTGGACCGTAGGCTCCTCTGCCTCGTCTACAAATGGTTCAAATGGCTGAGCACTATGGGACTTAACTTCTGAGGTCATCAGTCCCCTAGAACTTAGAACTACTTAAACCCAACTAACCTAAGGACATCACACACATCCATGCCCGAGGCAGGATTCGAACCTGTGACCGCAGTGGTCGCGCGGTTCCAGACTGTAGCGCCTAGAACCTCTCGGCCACTACGGCCGGCGCCTCGTCTACAACGGCTGGGCCAACCACACGCCTCCGGAAGGGGTGTCATGGACGATGGTTGGTGCGGGGGAAGGCAGGGGGGCGGAGGGGGGGGGGACGTTGAGCAGTTGAGAGCGGTGGTGATGGGTAATTCCCAGCGCGTTGGAAGGACCTGGTGCTGCCTGTCTATTCCATCCGCTGCCTTCACCACTTTCACATCAGACCACTCTTGACCTATTCTTGCTAGCGCTGCATCCTATACAGAGCTCAGCTTGAAACCATCCCTGTTGACAAAAATCAGTAGTACCTCTTAGATGAGTGAGTCCCAGAACCTGCTCGTCGGGCACAACACCTCTGTCTGTTCAACATCAAACATATGACCTTTGTTGAGGCTGTACTCTGCCACTGCAGATTTGTCCGTTTGGCCGGGGTGCACGCTTCTCTCGTGTTCTGAGCGGCGCTACGAAAGACACCGTTGCGTCTGGCCAAGTCGCAGCATCTGAGGGAAACCTTTCTCAAGAACGGCTACTCAGAGACACAGATAAGACGCGCTCTCCATCCGAGCAAAAACAAGAAAGAAGGTGATCCGGAAGAAAACAGGATGTCTGGTGTTCCTTCCGTATTCGAAGCCACCCACGGCCATGACTGCCAGGATACTGGAGAACAACAACATCAAAAATACTTTCCGCTGATCAGCTAAAATAAAAAACACGCTTGGCTCAATGAAAAACAAACTAGGACTACAAACACTTTGCCGGCCGCTGTGGGCGAGCGGTTCTACTCGCTTCAGTCCGGAATCGCACTGCTGCTACGGTCGCAGGTTCGAACCCTGCCTCGGGCATGGATGTGTGTGGTATGCTTAGGTTAGTTAGGTTTAAGTCTAGGGGACTGATGATCTCTGGTGCTGTCCCATAGTGCTGAGAGCCATTTGAACCATTTTGAACAAGGAACACTTTGAATCTACAGCATCACCTGCGAATGTTGCAAGTAATATATTGGTCAGACGCAACAGTGTGTTCAGCAGCGCCGCTCAGAGCATGTGAGAAACGTTCACTTCGGCCAAACGGACAAATCTGCAGGGGCAGGGCACAGCCTCAACCGTCATACACTGACTGAAAAAATCGCAATACCAAGAAGGAGTGGAGCGACATAAACGAAACTTGGTAAGCGTGTTACTACACTACTGGCCATTAAAATTGCTACACCAAGAAGAAATACAGATGATAAACGGGTATTCATTGGACAACTATATTATACTAGAACTGACATTTGATTACATTTTCACGCCATTTGGGTGCATAGATCCTGAGAAATCAGTACCCAGAACAACCACCTCTCGCCGTAATGACGGCCTCGATACGTCTGGGCATTGAGTCAGACAGAGCCTGGATGGCGTGTACAGGTACAGTTGCCCATGCAGCTTCAACACGATACCACAGTTCATCAAGAGTAGTGACTGGCGTATTGTGACGAGCCAGTTACTCGGCCACCATTGACCAGACGTTTTCAAATGGTGAGAGATCTGGAAAATGTGCTGGCCAGGGCAGCAGTCGAACATTTTCTGTATCCAGAAAGGCCCCTACAGGACATGCAACATGCGGTCGTGCATTATCCTGCTGAAATGTAGGGTTTCGCAGAGATCGAATGAAGGGTAGAGCTGCGGGTCGTAACACATCTGAAATGTAACGTCCACTGTTCAAAGTGCCGTCAATGCGAACAAGAGGTGACCGAGACGTGTAACCAATGGCACCCCATACCATCACGCCGGGTGATACGCCAGTATGGCGATGACGAATACACGCTTCCAATGTGCGTTCACCGCGGTGTCGCCAAACACGGATGAGACCATCATGATGCCGTAAACAGAACCTGGATTCAACCGAAAAAATGACGTTTTGCCCTTCGTGCACCCAGCTTCGTCGTCGAGTGCACCATCGCAGGCGCTCCTGTCTGTGATGTAGCGTCAAGGGTAACCGCAGCCATGGTCTCTGAGCTGATAGTCCATGTTTCTGCAAAGGTCGTCGAACTGTTCGTGCAGATGGCTGTTGTCTTGCAAACGTCCCCATATGTTGACTCAGGGATCGAGACGTGGCTGCACTATCCGTTACAGCCATGCAGATAAGATGCCTGTCATCTCGACTGCTAGTGATACGAGGCCGTTGGGATCCAGCACGGCGTTCCGTATTACCCTCCCGAACCCACCGATTCCATATTCTGCTAACAGTCATTGGATCTCGACCAACGCGAGCAGCAATGTCGCGATACGATAAACCGCAATCGCGATAGGCTACAATCCGACCTTTATCAAGCTCGGAGACGTGATGGTACGCATTTCTCCTCCTTTCACAAGGCATCACAACAACGTTTCACAAGGCAAAGACGGTCAACTGCTGTTTGTGTATGAGAAATCGGTTGAAAACTTTCCTCATGTCAGCACGTTATAGGTGTCGCCACCGGCGCCAATCTTGTGTGAATGCTCTGAAAAGCTAATCATTTGCATATCACAACATCTTCTTCCTGTCGGTTAAATTTCGCGTCTGTAGCACGTCATCTTCGTGGTGCAGCAATTTTAATGGCCAGTAGTGTACATATGAGAGATGATGCCTATTCAAATTTAGCGCCAGTCGCATAAGAGTGGCGCTAGTAGCGCCACTATGAGGATGGAAATCAGCTTTAACGCAAACACTGTAACGGTCGAGCGCGCTTGTTACCTTTGAGATTCGACGTGGTGGGTTGATATTAGTCAAGAATGCCGCTGAGACGGCAAAGAAGCCGTTATCAACACCTCACTGAATTTGAGCGAGGTCGTGTAATAGGGTTACGAGAAGCTGGATATTCCTTCCGCGATACTGCAGAAAGACTTGGCAGGAATGTAGCCACTGTACGTGATTTCTGGTAGCGGTGGTCAGGAGAAGGTACGGTCGCAAGAAGACCAGGCTCCGGATGGCCACGTGGCACTATCGAGAGGGACAGCCTTCGTGTTTCGCGTATGGTTCTGACGCATCGTACTTCATCTGCAGCAGCAAGCCGCGTAGCAGTTGACACCACAGTGACACAACGAACTGTAACAAATCGGATACTTCAAGGGCAACTCCAAGCCAGACGCGCTGTAGCGTCTTTCCACGGACTCCAAATCACCGCCATCTGCGGATTCAGTGGTGTCTAGCAAGAGCAAACAAATGGTTCAAATGGCTCTGAGCACTATGGGACTTAACTTCTGAGGACATCAGTCCCCTAGAACTTAGAACTACTTAAACCTAACTAACCTAAGGACACAACACACATCCATGCCCGAGGCAGGATTCGAACCTGCGACCGTAGTGGTCGCGCGGCTCCAGATTGTAGCGCCTAGAACCGCTCGGCCAGTCCGACCGGCCTGAGCAAACAGGAGGGCATGGTGGAGAGCTGTTGTGTTTACTGATGGAAGCCGTTTCTGCCAATTATGGCCGTGTGTTGGTTAGGAGGTGGCCTGTACAGGTTCTGTAACCAATCTGTCTGTGTGCTAGACACACTTGAGCCACGACTGCAGTCCTGATCTGGGGAGCGATTTCTTATGACAACGGACGCAGCCCCTAATCCTCCCGAATCCAGGTAAGTAAGCAGGTAATAGGACCGAATCCTCCCAAACTGACACATTGTATGTTGTATTATAGACAATAATATAATTATCTCTGCCATGTTCCTTATCTCCTTCCCCTACCCCTCCCATGTTTTAAACAAAAAATATTGATTCACTCACGCACGCTTTGAGCGTGTTCTTGAGCGGGACTCAGTCGCTGGCGCTATGCCGGCTGGACTTTATCTCAATAACATAAAAGATAAAACTTTTAAACATACAATACACGCGAAAATTTGTTACATCTTCTACTGTAACTTCATACGCTTTCATTGGCCTTCTTGGAGTATTAGTAACGTTTAGAACTGCTACCTGCTTCAAACAGGAGGTTTCGGTCCCATCGTTTTTCAGACCCTTGCGGGCTTGGGAGGATTCGATACCATTTTTCTGACCGCGGGAGGGTTCGGGGCTGCGCTCATCTACATCTACATCCACACTCCGCAAGCCACCTGACGGTGAGTGGCGGAGGGTACTTTGAGTGACTCTGTCGGTTCTGCCTTCTGTTCCAGTCTCGTATTGTTCGTGGAAAGAAAGTTTGTCGGTATGCCTCTGTGTGGGCTCTAATGTCGGCGATTTTATCCTCATGGTCTCTTCGCGAGATATACGTAGGAGGGGACAATATACTGCTTGTCTCCTCGCCGAAGGTATGTTCTCGAAACTTCAACAAAAGTCCGTAGCGAGCTACTGAGCGTCTGTCCTGCAAAGTCTTCCACTGGAGTTTATCATCTCCGTAACGCTTTCGCGATTACTAAATGATCCTGTAACGAAGCGCGCTGCTCTCCGTTGGATCCTCTCTATCTCTTCTATCAACCCTATCTGGTACGGATCCCACACTGGTGAGCAATATTCAAGCAGTGGGCGAACAAGTGTACTGTAACCTACTTCCTTTGTTTTTGGATTGCATTTCCTTAGGAATCTTCCAATGAATCTCAGTCTGGCATCTGCTTTACCGACGATCAACTTTATATGATCATTCCATTTTAAATCACTCCTAATGCCTACTCCTAGATAATTTATGGAATTAACTGCTTCCAGTTGCTGACCTGATATATTGTAGCTAAATGATAAAGGATCTTTCTTTCTATGTAATCGCAGCACATTACACTTGTCTACATTTAGATTCAGTTGCCATTCTCTGCACCATGAGTCAATTCGTTGCAGATCCTCCTGCATTTCAGTACAATTTTCCATTGTTACAACCTCTCGATATACCACAGCATCATCCGCAAAAAGCCTCAGTGAACTTCCGATGTTATCCACAAGGTCGATTATGTATATTGTGAATAGCAACGGTCCTACGACACTCCCCTGCGGCACACCTGAATCACTCTATGACAGCAGGAGCACTCTGGTGGTTATCCCACGCATCCTGACTGCAAATGTGTACGTCAGTCTGATGATTCGACCTGCTCTGCTGCCGTTCATGAATAAGAGTCTAGGGAGGTTTTGAAACAGGATAACACTGGCCCACATACCGCTGTTGAAACCCACCATGTTCTACAGAGTGTCGACATAAGGGACGTCATCGGATGAAAACTCCAGCGTTATACATAAACAGCATTAACCGTCCCTGTATTGATCTACCAGGTGCAACAGGCAAAGAACTGCATCCGACAAACTGACGTCTGTCACACATGCAACACAACTCATGCACGTATGCATGCTTACATTCAACATTTTGCGGTTACGTTGGTTACTAACGTAGCACATTTCAGATTTGCAATGGCTTATCTCGCACTTACATTAACCTGTGATCTTTCAGTGTTAAATATGTCACCTAGATAAACGTATTACCGAAACTTCATTACTCCACACTAATTTTTTGGTGCTGCGATTTTTTGCCGTCAGTGTATGTTTGATTTTTGAATAGAAGGGGTTACGGTACTCGATCATCAAAGAAGCAGTGGTGATATGAGTCCATGATGATCTTGTCAACCGGGATAGCAATTTCCAACTGAGTTGTGTATGTGGGGACAGAAATAACATGTCAAAGGCGTTCTGATGTGAAATCGGCGAGCACAGTGGATCAAATAAACAGGCAGCACAAGGACGCGACGCCAGGACCCTCCAATACGTAGGAAGGCCCTCACACCACCGTTCACGATTCCTCCACCACCACCACCACCACCACCACCACCACCACCACCGTCCGTGAAACCCCTTCTGGAGATGCAAGATTGGTCCAGGCGTTGCAGAGGTGCAGAGGAGCCTGCAGTAGAGTGTCTGTAAAGCGCAAACTGAACTTGAACCCGACACTTCGCCTGAAGATGAAGAGTAGGAAACTTGACGAAACGTTGCCACAGAACGACGTCTAGACTCTGCTTATATCCCGAGAAGACTTCATCATTGAAATTCTCCGAGAAAGCCTGCATTCCCATATAACACACCACAATGTATATTGAAAGGGAGTTTCAATATGACAGATGGAATTCAACTTGTCCCATGTTCAAATATCTTAAGTTCCCTGTCACCAAGGTGGCCTACTTCTGTTGCGGAGGGACCAACTTAAGTCACTGGACCTCTTGAGATGGAGGGAGAGCTGAGACTTGGGTGGTGCTTTGTATACCCCCATATGCTGTGAAAAGTATTCCAGCCATCGGTAGCGGAAACACTGAATTCAGTATTGTTAAATACACATTCACAGAGCGTTTCACTTGGAGCAGGCTCTTCAGTGTCGCACACAGTTGATAGCTCTAGCTGTTGAGCCACGTAATATGTTCCGCTGAATCCCGAGCCAGCAAGTAGATTGATCGAATTTTTTGATCTAAACTTCCTGTGGATGAAAAGAACAGCAGCATGTAGTATTAGGTGATATGAATGATTGAGGGAGAATGGCAGCAACGAGGGCATCAGATAAAGACAATCTCTTTTCAATTTTCTATGTTGCCTCTTTTTCGGCAAAATCCTCAGCCCCAGTGCAGAATTTCTCATAAGGTGGAAAAAGAGAATTGTCATACACAATTGACTCATTATTTTATAAGCTCATTGTCGTAGCTGATTTTACGACTATTTCCCATTCTGCTTGTTCGTATCTGCACTTTGAAGAATATCAAACACCTTTCAAACATTTTTCACCTGAACTACCAAAGTACACAAAGGTTTTTCTGGTGCGAATTGTGCTGAAAGCAATGTTGTCCACATACTTTTCTTTCGTCTGGCCTTGACTGGCTATATGTGAAGAAAACTCGCTGCAACAACTCATCTGAGGTGAACTGGCAGTCGTCGTGTCCTTCTATGTAACCGAACATCTCCTCCATTGATACAGAAATTCCTTCACCTTCAGGGCGCCCTCTTTTTCTATATGTAGGTGCTGAGTCTATAAAGATCTTTTTTAAATCAATCCACTTGATACCTTGCCTCTACAACGTAAAGATCCGCAACAGAGGAGGTACGTCCTCGGATGGTGTCCGCCCATTCATCCTTCCTTTCCTATACACGAACTGTAATTGTATTCCAGAATTCATTTTCCCTCTGCAGCGTAGTGTGCGCCGATTTAAAAATTCAGATTAAAACTGTGTGTCGGACCGGGCCTCGGGCCTGTGACCTTTGCCATTCCTAGGCAATTGTTCTGCGGACTGAGCTACGCAGGCACGACTCACGACCCGCCCTCAAAGCTTTACTTCCGCCAGTGCCTCATCTCCTATCTAAACTTTATACTATCGCAACTGAAGAAGCGTAAATTGTAAACCTTTCAACGAATTTGTTGAGTTTTTTGCTTCTATTATCAAGAAATTCATTGTGAACAACATTCACATAAAACACACTGTTTTAGAATTAAATTTCGCTTCACTTGAACACAAGTTTTGGACCCCATGTTATGTTGAAGGCTGTATCTCTGAAAGACCAATACATTTTCTAAAGCAACTTTTAACTAAGTCGCCTCTGGTGACTTACTTTCTGCAAGATGCATGGACAGTACTGTGTTGTTCGTTCCTGAAACATAGAACTTTCCCTTCTTTTCTGCCGGCCGGCGTGGCCGAGCTGTTCTAGGCGTTACAGTCTGGAACCGCGCGACCGCTACGGTCGCAGTTTCGAATCCTGCCTCAGACATGGGCGTGTGTGATGTCCTTAGGTTAGTTACGTTTAAGTAGTTCTAAGTTCTACGGCACTGATGACCTCAGAAGCTAAGTACCATAGTGCTCAGAGCCATTTGAACCAACCCTTCCTTTCTCAAATAATTTACCTATACCAATTCACGTATCACTTCCCCCACCAGCACTACACAGATTATTGAAAACATCACACTCACAAATTAAATACCTCTAAACCATTGTTTATAGGAGCTTATTTCACATACACGCTCTCTTACTAACTGGAATTAAGTACTCAATGAAGTGACAGTAACTCCCTTATGTTACCATGAACATGATGAAGATATTTTGTGTACTCACAAAAGAGAGCAAGACAGTAAATGCTACATAGTGTATAGTCTGTGTACAAACCGAAGAACGATCAGTGCTCGAGGTGATGGAAGTGGCCTTCCCCAGAAGAGCGGGATAACTGTTGCACAGGTTGACTAAGAATCAATTTCCCATTTAGCATTGCAGAGCTGTGTGCGGAGATTACGCATAATCTGTTCATCAGATTTCTGACTTGATTCAAGGCTTCCTTGCAGACAGAATTCAGTACGTCGCCCTTAACGGAACAAAATCGACACACGTAAAGGTAATTTCTGGCGTGACCCCGGAAAGCGTGACAGAACCGTTACTGTTACCAATGTACAGGATATTACTCCTAAGAGGTGTTAGGCGCATTTTCTCTTGTGTTTCAGCAGATATTCGCAATTTCTTTTTTTTTTTTCAGAGTGTAGCTCGAGCGAGCCCAAACAAATACTTCTCATCAAGCCTTTCATGCGACGCCCAGCGCCGACCAAGAGTGCCGGTTTGTTGCCCATTACAGGCAAAACGATTTTTAAAACAGAATTTTACGTTCCCATTCGTTTGAGCGGTCACGAATTAGTCTAGTCCCATATTTGTTTTATCGGTATGCATTAACAGGGCCAGTAAAACAGGAAGGAAAACCGGTACTGCAGCAGCAGTTACTGGGCAGCGCTGCTGCATGGTGAGAGCAGTCAGTGGGGCCGGGGCAGTTCTGTCGCTGCTGAACTACTGGCTATTCTTCGTGATTTGCTGTCGCGAATAGCACTAATCGATAAAATCAGTATCGCACTCAATCGAATGAGCACGTAAACTTCCGCTTTAAAGTTAGTTTTGCTCGTAACGGGAAATAAACTGACGCTTCCTGTCGATAGTGGGCGTCGCATGAAAGACTACATGTTTTTATTTGGACTGATTCCAGCTACACACTGTAAAAACGAAATTGCAAATATCTGTCGAAACAGGAGAGAAAATGCTCCTGACGACCCATACAATAGACACCTTGTTTACAAATAATATGGTGGATAACGTCGGAAGCTCCCTGAGGTTGTTTGCAGATGATGTCGTAGCAACTCCAAAAGACTGAAGCGAACTCTAGGCAGAAAAAATGTTCAAATGTGTGTGAAATCTTATATGACTTAACTGCTTAGGTCATCAGTCCCTAAGCTTACACACTACTTAACCTAAATTATCCTAAGGACAAACACACACACACACACACACACACACACACACACACACACACACACACACACATGCCCGAGGGAGGACTCAAACCTCCGCCGGAACCAGCCTCACAGTCCATGACTGCAGCACCTAAGACCGTTCGGCTAATCCCGCACGACTCTAGGCAGACCGGCAAAGGAATGATGAATGGGGACTCGCAGTTGACACTAAGTGCAAGTGTTTCTTTTTCTTACTTTTTTAGCGGGAAGTCAAGAGCGCAAACGTCGTGAAACTTAGAGATTGTTTGGAAGATCGGAAACGGCGAAAAGACGTAAATCAGGGCAATAGTAAGTTGTTGACGACCTGGGTAGGATTGAGCTCAACACGTGGAAATTAATTAGCGTCAATGTCACGTGAAGAGACAGGCATAGTTATACGACAATTGCACCTGGTTGCAGATGACGAACATGGGGAAGGGGGTTTTGAGTGAGGTAGATATGGATTCAGATGGTGTTTAGTTAGAGAATATAGAATCTAACATAGTCGTACTGAACCAACCGGCACAGTTTAGGCCCGAAAGAACGAGTGTTAGTGCACCAGCACTCTGTTCCGAACTCGATGAATAGGCACCGGAAAGACAGAATAGGGAAAGGCTGCATCAAACGGCTACAGGGAAAAGCACGAGCGTACCATATAATACGTTTCCAACGTTTCAATACTTGACTCAGACCGTGTAAATCCAAAAGGAGCTGCAGGAAACCCTGAAACAAACGAATATGGGGATACGAAACCTTGAAAAGGAACAGAAAAAATGCGCAAGGATATCGGTCACGAAATCCAGCACACGCGAATAGATCTAAATAAGTAATTAGATCAAATTCGAAAGGACGCGAAAGAATCACGACACATGATTGAAAGGCTCATTGCTGGTCACAAACAAATGCGAATGACTGTAGATAAGGTACTAAGTGACATGATCACGTTCGGTGACTATACTCAACAGACTGTCAAAAAAGTTAACCAACAGGTCGAAGTACTTGCAACGAGGGCAACTTGTAAAGCGCAATATGTAATCGAGGAGACAACAGTACAGAGAAGGGTTACGATGGCAGTTTCAAAGCGATTTGATAGCCGAATTCTAAAAATGGAATTGGAAAACAATTCCAACGGCTCAGATTGGAACTGTTGCAGAGTATTAAAGCTCGGAGGGATAGTGGTAGCGTGTGTTCAGAGTCAACAGTAGGTCCGAACAATAGCGCTGATAAGAACGCAGTAAAATCACCCGCATGTGGTAATGATCGAGAAGCAATTAACAGGCGCGAATGTGGGAGTACGTCTGGATGCACGAATCTACAAAGGGAAAATGAATACTAACAATCAGTACGTCGCAGGGACAAACTATTCCTCAGATAGGAACGGAATTACTTGCAGCGCACCATAGTCCGACATGTCAGGCGCCAAAAGGAACTTAATGCTCACAGGTGTCAAACAAATCAATACACAGCTTCATAAGTGTCGAATCACGTAGCACCAGGTCACTATACACGACAGTACATAAGGCGCAATAGTCCAGTATCACTGGTGAGTCAGGACACAGACGGTGCAATGAGCAGTATGTACCAAGGTCGCGAAGCATTACCCGTGACAGACAGTCCAGTACGTATGGCGCAATTTGAGGCACGTAACTGCGTACAGTTGCTACGATGTAACACACGTCTCGATGGCAGTGGGAGTCTGCAATACCCTATGGCGGTACAACGTACAGACGAGAGTAATGTAGATATGACAGGAAGGAGGAGTGGTGAATTAGATAAAACACCCTTTGGTGCCACGACGAAATTTAACAGTCCCTCACTCTAAGAAAATGTCAACATTGCAAACAGGATGGAAACACTTCCATCGCCGAACATTTATATATCTGTGTCAAATGGGTTTACCAGAACATTCGACCTTAGCTCATAAATTGGACTTTATGTGTGCTCATATGGAGTGTGCAATTGCCGAAATAATGTAAAGAGTAGCATCAACCTCCAAGTCATATGATGAGTTTAGATCTATCTTTCTGTCGCGTTGCTGGTCAACTGAGGCACAGAATACAATGAAATATGAACTGCTTCACAAGACATTACACGAAAATTCGGGAGAGAAAAGCCTAGTAAAATTCTTAGAGAACATGGCGAAGAAGATCAGTGTCTGGATAATTTGTAAAGTGATGGAGAATTGATCCGTCTCTGTAACATGATGCTCCCATTACGGTACCGACAACCATTGGTAGGAAGAGGAGATAACGTACAAGCCTTTAAAGGAATCCTTCATGAATTAGATTTCATACTCAGTGAAGATGATCCACGTAAACGTAGAAATCAACGCGAAAGTAACAGTGACAGTCCGAGAAATGGAAACGGGTACAACAGGAACAATGATAGTATTGAAAGACAGAGTAAAGGGTTGAATTATGATCGAAATGGAGTAAATTGTAACCCAGTGGGTATAATAATGGTTCGTACAGAAGTAATAATAATAGCAAAAACGGTAACTGGAAGGAAATGGCAATAGACCAAGGAGTTCCCAGCAATATAATCAGAATAATCTGAACACTAGTAACGCTACGAGCGTTGCAAGAGAGCAACCGAATCCGAACTCATGAGGTGAAACGAACCACAACCTGAAATCGAGATTAGACAACCCAACCCAGGAAAACGGCAAGGCTGACAAGTGGTGGAAGTGGGAAACCAGGAGGATAGTGCACGATCCACTAAAAATTGCCAGTAAACAGATTAATAGACTCATTAATGATATAGAAAACAGTACCAAAGGTGGAACAGATAGGTCGAAAGTCACAATTAGCATGTTGGGATACTATTGATTGGGATTCAACCGATGATGATGGAGAATTCCCACCACTAAATGTAACACAACCTGAAGATAGTTATGGGTTCAATTGTTTGCAAATGTTTGACACAGAGGCTAATGAGAGCCAAATTCAGAAAGATAACGCGTGACCACCTGACACACAAGCCTGTGTGCATTTGGAAACAGAAACAAATGTTTATAATTCAGGGGATTACGACGCCATAGTCGTAGCATACGATAATCAAAGTTAAAACCGGGAAAATTGTCGTTAACGTAGTGCTTGATAGTTGCAGTGAAATGATGGCCATTTCCAAACAATAGTTCTATTGGCGTAATGCTGAAAGTGAACTGCTAGTGTTAAAAACCAGGAAAATAAAAGTGAAGAGACCCATTGTTGGTCATTCCACTGACGTCACCAAGCAGATGAGAATTGCATTTACATGTCGGGGGAAGACAATAAAAACAACTTTTTTAATCATACCAAAATTATCAGTTGATAGATTATTGGAGCTGACTTTCTAAACCAACGACAGGCCATACTAGACATGGGCAAAGGAGGCGTGACTTTGTGCAATATTACCCTTCTCTTTGAGGACAAACTAAAACATGAAGAGATTCTGGAGGTGTATACACAATTACATATGCAAATCGACGATGAAGGGCCACAGAAAAACATCTGCGGTATGTTTGGACAGACAAACCAGTTCCCATAGATGATGAACTTATACATGAGAGTCATGAGGAGATAAAAAAGTAAAGCAGTTAAGTGACATCTCTGATCATGGGAAAGCCGGCCGGTGTGGCCGCGCGGTTCTAGGCGCTTCAGTCTGGAATCGCGAGACCGCTACGGTCGCAGGTTCGAATCCTGCCTCGGGCATGGATGTATGTGATGTCCTTAGATTAGTTAGGTTTAAGTAGTTCTAAGTTCTAGGGGACTGACGACCTCAGATGTTAAGTCCCATAGTGCTCAGAGCCATTTGAACCTTTTCTTTTATCATGGGAAAGGGGAATGAGAAAGGATACTACATGGTAATGTGGAAGTATTTCTGCCAAAACCGGGGGCCATTAAGTATTTCCAGTATAAATTTCAGGTGGAATACAATTCGTTCAGAGTCCCGCCACACACTATACGGTTTTGCTTTACGTGAAAGGTATTTCTTGAGTTACACAAATTGATGAAAGGTGGGATTGTAGAGCCAACGTCATCAACATAGAAATAGTTCCTTGCAAGTTGTAGACAAAAAAGACGGTACCATTCAACCTGTGTTAGATGCTAGGCAAATCAACACAATAATAGTCACAGACACGGATCAGCCAAAGAAGTTGGAAGAATTGATTCAAAAAATTGATGGTGTAAAGATTTTTTTCATCTCTAGATCGGATGTCCAGCTTTTGATAAATATAGTAAGCGCCAGAATGTAGCAATTGCACAGCCTTTAGAGCATTTGGCTGATGGTATCAGTTTACCATTCAGACTCATCAGCAGCAGCATTTATAACGAGTTTAAGGATTATATTAAATAAAGAGCTACAACAGAAGCTAACATACTATGTGGATGACACATTAATAGCTGAATCATCACGAAAATAGCATAACGAGGTTTTAGATAAACTCCTCCAAACTCTAAAAGATTATGACGTCACAGTGAATATTGCAAAATCCACATTGGGAACAAAGGAAGTACAATTTTTGGACCACATTATTTCGGGAAAGGGGATAGAGCCAAATCCAGACAAAATTGAAGCTATTAGGAATTTTGAAATGCCATACAATAGGAAAACACTTAATGGGTTTTGAGGAATTATAAATTTTTACATAAAATTTATTTGTATTGACATCTTGGCAACACCACACTTATTTGTTCTTACCAGCAAAAACATGCCATGGGTGGGAGACCAGCAAGTAGTAGAAGAATTCTGCTAATTAAAAAAAACTTGTTAGAAGCACCCATATTAGCACACCTAGATCTGACACAGGAGTTCTGTATGGGAGCCGATAGTGCCAAAACTGGACTGGGAGTGGTGTTGTTTCAACAGTATGAACACGCAGGCCAAATGACTCAAAAAATCATTGCGTTTGCAAGTTGGGTCCTAACTAAGAGTGGAAAAAAATACTCCATCACATAGTTGGAGGCTTTAGCTGTTGTATGGCGCTTTCAGAGATTACAGTATTTTGATTTTGGGAGAAAGACCAAAATATTTACAGATAATAAGGCCTTGGAGTTCCAATTAACTGCTAAATTTGCCCACGATAGACTTGCTTGGTGGATATTACTCCTGCAGGAATACGATTCCACAATAACTTATGTACCAGGACCACCACACATATTGGCTGATGCTCTCTTGAAATCTCCGCAAGGTGCTGCTAACAACAGTAGAATAAATAATGAGGACGAGCAGTTCGTAATTTATACGGTAATACGAAAAAGGTTCCGTTTGAGAATTATATCACCTCAGCATTTAAACAAACAGCGAAGGAGCAAAATAAGGATCCTGAAATTTTGAGGATCAAACGTAAGTGGAAGGATAAAGATTCCACTGAAGTTCGGCAGCATTATCTGCTGAGGGATGACATCTTATTTAATAGATGCAATGTAAATACCACTTCATGCGTGGTGTGCATTCCAGATGAACTGATAAATAAATACATTTGGTATACACACCTCAGTAATGGTAATTTTGGGACAAGAATTTACTTTTTAATGTTGAAGCGGTCAGGTCACTTTCCAAACACGGAAAGCCGAATTAGAAAAGTTTTACCCAAACGTAAAGATTGTCAGCGGGCTCAACATATGACAATTCAGACTAGACCACCCATGTTCCGGATAGTTCCAGAGAAACTAAGACTCATCACAGCAACTGATTTGATGGGTTCTTTGCCACATACAAGGAAAGGTCATGTATTGATTTTTGTGGTGACAGAACTAACTTAAGTACATCACCCTCACACCTCTGAAAAAGGCAACATGGTTCAGTGTCAGTAATACCCTCAAACAAGATTTCTTGGTTCAAACTGGACAGGTCGAAAATATACTCTCGGATAACGGGACTCAGTTCAGATCAAAACAATGGCACGCCACACTTAAAAGACACAAGATGAAGCCTATATACATTTCCAAATATAAATCAGGTGCACATCCAGCAGCACGTACAATGAAAAATCTAACGACATTATGTCGTTTATACTGTAGCAAGAGACATAACATGTGGGATGTATATTTACAAAAATTTCAAGCTGTAATAAACGAGATATCCCACAGTATTACTTTACTACCACCAATTACAGTGTTAAAGAAGAAACCAGCTCCAAATAAGATTAAGGAACTCATAAAATTTCCTACAGTTCTAAGATAACACCGGCATATAGTCTCAGTAGCACTAAATAGCATTCGTTGCGCAGTCAGTAAGAGCGGAGCTGACGAAAATACCACCAATCGAGTGTTCACCGTAGGACAGAAGCTCCTCTCGGACAAACTATTAGTCTAACAAACAAAGGCAACAATGCCACAAATTCTTTGCGGCACCTAGGGAACCAATGGAAATCAGCAGAATTTTCCATGCAAATGCAGTGGAATTGATAAACTCAAAGACATGGAAATGACTAGGTATGCACCACTCAAGCCACTTGAAGGCTTACGAAGGATAAAGTCGAAGGGTAAGATAAAATCCATGGAATAAGTTAATGAATAAATAAGAGGTCAAAAATCAATGTAGGCTGGTTATTTACTTACAGAAGGTCAAAACAAAAGAGGTGGTTTGATTTAAAACTGAATGGAACAAAATAAAAGAAATATAGTAGTTCTTACTAGGATGGATCTCTGAGCTGCATAGAAAGAGAACAAGGATATATTAATTTGCTTAAACATAGCATTAAACATGATTGTACTGAACAACTGTTTTATCCTTTGTATATGAAACAAAGGACGAAGTAGGTAATGCAAAAAATGGTGAAGAAAGTGAGTACAGGCATGTATGTTTAAATCAAGGCTTAGAGTGAACTGTAGAAATAAGATGTTGCTATATGATGGCATTGTGAATTGATTAAAAGTTGAGTAAACATAACATCAAAGATAGACTATGAAGCTGAAGCTGATATCTCTCCTATCGAAGGACGGGACGTGTTGTTGTGATGGTTGGTTGACTTAAGATCTGCAAAGTTTAAATTGAGGAAGGTGTAAGATGAGGTTCCATACGCAGAATGCGATCGAATCATTAAAGATATTTGGGCTCATAGCAAAGGAGCGTGAGATCCTGTCATTTTTTGTAGGATTCGGCAAAGATATGAGGACCTTTCATTACGATTAATAGGTTTGACAGGAAGGGCCATAAGCAGTATTTTTGGATTGGTGTCTAGGAACGCACATCGTACAATTCGCGACAGATAACTTGTTATATGATGGAGAGAGGTTAACTAAGGAGGAGTAAGCCAGTGACGTTGTAACTATCATGTGGCATTAATAAGTATTTGTTCCGCAGGTGAAAAAAAATGGGTATTGCAGTTTTACACATAATGAAGGAGAAGTGGAGTAACTACCTGGACACTGGTACATATATCGCCCAGAAAAAATTACTACACAAAAGATAAAAAGGCAAGGAAGAGTTAACAAAGGTTCAGTTAATCAACCACAGGTATTCGAATTATAATAACATAATAATTCTGAGATACTTATAGAGTGAAAGAAAAAATCAAATTGATAGGATGAAACACCTACGCTTCGAAGATCTATGTTTCAGGGACCAACAGGAAAGATAGAATACTGACCGGAAATTACAATGCTGTTACAGAGGGAAAGTTCAACCAGTAAAAAAGTGATATTACTAGGCATGACCGTAGTAACCTTTTCGTAGATTTAGATTATAAGATGAAGAAAATAAATTATGGGGAACTAACCGTATGATATGACTAATCTTCCACATCGTGCATCACCATTATTTCGTGCTTGTACTTTGTCTATGCAGCCGAGGAAACTAATTAGATCCTCCCCAGTTTTTCAGAATTGTAAGAGGTAAGGAAAGTTTTCGATTTTATAATTTATTGTAATATAATCTACATACAAGTATCAACACTGAAATTATTTCAAGGTAGCACCAAAAAAGATATTTTGGATGAGAGTTAAAATTTCATTATGATATTACCGTAAGTCTAAGTTTGAAGTGGCTGATAATACAGGGTAGAGTTCAATTACCAAACTGAGTTTTGTAGTTTTCCGCTGAGTTAATCAATACCTCAACCATCAATTATACGCAGTCCCAAAAAAATGGTTCAAATGGCTCTGAGCACTATGGGACTCAACTTCTGAGGTCATTAGTCCCCTAGAACTTAGAACTAGTTAAACCTAACTAACCTAAGGACATCACAAACATCCATGCCCGAGGCAGGATTCGAACCTGCGACCGTAGCGGTCTTGCGGTTCCAGACTGCAGCGCCTTTAACCGCACGGCCACTTCGGCCGGCTTACGCAGTCCCAAATTCACTCAGAAGGGGGAAGACACGTAAGGTGGCTGGGTATTTTACCACCTCACATGTGATTCTCCAGGACACGCGGATTCGATTGATAAGGCACATGCCATACTTTGGACGTAGCTTGCTTTTCATAACGAGGAGTGCAATGAACAGTGGGCATATGCGTGGCTTTCGTGTGCATGGTATTATTAGTCCCTTCCTAATTTGCATGCAGATAAATGCGTATTTATTGTAGCAAAGTAGAACTGAAGTGAAAGGGGCCAGTTGCTCACGTTAGGACACAGAAGTGCGGGATGGAAATAGACTTTAGGAAACATAAGCGAGGCACAACAAACCGATCCTCACCAAAGGGAGCCAGTCTAAGACGACTATGGTCGGGGCCCTTGCCTCTTGCATTTCTAATGCAGATGAAAAAAATCCCCTGCGTCGCAGTTTTAGTAAACAGTTGGATCACATGATCCTGTCATGAAGAGCACATGGTCTTCACATGTAACATGTCGAAACTTAAATATAATAACCAAAAATTGGACACTGACTGAAAAAAAGGAAGACAAGGTGGGAGAAGGCGAGGCTATTGTGATGCAGAAGTTTACTAGGAAAATTCTGATTGTCTTGAAAAAGCAAGTATGGAGAATACGGAGGCTCCCATTGACCGATTCGGATCTCCGGGCGGGGACTACTCAGGAGGACGTTGTTATCAGGAGGAAGAAAACTGGCGTCCTACGGATCGGAGTGTGGAATGTCAAAGCCCTTAATCGGGCAGATAGGTTAGAAAATTTAAAAAGGGAAGTGGATAGGTTTTGTTAGATATAGTGGGAATTAGGGAAGTTTGGTGACAGGAGGAACAAGACTTCTGGTCAGGGTTATAAATACAAAATCAAATAGGGGTAATGCAGGAGTAGGTTTAATAATGAATAAAAAAGTAGGAATGCAGGTCAGCTACTTCAAACAGCATAGTGAACGCGTTATTGTAGCCAGATACGAAGTCCACGCCTATCACAGTAGTACAAGTTAATATGCCAAGTAGCTCCACAGATGACGAAGAGATTGATGAAATGTATGATGAGATAAAAGAAATTATTCAGACAGTGAAGGGAGACGAAAATTTAATATCATGGGTGACTGGAATTCGGTGGTAGGAAAAGGAAGAGAAGGAAACGTAGTAGGTGAATATGGAATGGTGGTAAGGAATGAAAGAGGAAGCCACCTGGTATAATTTTGCACAGAGCATAACTTAATCACAGCTAACACTTGGTTCAAGAATAATGAAAGAAGATTGTATACATGGAAGAAGCCTGGAGATACTGGAAGGTATCAGATAGATTGTATAATGGTAGGACAGAGATTTAGGAACCAGCTTATAAATTGTAAGACATTTCCAGGGGCACATGTGGGCTCTGACCACAATCTATTGGTTATGAACTGTAGATTAAAACTGGAGAGACTGCAAAAAGGTGGGAATTTGAGGAGGTCGGACCTGGATAAACTAAAAGAACCAGAGGTTGTAGAGAGCTTCAGGGAGAGCATTAGGGAACGATTGACAAGAATGGGGGAAAGAAATACAGTAGAAAAAGAAGGGTAGCTTTGAGAGATGAAGTAGTGAAGGTAGCAGAGGATCAAGTAGGTAAAGAGACGAGGGCTAATAGAAAACCTTGGGTAACAGAAGAGATATTGAATTTAATTTATGAAAAGAGAAAATATAAAAATTCAGTAAATGAAGCAGGCAAAAAGGAATGCAAAAGTTTCAAAAATGAGATCGACAGGAAGTGCAAAATGGCTAATAGATACTGCCTATAGGAAAATTAAAGAGACCTTTGAAGAAAAGAGAACCACTTGCATGAATATCAAGAGCTCAGATGGGAACCCAGTTCTAAACAAAGAAGGGAAAGCAGAAAGGTGGAAGGAGTATATAGAGGGTCTATACAAGGGTGATGTTCTTGAGGACAATATTATAGAAATGGAAGAGGATGTAGATGAAGATGAAATGGGAGATATGGTACTGCGTGAAGAGTTTGACAGAGCACTGAAAGACCTAAGTCGAAACAAGGCTCCGCGAGTAGACAACATGCCATTAGAAGTACTGATAGCCTTGGGAGAGCCTGCCCTGACAAAAGTCTACCATCTGGTGAGCAAGATGTATGAGACAGGAGAAATACCTTAAGACTTCAAGAATAATATGATAATTCCAATCCCAAAGAAATCAGGTGTTGGCAGATGTGAAAATAACCGAACCATCAGTTTAATAAGCCACGTCTACAAAACACTGACTCGAATTCTTTACAGAAAAATGGAAAAGCTCGTAGAAGTCGACCTCGGGGAAGATCAGTTTGCTTTCCTTAGAAATGTTGGAACACGTGAGACGATACTGACCCTACGACTTATCTTAGAAAATAGATTAAGGAAAGGCAAACCTACGTTTCTAGCATTTGTAGACTTAGAGAAAGCTTTTGACAATGTTGACTGGACTACTATCTTTCAAATTCTGAAGGTGGCAGGGTTAAAATATAGGGAGCGAAAGGCTATTTCAAATTTGTACAGAACCCAGACAGCAGTTATAAGAGTTGAGGGGCATGAAAGCGAAGCAGTGGTTGGGAAGGGAGTGACACAGGGTTGTAGCCTCTCCCCGATGTTATTCAATCTGTATATTGAGCAAGTAGTAATGGAAACAAAAGAAAAATTCGGAGTAGGAATTAAAATCCATGGAGAAAAAATAAATCTCTGAGGTTCACCGATGACATTGCAATTCTGTCAGAGACAGCACGGGACCTGGAAGAGCTGCTGAACAGAAGGACAGTGTCTTGAAACAGGGGTGTAAGATGAACATCAACAAAAGCAAAACGAGGATAATGGAATGTAGTCGAATTAAATCAGGCGATGCTGAGGGAATTAGATTAGGAAACGAGATGCCTAAAGTAGTAAACAAGTTTTGCTATTTAGGGAGCAAAATAACTAATGATGGCCAAAGTAGAGAGGATATAATATGTAGACTGACAATGGCAAGGAAAGCGTTCTGAAGAAGAGAAATTTGTTAACATCGAGTATAGATTTAAGTGTCAGGAAGTCATTTCTGAAAGTATTTGTATGGAGTGTAGCCATGTATGGAAGTAAAATGTGGAAAACTTGGAACCCACTAGCAACAGACAGCGGCAGACTGTTGAACATGTTTCTAAAATTTTAAACTAGCTGTATCTTTGCCTAATAGAAGTTAATTAAAGAATAAAACAGCATATTTATTTAGTTGTCTCTTGTTCTGTCCCCTAATCACCAGACATACACTATGTGAGTATTTCATGAAAGTAAAAATATTAAGTTGAATTACTTCTTTAACAGAAAACAAATAGCCTGACGTTATTCACATTATTATTACTTACATTTTTTACAAATCCAACACCAAATCTTGCAAGAGACTGAAGAACCTTTTTCACATAATTTTCGTCTTCTAAGTAAGCTGTTGCATCAACTGCATCATCTAAAAGGTTCACCGTATTATTCCACAAAACTGGCTTCTGATCTTTTAGTTTCTGATAGTGGGTGTTGTAATTATTTTTGTAGAGCCATTCAAGGGAGAATTTAGAAAGATGTTTATCTGCCCCTAAAATGAGAAGGAAAAATGAAATAAAATATTGTAATTGTAAATATGTCATATTATTAATTAATTATTCAACAAAAGCTGCTTTGTGGCAGTATTTTATTTCACTGGACTAGTTTCAGGAATTGCCCATCATCAGTGGTGCATCTATTAGACAAAATACACATATTTGTTATAATAGGTTAATACTATAACACTACTTCTAATTTGTAACACCTCTGTTAGCAGAACTGAGACATGTGCTTTTATCAAAGTATACTAGTGAAATTTTTGATATTTTTTTTTTTTTTAGCTCAGTCTGTTTCTTTAATATAATGTCAGGATGTTCTGTTATACATTTCAAAAATTTTATTTCTCCCAAACTGTTTAGTAACAATATTATGGAAAGGATATTAAGCTGCACTTTTCGGGCATTGTCGCGTCTCTGTCTGTGAGGTTTTGTTCAAGTTTACAAATATACTAAATGAAGACAGGCTCATGCAAGTTATGTTCAGATGTTCTTTAAATACTGTGCTGAAATTTCCTTCAGTTTGTCCTATGTAAGTTTTCCTCACAGTTATCACATTTTAACTTATGAACACCTGAACATGCAGATTTACAGGATTGTTCTATGTTACGACAAATTTGTGATCACTGTGTGTCCTGTGTTGCCAAACCTAGGTTTATGTTGCTTCTCTTGAGTGCAAATCTGATGTTATCTGAAATTTTTCGCTAATATGGTATGAAAATGAACCGTGTGTGTTTGCTGTAATTTATCCCTGTTAAGATAATTCTGTCTTTTATTTTATTTTCGTTTGTGTGTAGTTTCTGGTATAAATTTTGTTGACTATGGTGGGGTTGTATTTCTTTGTGTCTTTAATTCAGATGTTATTTTTTGTTTAGTCAGTGGATAACTTATTAGTATCCCTAGACAAGTTCCAAAATATGCTTCTTTGTGTGCTTTTGGATGATGAGCTATTATGTATTATACATCCTGTGGTTGTCATTTTCAGTAGATTTTGAATTTGTTCAATGTTCCATTTCTTGTGATTTCAAGATCAAGGAAATTTATTTTATGATATTGTTCACAGTTGATTGTTAACATGATATTTTTATGTAGAGTATTCCATTGTGTGTGGAAGATATGTATTTCATTTTGTGTTCCTCTAAATAACATTAATGTATCAGCTGCAGTAGTATTGAATTTTATTAGTCCATTCTGGAATTTTCTTAACTTCTTAGTATGGAGAAGAAAACTATTAGCATGTCCACCAGCAAGGCAATGACCCATTGCTAAATTGTGTTCTTGTATATACAGCTGGTCATTGAACTTAAAATAGTTATGCGACAGTGTCAATTTCAATAAAATAATAAATTCTTCTATTTCAACTGCACACATTTTACCACATGTGTGTAAAGCACATTCAATAATTTCAATAGTTTCACTAACAGGTATGTTAGCACACATGTTGGATATATCTAAGGAAATAAGTTTTGCATTCTCTACAATGTGAACATCTTTAATTTGTTGTATGCAGCTGCTTGAATTCTTTACCGCATATTGATTAACGTACACATACACCGCTTGTCAGTTGCTAAGGAACAGTGAAATTATTGGACAGGAATAATCACAGGCAATGTTTGATAACAGGAAACATAATACTTACATAGTAGAGGTGGAGTGGTATATTTATAACGAAAAATGGTACCAATTTCACTACATGGGAAAGCAGGATGACAGACATAGATAACGTTCATGTTTGACACAGGTCGGACTATCAATAAAAAGGTCAATCGAACTGTCAGTAAGGAATATGGCCTCCTTGGGAACTAATGTACATTTTGCGCTTGTGATTCATACTGTCTACCAAACTGTTGAGGCGTCCTTGGGTGATATTCAAAAATGGCTCTGAGCACTATGGGACTTAACATCTGTGGTCATCAGTCCCCTAGAACTTGGAACTACTTAAACCTAACTAACCTAAGGACAGCACACACATCCATGCCCGAGGCAGGATTCGAACCTGCAACCGGAGCGGTCACGCAGTTCCAGACTGAAGTGCCTAGAACCGCACGGCCACACAGGCTGGCTCTTGGGTGATATTGTCTCACGCCTCTCTCAAGGGAGTTTTCAGTTATTGTGCAATTTGGGGAGGGGTGTTCATTGGGAAACATATCTGCCAAGAGCATCCCAGGCATGCTTGAGAGGGTTTAGGTGCAGGGAGTATGCAGGCCATTCCATATGTTCAATATTTTCACTTTTCAGCATGTCAGATACCTCAGCAGTACTGTCTGGGTGGGCACTGTCAACCATAAATGGAAAGTCGGAACCTACCTCACCCCAAAACAGATGAGTATGATCCAGAATAATCTCCCTGCAATACTGCTGTGTTGTTATGGTACCTCACACAAAGATATGCAGTAGTGTTTGGCCATTGTGCATAATGTCTGACCACCTCATAGTGCTCAGCCCATACTGATGTTGTTCATGACCATCCTATAGTGTATAACATGTTCCACTCTCTCTCCCCACTAACTGGTGGCCAGAATAACTTGCCACAGTGAAACAGGATTTGTCAAAGGACATCACTCTGTACCACTGTTGCTGACCCCAATCAACATGCTCCCTACACCAACAAACTCCTTTGAGTGATAGTGTGGTTGAGGTAGGATGTATTTAACATGTTTCCAAGTATACAAGGCAGCCTGATTTAATTGTCAGGAAATGGTACTGGCATAGACACATGTAGTGATAGCAGTTGCAAGGTCAGCAGTGATCTGGCTAGTGAGAGATGTCTGTTCCTTTTCACCACTAGGGCTATGTATCAATCCTCTTGCAGGATGGCAGTCCATCTATGACCACCGGCAGGCTTTCAGATAAAATTTCCACATTCAGCAGCCTTTTTTAATCATGAGAGGACACTTGTGGACACAACCATTACTGTAGGCACAATAGTGACTCTTGGACCAACTTCAAGCCATCCAGCTGCTCGTCCATGATTGTAAGCACTCAAATGATGTCTTTTAGAGATGTTGCCATACCACAAGCAATGTTGCACTAATCAGTTTCATATCAACCTTCATCAAATACAGTACTGCACGAACTGTCAAATGCACATAGAGCATTCATGAACAGGCTTTGCTGGAGTAAACACATCCTGCCCTCTGTATTTTCTTTTACTGTCATTGGGTGGGTGTTCCATAGCAAATGTAAGTTGGCCTGTAGGAACTGGCAGTTGTAGCTTTCCAACTGTTAGTTGTTCTTTAGCAATTGTCAAGCAATCTAGTCTTAAGTCAGAATAAAATTTTAACTTTTTCTAAGTTGCTATGCTGGACTGCTTATACAAATAACTGTTGGTTGGCATCATAATTTGGGTGTAGATGGGTTTTTCAAGGAGCAGTATGCTTTTTCTCTTTTATCAACCAAAAATTGAGCTTTATTTGCTTTTTTTTAAATTAGGGCTTAGAATCGTTTGTTTGGGTTTTTTCTACACCACTGATATTGTTTTTGCTGAAAAATTCTAAGCTTTTATTTATATAGTCTGACCAAAACATGATCTCTACTGCATTTCTCTTGCCTGCTTTGAAAACTACAGCATTGTATGTTTCTATTTATTTACAAACTGCACATATATTTTTGTTTTCTTTTTTGTAGAATTTATTATTTTTACTTTTATAATTGTGTTTGCTAATCACTTTGGATATCTTTTCAGTAATGTAGTTTTGATCTGTAACTCAAAGCTTAGCAGTATCAATTGCTATTTTAATATATGGAATAATGTTTGCTGTATTAGACTGAGCTGATCTATGTGATAAATTATATGCTAGGCTTTTTTGTAATAAATATGCTTCATTATTATTAAATTCTGTTTCTGTCAAATTTTTTGTTCTATTGAAAACTTTAAATTTTTTGTCACATTCTACTTCTGCTATATTTTAATTACAATTATGGATTAATGCCTAATGTTTTTTTCTAATGCATAAGTTTAATTTTTTATTTTCGTTTTTTTAATATTTGTTAATCAATTTCTTAATTATGTCAAATACAGAAATCTGTAGTAGCTTCACTATTGCCTGATGTACTTATTGTAGTTCTGTTTATAATAAGTTGCTGTTTTGATATTTGTCTCGGATCTCTTCTTTTATCCACACCACTTCACTTTTTTTGTTTTATGCACATGGCTACCTTTGTCTTTTTTTATATTCACATGTGCATATTTCAGTAACTTGATTGGACAGACATTTTCCATTGAAACATACACCTTCAATGTTTCTTGTTAACTTTGATTGTGTCTTCTGGTATGAGAAAACAGCACCACTCATCCTGTCTGGGAGTAATAAGAATGGCTCACAAGTTTTGTGCTCTGTGGTTTGTTGTTATTGTAAATATGTGAGGTTATTTATTAATTGTTTGACAGTTAAACAAAGAGCCAAGTGGATTGTTTCTGACTGAAACAAAGTCTCATATCTGTGCCATTCCTGTTACTGCAGTTGGGAGATGGGATGAACAAATGATAGCCTTCACCTGTGTGGGAGAGGGAAGGACAAATTATCTGAGCATCTTGCAGAAAGTGAACGGGGGCACACAGGATAAAGTCCATGTGATTACTAGAGTCAGAGGGGCCCATTTTTTGATGGTTACAAACAGACAGCATTGGGAAAAAATTAGAGCAGAAGAAGACCACAATATATGTAATAGTTTCCAGAAAAATAAAATTAATTTGTTTTGCCAGAATAATAGGGAGTTGAAAAACAAGACAGATAAGCTTCTGGTACGCTTAAAGATAAGGAAAATTCTGAAGTGGTAAGTGTCCTGTGCTTCTCTGAACACCATGTAATGGGGCAGTTATATACAAAAGATTATAGAATAGCATCATTTTTGTGGAGAGTTAACAAGGAAAAAATGAGGAGCTGCAACAAATGTAAAAGCTGGACACAAAGTCAAAAATATTGAAACAAATAGTTTTTGTATAGATCGGATCATACAAGCATGAACTTATAAGCTGTTACTGCAGAATACTTCTCTGGTTTTTGCAACAGTCTACAGATCCCCTCTATGAAACTTTCAGATATTCATGAGAAATCTAGATTCACTGTTGATCTACTTGCCAGGCAAGAAGAAACGGTTAGTGGTTTGTGGAGATTTCAATACAGTTTCTTATGAGAGACAGATAGGGAGAAAGAGCATCATTATTTTAATGTTTCAATCTAATTTCAGTTGTCAGTTATCCATGTCACGTGCAGCAAGATAGTAGGAAACTGATTGATAACATCTCTATTGACAGTGCTCAGGCCAAAAGAACTAATGTGTACCCAGTTGTTAATGGACTGTCTGATCATGATAAACAAGTACTGGAAGTAAATGATATAGTACTTACAGCCCTGAGGCAGGTTCCTGCAAAGCAGTGAGGCTTGTTAATGAGAACAGGAGTCCTTGGTTTAAGAGTAAGTTAAAGGAGGTGGTATGGGATGAGGTGTGTATAGAAAGAGATGCTAATATCAAATTCAATTTATTCCTTAGCAAATTTGTATCAACATTTGAAAGTTGCTTTCCTAAAAAGTTATCCAGAGAATCCATTAGAAAATAGATAATCCACGGATAACTAAGGAAAGGAATTAATGGATAGTAGCACTGCTGATAGAGAAACTTTAGATATGTTTATGCAGGTGGGACTGTTAACCCACCAAGGGCAGTGCTTCACATTGTTGATGTGTGGTCATGTCCATATGGGCCACATTCAGTTACATGGGCATCTCGAGTAACAGCACACTGCAAATAAAAGTGTCTACAGCTGAGCTCATGGCCACTTGTGGTCAACACCTTCTAACAAGATGTTCACTTCCAGTACTCAATGGATGGATTCTTCTACCACAACTGTTGTGCTGCATGGGCTTGCAATTCTTAGTGACTGTGTTGCTGAAAAACTGTGGCTTCAGTTTACTTTCTGAGTGAGGAGTGAACATTACAAACTAGTATCTAGCCGCTGATGTATGTACTGTGCCTTGCGAAACAATAATTTCATATTGTATGGGCTCTCAAACTGTTTACCTTGGTTGGTATTAGCACAGACCACATATCAGATCATGTACCTCACTGTGTGTTTCTAGTGCATGACTGATATCAGTATTTTGCAATCTACAGAATATAAATGTACTAACTTACTAAACTATGTGCCCAGCTCCACTCCTCAGCCAGATGAGTACACTGGAGATTCATTCAGGGTGAGAGGTATTTCCATCACAGTCTGTTCATCCAGACTTAGGTTCTCTACTGTTCCCCTAAATCAATTAGATGAATGCCAGAAGAGTGGTTTTATCTACTGTTTCCCTAAATCAATTAGATGAATGTCAGAAGAGTGGTTCCTTTGAAAAGTAAATGTCTGATATCCTCCCCAAACTTTATAAAATTCAAGTTGGTGCTTCATTCTTAATGACCTTGTTCTTCATGCAATATTAAGTCCTGATCTAAATTTTCTTTTATTTTTCAACTTTAATCAAATGTTCAAATGTGTGTGAAATCTTATGGGACTTAACTGCTAAGGTCATCAATCCCTAAGCTTACACACTAATTAACGTAAATTAGCCTAAGGACAAACACACATGCCCGGGGGAGGACTCGAACCTCCACCGGGACCAGCCACGCAGTCCACAAATGCAGCTCCTTAAACCGCAACTTTAATCATTTTTAACAAACTCATATCTGATTTTTGTGATTTTCAGGTGCATTCTTGAAATGATAAACAATATGATTCTTTTGATTGTTCTCCTTTTACTCTTTGCCAGTCTATGTGGACAGTAGAAAAGTATTTAACGAATCAATATCTTGACAACCATGGGCCCATCCATTTTCTGACTACTTTACTTTCAGCCTTATGAAGGCTTCAGATGGAGATACTCTTTTGCTCTTACCACATATGTAGGTACCACTGGCCTTTATATCACCTTTTATGCTGTTCTTCATCTGGTTAAGTCTCATGCCATTCAGTGAGTTATGTGAAATGTTACACAACTCTAATCACATCTGAGAAAAGTTATCAATTCTATGAAAAATATTCCATGCTTCCTACATGAACCACCATAGAAACTGGTATAGGCATGGTTATTCTATTACAGAGATATGTAAACAAACAGAATAAGACGCTACGAACAGCAATGCCTGTATAAGATGACAAGTGTCTGGCACAGTTGTTAGATCGGTTAATGCTGCTACAACGGCATGTTATCAAGATTTAAGAGAGTGTGAACATGGTGTTATAGTCAGCACATGAGCGATAAGGTAGTGATTAAGTGGGGAGATTCCCTATGACCATTTCACAAGTGTACCGTGATTATCAGGAATCGGGTAAAACATCAGATCTCCGCACTGCTGCAGCCAGAAAAAGATCCTGCAAGAACAGTACCAATGATGACTGAAGAGAATCATTCAATGTGACAGAAGTGCAACCCTTCCACAAATTGCTGCAGATTTCAATGCTGGGCCATCAACAAGTGTCAGCATGCAAATCATTCAATGAAACATCATCGATATGCACTTTTGGAGCTGAAGGTCCACTTGTGTACCATTTATGACTGCACAACACAATGCCTTACACCTTGCCTTGACCTGTCAACACCAACATTGGACTGTTGATGACTGGAAACATGTTGCCTGGTCGGATGAGTCTTGTTTGAAATTGTATCAAGTAGATGGACATGTATGGGTATGGAGAGTCCATGGACCTTGCATGTCAGCAGTGGATTCTTCAAACTGGTGGAGGCTCTGTAATGGTGTGGGGCGGGTGCAGTTGGAGTGATATGGGACCCCTGATATGTTTCGATACAACTCTGACAGGTGACATGTACGTAAGCATCCTGTCTCATCACCTGCATCCATGTGCATTGTGCATTCCGACGGACTTGGGCAATGCCAGCAGGACAATGCGACACCCCGCATGTCCAGGATTGCTACAGAGTGGCTCCAGGAACACTCGTCTGAGTTTAAACACTTCCACTGGCCACGAAACTCCACAAACATGAACATTATTGAGCATATCTGGGATGCCTTGCAACATGCTGTTCAGAAGAGCTCTCCACCCCCCCCCCCCTTTCCTGTACTCTTATGGATTTGTGGACAGCCCTGAAGGATTCTTGGTGTCAATTCCCTCCAGCACTACTTCAGAGATTAGTCTGAGTCCATGCCTTGTCATGTTGCGGCACTTCTGAGTGCTCCTGGGGGCCCTACACAATATTAGGCAGGTGTACCAGTCTCTTTGGCTCTTCAGTGTATTTTCAATTTTAATATTGATTGCTTTACTATTATGCCTTACAGTACCATGTATGTTCTGGCAAGTGAACACAAAGTTCTGTATTGGCATTCAAACAATTCACACAAAAAATATAATGACTCGCTATATAACTGTGCCACTGAGTGGCAGAAATCTATTTAAAGGCGACTGAATTTGTAGTTAATGTTTCTGACAATGCCTTCTTCAGAGCTAATAACACCTACACATTCAGCTACATTGTCTTGAAACTGAAACCTGTCATCTTTTGAATATGTGTGAGTCATTTGTATGAACTACTGACTAAGGTCTCATATTTTCTTTAAAATCCAGTGGCACATGCTATTAAATCACTGATCATGTGAAAGTTCTGCAATAAATATTACTAAAAGAAAACAAATAATCCTTTCAAATGTATCTCAATTATGTGATGATGGCACAAACATAAATGTTAAATGCAAAACTAAAATATCCTACAGGAAATATATGACTATAGATATACTCTAATAATAAGCCTAAAAGTGAAAATTCTGAAAGATAAAACTATTATCACCTTAATGCACATTGTAGTCCAATAATTTTCAGTTGCATTAAGTAATTAAAATATCTATCTAACATTCAATTTAGAATAAGAAATTGAAAATAATGGTAGTTGAGGTGTGAATGGTCAATAAGATATGCATACAAGACACAAAATATTGCTAAGCTTTCTGAACAATGTTCTACTACTGAGGTAATCACATAACACTCATCCACACACATACTTACAGACACATACACTTGCACTGTTATGTTATCCAAGTCAACTGCACTGCACCAGCACTGCAGCTCAACTATGGTGAGGGGTTGTATCCAATGGTGTAGGCCACAGGAGAAGGGGGGTGGGGAAGGACAGAAAGGGCTGAGGAGTAGGGTGGTTGATAGGATAAGAATGTTACACCAGTGGCCTTTATGTGACACAGGCAGGAGGAGCTGTGTGTGCACAGTGGTGTGGAGTAGAATGAGAAGGAGAGATAGAACAGAGGTAGAGAGAGATTGCAGAGTGGATGATATGAGTACAGACTGAGTGACGTAGTGGCCACAGTGACAGCGATTGAGGTGGGTGTGGGACAGAGGCAAGTGGAGATTGAGGTCAGGACAATTTATGGATCAAAGGACAACACCCAATTATGTAATTCAAAGATGTTGTTATTTAGAAGAGGACGGGTGTTTCAAGATTGTGTGGGCTCTGTAGCAATCACTGAAAACAAGCATGCTGCACTCAGGAGAATTCTCTGCCACAAGGTAGTCAACTTTGCTCTCACTGACCACTTAGTGTTGGCTGTTGATATTAGTAAACAGATAACTGGCATGCATGCCCACATAAAAGGATGTGCAAAATTTACAGCAGAATTGCTTTACGATATGGCTGCTATTACAGGTGCCTGTGCTTCTGACAGGATAGGATATGGCTATGACTCGAGTGAAACAGAATGTGCTAGGCTGGTGTTTAGAACAACTCCTGCTCTTTAGTCTTCCACAGAGATATAGCCCATGTGACAAGGAGTTTCGAATAGGAGCGGTGTGAGGCTGGATCAGGGTATGTTATAGATTGATTTAATGGTGGAACACCATTTTGGAATGGGTGGGAAGGAATGTGGGTAGGATATTCCTCATTTCTGGGCATGGCAAGTAGTCAAAACCGTGTTGAAGCACATGAAATATGATTAAGTGGTTACGATATGGAGTTATTTGGATAATGGCAGGGTTGACCCTATGCAGCTAGTTCATAGTGCTGATTGGAGAATTTAGGGTCATGTGTCCATATGGCATGTGCACAACATGCTTGATTACAATAGCTGCTTCACAACCCCTGTCATCTGAATCCTCCCAATCCATACCAGCATCACTTAACTATGTAGATGTGAATCATTTGTACAACACATCCTATTAGCCTACAATCTATCTAACTTCAATTTTCACTAGCCCCTGTCTCACATCAGACTCCACCCCTGTGCCCTATTTCCCCCTCCCAATCCTCTCTACTACGTCAAGATCTTCTACACGCAACCCCTCATCTGCACCAGAGAGAGCTCACCAGTGCCACATTACTATCCTATGTGTTTGCTACCTCTCCCTCCCTGTTATCAACTCCCCATCCCTCCTGCCCTCCCTCCCCTTCCTGCTTCCTGTCCCCCTCACATATTTCACCTAATAAAATCCCTCACCCCAGTAATGACTTAACATAGTTGACTAAAACAATGTCACATAAATATGTATGTTCATATGTATGTGTTTTTATGTCTGTTCTGTAGCTAGCTATGAAGGAGTAAATCATCTGAAAGCTTAGCATTGATTTTAATCTTGTTTATGTACCTATTGATCACTTAATGCCTCACTTAAATAATCAGTTGTTACCTTCATTCCTTCCATTATTTATTTTACACCAAGGACTTTCAGTTGCCATATTTAAAGAAGAAATTGTGTAGTAAGATAAACCATTTACTTTTGCCTTAGATTATTAAGGCAGTATTACAGCACATATTCAACTCCAGCAAAATCCCTTCTTGTTCTGAGTATCAGTCTCCAAACTGCATGATACTGATATTTCAGTAAACAAATGACTTAGAGAACTTTCACCAGTACACATCTGAAAATCGTCAGAAGACTCTGGACCTAAATACTGAGTCAATAGGTTATGGAAATACAGAAATTTTCATAAAATTCTGTTTATGTACATTATATTTTATGCGCTCAGCAACCATGTATGCAATTATATAAAATTTAAGTCAGCCGACCAGTTGCACACCATTTTTTTAAAAAATACATAAAACAGGTTCTGATAGCTGTAAGACTATCTTCATCAGAATGGTAAAACTTTTACTATTCTGATGAAGGCAGTCTTAGAGCTATCGAAACCTGGTTATTGTGTTTTTTAAAAGATTGTGTGTAACCAGTTGGCTGACTGTTAAATTTTGTACATGCTATTATCTGTAAGAAATTTCAGATGCTCTTGTATTTCATTCATAAATAACATTAGTTTCCCTTTGACTTTTTATTCAGAACAAGACTGTTGCAAAATTATTGTTGAGATACTTTTATATTCTTAATCATCATCTCATGGTCAGTCACAGTGTTGATTTTGTTCACAGATACACACAGAGTAACAGAATCAACAGTACTTATTTACTGCAGTTATAATTCATATGCAGCAGAAGATGACTGATTACTTATTCACTTATCTTCATTTAAAATTTCTTATTCAAAAGTTGTTACAGCAAGCATTTTTCACTGTATGTTATTAACCTGCTGCTATACAGTCTATGAAATTAACTCCTATGTGGGCTATACATTCTATGAAATTAACTCATATGTAGGTTCTTTTGAAAATGCAGTATTCCCTTTCTTTGTACCATTTTAGTTATTGATCTCAATAAGCATTTTAGATTACCTTTTAGACACATTAACACTTTTCTGTTATTGTCATGCAGTTAGTATAACACAGATAAATCCTTTTCTTTACATTTCAGTAAAGTGTGCATATAAGGACAGATCACTTTTGCCAGTAAATTGTGTCTGGTAACTTATTTGGTAATTCGTAAGATATTTCTGCAATATGGAACTAATTACTTTTAAAGAAAAAATTACAGAAAATACTTTAGTATGTGTCAGTGCAAGTGCATAAGCTCCCATGGGTGTAATGTCTTCCTCCTGCCAACATATTTACTTGATTATTTGGCCAACTGTTTATCTACATGGCTTTCTCACAGACCTTTCTGGTATTTTCTCATCTATGAAAAATTTTGTTTTTATGAGAAACAGTAACTTTAATTTAAGAAGAGAGATTCTATCCAATTAAGAGAAATATCCTCAACGATTTTTAAATGTGGTTAATTAATTTTCACAATTTGCTCTAAGTGCAAAATAAAACACAATATAATAAACATTACTGAATATATGTTGTTGTTGTTGTCTTCAGTCCAAAGACTGGTTTGATGCAGCTCTTCATACTGCTCTATCCTGTGCAAGCCTCTTCATCTCAGAGCAACTACTCTAACTTAAACCCTTGTGAATCTACTTACTGTATTCATCTCTTGGTCTCCCTCTACAATTTTAACTACCCACACTTCCCTCTAACACTAAATTGGTGATCACTTGGTGTCTCAGAATTTTTCCTATCAACTGATTTCTTCTTTTAGTCAAGTTGTGCCATAAATTTCTTGTCTCCACAAGTCAATTCTGTACTTACCCATTAGTTACATGATCTACACATCTAACCTTCAGCATTCTTGTGTAACACCACATTTCAAAAGTCTCTATCCTCTTCTTGCCTAAACTGTTTGTCGTTCACATTTCACTTCCATGGTTACCCTCCAGACAAATGCCCTCAGAAAACGCTTCCTAATGCTTAAATGTAAATTCAGTGTTAACAAAATTCTCTTCTTCAGAAACTATTTTCTTATCATTGCCAGTCTACATTTTATGTTCTCTCTACTTCAGCCATCATCAGTTGGTATGCTGTCTAAATAAAAAACCTCTATTACTTTAATTGTTTCATTCCATAATCCAATTTCCTCAGCATCATCTGATTTAATTGGACTACATTCTATTATCCTTGTTTTGCTTTTGTTGACGACCATCTTATATCCTCCTTTCAACATGCTGCCCATCCGTTCAGCTGCTCTTCCAAGTCCTTTGCTGTCTCCCTGACAGAGTCTGCCTGCCTACCTGGGTGGTAATGTGCTCGCCTCCCATGCAAGCGGGCCTGGGTTCAATTCTCAGTTGGGTTGGAGATTTTCTCCTCTTGGGGACTGGGTGTTGTGTTGTCCTCATCATCATTATATCCCCATCACCGGCATGCAAGTTGCCCAATGTGGCACCGACTGAAATCAGATTTGCATTTGGTGGCTGAACCTCCCCAGATGGGGCCTCCCGGGCAACAATGCCATACGCTTATTTCCATTTTTCACTGACAGAATTACAATGTCACTGGCAAACCTCAAAGTTTTTATTTCTTCTCTTTGAACTTTAATTCCAACTCCAAATTTTTCTTTGGTTTCCTTTACTGCTTGCTCAATGTACTGATTGAATAACAAGGGGATAGGGTACAAACCTGTCTCCCTCCCTTCTAAACCACTGCTTCCCTTTCTTGCTCCTTGATTCTTACAACTGCCATCTAGTTTCTTTAGAAGTTGTAAATAGCCTATAGATTCCTATATTTTACACCTGCTACATTCAGAACTTCAAAGAGAGTATTCAAGTCAACATTGTCGAAAACTTTCTGTAAATCTACAAATGCTATAAGTGTAGGTTTGCCTTTCCTTGACCTCAGTCAGTACTGCCTTGTGTGTTCCTGCATTTCTCTGGAATCCGGAGTCATCTTCCCCAAGGTTGGAATTCATGTTAATATTTTGCAACTGACAGTTAAGTAACACTCATACATGTCAGCACCTGCTTTCTTTGGAATTTCAATTATAATATTTTTCTTGAATCTTGTCTCAAACATCTTGCACACCAGATGCACTAGTTTTGACATGGCTGGCTCTTTCAAGGCTATCAGAAATTCTGACACAATGTCTTCTACTGCAGTTGACTTGTTTTGACTTAGGTCTTTCTGTGCTCTGTTGAATTCTTCTCGCAGTAGGATATTTCCCATCTCATCTTCATCTACATCCTCTCCCCTTTCTATAATACTGCCTTCAACTTCATCTTCCTTGTATAAACCCTCTATATACTCCTTCCACCTTTCATCTTTCCTTCTGGTTTTCCATCTGAGCTGTTGATATTCATACAGCTGCTTCTCTTTTCTGCAAAGGCCTCCTTAATTTTCATTCAATATAAGGAGAAACAAAATACAAGAATTACTTAAGAGTGCTTGTTTGAAAGATACAATACAGATTTTTCATACAATAATGCCATCATGAGATACTGTGGGCATTATAGGTAAACAAACTAACCGAATACTTACATTCCACAAGAAGTTGGTCATTTGATATCCAGCAGTTCTGAGGTTTAATGTCACTGGGAACTGTAAGTATATTTAAGTTTCTTTGGTGAGTAGTATGGTTATAGCACAGGTCACATCTGAAATTCAATTTTTTTATGTAATTTCCAAAAGCATGTAAAACAACATACATGTTTTATATAGCATTTTAAAGCATTTGCAAAAGATGATGTCTCTCATCTGGACAAAATAATTATTTATTAGTTTACTTCAACTGGTTAATAATATCATACCATGACAAAATCAAATGAGTCATCAAAAATTATTACATAAAAGCAATTTGCTTGACTGTCATTGGCCCACTATGAGACAAGATATCCAGTCTGCTTTCAATAGGAGTATTATGTGATATATATTCTTGCATATACCTGGATATACATATGCTTATCCATACAACAGTACCACATCCAAGAATATCAGTTGTTTTATACCAAAAATCTAAGTAATAGGCTATAAGTTCTCTGCTTCAGGGCATATACTGAAGTTGAAACATCTTTAGATACTGATGAAGCCATTGTCTCTCCTAATAATAAAATCCACCTACATATTTCATATTTATGTCATTATACCATCTAAAAGAAACAATAACATGTACAGCTGGCTCAAATTCTAATTCTATTAGTGTCCTGAAAATATCTGTGGAACACAGTTTGACTACATAGCCTCCTGGTAAGATAAAAGTGTTGAGTTACCTAGTTAATTAGTTTTCATGGATAATTTTGCATGATAAATCATAATGCATGATAAATCATAATTAACCAGTTGAAGTAAACTAATAAATAATTATTTTGTCCAGATGAGAAACTTCATCTTTTGCAAATGCTTTAAAATGCTATATAAAACATGTATGCTGTGCCATTATATATTAACATTAAAAATTAATAATTAATTTGTAAATACGGCTACATACTGAACATTTTATTTAATATGCAGATGTACATCTACATCTACATACATACTCTGCAATCCACCATACGGTGCGTGGCGGAGGGTACCTCATACCACAACTAGCATCTTCTCTCCCTGTTCTACTCCCAAACAGAACGAGGGAAAAATGACTGCCTATATGCCTTTACGAGCACTAATCTCTCTTATCTTATCTTTGTGGTCTTTCCATGAAATGTAAGTTGGCGGCAGTAAAATTGTACTGCAGTCAGCCTCAAATGCTGGTTCTCTAAATTTCCTCAGTAGCGATTCATGAAAGAACGCCTCCTTTCCTCTAGGGACTCCCACCTGAGTTCCTGAAGCATTTCTGTAATACTCGCGTGATGATCAAACCTACCAGTAACAAATCTAGCAGCCCGCCTCTGAATTTGCTTCTATTTCCTCCCTCAATCCAAACTGATAGGGATCCCAAACGCTCAAGCAGTACTCAAGAATAGGTCATATTAGTGTTCTATAAGCAGTCTCCTTTACAGATGAACCACATCTTCCCAAAATTCTACCAATGAACCGAAGACGACTATCCGCCTTCCCCACAACTGCCATTACATGCTTGTCCCACTTCATATCGCTTTGCCATGTTACGCCCAAATATTTAATCTATGTGATTGTGTCAAGTGCTGCACTACTAATGGAGTATTCAGACATTACAGGATTCTTTTTCCTATTCAACTGCATTAATTTACATTTATCTATATTTAGAGTTAGCTGCCATTCTTTACACCAATCACAAATCCTGTCCAAGTCATCTTGTATCCTCCTACAGTCACTCAACGACGACACCTTCCCGTACACCACAGCATCATCAGCAAACAGCCGCACATTGCTATCCACCCTATTCAAAACACCATTTATGTAGATAGAAAACAACAGCGGACCTACCACACTTCCCTGGGGCACTCCAGATGATACCCTCACCTCCGATGAACACTCACCACCGAGGACAACGTACTGGGTTCTATTACTTAAGAAGTCTTCGAGCGACTCACATATACTTGGGAACCAATCCCTTATCCTCGTACCTTAGTTAGGAGTCTGCAGTGGGGCACCAAGTCAAACGCTTTCCGGAAGTCAAGGAATATGGCATCTGTCTGATACCCTTCATCCATGGTTCGCAAGATATCATGTAAAAAAAGGGTGAGTTGCATTTCGCAGGAGCGATGCTTTCTAAAGCCGTGCTGATGCATGGACAGCAACTTCCCTGTCTCAGGGAAATTCATTATATTCAAACAGTGAATATGTTCGAGAATCCTGCAACAAACCAATGTTTAGGATATTGGTCTGTAATTTTGAGGATCCATCCTTCTAACCTTCTTATATACAGGCATCACCTGCACTTTTTTCCAGTCACTCGGGACTTTATGTTGGGCAAGAGATTCACGATAAATGCAAGCTAAGTACGGAGCCAATGCAGTAGAGTATTCTCTGTAAAACCTAATTGGAATCCCATCAGGACCTGGCGATTTATTTATTTTCAACCCATTCAGCTGCTTCACAGCCCCAGGGATGTCTATCACTACATCCTCCATACGGGAATCTGTACAAGACTCAAAAAGTGGTATGTTTGTACGATCCTCCTGCGTGAAAGATTTCTCAAATGCTAAATTTAAAATTTCAGCTTTTGTTTTGCTGTCTTCCGTTGCCAGGCCAGACTGATCAGTGAGTGACTGGATGGAAGCCTTCGACCCGCTTACCAATTTTACGTAAGACCAGAATTTCCTTGGGTTTTCAGCAATATCCTACCCACCACCTTTCATAGATTACAATAACAAAATTTCTTTTATGGCATAGAATGTGTTGTCAAGCAGTAACATTATCAGTTTGTTTTCAAATTTTACTTAGTTGTCTGTCAGACATTTTATATGACAGGATAAGTAAATTTTTGTTGCTGCATTGTGCACCCCTTTTGTGCTAAGTACAACATTAATGTGGACTAATTAATATCATTTTTCCTCCTGATATTGTAATTATGTACTGTGAACTATTTGTATATGTTTTTGTTGCCTGTACTGTGTCCACTGAAGATAACTACTGGGCAGGGTTCTAGTCCCTCTGAGTTTAACAATTTCCTCATTTGAATTTTCTCTTTCTATCCTACCTCCCTTTAGTAAACTACAGTTTCTTTCATGGAGGTGAAATCGCTTGTTCTGGAAGTAAGGAGTGTGTTAATCTACTTTTATGTGTTTCTGTCATCAGTGTACTTAATATTTGTACATAAATAAAAACTACATTCCATTTTGTGAATATTCCAGTTTTAATTACAGCTATTATAATTAACAGCTAATCAATATTACATTAATGAAGGATTACCATATTTACTAATACAATGCCACTTACAAAGGAATGAATATTTATGCATAGACTCATTGAAGCTGGTTTCTGGCAGCTAGTCTCCAATTTACTCAATGGGATGTGTAGGACTGCCTAGTGCTCATCGTAACATAGACCTTGTGAGTGTAGGAAAGAAATACTATAGGTTTTTAGATTGCGAGGGAGTCACTTAGTAGTCCACTTAAAAGAATGAGATGTACAACAACATATTATGTTGCACATCATTGTCACATTTTTTCAACTATAATGAAATATGCAACAATGACATGCAATATAATATGTTGTTGTACATCTCATTCTTTTAAGTTGACTACTGAGTGACTCCCACTCATTCTAAAAGCCTATCGTGTGTCTTTCCTACACGTGTCCTTCTTATGATTAGCACTAGGCAGTCCTACTACACACACCATTGAGTAAATTATATACTTGTTGCCAGAAGTTAGCTGCACTGAGTCTATGCAACAATATTCATTGCGTTTTTAAATGGCATTGTATTAGTGAACACAATAATCCTTCATTAATAAAGATTGATTATTGCCTTGCAAATTATTTACGTTAATGTTAATTGTAATAATTGCAAATAAAAGAGAAATATTCATAGAAGAGAAGGCTGTTGTTATTTATCTACAAATATTAAGTTTATTACAGACAGAAATACATAGAAGTACATTATATTACCACACTTATTACTTTCAGGACAAGAGATTCCACCTTGTGGGAAGAAACTGCAATTTATTAGGGGAGCTTAGACAGAAAGAGAAAATTCAAAATTCAACTAAGAGAGACTGAAAGCCTAGTCAGTACTTATCTTCAACAGACACAATACAACTGATAAAAACACATACAAATAGCTCACAATAACGTTCAGATTAATACTCTATGGGATTCGTGAGTTATGAAGGTAAATACAGATCAGTCTTTATGTTCCATTTGATTTGAATATTCTGCTGAATTGAATTTTATTTTTATACAAAAGGTAAGTGTGCACAACACTTGAATCTAAGCACATAGAAGTGAGATATGGCAAAAGTTCAATTTAGATGGAACATTGTAAATGTATTGTCACAGCCAAAGCTGAGTAGCATGGTGGTATGGTGGATATAATACTAAACTGTTGCATGGAGGGTTCTGAGTTCAAAACTCACAAGAAGTGAAAAATTTTAATTTCTATATGCGGTTAGAGTACATTCTAAACGTATCCACAAATGTCAGGAATCATTGTACTGGAATGTTCCCTGTATACAGGGTGTTACAAAAAGGTGCGGCCAAACTTTCAGGAAACATTCCTCACACACAAATAAAGAAAAGATATTATGTGGACATGTGTCCGGAAACGCTTAATTTCCATGTTAGAGCTCAGTTTAGTTTCATCAGTATGTACTGTACTTCCTCGATTCACCGCCATTTGGCCCAATTGAAGGAAGGTAATGTTGACTTCGGTGCTTGTGTTGACATGCGACTCATTGCTCTACAGTACTAGCATCAAGCACATCAGTTCGTAGCATCAACAGGCTAGTGTTCATCACGAACGTGGTTTTGCAGTCAGTGCAATGTTTACAAATGCGGAGTTGGCAGATGCTCATTTGATGTATGGATTAGCACGGGGCAATAGCCGTGGCGCGGTACGTTTGTATCGAGACAGATCTCCAGAACGAAGGTGTCCAGACAGGAAGACGTTCGAAGCAATTGATCGGCGTCTTAGGGAGCACGGAACATTCCAGCCTATGACTCGCGACTGGGGAAGACCTAGAACGACGAGGACACCTGCAATGGACGAGGCAATTCTTCGTGCAGCTGACGAGAACCCTAGTGACAGCGTCAGAGAAGTTGCTGCTGTGCAAGGTAACGTTGACCACGTCACTGTATGGAGAGTGCTACGAGAGAACCAGTTCTTTCCGTACCATGTATAGCGTGTGCAGGCACTATCAGCAGGTGATTGGCCTCCACGGGTACACTTCTGTGAATGGTTCATCCAACAATGTGTCAATCCTCATTTCAGTGCAAATGTTCTCTTTACGGATAAGGCTTCATTCCAACGTGATCAAATTGTAAATTTTCACAATCAACATGTGTGGGCTGACGAGAATCCGCACGCAATTGTGCAATCACGTCATCAACACAGATTTTCTGTGAACGTTTGGGAAGGCATTGTTGGTGATGTCTTGATTTGGCCCCATGTTCTTCCACCTACGCTCAATGGAGCACGTTATCATGATTTCATACAGGATACTCTACCTGTGCTGCTAGAACATGTGCCTTTACAAGTACGACACAACATGTGGTTCATGCACGATGGAGCTCCTGCACATTTCAGTCGAAGTGTTCGTACGCTTCTCAACAACAGATTCGGTGACCGATGGATTGGTAGAGGCGGACCAATTCCATGGCCTGCACGCTCTCCTGACCTCAACCCTCTTGACTTTCATTTATGGGGCCATTTGAAAGCTCTTGTCTACGCAACCCTGGTAACAAACGTTGAGATTCTTCGTGTTCGTATTGTGGACGGCTGTGATACAACACGCCATTCTCCAGGGCTGCATCAGTGCATCAGGGATTCCATGCGACGGAGGGTGGATGCATGTATCCTCGCTAACGGAGGACATTTTGAACATTTCCTGTAACAAAGTGTTTGAAGTCACGCTGGTACGTTCTGTTGCTGTGTGTTTCCATTCCATGATTAATGTTATTTGAAGAGAAGTCTTAAAATGAGCTCTAACATGGAAAGTAAGCGTTTCTGGACACATGTCCACATAACGTATTTTCTTTCTTTGTGTGTGAGGAATGTTTCCTGAAAGTTTGGCCGTACCTTTTTGTAGCACCCTGTACATACAGTATGTCTTCTGGCTGGAAGCACTCTTGTATGTGCAAGTGCTGAATAAACCTTTGGTAAGTGAAGTTATTGTTCGTCATTCATCTAATTACACCTTCTTCTACGTGACACTATTCTGTTGGAGTGGCCGGGTATTGGAACTTGTGATAGTGCACATTATCGACGACACAGTGGCTCCCATTAGGCCACGATACAGTCGCTGTTTACGTGGCAAGAAACCCGAGTTGGAGCCATATTCAACAGATCGCAATCTATCAGGGACAGAAGAAGAAGAGGATATTACGATGACAGCAACTGTGTGCCATCACATCAGACATCCTTCCGGGTTCTCTGGTGACGATAGCCAAGATCCAAACAAGTGGCTAAGGTATATGAGCGCATAGCCAAATTTAATAAATGGGATGACACCGTCCGTTTGGCTAACGTATTTTTCTACTTGGAGGGCACTGCCAAGCAATGGTATGAGAACAATGAGGAGAAGTTCAAAAGCTGGGAAGTATTTTCGGTGGAACTGCACAAGTATTTCGGAGACACACAATGACACAAGTACAAGGCTGAATATTAAGTGCAGGGCACAGCGTCCAAAAGAAACTACAGCATCTAACATTCAAGACGCCTTGGAGCTGTGGAAAATAGTGGATTCTAGAATGAAGGAGGAAGATAAGGTTGCACATCTCATGAAGGGTGTTGCTGAGGATATGTATCGAGCCTAACTCCTGAAGGAGGTTTCAACAGCAGACGACTTCATAAAATGGTGCCAGTATATCGAGACAATGCATCAAAAAAGAATTACACGCAACAAGTTCGAACGGCTTCCAAACGTCGTATTAATGTCTGTGATGGAGGAAGCAACTGATTTCACAAGTGTTCTTAGTCAGATAGTGAGAGAGGAAGTTCAGAAGGCACTTGGATTGCATGGCGAGCAAAATAACCGAAACGCTTCAAGAGGTCATAAGGGAGGGAGTGGAACACACATTGAACCCAATCTCTCGTCCTTCATTTACTTATATTTTGACTAAAGTTCAGTCTTGATCACATCATGTATGTTTTAATTAAAACAAATTTATATTTTGACTAAAGTTCAGTCTTGATCACATCATGTATGTTTTTAATTAAAACATACATGATGTGATCAAGACTGAACTTTAGTCAAAATATAACAATTAATTGATCACTGCTTTCCAAAAATGTTTACCAAAATTGTGCTTCATTTATTTAATTATTTATTTATTCCTTTAAAATGGTGAAAAATTCGAGACCCAGGTGGAGTTATGTTCCTACAATGCCGCATGAGGAACCTGTTTGGGCACCAAGGAAGACTGACGTCTGGAGGACCCAGGATAACCAACCAGTACGTTTCTACTGTGGGCGACTGGGACAAGTGGTGCGCTATTGTCAAGAAAGGCGGCGGATATTTGCTGACGTCCGCGCCAGAAGACGGCAGACCGATCTTAGCTGACGCCAACTTCGGGACGACGAAGATGAACAAGAAGATGTGGGTGCAGCACGACGTAGGTCACCATCGTCGCAAGCTAGCCGCTGGAGACGATGCCCCCCAACACGCCGATCAAGGTCTCTATCGCCGTTTAGAAGCTCCAGCCGATTACCTAGCCGCCGCAACTTAGGAAAACTAAAGAGTGCGACCTTCCTTGGAGGTGAGGTCGCCGAAGAGAAAAATCCTCCGCCATCGATCACTACAAAAATGATAGGAAACTATGTCGTAATTATCACGGATGACCGACCAGCCCAAGCTCTTGTGGACTCTGGAGCATCATATTCAGTCATTTCGGAGAAGTACCGTCGCCAGTTGCAGAAAAACGTATTCGTCGACAACAAAACATCTCTGCTGAAGGTGGCTAATGGGAAAGATGTAAAAGCTACTGTAAGACGTGTCATTCGTGTGGGTATAAGTGGCCATACACAGCCCTTAGAATTAATCGTCTTATAAGAATGTAGTCATGACGTCATTCTCGAATGGGGCTTTTTGAAAGCGTCTCAGGCAATTATAGATTGTGGTCGCTCGAAGATTGTGCTACACGAGATGAGATACTGTGGACAGAAAGATGCGCATCCGAGTGTGTGGAGACTATGTGTGCTGGATGAAGTGATCATTCCTGCAGTCAGCGCTAGAGAGGTAACTGTCATGTGTCAAGCCCTGCAGTTGCCTAGAGAGGTAACTGTCATGTGTCAAGCCATGCATCAACCCCTTGGATCTTGTAGTGGAACGTAAGAGAAGCATATCACTGAAGACTAACTTGGTCATCCCAGCCTCTGTCGTCTTGTTTGAAAACGGATTCGGTGACTTGTGGATAGTTAACTGTCGCCAAGAACCGCAGATCCTTCCAAGATGCATGTGCGTAGCAACCGCTGAGCCGTTAATTGAAGAACAGCTGAGCGTCACAGAAACATCCCGGGAACAACAGAAGCAGCTACTTGCCCTTCTTCAAGAGTTCTCTGAATGCTTCAATCCACAGGTGAAGAGCAAATTAGACAAACCAACGGTGAAGCACCGGATTAGCACTGGAGACCATCAACCAATAAGTCAGAGAGCATACCGTGTGTCAGCAACGGAACGTCGAATAATTAGCGACGAGGTAAAGAAAATTATGAAGAATGACATCATTCAGCCTTCGCAGAGCCCATGATCGTCACCAGTGGTCCTCGTCAGGAAGAAGGATGGCAGTTGGCGCTATTGTGTTGCTTACAGGAAGCTTAATAAGATAACTAAAAAGGACGTTTACCCTCTTCCACGAATTGACGATACACTAGATTGTCTGAAGGGGGATAAGTTTTTCTCAACCATGGACATGTACTCAGGATACTGGCAAATCGAAGCAGATGAGGCTGATCGTGAGAAAACTGCACACGATACCCCAGAGGGCCTGTATGAGTTTAAGGTAATGCCGTTTGGTTTGTGTAAAGCACCAGCAACCTTTGAACGGATGATGGATAATCTTCTTAGTCACCTGAAGCGGACGATGTGTCCTTGTTATTTAGATGACGTTATAGTGTTCTCCGAAACAATTTATGAACACGTAAAACGACTGAGGGCTGTTCTTAAGTGTCTCCAACAAGGCAGACTGAAACTTAATCCAAGAAAGTGTCTCTTTGGAGCAAAAGAAATCAAAATACTTGGACACCTTGTGTCAAACGAGGTATGCGGCCAGACCCAGAAAAGGTGAGATCTATAACGGAATTTCCTATTCCTGAAAGTATTAGAGATGTGAGAAGCTTCCTCGGATTGTGTTCTTATTACCCTCGTTTTATCAAAGACTTTTGTATCGAAGCCAGGCCACTCCAAGAGTTGTTGAAAGCTGATGCTAAATTTATCTGGGGTGGTGCTGAACAAGATTCTTTCGATGTGCTGCAAAAAGCTCTGACGACTGACCCTGTACTTGGTCTGTATGATGAGAGAGCACCTGCAGAACTAACGCAGATGCCAGTGGGTATGGGATCGGTGCTGTTCTGGTGCAGATTTCGGATGGAGAAAATAAGGTTATAGTCTATGCTTCTAGGACACTTACAAAAGCCGAAAGAAACTACTCAACTACAGAAAGAGAATGTCTTGCCGTGATCTGCGCCATGTGGAAATTTCGACAGTATCTCTGTGGAAGGCCATTCACAGTTGTTACAGACCATCATTCACTTTGTTGGTTGACAGGTCTTAAGGATCCAACATAACAACTCGCCAGGTGGGCACTACGTTTTCAAGACTACGACATTACCATAGTGTACAAAAGTGGAAGAAAACACCAAGATTCCGACTGTCTCTCAAGAAACCCTGTGCAAGACCATCAAGACTGATGAAGGAAGCCGGCCGGTGTGACCGAGCGGTTCTAGGCGCTACAGTCTGGAACCGCGCGACCGCTACGGTCGCAGGTTCGAATCCTGCCTCGGGCATGGATGTGTGTGATGTCCTTAGGTTAGTCAGGTTTAAGTAGTTCTAAGTTCTAGGGGACTGATGACCTCAGAAGTTAAGTCCCATAGTGCTCAGAGCCATTTGAACCATTTTTTGATGAAGGTAGTGACCGTCTCGCTGCACTTCACGTTCTCTCTGCTGAGCAGAAGAAGGACGCCACGATATCTCAAATTATGCTTGCCTTTAATCGGTCAGAGGATGTGAAAGGACAATTAAGGTAGTTAATGGATTGCTTTGAAAGAAAAACTTTGATCCGTTTGAAAAGAGATGGCTACCAGTGATTCCTAAACACATGCGATTAAATGTTCTACAGAAATTCCTTGACGCACCTGAGGCCGGACATTTAGGATTTATTAAGACAAACGATAGAATCCACAAGAGATTATTCTGGCCAGGTTTATTTAGGAGTGTCCATCATTATGTGTCGCACTGTCGAGAGTGCCAGAGGAGAAAGGCAGATCCTCAGAAACGACCTGGCCAACTCACACCAATTCCACCAGCTGAAACGCCTATCCAGCGTGTTGGGATTGACCTCCTCGGACGATTTCCAACGTCTGCTAGTGGCAATGGATGGATTATTGTTTGCACTGATAATCTGACACGCTATGCCATTACAAAAGCCGTGACAACAGCCGAACCATCCAAGGTAGCCAAATTCATCGTGGTAGACATTGTATTAAAACATGGTGTCCCAAGGTCGTTAATTACGGATCGAGGGGAAGTTTTTCAATCGAATCTTGTGAAAGAGATAAACCGTTAGTGCAGCATACTCATCACATGACGATTGCCTACCATCCGCAAACTAACGGGCTTACTGAACGCCTTAATAAGACCTTGGCCGACATGCTATCCATGTTCGTCAATGTTGAGCAGAGCAACTGGGATGAGGAGCTACCTTTCGTGACGTTTGCCTACAACACCGCCAAACAAGAAACCACAGGATTTACGAAGTTTTTCCTGGTGCATGGGCGTGAGGTGACTACGGCGATGGACACTGTGTTTCCGTTACATCCTGATGACGTGGACGACGGCTGAATCGGCCAGGTATTAACCAGAGCTGAGGAAGCTCGACAGTTGCTCGACTCTGCACGCTGCAGGCTCAAGAAAACGATCGCCGAAGGTATGACGGGAGCCACCGCCCTTTTGTCTACCAGCCTGGTGACCTCGTCTGGACCTTCACTCCTGTACAGAAGGTTGGTCTCTCTGAGAAGCTCCTCTGGCGCTACTTTGGACCTTATAAGGTTGTAAGACAGTTGTCTGATATTACTTATGAAGTTGAAGATTTCGACCCCGACACAAGACGACGAAAGATCAGAGATACGGTCCACGTCCATCGAATAAAGCCCTATATGGATCCTGCAGCTGCAACCCAGGGTAAATTCGAAGCTTCAGCGACAGGCAACAAGCGGAAAGGTGACGAAGAGGGCAGCGACAAAACAAGTTCTAGGGAGATCACCGCCAGGGTGAGCATCAGTTATCAGGAGCCGGAGTACGCAGGACCGATTACTCGGCCCCGGACTAGGACGACGTAACACCGAGACGCTGTTCGCTTAAGGAAGGATGTCCCAGCAGAAGTTGAGTAGCATCGTGGATATGATACTAGACTGTGGAATGGAGGCTCGTGTGTTCAAAACTTTTAATTTCTATATTCGGTTAGAGTACATGCTAGAGGTATCCACAAATGTAACAAATCATTGTACTAGAATATTCTGTATATATATATATATATATATATATATATATATATACTGTTTGTGTTCTGGCCGGAGGCAGTTCGCTCCACGCTCTTGTATGTGCAAGTGCTGAATAAACCTTCGTTAATTGAAGTTAGTGTTCGTCATTCATCTAATTACACCTTCTTCTACGTGACAGCGTTTGTTGAATTAATATTGCATTACTATCAACTGCTGCATTCTTACATTACGAGGCAAGTAGTAAAAAGAAGTGATTTACTTACTGACAGTGATCCCTCAACCATATATACCAAAACTGAACTGGCTCTGGGAAATAATCATTAAGTTCCAGATGACTCTCTTGTAATTTCAGCTGCCCTGTAATTAATACATAACTGTCATATTTTGTAGTTAATGATTGACACTGTTGTGCCTGTTCATCAGTATTACGTTAAAAAACTTAAGATCAGAAAGCAAGCCCACGAGTGCTTTCCTTACAGCAGTCAAGCTCAAAACAATATTTCCTAAACTGTGTTCACAGATATTTCCTTTGTTCTCTTGTGTTTTACAATGAGAACTTAGTAATCCTAATATGGTAAATTAAATACTATTGGCTTCTGATGTACGTTTCACAGCTACTGTAAACTTATCATTGGTGCTTGATATATATTAAAATAAGCAAAAAACGTGGGGAGTAGGAAGAAAAAAATAAATACAAACACCAAACACGTTCTGTGAATGTGTTATCCTTGATATTTATGTAAGTTTTCCCACCATATCTTTATGTCTCTTACGATCAGGAACATGTTAACTGTAATTCCGTGAAGAGCATGATAGGATCAAGATTCCTGTGAAGCCATTTTATTACCTCCAGAGTCCGCCCCCGGTAGCTGAGTGGTCAACGCGATAGAATGTCAATCCTAAGGGCCCGGGTTCGATTCCCGGCTGGGTCGGAGATTTTCTCGGCTCAGGGAGTGGGTGATGTGTTGTCCTAATCATCATCATTTCATCCCCATCCACGCGCAAGTCGCCGAAGTGGCTTCAAATCGAAAGACTTGCATACGGCGAATGGTCTACCCGACGGGAGGCCCTAGTCACACGACATTACCATTAATTACTTCTACGATTTTTAACTTTTCATTTATTTCACCTCTGGCAGTGTTTATGTGCAAAATGCTGAGTTACGCCATGGTTCAGAATCCGTGTACGTCCCCTTAACAAAAGTAAGTCACTTCAAAGGTCGGAGGAAGGAGACATCATCACCAATTCTAACAGAACATTGCCTAGTAAAGTACTTTGGTGTTCAAACCATCCTTAGATTGGTGACAGCATTACCTTTTATTGTTCAGTAAAATCAATAAGTGGTTGACACACCTCAAATTACTTGTGGGAATAAATTTGGGTATAAGTAAGTTATAGCAAAGAGTGTACCACCTTAAAACTAAGTACATTGTAAGTAACTTAAAAACAAAATACATAACATATGTTACAGAGCAGAAACCATTTCATGAGTTCAGGTTAATGAAAATAAATGTTCAGTTGGGTATGTGCTGGACTGGACAAAGAAATGACTCTGATGGTAGAAATGTTGTGTACCGTACAAAGGAGGCAGCAGGAAATTAACAGTAGAGACTGCTCCTTGCTGGTTTGTTTCTCTGTTGGTTGCAAATGAGTTGCTTCAGGATAATTTCTTATGAAACCATAATCTGGTATCTGACTGCAGTTATTCAAATGAAGTGCAGATAATTAAATGTAGCGTAGTATTATCAGCTGTTGCACACTGCTAATAATGTAAAGTTAAATCAATAGTTGGAAATATCATCATGAAACCATCATGGCATGAAGGACTATGCATCACCTTCTCTTGCTCACTAAGGTATTACGAGTGTAACACTAGAAAATAGAAAATACTGATTTACAGGCATGCTGAAATGCGCTTTCAAATTAAGCAGTTCATTTATAAAGTATATTATATCAAATCAAAACTTTACTCAAGGTTGCATCAATGTGAAGGTTGCATCAGTATTTTCACACTCAAATAAAAATAAAGGTGTTAAAATTTACTGGGCAGAGAAATAATGCTCATGGAAGCTGATATTATATCAACAGGCACATGCATTCTATTTTTAAGAAAATTACCATTAGGATGCAATGGATGTCTATGAGCCCCTTGCCCCATACAAATTGAAACACAAAACTGTTTCACTAAGATTAAAAATTAAAACCATTAAATACAGTTTCTGTGAGGAAAACAAGGTCACTGGAATTTGAAATAGAGGTAAAAATACATATTAAATGAGCAGCTGCCTGTCACATAGAATTAGCATGGATCATACCCTGAGGAAAGCAAGGGACAAAAACGTACTTACGGATATGAATGACTTCACCGATCAGTGCATGATTTGTCAAATGTCTGACGATTGTTTCAGAAGATTGTGAGGTGATCAGGTACCAATGAATGTCTCATACACGCAATCCTGCAGGTTCAGTATGGAGTGTCAAGTCATGGTTTCAGCCAGTATCATATGGAAATTGGACAGCTCTCAGCATTATCGAGGACAGTTTGAGCACTGTGCAGCATTGGGACATGACTGTCAAACCTACCGTGCAACCCTGAAACTGATCGTGCGTCGCAGTAACCATCCATACATAATGAATAATCTCTGGAGAACTTCTTCTGAAAAGTGGCCCAGCTGTAATAACATCACAAACATTTTGAGGACAAGCAAGCTTAAGAGAAGTAGAGCATGTTACAACACATATGGTAGAATGTTATCCAGTAGCAGATTTTGATTTCTCATAGTTAGTTTCATGTTCCATGGATCATTTGTGAGATTAATGGTAATACTGTGGAATGAGTCATTTTACATTCAAATTACACATTCACATGTAAATATGGTTACACGCTGATGATCTACATTTTTTAATTATTGTTCCGAGTCAATAATTCCTACACATCACATTCTACACATTACAAAATTATAAATTATTCTGTGGAATAGAAGGAGCTGTTAAGGACAAATTTTTTCACTTTGTTTTCAAACTTAACTTTACTGTCTGTCAGACATTTTGTATCATTGATCATGTGAACAAAAATTCTATCCTTGTGTGTATACTTGGATCAATTAGAATACTGGAGTCATCTGCAGAAAGAACTAATTCTGCTTGTTGTATATAACACTGCAGGCCTTTTACATTTATGTGAAACAATAGTGCATCTAAGATTGAGCTTTTTCATACCCCATAAGTGACTTCTCACCAGTCAGAAGAATCTCCCCTGCTTACATTGGTTGAATTATTAAGTATAACTTTTTGCATTCTTTTAGTTAGATATGACATTATCCATTAATTTTCTATACTGATACCATAAGTTCCATAAAATCTCAGTTTCTCCAAGAGAATACTGTGACGCAGACAGTCAAAGTCCTTAGATATGTCACAGAAAATAACAAATGGCACATTTTTATTAGTTAGTGCTCGTAAAATTCGCTGAGTGAATGTCTAAATGGAATTCTCAGTTGATCAATTCTCTTGAGATCCAATAGTGATTTACTGAAGATATTATTGTTGCTCATGCGGCATAATATGTAGGATATGACCACATTGAAAATTTTGTAAAATGGTGTCAGTAGTGAAGCAGGTCAATAGTTATTGATATTCTTCTGTCATATTTCTTATAGAGGGGTTTGAAAATGGCATATTTCAATCTCTTTGGAAAAACGCCCTAAGTTAGTGGTGCATTTCATATTTCAGTAAACATATTTCATGTAACAAAGATGTTTTGTTTAGGTTATCGTTTTGTTTTCATTTCACAGTAAACTTATATTTTATTAGTTTTATGAGTCTAATTTTATTATTCAGCGCTCTACTAGAATTTAAGCCTACACAAATTTGTAAGTATTTACGGGGCGCAAAATGTGTTTTGATCAGTTGAGTATGACACCAGGGACGACTCATTCCTGGTGTGCATCCGTTCACACAATGATTACTGTTATGTTCAAAATGGTTCAAATGGCTCTGAGCACTATGGGACTCAACTTCTGAGGTCATTAGTCCCCTAGAACTTAGAACTAGTTAAACCTAACTAACCTAAGGACATTACACACATCCATGCCCGAGGCAGGATTCGAACCTGCGACTGTAGTGGTCTCGCAGTTCCAGACTGCAGCGCCTAGAACCGCACGGCCGCTCCGGCCGGCGATTACTGTTATGTATCGTATGTATGACACACAGGTTCTATTCATGCAATGTAACTATTTGATAGTCCCTTCAACAAATTTATTCTGTAAATTTAAACGACATCAATTCATGAAAAGACAATCTTCTTTTTCTCAAGATTCCTATTCAAGTGTGTATGCTTGTACAGAATGGATCAGAAAATTATTGACAGTCTCTTAGCATGAGACATATTCGTAATTGAAGATATGGACAACCATCAGCTGTATATTGGAATGACAACAGAGAAAATTTGTGCCGGACCAGAACTTCAACCCGGGTTTCCCAATCATCGAGAGATGTTGCCTTTGCATTAGGCAACCCGACCACAATATACGCCCTGACTCAAATTTCCACATGTTGTCAAACATGAGTCTACAACCTGTACTTATACATCCATTATGTACACTACGTGATCAAAAGTAGCTAGATACCCCCAGAAACATATGTTTTTCATATTAGGTGCATTGTGCTGCCATCTACTGTCAGATACTCCGTATCATCGACCTCAGCAGTATTTACACATCGTGAGAGTGCACAATGGGGTGCTCTGCGGAACTCATGGACTTCGAATGTGGTCAGGTGATTGGGTGTCACTTGCGTCATACGTTTCTATGCGAGATTTCCACACTCCTAAACATCTCTAGGTCCACTATTTCCGATGTGATAGTGAAGTGGAAACGTGAAGGGACACGTACAGCACAAAAGTGTACAGGCCGACCTCGTCTGTTGACTGACAGAGACCACCGACAGTTTAAGAGGGTCGTAATGTGTAATCGGCAGACATCGATCCAGACCATCGCGCAGGAATTCCAGACTGCATCAGGATCCACTGCAAGTTCTATGACAGTTAGGCAGGAGGTGAGAAAACTTGGATTTCATGGTTGGGCTGCTGCTCATAAGCCACAAAATGGTTCAAATGGCTCTGAGCACTATGGGACTTAACATCTATGGTCATCAGTCCCCTAGAACTTAGAACTACTTAAAGCTAACTAACCTAAGGACAGCACACAACACCCAGCCATCACGAGGCAGAGAAAATCCCTGACCCCGCCGGGAACATAAGCCACACATCACGCCAGTAAATGCCAAATGACGCCTCGCTTGATGTAAGGAGCGTAAACATTGCACGATTGAACAGTGGAAAAACGTTGTGTGGAGTGACGAATCACGGTATACAATGTGGCGGTCCGATTGTAGGGTGTGGGTATGGCGAATGCCTGGTGAACGTCATCTGCTAGCGTGTGTAGTGCCAACAGTAAAATTCGGAGGCGGTGGTGTTATGGTGTGGTCGTGTTTTTCATGGAGGGGGCTTGCGCCCCTTGTTGTTTTGCGTGGCACTATCACAGCAAAGGCCTACATTGATACTTTAAACACCTTCTTGCTTCCCACTGTTGGAGAGCAATTCGGGAATGGCGATTGCATCTTTCAACACGATCGAGCATAATTCACGCCATGTGGCGGAGTGTTTACATGACAATAACATACCTGCAATGGACTGGCCTGCACAGAGTCCTGACCTAAATCCTATAGAACACCTTTGCGATGTTTTGGACCGCGACTTCGTGCCAGGCCTCACCGGCCGACTTCGATACCCCTCCTCAGTGCAGTACTCCATGAAGAATGGGCTGCCATTCCCCAAAAAACCTTCCAGCACCTGATTGAACGTATGCCTGCGAGAGTGGAAGATGTCAACACGTCTAAGGGTGGGCCAACAACATACTGAATTCTAGCATTAGCGATGGAGGGCGCCACGAACTTGTAAGTAATTTTCAGCCAGGTGTCTGGACACTTTTGATCACATAGTGTATATTACCGTATAGGCGAGACATTTTATTTTGAATGTCGCTTGCCGTGCGTCGGCAATAAATACGATATTGAAACCTAATTCGGAATAACACAGGCACTGTAATATTGTATCTCTTAGCAATACGTCTCTGGATTGCTTTGGTCTTTTTTCTTCAGGCAAAATTAATTAGGATCTCAAATAATAGAGTAGGACTCCCGAATGAATTTCACGCGGGACTTAATATGATCTCCTTCACAAATAAATTTGTACTTTTCTCTAGAACAGTTGCAACATTTTCAGTCCTTCCTTTGTCCTACCAATAAATGATATCGCAATTTATTTCCCATACATAATGGTTCATAGCGTTACTCCCTGACGTTACACTGAACTATCAAAGTCAGTTTACTCCGTTACCGAATATTAAGGCTTTTTATACCTGACGTCGTACAATTAGTGGTAAAGTGCGGGCCTGGAAACTGAAAATTTACGGGATCAAATTCCGATCTGACCATGGAATAATTCAGTCTGCCTTTGTCCTGGCCTTCACCTATCAATGATGTGAAGTATCGACAGGAACGGCACGTGCTTGTGAATACACGTTAAATTATAGCCTAGGTGCCCCTTCCCCTGCAGTATTACTGGGATATGGTAACTTAGCGACACTCAAGCCGCAGAAGTGGTTTCCTATTGAAATTTCTGCACCAGGGGGTTGAGCCACACGGAATTATTAAGGTTTCAGTCCCATGTGTTATTGCTTCTCGTCTCTTATTCATACAAGCCATCGTCTATTGCGCCAAGTGGAATTCCTGCATAAGAAAGACTGTCTTCTTACTGTTGTCCGTATTATGATGCTTTCCTACAGACAATGGCATTGTCAGTGCACTATCTCAACATCTGTTACCAACAACCTTTTCTTCACAAAGTGTGAGGAAGGCGGCTGAAACTACCTCTCGGATTCTCCCAGCCAACCACGCTATACGACTTTTTTTATCAATCGATAGCATAATATTTGTTGAATGCCTTTCGGAAATGTGGGAAACACAATCAGTCTTTTCACCTGTGTGCGTTATTAGCAATGCAACATGTGAATGGGAGCTTATTGTATATGACAAGATGGTTACTTTTAGAGGATAGAAACAGTACCAATTGTAGAGAAAAGATGGTTGAATATCCTTACAAGGGAACCTCCCCATGCCCCCCCCCCCCCAGATTTAGTTATAAGTTGGCACAGTGGATAGGCCTTGAAAAACTGAACACAGATCAAATAGATCAATCGAGAAAACAGGAAGAAGTTGTGTGGAACTACGAAAAAAATAAGCAAAATATACAAACTGAGTAGTTCAATGCGCAAGATAGGCAACATCATGGATAATCTGAACTCAGGAGCGATGTGGTCCCGCGCTTAGCACGAGCAGCTGCTGAACAAAAGGTCCTTGGTTCAAGTCTTCCCTCGAGTGAAAAGTTTAATTTTTTTTTTTAATTTCAGACAATTATTATCTGTCCTTCCGTCCGTCCGATGCGAGGTAACTGCGCCGTAGTATGGGGACGCTACACCTAAACAAACATCGAAACACACGACGTCAGTCGACTACAGCGCACGGAAGAGAGAGTATTTCTGGCTGGCAGTTGACTGATCGCTACTTTGGACGAGAGTGCATCAAATACGTGAGATGTATTTCGTGGGCAATACGAATCCAGCAAATATAGCTCGCGACTTCAATAAACACAGACAATAAACTTATTACAGTGAACAGAGACGTCAATGAATGAACGGACAGATCATAACTTTGCGAAAATAAAGAAAGCAAACCTGTCACTCGAGGAAAGTCTTGAACCAAGGACCTCTCATTCCGCAGCTGCTCACGCTAACCACGGGACCACGGCGCTCCTTTTTTTCTTTTATTTTTCATTTCGTTCCCTTTTGATCGTTGTATCTGCTCGGGGCGGACGTCGTAAGACATCCGTTTAAGTTCGTTGTTGATCCATTAACTCAGTTTTTTTATTACAGAGGGCAGCTAACCCTCTGACGGAACACGGTGAGCTACCGCTCACATTATCCTTGAGTTGCGTATCTTTCGCATGGACTACTCAGTTTGTATATTTTGCTTATTTTTTTCATAGTTCAACCCTAATTCTTCCTGTTTTCTCGATTGGTCTGTGTTCAGTTTTTCTAGGCCTATCCACTGTGCCAACTTATAACTAAATCAGAGGGGGGTGCGATAGGGAGGTTCCCTTGTTAGTATTGCTTTTCACTCAAGTTTGGTACTGGGCAATATTAATTTCCCGAAGGTCTGTACAAGAGTAGAGGGGTAACATCTTTCTTCCGACTGCAGTAGGCAGTGGTTTGCTGGACACAAGAACTGTGATTACATTGTTTCACAAAAAAATCTCACCAAGGGCTGGTTATAACACTCATAATATTATGGCACAATGCTGAAACTGCCTGATACGTGAACTGAAGAGCCTGAAGAAACATCCAAAGCCCAGCAGCAGTACAAACGCAACCCCAGCAATCTCCTAGTATACGGATGGTCTGCATGAGAGAAACCAACAAGAAATACCTCGACAACGACAAATGTCAGTACTGTGAATGGAGTGAAGCTGCTTCTACGGGCTTATGTTTCCCGTATTGAGGTGGAATTCAAGCCTTGCAGATGAGTTTCCAGGTCTAGGTAAGGTGATGGTGTTGGCCTTATTTTGGAGTGGCATTTCGTTTTCCTCATTTCCTCTTTATTCCTCTTTGTTGACAGGCGGAGCAACTGCCAACAGGTCAGACCAGCCTGTGGTCTGCAGCCGATGCACCTTCTGTCCCAGGATTCAGATGCAATGTGGCGGCAGCATGGCATCTTGTATGCTAATGGCGTGGTCCATATTCTCGCTGGATCTGCAAGACGGGCAGTTGTGGCGTATAGCCTGTCGTACTACCCACCGTACTCGAACTGCTTCGAATTTTCATAGAGTATAATATTGAATTGTTATATACTGTAACGGAGAATGAGCACACAAATCTGGAAAATAATGAACCGTAATTTTGTGGGTTTGGGGGTCTCCAATCTGTGTGGGTTATTTAGATTACTCTTTCTTTGGTAAAATACTAATAAACTGCATTGAGCTTAGAACAGAATCGGTCATCATCTCTGGTAGAGCGTCACTGAGGCCACAGAACGTGCTATGCATTTTATTCAATTTTATTTTCACTTTATTAATTCAAAATCACATCCTGACCTCCTCAAATAGGACATTAGCTTATCGTACCAGTTGAGAACACTCGTTCCCTTGGAGTACTAACTTACGTCATCAGCAAGCGGCAGAATGCTGAAAAGTAGGCATTCAAAACAGAGTATCTATTCAATCTTTGTGAAAAATAGGTGGACGAAGCACCGATACTGATGACTTCATTGCTTGCATTAATATTGATGAAAAGGAAAGCGAAGGGCCATCCGCTATAGTCTTAAGGGGTTATTCAAACTAACTAAACTCACGTCGAGATCAGATCCTGACGATTGCATGACACTAACGGCCGCCGAAACATCCTTTGCCGATGGATTCAGTAGAATGCATCTGGTGGGAAACGTGGTCAGCCCTTTGAACGCTGAGGCCGATACTTCTTATTCAAACAGCGCCTCATTTAGCCTCACGAGGCTGGCTGCACTCCGTTCCTCCTATGAACGAAAAATTCCTGGTAGTACCGGGAATCGAAACTAGTTTCTCCACATGGGCGTCAGACACAGTGACCACTCAGCTAAGTACGTATACAAAAACAAGATTCAAAGAATTTAATTCTTATAATTTGTCCATAAATGATATGAGCTGGAAAAAGTGTAAATGGATGTGAACTCTGTTCAGCGTTAGCAACTATTGTAATAGAAGTACGACAACTTACCGCTCCCCACGAGAGACTGACCTCAACCTTAATATATTCAACCACAGAGACAAGCGACAAGGAACATGAGTTCACAGTTACAACCTGTAAACAATCAACTGGTAGCTTCTTACGAGAAACATGTGGAATGATATAAACTGTTAAAAAAATGTTACACCACCGTTATGACTTGCATAGTTCGTGTGCGTATTTTTCGTTTTTTCCCTTTTTTTCGGAACCTCTTTCTCAACACCCTTTTGACGACAGGGAATAGCTATGTACAACCACCTATGTAATCGAGTCACAAGGTAACCTGATTCTCAGTGCACCCCAGTGGAGTACAATCTTTCCCTCCAATAGAGAAAGCGTGAATCGGGTTTATGTAGAACTTCAGTCTTGTCACCTTGTGCGGCTGAAGTGGGCGAGCGGTTCTAGGCGCAAGAGTCTGGAACTGCCCGACCGCTATGGTCGCAGGCTCGAATCTGCCTCGGGCATGGATGTGTGTGGTGTCCTTAGGTTAGTTAGGTTTAAGTAGTTCTAAGTCTAGGGGACTGATGACCTCAGAAATTAAGTCCCATAGTGCTTAGAGCCATTTGAACAATTTTTGTCACCATGTCTCTTAAGAGCCATTTCAAGATTAAAAAGTATGCACTTTATCGCCCTACAACAAGAAGAGTTGTCAGAAAGAGAAGTTGCTCATCGAATTGGCGAACATCACAGCGACGTCATGCATCCATAGACAACCTCGATAGGCGAGATGGTTTAGCACGCCTTTGTGCTGGCGCTGACTCGGAGGTAAGGTCGGTCGAATCGCGGGATGGATGAAATTTTCACTACCAGTATTTTGCCGGCAAGGGGAGGGGAAGTGGTACCATAAATTTTCTGATCCCCAGTCTTTGCACTAATGTCCTCGGTTTAATTGCCAAACTCTCCGCAGTGTCTTACGACCGTCAGATGGGGATGTTAAACACGGCAGGGCTCTTGATGCAATTCGAGAGGATTAGGCTATGTGCCGGAATCGAGGTTCACCGTCTCCCTTCTCTCCATATCATCATCATCATCATCATATAACTTAAGCAGAACACAATAACTACTCTACAAAGATAACTATGACGCAACTCTCCTATACGAACAAGGAGAGGGGCCTGAGTGGGCGAGGGAAGAACACCCCTGTGGGACATCCCAACCAACAATGCCATACGACATTTACGAGGGTTGCCCAGAAAGTAATGCACCGCATTTTTTTTCAACAATTCTTTATTGAACATAATGAGAATCGCAAACATGAAAGAATGGTGAAACTTCCTGGCAGATTAAAACTGTGTGCCCGACCGAGACTCGAACTCGGGACCTTTGCCTTTCGCGGGCAAGTGCTCTACCAACTGAGCTACCGAAGCACGACTCACACCCGGTACTCACAGCTTTACTTCTGCCAGTACCTCGTGTTTCATCCACACACCCTATTTTTCCACGTAATCTCCATCCCGTTCTATGGCCTCCCTAAAGCGCGAAACAAGGGCGTGTATGCCCTGTCGGTTCCAATATTTGTCCTGGGGGCGGAGCCAGTGCTTCACTGTGTGAATCACCACCTCATCGTCCTCCAAATATGCTCCACGATTGTCTGTCCTCGCGAATGATATCAGCACGTTGCAACATGTCAGATGTGACAGCCGTGGATGGTCTCCCCGATCATTGCAAATCGTAGAGCTCCGCCAAACCGCCTTCTGATGACCTCAGCCTCCGTGCCCAGTGACTAACTGTACTCCTATCGACAGCAGATGCTCCATAGACTTTGCACAAGCGTTTGTGTATATTCCCCACAGTTTTTTTCTCTGCAGCAAGAAATTCACTGACGGTACATTGCTTGTAACATACATCACCTTCAGACGCTATTTGAAACTGTCCTGCAGCTACGCTATCTGTTGGAACTAACAGAAACTTGGTGTGTTCCCTCAGGAAACTTCAATTAATACATACGTAACGTTTCACTTTCGTAGCATTGTTTTGTAACACAAGTGTGCACTGTTGTTTTGGATGCAATTGCGAGGGGTGTGCCAAACAACTGGGCCACTATAGACAAAATGACAGAAATTTAGACAATTTCGCAATAGCAGCAGAAAATCTGGTACAGGACGTGATGTCAGATAGAAAAGTGAGTCACCGTTACAGCAAACGTGAGATATCCAAAGTTCACTCTGTAATTGCCTGTGCCCCGTGTGTAAGGATTGCTTACTGCTCTATCTAGGAGACGACGATCCAGAACGCTTGGTGGCAGATTATGGATCTGAGCAAATGTTCGAATAGCGCGGACAGAAACCGAATACCAATAATTATGAGGAACGAACGCTATAATACTTTTAAGAATCTTTTTATAATGAATCAGTATCTACTACTCAGGCTCTATTGATGAACTGGAAATAACTAAAAATAACAGTCTCAGTATACCTACATGTTCTTTGCTAAAAGCGCTAATTTTCGTCTTTTGCAAACTGAAATAATTACAATTTTTCACGTTTCGTAATGTGGATTAATGCCAAAAAATTACTTGCTACGAGTGTATGGACTCTTGTGGTAATGAGAAAACTCTCTCGTGTCTGTTTTACCCCGGAGTAATGGTTTGAGCAGTGGGGTAATGTAAAAATGCATAGTATCATTCAAACGAACGAATTCACTAGAAAGAAAGCGACTGTGAAATTAAGGAGAATGTATACCCAAACTGTGAAACTCACTGTGGGAGTAACAAAGAGTAAATCCATATCGGCCGGCCGGAGTGGTCGAATGGTTCTAAGCGCTACAGTCTGGAACCACGCGACCGCTACGGTCGCAGGTTCGAATCCTGCCTCGGGCATGGATTTGTGTGATGTCCTTAGGTTAGTTAGGTTTAACTAGTTCTAAGTTCTAGGAGACTGATGACCTCAGCAGTTGAGTCTCACAGTGCACAGAGCCATTTGAACCAGCCAAATCCATATCAGCAGCACTACAATTCAAATATTGTTCTAGAGAAAGTAACATATGGTGTCTTATGACAAAGTATCCAGCCACTATAAGATTTTTTCAGTGTGTGATTCTAACAATAAAAAAAAAGCTTGTACTATCTCCATCTCTCTCTCTTTCTCTCTCTCTCTCTCGTTCTCTCTTTCGTATACTGTCTCCTCTTTTTCTCTTTTTATTTCACCCTTCCAAAAATAATAAAAAAGTCATTTTATTTCCTTTAAATTTACTTTTAATTTCCCTCTCTCTCTCAAACATAGAAACTCTTTTACTTTCCTCCTCTGTCATTCCTCCTAAACCTATCAAATAGCTCTATTTTAAATTACCTCTTTCATTACCTATTGTTTGTTCTCCTAACATGCTTTCGTTGTAGTCTTTTTTCTCTTCCCTAACTTACTTACTTACTCCTCTTTTAGATCTACTTTTCTTGATTTTTAATCTTTTATTTTGAACTGACATCCTCTTCCCCATTCCTTGCTCTCTGATGTGTAACCCCCCCCCCCCAAATGCATGCCAATATTACCCATACAACTCTCTTGTCACGTGTGGCAGCCTATATGTTAGGGGTTGAAACACTTTTTCACCTGATCTTTGCTCCTATGCGAGCTAGAAGGTTCTGACCCTATGATACTGAGTCCCAGGAGGCAAGTGGTATGTGTACCACGTTTGGTTGAATCGATTAAGTGATTTAATAGAATTCTGGACATAAATGCATACACATTCAGATTCATATGCATTCAACACATACACTGCACATATCTCCTGATCCTCTGTCTATTTGTCCACCTCATTCTCCCTCCTCTGTCTATTTCCTCTTTTACACTCTCTGTGCCTCTTCATCCCATCCTCCCTATGCTCATTGTCCATCCCCTCTGCCCCCTTTTTCTGAACATATCTTCCCGTCCTGTCATTCTGTCCATCTCCTTTCCCCATTTCTCTGATGATGATGATGATGAAGATGATGATTGGTTTGTGAGGCGTTCAACTGCATGGTCCTCAGCATCTGTACAAAGCCCCAATTTTTACACAGCCCAGTCTTGCCACTGTCACGAATGATGATGATGAAATGATGAGGACAACAAAACGCCCAGTCCCCAGCAGAGTAAATCTCCAACCCAGCCAAGAATCGAATGCAGGACAGCATGATCCACAGGCTGCAATGCTAGTCACTAGACCACGAGCTGCGGACCCCTTTCTCTGACCATCTGATCCTCCCCCTTTCACACTCCATTTCCTCCTCCCCCTCTCTCTGCTCAGCTGTACACATCCACACACGTAGTCCCTGCAACATATGCCAATTCTACCTGTGCCACTCTTGTTGTGCAAAGCAGTCTACATGTCAGGGGTTGATAACACTATTTTTTGGTCTATACCCTCGCTTCTATGTTAACTATGAGATTCTAGCCCCACACAGTACTTATTCTCATGTAGCAAGAAATATGTGTACCAAATTTGTTTCAAATTGTTCCATTGGTTTAGAAGGAGATGCTTGACATACACATATAAATGCATACATATATACAAGGCCTGCTCAAAAAATTCCAGAACTTTGTCCACAAAACTTTTCTACGCTTACCTTTTACTTATTGTGCATGATGATCTCTGAAATTCTGTCCTCCACAATTTATACACCGCTCCCAATGCAGTTTCCACTCCCAGAAGCAGTCTTTGTATTCCTCTTGCTGGGTTTGCGTGAAATGCTGTCTGCAAATTTTTTTACCTCGTCTATCGGTGCTAATCTTCGTCCTTTCTATGTTTTTCAACTTTGGAAATAAAAAGGCAAGATCTGGAGAGTACGGAGGATGAGGCAGCACAGTGATTTCGTTTTTAGTGCAATAGTCACGCACCAATCGCGCTGAAAATTCAGGTGCATTATCGTGATGCAAGAGCCAGGAATTACTTCGCCATTTTCAGGCCATTTTCTTCTCACATGTTCTCACAGGCGTCGCAAAATGTACCGATAGTACTATCGTTTAACAGTCTGTCCCTGTAGCAAGAATTCATGATGAACTAATCCTTCAAAGTAAAAAAAAATTATCAGCATGGCTTTGACATTTGATCTGACCTGACAAGATTTTTTTGGTCGTGGAGAATCTTTGAATCTTTCTTGACCCTTTGTGAAGATTGAACCTTGATATCAACATCATAATCATAGACTCACGTCTTATCACCAGTTATGATTCTCTGAAGGAACATCTCGTTCTCATTTACACAATCCAAAAGCTCTCCACAGATTGCGGGGCGAAGGTCTTTCTGGTTTTGACTCATGAGCCATGGGGTGAAGTCTACGGCAACACGATGCATTCTAAGATGCTGTATCAGGATTTCATGACACGAGCAAATTCAAATGTTACATTCTTCTGCAATCTGACAATCAGTCTTCGATTGCCAGCACAATTTCGTTGATGTTCCTGACATGAGCATTGTCGGTAGAGGTCGTAGGTCGTCCTGAACGATGGTCGTCTTTAACTTCTGTTTGACCATTTTTAAACTGTTTGAACCATTCTTAACACAACATATGGCTCATGCACTCCTCATCATAGGATTATTGCATCATTTGGCGTTTCTCTGTAAAATAATTTTATACAGACGCATTGCTCCTCTAATTCTGCCACGTCGAAATTCGCAAAGCGACACAACGTTCTTCTCAATACAGCACTGAACAATAACTGACAGACATACAAAAATGAAACTTCCGGCAGTTACAAATTAAACACAGGCGTGTGCAGGGGTGCCAGCTGCATTTCGCTCCAACAGACCTATTGGCGCAAAATTACGATTGTTCCGGAAATTTTTGAACAGACCTCATTCATCTTATATAAGGACACTATATATACTATCCTTTCATCCACAGTTTTACCCACAAATGTGTGAGGCACATATATTGCACTCATCTTCTTCTTCCCCTGTCTCTGTCCATCTCTTCCTACCCCTCTCACAGTCCATTCTGTCCTGCCCCCTCTCTCTTTCCATCTCCCCATTTCCCCTCTTTGATCATCTTCTCCTCCTCCGCCTCTTTCTGTTCTTCTCCTTCCAACCTCCCCCTCCCCCTTTCTGTCACGGATCATTACGGGCGATGAAAGATGGGTGCACCACTTTTCGCTGGAAACAAAAAGGTAGCAATATCCTCACTTACCACAAAAGAAGAAATTCAAGACAACTCCCTCTGCTGGAAAAGTTGTGGTGACAGTCTTCTGGGATTGTGATGGCGTCATTATCGTGGATTTGATGCCAAGAGGGTCAACCATCAATTCAGGGTCTGAGTACCCGGGAAAAGATCGCCAAATTGGGTTGGACATCATTGCCTCATCCACCCTACAGTCCAGACCTGGCACACTCGAACTGGCTCTGAGCACTATGGGACTTAACATTTGAGGTCATCAGTCCCCTAGAACTTAGAACTATTTAAACCTAACAAACCTAAGGACATCACACACATCCATGCCCGAGGCAGGATTCGAACCTGCGGCCGTAACAGTCTCGCGGTTCCGGACTGAAGCGCCTAGAACCGCTTGGACACCGGGAACACTCGGACTTCCATCCCTTTGGGCCGCTTAAAGATTCTCCGCGGGGAACACACTTTGAAGATGACGAGAGTGTCAGTCATGCAGTGAAAACATGGCCACGCCTACAGGACAAGAGCTTTTACCATTCTCCCTCTGTCTCTCCACGTCCTCCAACCTTTCTCCATCTTCAGATCCCCTCTCCAAACTGTCATTCCATCTCTTCATCCCCATTTCTCTTTCAGTCTTGTCATCCTCCTCCCACTATCGATCACCTCCTCTCCGTTCTCTCTGCTCAGTCATGCCCATTCACAAGTGTAGCCACTACAATGCATGCCAATACTAACTGCTCAGCTCTCCTGTCATGTAGGACAACATAGATGTTAGGGTTGTAAACCCTTTTCACCTGTATCTCCACTTACATGAGAGGTAGGAGGTTCTAACTATACAGTGCTGATTCCCCAGTAGCAAGTAGTAGGTGCACCAGATTTGACTGAAATAGATCCAGGTGTTTAGTAAGAGATGCTGGACATTAACAAAGATAAATACACATACATCCTCATACATGTTCAACACATATGCTGCACACATGTCCTCCTCTGTCTCTGTCCACCTCATCCTCCCAACTCTATCTGTCTATCTCCCCTCCCCATACACTCTGTCTCTCTATCTCCTCCTCCCCACTCTCTTTGTCCATCCTCTCCATGCCTTCTACCAATCAAATCTACCTGCTCCATCCCTCTGTCAATCTCCTAGTCCCCATTTCTCTGTCCATCTCCTCCTCTGCCTTCCTCTGTCCATCTCATTTTCCCCCTCTATCACCCCCACACGCATTTGACATGTATGTTGAACACACCTTTTCCTCCCCTTCTCTGTTGCCACCTTTTCCTCCCCTTCTCTGTTGCTATCTCATTCTCCCACCTCTATCTGACTCTCTCAGTCTCCCCATCTTTCTCTCTCTTCATCTCCTATAATGAGCAAGGGCTTTACATTGCTAGTGTGTCGACAAGTTGAGAATTTGTGTCAGACAGGAGGAATGGTAGCGCAGTCTGTGCATTTCTGATCACTGATGGGTCCAGGCTGGCACAGTAGCTGAGCGTGTTCGGTCAGAGGGTTAGCCGCCCTCTGTAATAAAAAAAAAAAAACTGAGTGAATGGATCAATTACGAACTTTAACAGGTGTCAGGGGACGTCCGCCACGAACAATTACAACGAACTATAATTAACAAAATGAGGTTAATAATTTAAAAAAAAAGATGGCTCAGTGGTCAGCACATTTGCCTAGTAAGCAGGAGACTCGGGTTCGAACCCCTGTCCAGCAAAAATTTTCACCTTTCCCCATTTATTTAAGTCAATGCCCACTGGAGCCTAATGTCTTTAATTCTCTTATGTCCTGATTCTTAGTGGTTGCAGGATCATATATATTTATTCTTTTATGAATAATGTCATTCGCCTTCGTGGGGCATCTAGATATGGTGATATGAAGACGTCCCAGGAAGGCGAAACTCGTTAATAGAAGACTAAACTGCAAGCAAGACTGTTTTTATCTTATAGATGCGATTCACTTGTTTGGAGCATGTGCAGTGATAACAGAGTGAACATTCGTCGTAGTTGACTTTTTCTATCATTCTAGACTAAAAAAGGGTTTTCCTTAAGAATGCTGTCTGAATACTATCTTCAAAACAGAGGAAGCGTACGGAATTGATCACTTACCGGGCTTTGGCTCCTGGGTTCATACGCAAACGTTCTGAGTGTATAGTTTGAGAATTCATTACCCTGCCAATATCTCCACTCAAATAAGTTACAGGTACACAAATTAACTGATATAAAAAGTCATTATTGTGTTTATTCTCGTAAGTGGGTTACAAGTTGAACAAGCCTGCTCACTGCACCGCCAAGCTGGCTGAGAGACACCTCCCCTACCGCCCGCATCTCCAACCTATGTTCTTGGCCTGGAGAAAGGGCCAGATGGTTCTGGTACATGCATCCAATGCAATTACAACAAAAATATGGTTCAAATGGCTCTGAGTACTATGGGACTTAACTTCTGAGGTCATCAGTCCCCTAGAACTTAGAACTACTTAAACCTAACTAACCTAAGGACATCACAAACATTCATGCCCAAGGTAGGATTCGAACCTGCGACAATAGCGGTCGCGCTGTTCCAGACTGTAGCGCCTAGAACCACTCGGGCAATTCGGCCGGCCCAATTACAACAGTTCTGGGCAGGGAACAGATCACACTGAACAGATTGGACTGCCCAGTTTTACAAAAAGCAGCAATAAATGCCACCAGGAATGGCAAAAGTGAGTGGTAGAACCCAACTCTAAAATGAGTCTTCCCATTTTACGAACTTAGCATAAACTTAACAAAGGAAAAAAACTAAAAATGTAAATTCCAAATCATCTAAAACAATAAAAATAGATATTATTACGCACAATATAAAGACGTATAAAATGTGAAGGTCATTAACATTTAAAACACATAAGACAATTAAGAAATTCATAACAACAACAGTTAGTCCACTAGAAAACAGCTAACAGCTTCTGAAACTAAGGTACTTTGTCATAAACAGTAGTTTGACGATGGGCTTTCATTGTGTACCATAACACAAATGGGAGAGAATACATAACTGTTTCACTGCTTGGGAGAGGACAGAATTTTACTACAGACTTCTTAATCCGCTCACTGGCGGTGTTCTCAATTACCACACCAATTTGTTCATAACGACCAGGAGAAAGCTACTCATTAAGACCCATCCTTCACACAATAACAGGCCGACTGAGGCTAACACGCTCCTTCCGATATCCATTTACTGCATTGCTGTAGCTATTGCAGGTGCTCAGTGGATCGCCTCTTACAATAGGACTGACTCGGTTTTTGTACAGGTTGCCACCTATGCAGTCTGTTGGCGTGAATCGCATGGACAGAGGGTTTAGGATAAGCACAAATAGGGTTTCCCATTAAATCTCCTATGTTTCTGTCACCAAAAGGCTTGCCGTTATCTCCAAATCGACCTACAAATCTCCAGTTTCCATCGTGACCTGTATGTCGCTGAATGTGTGACTCAGACGATTTATCTAGTTTCCACACAGCCTTGCGTGGTATTCAAGGAATCCTATCCGACGAAACCCAACCAAATTTTGTGTCAATTATTGTGGAGCTAGTTGACTTTCCCCGTCTTTCTTAGCCTAATATTTCTAAGAAAATGTCTGCCACCATAACCACATCCGTTCTAGTAGGCTTGTAGAAGTGGAGATCAGCAACTGGCAGACAAGACGGAATGTTCCAACCTCTTGGATCTGTATGCCTAAATGGTAACTCACTGATCACATTAACAACAATAGCACAAGCGGTTTTATTTTGAGAATCATGAAGCTTGAAAGACTCATCAACGTTACAAGTTTTTGACACCGGGGTTGCAAAGCTATTATTTAGTTTATTTGTTGGGACTGACGGTTTGCTGGGCTTCAGATTCAGTTTCTTGGCCATACCATTAGATATAAAAGATAACTGGCTTGCGCTAGTAACAATATGCAAGATTCCTGGCTTAAATGTCAACAACAGCTGTCATCCGATTTTCCTATGGTATGGAGGGGACAAGAAGTAGCTTCTACAGTTATCTGACTGACTATACCTTGTGTCAGCCGATTTGTGAACTAATGTATTGTGCTTTTTGCTACATGCCTTGCAATTAGAAGCCTTGAATTTGCCAGCAAAATTACCAGCGCAGATGCACAAAAAGCACAGCATATTTTTTGTGACAAATGGCCATCGATAGTCAATAGCTAGTGTTACATGTCGTGACAGCATGAGGTCCTTTACAAAATTTTCATGTCTCCTCAGATCAGCATTAGCCTGATGAGCTCTTCTTGCATGTCTCGTGTGATTTAACTTACTGGCATCTCCTTGTGGATCCTTTGAGGTGATGCCCCTGATTCCGATCAATTCAAAGGCCTGACATTTTCTCTCCAAAACGTTAATCAACTGATGCTGCGGGTTGCAAGATAATCAAAATGGCTTCTGAAAGAAATACTTCGTGAAATGGTACTTTAGGATAAATTACTGCAGACATTGATTAAGTGAGTATAATCGCTAGCCATGCCATGAACGACTATACGGAAGTCCAATGCCTGGCTACGATTACTTTAGGATTATCATTCGTGATTAGATTCAGAAAGGCATTCCCGTACAACGATCACGTAAGGTAGCCCCTTCAAAATTTGACAGAATAATAGAGGATACTTGCACTGTAATGACATTTCCTGACAAATTCCATGCCTCCACAGGCTGTGACATATGAACATGTCTCTTCATTAAACGGTTCATAGTGGAATCATTGATGTCCCAGGAATCCTCGAATTCCGCCCTGTCCTTACTATGATACGCGGTTCCTTCTTGAATTTGTAGCCATCCTGAAGATGACTCAAAATTATTCTGAATCCATCTCAATGTATTTAAATCTTGCTCCCAGTTTTTCAGTGCTAGTACTACATGCAGCTTGCACAAAATTAAGCATACGTGTGAAAGTAGCCCTTGCAACACATCTCTGTTTAACCGATCTTGTCCTCTCACAAGAATCTTTTCTGCAAATGGGCAGATGGTAACAGGAGGCCAAAATCTGCATTTATCAGCACTATGGCGGGAGCACGTTACATCACAGATGATGCTTTGCACTTTCTTTGTTCCTATTCTTTGTGTTTGGGGTTCAGTAAAACACATTAACCATAGGCGAACAAATATCTTCGAAAACTGGTGTTAAGACTGTTGTTTCCGAAGTTCTTGACAGGCCTTAAAACACACAGAAACACTTAGAAATGGAGCCGAGAACATGTTCCACTCACAAATGCTTAGTTTCTTGAGGTTTTGTACATGCCTCCCCCCCCCCCCCCCCCACACACACACACATGCTGGAACGAATAAACACAAACAAACAAACAAACAAACACACACACACACACACACACACACACACACACACACACACACACACACAATATCGAGACTGGAAGACCAGTCAATGTTTGCAGTGGTCGCAGATGGATATGTTTCGATGATTGTGACGATAGCATACCACCCCAATGATGGAGCTGGCTACTGATTCATCTTTAATTAATCAAATCACCGCTCCTAAAGCATGGGGGTGTCTGGGTAAGTATCAGTCCCTTGTGTGTGTGTGTGTGTGTGTGTGTGTGTGTGTGTGTGTGTGTATTTTTCAAATGATGATTATAGACTGTTGTGCTTTTTTTTTTTCAGAAGTGTCATCTGATTTCGACCTGCCATCCTTACCACACCACTGCAGTCATCACCACATGCACATCCAATCTGTAGCACTGCCACTGGCGTTGTCACCGACACCTGAATTTGTCGCAGGCAGCTGCACCTCCACCAACATTTTTGTTTACAACAGGACCACTCCAAGCAGTTGCCTCACCAACATCTGGATCCTCAACCTAAAGATACGCACCAGCACCATCGGCATCTGGATAGGGACTTCGTTAGATTCTGTGATAATCATCTGTCCGCCAGCAGCAGACTCTCAGCCCATTCTGATCGTGATAGCGAAGATTAATGTTTTCCGGTATGCCATGCAGAATTACCATGCTCAGTGATTAGAGGTGCACCTGGGGATATAATATTGCTTGCTCACATCTATAATATGGTAGCGTTTCGAGAGCTGATACTCTTCCTAAATACATGTCTACCAATTCTGAAAAGGAAATTTTCCTAGATCTTAAACGATCCATGATATACCATCATTAAGTGTAGCACAACAGTAGGCACCTAATTCGCTATTCTGTCTGAGGAAGACGTCTCCAAAAACGTAGTTATACATAAGAAAGGTGATAATGGCATGGTATCAGGGGCACATTAATCTCTGAGTGATTTGAGACCTACACCCTGGAGCCATTACAGGATCGGATCTCTCAATTCCAAGCAAGAGATTCGGGGAAGGATCTTACTAGAATCTAGTATCAGGGTATTCACAGCCGGACGCGGTCGCCGAGCGGTTCTAGGCGCTTTAGTCCGGAATCGCACGACTGCTACGTTCTCAGGTTCGAATCCTGCCTCGGGCATGGATGTGTGTGATGTCCTTAGGTTAGTTAGGTTTAAGTAGTTCTAAGTTCAAGGCGACTGATGACCTCAGATGTTAAGTCCCATAGGGCTCAGAGCCATTTGAACCATTTTTTGGGCATTCACATGCTTTTGTTCGATTTAATATCTGGAGTGTCTTCCTATTTCCCTTTTCCAGATGATATAGCTAGAAATCAGAGTGTTATTAATGTCTAAGACTGCGATGATGACTACTGCTTTGAGTGGTCACTCCTGGCTTGCGACAGAAGTTATAAGAAACATGCAAGACATACAAGTAAATACCGAGTGGGTGATAACATTCGTGGGCATTATAACTTTGATGGGATTTCATGAAACAGCAGGACATACAAAAATTTAAGGTGCAGAATTCCGATACGTCGGTTCATATACACAGCCTGAGGGAATGCAAGTCAAACGATGGTGTTGTTACACACAAAGTCGCTGTACCTCTCCAGTTTTCCAGACTCGCTGGTCAGCTTGCAACATATGTAGATTCGTTGTAAATCTCCCAAGGTGAGGAACATCACCACTACTGGATCAAAAAAAGTCCCGCCTTCTTTCCTTACAATTGTCAATACATAAACGTGCGCACCCTTAGTGTTTGAATCCGTTTACTAAAAGTGAGTGATTCAAACACCATCTGCTGCATTGTTCTACCCACGACCCAATTTGTGCAGAAATGCCCTCTAAGACAAACAAGTTCTCAGAATTTCAGAATTTTCACCACCAAGAGTGTGTCCCCTTTACTGTCCATGGCAATTTTGAATGTCTTCTCGTTCCCGTGTTGGGTTGTGAGGGTGATCTTATTGCCTCACATACTGCTCTCACAGAACGTCACATGCCTTTTGTGACAGCATATCAAGTTGTATGCGCATATAATTCCCATCTTAATCATTTTGATCCATACATTGGCGGTTACACTGTGAGATGGTTACCCTCTGAGTTGAAGTACAGGCAATTGATGTGATTTATAGCACCAACCCGCCTATAGCCAAAATCTGGGAAGATAAATGACTGTACAAGAACGGAGTTGAATGTTATCTTTGAGGGTAGCCATTAGATAAAAAAAAGCTGAAAAACAGCGTGGCGATCATTGTCACATAACCGGTAAAATCCGCAGTTCTGAACATACTTCATGCAACTTGAATTATCGACTCCCACAACACATACCCATAGTCATTCGCAAGTTAAGAAGGTATGATGTCGCTTTGTGGTTGAGCCATTGGCTTATTTCAGTCTGCGCAAAGATCAGATTAGTGTCCTGCCTGGTAGCACAGAAAAATATCTCATTTTCCAAGCAAATCATCCCAATATTATGCTGCACTTCCCTGACTCGGAGCGATTTATACATGTATCACTACAGAAACTTGCTGAAACCATGCAGCAGGATGATTTATATCTCATTTGAGCTGCATGTCCTGATTGTGCTAAGTTTCATCTCATAACAAAATGGTTCAAATGGCTCTGAGAACTATGGTGCTTAACTTCTGAGGTCATCAGTCCCCTAGAACTTAGAACTACTTAAACCTAACTAACCTAAGGACATCACACACATCCACGCCAGAGGCAGGATTCGAACCTGCGACCATAGCGGTCGCGCGGTTCCAGACTGTAGCGCCTAGAAGCGCTCGGCCACTCCGGCCGGCCCTCATAACAAAGAAAGGGGTTTTCCTCATACGAATGTCTGGATTCAGAGGAGAAACTCAATGAAACTATATTGTCCGACATAACCACATTCTCGAGCAACCTCACTGGCACTGCAATGTCGGATGTGGAATGTGGACGCATAGTGACTGTACGTCAGGAGTTCAACATCTCTAATTTAGGGGAGTATGGAAAGCTTTATATGGACACAGATATACGCTTTCTTGCAGAAATTTTCGAATGGTTCTTGAGTATATGCCTGGAAACATACTCTCTGGATCCTGCCTTCTACTAAACCATTCCACGGCTTTCGCGGAATGCCATGCTCTAACTTACCCACGTCAACATCGAAGTCTTGGCTGAGATCCGGCCGGAGTGGCCGTGTGGTTCTAGGCGCTGCAGTCTGGAGCCGAGCGACCGCTACGGTTGCAGGTTCGAATACTGCCTCAGGCATGGATGTGTGTGATGTCCTTAGGTTACTTAGGTTTAATTAGTTCTCAGTTCTAGGCGACTGATGACCTCAGAAGTTAAGTCGCATAGTGCTCAGAGCCATTTGAACCATTTTTTGAACTGATAATGGCATGTTATTTTTCGAGTGCGGGATTTGCGGGGTGATTTGCTAATGTGTTCATAGGCACAACCGAAGAAAATAAGCCATGTACGGATGAAAAGTTCAACAAAGCATCAGCAAATTTTAAGTGACACCGTGCACTTAGATGTTAACAACTTCACAACTTCTAGGGGCATGCCATGAATAATCTCGAAGTATTGGATGGTTTGATGACTGTCTACTAAGGAAATCGCCAGATTGGGTAAATTCTGTGGCGGCAGATTCTGGATATGTTTTAGAGGTAGATGAACGTATCCTGATAAGTGATTTGTCAATATGTTCAGAGCACCTAGTTCTGCGCAGCAGTTTCCACCTCAAGCTGTCAACAATGCTGGAGGGAAAAAGAATATACATAATACATTATTGTAATCTCCTGCAATTTTTCAAGTTTGGGGCTGAAACTGGATAGTCACCTGCACTAATTCCCTCAACCAGCATACCTGGTTGAAGGAACAGATTAATTTAAATACCGAAAAGAGGGCTTCAGTGTTCGTTTATGAATGATTTTTTAGGAACCTATGAATAATGTAATTTTCAGCAAAATTATGGAAAATGTTATAGACTACCGTGAAATTCACTTATTTACCCTTTTGGAGGGGTTTTACATGGCAAGGGATTGCATCAGCAGGCTGAATTTTAAACTGTCCATAATCTTCAATAAAGAATCCGTCACTCTAGAGATGGCTAAGGTTTTAATAGAGATTACGAAACCTGTCTATGTCAGTATGTGTATATTTGACCTTTCCAAGCCCCACATGTACCATTCTCATTACGAGATTGCCAAAACTCATTTTACAGATCCAAAGTTACTTTATATGAATCTGGACAACAGTTGTGGAGGCTAAAGTAATGAGTAACCAACAGCGTGAGTGGGGGTGGGGGGGGGGCGGTCATTTAAAGTACTTTTTTGTGTTCTTCTTGATTATATCGAAAACCGCGGCTTCTACCGAAATACTTCCCAAACCAAAATTAAACTACACTCCTGGAAATGGAAAAAAGAACACATTGACACCGGTGTGTCAGACCCACCATACTTGCTCCGGACACTGCGAGAGGGCTGTACAAGCAATGATCACACGCACGGCACAGCGGACGCACCAGGAACCGCGGTGTTGGCCGTCGAATGGCGCTAGCTGCGCAGCATTTGTGCACCGCCGCCGTCAGTGTCAGCCAGTTTGCCGTGGCATACGGAGCTCCATCGCAGTCTTTAACACTGGTAGCATGCCGCGACAGCGTGGACGTGAACCGTATGTGCAGTTGACGGACTTTGAGCTAGGGCGTATAGTGGGCATGCGGGAGGCCGGGTGGACGTACCGCCGAATTGCTCAACACGTGGGGCGTGAGGTCTCCACAGTACATCGATGTTGTCGCCAGTGGTCGGCGGAAGGTGCACGTGCCCGTCGACCTGGGACCGGACCGCAGCGACGCACGGATGCACGCCAGGACCGTAGGATCCTACGCAGTGCCGTAGGGGACCGCACCGCCACTTCCCAGCAAATTAGGGACACTGTTGCTCCTGGGGTATCGGCGAGGACCATTCGCAACCGTCTCCATGAAGCTGGGCTACGGTCCCGCACACCGTTCGGCCGTCTTCCGCTCACGCCCCAACATCGTGCAGCCCGCCTCCAGTGGTGTCGCGACAGGCGTGAATGGAGGGACGAATGGAGACGTGTCGTCTTCAGCGATGAGAGTCGCTTCTGTCTTGGTGCCAATGATGGTCGTATGCGTGTTTGGCGCCGTGCAGGTGAGCGCCACAATCAGGACTACATACGACCGAGGCACACAGGGCCAACACCCGGCATCATGGTGTGGGGAGCGATCTCCTACACTGGCCGTACACCACTAGTGATCGTCGAGGGGACACTGAATAGTGCACGGTACATCCAAACCGTCATCGAACCCATCGTTCTACCATTCCTAGACCGGCAAGGGAACTTGCTGTTCCAACAGGACAATGCACGTCCGCATGTATCCCGTGCCACCCAACGTGCTCTAGAAGGTGTAAGTCAACTACCCTGGCCAGCAAGATCTCCGGATCTGTCCCCCATTGAGCATGTTTGGGACTGGATGAAGCGTCGTCTCACGCGGTCTGCACGTCCAGCACGAACGCTGGTCCAACTGAGGCGCCAGGTGGAAATGGCATGGCAAGCCGTTCCACGGGACTACATCCAGCATCTCTACGATCGTCTCCATGGGAGAATAGCAGCCTGCATTGCTGCGAAAGGTGGATATACACTGTACTAGTGCCGACATTGTGCATGCTCTGTTGCCTGTGTCTATGTGCCTGTGGTTCTGTCAGTGTGATCATGTGATGTATCTGACCCCAGGATTGTGTCAATAAAGTTCCCCTTCCTGGGACAATGAATTCACGGTGTTCTTATTTCAATTTCCAGGAGTGTATATTAAATTTCCTGCAAAACGTGTCCTATTCATTTTTCTTTAGGGGTATTATAGTTCGCACGTTGCAGAGGATGGAAAAATTGTACATTATTAAAAATAGTGTTTTAGTGATCTAAAACTGATGTATATTGTTAAATTACAAGGGTTGCCAACAAGTACACTACTGGCCGTTAAAAGTGCTACACCAAGAAGAAATGCAGATGATAAACGGTTATTCATTGGACAAATATATTATACTAGAACTGACATGTGATTACATTTTCACGCAGTCTAGGTGCATAGATCCTGAGAAATCAGTACCCAGAACAACCACCTCTAGCCGTAATAACGGCCTTGATACGCCTAGGGATTGAGTCAAACAGAGCTTGGATGGCGTGTACGGGTACAGCTGTCCATGCAGCTTCAACACAATACCACAGTTCATCAGGAGTAGTGACTGGCGTATTGTGACGAGCCAGTTGCTCGACCACCATTGACCAGACGTTTTCAAGTGGTGAGAAATCTGGAGAATGTGCTGAACAGGACAGCAGTCGAACATTTTCTGTATCCAGAAAGGCCCATACAGGACCTGCGACATGCGGTCGTGCATTATCCTGCTGAAATGTAGGGTTTCGCAGGGATCGAATGAAGGGTAGCGCCACGGGTCGTAACACATCTGAAATGTAACGTCCACTGTTCAAAGTGCTGTCAGTGCGAACAAGAGTTGACCGAGACGTGTAACTAATGGCACCCCACACGATCACGCCGGGTGATACGCCAGTATGGCGATGACGAATACACGCTTCCAATGTGCGTTCACCGCGATGTCGCCAAACACGGATGCGACCATCATGATGCTGTGAACAGAACCTGGATTCATCCGAACAAAATGACGTTTTGCCATTCGTGCACCCAGGTTCGTCGTTGAGCACACCATCGCAGGCGCTCCTGTCTGTGATGCAGCATCAAGGGTAACCGCAGTCATGGTCTCCGAGCTGATAGTCCATGCTGCTGCAAACGTCGTTGAACTGTTCGTGCAGATGGTTGTTTTCTTGCAAACGTCCCCATCTGTTGACTCAGGGATCGAGACGTGGCTGCACGATCCGTTACAGATATGCGGATAAGATGCCTGTCATCTCGACTGTTAATGATACGAGGCCGCTGAGATCCAGCACGGCGTTCCATATTACCCTTCTGAACCCACCGATTCCATATTCTGCTAACAGTCATTGGATCTCGACCAATGCGAGCAGCAATGACGCGATACGATAAACCGCAACTGCGATAGGCTACAATCCGACCTTTATCAAAGTCAGAAACGTGATGGTACGCATTTCTCCTCGTTACACGAGACATCACAACGTTTCACAAGGCAACGCCGGTCAACTGCTGTTGGTGTATGAAAAATCGGTTGGAAACTTTCCTCATGTCAGCACGTTGTAGGTGTCGCCACCGGCGCCAACCTTGTGTGAATGCTCTGAAAAGCTTATCATTTGCATTTTCTTCCTGTCGATTAATTTTCGCGTCTGTAGCACGTCATCTTCGTGGTGTAGCAATTTTAATGGCTAGTAGTGTATTAAATGTTTATACTATATCTAAGTGCAGTAGAACTGTATTATGGTAAGAATTTTGTTCTGGGGGTGTAAGTGGGTGGAAAGGCGTGGGTGAAGGTTAGAAGCGTGAGGGAAGACAGGTCGCCAGATTTTAGCCACGCACTTGCCTCCTTCATATGTCTGCAAAATAAAGGGAACATAGATGTGAATTAGTACTAATGCAAACGCAAGAAACGCATATGGACAGAATCTACATAAATCTCCGCACATAGTTCTACAATGCAAGAGCGAAATTTATTCTTGGCCATCCTTTACGACACTGTAGCGTTCTTCCACGAAATGCAACTCCCCCCCCCCCCCCCACTCGCCCCCCACGAATGCTGCTAGTTTTTCAATTTATAGACAGACTATACCTCCCCAGAGTTTCCTGTGCAAATCTCTCATGTGAGCAGACAAAATAACTTCGCTGAGCTCATGCTTATATAGTGGAGATGTCATCAGTTTATTAAGTGAGTATTTATTTGCAGTTGTTAAATAATCCATTGCGTAAAACGCTTAACTGCTGGAACTGTCAACTGTCTTCCACACTGAAGAGCCTGTCTTAAGTGTAACATGCTGTCAATATGTATTCGACAGTGTCGATTTCATTGTCTCCACTATCAATGGCAGTAATACCTTTCGTAGTTTGAGGGTATCAAATGCATCAGGCCATTCTCAGTTCTCGAAATATCAGAAGAGGCCCAGAGGCTTACATTTGTTCCCACTGTAACAGAAGTAGGTCACTTAGGTATCATGGAACTTCAGATATTTCAAGATACGTCAAGCAATGCATTACAACAAATTACTCTTCTAGATTTAAACAAAATCAGTATTCCATTTCATACACTGACACCCCTCTTGCACGATATATTGTGGATGTGTGGTAAGTGTCCCCACTTGATATTTATGCAGTCTTTCAGTAGCACAGTTAATGATGAGAGAAGTTTAGTACCTTTCTGGTCATATATTAATTCACCACCAAGTGACTACAACATGGTTACATGTCTATCTACATCTACATGTACATCTACATGGATACTCTGATAATCACATTTAAGTGACTGGCAGAGGGTTTATCGAACTACCTTCACAATACTCTATTATTCCAAACTCGTACAGCGCGCGGAAAGAACGAATACCTATATATTTCCGTGCGAGCTCTGATTTCCCTTATTTTATCGTGGTGATCGTTTCTCCCTATGTAGGTCGGTGTCAACAAAATATTTTCGCATTCGGAGGGGAAAGTTGTGACTGGAATTTCGTGAGAAGATTCCGTCGCAACTAAAAACGCCTTTCTTTTAATGATGCCTTCCCCACAACATTTTCTATGTGTTCCTTCCAATTTAAGTTGTTCGTAATTGTAATTCCTAGGTATTTAGTTGAATTTACGGTCTCTGGATTAGACTGATTTATCGTGTAACCGAATTTTAACGAATTCCTTTTAGCGCTCATGTGGATGACCTCACACCTTTCGTTATTTAGGGTCAAATGCCAATATTCGCACCATTCAGATGTCTTCTCTAAATCGCTTTGCACTTTGTTTTGATCTTCTGATGTCTTTATTAGTCGATAAACGACAGCGTCATCTGCAAACAACCAAAGACGTCTGCTCAGATTGTCTCCCAAATCGTTTATATAGATAAGTAACAGCAAAGGGCCTACAACACTACCTTGGGGGACGCCAGAAATCACTTCTGTTTGCCGCGCGGGGTAGCCGTGCCGTCTAAGGCGCCTTGTCACGGCCCGCGCGGCTCCCCCCCTCGGAGGTTCGAGTCCTCCCTCGGGCATGGGTGTGTGTGTGTGTTGTTAGTTTAAGTTGGGTTAAGTAGTGCGTAAGCTTAGGGACCGATGACCTCAGCAGTTTGGTTCCATGAGACCTTACCACAAATTTCCAATTTTTTCCACTTTTGTTTTACTCGATGACTTTCCGTCAATTACTACGAACTGTGACCTCTCTGACAGGAAATCACAAATCTAGTCACATAACTGAAACGATATTCCATAGGCACCCAATTTACTACAATCCGCTTGTGTGGTACAGTGTAAAAAGCCTTCCGGAAGTCCGGTAATACGTAATCGATCTGAAATCCCTTGTTAACAGCACTCAACACTTCACGCGAATAAAGAGCTAGTTGTGTTTCATAAGAACGATGTTTTCTAAACTCATATTGACTGTGTGTCAATAGACCGATCTCTTCGAGGTAATTCATAATCTTTTAACACAATATATTCTCCAAAATCCTGCTACATATCAACGTTAATGATATGGGGCTGTAATTTAGTGGATTACTCCTAATACCTTTCTTGAATATTGGTGTGACCTGTGCAACTTTCCAGTCTTTGGGTACGGATCTTTCGTCGAGCGAACGGTTGTATATGATTCTTGAGTATGGAGCTAATGCATCAGCATACTCTGATAGGAACCTAATTGGTATACAGTTTGGACCGGAATACTTGCATTTATTAAGTGATTTAAGTTGCTTCACTACTTCGAGGATATTTACTTCTATATTACTCATGTTGGCAGCTGTTCTTGATTCGAATTTTGTAATATCTACTTCGTCTTCTTTTGTGAAGGCATTTCGGAAGGTTGTGTTCAGTAACTCTGCTTTGTCAGCACTGTCTTCGATAGTATCTTCACTGCTGTCGCGCAGAGAAGGCATTGATTGTTTCTTACCGCTAACATACTTCACATACGACCAGAATCTCTTTGGATTTTCTGCCAGGTTTCGAGATAACGTTTCGTTGTGGAAACTGTTATAATCATGTCGCATTGAAGTCCGCCTTAAATTTCGAGCTTCTGTAAAACACCGCCAATCTTGGGGATTTCCCTCTGTTTAAATTTGGCATGTTTGTGTCGTTGTTTCTGCAACAGTGTTCTAACCCGTTTTGTGTACCAAAGAGGATCAGCTCCGTCGATTGTTAATTTATTTGGCAAAAATTGATGCCGATACTATTTCTATGAGTTCAAGCCACATCTAGTGGAAGGAGTGGAGATTGTCTCTCGGGAAGGCGTCAAGTGAATCTTTATCTGCTTTTTTGAATATGTGTATTTTTCGTGTATTTTTAGAGGATTTGGGGGTTACAATATTCAATCTCTACGACAACCCTTTGTTCACTAATGCCTGTATCGGTTTTGGTTCAAATGGTTCAGATGGCTCTGAGCACTATGGGACTTAACAATTGAGGTCATCAGTCCCCTAGAACTTAGAACTTCTTGAACCTAACTAACCTAAGGACACCACACACATCCATACCCGAGGCAGGATTCGAACCTGCGACCGTAGCGGTCGCGCGGTTCCAGACTGAAACCCCTAGAACCGCTAGGCCACACCGGCCGGCGCATCGGATTTGATGTTCGTTATTAGCTAAGGATTATTTGTTGCTCAGAGGTCAAGTGTGTTTTCATAACAGTTTATTATTAGCATAGGCTCATGAACTAACTGCTCGATTAATTTTCAGAGCATGCGTTTAGCACAATTTCGGATGATATTTTGTGTGTACCTCCGGAATTAAACATGTATTTTCGCCAACATATCGAGGGTAAATTAAAGGCAACACCAACTATAATCGTATTAGTCGGAGTACGTGTTTGAAATCAAACTCAAGTTTTCTTTGAACCTTTCAGCAATTGTATCATCTGAATTGGGAGGTCGGTAAAAGGTTCCAATTATTATTTTATTCCGGTTGCCAACAATGACCTCTGCCCATCCTAACTCACAGGTCGTATCTACTTCAATTTCGCGACAAAATAAACTACTTCTAACAGCAACAAACACGCCACCGTCAACTGTGTTTAGCTTATCCTTTCGGAAAACCTATAGGTTCTTCGCAAAAATTTCGGCTGAGCTTATGCCCCGCTTTAGCCAGCTTTCAGTGCCTGCAACGATTTAAGCATCAGTGCTTTCTATTTGGGTTTGGAGCACTGGTACTTTCCCAACACAGCTACAACAATTTACAACTCTTATACCAACGGTTCCTGTATCCTTGTTCTTCCTGTGTTCAGCCTGCACCCTTTGTGACTGAAGCCCATCTTGTGTTTTCCCGAGACCCTCTAACCTAAAAAAAAACCGCCCAGTCCACACCACACAGCCCCTGCTACCCGTGTAGCCGCCTCCTGCGTATAGTGGACACCTGACCTGTTCAGCGGAACCCGAAACCCAAGCACCCTCTGGCGCAAGTCGAGGAATCTGCAGCCTACACGGTCGCAGAACCGTTTGAGCCTCTGATTCAGACACTCCACTCGGCTCTTTACCAGAGGTCTGCAATCGGTCCTGTCGAGTATGCTGCAAATGGCCAGCTCTGGATTGATCTTGCAAGCAAGGCTGGCAGCCTTTACCACTTCTGTTAACCGCTCGAAACCAGAGAGAATCTCTTCTGATCCAAAGTGACACACATCATTGGTACCGACGTGAGCAACCATCTGCAGTTGGCTGCACCCTGTGATCTTCATAACATCTGGGAGCACCCGTTCCACATCTGGAATGACTCCACCCGGTATGCACACAGAGTGCACATTGGTTTGTTTCCCTTCTTGGCAGCCATGACCCTAAGGGGCCCCATAACGCGCCTAACGTTGGAGCTTCCAACTATCAACAATCCCACCCTCTGTGATTGTCCATATCTTGCAGGGTGAGAGGTTTCCTCTGGAACAGGTCAGGCGACAGCATCAGCCACAGACAGCACCTGAAACCTGTTTGTCGGACAAACTGGAGAGGCCTTACGTGAGGCCGCCTGGGAAGTCTTTCGCCACCTCCTACGCCCTGGGGCGACCTCACTCGACCACAGGTGAGGGGTCAACCTCAGTGTGAGCAGTAACTGGGCTGGCCAGCGGTGAGGACCGATTGGAGGACACGGACGTGCTGAACGTCCGTTGGATCCCCAAGGCCGGCCCACAACAGTGATGCCCATCCACTACAGCCTCAAGCTGTGTTACCGAAGCCATCACAGCCTGAAGCTGAGAGCGAAGTGTCACCAACCATCGTTAACAACAGTAGACAGAGATGAAAGATTCCTCTCACAATATTTTCAGACTACACCACCATATACGTAATATTCTGATTCATCAGATGCATATTATAAACTGCAACGAACTTCTTTAGCTGCACACACGACATGCTCTTGGAAAAGAATTCTTAAAATTTATTTTTATGAGACAAATCATTGATGTATCATATAGGGAAGTAGGCTACTTCATCATCTGAATCTCTAGAAGCGAGCTACAACCACATTCCATGCATCTTCTTAGTCTTTGACACTCTCTTAAACAATTTTTTGGTCTCTTATAGATGTGTTCCAGGTATGCAATTAATAGAAGGCATTTTAATCCCATACGGGTTTCGCTTCTTTTATTTGCGAAGCGTCATCACGAATAAAGGAAGCGAAACGCCAATGGCAATAAACAAACTGCCTTCAATTAGTTGCATAGACAGGATGTATCTCCATGAATTTTAAAGCAACTAAAGAACGACGGATAACAGAAAAAAATGACGAATTTTTCGGGTGTTTCTATAGATGTATTTGTACACTGTGGTACTACACTCCATTCCTAACTCATATTCCGAAATGTAAAATCCAAAACAAGATGTCAATGTGAATGAGAATAAAATGATATAATGTAACATTTACGACAGTTTCCAAAACACAATCAATACTCTATCGTTATCATGCATTCATGGAAGCCCATGGTCAGCGAAATTCGAACAGAATTACATACTCTAATCATACTTTTCGGTACTGTGTCGGCTGCTAGCCTCTTCGAGTTCGTGCCGCTGTGGCGCTGCAGTGCGCATGGGCGGATCTGAGGCTGATTGCTTTTCATTGGCTGGCGCGCGGAGAAGTGACAACAGCGTTTCGGTTCGCTAGGACCGTTCGGCATCACTTTCGAAATACGTAATGAATAATGTTGGGGTTCTGTTTCGAAAACAAGACCGTTCGGTGCGCTAGCGTACCGAATCGATCGGCAATATGGCGGAAAGATACAGCATAGGGCCGCAGGCAACATGTTTCCAGTCATCAACAGTCTAATGTTGGTGTTGACAGTTCCAGGTGATGCATAAAGCTTTGTGTCCTGCAGTCCTCAAGGGTACACGAATGGGCGTTCGGCTCCAAAAGCCCATATCGATGATGTTCTGTTGAATTATTCACATGCTGACACTTGCTGATGACACAGCACTGAAATCTGCAGCAATTCGCTGAAGGGTTGCACTTGAACGATTCTCTTCAGTCGTCGTTAGTCCTGTTCTTGCAGGATCTTTTTCCGGGCGCAGCGAGGTTGGAGATTTGATGTTTTACCGGATTCCTGATACTCAAGGTACATTCTTGAAATGGTCGTTCAAACTGACTTAAATCTTTATAACCTGCCATTGTAGCAGCAGGAACCAATCTAAAAACTGTTCCCGACGCTTGTTGTCTTATATAGGCGTTCCAGACTGCCTGTTTACATATTCTGTATTTGAATATGCATGCCTATATCAGTTTCTTTGGCGCTTCAGTGTGTACAAGTTGGCTCCTTTAGATATGGTTTAATTGAATGCTGATTGGTGCAGTATTCTTCCTCAGTACCAGTGAGCCGTGAGTTATACGTATTTATAATTGTAAAATACTGGAAGTAATTATCCTGAGGGAGCTAATGTGGAATGACTACATAGAGCTTATAGTTATAGAAGCATATGCCTGACTCAAATTCATTGAAGGAATCCTGAAGGTATGTCATTCATCCACGAAAGGAGGAGCCTGCAAAACACTTGTCCAACAGATTTTTTGAATATTGCTAGACAGCCTGGAACCCTTATCAGGTCATATTAACAGAAGGGAGAGACAAGGTCCAACGAAAGGCGACATGCAGACGATGATTTAGTTAGCGTGACTCTTGTGCTAGATGCTGTAAGAGGGATGCATTGTGCATCATGGACATGACTTCTGTTGAAAGATCGAGAGAGTAGTTTCTGGGCAGTTTATTACTTCCTGCCACATACGTCTCACGAAACGGCCGCCATGAGAAGTTAGATCTAGTGCGAAGGTTTACCAACAATCATTCTTCCCACGGAAGCGGTAGGGGCATGGGCTAGTGTACTCTCAGTCACACATCATAAGGTGTTACGCATCTCATTTTTCAGTATAGACAATAGCTCCACCTTAAAAAAAAGCTTACGATGTTGTCTGTTGTAATACAGTAAAGAGGGTGGTAACTCGGTCGTGTCCTTCACTAAGGAATTATCGATCCTATCTGCTAGGTATTCCATACCACACAGCAATACCACAAAAAGATTGACGGGTGTAGTGTCGCCAATCTCTTTTAGTACAGATTTACCATATCTTCTTCCATGTGGTTAGCAGTCTTTGGTTCACTCTTCCACGCAATCTAAGTACTGTTGTACGGAAAGATAACCGTATTTCGTTGTATCTGTGGCTACATATGGGGTGATTCAGCTGCCACAACCTAGGGGTTTTATGCAACCCACACCGCCGTCAAATACCGTGCACATGATTTTCATACTATCTCGCTCGCTACACGCAAACTATTAGTCATACAGAAAAAATGAGAACGATATTTTTGTAGGAAATTTAATGTGGTTAAATTTTGTACTGAGATACGTTTTCTCTCGAGGCCTTAGTTTAGGAATTATGCAAGAAAAATGTACAAAAGTGACCTTCAAACGCGTTCTTCATGAATAACCGGAAACCATGGCCTCCAGCGAAAACGTATCCCAGTGCAAAATTTGACTAAATTAAATTTCTTACAATAACGTCCTGTTCATTTTTTGTATGGGACTAATAATTTACGTGTTAGAGAATATTAAAATCTCATGCACGGTTTTTGAAGGTGTTGTGGTGTGCATAGAATCCATAGGTAGGGTCAGCTAAATCACCCTGTATATACTATTTAGAAATGTATGATAGTTTCCATACGGACCACAAATGAGTAGAGGATATACTCTTATTGGACAGGATGACGGCTGTATTACACATCCGGTTTTATTTGGTAATTAGTTGACAGGGATCCATCAGTGGCTGTAGGGTGTTAATATCTATGGAAAAATTTGTGGAAAGGTCTTATGGGACCAAACTGCTGAGGCCATCGGTCCCTAAACTTACACACTACTCAATCTAACTTAAACTAACTTACGCTAAGGACAATACACACACCCATGCCCGAAGGACGACTCGAACCTCCGACGGGGTGTTAATATCTACGCTTGCGTGGCGATCGTAATGGAGTGTGCTGTGCTTTGCTCTGATGGAATACTGAGTTTCTTCCTGTTTTAATGTCCCTGTTAACACATTTCGATTAAAAGAATATCACATTTCACTAAGCAGAGACAGCTCTATCAAATGGGTACGTAAAATCCATTTATTATGGACGACTCCAGATATTAACTTCAAAAACGTAACTTCAGATATCTAGCAAAACGAAGAGAAAATGCACCTGACGACTCTCTCTGATCGCTACAGTAGTGGTAGCATTATGGAACTTAAACGAGAAAAGCCATCTGCTGTAATTGGAGCGTCAGTTCTTGAAGTCCAGTGCAGTAGGTTGACTAGGGCAGCTGAGTTGGATATCTAAAATGGTCTCTACAAAACATGGTGTCAGGGTAAAAATATCATTTCTTATACATGACGAGGACAATATGATGGCAAGCAGAATGCTGGGAAACACAAGAAAGCATTTCGATTAGATAGAAAAGTCCTGTCAAAGTGTATGAGCAGCCATTATTTGACGGTGACATCATTTTTGGGTCACAACTCATACTAATTAAGATAAAAACAATGTATATGTAGACACAGCCATGTTGTGATCGTGGGTAATTAATTATAACCATTAAGATGAGGCTAAATATACATTTGGCAGTTGGTGGCTATTTTGAGTCATAAATTATTGCAATTAAGATAAGGTACCTGTGTTATGATAGTGGGTCATAAATTATGATAATCAAGAAATCTGGCACCCATGAAGGCTGTGGCAGTTCCCTCTGCTAATAAAATAACAGCCTTTTGAACTTCTTGTCGTTTATACCTCACTTGCCCTAGAGAAGTGAGGGGAGGAGAGACTGGAGTAACATTTATTTATTTATTTATTTATTCATTAATGGCTATTTTGTTTTAGTCTATTATCCACATAAAAACAGACCGAATGTTGCACATGAATGGGCATGAATAAAGCACATAATATTTTAACATATGTATTAGTAATAACCAAGCATTGTGATGTTTAAGGGGGAGAAATCTACATAGATTAACTACATTAAAACAAAAAAAACAATAATAATAACAAAAAAGAAGTTTTCATACTACCATTTGATAATCTGGCCATTTGGCGCGCAGATATCTGTTCATTCGGAATCCAGAAAGAACACACTACTTATCTATTACACTATGTGGCATTGGTAGATCACAAATTTTGTAATTTATGATTCTGGACTACACTACTACTACTACTACTACTACTACTACTACTACTACTACACTATACTACACAGCACTACACTACACAACACTACATTACACTGCTGTACTTGGTACTAGAATCAAGCTGGATCTCTCACTCGTCTGGATGGTTAGGCCTTGGCCCGCTGAGGCGCAATTCAGGATTCACAGTGGCTATGCTGATGTGCCATCCAAAGTGTAGAGATTGGGAGAGGGGTGTCAGGGTCTCATTAAGTCCTTATTCCCTGACGCCCATTGCCTCACTGCTTGCAGATTGTTGAAGGTGGGTGTTCTGCCGTGGTGCCTCTCGTTGCTATGAACGAAAGCCCCTTCCTGGTTGTCCCTCAGCCATGTAGGCCTGCAGTTCATAATTAACTGTGAGTGAGTTCAGCTTATGCCACAGTTCCTCATTCCTTGTTGTAGTATAGACTGTTGCATTTCCAAAAACGATACTGTCCTGCACTGTAATATCTTGTCCCAGACGATGTGATCCGGGCTACAAATTGCTCCACACCCCCCCCCCCCCTCCCCCGTTTCTGCCCTTCCTCAAATTTCTTGTCATTCCCTATCAATGCATGCATTTATTTCCTTATTCAATACGGCTCTTGTGCCCAGTATCTCCTTTAGCTTATCATATTTGCGCTTTTTTTTCTTACCTCTCTGGCTCTATGAGCCCAAACGCTCGACTCGTAGCCCACAATAGCGAGTAAGATAGCGTTGTGGTACGTTCTTATTGCACTTAGTGGCATCTGAAATCTTCTTTGGACAATTCTTGCTATTTCATTTAGTATTTTAAAGGCTCTCTAGCAGATGATTTCTACATGTGCATGAAGGTTTCGTCGATGTTAATTCCAAGTTACCTACATAATCCTTTTATTTTCACAAGTTGGTAATTCATTCTGCTTGTGGAACATCTCGTTCTTGATAATATCCCTTTTAGTAACATATAGATTGTTTTGTGCACTGCTATCTTTAGTGTCTTCCCTGCACGCCACCTGCTTAGTCTTTCAAAAACTACGCTACTATTTTCCTCTAATCTAGCCCTTGTGTTAGCAGATACTATAATAAGCAGATCCTCTGCGTAGGCGATGCAGCCTCTACTGTTTGTTATACTCTGAAGCTGGTTCCATAATGGCTCTACGCCTACATCCCAGCGCTCCGGACCACAAACAGCGCCTTTGGGTAGCCTTTGGTGATGTCTTTCACAGTTTTCTTTCTAGGATATTGTAATTACACCTTCCTGCCTGTGCAATAATCTAATATAGAGACGCGTTGAACAGTCCACCTGTTTCAGTCCTTTGAACGCCCCAGCAATATCAATCACTATGCCTAAACATACCGGGAGATCAAAAAGTCAGTATAAATTTGAAAACTTAATGAACCACGGAATAATGTAGATAGATAGGTAAAAGTTGACACACATGCTTGGAATGACATTAGGTTTTATTAGAACAAAAAAAAAAAAAAGCGAAGTTCACAAAATGTCCGACAGATGACGCTGGACAGCAAAACGTCAGTGACTGCGCATGACAATCATGTATAAAAGGAGCTGTAATGAGAGAGAGTATCAGATGCGCCAGCAGTCACAGCATGTTGACGTTACCTGAAAAGGCGCTTTTAGTGAAGCTGTATTATCAGAATGGGGAATGTGCTAGTTCAGCGTTACGGAGGAGGAGGAGGAGGAGGAGGATATTAGTGTTTAACGTCCCGTCGACAACGAGGTCATTAGAGACGGAGCGCAAGCTCGGGTGAGGGAAGGATGGGGAAGGAAATCGGCCGTGCCCTTTCAAAGGAACCATCCCGGCATTTGCCTGAAGCGATTGAGGGAAATCGCGGAAAACCTAAATCAGGATGGCCGGAGACGGGATTGAACCGTCGTCCTCCCGAATGCGAGTCCAGTGTGCTAACCACTGCGCCACCTCGCTCGGTTTAGCGTTACGGTCTTATCGCCATAGGAAGGGGATTCGAACGGGTAAAGGCCCGTTGATAAATGCAGCTGTGGCGAGAATGATTTCGAAGTTCGAAGCCACGGGTTGTTTAGACGATAGACCCCGTAGTGGCCGCCCGAGCACAAGGCGTAATGTTGCTAATTATTTCTATTCTGATCAGATGAAGCGCCATCTGTTGGAAATTTTTTGAACTTTTGTATTTTTTTGGTTCTAAAAATCCCTATGTCATTCCAAGCATGCGTGTCAATTTGTACTTCTCTATCTACATTATTCCGTGATTTATTCAGTTTTCAAATTTATACTGACTTTCTGATCACCCAGTACTTGTCGTCTGAGGTGTTCACAATATTCATGGCGTGATTTATCGCATCCTCGGTGGATTTCCCTTTCCTGAAATCGTACTGCATGGGGCTCATGCCTACTAGCTGACTTTGGTCCCTCAGTCTGCGGCACAGAAGTATTTCCTGTACCAAGAATGTTGGTCTGGAAGATTTCGGTTCTCTTTAGTCTTTGTCTTCCCCTTTTTTCAGTATAACGATATTCAAGATTTTCCATATTCTGGGCACCCGACCCTGCAAAAGACATGATTTGAATAACACTATTATATATGGCACAATTTGGTCCACTAGCTGATGAAACATTGCTGCCCGTATTCTATAAGGTCGTGGTGATTTCTTCTCCCTGAACTTCGTTATTGCCAATCTCACTTTCACCCTGACACATGTAATTACAACAGTTATTCACATGCTGCTCTAGTAATTCAGAGCGAAGATGTTGATGGAATTCTGTCTTCCATCGTTGTATCATCCGACAACAAAGTTCTGAGTAGGAACTGCATTGATGTTTCCCAGTCTGTCGTCATCGGGGTTGATAATACAGTGCATGATCTAACCGTATTTGTTGGAACTTAGCATGGAAAACCCCAAACATCTTTACCATTTGGTTCTTAATGTACGGGTCCCGTTTTTCTACTCCCGTTTGGTGTAGAAGTTGTTTATATTGTTGTTTGACTGTTCGGTTTTGGAAAGTAGGTGGACTGAGTGACGTGTTGATTACATGAAGGTCAAGTTCTTGTATAATGTCCTGATGGCAGAGTCCTCTTTCTTCGCCGCCCCTGTGGCCGAATGGTTCTAGGCGCTTCAGTCGGGAGCAGCGCTGCTGCTACTGTCGCAGGTTCGAATCCTGCCTCGGGTATGGATGTGTGTAATGGGTTGTTACGTTGTTTTTTGGGGAGGAGACCAGACAACGAGGCCACCGGTCTCATCGGATTAGGGAAGGAAGAGAAAGGAAGTCGGCCGTGCCCTTGCAAAGGAACCATCCCGGCATTTGCCTGGAGCGATTTAGGTAAATCACGGAAAACCTAAATCAGGATGGCCGGACGCGGGATTGGACCGTCGTCCTCCCGAACTCGAGTCCAGTGTGCCAGCCAGATGTGTGTGATGTCCTTAGGTTAGTTAGGTTTCAGTAGTTTTAAGTCTAGGGGACTGATGACCTCAGATGTTAAGTCCCATAACGCTTAGAGCAATTTGAACCATTTTTCCTCTTTCTTCTGTTACTCTACTATGCCACAATGTTGATTTCGCGTTTTCATCCATTACGAAAATGTGTCTGTCGTGTCGGTTCAATATTGCTGCTGTTTTTTAAGATTTCTATGTGTGGCTGTATCAACTGACCGTACTGAAAATATTGGTTAATTATGTAAAATTTTACTAAGACAGTCATTATTTCTATTGTCACCCCCTGTTTGTCTCAGAGTTGATGCACCTTTGTCACTGTTATGTCTTTATCTGGCACCATAATCGCGGCCATTGGATGCTGACTTGATGTTATGATCTGTATTGTAATTGCCATGTGGAGTAGTGCCCCGTTTCTGGTATATGGCTCGTGTATACATAGTATGTGTAGGTCCAACTCCTCCAATACGTTTCGGTGTTCCTGCACCACATTGGCACTGCGCATCGTATTTATCTATCTGGCTGATTTCAATCATTTGTATCTCTTCCATTGCCATTGTTGGGCTATTTGATTGTAAGTGAACGCAACGGGCACATCGCTATGGGGCCTGTGTAATTTGGAATCATATCCAATTCTGCTATGTGTCATCACTAATTGCCTGTACAGATGCTCAGTATCAATAGTCTTCTGTCTCATGTTAAAGACGACATCAAGTAGAGTCTGCAGTTCCTTCGTATTTGTAAGCAAGCTGTTGACACTGAACTGAATAAGATCAACTTCCTCCATGACAGGAAAATTTATGGTACAGTCTTTTGGATGACTGGGCCTAACCAGGTGCTCTATTGCTATGGTTAACACATTCATATCTTCTGATTTAGCCAGTCTCATTGCATTTTCACACATTTCGTAAACAGGCCGCCGGTCTGGCCATAAACTACTCCCATTTTTAATGTCATGTCCATCACTGTTTGTATCCTTTTCATAGTTCCCATCGCCATCTGTAGGTTCTATGATCTTCTCTTGGCTGTTACGTGCTATCACGCTCCGCTAATACGAGTTGCGTGCTATCACACCTTGCATTTACTGCACTTTCAACTTTTTCTGAATTTGATATTACGCCGTTATTTACGTCATCCTTGTCTAGAGGTAGGCATGCTACTCGTTTTCCTCTCTTCTGAACCACTTCCAGAAACTCCACACTTTCTCTCCACTATTCTTACTATTGGCGTTTTTACTGTCCATCTTGCTTTCATGCTTGTCTATATTATCAGCTACGTTTTCGATTTGTGTCGTTATGTCTGTTCTCATTCTGCCCTTCACATTGGACCAGAATATTTTGGCTTTCTGCATCACGATTGCTTTTCTGTGGAGGTTTCCGTTTCTTAAAAAGAAGACAAGTAATTTTGTAATCCATTTGAGCAGCGTGTAACATAGCAAATTAGTACGAGTTGTCTCCTTGCATTGAAAGCGTAGCTTGCTGTGGAGCCGGGAGGTTAGCGGGTGTTCTCACGCTGGCACAGCTGACGCTGGCTATTGGGCCCAGTGGGCGGTGTATTTGCTTAACGCTGCATGCAATACGTTACACATACCCTCTATGAATCTGAACAAATACTATTAAATATTAATCGATCTTTTTCACACTTGGTGTATAAAATTCTATTGATAACAGGACCATACTGCTAAAATTTCAAATCAATAACTTCAGTACTTTCGGAGATATAAATTTTTACCTAAAACACATGATAACTAGGCTGGCATCGTGAAACAGTGTTAGGGACTGTAACGTATTCATCTAAAGTATCAATTGAAACTACAACCAAGAGTATAGGTTCATATAATCTAATTTTTTGGAATTTTCCTTAGTTCCGTTGCCACAGATTTCTGACGTAATTAACAGTACATTGGAAAATTATTATTTCATTTTGTTTGTGAGAGACAGAGCGTGAATGGAGGACATACGCAAAGTGAGAATGTGATAGTTTATTAAAACTATGTAAATGTAAGTGTGAGAAAGTAGTTGTGTAATAGGAGAACTTGTGCCCAAGTAAGCTTGATTTTGTAAAAGGCAGCCAGAAGGGGCATGGAATGTTAAATTTATTAGTAATTTATTTTGTAGAAAGGAGTCGTATTTTGTTTTCATTAAATTTCATTCAGTTTCGGAATTACGAAATTTCTAGCCGAAATTACGTGTGGTAATCTGATTGGCTGATGTTCAAAATACCGCGAGTATAGAAGTGCTCGAGTTATCTGATTGGCTGCTTAACGTACTAGCCAATAGGAATTCAGCATTTCCCGCGCGTTTGAGTACGGCTTTGTGCCTCAGCTCTATAAATCGATATAATCGCTCGGGAGCCGTCTTCTGGTAAATACCAAAGGTAAATCGCGCTGATGAAATTTGTACCAAAACGAATAAATCTGCTCGTTTGATCTTTTCTCATGTAGATGATGAATAGTAAGTACAGTGTTGAGTATTTTGAGAAAGTTTGAGCAATGTGAGTGATTTATTTTAGGAGATTTCGCGTGTGAACATTTTAAGTCGCATATAAACTCCACGTCGCGTGATTCGTGCAAATTACGAGACATTATGGGGAGCACTTCTTCATAGGAAGACTACTGAACGACTGAATGTGTTAACTCGGAAGTAGTCGTGGGTCAGTGAATGTTCAGGAGGTTTGCAATATCGGGTCGAACTAAATATCTTCTGGCTGCTTTTGGGTGTGAACTAGGTACAGAGACAGTCAGTAACATTGCATAATTAGTGTCGGGATATTAAATACGAATTTGATAGCTATTTTCCTGGTTTTAGAGACAATAAACCAACTTTAAAGAAATTTTAGACATTTTTTTTTTTTTTTTTTTTTCAAACAAGTCATGCAAGATTCCCGAACGGTCGTTAGTTTAACTTACTTTTAGCTACTGCCCTTGGCCGGCCGTGGTGGCCGAGCGTTTCTAGGCGCTTCAGTCCGGAACCACGCGGCTGCTACGGTCGCAGGTTCGAATCCTGCCCCGGACATGGATGTGTGTGATGTTATTTAGCATTTAAATGTCGTTTGGTGAATAGAAGCTTAATGTTACAAAATCTTCTTCACGTATCACCCAAGTTATAACGATTATGTTTCTTCCAGCCCCTGTATTTGAAGCTGCCACTCCCAAGTAAAGAGAAATCGAACAAGCGTGCGTTAATATCATGAGGAACAGCGGTCTATAGCTCAGTATCATCTAGTGATAAGCCTGTGGCATGTCGAAACATGCAAATAAGAAATAATGAAACATAACTGAGCGTTTTAGAACAACACACTGCATATCATTTATGAAATCAGTGGGAAGAAGTGACCGACTATTTTCGAAGTTGTTTAAACACTTGTTGATAGTCTTGTTCGAAAACAGTATTCCCGATAGCCGATATTCTTAAAGGTCGTCAGATTCCGTTCAGTTCAAACAACGTATCGAACTCGTCGTCCGCAAGCATATTTTTGTCCGATCACGTTGCTTGGATCACACAGCAGTGTCAATAAATCGTTGCCAGACCGCCAGCAAGGGCAGCGTTGTCGGATTGGACACAACAGCAGGCCTGCGGTTGCTTTGATCGCGGCTGTGGTTATGCTGTGCAGCAGCAGCGGCGGCGGCGGCGGCTGCTCGCAGTATTTTCTCGCCCGGCGATGTGGTTGCTATCAGATTAATTTCAAAAAATTATTTGACACCCACCAATAAATAGTAATTGCCTTCGAGGACAATATTTCAGTATAAAGGGGGCAAAACAAGCAATGCCTATTGTTTTGTTTATGGCCTATTTCTCTTTTACAGGGCAAAACACACCCCAAAAGGTAATTTGGCATTGTAGATTTAGAGGGAATATCTTCGAAATAATGGTATATAAAAGATGTCTTTCAAATAAAAACTGATAGGTAATTAATGTTATTGAAAACTGTATAATGAACTCTTGTAATAATTTGAAATTTTGCAATATATACAATTGTTAATTAATTTTGAAAAATGAAAACTTTTGTTACAACGTAAGTTAAAGAAGCCTTCAAGCTACGTACATCTCGGTGTAATAAAGTTGGTTTCTGTAATACCATTTTTGGAAAATATGCTGTACACATTGTGCTGTCTGGGTATTTTCAACATACCTAATTAAAATATCTAAATATTCGTTACTATTCTAATTATTTATTCTTTTATATTTGATTCATGTTCCAAATTGTTCAGTTACCTTTTATATTCATGTTTTTTTTTTGTTTTTTTAGTTTACAGTTTCACATATATGTATTTTGTTAATCGAAAATAATAAGTAACTCATTAATATGATAGAAAATAGAAAATTTAAGCACTCCTCTGTAAGGGAGTGCTTAAATATGTCTTTTACACTACGCACATAAAATGAACGAAATTTCTTCATATAATATACAGCACAGAGAAGACATATAAAACAAAACTCAGCAGGATTTCAAATTGTCACTAGATATGGAAGTCTTATGACAAAGCTCTTCCAACATCGAAAGCTGTGTACAGGCGAATTTTTAAGTTATTTAAAAACTGTTTTATTATACATCTGATTTCCAAATTTTTTTTGTCTTGTTGGTACACATGTTCCTGGTGTATGTTTGCATTTTAGGCTGATTTGAAAATTTAGTTTACTGTTGACAGTCGGAAAGGTTTAATAGGTTTTCGAGTGATCGGTGAATTTTCCTTTCGAAAAAGGGAGTCAAAGAATTTGCTTTAAAGCTTTCTTGAAAAAAGGAATAAAGTGCAGCAGCGGATTCGAAATGTTGACTGTGGCTTTTGGCGCAACTACTATGTGTAAGATAAGAGTTTATGAGTGGTATAAACGTTTCAAAGAGGGTCGAGAAGATCTTGAAGACGATGACTGCCCTGGACGTCTGTCACATGTTGGTCCTTACTATGAAATCAGCTGTTTTCTGAAGGTCCTCGTACGTGAACCTAAGATCATATGCATGTTTATGAAATTCTGTTTCGTCTTCGATAATGGAATACTGAAATAACTTATTTCTACAATCATAAACAATACATAAAATATTAACTGATAAACAATCAGCATCTCTTTTTAATGACAGCAGTGCGAAATTATCTGATTGGGAAGATGGCGAATTCTCGTTTTTGACTGAAAATTCTCCTACTGAGTTTGATGAAACTAACTGGTAAACAATAAGAACGTTAAGATGTGCCAGTAGCTAGGAGAAGAGGATTCCTCTGACAGTGAAGATTTAGCTGCTGCAGAAAATGTGAATAAAAAGCCAAGAAGATCTGTGTTGTAGTCAGTTTCAGAAGTTACGTTTTATAATGTTGGACAACTGCCAAAATTTGTTGAGGCAAGGAATGCCTCAAAATGTAGGAAACTTGGCTGTAGTTTCAAGATAAGAGACATCTGCGTCGATTATGGAATGTACATTGATCAGCGAGGACATTATAACCACCGACCTGCTATCGTTATAAGCCCGTCCACGTGATAGCAGCGTCACCTGGCGAGGAATGTCTGCTATTAAGACACATGAACAGTGCATGTAGTATCAGTGACTTTGCTGTCCATGGATAGAATGGTGAAGGTGTGTGATCTATTTGAGTTTGACCGAGGACAGATTGTGATGGCCTTGAGGCTCGGCACGAGCATTTCTAAAACTGCACGACTTGTTGGGTATTCGAGGAGTGCTGTGGAGAGTGTCTTCAACACATGGCGAAACAAAGGTGAAAACACATCCTGACGTCGTGGGGTTCGGTGACCACCCCTCATTACAGATGACGGACGTTGTAGGCTGGGCAGACTAGTAAAACAGGACAGGCGGCGAATTGTGGCGGAACTAACATCAGACTTAAATGCTGGGCAGATACAAGTGTGTGTGAACACACGGTGCACCGAACACTCCTAACGATGGGCCTCCGCAGCTGACGACCCACGCATTTGCCAATGTTAAAACCACGACATCGACAACTGCGACTGAAATGGACATGTGTCCATCAGCACTGGACGTTGGCGCAATGGCATAGCGTTGCATTGTCTGATGAATCCCTACACCTTCTTCATCATGGCGGTGGGAGCGCGCGAATCCTCGTCTCCCAGGGAAACAGCTCCTTTATACCTGTACTGCAGGACAGAGACAAGCTGGTGGCGGCTCCATTATGCTCTGAGGAACATTCACGTGGGCATCCATGGGTCCAATGAAGCTCGTTCAAGGCACCATGACGGCCAAGGAGTGTCGTACACTGACTGCAGACCACGCACACACCTTCAATGATGATTACGTACCCCGACGGCAGTGGCATCTTTCAGCAAGATAACGCGGCAGTGGCATCTTTCAGCAAGATAACGCGCCATGTCCCAAGGCCAGGATTGTGGTGGAGTGGTTCGAGGAACACAGTGGCTAGTTCCAATTCATGTGCTGGACCCACAATTCACCAGATCTGAACCCGATCGAACATATCTGGGATGTGATTGAACGTATCGTCAGGGCTCATCGGCCCCCTCCGCAGAATTTACGGGAATTAGGTGGCGTGTGTGCAGATGTGGCGCCAACTCCCTCCAGTGACCTACCAAAGCCTCATTGGTTCCATTCCACGACGCGCCGCCACTGTTATACGTGCCAGATGTGGACATACTAGCTACTAGGTAGGTGGTCATAATGTTTTGGCTGATTATTGTAACATCACCTGTGAACAGTCTTAAAGAGCTTCTGACGTTGTGCATTGTGTTATAAGGGATCCGTGGCCACCGGTGGCTCGTTACAGGGTAATAATGTATATACGACTTATTCGATTTCCTACTCAATTACCTTTTTATCTGGGATAATACTATCTCAACATTGTAACGGCCTGTAATATGCCATAACCAAGCTGTACAACACAAACACAAAGCAACGCAACAGTCCTCAGATGCAGAGGCGGCTCGTGCAAAATTTTATTAGTGTGCTACAATATTACAAAAATGAAAAGAAAATAAATTCACAAAAATATATTAACATAAAAAGTGGCACACTAGACTCTTGTTAATCAGGCCATTCCTTGCACATATCTGTGCCGGATTAGCGGAAGTGCTGCATTTCTGAGAGCGTCTGAAATTTAGATTTAACACATAGGGACTATACCTTATTAAATCCAAAGAAACATTCATTTTCATGGAAAACTTAATCCTTGAGTGTGTACATATACAGTAATATAACTCACAATGAAACATGACCAGAATTTTTAGTTGCCGTTATAATGATACCGGGACGGCGGCATGCTTTATCACGCAACCTCTTTACAATCATTAACATCGGTGCTGCGTGTACATGGTTCTTGCACAATGTACTCTACGAAAATGTCTGCTGCTTAATCACCAGTAGTGTGAGAAATCTTTGTGCTCCTCTTGTGTCCTCTTCATCACCATTTTGATCATTACTTTCCGCCCGCAGCTCGTGGTCGTGCGATAGCGTTCTCGGTTCCCACGCCCGGGTTCCCGGGTTCGATTCCCGGCGGGGTCAGGGATTTTCTCTGCCTCGAGATGACTGGGTGTTGTGTGATGTCCTTAGGTTAGTTAGGTTTAAGTAGTTCTAAGTTCTAGGGGACTGATGACCATAGATGTTAAGTCCCATAGTGCTCAGAGCCATTTGAACCATTACTTTCCTTCAAGCTTTTCATTATTTCTTCATTTGTTAAAGTTTGGTCTAGCTCCAAGTTCTCCTCATTCAGCCGCTTAGCAACATGGTCTTCAGAATTTCTTCTCATCCTGGAAGCGTATGGAAAATGTCAATTTGCAAAGCGTCATCAACTGATGATTCCGAATTGACCGACTCATTGCTGTGCTCAGCGTTGCCTCCGACTTTGCTTCAACGGATGGAAAAGTGTTGACTTTTCTCCAGCTCTTCATTAAGGTAGTTCCTTCACTTTATCCCATGCGTCTGCTATTTGGAAATCAACATCATGTAAGTTGATTTCTTTCCACACCCTCAACATGGCCTTGGCAGACTCGTTATAACAGTGGTTCATTAAGAAACAAGAAATGCTTCTGAATGTAAGTATTCAAAGAACTGTGACTGACGCCCGAACAACAGGCACTTACATTCACTGAGAATAGAAAGTAGTGCATTGAAAATGGGTAGCTACTAGCCGAAATCTGGATTTGCGTAATAATATCTAAGAAAGGACGACTGGTTGCTGCACTCTATAAGTCACATGACAATCACTGAGTTCACACACTTCCCAAATGGAAGGTAACATGAAAAAGAAATGCATGCCAAAAGTGACATTTAATGGAGTCCAAAAGTCCTGGTCCGTGGACTGAATCAGGGCTGTCACATTGGGTGGAAGAAAGAGTGCTTGCATACCACCGGATTTTAGAGTCACATTAGGATGACTGTGAGCATTGTCAGTGATAAGCATAGTTTTCAGTGGAAGCTGTTTTTCTTCTTCAGCTCTTTCGTTGCAGCTGGTACAAATGTTTCGGGGAATCGCCGCGACAATATTTCTCCCTGAATTTCACAAGGTGCGACATCGTCGCGAAAAAACACAATGACCCGTATATGTAATAAGTTTCTTTAATTTACGTCTATGGCCACAGTCTATTTTGTTTAACAGATTACCGGTTTCGGTTTTTGTGAAACAGATCTGATAATGGTCATTAAAGACCAAAACTGGTAATCTGTTAAACAAAAAATAATTGTGACCATAGACGTAAATTAAAGAAACATTTCTCCCTGCATCCACGCTTTCTTCAGAACACAATATTACGCTGTTGGCGTAGTTCTGTTCCTCTGTGGGGGTCAACGTAGATGTTGGGATTTTCTGTCACCATGACAGGCAATTTATGAGTCCTATTTGCGTCACAACACGCCATTAATGGTACGCGCTTCTTCTGTTTTTTGTTTACAGGAACTTCCTTCTCGTTCTTGGCATCAAACATTTTAGAGCAAAGCATCTTACAAAACAGGCCCATTTCATCAGCATTGTGCAAAGCATGAACAGTTACATCTTCTTCCTCTATTATCTTCCGTACCTTGTTTGCAAACTCGTCTGTGTCTTTTGTCGTTAGCTGAGCGACTTTCTCCGGTGACTGGTACACTATGTGATCAAAAGTATCCGGACACCTGGCTGAAAATGACTTACAAGTTCGTGGCGTCCTCCATCGGTAATGCTGGAATTCAATATGGTGTTGGCCCACCCTTAGCCTTGATGACAGCTTCCAATCTCGCAGGCATACGTTCAGTCAGGTGCTGGTAGGTTTCTTGGGGAATGGAAGTCCATTCTTCACGGAGTGCTGCACTGAGGAGAGATATCGATGTGAGAAGCAAGAAGGTGCTTAAAACATCAATGTAGGCCTGTGCTGTGATAGTGCCACGCAAAACAACAAGGGGGCGCAAGCTCCCTCCATGAAAAACACTATCACACCCTAACACCACGGCCTCCGAATTTTACTGTTGCCACTACACACGCTGGCAGATGACGTTCACCGGATATTCGCCTTACCCACACCCTGCCATCGGATCGCCACATTGTGTACCGTGATTCGTCACTCCACATAACGTTTTTCCACTGTTCAATCGTCCAATGTTTACGCTCCTTACGCTAAGCGAGGCGTCGTGTGGGATTTGCCGGCGTGATGTGTGGCTTATGAGCAGGCGCTCGACCATGAAATCCAAGTTTTCTCACCTGCCACCTAACTGTCATAGTACTTGCAGTGGATCCTGGTGCAGTTTGGAATTCGTTTGTGATGGGCTGGATAGGTGTCTGCCTTTTCCACATTACGACCCTCTTCAACTGTCGACGGTCTCTGTCAGCCAACAGACGAGGTCGGCCTTTACTCTTCTGTGCTGTACGTGTTCCTTCACGTTTCCACTTCACTATCACATCGGAAACAATGGACCTAGGGATGTTTAGGAGTGTGGAAATCCCACGTATATACGTATGACGCAAGTGACACCCAGTCACCTGACCACGTTCGAAGCCCGTGAGTTCCGCGGAGCGCCCCGTTCTGCTCTCTCACGATGTCTAATGACTACTGAGGTCGCTGATATGGAGTACCTGGCAGTAGGTGGCAGCACAGTGCACCTAATATGAAAAACGTATGTTTCTGGGAGTGTCCGGATACTTTTGATCACGATGCCGAACGCTATGTCGATTTTTCCAGATTGATAATCAACTTTAGCTTGCTGCAAACAAGTTACTACCGCCGAGTTGTCTGTTAACTGCAACTGCTGTTTCCTTTCTTATCGGGCCACTGACGGGAATTCCTTTACTGTGCTGTTGTATGAGCCATCTACAAACAGCTACGTCCAGTTCTTCATTCGCACTCATTCATAGAACCTTCCGTTTTTGCACCTAGCTCTCCATTTGAGTAGAGTACTGTCGAATAACAACATTTTTTCTTGATCCCATAAGCACTTGTTCGTCCAACGTTGTATTCAGCAGGAATGGCTTTCTGCAAAGAACCTCGGTTCAACTTATGTACAATGTCGAGTTTCTCTTTGTAGTCTATCATATTGCGTTTCCTCTTAGAAACCCTGCTACTAAGCTGCAAAGAAAGACACAGTTTCAGATATATATATATATATATATATATATATATATATATATATATAACATTGTTTAAAATTGTTGCGCTCGATAATTAATTGTTGTGCACGTCATTTCTGCTTGACCGACTAGAGGCCAGATTACTGGCAGTGAGAGGCCGGACTACTGACGGCCGTATTACTGATAGTTTAATGTACTTAATCAGCAACGAAAAATTAAGTCCATTCGTCGCTGTTTTCTGCTGCAGAATTTATCTGTAACTCTAAAGATGAAACCCTCAACGTTGGTTACCATATTCTTCTCAGATGAGAGCCTTGTGAGGGCATGGTATTCTGAAGAAAGGTCTTGGTCCCCGTCACAGATGAAAAACATCTTTCAGGTTCAGCAGTTGTCATCTGTGTTGTCACTAATGTTTTCCGAAGTTTTGTTATCTGAGAGAAGCTGTCTTGCAGAATTGGAGATACTGCTCCAACAATATTCCCGAAGTCTGGTCGTTGGTACAATACCGAGAGCTCTGTCTTGGTTTCTTTAACGTGGTGGAAGCCTGGACAACAACATTAAGTTCTGTCTCTGGGAAACGTCTTGAGTATTCGTCCAACTTTGAGGAATCCAGCAGCATTGCTGCGTCTACATGATATAGGACTTGGAAACGTCACGGGCTTCTCTGTTAATCCTACTGCAGACTCTCTTTCATCAGAACATCGACAAAAACTTGTCTTCTGGCGCTTGCTCTGAGAAGTGGCTGTTGCTGTGACTGTGGTATCAGTGTAGTCGATGGAGGCTCTTATATTATTTGAGCCGTACCGTGTCGACAGGTCTTCTGCATGCCATCTTTGCCTCTAGCGGAGGGTGTGCCGTTCTGACGTATACAAGTGGCAGTGAGAGGAGTGAGTCGAGCGGTGGCAGGCGGCGGAGCAGGAAGTGCTCGTCACGCACGGCGTGTTGTGACCTGAGCCGTGCGAGTTCTCATTCGGACGACTGGACTTCAATATTCCGCTTGGGGTCGCGTATCCGAAAATAAATTTTCATCCTGGCGGCTACGGATGACACGAGCCGGCCGAAGCTAGTCCTGCTGCGGAAGGTTGTGACTGCGTCGCCTTGATTAAGAGGGAAGCTTGACGTCTTAGAACTATTAGAATTATATCAATACCTTAAGCTGCTGACGGGCGTTCATATGTATCAACGGGGACAGGTGAAAATGTGTGCCCTGATCGGGACTCGAACCCGGGCTCTCCTGCTTACATGGCAGACGCTCTATCCATCTGAGCCAGCGAGGGCACAGGGGATAGCGCAACTGCAGGGACTATCTCGCGCACGCCTCCCGCGACACCCACATTTTCACGTTGTATGTCCACATACTACATTCGTAGTGTCCCACCCCAACACACTCATACTCGTGGAAGACATGCTTACCAAGGCCCGTAAGAGTTCGGGGAATATGTGTGCATCTGCACAGAAGAAGAAGATCATGGCCGGTGTTGCCAGAACTATATACTTATATGGATATGGTGTCTGTTCTTTCGGACATGTCCGAAAGAACAGATACCATATCCATATAAGTATATCTTAGAACTATGGTGAGGTATCTTCCTTCTGTTGAGTGAATTTGGGGGCAGTGTGAGGTTTGCAAAATGTTCCTTTCTATTGTCGCCGTCTGCTTATGAGCCTTCACGACTATCAGAACTCTGAATATACCGACCTGGTAGTGGTTACGTTGAGCGCGAGTTCAAGAGGCCTGTACATGTTTGTACAATTTTACCTGGTATAATAAAAATTGTTTGTACCAATTTCATTATTAATAAATAAGTAAATAAATACTATATAATAAAAATTGGTAGAAATAATTTTTATCATACCAGCGTAAAATTTTGACTTTCTGTAATTAAGACACATTGTGTTTTTACCTTTTTATAAATGATAGCTTTGTGGACTTTGATTTAAGTTACCTCATTTATTGCTGTGAGTGGCTTTGATGCTTTCTAGTTAATATGTTAATTCTGGGTGCAAGGATTCGTGCCAACACAGGAGCGTTTTTTCAAAACTCGATAAATGCAACAGATACAGTCTCTCATAAAATGAATTTTTGTGTTTTCACCTAGATAGATATGTTAGAGCCTTTGAATTTTTACATGACTTCTACATCTGAGTGACATTAATCCAGCGTTGTAATGAAATATATTAATATTAATTTTGATAACAATATATTAAGGTGTGATTTTCCAGTTTTTTTTTTTAAAGTCGGTAAATGCTTACAATTATTGCTGATATCAGTTATGCTGCCTTCTTTAATTCCGTGTAGTTTTTCACACAACAGATTTATTTATGCGCTGTAGTGTTCATTAAATGCCTGCATTGTTGTAAAATGCATATTTTTGCTTATCTTATATATCTTTATTTTAATTTATAGTTTTTGACTTTATAGAGAATACAAACAATAATAAAAATGCAGTGGCATAACACAATAATAGCAGTGATAATTATTATAACATAATTGTGTAGCTTACATCATTATCATCACTACTACATCAAGTAAGAAATGAATAATACTAGAAGTGTTGTGTGTCAGTCACATTTTTGTTAAGTTTTCCCTCTTACATCCATGCATTATTCGCCTACGACATCTTTGTAAAACTCCTTTACATCACCTGGAATTTCAAAATACTTTAGGAAGGCAGACACATCTTTCTTCTTTTCTTTACGTATCACACTTTGTTTTGATAAAAGTGTACATGTTAGTACTGTTGGATAGCACAGTTGCTTTCGTCTCAGGATGTCAGCTTGTACTGGAACTCCAGAGTTTGTATCACTTACTGACACATGGTGGCTCTCAGTGCATTTATATTTTGCATTTCATTGTTAATGGCAATGGTTACTTCCTTATGAACCCTTCCTGTTGTGTCGCCTCGTCTCCTTTCCTTTGGCAACTTGCTTCCTTGATGGAACCTGCTTGCTAGGTAGGATACTATCCTTTGACATGCCAGATACTCAAAGGAAAGTGGCAGCACAAACAGGCACTATTTCATCATCCCTTTTTCTAATGATATACTTAACTGTCACTGTTTTCTTCCTTTTTGCATTCTGGGTGTGTATTACTCTCCGCTGAGGTGAAGAAATATTAAGAAATTTGAACTGAAACTTATCTTGATCCATTTTATTTAATAATGTCACGTGATGATGAAAGTAGAAGAGATCATTTTTTCATTCCTTTAGCTTTTGAAGGCGAAACCTGAAGGCCATGGTTGCATTTAATGATATTTCTTGCCTTGCGTTTCAGGTCGATGTAAGCTCTTCTTGAATCGGGATTTTCTCCCATCGGAACATTCTTTGATCTCTATGCTGTTTTCAGGATCACAAGAATCATCATCCATTCTGCTTGCACTTGCAAAACTTCTTTGTAGACGTACACGTGATTGTCAAGTGAATATTTGTCTAAAAGTAAACTGCAGGTGTTACGACGACAATGAAGTCTGGTTGCAACCCTCTTCCCACCAGTAAACATTGTTACAACTATGTGTAACAGCGCTT